>NC_067244.2:110056217-111306217 GCF_019359855.2 Lolium perenne | reverse complement strand
ACTTCTGCTTGTAATAAACTTTGTGCTAGCAATGTTGTTAGCACACTCTTTGTTATGATATTTTCGCTTGCATTCTCCCGATGGGAGTACCTTCTGATGTTGATGTAAATCGATCTGTCACGCCTTTGACGCTTTTCCTTGCAGGTGCTCCCAGTGCCGGCATTTGTTGATGATTCTTCGGGTGCTCTTTCTGAGGATGATCGAGTCCAACGTATGAAGGATCGGATCGCGCAGTTGGAAAAGGATCTGCGCAGCACCTATGCCTTGGCCGCTATCATCAAGAAGAAGGGCGAGATTGCAGCTGACGTAGAGCGCTATGCTCTTACTGAACTGCATAAGGCCACTGAAAGTTTAAACTGTAAGTACCTTGGTCCCTGTGTTCATTACTCTTTCGTCAAAAACGTAATGCCTGATCTTCCGTTGGCTCCTCTGCTAGTCATAGCTTTGAACCGTGCGGAAGAAAACAACAGGATTCACGAGCGTGTGCACGCATTAACCCAGCTGTCATCAGCCGAAGAAATTTTCTGGAGGGAACACTCGAAGGCTTCGGCTGTCGCACAATTCCAAGATCGGGTCCAACAGGTCCACCACTTCTTCGACAAGTGTTACAAAGCCCTGAGGGTAATTTGGAGGATGATGTTCCCTTTGAACGCAGTCCCTCCTACGCTGCTGACTTTGATGTCTGAGTTTGGGAATACCAAGAAGATCCGGGACTTGGTGCGAGCTCAGGTTTTTGCAGGGGCCAGATTTACACTTGCCCTTGTCCTTGCGCGTTATCCCTCAGCGAATCTGTTGTCTATCGCCAACGCGGTTGGTGACTTGGAGACGCTGTATCCGAAGGTATTGTTGCCTGCCAATATCACTACAAGAAATGGGATATTTGTTGACGAAAACCCTGGTGACAAAAATGCATACCGTCATGGATGTGTCCTTATAGGTGACGAATTCATCTTCCGTCATGCATTTAAGGTAATGCTTGACGGTATGATTTTTCGTCAAGAAAAAATCGTCACCCATTACCCAACCGGAAGGGCTTCCATCGTGTCTGTTAATAGGTGACGAAATAAAAAAGATCGTGGTGTATGTAAACCATGATTTGCGTGTACAACGGACCCACATAGCAGGTAAATAATACTAAGTTACTTTATTAAATGTTATTAGTTTTATATATCATGCGTGACCCACTTGTCAGGAACATATTTAATTAAGTAAAAAATTGTGTTTTGGAAGAATCGAACCAGGGCTTTGACGTGACCGACGCGGAGTGTTACCGCTAAGGTAGACATGGAGTTTTGATCTGGATCCGTAACTAGTCTATTCTACATATTTATTTCAATGGTGTGATGTAGATGTTACGACATAATAATTTCCTTATTAATATTTAAGTCGGCCGTGGGTGCCTCGTTTAAGTCGCGCCGCTAGCAGACACGGCCTATCTAGGTGATCTTGCTAACAGTCGAATCGACTAGGGTTCTCGTCGAGGTGAGAAGAAATCCGTGAAGGCTCCATTGTGGAGGCGGCGAGACGCATCATCGGTGAGTTCTCCTGATTGTTCGCTAGGTCTAGATTTTTTAATCAGTTGTCAAGATCTGTTCTGAAGAACGTTGGCATATTCTTAACTGAATTGTAGGCAATGGATCGAAGTTGGATAACTGATGGCACCCAGAAGTTCACAACAAAGTACATGGTAGGTGTTAGGGATTTCATCAAGTTTGCGCGAGAACACTTGGACAATACATATGAACCAATCTTGTGCCCTTGCAAGGACTGCCTAAATCTGATACGTCAGGATATAAAAACAGTCGAGGATCACTGCAATTGTTCAGGTATGTCCATGACGTATACAAGATGGACTAGACATGGGGAAGGTTTTAGTGATGACGAAGGGCGGGATAGAAACGATGATGGTGCGTATGATAGTGACAATGATGAAGACGAAGACAGTGGTGATTATTATGTTGATGATTCGTCTAGTATGATCGATGAACTGCAGAAGTCTGGAAATAAAGGTCCTAACCTGCCAAATATTTATGCTAATCTAATTGAGTCAGCCAAAAAAGAACTTCATGAGGGATGCACCACTTTCACTAGGTTGTCGTTCATTATTAAGCTCCTTCATGTCAAATCATACAGCCGGATAACAAACAGAGGATTTGATCTCTTACTTCACCTTTTACTTACAGCTTTGCCACGTGTGGACTTTCCCAAATCATATGCTGATGCTAAGAGTGTTCTTTCTGATGTTGGACTTGGTTATGAGACAATTCATGTATGCAAGTTTGATTGTTCTTTATTTTGGGGAGATCACAAGGACGATACGCACTGCCATGTTTGTGGATTATCAAGATATAGAGACCCTACGCAAAAAGAAAATCCCTCACAAGGTGTTAAGGTACTTTCCTATAATTAAAAGGTTGCAGAGACTATTTGTTAAAAAGGAAATGTCGACACATACTAGATGGCACAAAGAGAAGAGGGTTGTTGAGCCCAATGTACTGAGGCACCCTGCTGATGGTGAGGCATGGAAGCACTTTGATGCCAAGTTTCATTGGTTTGCTAAAGATCCTCGTAACATAAGACTAGGTTTTGCCACAGACGGCTTCAGTCCCTTTGGAAGTATGAGTAATCCTTACAGTATGTGGCCTGTTTTTGTCATTCCTTACAACTTCCCACCATGGATGTGCATGGATCAATCGAATTACATGATGGCATTGCTAATCCCCGGAAAGTATTCCCCAGGGAAAGATTTTCATGTATTTATGCAGCCACTGATAAAAGATATGATGCAGCTATGGAGTGGTGTGCAGACATTTGATGCATGCACAGAGGAATATTTCCCATTGCATGCTGCGTTTCTTTGGTCTATTCATGATTATCCTGGATATGCCACTATGTCAGGCCGAAGCACAAGAGGATTTCATGCGTGTGTGCATTGCGATGAGAATCCTTGCTATGAATCTTTGAAAAACAAAATTGGATACATTGGGCATCGGCGATTTCTTGATAAAAGTCACCCATACAGGAGAAGCAGACTTTTCAATGGTAAAACTGAGACTGGAGATCCACCAAGGAAGTACACACCCAAAGAGGTAGCTGAGAAGGTAGAAAGGGTTAAGGATTTTGTACATGGGAAAAATCCAATAATTAGTAGAAAGCGGAAGCGTGCAACTGTACCCGGTGAACCAACATGGCACCTGAAAGTCAGCTTACATCATCTACCGTACTGGCCAGAACTTAAGTTAGCTCACAACTTAGATGTGATGCATATTGAGAAGAACATATGTGACAATATTGTTGGTACACTACTTGAACTTGAGGGCAGCAATAAGGACACTATTAGTGCTAGAATTGATTTGAAGAAATTCAAAATCCGGGAGAAGTATTGGTTGAAGAAAATTGTTAAGGATGATGATGATGCAGCGAGAACTTATGCGAAGCCCCCTGCACCGTGGACGCTTTCAAGGAACAGAAGAGACATTTGTGTAGGTATTTGGCAAACACTAGGTTCCCAGATGGTTATTGCGCAAACTGGGGAAGATGTGTGAATATTGATGGTTGTAAGGTTACCGGTATGAAGACGCATGATTGCCACATACTTCTGCAGCGAGTGTTGCCGGCTGGGCTCAAGGGAATTGCATCTAAGGAAATGTATGTGGCTATTGCAGAGCTAGGAAGATTTTTTAGGGAGTTGTGTGCCAAAACCCTGAAAGTTGATGTGCTGAATCGATTGAAGGTTGAAATTGTTGTGATCCTATGCAAACTTGAGAAGCTGTTCCCCCCAGCTTTTTTGATGTACTGGTGCACTTAGCTATACATATTACTGAGGAGGCTCATTTGAGGGTTCATATTCATTATGGTTGGCTCTATCCCGTTGAGAGAAGATTAGGTTATCTAAAGTCTACGGTCCGTAACAAAGCAAGGCCAGAAGGTTCTATCGCAGAGGGATGCATTGTTGATGAGTGTTTGATTTTTTGCTCTAGATTTTTCAAGGATGGCACAGAAACAAGATTTAACAAAGATGATAGGAACCAAGACATACGGAGAAAACCTGATCGTGACGAGATGGAAGTATTTTCAGTTGGAGCTAAAGGTCTTGGGAAATCCATTTTGAAACATTTTGACAAGGAATTTGAAAAAATGGTTTGGTATGTGCTGAACAACTGTGATGATGTAGAATGTTATATCAAGTAAGTAGTTAGCTTCACTTTAATAACTACTTCTCAATGTTGCAGACATAATTGTCCTGTATTTCATATGTGTTTTTTCTATGTTTCAGTGAATTCCGACAAGAATTGGGAGGTAGGGGTGTGCGTGACATCGAGGAGACGGTTCAGAGAGAGTTTGCAGGTTGGTTTGCAAACCATGTGAGACAGCTGGACAATGCATCGAAGATTTGAAGTCTCGCTCTTTGGGCCAGACCGGCGTGTAGTAGTATACGCTGGTTGCAACGTAAAGGGTGCGAGGTTTCGCACGCTTACTCGGGATAAAGACACGAAGACTCAAAATTCGGGCGTAGCGACTAAGGGATCTTTTGGTGATGCAGATGAGACCGAGTTCTATGGTGTTCTGCAAGAAGTTCTTGAACTGCAGTACGGGACTAACAAGCACGGTGACAGGTCCGTGTACTTGTTTCGTTGCGACTGGTTCGACCTTGCGGGCAGGGGTTCCAAGATAAAAGATGATGGTTATTTTAAAAGCGTTAACACTTCTGTCCTATGGTTCAAGAATTCACCATTCATATTGGCCAGTCAAGCTGAAACATGCTTCTATTTGGAGGATACAAAGTTTGGTGATCCGTGGAAAGTGGTGCAGAAGTTCAGCCATAGACACGTGTACGACGTTCCAGAATTAGAAGATGGTAACGATGATGCATTTGTACGGAATGAAGACGCATACCAGGAGTATGAAGGTTCAGTCGACCATACATTTCATGATGTTGTCGACCTAGACGAGGATGAAGCAGAGGTGGAGGTGGAGGCAGAGGAGGATGATCATCGTGCTGATGAAGTTGTACATATTCATGATGCTCGTACAATTCTTGAACTAGAGAATGAGGAAGATAGTCCCAATGTTGACATGGATATGAGCGAAGATGAACTAGAGAATGAGGAAGATAGTCTCATATTGGAAGAGAACATACATGATGACGAGGGAAAAACTTCAGACGAAGATAGTGATGTAGATTGATAGAAACATGTTATGCATACAACTATATGTTTTGTTCCAAACATTTGAAATGTTCTTATTTAGATGTTTACGATCTCGAACTTGTCATTCAATTATCCAGAAGGGTTTAAGAGCAAATTAATATAAGCTAAAATATGGACAGATATAAGAAAAGCCAACATGTCTGTAACATAACTTTGACAATGGTTTTAATTAATCGACACTTGACACGATTACAACCAGCAACACGATATGACTAAATATTGTTTTAACAGAAGCAAAATCGACAATCGCATAAAGAGTCTTACAACTTAATTTAAACCTAAAGGGGCTGCATAGTTGGACACACGGGCACCATGAATCACTGACTAGCTACTCCAGATCGATTTCAGGCATATGGGTAGTAAACAAGTAAACCCCTGCATTTCCCAGGTAAAGCAAGAACAACATCTTGTCACCCATCTGAAGGTGCTTTTCCTTGTCCATGAACTCCTTCCACCCACTGACGCAGAGACGACCATCGTCAGAAGAAATTGCGTAGGACGCACGCACCAAAGTACTGGGATGGCACACAATACTGATTGCACCATATTGTTCCATATCTTTAGGAACCAAACGGCTAGGGATTTTCTGTTCCAACAGTAGAGACATAGTTTAGTTAACACTTGTACGTAATGTAGCTCGCAAAGTTAATGAAATGATATGATCTACTGCTTACCACGTGTTTGTTGTAATTTTCGCTGTTTGTCCAATTCAGAGTATGCAGCATTGGGACAACTAGTGCTCCTTGATCATAATCTCCAGCATTGTGGTACTCAACAAGGTAGTCCAAGTTGTCCACCTGAAGAATGACGGTATGCATCATCCTCCAATTTATGATTGTTCCATCAGTACTACTGAGCGAGTCAACAATGTCACGCTTCGTAAGGGACAACTGGTAGTAAGCTGCATAATTAAAATAACTGACATAAGATGGAATAATTAATATGATCAATCATTCTGTCCAAAGGTGGAAAATTACCTGGATGGATTAGTGGTTCAGTTCCAGTTATTACAAGAGTATCGACCGGATGAGTTAACTCTGAAAATTAACTCCATGCCAACCTTAAAATTGTACACTCTAGCAAATTCGTTCCAAAATCTTCCGTTGATATAGGTTCTGCCAGCTCTGTTGGTAACATTAACAACAAATGCATGGCCATCTTTGGTTTTGAGTGCAGCTTCAAAAGTTGTCCTGTGGGAGGTCTGGACACCATACTTCTTAAGGAAATACGGTCTATAGTAGCAAGGGATGACCTAAATTCAGTAGAGTTAATACAAAAGTAAGTTAATTATGCGTCTACTCGGATAATCACCGAGTCTCAGATCTTGGACTTCTATCAGCACATATCTGAACTTCTATCAGCACATATCTGAACTTCTATCGGTATAGGACTGAACTACCGATACCTCTATCTCTAACAGCTACAACTATCGTAAAACTGGTATGAACGTAAAAGTTATCACAACTATCCTAAAACTCAACCATAAATAAGCGGTTAATACATATGGTGACCAACAATTATTACACACATCTGAATAATAGTACTAAACTAGCAATAACTACTAGGATCACGTGTTAAACTTTGATGTGGCGGCGAATTAATAAAACATCTGAATGAATTTTAAACTTATAAGTGCATGTACCGTCTTCTCCTCAAAACCCTCTTGTAGTGTTTGCACGAAAAAACCTAACGCGACTCCCCCTCCGCCGCACATCCCCTTCTTGTCAAAGCAAACTGGACACTGCAAAAAATATGAAGAAAGATTACAAATCGGAAACAACGATCGATCGCAAGACATACATGTTATTTACGTACTCCACTAGTAGGCGCCATCCTTGGTCTCGACGCGGAGCGAGAGTCTTACAAGTCTCGCCGGCGAGAGACGTGGCGAGCTGTGGCGGCGAGAGACGTGGCGAGATCTGGCGGCGGCTGAAGGAGGTCGTGATATGATGGCAAGTTATATCGTGGAGTAAATTTCGGTAGGTCAAGAGGAGTGCAAATGGGCAGTGCTGGGTTTTGACGTGACAACACGATCGAATGCGCGTCAGTTGGACTAGACCCGCGTCAGTTTTCTCTTCGTCTACCGTGTCAATATTCGCACGGAGTAATTAATGGGGATGATATTTATCCCCTTCCCCCTCCCCTACCGTCTCAATATTCGCACCGCATCCTGGTTTCCACACTTCTCGTCGTCTCCTGTCCCTCATTATCTTCGTCTCCCGCCGCTGCGTCGCCATGGACATGGATGAGCAGCAAATGTACAACTGGACTAGCACGCGCGCAGTCCACATCCACGACGACGAGGACCTGGAGGTGGTCTACACCAACGACCCCTGGAAAGTGCACCGCGTCCTCGACATGTACACGGAGTGGCTCATGGAGGACGAGCACAAGTTCGTCGGCCTCGACTTCGAGTACACCAACCATCGAGCCGAGGACGAGAAGAAGATCGCCGTGGTTCAACTCTGCATGCGTCGACATGTGCTGGTGTTCCACTACGCAGCGTAAGAACTAATCCCCCTTTTTAATCTTTCGATTGGGGTTTTTTACTTGTCGCCGTTCTGTCTCTCTTTGACTTTCGTTAGACATTGTTCCCGAAAATCAGTACATTCCCGATCTAAATCTGCTAGACATTGTTCCAGAAAAGCAGTACATTCCCGATCTAAATCTGCTACACATTGTTCCCAATTTATTAATTTGTTTCATCTTCGTCTCCTCTGTAGGTTCTTGCATATTTGTAACTGATCTGTGACTAGTACATTACTTTGTTTACTGCAGTGCTAACTGGTGGGAGTCTCCGGCTATCTGCGATTTCTTTCGAGAAGGCGCTACGTTTGCGAGTGTTGACATCCGTGGTGACAAGAGAGTTCTGTGGAGGACATGGCACATGGAGATTCCTTGTGAGTACTACGTCGATCTCCAGGACGAGTACTTCAAGTACACTGGTCATGCGAGGGCTGGCATGGCTACCATGGCAGCAAGACTCATTGATTCATGGTTCGGTGATATGAAGAAGAAGTTCCACCACCATCGGCACGGCGTGGGGGACTTCCCACTTCCAAATATGAACATTGAGTATGCAGCCATTGATGCTTGGGTCTCGTACGAGCTCTACCGCAAGATCGTGGTCGACAAAGTCCTGCTGATGGTGGATTGATCATCTCTTCTGCTGCATGACCCCCTGATCTTTTGGTTTGGTCTCCCTCCTGCGTGAGGTGCTTTTGGCTAGTAGTCCGTTCTTTTGAAACTGTAAATATTTTGCCATGATATGTTAACAATTGTCTTGGGAGGTTTCAATTTTATGTTGTGTACATCCTAGTACTTCAAAGTGCTAGTAAACTAAATGTTCAGAGCAGTAGAGTTCTTCAAAATCAAAACATACCAGACGTAAAAATCACTAAAAATTGTGATTCAAATTTTCTTTATGACTTTTACTCATTTTTCTGAAATTTTTCATCGAAAAAATCTCAAAGTGGTGAACAATAACATAATATGGTGGCCCCATGGTGGACATGTGTCGAACGAGGGGTTTTCGGACGAAAAGAGGGGGAAATCGCCAAAAACTGACCAAACCACCATGGATTTGGGGCATGATTTGGCACCCTTGTGCACATTGTGATATGACACCTTGGTTGCTATGGGTTTTGATTTTTTGGAGATGGTGGCATGGTGTCCCCATGGTGGACATGTGTCGAACGAGGGGTTTTCGGACGAAAAGAGGGGGAAATCGCCAAAAACTCACCAAACCACCATGGATTTGGGGCATGATTTGGCACCCTTGTGCACATTGTGATATGACACCTTGGTTGCTATGGGTTTTGATTTTTTGGAGTTGGTGGCATGGTGTCCCCATGGTGGACATGTGTCGAACGAGGGGTTTTCGGACGAAAAGAGGGGGAAATCGCCAAAAACTAACCAAACCACCATGGATTTGGGGCATGATTTGGCACCCTTGTGCACATTGTGATATGACACCTTGGTTGCTATGGGTTTTGATTTTTTGGAGTTGGTGGCATGGTGTCCCCATGGTGGACATGTGTCGAACGAGGGGTTTTCGGACGAAAAGAGGGGGAAATCGCCAAAACCGACCAAACCACCATGGATTTGGGGCATGATTTGGCACCCTTGTGCACATTGTGATATGACACCTTGGTTGCTATGGGTTTTGATTTTTTGGAGTTGGTGGCATGGTGTCCCCATGGTGGACATGTGTCGAACGAGGGGTTTTCTGACGAAAAGAGGGGGAAATCGCCAAAAACTGACCAAACCACCATGGATTTGGGGCATGATTTGGCACCCTTGTGCACATTGTGATATGACACCTTGGTTTCTATGGGTTTTGATTTTTTGGAGTTGGTGGCATGGTGTCCCCATGGTGGACATGTGTCGAAAGAGGTGTTTTCGGACGAAAAGAGGGGGAAATCGCCAAAAACTCACCAAACCACCATGGATTTGGGGCATGATTTGGCACCCTTGTGCACATTGTGATATGACACCTTGGTTGCTATGGGTTTTGATTTTTTGGAGTTGGTGGCATGGTGTCCCCATGGTGGACATGTGTCGAAAGAGGGGTTTTCGGACGAAAAGAGGGGAAATCGCCAAAACCGACCAAACCACCATGGATTTGGGGCATGATTTGGCACCCTTGTGCACATTGTGATATGACACCTTGGTTTCTATGGGTTTTGATTTTTTGGAGTTGGTGGCATGGTGTCCCCATGGTGGACATGTGTCGAACGAGGGGTTTTCGGACGAAAAGAGGGGGGAATCGCCAAAAACTCACCAAACCACCATGGATTTGGGGCATGATTTGGCACCCTTGTGCACATTGTGATATGACACCTTGGTTGCTATGGGTTTTGATTTTTTGGAGTTGGTAGCATGGTGTCCCCATGGTGGACATGTGTCGAACGAGGGGTTTTCGGACGAAAAGAGGGGGAAATCGCCAAAAACTGACCAAACCAAAAGATCAGGGGTTTTCGGACGAAAAGAGGGGGAAATCGCCAAAAACTCACCAAACCACCATGGATTTGGGGCATGATTTGGCACCCTTGTGCACATTGTGATATGACACCTTGGTGTCTATGGGTTTTGATTTTTTGGAGTTGGTGGCATGGTGTCCCCATGGTGGACATGTGTCGAAAGAGGGGTTTTCGGACGAAAAGAGGGGGAAACCGCCAAAAACTCACCAAACCACCATGGATTTGGGGCATGATTTGGCACCCTTGTGCACATTGTGATATGACACCTTGGTTGCTATGGGTTTTGATTTTTTGGAGTTGGTGGCATGGTGTCCCCATGGTGGACATGTGTCGAAAGAGGGGTTTTCGGACGAAAAGAGGGGGAAATCGCCAAAAACTCACCAAACCACCATGGATTTGGGGCATGATTTGGCACCCTTGTGCACATTGTGATATGACACCTTGGTTGCTATGGGTTTTGATTTTTTGGAGTCGGTGGCATGGTGTCCCCATGGTGGACATGTGTCGAACGAGGGGTTTTCGGACGAAAAGAGGGGGAAATCGCCAAAAACTCACCAAACCACCATGGATTTGGGGCATGATTTGGCACCCTTGTGCACATTGTGATATGATACCTTGGTTGCTATGGGTTTTGATTTTTTGGAGTTGGTGGCATGGTGTCCCCATGGTGGACATGTGTCGAACGAGGAGTTTTCGGACGAAAAGAGGGGGAAATCGCCAAAAACTGACCAAACCAAAAGATCAGGGGTTTTTGGACGAAAAGAGGGGGAAATCGCTAAAAACTCATCAGTAACTAGTGGGACTGAGTAAATGTTGTGACATTCATGTGGAAAATTCAAATTTAAATTTTTCATGAGGTTTGGTGTAGTTTGATGTGAATTTACACAAGTGAGGGCATTTTCGGCATTGGGAAAATTGGGAGCACGTGCTGGTCTCATTTGGCGTCACCACATTACCCTACAACAGTAGTTTCACTTGGAAAAAGGTTTGACAACCTCTTAGTGCAATTAGGTCAACCTAGGTTTCACCAAACACTCAAACTTTCATATAAAATTGAAAATTTGTTGAAATCTTTCCAAACCTTGTGTATTGGCCAATGTGTGGCTAACACTTTCCATGGAAAATAACAAACTAGAAAAAAATTTGTTTCCCTACCAAAGCACTCACAAAAGTGAGGTGCGTAGTGAAAGATTATGCCTGTCTACCTCGAACGGGCAGTTCTTGACCATTTTTCTAGGTAGTTAACTTGAAATGGACTGAAATTTGGCATAAGGGTGCATCAACATGTGGGTAATGACGCTAGCATGCTATCTTGGCAGTTTGGTTTGAAAATTTTCAAAAATTCATCCCCTAAACTCAAGAAGAGGCTATGTGTGATCACTAATTCGTATTTCAAATATTTTAGAGTTTTTAATACCCATACTGAAAATTCTGTGCCAGCCCATCCGTAATGCGTGGGACCCATGTCAAAGTAATGGGAAAGTGGACTGACTACATGCAGCAATCCATGTTTTCACACGCACGCGTCAGACAGAGGAACCCAAACGGCAGCACCTACTGTATATCCATCGGCCCCATCGTCTCTCCCACCCGCAACTTCTATTCCCCAATCTCTGGCGAAAAACCCTGCTTGCACCTCCACCAGCGCAACACCGACCTCCCCTTCCACCGAAGATCCCGAAGATGAAGCGTGTTCGCGGAGACGAGCCGGAGGCGAGTGCGGTCATCAACGTCGACAGAGGCGACGATGATGGTCCGGTAGTAGTCGACGTCGCGGAGGCGGGATCTTCTTCCGGAACTGGAGCCGCTCTTCGCCGCGCCGTGACCGTGGAGGGCTCCGCCCAACCGGCCGTGGTCGCCGTCGCTGATGAGGCCAAGGGAGACGTCCTCGCTCCCGCGGCACAAGCAGATGACCAGGGCTTCGATCCGAGTGACCCGTTCTACCGCCACTCCAGGCAGTACCGCGAGCTATATGGCCCCAGAGAGTGCGATGAGTTCGAAGAGGAGGCCTCCGACAACTGCAGCGAGGTACTCTACTATTCCGATCGATCCCCTGTTTTTCTTGATCTTACTGTTCACCATAGGGTTTGCTCATAGGGTAGATTGATTTGCCCTGTTTGCGACTTCTTGTACAAATTGATGATTCTGGGGTTCTTGCTCATCTGATTTATGGTTTGTAGTTACTAGATCTGTAATATTTGATGCACATCTTGATTCAACTGTAATGATTCCTTTTGTGTGATGAATCATACCTGCTTAGTGTAACGCTCATCGCATTTCATACCTAAATTGATCCGAATATTAATAATACCAGAGTGATTATGATTACAAGAATTATATTATAGGTACTATTAATTGATCTGATACATGGATTTTATAATCACCATTTGTCTTAAACTGGTGCTTATTTATACGATGAAACCATAGTGTGTACATCATTTTTATTTGGGGAACAAATGAATTATCAGTTGCATGTAATTTATGACCATAATTTTTGTTCAATTCCTGCTTATTGACGTCATGAATCCATATTGTTTTATGAATCAAGACATCTTCGTGGAACAAATGATTGATCCCTGATCCATGAAATTTATAATCACCATTTTCTCTTAAATTGGTGCTTAGTTATAATACTGAAATAATGATTGGACTACCCATGAACAAGTTGTGACAACAGTTTAAATTGGTGCTTATTTATATTAGTGAAGTAATTATGTATGGTTGGATCTGGATCATAAATGTTGATTCTACATGATTAATTCTTAATAGTGTTCATACAAAAATATTTAATGCTTCAATTGTATTTCAGTTAATTTCCTTCTCTCACTTCTTCTTTACTTTCAAAATCGCAGGAAGACTCTGAGGACGTTGACAGCGACAAGGAGGACCGGGACCGGAAGAGCCGCTTCGTTCTGAAGAAGTCAAGACCGGCAGATCCCTTTCGTCGTAACGGAAAGCCACATTGCCCATTCTGCGGCAGGGTTTTCCCGAACGATCTCGAGTGTCGATCCAAAGACGCGACGGGAGTTGGAAAAGGTAGCAAGCGAAGCACAAGCCTGCTAGCAAGGCGAAGCACGCTGCCTTTGGCAAGTTTCTCGGGGACTACGTCAGGACTGGCCTCATCCCGCTCGTCGGTCCAGCTGTTGGCCCTCATGTTCTCCACTAAATTTAGTTTCTGTTTAGTTGTTCCCCTGGAGGTTTATGGTTAAACTATGTCATGTTTCAAAGACTATGTTCTACTTTTGTTATTTGGAACCTGGGCAATCATACCCAGTTGTTTAACTTCCAGCCTAGTGGGCTTGTTCTGTTTTCCCCAAGGCCCAGGGAAGTAAAACACTTAACTTCCAGCCTAGTGGGCTTGTTCTGTTTTTCCCAAGGCCCAGGGAGGTACATATTACTTTGCAAAAAATGAACAATTAAAATCAGTGAAAATTGAACTGGCAGTAGAAAAAATGCAGGACCAAATAGTCAATCATAAAGTGTACCCCCTACATAATCCCACTATACAATCGCTTCACACAAGAGCGGCCAGGGTAGCGAAATGACATAAACACACAATGGGCACACACAAATTGTAGACTAAAACAATTATATCATATGATAAAGATTATATCATATGATATCAATCGAAACTTCAATACCACCACGGCCGCCCTGGTTGAAAAGAATGAGAACAACATTCCCAGATTCAAAGTTATACTCCTTAGTAAACTCCGACCAGCAGGAATCGAACTTCATCCTTCCATCGGTACCGTAGTATGCACCCCGAGGGCGGTAGCCATAGTCATCAACAAAAAAACATGCCTCCCCGCTTTCGTAGATATTCAAGGACCTAACAACTTCCTTCGGTATACGCTGAATAATAAAAATTAAATTATATATGGGAAGGATATAAAGGATAACTAAGATTACATAAAGAAAAGGAGAATTATACCAGTCCATTGCCCTTCAAATCAGTATTCGTCAAGGTGTGCACAAAAACAACACCAAGACCAAGACCACGCTCACGGAGAAGTTGTTCCTTCTTCAATGTTTGAGCAGTAGTAAGCATAACACCTTTAGTGTGGACAACTGCAGATGGAATTTCTGCATACAAATTTAAAATTAATAAAATAATAAAAAAAGAGGAGATATAACATCGGTTATATTAAAAAATGGGCAACACATGGTAAAGGAGAAAACAGAATTACCATCGACACGATGCTTTTCGGTGCCATCGGGACCTTCTGCAAAAATCCCAAACAGTTCAGAGCACTATCAAACCCAAACATGATACAGTCACCAACTTTCAGGTCGTAGTCATGAAGAAATTTTTGGTATCCACTTCCAAAAACACGTGTCTTCGAACTGCCTTTCTTAACATGAAATTTGTACTTCACTTCATCCGATGTAACGACAAAAAAGATATTACCAACAAGGTTGTTGAACTGCCTCCTCACAAAACAAGGCACAGTCTGAAAAAACAGTAGAACAAAAATGCAGAAAATAAGGATATAGTCTACAATCTGTCAACAAAAAAGATACATTCTAAAAAATAATATATACCATAAAGTCATCAAATCTGCTTCCAAGATAACAACGAAATGAACTGAGAGTCTCCCGCCTCTCATGACAATGATTGCCCATCGAACCACAAACAACACAGTTCATCCTGTGTATATTTAGCAATTACCAAAGCTAGTAAAAAATACAGGTAGGTAGGGCATATTCATAGAAATCTATCCATAGATCTGAAACCATACACATATATCCATAGATCTGAACAAACAAGATTATTCAGAGGACAAAAAGGATTTTCAACAAACAGAGAAAAAGGAGGTGAGGTGAAGTAGTGACATGTAAAAACATATTTTCCTACCTCTCAAAACAAACGAAAATCTTCAGAGAGAAAAGAGTTTTTCAGCACAAAAGAGAGAGAAAGAAGATGAAGGAGACTTGCTTCACCGCATGAACAAGCGAGGGCAGAAGGCAAAACCAACCAGGGGCATTATAAATACAATAAGTAGTAGTAACTGTCTACAACCTATTTAATGAGGCTGTGGGGTAGATGGTGGTTGCTATCCTGTAAGTTCAAAAGTCAAACACAAAGTATCTTATGCAAAAATGGAGCCCACTGCTATTATGTAATCTCTGTCAATAAGTTCACAATGGCAAAACATCAGCACACTGAAAAATACATTGAATCATAAAGTTGCACTTCAAAATTATTTAAAACCATATGATTTACAACTTCAAATGTACAACAAAATGTTGACTACATGCCTTTGTTCGGACTATAGGTTAGGTCAGAACAATTATGGCATGTTAGTCATTTTTTCAACATACATAAAAAACAAATGCTCATTTGTGGACGAAGTGCACAATTATACCAAAGTAGGCATCACTTCAACACATCAAACTACACCAAACCTCATGAAAAATTTAAATTTGAATTTTCCACATGAATGTCACAACATTTACTCAATCCCACTAGTTACTGATGATTTTACATTGAATTTAGCATTTATTATGAGTTTTACTCGTTTTCTGTCATTTTTTAATAAAAAAATCAACAAACACGTAAAATTGTCAGAAAAATCTGAAACTCCTCAGGCACACATACCTACCCTTCATGACCACTCACGAAAATTTGCAGCTCAATCTGAGTCTTTGAAGTGCAGCTTGCTTGAAAAAGAGCCCTTCACCGACATGATCGATGTGGGTCCACACATGGATCGACCCAACCAACATGAGGTTCCACAAGTGTTTTCAGACAAAATCTCACATGTGTGAACAATAACATGTATATGTGGGATGTGTTCTCACATATACCTCACATGCAAAAGGTTTTACAACTTCCGGGGTCGACAATTCGACCGTTATGCCGAAAATGCCCTCACTTGTGTAAATTCACATCAAACTACACCAAACCTCATGAAAAATTTAAATTTGAATTTTCCACATGAATGTCACAACATTTACTCAGTCCCACTAGTTACTGATGATTTTACATTGAATTTAGCATTTATTATGAGTTTTACTCGTTTTCTGTCATTTTTTAATTAAAATATACATGTACAGCTCCATTTTCAGAGTAATATTTTTTCTTTCACGGCAAAAACTTGTTCCCTCCAAATTGTAGTACGCCGGCTGCCAAAACGCCCAAATTTTTTGTTCCCTCCACTCCTCCCGCGCACCCCACCTATCAAATATTTCGCCCTCCCTTATATACGTCGTGCCTCTCCCGCATGATTTACGAGCATCTTAACTCCCCACCCCCCGACCTCATCCTCTCGTGCTCACCCCGATCCGGTGTCTTCGCCGGACGTTCTTCCATCTCGCATCTATCTCCCCGGCCGGTGGTCGCCATGGCTGGCAGTCGTCGAAACGTCGTGGGGAAGGAAAATCGCGCACACACGCCGAAGAAGACGCCCAGCTCGAAGAAACCCCGAGGTAAATCTGTCGGTGATCGGCTTGTTGTTGTGTTTTTCGGTTGGTTAGATCGAGAGATCGGTTTTACATGTCTACCTCGCCCGTTAGACCTATATCTAGATCTTGCATATTTGATAGATCCAATCCCGACATCATACGTCTAGGGTTTATCGTTTTTATTGCAGAGACAATCATGCCATGCTATGCAATCTTTTCCATCCCGCTGCTGTACAATCTTTTGCGTAGACAATTGTTTGCCGAAACACTTAACTGAACTAATTCCAGCCGTTGCCGAAAACAGCCTGACGAGCTACAGTGAACAACGACATTGCTTCAGACTTTTATTCCTCAGTTTCAGAGGGAACCAGAGTTTGGTCTAGAACAATTGTTTGCTGTTTTCCATGGATCTAGTTAGTTTGCACGTGTTTCCCAAATCAATGTGTCAATTAACTCTACATCTAGGAGGTTGATCAGGTCCAAAGACTATCAACCAAACTACAAAACAATTGACCCATATCTAGGTGATCACAAAACATACTTCCTTTTAAATTCTTTTCTGATTCTAATATTGTAACCTCAATGATGCTTTTGGTGCGCATGTGCGTTAGTAACTGAGACAAGGGATTAATCAGGTAGAAATGGTGCATCCTAATTACGACTTCAAACAAAAGTAGAGGGACTTGGCTGCATCCCACTGAAAATTATTTGTTACGAGTAGATATCTAAAAGCACATGATGTCCCTTAGCCTGGCATATGCCCCCTCTTATGTTTTGTTCGTCCACATCTTACGTAGACTCTTATGTTTTCAATCATTTGCTGTTGTACAATATTTTGCAAATACAATTATTTGGTGTTTTCTATGGAATTGGCCCCCTCTTATGTTTTGTTCACGCTCTGCTCTTCCGATTATTTCAGCGCAGATAGAAAACCCCGTCAAGCCGGCATATGAGCTTGTCAAGGAGAAACAAATGCAAGAAAATGTACAATGCATGGAAAAAGTTTTGGCTGACAGATTTGGAGCTGGCCACAAAAATCAGCAGGAATTCTCTAGTTTTGCACGTTCATTAGTGTATGGTGGGATACAAATAGGAACTAGTAACAATCTAAAGGACACAGACTGCAAAGAGAAGGAGGTCGAAGAGGACCCTTCGTACGAACCGAATCTAGAAGAGATAGCTACTGCTGAAGATGATCTTCATTCAGAAGAGGATCAGCGCACTGTCGGTAAAACTTCAGCTCAGGTCTGTGGAACTATGTCTGAACTATGATTGCAAATACGTACATGCTAAATGTTTCCTACTAATGTAGCCTCTACTTTGCTTGCAGATAGTTGCTTCTTCTGCAACAGTTGCACAGAAGAAGCGATCCAGACCTGAAGTTGCACCATCCAACATTGCAACAAGATCAATGGCAACAACTGAACCTGAAGCTGGGTCATCTGATGAGCCGACGGCCACTGCTGGTCAGAACACTGAAGGAGCACCCTCACCTAACCAGGTCATGACATCTGGAGGCAGCAACTCATCTCCTGAGGACAATCAAATTGTAAACTTTCAGCCGCAAGGTATGAAAGTTTGTAAAAACTAAACACAGTACCGCATATTTTCATACAAAAGAGAATCATTTCATATCTCTTATTTCAGAGACAATGACAACATCTGGCGGTAGTAAGAGAAAGAGAGGTGGACGTAGACCTACCATGGGCCATGGACTACATGAGTACACAAGAAGACATGGTGGCAATAAGATGCCAATTGAATTCTCTGCTGGTGTCAGGAGACCCAAGGATTATATCCAACGGCAAAGCTGAGCGGTGAGGTTGGTATTCACATCCGTGCCAAAATGCCGCTTGCAACACACTCGGACACAAGACAAGACAGATGAAACTCTCACGCACGTCATACCACATGCTATAACTACAGTAGCGGTGAGTCCTGTACAATCTTGGTTTAACCTAATTAGTATGCTACATGATCAACTATCTAAGAATCTACTGATTAATGCATCACTATTTTGCAGGGAAAGTTCAGTATGGACAAAAATGAAGAGGTGGCTCAAGATGTGTGCACTGATATGCTGCAAGTTAGTATTCGGCAGTTTCGATATAGGCTTAAAAAGGAGTATTGGCCGAAAATTAAAAATCTCACACTGGAGCAAGCATATCTGAAGAAGCCAGATCATGTAGAAGAGAATAGCTGGAAAGAACTGGTGAAGAGATGGTTTGATGAGAAGTACCAGGTACATAAACGTTATTCCTTTCAATAACAGCTACTGAATTCTTACATTTCTCTGATCTGGATAAATAAAATGCATGTACTGAACATAGGTAGTGTGTGTAAAAAATGGAAAGAACAGAGAAGCTGTGAAACAGTTCCATACCATTGGATCTCGAAGCTATGTTGCTCACCGGGAACTTCTAGTAAGTGTTCTGAATTTCCCCATACAGTTCATACTTCACATACACGATGTACAATGGTAATGTGCATTCTACATTTTTTCAAGCAGAAGGCTAAGCAGCAGGAAGAAGAAACCTCTCCAATTGAATTTTTTAGAATCACACACACTACCAAGGATAACATTATGAGTGCTGAAGCAAAAAGTGCATATGTAAGAAATATTTCATATTAGCACAATATAATATAATCCAGTTTTGTATGTTGTCCATGCAATGATTGTAATCTTTATGCAGGATAAAATGGTGGCAAAAAAAACAGCGCCACGCAATGAAGATGAACCTGAGTTGACTGATTTGCAAATTGTTCAGCTAGTTCTGAGCGAGAAAAGCCCATCCACCACCTGCAACAGCACATTCCTACCAAGATTGGGCGTCGCAACAAGCTCCAGGAAGTCTTCTGCCTCAGCTACACGCATCCGAGAGCTATAACAAAGGCTGCGTAACAAGAGCGAGAACTCCATACGAGCAGGTGAAAGGTACCACAGTGAGATGCAGGCAAGACTGCAAGAACAAGATCACAAATTTGAAGAGATCAGGAAGAAGCAGCAGGAAGAACTTGAAGCTCTGAAGAAAGCCCAAGAAGAAAAGACTCTGGCTTTTGAAAAGAGGCAGAGAGAAACGGATGTCGTGCTTAATTTGCTCTTGAGGACATCCCAGCCACCATCCATGTCAACTGATCTATTGCACCACCGTCCTACAACATTATTAATCATAGGTCTTTTAATTTCTTTGTGTTCCAATTGTAATTTTTCTTATGAATCTTTCGGTCTGTGAGAGACATATATACTTCTTGTGCCACCATTTATGCATGATATTTATTGTCTATTTTTTCATATTTCACCATTTTTTTGTTTCCCAAATTTCGCAAATAATTCAAATACTCTCAAATTTTGTCAAATTCAAAAGGTGACGGAAAATGTCACAACGTCACTATTAAATGAAACCACGTGGCACCAATTTCTGGTCCCACTTGTAAGAATTTGTGGGTCCCACCAGTCCGCATTATTGGGACCCATATGTCGGCAACTACCTGGTCCCACTTGTCTGAATTTTGTGGATCCCACCGGTCAGAATATTGAGGGTCCAGCTTGTCATAATATTTTGTGGGTCCCACCATGTCAGCGCCGTCGGACCATGTTGTCAGAAGCCAAATGGGACCCACATGTAAGGCCACGTATGCTTTTTTTGGACCAATCAGAAACTTCCCAAGATTTAGATATTGACAAAACTTGCAATTTTTCGTGACAAACCTTTCTGTCAACAATAAACCTTCGATGTTGACGAATTTGCAGGTCGTCACCATCAAACATTTGACGTTGACGAAAAATGCATACCGTCACCCCCGATATTTTATGACGGAGCTTCCTTGACGAACCCCTTGACGATCAAATTTCGTCACCGCGAAGTAATGCTTGACGAAAACTGGCCTTAAAATGACGAAAGTGATTTGTCAAAAAAAATGTTTTCCTTTGTAGTGTATAATTGTCGACAAACTTGAAAAGGATTCAAAGGTACCTGAAGAAAAAGAAACTCCGCAAGGGTGATTCAGGGGTTAAGGTTGTTTTGTAAATAGGTATTTTGACTATTTCATCCAAGTGTTTGGATTGTTTAGCCGAGACTTTTCATTCGGTAGATACATGTAGATGTACTTTTACCGTGTTAATGCCCCGTTGGCAAATTTTGAAGGAGCAAATCTTAATTGCCCATTTAGATGTATGTGTATTCGTTGGTCAGCAAATTATTTGAGTGATCAGCTCGTGTTGCAGGTCTTGCTGAACCCGTTGTATGTGCAACTTTGCTTTCAACCGATGTATGTTTTGACAGGAGCTCCCAAGTATATCGGGTGGAATATCTCTGCCAATAGGCCCGTTGTTCCTTGATATTTCCATAAGTAAAATATCGAACGTGGGTTGTGTTTATATGTATTTCTGAACTCTTGCTATTTGCGGCACTCGTAGAGGCATCTATAGCAGAGGGAAGAGTTAATGTCCTTGTTTATTTTGCATCCTGTAGCACTCGTGGAGGCTTTTTTCGGAGCACGATCTTTCGCCGCGCACTATGTTGCACCGTCGTTCGCCAGGAGGCGTAAGCAGGGTTTACGATGATGCGGTTTAGGTGCTCCGATTTACTGCAATGCTTTTCAAGGAATCGAAACTTAAGTTCTCATTAATAAAAACACGAGACTAAAAGGGCGAAAAAGGGAGAGCCCTGCTTGAAAAGAAAGGGAAAGCTAAACACTAGTAGATTTCTTAGGCAAGAAAGGGGTTCTTCTCATCTTTTGGCTTGTCCACCACGCTGGTGGCTATTGAAGCGTCGTTGATTTCACCAGGGGTCTGGTCAGCGATTGTCAGTGCCTTGCCGTCTCCTATGTCTTCTGTGCCATCAGCTGCCGAAGCTTTTGCTGCCGCAGCTTTAGCTGCAGAGGTCTGTGCTGCCGAAGCTTCTATAGCAAGGTCGGCTGGCTTCTTCTTCGCTCCTCTGACGCGTTCTTCTTCCTTATTATCGCGTGACGACGACTTCGAAGGGAGGTCAGTAATTTCCTGCTTCAGTCCAAACTTTGCAGCAATCCTCTGAAAGTCGCGATCACAATTGTCCGAGCGTGAGAAACTTCCATAGACTGTAATGTTTGTCCCGTTGCTCCCAGGCATTTTCAGCTTGAGGTATGCGTAGTGCGGTACAGCCATGAACTTGGCATAAGCCGGCCTCCCGAGTATAGCGTGATACTGCGACTCCCAGTTCACGACTTCGAACTCGATCTTTTCCTTCCTGAAGTTGTCGGGTTTGCCAAAGATGACGTTCAGGTAAACTTTGCCAAGAGAGTACGCCGGTGAAGTGGGGAGAATCCCATGAAAGCGGGTATCCGTTTCTTCTAGCATTCTCATGGTGATCCCCATACTCTTGATTGTGTCGAGAAATATCAAGTTTAGTCCACTTCCACCATCCATGAAGACTTTGCTCATCTTGAAACCCCCGACCTGCGCCTCGACTACTAAGGCAGCGTGTCCTGGTTTTGGTATGGTCATCGGGTGATCTGCTCGGCTGAATGTAATATTCTGAGACGACCACTCGACATATTCAGGGATGTTCGCCATGATGCTTTCTGCCAGGTTGATTTCTCGAGTGAGCTTCTTCATTTCTCTTCTTGAAACACCTGTTCTGTGGATCATGCTCATCTGCCCACGTGGTGGTGGAAATGCCTCGTTGGGTTGATGAGGTTGAGCCTGCTGGACCTGATGCTGTGGTGGTGGTGGTGGTGGATGCTGACCTGACTGCTGGATGAGTTTCTGCATGTCAATGAACTGCCGACAGTCCCTGAGCAAGTGGCTTGACTTCGTTTTGCCGTCTTTAGAATCAACATACGAGTGCAAGTAACAGGGAGCGTTGATCTGGTCAGCGTAGGGTAGTTCGGGAGTCCTCTGTTGTCGTGGTTTGTAATTGCCACGATTCCCAGAGTTGTTCCGATTACCGTCCTGCCGATCGTCTCGCCTGTCATCATATCGATCATCCTGCCAATCAGAGTACCCTGTTGCTACCATATTAGTGTCGTCATAGCTGCGGTTCTTCCTTCTCTTGTGGCGATCCCTTCGCCCACTCGAGTCATGCTTCGGCTGGTCGTCGTCTTCGTCGTCACTGCGCTGTCGCGGCTTTCGTACGTTGTCTTCGCCATCAGCCCAGCTATTGGCGATTTCCATTAACTTGGTTATGGTTTTTGGCTTTTTGCGTCCGAGTTCTTCTATGTAGCTCTCACGTCGGATGCCGTCGCTGAAGGCGTCGATTGCTCTGTCGACAGATGCATCTTCGGCAACGTTTAGGAGCTTGGTGAATCTCCCGATGTATGCGCGCATCGATTCCTTCTGCTTTTGCTGGCAATGCCGTAACTCTTCAATCCCGACGGGCCTTTTGTACGTTGCTTGGAAATTGGCAACAAAAGCCTCTACTAGGTCGTCCCATGATTTGATGGAACCCTTCGGCAGACCCCTTAACCAGGCTCGCACTGAATCCTTTAGGTAAAGCTGCAAGCATTGCATTGCTGCTATCTGATTCCCCTTTTGCAGAATCATGGTCTGCAAATAGTCGTCTATCCAGGACCTCGGCTCCTGCTGCCCATCGTATTTGGCAGCGTCAGTAGGGGTGGGTTTGAACTTTCTGGGTGGCATCGCCTCGCGGATTTTATAGCTTAAGCAATCGGCTCCCCTTAGCTCGCCATCGTTCTCCTGACTCTCATCCGAAGAATCACTGTCATATTCCTCCCTAGCGGCGCGTCGTTGCCTTGCTTTGTCGATTCTGCTTTGGGTGATTTCATCCCGAGCGTCTCTCGCACGATGCTTTGATCCACTAGCCTGCAACGTGGTCTTTTCCTTCCGCGGGACTAGATTGTCTCCCAATATTGCGAGACTTTCTAGGGCACCTCGGTGGGCTTGAGCCATGGAACCTTCAGGGCGCTGATTGATGAGATATGCAGCGAGGTTGGCGGTCGCACCCGCGACAGTTTTTGGTCGTGGCATGCCCGCGGTGTCCGTGGTCATAAAGGACTTGGTTAGATTCGACGTTATTTCTCTGGCGTCGTGTTCCGAGAGCCTGGATAGTCTTGAATGGTGCTTGCCTGCCCCTTGAGTGCTTCGAGAGGCGCTTCCTTGCGAGCCTCTTCGTCCTTCACTGGATCGATCTACCGCGGATAGGCGTCTCTCGAGGGTGGCTTGTTCTTTGGATAGTCGTTCCCGGTTTTTCTCCAATATAGAGCGGTAAGCGTTGAGGGTGCCAACCGTGGTTCCTGCCGGGAGCGGCGTGTTGTTAAGCACGGCTGCCTTGGCTGCTGCCCACTCCTCCTCCGCGATGGTGTGATCGCTATTGTTGTTGCTGGCACTGTTCTCAAAACTTGCTCGCCTGCTGGAACGGGGGGTGCGATCTCCATCTCCCCTGTTCCTCGTGTTGTTGGCAACATAGACCTGGTGGTGCGCTGTTCCTTGAGTGACACTTCAGACGATGCTGTCGACACTGTCCTCTCCCGATGAATACTGGGCATTGCAGATGAACGGTGTGTCGCTTGATCCTAGCCCGTGTCTGGTGTCGCAGTTCAAGCAGTAGTACGAAGTTAACTCCGAAGATGTGGGATTGTCGGATCCAACCAACATGGAAGACGCCGAGCGAGGAGTCGATGGCGCGGGCGAGCTCACTGAGCCTGTCAGACCAGCCGAAAGGTCGACTGATGACGACGCGCTTGGACTCGTCGGTCTGGAAGTGGGCGATTCTAGCAGTCGAAGGATTCCTTCTGAGTTGACGTTGTAATGGACGCTCCCGAAGGTCATCTCCATGTTTCCTTGTAGATCGGAAAAGGTCGAGCGAGACGAGTCGCTGTGCGGGGTGAATTCGTAGGAGCCGAAGCGAATCGGGCTTCCCAGTCTTGGTTGGCGATGATGGTGTTGATGAAGCTGCTGATGACATGACTGGTTCTGCCGATGTCTGATCTTGTGCCGACAGGGTTCCCACAGACAGCGCCAATTGTCGAGGGTACTCCTCGGCAATGCCCTCCGATTGGGGCTTAGGGTTGATGGAATCCTGCAAGCTGACACGAGACATCGGTTCACAGACAAGCGGGGAGAGCGATTTACCTAGGTTCGGGGCCCTCGATGAGGTAAAACCCTTACGTCCTGCCTGTCTGATCTTGATTATGAAGATATTGGGTTATAATGGGGTGCCGAATAGTTCGTCTGAGATCTCGTCGAGAGGCTAAGTGTTACGATGACCTAGCTCTAGACTTTTGGTGGCTAAGATTGCTAAGATTGATTGTGTGTCTCGGCAGCCCCTCTCCTGGCCTTTATATAGGGGGCCAGGTCTCAAGAGGTCTAACCGAGTACGACTAGGTTTACAGTAGTTTTAAATCTAATCTTTCCTTGTTCGGCTGCTTCCTTGTCTTGCCTGCCAAGGAATCTTCTGGTACGCCATCCAGGTGGCCCGTCTTGCCTCCAAGTGCCTTCATGGGCCTCCAACTAGATAATACATGATAGGGCAATGTCGGTTACCCGAAGGGTAATGCCCACGTCAGCCGGTGTAGTGCTTACTTCACCAAAGGGAGATCATCTTCGGTACGTTTTGCAAGTACATTTCAGAGCATCGAACAATGTCGCTAAATACGAAGCTCTGATCCATGGGCTCAAAGTCGCAAAAGAAATCGGTGCACACCGGATCATTTGCTATGGTGATTCAGATCTTGTGGTGCAACAATGTTCCGGAGATTGGGACGCAAAAGATGCTAAACATGGCCTCGTACCGGTTCCATGTGCAAAAGATCGCTGGCTTCTTTGAAGGCTATGAGTTTCACCATGTGCCACGAGCGGAAAATGAAGCCGCGGATACGCTCTCTAAGTTGGGCTCCTCCCGGCAAGGAATTCCTCCCGGAGTAGCCTTGGCTCACCTGAGGGTGCCATCGATCAAACCAAGTCCGGAGTCGGAATCAATTTTCGTACCGGAGTCACATGTTGTGCCAATGGACATTGACGAGGGAAACCCAGGGACTGTTCCGGCAAACCCGGGGACTGCAGGATCTAGGCTGGAAGAGGCTTTGCTGGTGGACAATATGGAGATAGACGTACCGGTGTTTCTGGTTCGGGAAGCACCAACTTGGGTTGAACGTATTAAGGAATTCCTGATCAACGGCACCCTGCCGGTTGACGAAAACGAATCAAAAAGAATCCAAAGGAGATCCAAGGCCTGCACCATCATCAATGGGGAGGTGTACAAAAGAAGTGTTACCGGTGTCCTCCAAAGATGCGTGGAACTGGAAGAAGGAAAAGAGATGCTGGTAGAAATTCACCAAGGAGAGTGCGGGCACCATGCCTCATCAAGAGCACTGGTGGCAAAGGTGTTCCGGCATGGGTTCTACTGGCCCACGGCGCTGGAAAATGCTGAGGATTTGGTACGAAAGTGCAACGGGTGCCAGCGGTACGCCAATCTAAACCATACCTCAGCATCCGGTTTAAAAACTATACCATTAACCTGGCCCTTTGCTGTTTGGTGCCTTGACATGGTTGGCCCATTCAAAATGGCAAGAGGGAAAATGACCCACGTCCTAGTGATGGTGGAAAAGTTCACCAAGTGGCTTGAAGTGAAACCTATCGCAAAGTGTGATGGACATACGGCGGTGAAGTTCTTGAAAGATGTAATCTTGCGGTATGGCTACCCGCATAGCATTATCACTGACAATGGAACAAACTTTACTCAAGGAGAGTTCAAAAGATTTTGTGAGGATAACAACATCCAGCTGGATCTGTGCTCAGTCGCACACCCGCAAGGCAATGTCCAAGTGGAAAGAACCAATGCTTTGGTGCTTTCCGGTATCAAACCAAGGCTCATTGAACCGCTTGAAAAGACACCGGGGTGCTGGCTCGACAAGCTACCATCCGTGTTGTGGAGCATATGAACAACACCGAACCGGTCTACCGGGTACACCCCTTTCTTCATGGTTTACGGGGCAGAAGCCGTGATACCAACCGATATCATTCATGATTCACCAAGGGTTCAACTCTATACCGAAGAAGAGGTAAAAGAGGCCCGAGAAAATGATGTGGACTTGCTAGAAGAAGCAAGAGAGTTGGCTTTGGCAAGAACAACCATATACCAGCAAAACCTCAGACGCTATCATAGCCGGAAGGTAAACCCGAGAGTGTTCCGGGAAGGGGACCTGGTGCTACGCCTCAGGCAGCGCACTGAGGGGCGCCACAAACTCTCACCTCCGTGGGAAGGACCTTTCATTGTGAGCAAGGCTCTGCACAACGATGCCTACTACTTGATCGATGCACTGAATCAAAGAAGGGAAAGGTGGATAGGTCAGGAGAGGAGACCAAGCGCCCATGGAACATAGCCTTGCTGCGTCCTTTCTATTCCTAAAGATGTGCTGTAAGGAGTTCTTTTTTGTACCTTATATGCTATGAATAAAAGATGCCGGCACCTCGAATGAATCTCGGGGACTGCCTCTACCAAAATTGCATGAAATGTGTTTATTTTTTCAGTTGGCCGGTTGCTTGTTGAACGTTTTTTCTTTCCGGTTTAGTAACGTGCTAAACCTACCGGAGTCTTCGACTTTGCTGCTGTCCGCAACCTGGCTTCATGGCAAGCAAGATAAACCAGTAGGAACTAAGCACGTGAAGCACGAAAGGAGGAAGTGAGAACAAACAATCCGGAAAAAGCTTAACTAACCCCGGCTATACCGGTTTTTTGTGAAAAATTCGAATTATTTCTAAGTTAAAGAAAGTGCTTGCTTGGCAAAAGAACTTTGTGACTCATATGCCAAAACACCCAGAGAGGTAGGCAGAGCCAAAGCAAAAGAACCAAGTGTGCATCGGATTATGCCGAAACAATTCCGGAATCTTCACAGTGCAAGATAAAAGCAAACAATAAGCAAAGTGCTATGGTAGCGTACAAACTTAACTTGATAAGTTACCGGTATAACATACCGGCATGAAATGTTGTAGCACAGCCAAAAGAACGGCAGAGTATTATCTTACATCATAAACCCCGGCATACCGGGGTAGAATTTAACGAGCATTGTTTTTGAGATAACCAGGTGTGACACATACAAACTGAGAAATATTCAGACAACGGGGGGCTGCAGGCCGGCTTCAGGAGCTTCTGGAGGAGCATCGCCTTCTTCTGGAGGGGCATTGCCTTCTCCGGCTTCCTCATCTTCCTCTTCATCTTCTCCGGAACCGGCCTCTTCCATGTCGGAGACGTCGTCTTTAACATCTTACGGAGGAGGGATGAAGGTGCGGAAGGGGGCGAATTCCGCAATATGGTAGGCGCGGTCCTGCCGCTTTGCGGTGAGGACTGGGTCCGTGTCTGTAGGCGCATCGCCGCGAAGACTGTGGAGGGCGTCGAGGTCAAGATCCATGTACCAAGAACAGGCAATGCGTAGCGCTGCGTCTACTCCAGCACTGGCCGCTGAGCACCTCCACTCTCGGAACCTCCGGCAGGCGTCCTTGAGACGGTCGGAGATGAGCATTATGTTCCCTGGCACCGCTTCTCCGGGCCACAACACTTTGAAGATCTCTATTGCCATGTCAGGAAGATCGACTAAGTGCCGGTCCACAGAGCGCATGTGCTGGATCCGGGCGGTGAGCGCGACCAAGTAGTCGTAAGCATCCCAGGGAGCATCCGGGTTGCTCATTGTTGATGCGTCAAGCACACGCCCGTTGGGAACCCCAAGAGGAAGGTGTGATGCGTACAGCAGCAAGTTTTCCCTCAGTAAGAAACCAAGGTTATCGAACCAGTAGGAGTCAAGGAACACGTGAAGGTTGTTGGTGGCGGAGTGTAGTGCGGCGCAACACCAGGGATTCCGGCGCCAATGTGGAACCAGCACAACACAATCAAAATACTTTGCCCCAACTTAACAGTGAGGTTGTCAATCTCACCGGCTTGCTGTAAACAAAGGATTAAATGTATAGTGTGGAAAATGATGTTTGTTTGCGACGAACAGTAAAGAACAATGTTTGCAGTAGATTGTATTCAGATGTAAAAGAATGGACCGGGGTCCACAGTTCACTAGTGGTGTCTCTCCAATAAGAAATAGCATGTTGGGTGAACAAATTACAGTTGGGCAATTGACAAATAAAGAGGGCATAACAATGCACATACATATCATGATGAGTAGTGTGAGATTTAATCGGGCATTACGACAAAGTACATAGACCGCTATCCAGCATGCATCTATGCCTAAAAAGTCCACCTTCGGGTTAGCATTCGCACCCCTTCCAGTATTAAGTTGCAAACAACAGACAATTGCATTAAGTATGGTGCGTAATGTAATCAACACAAATATCCTTAGACAAAGCATCGATGTTTTATCCCTAGTGGCAACAGCACATCCACAACCTTAGAACTTTCTGTCACTGTCCCAGATTTAATGGAGGCATGAACCCACTATCGAGCATAAATACTCCCTCTTGGAGTTACAAGTATCAACTTGGCCAGAGCCTCTACTAGCAACGTAGAGCATGCAAGATCATAAACAACACATATATGATAGATTGATAATCAACTTGACATAGTATTCCATATTCATCGGATCCCAACAAACACAACATGTAGCATTACAAATAGATGATCTTGATCATGATAGGACGCTCACAAGATCTAACATGATAGCACAATGAGGAGAAGACAACCATCTAGCTACTGCAAAAGGATTTTGGATGCACGAGAAGTAATCCCTCTCAATACAAGGCTTAGGCTAGCAAGGTTGTTTGAAGCAAACACAAGTATAAACCGGTACAACAAAACTTACATAAGAACATATTGCAAGCATTATAAGACTCTACACTATCTTCCTTGTTGTTCAAACACCTCACCAGAAAATATCTAGACTTTAGAGAGACCAATCATGCAAACCAAATTTCAACAAGCTCTACGGTAGTTCTTCATTAATAGGTGCAAAGTACATGATGCAAGAGCTTAAACATGATCTATTTGAGCACAACAATTACCAAGTATCAAATTATTCAAGACATTATACCAATTACCACATGAAGCATTTTCTGTTTCCAACCATATAACAATGAACGAAGCAGTTTCAACCTTTGCCATGAACATTAAGAGTAAAGCTAAGAACACATGTGTTCATATGCAACAGCAGAGCGTGTCTCTCTCCCAAACAAAGAATGCTAGGATCCGATTTTATTCAAACAAAAACAAAAACAAAAACATACAGACGCTCCAAGTAAAGCACATAAGATGTGACGGAATAAAAATATAGTTTCACTAGAGGTGACCTGATAAGTTGTCGATGAAGAAGGGGATGCCTTAGTTTTCACTCTTCTTGATCATATTGTATCATCCTCCTCTCTTGACCCTTGAAAACTTCCTCCACACCAAACTCAAAACAAACTCATTAGAGGGTTAGTGCATAATCAAAAATTCACATATTCAGAGGTGAAATAATCATTCTTAACACTTCTGGACATTGCACAAAGCTAATGAAAGTTAATGGAACAAAGAAATCCATTAGCAAAACAGGCAATGCGAAATAAAAGGCAGAATCTGTCAAAACAGAACAGTCCGTAAAGACGAATTTTTCTGGGGCACTTAACTTGCTCAGATGAAAAATCTCAAATTGAATGAAAGTTGCGTACATATCTGAGGATCACGCACATAAATTGGCAGATGTTTCTGAGTTACCTACAGAGGGGGCTGCTCAATTTCGTGACAGTAAGAAATCTGTTTCTGCGCAGTAATCCAAATCTAGTATCAACCCTACTATCAAAGACTTTACTTGGAACAACAATGCAATAAAATAAAGATAAGGAGAGGTTGCTACAGTAGCAACAACTTCCAAGACTCAAATATAAAACAAAATTGCTGTAGTAAAATAATGGGTTGTCTCCCATATGCGCTTTTCTTTAACGCCTTTCAGCTAGGCGCAGAAAGTGTGAATCAAGTATTATCAAGAGATGAAGCATTAACATTCTTACCAGGGGCTTTGCGCCTACCTTTCTTACTCTTATTCTTACTCTTTGGTTTAGGGAATATGTGACCGCATCCGGGCGTAGAGGTAAAATTTAGAGTGCCTTTCCCCACATCTATGATTGCTCCCACGAGTTTTAGCAGGGATCTTCCAAGTGTGATTTGTCCTGTCCCTACACATTCAACAACGAGATAATCAGTGGATACCGTCCTTCCAAGAAAGGTTGTGAACACACCTTCAGCTATTCCCTTAGGAATTATAACAGAGTTATCAGTAAGAGTTATTCCTTCTCCTCCTTCAGTAAGTTTCCAAAGTGTCAAAGATTCATAAATACTTTTAGGCATAAGGCAAAACTCAGACATAATATCACAACGGGCATGAAAAGTTTCACCACAAATAGCAACTTTAATGGTAGGCACCCACATTGAAGGTTCAAAGCTTAATGGAACATAATCATAATATTCGCGAATCTGGTTGTACCCTTCTTTTAAACAAGATATGTTTGTTTCAAGAGTGTTTAATCTATTATGTATGCTAGCAAGAGATGAATCAAAATTATTAGCGGAGCTAGATGATGTAACCAATTTCTTTATGGCATTAAAAGCTTGATCCCCATCACAGTGAAGGAAATCTCCCCCCACTACAGCATCTAAGGCATATCTATAGCGAAGAATAAGCCCAAAATAAAAGTTACTAAGAAGCAAACTTAGAGTCATTTTAGGTTCAGTTTTACTATAAGAATCAAAAATTCTAGACCAGGCTTCTTTAAAACTCTCCTCACCCCCTTGTTTAAAAGTAAAGATCGATTCCTCAGGTGATAGAGTAACAGCTACGAGACTAGTCATGATAACAAAATAAGGTAAATGCAAGTAACTAATTTTTTTGTGTTTTTAATATGAAGAAAACAAACAAGACAGTAAATTGAGTAAAGCAAGTAACTAATTTTTTTGTATTTTTGATATAAAGCAAACAAAGCAGTAAATAAAGTAAAGTAAAGCAAGACAAAAACAAAGTAAAGAGATTGGAAGTGGGAGACTCCCCTTGCAGCTTGTCTTGATCTCCCCGGCAACAGCGCCAGAAAACAGTCTTGTTGACGCGTCAAGCACACGCCCGTTGGGAACCCCAAGAGGAAGGTGGAAGGTGTGATGCGTACAGCAGCAAGTTTTCCCTCAGTAAGGAACCAAGGTTATCGAACCAGTAGGAGTCAAGGAACACGTGAAGGTTGTTGGTGACGGAGTGTAGTGCGGCGCAACACCAGGGATTCCGGCGCCAACGTGGAACCTGCACAACACAATCAAAATACTTTGCCCCAACTTAACAATGAGGTTGTCAATCTCACCGGCTTGCTGTAAACAAAGGATTAAATGTATAGTGTGGAAAATGATGTTTGTTTGCGAAGAACAGTAAAGAACAATGTTTGCAGTAGATTGTATTCAGATGTAAAAACATGGACCGGGGTTCACAGTTCACTAGTGGTGTCTCTCCAATAAGAAATAGCATGTTGGGTGAACAAATTACAGTTGGGAAATTGACAAATAAAGAGAGCATAACAATGCACATACATATCATGATGAGTAGTGTGAGATTTAATCGGGCATTACGATAAAGTACATAGACCGCTATCCAGCATGCATCTATGCCTAAAAAGTCCACCTTCGGGTTAGCATCTGCACCCCTTCCAGTATTAAGTTGCAAACAACAGACAATTGCATTAAGTATGGTGCGTAATGTAATCAACACAAATATCCTTAGACAAAGCATCAATGTTTTATCCCTAGTGGAAACAGCACATCCACAACCTTAGAACTTTCTCACACATCGTCCTGCATTTAATGGAGGCATGAACCCACTATCGAGCATAAATACTCCCTCTTGGAGTTACAAGTATCAACTTGGCCAGAGCCTCTACTAGCAACGGAGAGCATGCAAGATCATAAACAACACATATATGATAGATTGATAATCAACTTGACATAGTATTCCATATTCATCGGATCCCAACAAACACAACATGTAGCATTACAAATAGATGATCTTGATCATGATAGGCAGCTCACAAGATCTAACATGATAGCACAATGAGGAGAAGACAACCATCTAGCTACTGCTATGGACCCATAGTCCAGGGGTGAACTACTCACACATCAATCCGGAGGCGATCATGGTGATGAAGAGTCCTCCGGGAGATGATTCCCCTCTCCGGCAGGGTGCCGGAGGCGATCTCCTGAATCCCCCGAGATGGGATTGGCGGCGCCGGCGTCTCTGGAAGGTTTTCCGTATCGTGGCTCTCGGTAAAAGGGTTTTCGCGACGGAGGGAATAAATAGGCGGAAGGGCAGCGTCGGTGGAGGCACAGGGGCCCCACACCATAGGTCGGCGCGGGCCCCATGCTGGCCGCGCCGCCCTATGGGTACGGTCCCTCGTGGCCCCACTTCGTATCCCCTTCGGTCTTCTGAAAGCTCCGTGGAAAAATAAGACCCCGGGCGTTCATTTCGTCCAATTCCGAGAATATTTCCTTTGTAGGATTTCAGAAACCAAAAACAGCAGAAAACAACAACTGGCTCTTCGGCATCTCGTCAATAGGTTAGTGCCGGAAAATGCGTATAAATGATGTAAAATATGTATAAAACATGTGAGTATCATCATAAAAGTAGCATGGAACATAAGAAATTATAGATACGTTTGAGACGTATCACTCATGGATTGCTCAGCCTAGCGATCCGCCACTTTCTTGACAGCATGCGCCTGTGAATCCGGGAAGAGTTCTGCGGGAGAAAGAAGAGAAAAAGAACCGGTATAAGAAGATGTTGCCGGAAAGAAAGGAAAAAGCTCAAAGAGAAAACAAAAGGAACCGGCATAGAAAGATGTTGTCGGAAACGAAAAAAGCTTTTAGGTAAAAGGAAGAGAAAAAAGGCTTACTGAAGGCCAGCGCATCAGCTTGCAGGACCAGCCGGTCATACGCGGTTTGCTCCGTGGTGAGGGCGGTGATCCGGTCTTCCGCCGCTTTCCGTGCTCGGCTCTCCTCCTCCAGCTCCGCTCGCAGCACCGCGCTGGAATTGGTGAACTCCTTCAGAGATTCATCCAATTTGGCCTCAGCTGCAGCCTGGGCCTCCTTGAGCTCCCGCGAGTGCCGGAGTTCAGCCTCCATGTGTTGGTCCTTCAGCTCGGAGGTGAGAGTCCTCTGAGCATCCAGAGCTTTGTGGTGCTCCTTGGCAAGCTGCTCCTTTTCAGCTGTAAACCGGAAGAAAAGACAGTTAATAAAATGAATCCGGTAGATTCAAAAGATGCAAGACAAACGAAAAAGAATAGGTGGTACCTTTGAGCGCGGAGAGCTGGGCGGAGAGATCCTCGAAGGAGGCTTCCGGAAGAGCTGGTGTGTAAAAAAGTTATAAGTGCTGAAAGGGAAAAGCAACCGGTAAAAAGAAGCCGGAGGAGCAAGAGCTAACCTCGGCACTTGCCGTGGGACTCCGAGAGGTCCCGATGCTCCCACAGAAGCTCTTCGAAGAGCTGCTTCCGGGTGTCCAGCGTGCCTTGTTCAAGAAAAAAGAAGAAGTCCCGGTAAGAAGATGCCGGTGTCAATGGAGTTTCGCGCTAAGAGCTGCGTTCTCAACCCGAAACTCGGGGACTGGCTATGCCGGTTTTTTGTGTTTCTAATGGAGTTTCGCGCTAAGAGCTGCGTTCTCAACCCGAAACTCGGGGACTGGCTATGCCAGTTTTTTGCGTTTCTAATGGAGTTTCGCGCTAAGAGCTGCGTTCACAACCCGAAACTCGGGGACTGGCTATGCCGGTTTTTTGTGTTTCTAATGAAGTTTCGCACTAAGAGTTGCGTTCTTAACCCGAAACTCGGGGACTGGGAGAATATATATAAGATTGGAAACCGGCATGGATGTAAAGAAGTTTGAGGTTGTGCGACTTACCACCACGTTGGCATTGGCGTCGTGCCACGCGGTGTCGAATTCCCTAACCGCGCGCCGGAGCCGGCTAAAGTGTTGCCCGGTGCTCCGAGGGCCGGCAAGATCTATCACCGGTAGCTTGTCCTTGCCCAGGCCGCGGGTCGCTGGGGACATATCTGCCTGATTCCACTTTTGAGCGTAATCAAGCAGGTGCCCCAGGTCGGCACCTCCGCGGTTGAGCTCGGTGATCCGGCCCAGCTGAGCTGAGGCTGTCTCACCGGCCGCAACAGCGGTGCGGCTGGCGTGCAACACGAGGGGCTGCGAGCCGGAGGAAGGAGAAGTCGCCGCGGTCACCACCGCAGCAAGTTGCTGAGCGGTGAGCTTGGCGCCCTCTGGAGGTGTTGGCTTGGCGGCAGCGGGCTGGCCGGTAGGAGCAGCCGGAGGAGTTGGCGCTGCTTCCTTGAAGGCCGCAGCAGCTTCCGGCGTCTCCTTAGCCGGAGAGGAAGCTGCCGGAGCGGAGGGCTCCGGCATGGTCTTGGCGGGGGAGGCAGTAGCCTTCTTCTTTTTCTTCTTGTGTGGAGAGGGAACCAGAGGTTCCGCTCTCCCGGCTTCTTTTTTACCGGCGCCGATGTTGCTGGCGCCGGTGTCTTCAGCTTCAGGAGAGGAAGTTAAGTCCTCCTCCGCGCGGTGTTCTGTAGGTTTAGGGGCCGCGTGCCCCGCACTTGTGTTGCCTCCTCGAGAGGAGGCAGGAGAATTGCTGGCACCAGATGGTACCGAGCTTGGTTGAGGAGGAGGAGAGGCCCTGGCTGCGTCCTCGGAGGTCTCCGGCCTCATGCCAGAGGCGCTCTTGGTGATGCTCAGGGCATGCCTGAAAAAGAAAGAAAAAGAAGGTTGAAAAAAGCAACCGGACAAACAAACTCACGAGTAAGAAGCAAAAAGTATAAAGAACTGGAAGCTTACCCGGAGGCGACCGACATTCGAGACCGGTAGCACTTGGCGGTGCCCTTCTTGACGGCGTCGCCCTTCTTGGAGCGCTTGGCGGGCGGCTCCTCGCTCGTGCCAGCCTCGGAGGCCGGAGCCTTGTGCTTGCGGCCGTGTGAGGCAAGTTTGTCCAGGAACTCCTAGCCAACCTCTGCCTCCAGCGGAGTGGCGTGCTCCATGACCTGTGGGGCGGCGCTGCCTGAGGGGACATCTACAGAGAAACAATATATGAGGAAGAGGGAGAACAAAATACCTCAAGAATAGAGACCTCATCGTCGGAACCGGATTCGTTGGCAGATAAGTTACCGGGGCACGGGGTATGGGTCCTGCCCATCTTATGTTTGTTCCCGACCACGTAAGGATCCGGGTCCACCTCGTCCAGGGGGCGCTTGCAGCAAGGGACTCATGCCTCAGCGGCGATGCGAGGAAAGCGCTCGCGGGCCTGAAAAAAGAGAAGAAAGATGGTTAACAACACATTAAAAGCTACCGGAAAAACAATCCGGATTGCTCAGGTTCTTACTTCGGCAGTAGGAGGATTAGTGGAGCTGAGGGGAAGAAAGCCCCAGGAGCACTCCAGCGGCATGTCGGTTTGGAAAAATTGCCTAGCCTTAAGGGCCACATCCAATGCGCTTAGAGTGCAGCTGGTCATCTTGGTGGGGTCGCGGCGGCCACACATCTGGCTCATCTTGTGAACCCGACGTTGGAGGGGGAGCACCCGGCGTGAGATGAACACCCGGATGATGTCATCGGAGCAGATGTCCGTATCTTTCATGAGCTGCTCGATGAAGCGGACAATCCGGTTGGTTTCAATTTGGGTATTCCCCGGATTGTGCTTCCAGTTGGCCCTCGTTGGCGCTCCCGGGTTGTAGGCCGGCAGGTTGATGAAGTCAGCGGCGCCCTTGTTCCTTACATAAAAGAAAGTCTGTTGCCATGCCCGGCATGACTCCAGACCGGAGAATTTGAAGAAGGGGCTCCCCTGGCGCGCACTGATGATACAGGAGCCGCACTGGGTTGGAGGCTTGGGCTTGGGGATGTTCTTGCCATGGACTGAGTTGATCCGAAGGCAGAAAAAGCGAGCAAAAGCCTCAAGAGTAGGAAGGAGACCTATGTAGGCCTCCATGAAAGAAACAAAGCAAGAAAGATAGAAAATGGCGTTGCCAGGAAGATGGTGAGGTTGGAGTTCATAAAAATCGAGGAACTCGCGGAAGAAGTTAGAAGCCGGAAGGCCGAAGCCGCGCTCGAAGTGGCCGGTAAAGACTACGGCCTCTCCGGGTTCAGGCATGGGCTCCAGCTCGTTGCCGGGAATCCGGCAAGACACCTGTGCTGGTATCTTGCGGGAGCGGTACAGCCAGTCAATCTCCGGCTGCTTCACGTCGGAGCCCTTCCAGGCGCCGCGGGTAGGTGTGGCCAAGTCCATACCGGAACCTAGGCCGGAGCTGCTGGCCTCCTGGCCCCTTCTAGTACCGGCTTCCGGGGCAGATGAGGAAGCATCCATCTGGGCCAGGTCCGCTTTAATCTCGGCGGTATGGTGGCTGCCGGAGCTGGACTCGAAAAGATATTCTTCGCTAGACATTATGGCCTAAAAAGTTTCCGGATCTACCCAAAAACACTTTTCCCCGAACCTAGCCGCTCGTGAAGATCTACGAATAAGAGAAAAAAGCAAAAGAAAGGGGAAGATAAATACGCTACCGACCCTAAAACAATGCGACAAAGGAGAAAGAGGCAACTAAGTCTCTGAGGCTAACCTGGAACGGTGGTAAGCGGTTGAGACGATGGTCGCCGGAGTTAGGCGAGCTCGCGGGCGAAGAGGACGAACGGAGAAGAAGCAGGGAGGTTGCAGTAAGACGCCCGATGCAGTAACCACGGAGGTTCCACGGAGAGTCTCTGCCGAGCTCCGCTCGGCGGAGTAGCTGCGAAAGATCGCCGGAGAGCAGAACCGCGGCAGCAAGCGAGGGCGATGCGAGCGCAGTAAGCAAGAGGTTGCGAAATGCGCGTGAGAACTGGAGAATGCGAGGAAGAAGGGGTGAAGGAACTGCCGCGCCCTTATATAGGGAGATGGGTTCGTGGGCCAGTAACCACTGGGCCACGACGGTTCACCTCATGGGCCGCCACGTGGCACGGTGATACACGTGCGATAAATAAAAAGCCACAGGGAGGCCGAACGGATCCGGAACGGCAGCGAGGATCCGGTGTGGCGCCATAAATGCTAGCGCATAAGTCGAAGGGAAGTGACCCCTGACACTGTGGTGCCAAGCACAGTGCGCATGTCACTAACAGGCACTATGCCCGAGATATTCTCGACTTCACCGAGGAGTCATAATAAAAAAGATACCGGAAAAGATCGGTAAGATAAGATGAGCTCGGCACGGACGCCGGGAAGTTCGAGTTGTTTTCCGGAAGAGATAAACCGGTACACAAAGAGATAGGAAACTGGCATGGTCCGTCGGATAGGATCCGCCGGACTATACCAGCTTCGGGGACTAATGTTGGGGGGATGACCCCCGGTATGCCAAAAGCATGCCAAACCGGATGGTTTGAGCCATCAAAGTACCGGTTTAAAGGTTATTCCGGACAACAAGGGTTGGTTCTCTATTAAGTGAATCGTACCGGTATCCCAGGAGGGGTATACCGGAACCGGCTAAGAAGGTACCGGAGTGCCGGTACAGGCTACACTGTAGCACGTCAGCAAGACTGGTCAAAGATGCTCTCAAGAGCTAGAGGACAAAGATGAGCGAAGCACTTCAGCTTTAATCGAAGCCCTGCGGCCAAAGCAGATGATGATGTAAAAGCTACCGGAGGATGTCACCGTTCCTGATTAAAGGTCTACCGGTGTCATCCGGGCCAAAGTGTCTTTGTAAAGTAGTTTGTCTAGTCAAAGATGCCATTAGGGTTTCCTAGGGTTTCTTCCCTTGTAAGCCACCCTCTCCCCTATAGAAGGAGGGGGAGCATCCCCTTGTGCGGGTACATGATAATAGAGAGAGAGCAGTTACGAGAGAGCAGTAGAGAGATAGTGCTTGTACTGTACATCTTCAACCTCTGGCCAAGGCCAAGTTCATCAATAAGATATCGGTATTCCATCCGGATTCCATCCTTGTGTTACCAAAACCCTCCCCCGAATCCTCTAGCGCACATTCGGCCCCAATCTTAGCCATCCTATGGCATCTGTCTATTCACCACGACGACATCACGTTTGTAGGGGTGGAGGTCTCACGAAGGATTCCCCACGCCGCGAAGGCTCACCCTATTCTCCGGAGCCTATCCCACGAAGGAATAGCTCACTCACTTGTGGTAGACTTTGAGGTAGCCTCCAAACCTTCACAATCTTGTCAGGAGCAAACCCACAGCCCGGATGCTTCCGGACCACTCTTTCCCACCTAGGGTTTCCAAGGAACCCTAGAGAGCAAGCTTCTTGATGAATACAAGGGGGAATGAGATTTGGCTTGGTAGAACAGTAGATCGGGTCCTCCTCTATCATTTCCCCGAAGGGATTTGAGTTTGGGTGGAGGAGGAGGTAGATCTGACGCTTTTGGTGTTTCTAGCAATGGAGTATGAGAGAGAGAGAGCTCAAGAACAGCTTGTAGTGTAGTGCCTACCCCTTCAGAGATAGGAGAAGGGGTATTTATAGTGTTTCTTGAAATCTGGCCGTTGCTCACATGCCAACTCAGCTTTCTCCCGAGATTCCCGGTCAACCGGACCACAGACCGGAGCGTCCGGTGCAGGGGCTGGTCGGACCGGACCAGGGACCGGACCCGCCGGTCCAAACCGGGCGGCAGACCGGACCCCGACCGAAGCCTCGAAATGTCATGCAGTACTCCCTCCGGTTGCAGTCAGCGCAGAGCTCGGTCGGCGCCGGAGCGCCCGGTCATGCACCCGGTCGGACCGGGCCACGGACCGGACCCGCCGGTCCAAACCGGGCGGCAGACCGGACCCCGACCGGGGGCAACTCCGTGTCCTCCAGTACATCACCCGGAAGGCATCAGCGCAGGGGCCGGTTGGCGCCGGAGCGCCCGGCCGTGCGCCCAGTCGACCGGGCGGCAGACCGGAGCCTGCCGGCGCACGGTCCGGTCCAACCGGGCCTCTGACCGGCTTCCTGCTGTAGACCCCTTTTTGATTGTTGTCGAAGTGGGGGGTCTCCTTTAGACTTCTTGTTCCTTAGATACACCTTTTATGCCTCTTTGGCTAATACCTGGGATTATCCTTTCAAACACGTATTAGGCCAAATATTCTAGCACAGTGTCATTGTTACCAAAATAATGGATAAGGGTAAAATACCCTTACAGGTGTCTCTCCATAAAGATGAATAACATGCTGGGTGAACAAATTACAGCTGGGCATGACAGAATAAAGACCATACATGACAAGAAGATTACTATGATATTTATTTGGGCATTACAACATAATACATAGACCGTAATCCAACTGCATCTATGACTAATAATCCACCTTCCGGTTATCATCCGAACCCCTTTCAGTATTAAGTTTCAAGCAACATATTACCGCATTAAGCAATGTGTGTAAAGTAAATAATAGAATTATTCTCAGACAAAGCATTGTTGTTTTCTCCCTAGTAGCAACAACACATCTACAATCTTAGAAGTTATTGCCACTCTTCTAGATTACTAGAGGCATGAACCCACTATCGAGCATAAATACTCCCACTTGGAGTCAGAAGCACATACTTGGCCAGAGCATCTACTAGCTACGGAGAGCATGCAAGATCATAAATAACATATGACAATTATATAATCGATCTCAACCATAGTATTCAATAGTCATCGGATCCCAGCAAACACAACATGTAGCATTACATAAAGAGGATCTTGATCATGATAGGTAGCTCACAAGATCTAAACATGAAGCATAAGTTGGAGAAGACAACCATCTAGCTACTGTTATGGACCCGTAGTCGAGATATGAACTACTCACGCATCACTTCGGAGACGGGCATGGCGATGTAGAGTCCTCCGGTGATGATCTCCCTCTCCGGCAGGGTGCCAGGAAGAGCTTCAGAACCCTCCCGAGCTAGAGTCGGCGATGGCGGCCGCGATGAAACTTTTCGTGGATGGAGGCTCGGGTATTTAGGTTTTTCCCGAACAGGTGAATAAATAGGCGGAAGGGCGAGGTCGGTGGGTGCCCGAGGGGCCCACACCACCCCTCAGCATGGCCAGAGCCTGGGCCGCACCAAGGGCAGGTGTGGCCGCCTCGTGGCACTTCCTCGTCTCCCCTCCGGACTCTGTCTTTGTTACAGTAAAATAGGAACTTCGGCTTTTGTTTCGTCCAATTCCGAGAATATTTCCTGTACAATTTTTTCTGAAATACAAAACAACAGAAAATAGGGAACTGGCACTGTGGCATATTATCAATAGGTTAGTTCCGGAAAATGTATAAAAGTGCATAGAAGTGTAAACAAAACATATAGAAATTGGTGTTAAACAAGCATGGAGCATAAAAAATTATAGATATGTTTGCAATGTATCAAGGCTCGGCATCCTCATATCGGAGATGTCGACGCAGTTGTCGATGCCCCAGTACACCGTCAATGTCATGCCGCCATGCCTCTCGGAGGAAGAGGCCTTCCACCTAGCGATGTAGTACTCTGTGCCGCCTCCTTCGTCGCCTCTGCCACAGTACTGGGCACCAACGGTCGCTCCACCTCCACCTCTACCACCGACCGCACCGGTATATTCTCCGCTGCTTCCAGACTTGCCATGGGCTATCCTAGATGTCGCTGACCTGATCAAGGTGCCCAACGACGGAGAGGAGTAGGCTAGGGTTAGGGTTTCACCAGGCCATGGCCTTTTTATGTTTTCATGTGTTATATATTTCACTCAATGTAAATTATTTTATTTAAATTAAAAAATGTGAGAACAGTAAATGTGTCTTGCCGCTTGGGGCAGCCCCAGACGCAAACAATCGGTCTTGGCCCGAAGACAATTTCGCGTCCGCAACCGACACAACCAGACGCGACCACGTCTGAAATGCCTCACGCCGCTGATGCCCTTAGGGAATCTCCAGCGGGATGACCCATCGGGTCCTAGCCTGTCTGAATCGCTCTGCGTGGACATACGAACGGGTCACGCATGCTCCAGCGGGGCGGCCTAAACGGACTGACCCATCCGCCGCGACCCATCTGCACACCAAATTTGGGGAACTAATGCGTTAGCACGGACAACACGCGTGTCCTCTAGCGTCCGCCCGTGTGGACCGAGGGCCCGCATGGTAGCGGCCCAACGGCCTTCTTCCTCTAGCCATCAATGGATGTAGGATCACTCTGGCGCTCCTGCTCTGCCGCGTCACCTGCCCACAACGAAAGCCGCATGCCTTTCATCAATGTCGTCGCTTCGTTCTACTCACCGGCATCCAATGCCCAGGCCGTTTTATTAATTGTAGTGGGAGCAAATTCAACAAAATAGTTATCATTATTATTCTCGTCACCATAATCATCAGATATTGGAGACATATTGTAATCATAATTAATTTTCTCCTCAATAGTAGGTGGACTGAAAATATCATATTCATCATTGTAATCATCATAGCAAATTTTCTCCTCTAAAGCGGGGGAAGTAAAAAGATCATTTTCATGAAAACTAGATTCCCCAAGCTTAGACTTTTCCATAGCATTAGCAATAATGATGTTCAAAGAATTAGTAATAATAACATTGCTATTATCATGCAAATAAAGTTCCATATATTTTTTAATTTTCTCTTCGAACACTTCATGTGATAACTCAAGATAAATACTATAAAGTTCTCTATTTTTTGTTGTTGTTTTCCATTAAGCCCACTAGTGAAAATAAAAATAAGAAACATCAACATGGAAAGTGAGCATGGAATAAACTAAGCAACATAAATAACAGTTATAATAGAAACTATTTTTTTGTGTTTTTGATATAGTAAAGCAAACAAGACAAAATAAAATAAACTAAGAAAAACTATAACACAGTAAAGAGATTGGAGATGAGAGACTCCCCTTGCAGAAATCCTCTTTCTCCCCGGCAACGGAGCCAAAAAATCTTGATGGTGCTCCGGTGATGGCGCCAGACAATTTTGGTGGCGGTTGTTGTGGAAGCGGTTGGGAAACACAAATAGGAAGGTGTGATGAGCACAACAACAAGTTTTCCCTCAGTACAAAACCAAGGTTTAATCGACCAGTAGGAGAAAGGAGTGACTTCTGACGGTGTTACTAGCTGACTAATGGCAGGGCGCACTACCGACGTCAGCAACAACGTGGAACCTGCACACAACACAACCAAAGTACTTTGCCCTAACTTGTAGTGAGGTTGTCAATCTCACCGGTTTGCTGAACACAAAGGATTAGACATATCGAGTGGAAAGAGATGTTTGCAGTGAAATTAAAGAGAACATGAATTGTAGTAAGTAAACATAACATGATTGCAGTGGTTGAATTTATCAGTGTAAAGGAAAGGATCGGGGTCCACAGTTCACTAGAGGTGTCTCTCCATAAAGATAAATAGCATGTTGGGTGAACCAATTACAGCTGGGCAATTGACAGAATATCGACAATACATGACAAGATGATTACTATGAGATTTGATTGGGCATTACAACATAATACGTAAACCGTAATCCAACCGCGTCTATGACTAATAATCCACCTTTCGGTTATCGTCCGAACCCCTTTCAGTATTATGTTGCAAGCAACAGATTATCGCATTAAGCAATATGTGTAAAATAAACAATAGAATTACCCTTGGATAAAACATTGTTGTTTTCTCCCTAGTGGCAACATCACATCTACAATCTTAGAAGTTACTGTCACTCTCTCAGATTACTAGAGGCATGAACCTACTATTGAGCATAAATACCCCCTCTTGGAGTCACAAGCATCTAATTGGCCAGAGTATCTACTAGCAACGGAGAGCATGCAAGATCACAAATAACATATGGCATGAATATATAATTAACCTCAACATAGTATACAATATTCATCGGATCCCAGCAAACACAACATGTAGGATTACATAAAGATGATCTTGATCATGTAGGGCAGCTCACAAGATCTATACATGAAGCATAAATTGGAGAAGACAACCATCTAGCTACTACTATGGACCCATAGTCCAGGGATGAACTACTCACGCATCACTTCAGAGGCGGGCATGTCGATGCAGATACCTCCGGCGATGATTTCCCCCTCCGGCAGGGTGCCGAGAAGAGCTTCAGAACCCCCCGAGATGGGTTCTGCGATGGCGGCGATGGAACTTTTCGTGGATGGAGGCTCGGGTTGAATAAATAGGCGGAGGATTTAGGTCGGTGGGGTGCTTGGGGGGCCCACACCACCCCTAGGCGCGGGCCACACCCAGGCCGCGCCATGGGGTGGTCTGGCCGCCCTGTGGCGCCACTTCGTCCCCCTCCGGACTCTGTCTTCGTTTCGGTAAAATATTTACTTCGGCTTTTGTTTCGTCCAATTCCGAGAATATTTTATGTAAAACTTTTCTGAAATATAAAAACAGCAGAAAACAGGGAACTGTCATTGTGACATCTTGTTAATAGGTTAGTGCTAGAAATCATGTAAAAGTGCAACGAAGTGTAAGCAAAACATATATGAATTGGTGTAAAACAAGCATGGAGCATCAAAAATTATAGATACGTTTGAGATGTATCAAGACTCGAGGGGAGGGCGTCTATGATGGCCTCTAGGCCGTGGGCGTGGGCGTGGCTGAGGCCGAGGTCACCGAGGAAGGAGTGGTGGGAGAGGCCAGCCGCCAACATCCCCGTCACCACCGCCATCGCCACCATCGTCGCCCGGCTCCTTGCCATCCGGTTTTGAGTTCGGCGTCTGACAAGGTATCAACTTGTCAATGCCTATGGATTGTAGGCTAGGGTTTAGTTGGAAGTAGAGGGCAAGTAGATCTCGAAGGTTTCAGCCGAAAAGTACTCGACGATTATGAAAACTAGGGTTTGTTAACAATGATTCGATGATTTCTGCGTCCCTCGACTCCCCCTTATATAGGAGGCGGAGCCGAGGGATTCGTGTAGTACAAGTTACATAATCCGGGAAGGTTTCTAACTCATCCCGCAAGATTACAAACAACACTTCCTAATACAACTCTAGCTTTCCTTGAATATATCTTGGGCTTCCGAATCTTCTTATTCTTCGGGTAGTGGGCCTTCAGTAAACCCCGGGTACTATCTTCGGCAGGCCCATTTGGGATGCCTATGTCAGTAGCCCCTGAGATTTTGCTTGAATCGCAGAGTCAGGGAAAATCTCCACTGTTTATTTTTATTCGACAACTTTAACTTTTCTATATTTCTTCATATAAATTTCTATATTGTACAGGGATAATGGTAGTTGGGGCTAGTTCATCTGACGGATCAGGTACTAGTTAACTGCTCTAGTGGCAATCCGCAAAAACCTACTTCAAGATCACGTCCCTGGACATGATCTCGGGATACTGGTGTAAACTTCGACAGGTGCCGCTTAAGGTCTTACCATTCTGTCGAGTCCCAGTCAAATTTATCGGGTACCTAACGCGTCCGTTAGGATTTTTCTTCGTATCTGTTGATACGGATAAAAGTAGCAGAGCGCAGTCTTCGGCGATGCTACGCCCAACAGAACGGATCTGGGGTCTTACCTTCGCAAATTTGCGGCATTCAGAAATTGATCGCAACTTTGGCGTTCTGAGAATATATTGTCGAGTGCTTTTCCGGCTGTTGGAATGGCACATTTTATCGAGTCAAAGATGACTTATATTGCTCTCCCGATGGGAGTATATGTAGAGTTAGTTATAACTCGAAATATACTCTTTTACTCTTCTATCTTTCTTTTTTCTCTTTCTTTCTTTCTTTTATAATTTCATCGGGCACGCGAACAACGTTCCCGATGGGAGTAGCCCCCGAGGCTACAACCAAGGATTTGTTCTTGGTTGTAGGCTCCACGCCTCATGCCGCTATATTCTTTTTTATCTTCCGAAATTTTATAATTCCTCGGGTGCGCGAACAGCGCTCCCGATGGGAGTAGCCCCCGAGGCTATGAACAAATATTTGTATTTGATCATAGGCTCATGCCACTTCTATTTTGTCTTTCCAGATCTTTTTCTTTTTTCCAAAGTAGCCCCCGAGCATTTGATCAGAAACTTGTATTTGATCAAAAGCTCAATCATTATTTTTCCGTGTCGCCTTTTATGAAGCTGTTGAGTCGAATTTTTCCTTCTGTCAAGATGACATTGTTGCTGACGATAGCCACGATTGCCTGTCAAAAATTTTCGACAAGCCTTTTCTCGCCGCCATGCGGGCCCAATTAATCCACTATGTTGACACGTCGTGCAAGTGGGGAACACACGTCCTCCACTTTTTCTGGCACGCACACTGTAACTTCCGCGACGTTGAATTACTTATTTACCCTTGATGCCACGTGGCTATCATCTGTCACACATTTTCCTTATCCAACGGTTTGTCGTTTCACCGCACCCCTATATAAATTCATCTTCTTCCTCCTTGGACACTTCCGCCCGCGCCGTCTTCCTTCTCTCATCTGCAATTCTCCCCTTGCAATCCACAACCTCCTGAGCTCCTCACCTCCAGACTGCGAATCCTGCGCCATTGTTGATGCCACCTCGCCGGTTGACTAGGCACAGCACGCCGGAATCCTCCATGGCCGCCGTGGATCTCGGAACGGCGGAGTGGGAAAGATCCAAGATTTCCGCTCAGGACATCAACATGCTGAGGAGGCTGGGGATCAGCAAGAAACCCCAGGCATTGCGCTTCCCCAGCGAGGAGAGCTACCCAACCCCTCCAATGGGGTACCGGGTAAGCTTCGTCGACCACCTCATCCGCGGTCTCTCCGGCCCCATCCATCCTTTTCTCCGTGGACTTCTTTTTGTCTATGGTTTGCAACTCCACCACCTCACGCCAAATTCCATTCTCCACATCTCTATTTTCATTACTTTGTGCGAGGCCTTCCTTGGCGTCCAGCCTAACTGGGCGCTATGGAAGCGCATTTTCTTCTGCCGCCGTAATGGCTCGCCCAATGTCGCCTATAATATAGGCGGCGTTGTAATTTCTGTTCGTCCCACTGTCGACTACTTCGACGTCAAGCTTCCTGACTCAGTTCAAGGATGGTGCAAGAAGTGGTTGTACATTCAGGAGGAGAACCATGGATGCGCAGAAGACAACATTCCTCCTTTTGATGGCGCCGAAAAAATCTTTCGCCGCCGCTCATGGGACGCGGAGGCCACCGAAGAAGAAAGGGCGTCGACGGAAACCTTGATGGCTCGTATCCACGAGTTACAAAATACTCGCGGGAAAGAGTTATCAGGTGTCCAAATCACTGCATACTTTCTTAGGACTAGGGTGCAGCCGCTTCAGGCTCGCAAGCATCCTCTCTGGAAATATGCCGGCGACAAGGACGTAGATCGACTGTCGGTGAATTTGGAGGTCAAGGACTTAGAAAGACTTGTCCGAAAAATTTCATCTCTCAGCAAAAAAGATGCTGTTCCTTCTTCTTGTCGAGTGACGCCATTCAGCGCCGCCAATCCACTTCCTGAGGTAATCTGCGACTAATTGTCTTGTTGTTGCTTTGCTATCTTTATTTCTGATATTGCTCCCTGTTTTGCTTTACACAGAATCATCCAGACCTTGTCTCGCTTCCTCCTCTCCCTGAAGGTGGAGAAGTCGAAGAAAGGGCCATTGTCACTGATGACAATCAGGAAGCTCCATCTTTTGTGAATGAACCCGTGGATTCTCGAAAATCTGCGGGTTCTTCCGAAGGTACTGCGTCGGCACAATCTCCTCCTCCCGCTGTCTCCCCAATAGGCAAAAGGAAGAGGAAAGATGTCGAAGATTCCGGCACTTCCAAAGCCGAAGAAGTTGATCCTTCACGTCAGAAGGCAGCTTACGATCCTTATCTTGAATCCCTCGTCAGCTCGTAAGTCATTTTTACTTCTCCTTATTTCTGTACTCGAAATGTTTATCTTGTCTTGCTTTTTATGCTGTCGATTTTTAATCACAGCGATGATGAGGGAGAAATACCAACTGTTGACGTGGCTCCTCGGACGAGCACGTCACATACTTTACTTGCCTCGGACACGTTAGTTGAAGGAGAAGAATCTTCGCCTCCTCAACGAAACGTCGTCACCACTACTCCGCCATCAAGCCCCCTTGCTCCTTCGCCAAAAAGGACAAGGATTGAGATGATCACTGAGCCTGCCCCTCAATTGGGTAGCTCTTCTACTCTGCTCTTGGATGACGTAAGTTTTTTAATTTTCCTGCCGATTTCTGTATTTCCTCTATTTTGCTTTTTTACGCCTTCACTCTTTTTTCATGCCGATGTTTCTCTTTCTTTGTTCTTCTTTGACAGCCCATGATCAAAGAGCTTATCCGCATCGGATCCCAATTCATTGGGTACCGTGAGTACGCCAGCAGAACTGAAGGTAACAACTTTTATACTTGCCGTTCTTTCTGACTTTTTGCTCCTGTTGTTTGTCGCAATTTTTGATCTTTCTTTTTTTTTTATCTTGACAGAGAAACTTGCAGAGGCCAACAAACGTGCCGACGCACTTGCTCAAAAACTGGAGCAAGGTGAGGCGGCTCGCAAGAAAGCCGAACTTGTTGCTAGCAAAGCCAAAGCCGAAGCTGATGAAGCCAAAGCAAAAGCTGCTAGTGTCGAGGAACTGCAGAAAAGACTTGAGGATGCTGAATCTGCTTTAAACGAGCATAAAGCTGCACAAGCTGCTCGTGAGCAGGGGATCCTCAAGCGCCTAAAATCACAAAGTCGACGCACTCAAAGTAATATTATTGATCCCTTCTATTTTTATGAGACCCGCTGTTTCTTGTTTTTGACCAACGTTTTGTTTCCTGTGGCAGACCAAACAAACCAAGAGTTTGATCTGGAGAATCCCGTCAATGACCCTCTCCTTGACGCACTTTCTTATCTGGAGCTTCATGGATCCGAAATTCGTGAAGGCATGGCAAATGCTAGTGCAGGACTGTCGACGCTGTTCCCCTACTTCTTCCCGAAGAAAGAGGAGCCCCCGACTTTCCTTGCCCTTGCCAAGAGCTTCAATTCATCAGAGGACCTTGGACTGAAGATGCGCCAGGAAAACATGAAGATTGCTGTCGAGAGCACTGTTGTCCTGGTTGCTGACATCCAACAAACTGTTGATTGGATGAAGGTTGGGTACACCGATCAGATAGAGCAGTCAAGATGGAGGTCGTTGATTAAGGCAGCCAAGCCCAACACGAAGAAAATCCTGGCCTATCTTAGGATCAAACCAGCTTCAACTCCTAGCTCATCAAGGCCGGAGGTCTAGTTGCATGCCTCTTTGTTTTTTCGTTCTCTGTTTCTTTTGCCCTTGTCACCAATTTAGCTGTGGCGACAATTATCCTGGTAGTCCTTTAGGAGAAACTTCTTTTGTAATGCCTATGTAAATATTTCTAGAAATTAATGAAATTCCCTCTGGCACTATCATTGATCCTGGCGCTTTCTTTTCCAGTTAATATTTGACAACTATTCGACCAATCCTTGCTCTGCCGATGCTTCTCCCGCTTCTTCCTTCTCGAAGAAAATGCCAATCGCTGATAACCCTCTCGAAGGTTCTTCAAGCAAACATTCGTCAGAAGATTTGCAAGAACTTCGACAGCAACTTCAATCCATGAAGAAACAAACTCTCGCGATGATGGAAAAATCTCGACAAGCATCCGAAAGAGAGGAAATTGCTCTTCAACAGGCAAAAGAAGCCATTGCTGCGAAGGATGCTGCTGTTGCTGAAGCCGCTGAAGCTTCTTCCCGCGAAAATTATATGCTTCAGCTAATGTCTGATGCTAGTTTGGACATGACAGGTATGTTTCCCGCTCGTAACCATATTAGATTTTATTCTTCACCATTCGTTCCTTGATTTTTGTTTGATGTGTCAGGCTCGTTTCTGGATGCTGCTGCCGAAGACCAACGTGTTGAATCTCGAACCACTGTTTTGCTGAGACTGGCTGCGCAGCATGGGTCTAATTTTTGGGTCACTCCTGAGCGCACCCGCCAAATCGTCAGATTTCAAGATCGCGCGGCTCAGGTCCGCGATTTCCTTGACTTCTGTACGAAGACTTTATTCTTAGTTTATGGAACCATGTTCCCTCGGAACAAAATGCCAGAAACCCTTCCAGCTTTAATGGAGAAATTTCGAGATGCTCCGCGAATCCATGGCTTTGTGCGAGCTCAACTTTCTGCTGGCGCAAGATTTGCCATGATGATGATAAAAATTTGTCATCCAAAATTGCCCATAGATCAGATTGTTCCTACTTGTTTGGCGAAAATGGCAAAGAAAAAGAGAAATATGGGCAAGATTGACAATTTGGTGACTCCCGTTGCTGAAGATATGATGGATGAACTTCTTCGGATGGATTCTGAGTTCTTCGTGAAGGGAAGCTATGCTGAACATAGTACTCGTCCTTCTACTGAGCGGATAACCATAGATCATGTGCTAGGTTTCCCTTGAAAACTTTTCCCTCTTCTTTGCTGTATTTCTATTATTGATACATCTTTGTGTATTTGTAAACACAATCTATATTGTAAAGCTGTGTTTTTGATCACTGAGCCCCCGAGCTTTTAGCTGGAGTTGTACTGTTTTTTCCATCTCGAAGATTTTTCCTCGTGTCATAATAAGATATCTCTATTTTTTCATTGATGGGTTGAAAGCCCCCGGGTGTCGTGGTGTCAAAGTTCTCTATTTTTGTTGCGAGATTCTTGGACCAAAGCAATAAGTTTTTTGGCGCGTATACTATATTTATAATTTTATTAGCTTCCGATATTTGGCGAGGTATTTAGTGTACCAAGGCGAAATATTTTGGTAAGTCCAATATGTCTATGTTGTATGTATTTTGAAGGCATTGAGCCCCCGAGCGTGTCGAAGAATAAGAAATAGATCTCCACTATCTTTATTATATTGCAGCACCGCGAGCCCGCCTCATTAAAAACCTTTCCGGCCCCACTCGGTGCCCCGAAAAGGAAAAGAGTGCGTCTGAAAACTCGCGGGCGTTTCAGTACATTGTATTTTTACAGAAGAGGATGATGGCGTGTAACTCACACGTTCGTTGGGAACCCCAAGAGGAAGGTATGATGCGCACAGCAGCAAGTTTTCCCTCAGAAAGAAACCAAGGTTTATCGAACCAGGAGGAGCCAAGAAGCACGTTGAAGGTTGATGGCGGCGGGATGTAGTGCGGCGCAACACCAGGGATTCCGGCGCCAACGTGGAACCTGCACAACACAACCAAAGTACTTTGCCCCAACGAAACAGTGAGGTTGTCAATCTCACCGGCTTGCTGTAACAAAGGATTAACCGTATTGTGTGGAAGATGATTGTTTGCAGAAAATAGTAAAACAAGTATTGCAGTAGATTGTATTTCAGTAAAGAGAATTGGACCGGGGTCCACAGTTCACTAGAGGTGTCTCTCCCATAAGATAAACAGCATGTTGGGTGAACAAATTACAGTTGGGCAATTGACAAATAAAGAGGGCATGACCATGCACATACATATCATGATGAGTATAGTGAGATTTAATTGGGCATTACGACAAAGTACATAGACCGCCATCCAACTGCATCTATGCCTAAAAAGTCCACCTTCAGGTTATCATCCGAACCCCTCCAGGTATTAAGTTGCAAAGCAACAGAGACAATTGCATTAAGTATGGTGCGTAATGTAATCAACAACTACATCCTTAGACATAGCATCAATGTTTTATCCCTAGTGGCAACAGCACAACACAACCTTAGAACTTTTACATCCGTCCCGGTGTCAATGCGGGCATGAACCCACTATCGAGCATAAATACTCCCTCTTGGAGTTACAAGCATCTACTTGGCCAGAGCATCTACTAGTAACGGAAAGCATGCAAGATCATAAACAACACATAGATATAACTTTGATAATCAACATAACAAGTATTCTCTATTCATCGGATCCCAACAAACGCAACATATAGAATTACAGATAGATGATCTTGATCATGTTAGGCAGCTCACAAGATCCGACAATGATAGCACAATGGGGAGAAGACAACCATCTAGCTACTGCTATGGACCCATAGTCCAGGGGTAGACTACTCACACATCACACCGGAGGCGACCATGGCGGCGTAGAGTCCTCCGGGAGATGATTCCCCTCTCGGCAGGTGCCGGAGGCGATCTCTGGATCCCCGATATGGGATCGGCGTTGGCGGCGTCTGCGGAAGGTTTTCCGTATCGTGGCTCTCGATGCTGGGGGTTTCGTCACGGAGGCTTTAAGTAGGTGGAAGGGTAGGTCAAGAGGCGGCGCGAGGGGCCGGACCATAGGGCCGCGCGGCCGGGCAGCGGGCCGCGCCGCCCTATGCTCTGGCTGCCTCGTGGCCCCTCTTCGTCTCGTCTTCGGACTTCCGGAAGCTTCGTGGAAAAATAGGCCCCCGGGCGTTGATTTCGTCCAATTCGAGAATATTTCCTTACTAGGATTTCTGAAACCAAAAACAGCGAGAAAACAAAGCAATCGGCACTTCGGCATCTTGTTAATAGGTTAGTTCCGAAAATGCACGAATATGACATAAAGTGTGCATAAAACATGTAGATAACATCAATAATGTGGCATGGAACATAAGAAATTATTGATACGTCGGAGACGTATCAGCATCCCCAAGCTTAGTTCTGCTCGTCCCGAGCGGGTAAAACGATAACACAGATAATTTCTCGGAGTGACATGCCATCATAATCTTGATCATACTATTTGTAAAGCATATGTAGTGAATGCAGCGATCAAAACAATGTATATGACATGAGTAAACAAGTGAATCATATAGCAAAGACTTTTCATGAATAGCACTTCAAGACAAGCATCAATAAGTCTTGCATAAGAGTTAACTCATAAAGCAATAATTCAAAGTAAAAGCATTGAAGCAACACAAAAGAAGATTAAGTTTCAGCGGTTGCTTTCAACTTGTAACATGTATATCTCATGGATATTGTCAACATAGAGTAATATAATAAGTGCAATATGCAAGTATGTAGGAATCAATGCACAGTTCACACAAGTGTTTGCTTCTTGAGGTGGAGAGAAATAGGTGAACTGACTCAACATTGAAAGTAAAAGAATGGTCCTCCATAGAGGAAAAGCATCGATTGCTATATTTGTGCTAGAGCTTTGATTTTGAAAACATGAAACAATTTTGTCAATGGTAGTAATAAAGCATATGTATCATGTAAATTATATCTTACAAGTTGCAAGCCTCATGCATAGTGTACTAATAGTGCCCGCACCTTGTCCTAATTAGCTTGGACTACCGGATCATCACAATGCACATGTTTTGACCAAGTGTCATAAAGGGGTACCTCTATGCCGCCTGTACAAAGGTCTAAGGAGAAAGCTCGCATTTGGATTTCTCGCTATTGATTATTCTCAACTTAGACATCCATACCGGGACAACATAGACAACAGATAATGGATTCCTCTTTTATGCATAAGCATGTAACAACAATTAATAATTTTCTCATTTGAGATTGAGGATATATGTCCAAAACTGAAACTTCCACCATGGATCATGGCTTTAGTTAGCGGCCCAATGTTATTCTCTAACAATATGCATGCTTAACCATAAGGTGGTAGATCTCTCTTACTTCAGACAAGACGGACATGCATAGCAACTCACATGAAATTCAACAATGAATAGTTGATGGCGTCCCCAGTGAACATGGTTATCACACAACAAGCAACTTAATAAGAGATAAAGTGCATAATTACATATTCAATACCACAATAGTTTTTAAGCTATTTGTCCCATGAGCTATATATTGCAAAGGTGAATGATGGAATTTTAAAGGTAGCACTCAAGCAATTTACTTTGGAATGGCGGAAAATACCATGTAGTAGGTAGGTATAGTGGACACAAATGGCATAGTGGTTGGCTCAAGTATTTTGGATGCATGAGAAGTATTCCCTCTCGATACAAGGTTTAGGCTAGCAAGGCTTATTTGAAACAAACACAAGGATGAACCGGTGCAGCAAAACTCACATAAAAGACATATTGAAAACATTATAAGACTCTACACCATCTTCCTTGTTGTTCAAACTCAATACTAGAAATTATCTAGACCTTAGAGAAACCAAATATGCAAACCAAATTATAGCATGCTCTATGTATTTCTTCATTAATGGGTGCAAAGCATATGATGCAAGAGCTTAATCATGAGCACAACAATTGCCAAGTATCACATTACCCAAGACATTAATAGCAATTACTACATGTATCATTTTCCAATTCCAACCATATAACAATTTAACGAAGGAGAAACTTCGCCATGAATACTATGAGTAGAAACCAAGGACATACTTGTCCATATGCTACAGTGGAGCGTGTCTCTCTCCCATAAAGTGAATGCTAGGATCCATTTTATTCAAACAAAACAAAAAACAAAAACAAACCGACGCTCCAAGCAAAGCACATAAGATGTGATGGAATAAAAATATAGTTTCAGGGGAGGAACCTGATAATGTTGTCGATGAAGAAGGGGATGCCTTGGGCATCCCCAAGCTTAGACGCTTGAGTCTTCTTAGAATATGCAGGGGTGAACCACCGGGGCATCCCCAAGCTTAGAGCTTTCACTCTCCTTGATCATGTTGCATCATACTCCTCTCTTGATCCTTGAAAACTTCCTCCACACCAAACTCGAAACAACTTATTAGAGGGTTAGTGCACAATAAAAATTAACATATTCAGAGGTGACACAATCATTCTTAACACTTCTGGACATTGCATAATGCTACTGGACATTAGTGGATCAAAGAAATTCATCCATCATAGCAAAAGAGGCAATGCGAAATAAAAGGCAGAATCTGTCAAAACAGAACAGTTCGTATTGACGAATTTTAAAATGGCACCAGACTTGCTCAAATGAAAATGCTCAAATTGAATGAAAGTTGCGTACATATCTGAGGATCATGCACGTAAATTGGCTTAATTTTCTGAGCTACCTACAGGGAGGTGGACCCAGATTCGTGACAGCAAAGAAATCTGGAACTGTGCAGTAATCCAAATCTAGTACTTACTTTTCTATCAACGGCTTTACTTGGCACAACAAAACACAAAACTAAGATAAGGAGAGGTTGCTACAGTAGTAAACAACTTCCAAGACACAAAATAAAAACAAAGTGCTGTAGGTAAAAACATGGGTTGTCTCCCATAAGCGCTTTTCTTTAACGCCTTTCAGCTAGGCGCAGAAAGTGTGTATCAAGTATTATCAAGAGACGAAGTGTCAACATCATAATTTGTTCTAATAATAGAATCAAAAGGTAACTTCATTCTCTTTCTAGGGAAGTGTTCCATACCTTTCTTGAGAGGAAATTGATATTTTATATTACCTTCCTTCATATCAATGATAACACCAACAGTTCGAAGAAAAGGTCTTCCCAATATAATGGGACAAGATGCATTGCATTCAATATCCAAGACAACAAAATCAATGGGAACAAGGTTATTGTTAACGGTAATGCGAACATTATCAACTTTACCCAAAGGTTTCTTTGTAGAATGATCAGCAAGATTAACATCCAAATAACAATTTTTCAGCGGTGGCAAGTCAAGCATATTATAAATTTTCTTAGGCATAACAGAAATACTTGCACCAAGATCACATAAAGCATTACAATCAAAATCTTTAACCTTCATCTTAATGATGGGCTCCCAACCATCCTCTAGCTTTTTAGGAATAGAGGCTTCGCGCTCTAGTTTCTCTTCTCTAGCTTTTATGAGAGCATTTGTAATATGATGCGTGAAAGCCAAATTTATAGCACTAGCATTAGGACTTTTAGCAAGTTTTTGCAAGAACTTTATAACTTCAGAGATGTGGCAATCATCAAAATTCAAACCATTATAATCTAAAGCAATGGGATCATCATCCCCAATGTTGGAAAAAATTTCAGCAAACTTTATCACAGCGATTTAATGATTTAGCTTTTAGCGATTTCTCGCTTTGCATTAGAAGTGGAAACATTGCTAACACCAATTCTTTTATTAGTATTAGTAGGAGGTGCAGCAACATGTGTAGCATTAGCATTACTAGTGGTGGTAATAGTCCAAACTTTAGCTACATTCTTCTCTTTAGCTAGTTTTTCATTTTCTTCTCTATCCCACCTAGCACGCAGTTCAGCCATTAATCTTATATTCTCATTAATTCTAACTTGGATGGCATTTGCTGTAGTAACAATTTTATTATGATGATTTTCATTAGGCATAACTTTCGATTTCAAAAGATCAACATCAGCAGCAAGACTATCGACTTTAGAAGCAAGTATATCAATTTTCCCAAGCTTTTCTTCAACAGATTTGTTAAAAGCAGTTTGTGTACTAATAAATTCTTTAAGCATGGCTTCAAGTCCAGGGGGTGAACTCCTATTATTGTTGTAAGAATTCCCATAAGAATTACCATAGCCGTTGCCATTATTATAAGGATATGGCCTATAGTTCTTACTAGAATTGTTCCGGTAAGCATTGTTGTTGAAATTACTATTTTTAATGAAGTTTACATAAACATGTTCTTCTTGTGCAACCAATGAAGCTAATGGAACATTATTAGGATCAATATTAGTCCTATCATTCACAAGCATAGACATAATAGCATCAATCTTATCACTCAAGGAAGAGGTTTCTTCGACGGAATTTACCTTCTTACCTTGTGGAGCTCTTTCCGTGTGCCATTCAGAGTAATTGATCATCATATTATCAAGAAGCTTTGTTGCTTCACCAAGAGTGATGGACATAAAGGTACCTCCAGCAGCTGAATCCAATAAATTCCGTGAAGAAAAATTTAGTCCTGCATAGAAGGTTTGGATGATCATCCAAGTAGTCAGTCCATGGGTTGGGCAATTTTTAACCAGAGATTTCATTCTTTCCCAAGCTTGAGCAACATGTTCAGTATCTAATTGTTTAAAATTCATTATGCTACTCCTCAAAGATATAATTTTAGCAGGGGGATAATATCTACCAATAAAAGCATCCTTGCATTTAGTCCATGAATCAATACTATTCTTAGGCAGAGATAGCAACCAATCTTTAGCTCTTCCTCTTAATGAGAAAGGGAACAATTTTAATTTTATAATGTCACCATCTACATCTTTATATTTTTGCATTTCACATAGTTCAACAAAATTATTAAGATGGGCAGCAGCATCATCAGAACTAACACCAGAAAATTGCTCTCGCATAACAAGATTCAGTAAAGCAGGTTTAATTTCAAAGAATTCTGCTGTAGTAGCAGGTGGAGCAATAGGTGTGCATAAGAAATCATTATTATTTGTGGTTGTGAAGTCACACAACTTAGTATTTTCAGGGTTGGCCATTTTAGCAACAATAAATAAAGCAAACTAGATAAAGTAAATGCAAGTAACTAATTTTTTTTGTGTTTTTGATATAGCAAACAAGATAACAAATAGAGTAAAACTAGCAACTAATTTTTTTGTATTTTGATTTAGTGCAGCAAACAAAGTAGTAAATAAAACTAAGCAAGACAAAAACAAAGTAAAGAGATTGAGAAGTGGAGACTCCCCTTGCAGCGTTTCTTGATCTCCCCGGCAACGGCGCCAGAAATCTAGCTTGATGGCGTGTAACTCACACGTTCGTTGGGAACCCCAAGAGGAAGGTATGATACGCACAGCAGCAAGTTTTCCCTCAGAAAGAAACCAAGGTTTATCGAACCAGGAGGAGCCAAGAAGCACGTTGAAGGTTGATGGCGGCGGGATGTAGTGCGGCGCAACACCAGGGATTCCGGCGCCAACGTGGAACCTGCACAACACAACCAAAGTACTTTGCCCCAACGAAATAGTGAGGTTGTCAATCTCACCGGCTTGCTGTAACAAAGGATTAACCGTATTGTGTGGAAGATGATTGTTTGCAGAAAACAGTAAAACAAGTATTGCAGTAGATTGTATTTCAGTAAAGAGAATTGGACCGGGGTCCACAGTTCACTAGAGGTGTCTCTCCCATAAGATAAACAGCATGTTGGGTGAACAAATTACAGTTGGGCAATTGACAAATAAAGAGGGCATGACCATGCACATACATATCATGATGAGTATAGTGAGATTTAATTGGGCATTACGACAAAGTACATAGACCGCCATCCAACTGCATCTATGCCTAAAAAGTCCACCTTCAGGTTATCATCCGAACCCCTCCGGTATTAAGTTGCAAAGCAACAGACAATTGCATTAAGTATGGTGCGTAATGTAATCAACAACTACATCCTTAGACATAGCATCAATGTTTTATCCCTAGTGGCAACAAGACAACACAACCTTAGAACTTTCATCCTTTGTCCCAGTGTCAATGCTGGCATGAACCCACTATCGATAATAAATACTCCCTCTTGTAGTTACAAGCATCTACTTGGCCAGAGCATCTACTAGTATCGGTAAGCATTCAAGATCATAAACAACACATTGATATAACTTTGATAATCAACATAACAAGTATTCTCTATTCATCGGATCCCAACAAACGCAACATATAGAATTACAGATAGATGATCTTGATCATGTTAGGCAGCTCACAAGATCCGACAATGATAGCACAATGGGGAGAAGACAACCATCTAGCTACTGCTATGGACCCATAGTCCAGGGGTAGACTACTCACACATCACACCGGAGGCGACCATGGCGGCGTAGAGTCCTCCGGGAGATGATTCCCCTCTCCGGCAGGGTGCCAGAGGCGATCTCCTGGATCCCCCGAGATGGGATCGGCGTTGGCGGCGTCTCTGGAAGGTTTTCCGTATCGTGGCTCTCGCACCGGGGGTTTCGCCACGGAGGCTTTAAGTAGGCGGAAGGGTAGGTCAAGAGGCGGCGCGAGGGGCCCGGACCATAGGGCCGCGGCCAGGCGGGGGCCGCGCCGCCCTATGCTCTGGCTGCCTCGTGGCCCCTCTTCGTCTCGTCTTCGGACTTGGAAGCTTCGTGGAAAAATAGGCCCCGGGCGTTGATTTCGTCCAATTCCGAGAATATTTCCTTACTAGGATTTCTGAAACCAAAAACAGCAGAAAACAAAGAATCGGCACTTCGACATCTTGTTAATAGGTTAGTTCCAGAAAATGCACGAATATGACATAAAGTGTGCATAAAACATGTAGATAACATCAATAATGTGGCATGGAACATAAGAAATTATCGATACGTCGGAGACGTATCAGAGGACTATATTTCGACTCTAGGCGTAGAACCGCCTGAGCTGTGCTACGTTCCAGGGGTTTTTCTCAGGAACCCCCGTCTTCTTGTCCTTGATCCTGTATGCGCCTCCGTCGATGACTTCTGTGACAACGTAAGGTCCCAACCATGGCGACTCGAGTTTTTCAGTGCGCTCTTGATTGAGTCGCAAAACTAAGTCTCCGACTTGAAAAGATCTTGGTCTCAAACGTCGACTGTGGTAATTTTTCAGGTCCTGCTGATATTTGGTTACCCTTGATAATACTTCGTCTCGAGCTTCGTCGAGTGCGTCGACGTCGTCTTCCAATGCCTTCCTGGAAGCTTCTTCATTATACTCTGTGACTCTAGGGGAGTCGTGCTCTATTTCTATTGGCAGTACTGCCTCTGCTCCATGAACAAGGAAAAACGGGGTCTCCTGTGTCGCTGTATTTGGTGTTGTTCGGATGCTCCATAACACACTTGGTAGTTCTTCTGGCCAGGTATGTCGAGCTTTTTCCAGTGGTCCTAATATTCGTTTCTTGATGCCATTGCAAATGATGCCATTGGCTTTCTCGACTTGACCATTAGTTTGAGGATGTGCCACTGACGCGAAGTGCAATTTGATGCCTACCTCTGCACAGTATGCCTTGAACTCCTTTGACGTAAAGTTGCTGCCATTGTCTGTAACGATGCTATGAGGTACTCCAAATCGAAAGACTATGTCCTTCACGAATTTTATTGCTGATGCTGCATCTGGTGAATTTATCGGCTTTGCTTCTATCCACTTGGTGAATTTATCGACAGCAACCAGCAAGTACTCATATCCTCCTGGCGAAGCTTTATGCAATTTGCCCACCATATCAAGTCCCCATTGGGCAAAAGGCCACGACAATGGTATTGGTGTTAGCTCTGCTGCTGGAGAGTGAGGTTTTGCGGCAAACCTTTGACACGCGTCGCAAGTTCTTACTATTTCCTTGGCGTCCTCGATTGCTGTCAACCAGTAGAATCCTGCCCGAAAAACCTTGGCTGCAATAGCTCGACTACTTGCGTGGTGGCCACATACTCCTTCGTGTACATCCTTCAGAATTATTCTTCCTTCTTCGGGTGTGACGCACCTTTGCAGGACGCCTGATATACTTCGCTTGTATAATTCCCCTTTGATCACTGTAAAAGCTTTAGATCGTCGAATAACTCGCCTTGCCTCAACTGGATCATCGGGTATCTCTTTCCTGAGGATGTATGATATATATGCTTGCATCCAAGGAATTTGTACCATCATCACAAGCTCTTGGTCCTCTTCGTCCTCTGTGGTTTCTTTGAGGGGTGCCGAAGTTTTCTCTTCTTTTGCTTTTTTCTGCACCTTTTTTGGCTTCGTGGATCTCTCCGCTATTTCTTCCCAAAATACTCCTGGCGGGATTGGGAGGCACTGCGACCCGATGTTTGCGAGAACGTCAGCTTCATCATTGCTCAATATACTGATGTGATTTACCTCGCATCCATCAAACAGCTTCTCGAGCTCATTGTACACCTCCTTGTATGCCATCATGCTATCATTGACTGCATCACATTGGTTCATAACTTGCTGAGCCACCAATTGTGAGTCGCCAAAGATTTTTAGTCGAGTTGCACCGCAAGCTTTCGCCATCTTCATCCCGTGTATGAGGGCTTCATATTCTGCTTCATTGTTAGATGCGTTAAGGAACGTCATCCGAAGGACGTACTTTAACTTGTCGCCTTCAGGTGATATAAGTACTACTCCTGCGCCAGCTCCTTCTACTCTCTTGGACCCATCGAAGTTCATGGTCCAGGTTCTCGACAAATCTGGGGGTCCCGTGTTTTGTAGCTCCATCCACTCTGCAATGAAATCTGGCAGAACTTGCGACTTGATTGCCTTTCTTTTTTCATACGTGATGTCCCGAGGGGAAAGTTCTATTCCCCAAAGGGAGACACGCCCTGTAGCTTCTGGATTGTTCAGTATATTTGAGAGAGGTGCTTCATTGACTACTATTATCGGGTGTGCCGAAAAATAGTGGCGCAACTTCCTTGCCGTTGTAATTACTCCATATGCTAGTTTTTGGTACTGCGGGTACCGCTGTTTGGAAGGCGACAGAACTTCGCTGGTGAAATATACTGGCCTTTGCACTCCATGGAGTTTTCCTTCTTCTTCTCTTTCGACAACTAGCACCGTGCTCACCACTTGGGGCGTGGCTGCAATATACAGCAGGAGAGGTTCCTTTTCCTTCGGCGCCACCATAATTGGTGGTGTCGAGATTGTGCGCTTCAAATCCTCGAAGGCTTTGTCGGCCTCTTCGTTCCACTGGAATTTATCTCCTTGCCTTATTAGAGCGTAAAATGGTAACGCTTTTTCTCCCAGCTTGGCGACGAATCTGCTCAAAGCTGCGACTACTTGATTAGTCTGTATTTCTTTCAACTTTGTTGGCTTCCTCATTGTTACGATAGCTTGTATTTTATCGGGATTTGCTTCAATCCCTCTTGCTGAGACTAGAAACCCCGAAGTTCTCTATTTGGGACGCCAAAAGAACACTTCGTCGGGTTCAACTTCAGGCAGAATTTGTCAAGGTTATCAAAAGTTTCCTTGAGATCCTCGATCAGTGTTGCCCCCTTTTTTGATGTTATGACAACATCGTCGATGTATACTTGCACGTTTTTCCCAATCTGTGTCGCCAAACACTTCTGCATCATCATCTGATATGTTGCTCCCGCATTTTTTAGACCAAAGGGCATTGTTCTGTAGCAAAACACGCCGTAAGGTGTAATAAACGCTGTTTTTACTTCATCTTCTTCTTTCAATCTGATCTGGTTATAACCAGAATATGCGTCCAGGAAGGAAAGACGTTCACATCCAGCCGTGGAGTCGATAATTTGATCGATCCTCGGGAGGGGAAAGTGATCCTTTGGACAATGTTTATTGAGACACGTAAAGTCGACGCACATGCGAAGGACCTTAGTGTTTTTCTTCGGCACCAACACAGGATTTGCTACCCATGTGGCTTCTGTAAATATCTCTTTGATAAATCCAGCTTCTCGTAGTCGATTGATTTCTGACAGCATGGCCTTGCGGTTTGGTTCCGAAAAACGCCGCAAGGGTTGTTTGATTGGTCTCGCTAATGGATCCAAGTTTAGGTGGTGCTCGGCAAGTTCCCTGGGTACTCCTGGCATGTCAGCTGGACACCATGCGAAGATTTTCCAGTTCTCACGGAGGAACTCGACGAGCGCGCTTTCCTATGCGAGGTCCATGTCGTTTGCGATGGATGTCGTCTTTTTCGGGGGTGAATCTGCACCTCCTTAGAATTTTTCTCTGTATTGAAAGTTGATTCTTTGTTTGGCCTTCCAACGTCTGGCAGCACGTCGTAGTCAGTCATACTCCTTGACGCCAGGTATTCCGCTTGCATCCCGAAAGTTTCTGATAGCCGGTGAAAATCCTTATCGCATTTATCGGCTAAGGCGAAGCTTCCTTTTACTGTGATTGGTCCCTTTGGTCCAGGCAACCTCCACAATAGGTATGTATAATGTGGCACCGCCATAAATCTAGCATATGTTGGTCGTCCCAACAGAGCGTGGTATTGCGACGGAAAATCCACGACTTCAAATTCCAGCCTCTCGATTCTATAATTCTCTCGGGTTCCAAACTGAACGTCGAGATTGATCTTGCCCAATGGATAACTTGGTTTCTCCGGTGTGATGCCGTGGAACCTTGTGTCTGTTGGCTTCAAGTTTGCTAAGGATATGTTCATCTTCCTCAATGTATCTGCATACATAAGGTTTAGGCTGCTGCCGCCGTCTATGAACACTCGAGAGACATCAAATCCCGCAATAATCTTTGGCGAGAATAAGTGCTTGACTGCCACTGGTCGAGGAACTTGCTGCGGATGATCTGCTATGGTGAAGCCAATATCTTGTCCTGACCAATTAAGATACTCATTGTTGGTGGAGGCATTTTTTCTGCCATAAACACCTGTCGTGAGATTACTTTCTGAGCTCTATTGGATGGCCTTCCCTTCTGAATCATCGACACCGCTCCGTTGGAGTTAGGATCAACATAAGGTGGTGGTGGAGGTGCTGCCGCTATTCTGAGCTGATGCCGATTGTCGTCTGTAATCGCGGGAGGAGGCGGCAAGTGAATCTCGCTCCTGAGTTCTCGAGGATTTCTTTGTGTTGCCCGCGCGTTAGCGTGCTCTGCATATCTTAGCATTGCCTGAAAATTTCGACAGTCTTTCTGCAGGTGCCCTGACTGTCTTTTACCGTTGCTGTCGAGGAAAAAGTGCATCTGACACGGCCCATTCATCATCTCTTCAGGGGACACGAAAGGCCTTGGGAACCTAGGCCCGCTATTTTGCCTGTTGTTGCGAGAATCATCCCTATTATCACCTCGCTGTTCACTGCTTCTCTGATAATCATCTCTGTTGTTTCCTCCTGTGTTTGCCCGAAAACCTGCCGAAATTTGCCCTGGAGCGTCATAGTTCGGCATGCTGCGAGGAAATCGTCGCCTCGGTTGATAATTTCGACCACGGTCCTCCTCTGGCGACCTGTGCCGTTTGTTGTGGACAGCATCTTCTCCATCTGCCCATCTGTTTGCTATCTCCATTAACGCGGATACTGTCTTTGGATTAGTCCTTCCCAAGTCCTCGACAAAATCTCCACGCCTGATTCCTGCGACAAACGCATCTATTGCTCTCTCGTCAGATATATTTTCTGCCGAGTTTTTGATGATGTTCCACCTTTGGATATATTTTCTCATTGGCTCATCTGGCTTTTGTCGACATGCTCTCAACTCCTCTAACGACGCAGGTTTTTTGCACGTGGATCTGAAGTTCTTGACGAACACGTCCTCGAAGCTTTCCCAGCTGTCGATAGATCCTGGAGTAAGTTTCTTTATCCAAGATCGTGCGGCTCCATTTAAATGCACCTGGATGCTTTGCATAGCTGTTGCCCTGGTTCCTCCTGTGAGCTTCACTGTCTCGAGATAATCAACTAGCCAATCCTCTGGATCTTGAAGGCCGTCGAACTTCTTGAAGTTTTCGGGTAACTTGAATCCCGAAGGGACTCGAGTTTTTCGGACTCTCCTCGTGAAACACGGCAAGCCACACATATCTTCGTCGTTAAGCTCCGGGGATTGCCGATGTTCCCTTCTGCTTTGCCGCGCTCTATCGACCCTTGCTTGTGCTGCCGTGTCTCTTGCTCCACTTGGTCCTTCAGGTGCTGCCGCTGTTGCTGCTGTAGGTCGTGGACTATTTTGCCTTGCCGCTCCTTCGGGAGGCGTTGATACAAACGCTGTCCCCATAGCTCCAACTCCTGCTACCGCCATATTGTATAGTGTTTCCCTTGGATCACCTGGCGGTGGTTTAGATGCGAGGATAAAAGCATGTGTCGCCATATACCCAGCCTCTGGTGTCTTAGGGATGATGTTTCCTCTTGTATCTATCGACATAAAGGACATGTCGAGGTTTTGGACCAAGTGCTCTCTTTCTGCTTCGGGTATATGTTGCAACCTTGATCTTGCTCTGTTCCGCGCCTCCCTGTGGCTATCACCCGAAGTTCTAGATTGTCGACTTAGATCTGCCCTTCTCCTGCTAGATGCAGAAGCTGCCTCCTTTCTTCTGTTTAACTCAGCTGTCTGTTTTTCCAATTCTCTTGCAGCTCGTGCGAGCCTATATTGATATGCTTGCAATTCCTCTGGTGTGGCTGTGGTGGCCATTGGTTCTGAACCGTTCATAGCTCTCGCGGCTCTATCCCACGCTGCTTGCGAAAGTTGAACTCTGTCTCGCGGCTGTGGCCCAACGTATTTGTTGCCCAGGCCTTGTCGCAGATTGGAGGGATCGACGTATGGATTTCCCAGATCGTCGAAAGCCTCAGATGTTTCCTCTTGATCTTCAATGGCATAAATCTGATGATATTTTGTATTCAGATCTATGTTGGGTTTGGTGACATCATCATTGAGATTGATGAAGACCTTGCCCACTGTGATAGATTTGTCGATGAAGTCGTAACTGTCGACATCGCTTGAGCCGTCGCTTATATATGAGTCCGCAGATGACCCAAACGATATGTCGCTGAAGATCTTGGCGAGTTTCTCTCTTGCTCTGGTGCTGACGTAACGTGTCGACGAAGTTTCTTCTTCTCCTGATTCGGTTGACGATGTATAGCTTGAAAAATCGGAATCGACCGCCGACGATCCCGACGAAATCGGAATTTCGACACGATACGATCCTTCCTTCTCGACGCGAAAGTGAAACTTTCCGAACGTCATCTCCATGGGCTCCGCCAGGTACGCATATGCATCCAAACGGGAGGGTGGGTGAGGAACAAAATCGACAGGACCAGCAGCGATCTGTTTACCTCGATCCATTGCGTTGCTTGCGGTTGATGATGTCGAAGATCTTGAACGTGCCATCGAGATCAGATCCTTACGCCTCTAGTTCCCACAGACGGCGCTAATTGACAAGGTATCAACTTGTCAATGCCTATGGATTGTAGGCTAGGGTTTAGTTGGAAGTAGAGGGGAAGTAGATCTCGAAGGTTTCAGCCGAAAAGTACTCGACGATTATGAAAACTAGGGTTTGTTAACAATGATTCGATGATTTCTGCGTCCCTCGACTCCCCCTTATATAGGAGGCGGAGCCGAGGGATTCGTGTAGTACAAGTTACATAATCCGGGAAGGTTTCTAACTCATCCCGCAAGATTACAAACAACACTTCCTAATACAACTCTAGCTTTCCTTGAATATATCTTGGGCTTCCGAATCTTCTTATTCTTCGGGTAGTGGGCCTTCAGTAAACCCCGGGTACTATCTTCGGCAGGCCTATTTGGGATGCCTATGTCAGCGTCACCATCCACCGGTGCATGAACTGGGACGGCTTGCGCTGCCCCATAGGTTCGCCTCGATCGTCGATGGGCAAGTTCCCCACCATGTCCTCCTGTGTGTGTCCGGCGACGCGACCCGACTGTGATCCGCGGAGGTGATGTTCGACGGTGAACAGCTGGAGGAGCTTCGTGCACACCGTTGAAGTCGGGCACTTTGTCGTCTTCAAGTACGACGACCACTGTGTCTTCACCGTCAAAGCCTTCGACGAGACCATGACGAGGACGACTAGGAGACGGAAATATGAAGACGATATAGTCTTCTACTGTGTTTTTATTAAGTTCTATCAATTTGCTTCAAGCATATTTGTCTCCAAATATGTGTGCAAATTTAAAATTTTCTATGCAATTTAGATTTGGCCAAGCACCGAACTGAATGAGTCAGCTGTTGGACGCACTGTCCGAACCGGCCGGATCAACACCAAAAATTTATCTACAAATCGATCGTCGGAGCGTTTGGTTTTAGATCAGCCTGGTGGAGATGCCCCTTAGCCTACATGCTCTTTCTTGCCTGGCAACTTGATGTGCCGACCCAACAAAGCTATCTATCCCCTCCTTACGTGTACCCGACGTGGCCCGCCGTGATCCTCATCCGTTGGCGCCGTCTTAATTGGTGCGGGAATACCGTTCCGTGGGCGCGTATAGCTGCCGCCAGTTTGAGATCGGATTCTTTCTTTATTTAGGCTCGAGGAGATGGATGACGATTGAGGGCTTGATTGGTGTAATTAGCCTTTTCCAGCTCACGGCCAGGGAATGCATCGTAGTAGTATCGTACACTGCAAGCCATACACATACCGGCGGCATCTCACAATTTGTTTCGTTTATGGTATCTTGCATAAGATGGTTTCTTATTGCTGGGGTCCAAAATCATGCAAAGAAGGGTGCGCAAAGGCGTTCAAACACCAACAAGGCTCCAACCCCTGAACCAAAAACGAAACTCGTTTCCAGGTTCAACCCCCTTCGACTCTTCCCTCCTCGGCTCCCCATATAAAAACCGGCACCCGCATCCTCCTCGAACGCGCACACCATCCCCGTTCCTTGTTTATTCATTCCCGCCGGCCGGCCGCGACCCTCTCCTGGACCCCGACTCCTTCCATCCTTTCTCTCTTCCCCACCGACGCCGTCGCCTCTCCTCCGAGCCCTCGCACAAGGGGAGATGGATTTGGGGGCAGAGCAGCAGCAGCAGCAGCAGCACGGGTAAGCAAATCGGCCACGGCGAAACCGCTCCTGATCCTTTCCTTCTTGTCGGTACGCGCGCTGATTACATGAAATTTCTGGGCGAAGCTGCGAGCATTACACGAGGGGGTGCCGGATACGGGCGCCGTGCTGCGGCGAGGTCTTCGGCTGCCGGCATTGCCACAACCAAGCAAAGGTCTGGACACATGTTTCTTTTTCCCTTCTCCATATGCCGTGCGATTTCTCGATCGAATAAATTGTTCTTGGCTCTGACTGAGATTGTCGCTGAAACGCCGCGCCTGCTTATTTCGTCGCAGAATTCGATCCAGGTCGACTTCCGCGACAGGCACGAGATCCCTCGCCACGAAATCACCAAGGTATGTGCCCTCCTCTGTAAATTCTGTTCTAGTTTTCCCTCAGTTCTTCAGTGTTCTTTTTTTGCGGGTAGTTCTTCAGTGTTCTTTTTTTTGCGGGTAGTTCTTCAGTGTTGTGCTGCATGCCATCTTCTTCCGTATCGACTCTAGAGCTGTAAACCCACCTCTTAACTGAGCAATCAACGATTTCTTTCCAGTATTCGAAACCCAATACTCCAGTATTTCCCCTTTCCCTTTCGATCCGATGGCCATGCACCCGTGGAGGTGGAGACAGGGGCAACCAACTGCCATGCAGTGGCCAAGATATCTTTTTTGTCCCGTTTCTTCAGATAAGGTTATCCTGCTACTCCGGGCCACAACTTGCGTCCTGATTTTTTTTGTTCCGCTTCTCTCTATCGATCGGCGACCTCCTTTGCAAGTTGCCGGCCTGTGTGGTCATCGACTACACATGATTGTTAGGTCCATGTCACCACTAGGAACCGGCCTGCTTGGAGAAAGGGGAAAAGGCAGCGGGAGAAAGGGAAATGGACAAGGATGTTTCGCTATCAGTAGAGATATATTTTTAATGTGACGGCGTTGGGTGGCGCATAATTGAAGGGCATGATTGCATCTACAGATTAACCATGTACTAGTAGCTCTATTTGTGTGCAGTGCCTATCCAGCCACATAGCCAATCGAGATCAATTTTAGTTTTAGCACCTGACTGATTGCGTGGCACATCATTGAAGGGCATGATTGCATCTGCTTCATTGGTGTGCAGTGCCTCTCCAGTCAAATAGCTATAGCAATTATAGTGTGTTTTTTCCCTTTTCCTCTATCCAAATAAAACAATACTAGTCAGTAGGAATCATATGGAACTCACCTACTGAAGATAGTGTGCTTACTGAACCTCTTCTACTTTGTGATGTATCACAGGTTATCTGCTCTCTCTGCAGCAAAGAACAGGATGTAAGTGTCTAACATAAACAACATCCTGGAGTATCTTCACCCTTTGTCTGTACTAATCGTATGAAACTGCTCATTTGGATAAACAGGTGCAACAGAACTGCTCTGATTGTGGGGCGTGCATGGGAAAATACTTCTGCAAAACATGCAACTTCTTTGACGATGATGTAAGAGTGTTCAGATTTATAAGCAAAGGAATAATTACTTGATTTGGTAGGTATTATTATTCTCTCTGTCTAACTGCCCATAAAATTTTGTAATAGATCTCCAAGAATCAGTATCACTGTGATGGATGCGGCATCTGCAGGCAAGTGCCCAATTGACAGTTATCCTTCTTAGTTTTTTTTCCCGGCACATTTAATATTTTTTTCAGAATGATCATTTTTTGTCTGGATATTTTTGTTCTCTTTGTTTCAGAACTGGTGGCAGTGATAACTTTCACTGCGAAAAATGCGGTATGTCTCGGGAAGAAACTTGTGTCTTGACATGTCGCCGTAAAAGATTGCTATAACGCCAACTATTCCTTGTTCACTGACAGGGTGTTGCTACAGCAATGTCTTGAAGGATTCTCATCACTGTATAGAAGGAGCAATGCATCACAACTGCCCTGTCTGCTTCGAGGTGAAGCTTCTTCTTTTTTGCAAACACCAGTCATTATAAAAAAAAAGGCGTACCTAGTGCTGAAAAACAACCAGTCATTATGTTTGCAATTATTGTTGATCTTTAAAGAACAATCTGCTCATTTTTTTTTTCCAATGACAGTATCTGTTTGACTCGACGATGGACATCAGTGTACTGCACTGTGGGCACACGATCCATCTGGAATGCCTGAACGAGATGAGAGCTCATAACCAGTAAGCATTTTTCAGACAACAACTTCTTACCTTTTGCATCTTCTCACATGAAATGGACCAGATGATCTGATCAAGCTGTTTTATTTGGTCTTCCACCAGCTACGCATGTCCGGTATGCTCGCGTTCCGCCTGCGACATGTCTGCCGTGTGGCAGAAGCTTGATCAGGAGGTCGCCGCCACACCGATGCCAGAGTTCTACCAGAAGAAGATGGTAATTAAGCAACAAACTGAGAACCAAACCTTTTAGCAGACCTGTCTGGAAGCTGAACAAACTATTAATGGTGTTTCTTCCAGGTATGGATCCTGTGTAACGACTGTGGGGTGACGTCGAGCGTTCGCTTCCACGTCCTGGCACATAAGTGCCCCGGATGTGCCTCCTACAACACCAGGGAGACGAGGGGTGGCCCGGCTACTGCGGCGGCATGCTCAAGAGTCTGAGCACTACGATGATAGGACACACACATTTACAGGTGGGATACTATCCAGGAATTGATCAAGATGATGGAGCATTCGATTCAAGCTGGTAGCCTGAAGCTGCTACTAGTGCTTGCTGCAGTAGGAAGCAAGTGAGGGGGAGGCGTCTCTCCTCTCTGAACAGACCAGGAATGGCTGTGCCATCGCGGTTGCTCGTTCCAAACCAGAGAACAACAAAACTCAGCTACGCTTGCACCAGTCTGCTTTGATCGGTGTGAGTTGCCCGTGATACATGAACCTATCTAGAGAGCTCCTAATTAGGACATCAGCAATTACACACCAAAAGCATAGGAAGTGAGTGATATATATGGCGATGTTGCACCTGGATACTTGTTGCTCTTTCTGTTGGTAATCCATTGTTGCTTCGATAGTTTGCATTGGTTCATTTTACAACTGCGTCTAAAAACAACAGATTGCTCCATGCACATGAAAAAAATACTTCAGTTAGGTGTACCATCTTCATTTTGGGAATCAAGCCTCCATTTTACCTTTGGAATTGCCACAAAGCCACATGATACATCACGGGGTGCTTCCAATTGCTCCCATGATTTTTGTCAGAAATTTTAGGCTTCGGCAAAATACTTAAGATAAAACGATAAATGGAATGGTATTTTCCCTTTGAAGTTAAATTACAAAATAAATATAATTCAGGGAAATTCCAATAAAAAATAGTAAAGTGAAAATGGAAACATTGTACTATTAAACTTCAAAAGGCGTAACTTTGGACATAACAATATTGTTGTTGCCTGATCAAGCCAGGAGGCTAGATCATGTGTTTTAGTGGAGAGATACAACCAAGATGTCAGCCAATAGTCGGTACCTACCACTCTCTGTCGGCAACTCACATAGAACTAGCCCACCAAAGGAGATTACGTCGTAAGGGAAGACCTAAGGGAAGACGTCATCCAATTGCTTTCGATACTACCACGTTGTCGTCTCATCGATGGTTTCCACTCGTGCCAGAACGATACCTAGCCACCGCCAAATGAGCCGCTTAGATCTAGTTATCCGCTAGAGCTTTGATTTGGCCCTAGCCACCGTCAAATGAGCCGCTTAGATCTAGTTATCCTCTAGAGCTTTGATCTGGCCCGACGGCATTTTCCGACTGTTGACGTGTACAAGTAGATTGCCTAGCCCTTTCCATCAGTTCGGACTTTTGGTTCAAGTGGCTAGTGCATGAAACTTAACATGGTATCAGAGCCCCACGTCTCGAGTTCAAATCCTGGCTTTCACAATTTATTCTAAATTCCCCCGCAGCCTCTTGCCGTGTGGCGTGTGGTCCCGGCGCTGCCTCTTTGCCTCTCTACACGTGTTGACTTGTCTTCTCGTCTCCCCGTCACACGTGAGAGGGGGTGTTGACGTGTACAAGTAGATTGCCTAGCCCTTTCCATCAGTTCGGACTTTTGGTTCAAGTGGCTAGTGCATGAAGCTTAACACCGACAATAGAAAAGAGAGATGTGCCTCCACCTACCTCCTATAGCCTTGTTGTCACCATGCTGCACCAGGTTGTGCTTGACACATCCAATCCGCACGAAAGCTTGCTAGATATGCATGCATCGGCCACCGTACTAATGAGACGACCACCACCCCTCCAAGTGGCCGAGCGCTTGATGAGTCTATTTTATACATGCATTTTTGTATACCTTTTTCTAATGACACATCAATGGCAAATAATTATTGCCAACTCCTGATTCCCAACAGAATTGTAGCTGGCGCTTGAATTTTGTTTAAAGAATTTATATACTTTCTCAATTGGAAAACGCTTCTTTTCAGCCAGTTGATCGATTGCTCGGTTCGCTATGAGCTACGTGTTATGTATTTTCCCGTGTAGCTCCCTCACGCGTTGCATTGATGTTGCCTTTTCTTTCTCACGCGCTAGTCCACACACGTCTGATCGTTGCCACTGCTCTTCCTCATGCGCTTTCGCTGTTTGTGCGTCTGGTCAAAGTGCCACAATGATTTATGTACGTATGCTTCAGAGAGATTGCTCCAATGTTGCCTAGGTGTTCTTGTAATGTTGGATGAGTTAGCCACAATTATTGGATGTACAAGGTTTTTGTTGTTGTTGTTGGATAATGCGACACTATTATTACATTTTGCTGCAAACAGTTGAGGAACTCTGTTGCATACTTTATATGTTTTTGCTACATGAACATACTGTAAATGTTAAAGTTTCGCTACAAACAAACTGGGAATATGGTGGATGTGTTACTAGTATTATTTTTTGCTACCAAATTGAAAATTGGAGATCGTTTGTTGAGCTGGTTCGATTGCCTGTCGGGTGCCAAGACTACTGGATCGTGCTTCCCGGATAGGCCTTGATATGTTGGGCCTCTTGCGCGCATCTGAGAAGATAACGAGCTGGGCTCTCAAATGACACATAAGCGCAATGATCGGCTGGGCGAACCGACGCCTACCGGCCTAGTTTGCGTGGGCTTGATGAGTACGTTTGTTTTGGAAAAAACAAATATATAACTTTGTAAAGTTAGATCAGATACAGTACATGGTATGCATTCGGTATTCTATATATTGAAAATTCGCAATAGTTTTGGACAGTATATACTCCGTAAAACGTATTATAAGCAAAAGAAAACTTGAGGACGCATTATAAGCAAATAGGCATATGCTTACATAACAAACATAGACATAATGGAGATATTCACTTTGACTCGTAGGAGCATTTACTCTTGTTGTGTGAATCAACATTTTGAATTGTCAATAAATTGTAAAATAAAAGTTTCCATGTACATCTACATATTTTATGTTTGTACACAAGTTTTTTAAAAAAAACTAAAAATAATTGTGGCTCCTGTAAAAAAGATAAGTTTTGATGCTATAACACGACTACGTACAAGATATTTTTTTATCTTTTTTGTACACGCCATATAAAATATTGTTTCTCCACGAAAATTTATGCACTAATATAGAATGTCACGATGTACACCAACAAATTTATATCAGAATTTTTTAATATTTTTAAAATTATTTTTTAATTATTTTATATAATGAGAGGATTTGCTCCTATGAGAAATTGCCACCTCCGACATAATGCCCTCTCGCGAGGATTCTTTGATTCAACCAGCTTCAGCTCATCTCAAAAACAAAAAAAACCCAGCTTCAGCTTAGACGGATTCCACGAGACAAAAACAAGTCCCGCAAGTCAGTGCCGTTGCGTGCACAGAGTCGCGAAAGCTACACCTCCAACCACCTATTATGCCTTATAAATACCCCAGATAACAACGTACACATACAAGTACGTACATCCTATACAGTACAAGAATACCAGATACACATTGTCTACATGCCTGCATGCTGAATCACGTCACCTGGAGAAGCCGGCCGCCGGACACGTTAATCCCGTACTCACACAGACAACTACGTGCCGGCCGAACTGCCGTATGCGTGCTCCAGGTGTCTAGCATGATTATGAATCGGTGACGCGCGCGTACACGTATCCGGTATCCCCGCCGTCAACATCGGCATGCTCCGTCACATGCCACGTCGACATCGTACAGTGCTAGTACCATCTGTGCCGCAGCAACAACATTATCCGCTCCACCAACACCAATCATTCCAGCCCCCGCGTCCACAACAAGCCAAGAAACCAAACCAACCGCGCCGAGCCGAGATCCCGTCGTGTTCACCGTAACGCACCTGACGGCGTCCCCTGTGGCCGAAACGCCAAGGCCGCGTTTGGTAGGCTGCACCCGTCCCTCATATCGGGCCAGCAATTTTGGTTGTCTACTCGCGTTTTTGCACGAATCGGTTCTCAATGCACCGTCGGACCAAGCCCTGGAGGAACGATCGGTTCGGCAGTTTTCAGCGGTGCAGACAAATCTCTACGATGGCTGGCGGCTGATGCAAAAAGAAATCTTCGGTGCACGCGCGGAGATGAGAGTGGAGATGGCGGAGCTGCGACACCCATCGGCGAAAAGCGAAAAGGGGGTGGGTCACCTCCCGCCACGTCTCATGGCCTATTTCTACCCCCTCCTCCACTCTCCCCCAAAATTTCGAGCTCCTCCTCCCGTCGGCAATCAGGTAAGAGGCGCACACATCTCCGGTCGGCGATGGTTGCAGCGGCGCCGGCGAGTACATCTGGGCTGCTTCATCTACTTCCTGGTGCAGCGCATCTTCACCTCCGACGATGAATGTAAGGCATCCCTTATCCCGGTACAGTGGTAATGTTTAGATCTAGGTTAGGAGTTGTCAGATCTTGTCTAGAGTTTGGTCTTGTAGTAGGGGTTAGTTCGAATTGTGGTGAGCTATCATGATCTTGCTAGGGTTCAACATTTCGGGTTGCTTGTTTGTCCCAAATGTGCTCACTTATCATGATCTTGCAAGAGTTTGTGCTATTCACAGTTGCAATGAATTGCTTGTCTGATTTAGGATGATTGTTGGTATGGTTCCTGCGATTCACATGTATTTGCTTCCAAGTAGATTCACGTTATATGTACTACGATGTGTCTAGGACTCCTTCTGTGATGACTTTAGCTAGGTGCTTGTCTGCGTTGGGGACTCTCAGATCCTTTCGCAAGTTCCTGATTCCCAACCAGCCTATGACTCTAAGGTAGCGGCAGAGGTCGCCGCTAGGTTGTCCACCACAAAGAAGAACAAGAACCGCAGGGAAACGAACAGGGCCTTGAAGTCCGAGCAGAAAGGGACTGGCACCATGAAATGGCTTCCATTCATGTCCACTTTCGTGTTGGATAAGATGTGCGGCTTGATCCAGACCGGAGTGAGAACTGACAAAGGATTCAAGAAAGTCCATCTGACTGTTGTGGCGAAGGGCATGTTTGACCACTGTGGTGTCTATGTGTGCTCCACTCAGGTGTACAACCACCTGAGGAAGTGGAGGCAGAGGTGGCTCACCATTAGTAGGCTCCGCGATCTAAGCGGGGCTCAGTGGTGCGAGGATACCAAATGCATCATCCTTGAGGGTGAGAACTAATGCGGGCACGTCGCGGTGAGCACGCTCAGTCCACCTCACTAACTCTTTTGATCAGCCACTAGCAGAACTAACATCATTGTCCCTTCGTATCGTAGGATCACCCAAAGGACGTGGAGTTCCTGAATGTGCCCATTGTCAACTACGACGAGATGCATACAATCTTATCTTTCGGCCTCGCCACCGACAAGTACGCCATGGGATCCAGTGAGCCCCTAGGCTCGGCTGCAGCAATTCCTGCACCTCAGGATGCTGAAACCCAGGAGTCCGACACGGTTAACCTCGATGGGCCACCTGAGAAGGCTGGCGACACGCCTGATAAGGTGATCGCCAACAAGAGGAAGAGAGGCACCTTCGCCGACGACGAGCTGGTGGCCTTCACCAACATGATTGTTGTTGTGAAGGACGTCGCACAAGCCATCAGGGACAACAAGCCCACGGACATGCACTCTGACCTGTACAATGCGGTCATGGACATGCTTGGCTTCGCCGAGGATGATCTCATGGCCGCCCTGAGCCACCTCGTCGACCACAAGGCCCAGGGTTCCAGCTTCGTCGGCATGATCAAGCCACACCGCGCCCTCTGGCTAAGGAACTACCTTGGCAAGTACCACTCAAAGGTGTAGTGGTGCCCTTGAGGGGGTGGTTCAGGGGATGCATGCATGGAGCTGGTGATGATGATGATGATGTACATTCTGGGAGTAGCTAGGGAGGAAAAATATTTGATGGCCCCTTTTGTAACTATGATGAGGTGGTATATACTAACCCCTTAGGTGATGGTGAACTTGCGGTGTTAGGATGACACCCACTTTTGCTGTGGTGGTAGGATGACACCATGGTAGTGTAGGATGAACTTGTGATCCACTTTTGAAATTATCATGCATGCCCCTATTAGTTTATCATTTGCTGTCAACACTTGTGTTGTTCTATTTCTCGGTTATGAATTGCTTCATGGTTGTAATGGATTACCTGTTCTTTTTATGCCATGCTAGTGGTATGTGGTGTTTCGCGGATGGGTACGAGGAATCTACAACTCATGGAGGGTCTGTCAAGACCAGGTCAATGGCTATTCCAACAACATCTACCGAGGGTATGAAACATTGGAGGACGCACATCAAGAGTACCTCACCTTCCTGGAAGAGGAGTTCCTGGAAGATCAGGCCATCGATGAGGCAGTGCCCTTAGCACAACTGCCGCCAGAGGAAGTACATGCTCTACAAGGAGCACCACCGATGGTACGTCCCAGTCGGGTCAAACATTACATCATCGCCTTCATCATCGCCGTGATCGTGAGGATCATGTTCTTCTGAGCGGTGTCTGCTCGTATGTAACATGCTATGGCATGGTAATCTCACCATATTTGAATTGTGGTAAGGATATGGAACTGTGATTTGAGCAACCAAATAGTCGATTCCTATTTTTTGCGTGCAACTTGGGTTGGAAACGGGCAACCAAATGATGGGGCATGGCTTCCTTCTCCGGCGCGCAAAAGGCCGCACAGGCTACCAAACGACCGGCGTTTCATGGCCCATGGCCCGTTCGCGGCGCGCAGGGAGGCCCATCTCGCTGGCACAGTGGTGCAAGAATCCCATGCAGCCTACCAAACGCGCCCCAAAAGTTCACAGCCCAGCCGGTCCGACCAAACGCATTGCCCACCGCTTTTCGCCCTTTCGCTGCAGCTTCTAACTCTATCATCGCTATTATCGTCGTCGTAGCACATTCTCTTCTTTTCCACGTACATGAAAATGCCACGCCACCACGCTAGGACCTACTCCATGCTGGGCTGCAACAGACACGGCATGCCAACAACTCCATCCCTCCCGTCCCCACCTCCACTTCCACCGGCAGGACAACCCTGCATCGCCTTCGATCGAGTTCGAGCCCAATGAGGCTGAGATGGAGGAGTTCGTGGCTGACGCGGAGCAAGAGGCATCGGTGGACCTGCAGCAGTGGGGGGAAGAGGATGATGACGACGATATGGATTAATGGAGTGACGGGCCGGACGGGGAGGTGTTGTCGACACAGCAGAAGGCCATCATGGCCTCTTTTGAGTCACTGCAGGATCAATAGGTCGCCGCCCGTACCCGCGAGGAAACCAATGAGGCTATTCTCCACCGCATCACCGAGATCGATCTCCACCGAGCGGGCGGCGACGGTGGAGTCTAGATGCCTCCTCATGGTGGCAGAGCGGTAGAGGCTCCTCGAGCTCGACGATGGACGGAGCGATGAGGCCGCCACCTGCGAAGCAGCGCAGGTGGCCCAAATCGAGGCCTCCCGCGAGTGGAGGGCGACGTTGAGGAAGGGATGCTCCAGCGACCCCGATGGCTTTGCGGCACCGCCAGATGCGCGAGGCAGGGACGGTGAAGTGGATAAAGGAGCAGGCAGAGGGGATTACGTTGAACCAACCAATAGGGAAGAACGACGACAAGGTTGGCCATCACGTGCCCTGAACGACGACGAGTAGGCTAGGTTTCGTTTGAGTTTAATCTCTTTTCATTCAACTTTGTAAAATATAACAAAATTTAAATGAAAAGTACAAGTTATGTCAATTTTTTTACACCATCCCCCAAACGGGGCACCAAGCTGCGGCATCTCCCAAGTGACCGATCCGGCGCTTCTTCCGGACGGTGTTTGGGGCGACGACTAGGATTCTCTAAGGTAGTTGGTGTATAATATAGGGTACATGCTCAAAAAATTATTTGGGGCAAAAAATAAAACTCATGGTCCAACAAAGTGCCTATCCTATGTTTTATTTAGTGATGCAAAAAAAGTTAGGTAGCCTCTGTATTTTGGCCTCTCGTGTTGCAAATTGGGGGCATGGCACGGCTGCTGCAAAAGAAAAGCTCAGAGCGCGGACCAACCATTGACGTGGGCACGACCATTCGGGTGCTCATCATTGGCATACCTGTGTGGCTTAATAGGAAGCCCCTGATGACATGCTAAGGATCAAGAAACCCAAGATAATCCAGCAATCATCAAGTGCTCAAGGTCCATTTTTCTAGGGTGCGAGACAAGAACAGGCCCAAGTCAGGTAACCCTAGTGTTTATCATCAACCTGTAACCAACCAGGATACGATATAGGAGGGGTCGCTAAGACGACGACTAATCAAGCTAGAGAGATACCTCACAGAGATACGATCTAGAGAGAGAGAGAGAACACCATAACCTTCCTGACGATCTTGTAATCATCATCTTCAATCAATCAAGAACATACAAGCATGAATTAAGGTTTTACCCTCCGGGGGCCTGAATCAGGGTAAATCGCGCTTCCTAGACCCCACGTCAACCATTGCCTAGCTACATTTCAGCTCGGCCACCCTGTAACATTTCTCTAGATTGCCGAGCCTGCCTCCGTGACCGAGATGAATCGGTATTTGGTGGCACGCCACCGCCGATCTATTCTGGCCCTCTTTCGCCCCTCCGTCGGGTGATTCAGTCCCACCGCCATTTGTCATCGATCTTCTTGTCATGGATGTGCAACATGCCCCTCCCACGACCTTCACGGTCGAGCATTACCACTGCGACAACCTAGGGTCCTGACAGGCAGCCAATGACGGAAGGAGCGGTCCATTCTTGCAGGCAGAGCGGCCGCCCCGGCCCTAACAAGCAGCCGGCCGAATACCTACACAATGTGTTCAAGAAAAAAAGGGTCAAAGGTAGTTTCTTTGTTTCTCGACTTTTTTTGTTTCTGAAATTTAATATTGTGATGTAGGAGTAGTTTGTAACAAAAAAGCCAATGTGTTGTAAATAAGTTTGTTTGATGATTCCTCCTACAATGAGGAATACGATACGAAGGAGGATGAGGGCATTGCATGATTTTGACATTGCACAAGAACAAAATGCCGGAGCATGGTGGTTCAGTATTCCAATGTGAGAGGATTCAAAGTATGGGAGTTGATGGGCACAATAGACTGATGCTCAAATACTTTTGTTCTAATCTGGTGTATCCGGGCGATACTTTGGACGATAATTTAGGATGACAAATAATTAGTTCCTTCACACTGCCAAGTGTGTCAAGGTACATGATCGGTTTTTAATGGAGTGGAGGAATTACGCCCGAGAACTTGGACATAGCACTATCCGAAAGTTGTCTGCCGCATTACACATAATGGTATATGGTATTTCTTCAGATCTTGTTTATGATCACTTGGTAATGGGTGATAGCCAGGACATCAAGTGTGTGAAGCGCTTTGTAATAGCGGTGGTTCAAGTGTTTGTGTCTAAGTATTTGAGAGCACCTGGATTTTACTGGTATACTCAAATCAATTGACTGCATGCTGAAGATGATAGAACTACCCCACAACATAACATGGACAGTTGAAAGGATACAAGAAGGATTCCACCATCATTTTTGAACCACGGCCGATCACGAGACATGTATATGGCATGTGTTTTTTTGGATGTCTGGTTCTTGGAATGATATTAATGTTCTCGAACAATCACCTCTCTTTGTAAAGTTAACCAATGGTGAGTCAACAACGATGGAGTTTCATGCAAACTACCGCACCTAAAACATGTGCTACTACCTTGTGGATGAAATATATGTGAATTTGGTTACTTTTGTCAAGCCAATCCCAATACCCAAGGTACATGAAAGAACTTCAGATCCATAATGCTCAAGGGGCGGCTAGAAAATATGTGGAGAGAACTTTTTGGATTTTGTAAACCTAATTTACTATTGTGAGAGAACCGTCTAGGTTTTAGGATCAACCGATTCTTTGCTACACCACGAACGCCTTGCATGATCATACACAACATAATCTTTGAGAATGAGCATGGAGTTTGTTTGAACAACCTGTGCGGCCGCGTAGAAATGCAGGCTGAGTCCAATGCTTTCTTGCAAACTACCATTATCTGTGAAGGTCATTTTGTTGGGGATTTTATCGATGTTACATAGCCGTGTCGCGATTTGATACGTGTGGGCATCTTTTTATTGTTTTGTTAGTATGCGCAAATTGCTACAATGATTTATCTACGTATTTACATAGACCTTACACCAATATCACATACAAACTAAAAAAAAAAATCATCAATGTATTGCAGAAGATGTTGCAATACAATATCGTATTTTCAAAAATGTTACATACATAAAAAAGAAGGGTGTGCCTACGTCTCAGTTGACTGAGATTTTCTTAAGTCTCAGTCAGCTTAGAAAAGTGCAACTACAGTTTAAAGAAAAGTGCAACTCGGTTCAGTTGCACATTTCTGTCAGAAAAGTGCAATTGCACTTTTTTAACATAAAAGTGCAACTAAAGGCACATTTTTGTAAGTGATTTAGACTTAAGAAAATCTCAGTTGACTGAGACATAGCAAAACCGAAAAAAGAATGTTACATCCAAAAACCCTTTGTACCATCGAGCAGAATTTTTTCACCTTAAACCGGTTGGCCAGCTGATTCCTAGTGTTGGTTCCTTTTTTTTATGTCCTGTATTTGGAGATGCTCGATCCACCCGAACTCCAAAACCAGACATGTGCGCACACGCGCCCCCGCGCCGCGCGGATGGTCTCGTCGCGGCCGGCTTCCGTCTCTCCCTCCCCTGGAAAGCATGGCCCGCGTGCCACCGCGCCACTTGGACCCATCGCCCTCCCCCCTCCCCTTGGAACCAAGGCAGCTCCTGCCTGCAATTAACCCAGCCCTGGCCGTGGCCGTGGCGCCCCACCTCTTGTCTCCTATCTCGCCCGCCCAGTCAAAGCCAGTCTGGCTCGCAGGCGGGCTGTGTCTCCTCTGCCGCCGCGGCCTCCTCCCCGCCCCACCCTCTGCTACTCCGCCAGCTTCCCTCCTATTTTAACTACCCGGCCTCCCACTCCGATTCCGCGCTGCCTCTCTCTCCCTCGCCGAATCTGACACGGCCGATGGGGGTGCCGCCGGTCTCGCCGGGGGGCAGCGTCGGCTACGACTGCTCCTTCAAGATCCTGCTCATCGGGGACTCGGCCGTCGGAAAGAGCAGCCTACTACTCAGCTTCGTTGCAGCGGCTCACCTCGACGACGACATCGCGCCCACTATCGGTACCTTCTCCCTCCGTCCCGTCCACCACTGCGATCGTCTCCTCTATTATGTCCTTTATTACGGTTGGTCTTATTATGCCGCTCCTAATATAAGTTGGTCCCCATCAACCTTCAACCCACATAGTGGTATTTCAGGAAATGCTTAAAATGACGAACCTATCTGGGAAGATAGCAAAAGCGTGACATGCTTGTGCCTGATTGCGCACTAAGCAAATCATTACGGTTGGTCTTATTTGCAGCTACTTAGTTGGTCCCCATCAACCATTTGCAACAACTAAGAAGCCATCTGCAGTATCTCGGAAGATAGGAAAAGAGATACTCCTACTAAGCAAATTATTAGTACTACTACTACCTTGCTTCCTATCTCAACCCACCGTTTCAGAAAACTCAAGTTTAACTAGCACGTAATCTATGTCAATCGTCCAAACCTCCTGACATTATGTGTTTCCTTCCCGCCACTATGTTGAACACTTCAACTACCACTATATTATCCACCTTTCCTATCAATTCTAGCCTTATGGGTGAACTCGTCTGTTTTAGGATACTACTCCGAGAAAAGTAATTACAGCGACTCTAGTCTACCTCTCAAAACCTGAGGCGGCATAGAGGTAATAAAACGAGTGTTGTGCATATGGAGCTCTATACAGTTTTCTGATTTTGCACGTATCCTATTCACTTTTTTACTCTATAAACCCCACCCCATGCTCTTTTGTATTATACATGTAAACATGTCTTATTATTTTGTTTCACACTGATTGCCAGGAGTTGATTTTAAAATCAAGTTTCTTACTGTTGGAGGAAAGAAACTGAAGCTCACTATATGGGATACTGGTGAGTTCACAATTGCCTCCCATTCTTCAGCCTGCAAAGTTTCACTATGGGGTTTGGTAGCAGGCACTAGTACCAACTTCGAGTAAATGGCCATGCCTGATGTTGCAGCACTTACCTGATGCAACAACAAGTGGTTAAATCTGCTCATAGACATGCAACAATGCCAAATTACTAGGAGCTACACAACTACTATGAGCTACTACTACAAGCACCAATTAAATTAGCCAAAAACAACATTAAACATGGAATATGCCTAGAATTTTCTTTCTAGTTACTTTGACCTCGCATCCTTCTCTGTCAGCATTTCTAAGATAACGAATTCTCTTTGCACATAATCTGTTTAGGACTCCTTCCCCCATGTCGGCACTGCCGTGTCCTAGCATCATCATTGTTAGTGGACGTTCTAGTTCACAGATTTGTAACCTCACTTTGTGCTTTCTGTTTAAATTATTTGAGTACACCCTTCATGTTATCCCCCTTGTGCCACAACATCATTTCCATCAGAGGTTCCAATATTCCATGTTTATAACCTCACTCCAGTCCTCTGTCCTAATATCATCCAGCGCTACACCATTTTACCCATCTTCACGACTGCACTACTACTAGAAAGTATATTTGGTATTTGTAAACAAGGTGAATCATGTCATGGTGTGTAGTTTAAATCTTCTGAAAGTCATTTTCTGTTATTTTGCAGCTGGCCAGGAGAGGTTTAGGACAATCACTAGTTCTTACTACAGAGGTGCTCAAGGAATTATTCTAGGTAATAATAATGTCTAAGTTGTTTTGACTTACACATTCTGTTGTCCTAACCCAACGTCAAATTTCTCACCTGAATATCACACATTCGAGATATGCAATAGAACTATGCGGATTGATCTGAACCTCTCTTCCCTTGACGACTTCCATCAACAGTATTATTTGCAGTGCATGAAATTATCATAATTTAGTTAGCACAATGATGTACCCTTTCATCAAACAGAAGATTTTTTTATTCATCTGGTGGATGCTCTTTCTGTATAACATGGACAATCTTTTTAGTCGAGAGTATCTTATTTGCTCATGTTATCATCACAGTACGAATTAGATATGTAGTTGAACCGTTGATCAAAATTTAGAATGATCACATACCTACTACTCATCTGGTCACGACGAATATGAAAACGTGTGCATAGGTTGAGAATGCAAATACTCTATGATAACTTGTAGTGGTGAATTATCTTGAGAATATATCCACATATGGTCCTTTTTGTTTTATTTTTTCATACTGAAAAGTAGATTAAGGTCTAATAATATCTTGTATTTCACTCATAGTATATGATGTAGCGAAGAGAGAGAGCTTCACAAATTTGGGTGATGTATGGACTAAGGAGATAGACTTAAACTCATCAAACAAAGACTGCATAAAAATGCTTGTTGGAAACAAAGTTGACAAGGTACCATCTTTTTTGCAAACATAAATTGTTATTTTCCTGAATATATTGTGGTAACATTCTTAAAAAAAATTCTTATACACAAACTATTTACTAGCGCATTTACACCTATCGGGTAACTTTCTATCAATTTTTTTTTCGTTTAACTTTCTATCAGTTCTGAAAGTTACTGATGGGTCAGGTGGACACAGGTGCAGTTCTTAGTTCTAATTTTTATGATCCCATCTCGCAGGATGATGAGAGAACGGTCACAAGAGAAGAGGGTCTTGCCTTTGCACAAGAATCAGGATGTCTGTTTCTTGAAAGCAGTGCAAAAACACGAGAAAATGTTGAGAATTGTTTTGAAGAACTCGTGCTAAAGGTAAAGACTCTAGAGATACTGCGCCTCGACAACCTTAGATTATTAAATCTACTATGCAATTAACAAGATGCAAAACATGGGAACATAACTGAAGTAGGTTGCATTTTCAGTTTTTGTTTTTTCTGCTAGTAGGCAAGCCCCTAGAATATATGCATCATAAACAGCAACTTTGAAAAATTGTCGTCTTGCAGATCCTTGAGGTTCCAAGTCTCTTAGAGGAAGGCTCATCGTCGGTTGTCAAGAGGAACATTCTGAAACAGCAGCAGGAAAGTCATGCAAAGTATGGTGGTAAATGCTGTCAGTAGACCCATGCCCCATGATTGATCTTGCTATCCGTGGTCATCGCATCACCAGGCAAGTTCGTGATACCCAAGCTGTAGCTGTTGTTGCGTTTCTTGTTGTACATGAGTTGTGTCTAAACAATCTGTGAGTAGAGAAGGTGGGGAAATAGGGGATTGAAGTTTGTAAAGTTTTGAAGACTGATTAAAATTCGTTTGTACAAAGGGAATGCCATGTCCATTCTTGTTGTATCTATTATTTGTGTGTGTGTGTGTGTGTGTGTTGTACAAATTTAGTAGTCACACCTGTGAGGTTTTTCTTTGTTTCGAAACAAGGCAGAAATTCTGCCCTCCGTGTCGGTGCAGTAGGACGCAAACATAGAAGGCATATGCTGAACCAAGAAAATATCAAAGTCAAAAAACCGAGAAGCAACACATTAAGCTACAGTTTGTGCCATTTGCCCAAAATGCTTTCCCTCAGTATCAATGTTTTAAAGATCCATAAAAAATGCTTTCGCCTGCGATGAGCCAGATCTTTTCTTCTTAACTTCAGAAGTGTTTCGCTCTTTCATATTTGGTAGTACACATGGATAACCACAGAGCAGACACTCCTGAGTGATTTGAGAAGCTTTCTGAGTATTCCGCCACAATTACTGAAGAACCAACGAGTGTAAATATCATGTTTTCTTCTGTAATTACTGAAGAACCAACGAGGATAACCACAGAGCATGTTTTCTTCTGTAATTACTGAAGAACCAACGAAGATAACCACGGAGCGTAGCCCTTGACGGCCACACCTGGATGACGCAAGAACCGTTCTCAGGGCTCAGCCACAGATGCCGAAGAGGTCAACGTTTTCTAGTCAGGAGTTCACATCGTCATGAAAATGGAAGCATTACTTCACTGAATTCTACAGCAAATTGATATCAGATTCTTGTTTGTTATCTTCGATTCCACATATGTTACTGTGCCGGGCTCTGCACAGCTGTGGGTTCTCAACATCTTCCACCATGTCTTTTTAGTGGAATGGGTAGTTCCACGGGTTCCTTAATGGAATCAGTCTTTTGGATTTTCAATAGAGTAAGTAAATTCATCTAGATTTATTTTGGGGAAAGAAGGTTTCAGAAAAAAGACCAAAAGGGCAAACATCAACTTTTTATTTACCTGTGAATATGCCATTATTGTTTTTTATATATGCCATTATTGTTTATTAAAATATATGTCCACAGACAACATGAGACATAGCCTGTTGATTTATATGTAATTTTCAGGGTGCAGGTAAGTGACAAACAGAACTACTTTATTTTTTCTTTTGGATTTTTTTGCGAGGGAAAGAATTTGCTGACTGTCATATATTGAATCTTAGGAACACTTTATTATTATTAACTGAAAAAAACACGGAGAACTTTCAAGTTCACTCATAAGAATCAGCACCGGGACAACATCATTCGTTGGCATAACATTTCAGTGATAAAAAATGAGGTCTTGAAACAAGCATTTCGTCTTAGTAGCGGTGAATGAGATCTCCGAATGCCCCTGGATTCTTCGAGTAGTGATCAATCTCAGCCTGAAAAAATATATTCAAATATGGCAGAAAAGTTAGGCACACGGCACACGTGCCCCTTTACATACATAAGCAAATGATATTCATGAGTGACCTCTTTGTAATTACTAATCCAAATTATTGTTTTCTTTTCACAAAAAGAAAGCAATTGATACTCCTGATTGTGTTTTGAGAATTGTATAGAGTTTTATAATGTGAATGACATTACTTAGCACGAACCTTTCGTATAGCTATAATGGCTGTGATAAGCTTATCACCGATTAGTTCATGCAAAGTTTTGTCTGCAGCAAGTGATTCAACAGATTCCAGCAAGTCCTGTGGTAGCCTTTTGAGTTTGGAAGCATAATCTGCAGGATTTGATTCTGCAAGGGACGTAGGGCAGCACATTATTACATCAGACACTCCTCGATGATGCCAAAAGCTACTCTACAACAAAGAATACAGTTCCAGACATATAAAAAAACTAATTCCAGACATATAATGTAGTACTAAATTTCTATAACGCTGCACACGAACTTGTATGGATCACATAACATGCTCAATATGTTTCTAGGCGCATTTTCAGACAACATAGTAGCAGGCCAAATATCAGTAATAATGCTCCAAGAGCAAGACAAAAAGGTCAGACAAAGAAAAATGTTCATACCAATTGGTTCAGGCAACTTAAGGCCTCTCCTGAGCCCATCAATTCCAGCAGCAACAATAGCAGCAAGTCCCAAGTGCGGATTTGCGCACCCATCAAATGATTTAATTTCAAAGTTGCTGACCATATCGAGAGGCACACCAGGTGGGCATGCGGTTCTCAATGGAGCCTCCCGATTTTCTTTCCCCCAGCATAGATAGGCTCCACTCCATGTATTTGGCTGAATCCGATCGTAGCTACACACAGAGAAGCCATTGATTATTAGAATGGATGCTGCAGTGTTCGACATTTTATCTAAATCCTAAGCAGTATAAAGAATTGACACCCTGTAGCATCAAGAATCTTATGCAAGAAACAAATATCAAATTTAGCTATCAATAATAAAGATGCATTCTTACTTCGCTGGAAGATATTACCTGTTAGGGTGAGGAGCTGTAAACGCCAAGATTGATGGAAGATGATGATATACTCCAGCAAGGAACTGTTCTCCAACATTTGACATTCCATAGTAATTGTATTCATTTGATCCCATAAAAACATTCTGATCATTCTTCCATAAACTCAGATGCACATGGGAACCAGATCCAATATCATTCAGGTCAGGTCTGTGTCCATCAGAACAAAGCATCAGGTACCAGAAAGGTAAGTTTCACATGATTGACGTTTTTCTTTCAAACCACGCATAATTGGTGGCTCGGTATTGCTAAAAACCCAATATTTACATTTCGTGTCAGGCTTTAACATTTGGGTAGCAGTAGCATAGTTTGATCAACTGTTGCTCATTTCGATTATGTTCATCTTTTAAATAAATTATAATTCTTTTACAAGCTAGTGATCTTACCTGGCAACACTGCTTAGTGTTCATTTCTGATTTTCTGATAATACAAAAACAGTTTACACGATAGTATCCATAGTTAAGAACTTGCTACTGACAATAAAGAAAAGTGGTAGACAGATATGTTGTTTGATGTGCTAAGAGAATCAGCTAACATCTCCTTAACAGTTCTTTCACTTATGATCACAAACTGTTATCGAAAGGTGTTGGTCTCCACTCTCCATGAACATGACTTGTATGCAGATAGTATAAAATTGAAACGAGATGGCAATTGAATATGATATGTTCATCCATTAACTTACTTTGGAAGAAACGTTGCTATCAACTTGTGCTTTCGAGCAACTGATTTAATAATCTCACGAGCATATATCAGATTGTCAGCTGCAAGAGTGCACAGCACATACTTCAAGGCTACCTCGAACTGCCCTTTTCCAGCTTCAGCATGCAGCTTTTATTTTATTTTATTTGGAGATAAAAGTAGATGTAAACACAGGAAAAAACAAATCACTAAACCATGACATATAATCAAAAGGCAAACAATTTAATATCAAACATCAGGAGTATTGACATCTTTTTGGCAGTAAAATGACTCCATACCTGCTCGACTACAATGTCTGCCTCTTCAAGAGAAGAATATACTTCTTGTAGTATAGATGAGGCACCGTCAAAAGATGAAGTTGAGCAGTAACTGCTATTATCATATGGAACCCAATGCTCATGTCCCTCACTGCAGATTTTTTTTTTAGATTTGGGTCACATAAAGAATACACAGCCTTTAATATCATATATTATACTCAGAGTCGGGGTCCTCGGGGAAAGGTACCTTACTAATTTTCTGCGGAGATAAAATTCATTCTCGAAACCTGCCTTCATTGTCTACAAGGAACAAACAACAAAGCATAAATACAAAAATAAATGCACCTGAGGAACTCACAAGCCGAAAAATTGTCTTCACAAAGTTATGTAAGAAAAAGTATGGGCTTGTTCTTACCACATTGAATTCATCCAGCAGAACTTTTGTGACTTTTCTTAAAGCATACCTAGGACAGTATTCCCAGGCTTCTCCTGGCCTTATTTGCATGTCAGCCATCACCATTTCCTCACGTCTTGACCTTACAAACGGAGTGAACTACCATTAGTTTAATGGTGCCTTAATAAGTTCGCAGAATCTATTGTCCACAAACAAGAAACTATTCAAATAGAATACTTCTAAGGTTATCGGAACTCAAATTTATATTTAATAATACAACAGTAAGTAGCTACTCAGTACTAATAGAACCATCATGAATTAATTTTTTTGTATACATAACGAATATTATTAATCTACATATGACTTTGGTGTGGGTGGATGTGCCAGAGAGAAACAAAAAAATCCAAGACCAAAGCGAAAACAGTGAGTAAGTGAAGTGTAAGAGATGATTCAATAGAAAGAAGTAGTGAAAAGACGTTAAATGAATTAGGTTTACCATGGGAGCCTCAAAATAGTTGACATATCTGGCATAAGCCTGATCTCGCCTACACCAGTAAGGTTTGTCCCATCAGCTGGACCATCACAAAAGGAAGTCATTCCCATTGATGCAAAAGTCAGGCCAACACCCTTATTCTTTGCAATCTCGTAAAATCTTCCAGCTGGAACAACCTGAAAGTGAAGTTCTATTTCTCAAGTTTGTTGTGATATTAGCAACTCTAAGATAAGTGGCATGCTCAGGTAAGTAAGTTGATCGTCTACACAAAGTTACAAGCGCGCACATGCTATATCATGCAATTATTCAGTTGTTTCATAAGTACTATATTGCCCGTCTATTGGAATGGAACAACTTGTAGGCGATCTTGAAATGTTCATGCTAACCATTGGGTCTACTTAGTAGTTTATAATTTGAGAAAATTGATAGCAGATAACTTTTTGTCCATAAAAGAATGAGAAATGATCAGTGACAAAATGACATTACATCATGTTAACAATGCAGCATGTGCTTGGAAAGATGTGCTTACACGGCATCTATGTTGACCTGAAGCATCATTCCAGACAATCCGAACAAAGAGCACTTCTTGCTCAACACAGGATGTCGATATCCTACTATCAATTATCGTAGTTTTCCGATGGATTGACCCATTGGCAACGTTCAACTTGTACAGATCCAATGCATTTCTTCTAAAGATGTCCTCAACTGCATCAATAGCTTCCTGAATGCTAAGATCGCCATCTTCGCACGCAGCTGATAGGACACGGTAAACAACATCGCGTGCCCTTCTTGCACCTGTATATCAGCACAAACTATAAATTATCGCATAAAATCAATTACTGCACCACGCTCTGGAAGCTCTCTGTGCTCTAGGGTAACTTTCCTTGTATGCACTACACATTTTAATGAGCATATATATGTACTAGAAGGAACAAATTTTCTATTATTGTTGAGTTTGTTTTGATTATCTAGGTACAGATGATATCTTTGACCATCTTATAAAATATCTATGACAGACAATTGTACCTAGATAGTACGTCTCTGGAAAAGCATATCCATCTGTACTAAACATGACCTGCAAAAGATTAACAAATAAAAATATCATTGACATAGTATCTCCAGAAGTGATAAAAAAATGAGTATATAAGTGGCAATGTGACCTGCCTCAAGATATTTGCAAAGAGAATGAAAATGGGATTTTATTACAAAGGAAAATTAAGAGTAATTATTACACACAAAACTAATACAAGTAAAATTAGATGCATCATAAGAGTAAAATAGGAAAGAGAGGTTCTCGAAGTGGATACCATCTTAGAAAAAGAACGAAAGTAACCTTACATATAGTTGTAGAAAAATAATAATTAGTTCACCTTTGTTGCACCTTCGAACACAAAGCAGAATGTGTTTTCCAATAACGAATACAAATCTTCATCTTTTACAGAAACAATTATTCAGAAAATCAGAAAACAAACATGGTACCTTCTTTATGGGAGCTAGCTCCAGAAGCTCTTTAAGTGACGATGTCATTCCTTGAACACTAAGTTTTGGGATTGCCAAACCAAAATCAAGATAGACCTGTTTGTGATTTGCTTATGATGGTTAACACAAATTAAACATAATGTAAAATTCATTGTATAAAGATGAGGCTCCAACCTGGGAGTAAACTGATGCAAGATAGGATGCTTCCTTGGAAAATGGATAAGAAGCATGTAAAAGAACTAGTTGGCACTTAGCGAATCTTTCATCTTCAAGAACACCACGCAGATGCAGAGGGTTGCATTTTCGCAAGTCTAGGTCCTTATCTCCAAAGCTGAAATTATGTAGAACATATCTTGAAATGACCAAACAGAAAATAACTTTCACAAAATCTAAAATGCAGTCATTACCCAGTGTGAATCTGCATTGGTAAATGAAACTGCACAGCTATTTCAAGACTGCAAGTAAATAGATAGTCAATCAGGCTCTTATTTGTAATCCGGAAAGGTCTTCGACCTGAAAAATATGGAGTATAAGCATAAAATTGATCTTACAATCATAGGGCGCAACATATTTTATCTTTTAGACATATCTGCCTCCCAACAGAAAAGAAAAGTTTACCTGCTAGCTCCTTACGAAGACCATCCTCTGCATCTGTCTTACTAACACATGGATCAATATCTAAGCCACTTCTGTATGCGGCTATGCTTTTCAACCCAACAATTTCATTGGCAACTGTAATAAATTAGTTAAGGATACACATGCAGATAATAAAACAAAATTCGTCCAAATTGTCAACAGAAACTCCGGAGGATATGATTTGAGCTTTGACAGAAAAGTTTCAGTGAATGAGTCCAACGTCCAGCTTGATCCACTGAACGAATCCTGAAAGTAGCAATTCGTTTTTTCGATGGTTAATTATAGAGGTTTACTTGAAAATATTCAAATAAGTTAACGGCTGTTTTTTGAAGAAAAATAACACAAAAAACGTCTCCATGCATCGATAGAATGAAAGTTAGAAAAGGCGAACACACAGCATGCCACATTCCCCTAAGCAGGAAGACATTGCATCAGACATAATCCTATGGACTAGGCATTTCACTACCAGGCGGTGACTGTAGAAGACACTTTATGTTGTGTGTCGTCCAGATCAATCAGGCAGTTAGGAGGATTCGTCGAGACTACTTTATGCTGTGTCTGAGCAACGATCACAGAGTGAGGTGGCACCATTCTATTAGATTGTCTTCGAGCTAACAGAGGCACTGAATATACGTTGACATACTATGTAGTGAATATTAGAATACGGTTGTCGATCTGTTATGTTAGGCTCCAAATGTCATGAAGGTTTCGTAATCAAGACAAAATCGACATTTTGAAAGAAAATATGGATAACTATATTGTGCATAAGATCGACAAATGTCATTTAGCACTTATTAGAATCTAGTTAACACTACAGAAAAGTATACTCACATCATTGATGATTGTTTCCGCGAGCCATTCAATCCTGAGAACTCTGCCAACTGTGGGAACAAACTCCTTGTGGGACTCCAGTTCGAGCATCCTATCAAATTCTATGCCATCATCCATGAGGATCGCGGATATGTTGGCAGCTTGGAAGCATTTTGAACTGATAGATGGCAACCCCTGGGCCTTTCTGAACTCCTCCACCTTGTCAAGCGAGGCTTCGCAGTTGTACAGCTCAGCAATGTCCTTCAGACTTCTCTGCAATCAGTGACATTGCAAAGGTGTCATGAGATGCCCTGTCCTTAGATACACCATGCAATGACTATGGAATAAGCAAGTGGAACAAACACTCCTACTACAGTACTATTTTTTGGACAGAAGAAGGACATTAATTTCCGTTGCAAGAACGGAAGAATGCAAGAGCATTTGGAACCACAGAAATCTATGAGTGCCTGTACCTCACAGACAGAGCACTGACCGACTGAATGCGACCCACATCCGCCTCCCCCAGGCCCCAGCCCATCCATGAAACGGACCTTGCTGCAGGGCAAAGGGAGGGGACAAAAGGTCTGCTGCACCTGCACGGCAGCACCACCAGCGCACAAGGGTATTTGGCAAATCAGTCATAAAGCTGGTGAGGACCTCCATGCCACAAAGTTCAGGAAAAAGACGAACGTATTCATTCGCATATGCTGCTGATACCGCCGGGGAACATGGTGTCATAGTAGACTCCTTTTCACCTGTGCCGTCCAAATCCACCAGCTGTGGTAGCCGTTCTGGATTACTAACTCAGTTCGCAAAAACAAAAAATCATAACGGGATTTTTTTTGTTTCATTCATAAAAATCAAATCACATACTAGTATTACATCCGTTCCATATTAGTTGTCATAAATTTGTGTATCTACCATGTGTAGGTAGTATCAAGACAAATCTGTGACGGAACAGAGGAAGTAGTAATTCACTGTCCAACCCAAATTTGTAGAGCACACATGGCTCCAGACAAAAACAGGTCTAGTTATGCCCAACTCCATGGCCGACACAATCTAGCACGCGCTGCGCTCCAGTCTGCTGCACTAGTAACAACAGATAGCTGAATGTTGCGATGCGGCGAGCAGAATCATCTCACGCGAGCGGCGCGGTCGGTGAAAGCCGCCCCGCGCGCTGGGGAGCGGATAAGCAGCTACAGTATAAGGAAGCAGAGTGAAGTGCGATAGGTGTACCTTGAAGGAGAGGGAGTGGGGAGCGAAGGCGAGCGCGTCGCCGTCGGCCTCGGAGAAGCAGCGGAGGAAGGGGAAGGAGGAGGCGGCGGCGACGGCGACGAGGTTGTGCGCGTGCGCGTCCACCGCCGCCGTCTCGTCCACCGCGCGCCGCAGCGCCGCGTACTTGGGCTCCATGCGATCTCCTAAGCCGGGGCCGGGGCCGGGGCCGGGGGGCGGCGCCTCGTTTGACCGTGCGAAACCGAGAGGAGGTCTGGTGGTTTGCTCCTCCGGGAATGTGGAGTGGAACTCGGGTGGCGACTGGCGAGGCAGAGGCAGGGAGAGTTTTTTATGCAGGAGGAAGACCCTGCACGCCGCGCCCGGCACTGTCTAGTGTCTACCGCTACCGGCCAGTCTGCTCTGTTCGGCGGCTAGTGACGATTTTGCGGTAGACGTGGCGATGGAACGGGGATCCGGCTGTATCTCTGTGTGGTGTTTTGGGTGTGAGAGCGTAGATACCGCGGGATCCGTGTAGTTTTGGCCGTTTACGGGCTTTGAGCCAAAACAATGAATTAGGCTGGTCATACTGTAGTACCATGCATATAGAAAAAAGGCTAAAGACAATCGGTATAATGCCAAGAAGGTTACAATTTCACACCACGATACAGCGCCAACAAGGACACAACTCCGAGAAGGAAAACGGCGCCTGCAGGCATCGCCGCGTTCAGCCAGCCACCGTCGAGCAGGGCTTTCACCCCGGCCAAACACCGTCACCGTGACATCTATCGCCAATCTATCACATTTTTCTAGCCAAAAACAGGGACTGCATGAGAATAATCTACATGTTTGTGGGTGCACATGCATAAAGTGTCATAAAACAAAGTAAATCAGTAAGAAAGTACTAACCATTTTGATTGGGCATCATCCTATTTCATTAAAGCCATCTATTTTAAAAATTAAGACCGGTAATTAAAAAAAATCAATATTGTTCTTTAATGCAATATTTGACACATCAGAATTTCCAACTTTGTAATACCTACTTATGAAGACATGAAGAATTTTAGCAATCAATGAAAATAAATATATTGGGATAGATTGGTTAGAAAAATATAACATTCGAATGGAAAATTCAAGTACAATAGGTATATATGTTGTAAAGGGAGGAACATATTTTTGCACTCTCACCTTTATATCTCTAGAGCGGACTACTTTTGTCGTGCATTGGAGGCATGATGCAAACCACGACGAAGAATCAGTTGGATTTGGATCCAAATAGAGTTCTTCCGACTCCAGAAACAAAAAATAACTCCTTCGAAGTGCAAAATTACCTCTTTGCATGATGCTCATCTTCTGTTATATTAATAAATATGTGGAAATTGAAGCAACTTCAGTTAGTATGGAAGGTGAAATTGTGAAATGGTGAACTAGATGGACAATTTAAATAGAGATCCATACATGATAGCCTGTTGTAAAGGAATATTACTTAAGATGAGCTAACATCAACATAGTTAAATATGTACATCAACATGAATAGGATTTGGTTAGTGCTGGTGGTCGCCCTCTAGTTGCTGATAGATAGGCAATCACATGATAAATGTTAATTCGAAGAGGATTGATCAGATGCAGTTTAACATCAAACATAGTTAAATATATACAGCACCATGAATAGCACAAGGAAATTGCTCCATTTAAAGAAGCAAGAACAGTACATTTTAATGGTCCATCAGAATGTTTTCCCTATCTGAATTTCGAAAGCAAAAAGAGAACAAAATTGATGGCTGAATTAAAATGACTGCAAAATTGAGAGAAACTGCTAAGGCATATCAAGAACAGTACATTTTAATGGTCCATCAAAATGTTTTCCCTGTGTGAAGTTTGAAAGCAAAAAAGAGAACCAAATTGATGGCTGAATTAAAATGACTGCAAAATTGAGAAAAACTGCTAAGGCATATTATCTCAGGACTTGTTATTTCAATATGAATGTCTAAGGAACTAACACTGAATTCGTCATTCGCAATCGTAGAAGCATAGGCTCTATTTGACATCATAAACTCAAATATGTTTCAGAGTTGTATCTTACCCTTTCTTCTAAGATAAGAAGACCATAAAGAGAAGTACACTTACATGAAAAAAGACCGTGATTATCCCAAAATACTTAATCTTCCCATTTTCTCCATGTATGGACCTACGGTCATCCAAAGAGCCAGCATGGATGTTAGTACTTCGTAATTCATGGGTATGAGGTGCACAAAGGAAGCATCACTTGACATTCATGCCTGACAAAGGTGGAACCGTGGAACACAATATAAACATGATAAAGGGCAAAAGCCTTGAACACAGCGTCGTCAATTTTCATAAGTAAGCTCTTCATAGAAAGGAAATTAATCAAATGTTATGCTATCTTCGTCTAGCTGCGAAGTGGCCACATATGCAACCATTAGATGGTTGCTTTACGAACTATTAATTTCAAAATAGCGAAAGTGATGATAGGTAGATTATCCTTACACAGGTTGTGAACCGAGATCTTGAGCATGTTGGACTCTAGCGATTGCACAAGAAAGTAGAATATGAACTGCGACCAACCTACTAGTGCAGGCTAACCTTGGTCCTACAGGCAGGCTTAGCTTTGGGGGGCAACAACTGCAGAGGCGGGTGGAGACATCCAGGCCGACTCCTACGCGCCAGGACGGGGTGGCGGCGGATCATGCCGACATCAGATTGAACATGCTCTGGTGGGGAGCGCATCAGGCCGGTGAGGAGCGCTGCCGGCCGACCCGCCGGCGAGGCGCATGATCTAGCCGGGTGGTGCGGGAGAGGCGCCGAGAGCACGGCGGGGAGAGCGGCGGCGGTAGCTAGCGAGGAGGAGCAGATTAGGGAAGGAGTGGAAGAGGCGAAAGAGAGAAACCGTCGGGAGCGGTATTCTTGGGTGGGACGAAGTGATTCTTTTCTCTAGCACAGAGGAGATTACGGGATGGATGGGTGGGTCAAAGGTCGCGTGATTTTGGGAGGGGAGAACAACTGATTGTCAACCGTGGGATACACACCGATGAACGGTTCAGATTTAATTTTCCTACGGCACTTCGTGCCTTTATAAGTAGTAGAGATAGAGATTAATTAGATGCCACATCATCATTTTTGTGGGCCTAGGATGCATAATACTACCTATGATACTAGCACTATGGCCAGCCTTAGCAGAGCTCGGCCTGATCCGTGCGCAGCGAATACAGACCTCCCTCCCCAGCCCGTCTCAACCTGTACAAGTACAGGCAACGGCCACGAGTGAGGGTTCAAACCCTCGCGCACAGCCCTAGCCCCGTTGCCAACTACTCCGGCGAGCAATTTGTCACCCTTAGCTCAACCCTAGCCCTCCACCACCATGAGCAGCTCTGGATCCCGTAGCAGACATGCAGCTGGTCGCGCAGGACGCGATAGCCTCCGTAGCCGGGCGGAGGAGGCATGGCGGCGGAAGTCCGTCCGCTCCGTCGAAGCGAAGCGGCGGTCAGCGAAGAAGTGGACGAACTGGGGAGAGGTTGCGCCTGTCAACCTCTCCTTGTACAAGCCCCGCGGCGCCTACTACGAGCAACCACCGATGGAGCCGATGACGGTGGCCTTCTTGGAGGAGTTCACGGCGGAGGAGGAAGATCACACCGCGTATGCGCGCGCTCACGAGGAGGGAATCACGCCGCCCATCCCCAGGTACGTCTTCGCGGGCCGCGAGCTCTTCCCGGGCGAGGGGAGTTCGAGCGGAGGAGGAGTGGAGGGAGGAGGAGGAGTGTCGGCTGTCGTGGAGCACCTTGGACTCGGCGACGCGGAGGAGGCCGCCGCCGTCATTAAGGCCATCGCCGAGTCCAAGGCCGAGCTCGAGATGAAGGAGGAGGAGGAGGAGCGGCAGGAGGAGGCGTGCGCCATCGCCGAGGTGGAGGCGTTCAAGGCGAGGGAGGCAGAGCAGTCACGCTCCTTCGCCGGGGTGATCATCCTCGAGAAGGCGCGCTCGGCGACTGCAGCGGCGGCGGCGGTAGATCTAGGTTAGTTTAGTTTTAGTTAAAAATCGTGATCCAATATATGATCGCACAATTTTGTGTATGATGATGATGAACTATGAGAAATGGAATAATTTCTCCCGCGTCTTCAGATTTTAAAAATACAGGTCCAAATACAGGTCTTGTTATTTAAGGAGTACAAATCGCAGTAACTGCGTGTGTATTGTAACTGAAAAATGTTCCATTTTTCATTTTGCAGTACAATAAAAATCACAATGAAATCATACAATACAGTACAGTACAAACATGGAGACAACGTCAGTTGACTGATTCTAAGCTACGTTTTTGCTAATTCGGAGCCGACCCGGAATTAAGTTAAAGCCTAATTAGGTACTCAACCTTTAAATTTCGTATTCGTGCTAGATGTGAGTTGCAATTGGGCTGATTGAGAAAGGAGTGTTCACGCATTACAAAATCGTGAAATGACGTCACTTGACTTAAAATTAAGTTAACTATCTATTAGGAAGAACTAGTCGCACACTTAAAAACATGACAAGAAGGAGGAAAGAAGCATGTACCGCAAAAATAATGCTTTAGTAGTAATTAAACCAAAGTTCTTTAAAAAATGTACTCACTCGATCTAAATTAATTGACGTAGGTTTAGATAAAATATCGGCTAAATCTATCTAAGTTACAACTAATTTAGATTAGAGTATACCATAGTAGTAATTAAACCGAAGAGACAGGTTTACGCTATGTCGCTATTCAAGTACGTGCCCCTTTGTCCGGAGTTCTTAAAGCCACCCGCGTGTATGTTTGATCGATGACGACCCGACGGCTGCTCGCGAAACAGACGTATCGTTGAAGCATACTACAACGTGCATGAAAGATCAGGCTGAGACGTCTTGGCAAGGACGGCGCTCCAAAAACAATTAGGGCACGTACAAAGGAAGCGATCACAAGTAGTCGCTCCAGTACAACCACATCAGCGCAAGCATGTGAGGCCACTGCTCGTTTTTCCATATGCCCAACGCACTAGTAGCTTCGTGACGCAAGCATACTGCACACAGTGCTCCATGGCCATCTAATCTCCTTCCTGCGTTTTACTTTTTTCCTTGTACTTTTCCCATCTCCCCATTCTTTTTTCCTTTCTTTACTTGAGGATCATGCCTCCTCTGCAAGAAGTCACTGCCCCATCCGAACCTCCTTTTAACCTACACGATGGCATCCGATCCTAGTTGGACATGTGAGGAAGTAAGTTGGGCATACCATTGGCCATGCCCTTATACGCTGGAACGGCCGGCCTGTTCGAGCGTCACACTCGTGAGGTATAAAGGGAACAGAGCCCTATGCCCCTATTCCCTGCGTGGCTGCATCAGTTGATGTAGGTGGCTTTTTAGTACTTTCTTAGATGGTGCACATGAGCACCAGTGATCTCACTTCAAAAAATAAATTAAAAATTATATTTCTAAGCTTCATAAAAATCTGAAAATAAATCATGATTTAGCCGGTATTGTATCCCACAATCGTGTAAATTTTCAACTGAAAATAATGTGTATTTTAGGCTGCACAAAAATAACAAATGCATAGATCTGAGTATAGTGATTCAAATCTACAAAAAGAAAACACATTTTGTCATTTTTGTATAGGTCAAAAAACAAAACATTTGAAATTGAGATTTTGTAGGTTAGTGGGGTACATCATTAGGTACTTTTAGAATTTTGTTACATAATTTTTTAAACATATAAATATAATTTTCAAATTTTTTAATCTGGCAAGAGCACTGGCCCAGGATCCAATATGACTTTTCGTCTCTTAGATTCATATTATTTGACACTAAATTGGAGATACCTAAAACTAAAATACGTCTAGATACATTAGTATTAGTGGCAACTAATATAGATCGGAGAGAGTAACAACAACAGTTTAAATCTCAAGATCACAAAACGTGCGCAGAAAATCAACCAGCGGAAAATAAAGAATATTGGGTGCCTAAACATCGTATAACCGTGTAATGCACCGCTAACCAGCATGACTGAAGATAGATCGTGCAACTGTATCACGGCTGCATATCAAGAATATACATAAGCACTCGTTTTGGAATGAGGTAGATATACTCATGGATCCAATGAGTAATCATACAAAATAACCTGTTAAAAAATAGCATTTCATCCTTTGTTAAAGAACAATGTCATTTCTCCAGTTCCATGATGTCTAAACCAAAGCATGCGAGTTCCTACTCGAATCTGCAGTTTAGCTTTTTATCCACCTCGATTAGTTAATTTTTGAAAATATTTGTAACATTAGTTGGTGGTGCAATATTCAAAGTAAAATGGTCCACTCTCCAAATCAAACGTGCAAACGAACATTCATAAATCACATATCTTACAACCATTCTAATTAAGTTTAGCTAATTTATCCTTTGTCAAAGTACCTTTTTGATGAAGGAATCTCATTAAAATCTTAATCTTCAAAGAAATACATGCCATTGCATATTTGCAGTTACTCCAACCATAAGATGCTTCTTCAAAGGGGCACCCTAAACCGTATCAATTGGTGCGATTAGGTCCGATGTTGCTAGACCAAAATGAGTGCCCATCGGCGGCCATCAAACTAGTCCACGGATAGCCCAAACGCTCATATCCTATCCCCAAATCTGGGATTAATTTAGAGCCCGGCGGACCATGTTCGCGGTCCGCCCTGTGTCCTCTCTGGCCCACCTGCCAGCCACCCATCTCCCTATCGCGCCAACCACTTTTATTTTTTTCTTTTCTCCCATGTGTCTATTTTTTCCACCCCGCTGCCAAATCCAAGCCATTGCCACTGCAGTCTCGCACCACCATTGCCATCAAGTTCGGCGAACTCCCACATATCGCCTGGGACAAATCCTAGCGCCCCGCGCCGGTGTAATGGCCAACATAGGATCGCCCTCGCGCCACCTCCTCACGTCGGCGCTCATGGAACAACCATGAGGTGGGCTCGCGTTCCCAAATCAGACAGTTGCGCTTGTTCGGCTCTGGCTCTCAAATCGGACAAATTTGGAACAAAATAAGACACCATATCACCCCCCCACCCCCACCTATAACTACAAACATCACTAGCTCTTTATTTTAAGCACTTAAAATTCATATCAAATTTTTTAAAAAGTCCGAAATAAAATTTCAGAGGTACCTAATGATGTCCGCTACAATGGCGTAAAAACTCAATGCAAACTAATATGTATTTTGGGCTACATGAAATTGACCAAATTTGACATTTTTTATAATCTAGAAATGTGTAGTATTCAGTATAAATATTTTATTTTTTACGTAATCTACAATATGAAGTAGTTTTTATTAAGATTTTACACCATTGTAGTCCATAATTGGTTATATGTAGAGTTTTGTTTCAAACTTTTTAATTAAAATGCAAAGTTTGAATATTAGTAAATAAAAGGCCGCGAGTAGCTCGGCCACCGATTTTAACTAACTACACGCATCACAGGGGAGGTGGTGTTTTGGCTCATAGGAGCAAATACTCCCATTATACAAAATAATTAAAAAACAATTTAAAAAATGTCAAAAAATTATGACATAATTTTTTTGGTGTACATCGTGACATTCTATGTTAGTGCACAAGTTTTCGTGGAGAAATAACATTTTATGTGACGTATACAAAAAAGACAAAAAAATGTCCTGTACGTAGTCGTGTTATAGCATCAAAACTTGTCTTTTTTATGGGAGCCATAATTTTTTTTAGTTTTTTTTTTTAAATTTGTGTACGAACATAAAATAGGTAGATGTACATGGAAAATTTTATTTTAGAATTTTTTAACACTTCAAAATGTAAATTCACACAACGGGAGCAAATGCTCTTATGAGGCAAAGTGAATATCCCATCACAGGCTACTACTCGATCGATCGAGGTAAGATGTGTCTATATTGCGTACGGCTAGACGAGGGAGACGTGCGGACGTGGGGCAAAAGCAGCAAAAATAATGTAGATCGTGATCGCTGTCCATACGCGCATCGCACTCGCGGAGTCGCGGGTGGATTTCCTGCCGTGCTGCGCGCGGTCGCCTTTTTTCACTTTTCAGGCGTATTGATAGATGGTGACTTGGTGAGTCGTCGACGAGGGCCGGGGACGTCGCCGCTTTGGCGTGCGAGCATGTCTAACAGACCCCCTAAACCACGCCGGACTTGTATAATTCCGGCGGTATACGGGGTGCAGGCGAAAATGGCCGTCTAGCAGGCCCCCTAAACGGTTCACCCCGTATCTAAAATATACAGGATCCTGGGAATTTTCTCCCTCGCCCATTACTTATAGAGGGTGGAGGGGCTTGTAGGGGGTGAAAACTGCACTCTGCACCACCGGACCTCGCCGCGCCGCCGCCAAACAAACTCCACTCCGGCGACCAATTCCAGCCAACGAGCTCTAAATTCTATCAAATCTCTACCAATTTCTTTCAATCCATCAAGATTTCTATCAAATAATGAAAAAACTAGATGAATTTTGAAGCAAAATTCCGCGTTCTCCCACTCGAAGCGGAGTCTAGCGGGACGGGCGGAAGCGCCAGCGCCGCGCAGGCGAGGCGGGTGCGCCGCGACTGCAGGGCCGAGGTGGCCATGGCGGCTCGAGGCGGCACAAGGCGACAGGGGCCATGGCGGCTCGAGGCGGCGCAAGCGACGGGGCCGCCCGCGGCCTCGAGAAGCGGGCGAGGCGGCGGGCGGCGCGTGGCGGCAGCTCGGGCGGCATGTCCGGTGGTGCGGGGCGGCAGGTCCGGTGGGGCGCGGAGTCCGGCGGCGGGGCTGCAGCGCGAAGAGATGAAAAAAGAAGCATATTCCTCTTTTACAGTTTTCGTATACGGGGACTGCTAGACGGGAGGCGTTTTTGTCCGGTTAAAAGTACTCGCGCTTTATATACAGGCCCCTCTACACGTGTTTTACGGGGCGGAAATTTAGGGGGTCTGTTAGACATGCTCTTACACCGGTGCTGTTGCACGCGCATACGGATGCATCTGCTCGCATGATTCCGAGTAGGGGGCGAGAATTTTGGAGCGCGGGTTTTAACCTTCCTTTCAAGAAAAATCTGCTCCCTCCATTTCGTATTTTAAGTTTAATTTAAGTCAAGTTTTATTGTGTTTGACAAAAAAAATACAGGAGAAAAATATCAATAACTATAATACAAAATGCATATAACATGAAAAAAATACTTTGTGATGGTTCTGATATATTATAGAATTTACATTGTAGATTGATATTTTACCCTAAATATTTCATTAAAATTTAGAAAATTTAATTTTAACTAAACCCAGAATGGAAAGTACTCCATCTGTCCCAAAATATAAGGCACCTAAGGATTAGTCAAAAGTTCAACCTTACTAACTTTGACTGAATATTTTGGAAAAATTATCTACATCTACAATACTGAGTGGATACATTAAGGAAATATTTTTTGTGATGAATATCTATTGATATTAATTCAATATTGTAATTGTTCATAGTTTTGTAAATAAAAAACGTTAACTTTTGACTAATTCTTAGACGCCTTATATTTTTGTAACGGAGGGAGTAATAAATTGTGATAGAAGAGAGTGTCAACAATCGACCACATGCGGGCCTCGATTCACAGCGTTGAGGTGCCTAAGCTGAACGTCATAAATTGTTGCATTGAGGTTGGAAAGGTCAATGGCATGGTTTGTGGTACTGAGCTTGCCTTGGCTCACAACGTTGACCCTGTCCACATCGTATTTGAGTGGTAAGCAAACGCAAATGCAAGTAAAATTATGGGCTGAATTAGTGGCATTGGACGCGGACGCCATGCTTTTTTTTATATTCCCTCCATCATATGGAACTTGTCTACGATTTTCTAAAATTTAGATATATTTAGATTCTATTTAACATCTGGATACATCTAAATTTAAATAAATTTTAGAAAATTTTCATTAAACGGAGAGAGTACATAAAAAAATGGGCGGTACCCCTAAGCTCTTCACCTAATAAATGCAGCCCATAGCACATCAGACCAGAAATAGCAACAAATCCAGCCCATAGCACATCAGACCAGAAAAAGTAACAAATACAGCCCATAGCACATCGGCACAAATAGCTAAGTTTGGGAATGGATGTCACTCCGACACTCCCTCCCTGTAATCTATAATACTCCCTCCATTTTAATAAATAAGGCATCATGTTATTCATGTATTTTCTTTGATAAAAAATTACTTCAAATATGTATAGATTGTCGGTTTAAGTTTAGCTTCATTAGAAAGTGTTTCTCATTATGAATCCAACGATACTAACTACGTACAATATAATCAAGATTTTATTGCTCGAATCCATCAAGTTCGTCTTTAAATACATGTGTGCCTTATTCATCAAAAGGGAGGTAATAAGGTCAGAGCTTGGGGCTCCTATCCACCAACTAGTTCGTCACTAGTGCGCGCGCCGCACACCTATGCGGTTGTGCTTGGCCAGCCCACCTTGCCTTTCTTTTTTTTACTTTTCAAAAATCTAACAAAAAATAAAATATAACTATTTCGAATTTGAACATTTTAAATTTTGATTTTTTTCCAAAAAACTATTATTTTTTTCAAAAAAATCAGAATATTTTTATTATGAACATTTAAAATATGAGTATTTCATAATTTTCCCCAAAATTTAAACATTTTACAAAATGTATACGTATTTTTAATTTTTTTTATTAAACATTTTAAAACTTTGGCTTTTTGTAGCAAAAGAACATAATAAGAGAAAACAATGAAAAGCAGAGAACCAAGCAGGAAAACATTTTTTTACCGAACAGAAAACCATACATGACAACCGAATGGAAAAAACCAAAACACATAAACCAAATTGCACTAACGAGCCTAGCCTAAAACAAAAAAGGATGCGGCCCACCTACACGTGCGATGAGTCAACATATCTTTGCATGTTGTAGTGCGCAAGTCATTACTATGATACTAATGAAACACCGTTTCACTAGTATTATATCCCTCAAGCTGGTACAATAAAAACATTGCAGATACTCTTTATAAAATATTAGCACAACCTTCTAATTTATAATGAAGAAACTTCAAATAAGCTCCAAAAGAACAAGTTGTAGACAAACTTATTACTAACTTTAGCTACAGAGATACTTGGCTTGCTAAAGCATTTAGACTCAATTCTAGCTACTTAGGTACTAGGTTAGAGAATTGGTTCCTTTCTACTCAGTCTAGGCTTCACCATGGTATATGCAGAAGTTGACTTCCTTAACTCCTCAGAATGTCCCTGTCTCTCGTAGTACTTGACTCATCCGTCTTTGAGCTTCACTAGCTTATCCTTAGATGATTCCCAATCTAAGAACAGGTGTGTACGAGCGTACTCAGCAAGCTCAATAGTTAAAATAGTTGTTTCATGCAGCAACTGCAGTCATGGACTAAGAAGTCGTAGGCAAATGCAAGTTTTCGTAATTTTTTCTTCAAAAGGTTGATTTTATTATGAAAAGCTATGTCCATCCGCTTTCATAGGGTGTCTAGAACTTCATGGAGCTTCTTTCCTATAGTGTTCATAGTTCCGTCCTAACACGGAACAGTGAGTGACATGCCACAATTCAACACACTCTGCAAAGATATGTTATTTTTTTCATAAGAGAACTTATCTTTGTTGCCAACCGGACAACTGTTCACATCCACACTAACTTGGTGTAGGACCAGTATAAGATCTAAGCCAATCAATGTCCTTCTTCTTGAATCCGCATACCCACCCTTTTGTAACCTTGGGAACAATCATAGTTATCAGAATCACGATTCTACGACTTGACGACCCAAATTGAGAGGAATGATTGTATGACCAAGATTTTACAATTCCGAAAGCTAAGATTCCATGCAGTTTACAGGTTTTGATCCGATTCAGAATCATGAGTCTGACAACTCCGAACAATACATGGCTCCCACCATGCTAGTGCTCCCACGTGACGCCAATACCTCCGATAAAGTGCATCTGTTGATATGCGAAAAGAAAAAAGGTACAACTAACTTCTCCGTCCCACTTCAGATCTAATGATTAACACGAGATATATGATAAAACATCACTATACGAAATTTGTTGTTAATCCTATGTGGATATATAACCAAAGTTGCAATGGAATCTCCACCACACTCATATCATCGTTCCATAGTCCACCACATAATCATATTCATAATTGTAAAAGTAGTATTTTGATACAGGAATTATATGAATAGTACTTTGCAGGTAATTTGATAAAAATAATTAAATGACATGGGAAAGCGATGAACTTGCCTTCCTCAACTGCAAGATTATGCATGCAATGGAATAACTCCAAATTCTGAAATTGCATCATCGTTCGGTAATGACAATGTTTAAAGGATTGAAAAATATGCTACAATGCATATGTATAAGATGCAATCTCTGTAGGTATAACCTAACCTCGACGAATTGGGCTCACAGTGAGTTGTAATGGTTTCTATATAATGTGTTGCACTTTTATAGTGGATCTTATTAGGATTTTGGTTAACTTGGTATCCCTTACCGGTCGTATACCAAAGAATAACAATTATATTAACACACAATAGATTTTAGTTAGCATCATCTTAATATGTAAAAAAAATAGTTGTTAGCTTTTCTACCAAACATTATTAATGAATACTTGTTATTTACTTTAAAAGGATAACTCTTGAACAACATATTTCTTTAATAAACAATAAGTATTTAAAATAAGGGATATTGATTTATAGGGTTTATTATTTCTTTTTCAATTGATTCATTAAGTATTATCTCCGTAGTGGGTAGTAACTTATATGTGATTCAATGCATTGTATCATTTATTATGCTATAGACTCATCTTGTTTTGTGGTGTGTGATGATATGGTACCATAGGCCATAGCTAGTTATCACCACTATCTTTTTCTTTATTTATTATCATGTCATGTCACCAAAATGCATTGAAATGTGTGATTTACACGGAAATTCAATTCGGCTCCCGGGTGCGTATGCTCCCTCTACCAAAAAATTATATTTCGAAGTGTTAAATAATTTTAATAAATAAATTTACATGTACGTCTCCATAATATATGTGCGTTCGTCAAGTTTCACGAAAAAAATAATATTTTGTATGGTCTATGTAAAAAAGAGAAAACTTATCTTACGAAAAGCATTATTTTCAGCTCTGAGTTTTGTCTTTTTTAGACACGTCAAATGACAAGTCGATTTTTTACGAAACGACTTTGTGAGCGCGTAGCACGTAAAGATGTACGTGCAAACTTTTTTTTCCAATTTTTTTGAAATTCAAAATGTATGTAAAATGCATTTTAAAATATAGGGAGCATACGCACCCATGTTCCAAAACACCACTCCCGTGATTTACATATGTTGTCTAAACCATAGCTAAAATGTCGGTGAGGAAACTGGCGGATGGAATTTGGAGGCCGAAGATTGTGGGAGTAGCGAGCAAGGACTAAGAGCATCTCCACCGGTGGCCCCTAAATAGGCGCCGGCAGGGTCGCCGGCACTGCCGTATGGGGGGCGCCGGCAGAGCATCCTCTATTTGGGGATGCTGCTCCCACACCGGCGCCCCCCATATGGCAGTCCCGATAGATTTTGAAATTTAAAATGACATTTAAAACCCAAAATTCATACGAAGTTCGAACAAAATTTGTACAAATTTAACGCGAATTCAAACTAAAAAACTAAAAAAACATCTAGCGGCGCTGGGAGTCGAAGGCGCTGAAGTCAAGATCGTCTCCGTCGGCGTTGGATGACCCGAAGGACTAGCCGTCGGCCTCGCCGGCCTCCTCCTCGTCGACCTTCTCCTCCTTTGGCGTCGACAGCTCGGATGGTCCGGCGAGGTCGACGTAGTTGGCGCTGTGGTCCCTGGCGGACCACACCGCCGCCTGCCGCTGGTCGATCGCGATATGCCGGTAATCTTCGTCGACAGAGCGACCGAGGATGAAGTTCTAGCCGGGGAACTCCTCCTCGTCGTCGTCACCATGGAGGGCCGCCTGCGCCTCGGCCTCCTTCTCCCACCATTGCTTCTTCACCGGCGGAAGTGGTGGCGAGGCCACGGCGTCCTCCTCCTTGACGCGGGAGTGTCGGTCCGACCCCGTCGTCCGATGGGTCGGAGCAGATGACGCGCGCCTCGCCTCGTCGCGGATGACGACGCGTCCGGAAGGAGGCGGGACCGAGCGCGTGCTCGCGATGGCATACGACGATCCGGTGCGCAAGCTTCCGGACGCCGCGGTCCTTTCCGGCGCCCTCTGCGGGGTCGGCGCCGGTGCCATGCCCACCGCCTGCGGGAAGTACACCGGCTCCCGTTGCCCGCGGACGCGCGGACGGAAGCCGTACTGGCGGAGCGTGTCGTCGATGTCGCGGCCGTACCACCAGACATGGCGGCCAACGTTGTTGAAGCGGCCGCCCGAGCGGTTGTCCGTCCGCGCGAGCTCGACGGCGTGTTCGTCTTCCAAAACATTTGTCAATTTGGAGTACATAGCCTCTTTGCTGGTTTTATTTTCTAGCTGGTTGTTCTCAGATTTGGTCAGCCCCTCTTCAATCTGCATATTATCTGTGTCGTCACCCTTTGATGCCCTTGTCAATGTTTTCCTGAAAACCAAGCATATATCACTTATATATCACTTTTATTTACGAAGCCTTGCAAAGTATTTAATTACCAAACCTTGCAAACTATGTAGTTACAGAGATTAATATCATTACCGCGTTGATAGCATGGACAATAGCACCGAATCTGGGTGGAGATTGATCCACTGAGGGCATCGGAAATGGCGGCCCAGACATTAAGAATGATGCAACACAGGCAGATTCGTGGGACGAGTGGACAGAGTTGAGTTGGAGGAGGCCGGCGAGGTGGAGGAGAGTTTGGATGGGGCGATTGTGGAAGGGAACAGTATCGTGGTGACTGCTTCTGGCGGTTGCTGTAGAGTTGTAGGTGCCCACGTTCGCTCGAGTCCAGAATCCCTTATCGATGGATCAAGTCTGGCACGGTGCAAGGTGGAGGAGAGTGGGGATGCGGCCAATAGCTACAACGAGATCATGAGGCATTATTTTCCTCCTATGGAATCATACTTCTGTAACAAACTATCCGTATATTAGCAGTACACTATTTTTATTGCTCTATCTAGCTGATTTATCTCAGGCCCTACTTTTTTTGTGCCTTTTCTTATACCCATTGCCTTTTCTTATTTGCCTTCTCTTATAGCCCATGTACACAAATGCAGTTATAATATATTAAATGATTAAATTGGACCTTCTACTTGTATATTTGGAGGAGTAGTAGGCCGTTGTGTTCGATCAGTCAGCTGCCCACGCATCTGGAGGGCTCCTTGCGAAATATATTGTGTCTCTTACCAGGAAGGAGATCACATGCATTCTAGTATCCTGAAGGTACATCATATCTCTATTTTCTTCTCTGGTACTACAACTTTTCTGGTTGCAGGGTATTTGTAGAGGATTCATGGTTACTTGTAATATGGGTAAAAATCAAGTCTCTTTTATGTTTATTGGTGCTTTGCAGTAACATGTTTCACTCACTGGTTATAGGATTTCGGCTCTTGCTGTCAAGAAATTACTGCATTAAGTGAGCATAGAGAATATTTGGCTACAACAGCACTACAGGTACAAGCTTATTTCATCCGTTTATTTCCCATGCTGTGGACGGATTGGAAGTTGTCGACATAGGAGATACGGAGTGGGGCATCGTGTGAATCGAAAAACATGCTATATTTATTTTTACAACAAATGAAAGAAATAATAAGACTAACAAAACTAAACTTTTGGGGGGCGGGAACGAAAATGGGCTCGCACCGGTGCGCCCCAAACGGCGCCGGCTAGTTTTCGAGCCCAATAAAATCGCCGGCAACCCTGTGCCGGCCCCTTCGCTAAGGGCACGAATCTAACGATGGTTTTCGCGGGTGGGGGCGCGTTGTCAGAGAGAGAGGACACGGCGGTTCGCATCGAAACGACGCGGGGAGGTTGGTCATCGGCGTTAACGGCCTCACGCGCGGAAACCCAAACGGCGAGGGTGGCGACTGGCCACGCGGCGTCCACCTACATTACCCACGCGCCTTCAATGCGCGTCCGCCGCCTCCCTTAAAATCCCACCGGCATGCACATCTCGCTTTTTCCCGCCGTCAAACCTCCGCGCGAACCTCCCACGCACCCCGCCGACGATGGCGCACAACGACCAGGCCGGCGGTGGCGGCGTGCTCCGCTTGCTGCAGCTTAGCCTCGACGAGGCCGACGTACTGTACTGGCACCGCATCCCCGTTCTAGTACAGTACAAGCCGCATGGCTGGCACGTCTCGAACGGCGGCTTCGCCGTGCCGCCACTGCCACCACCAGGAGCACAGACGCGGACCCTCGCTAGGGAATGGCGGAGCCAGATGACGCCGGAGGAGAGGAGCCTGCCGGGCAACGCTCTCGACAGCCCGGCCTAGGCACGGTGTTTCGAAGACGAGCGCGCCGTCGAGCTCATGCGGACGGACAACCGCTCGGACGGCCGCTTCGACAATGTCGGCCGCCGTGCCTGGTGGTACGGCCGCGAAATCGACGACACCCTCCGCCAGTACGGCTTCCGTTCGCGCGTCCGCGGGCAATGGGAGCCGGTGTACTTCCCGCAGGTGGTGGGCATGGCGCCGACCCTGCAGAGGGCACCGGAAAGGACCGCGGCGTTCGGAAGCTCGCGCACCAGATCGTTGTATGCCATCGCGCGCACGTGCTCGGTCGCGCCCGCGCCTCATCCGCGACGAGGCGAGGCGCGCATCCTCTACTCCGACCCGTCGGACGACGGGGTCGGGCCGCCGCTCCCACGTCAAGGAGGAGGACACCGCGGCCTCGCCACCACTTCCGTCGGTGAAGAAGCAATGGTGGGAGAAGGAGGCCGAGGCGCAGGTGGCCCTACGTGGCGACGACGACGAGGAGGAGTTCCCCGGCCAGAACTTCATCCTCAGCCGCTCCGTCGACGAAGACTACCGGCATATCGCGATTGACCCGCGGCATGCGGCAGTGTGGTCCGCCAGGGACCACGACACCAACTACGTCGACCTTGCCGGACCAGCCGAGCTGCCGGCGCCAAAGGAGGAGAAGGTCGACGAGGAGGAGGCCGACGAGACCGACAGCTAGTCCTTCGGGTTATCCATCGCTGACGGCGAAGACCTGAACTTCAACGCCTTCGACTCCCAGCACCGCTAGATGTTTTTTTTAGATTTTTAGTTTGAATTCGCGTTAAATTTGTACAAATTTCGCTCGAACTTCGTTTGAATTTTGGTTTTTAAATGTCATTTTAATTTTAAAATCTATCGGGGCTGCTATATGGGACGCCGGTGTGGGAATAGCATCCTCATGACGCGTAAAGCACACGCCCGTTGGGAACCCCAAGAGGAAGGTGTGATGCGTACAACAGCAAGTTTCCCAGTAAGAAACCAAGGTTATCGAACGAGTAGGAGCCAAGAAGCACGTGAAGGTTGATGGTGGCGGAGTGTAGTGCGGCGCAACACCAGGGATTCCGGCGCCAACGTGGAACCTGCACAACACAATCAAAGTACTTTGCCCCAACGTAACAGTGAGGTTGTCAATCTCACCGGCTTGCTGTAACAAAGGATTAGATGTATAGTGTGGAAGATGATGTTTGCAAAGAACAGTAAGAACAAGTATTGCAGTAGATTGTATTCGATGTAAAGAATGGACCGGGGTCCACAGTTCACTAGTGGTGTCTCTCCAATAAGAAATAGCATGTTGGGTGAACAAATTACAGTTGGGCAATTGACAAATAAAGAGGGCATAACAATGCACATACATATCACGATGACTACTATGAGATTTAATCAGGGCATTACGACAAAGTACATAGACCGCTATCCAGCATGCATCTATGCCTAAAAAGTCCACCTTCAGGTTAGCATCCGCACCCCTTCCAGTATTAAGTTGCAAACAACAGACAATTGCATTAAGTATGGTGCGTAATGTAATCAACACAAATATCCTTAGACAAAGCATTGATGTTTTATCCCTAGTGGCAACAGCACATCCACAACCTTAGAACTTTTTGTCACTGTCCCAGATTAAATGGAGGCATGAACCCACTATCGAGCATAAATACTCCCTCTTGGAGTTACAAGTATCAACTTGGCCAGAGCCTCTACTAGCAACAGAGAGCATGCAAGATCATAAACAACACATAGATGATAGATTGATAATCAACATAACATAGTATTCCATATTCATCGGATCCCAACAAACGAAACATGTAGCATTACAAATAGATGATCTTGATCATGTTAGGCAGATCACAAGATCGAACATGATGGCACAATGAGGAGAAGACAACCATCTAGCTACTTCTATGGACCCATAGTCCAGGGGTGAACTACTCACACATCAATCCGGAGGCGATCATGGTGATGAAGAGTCCTCCGGGAGATGATTCCCCTCTCCGGCAGGGTGCTGGAGGCGATCTCCTGAATCCCCCGAGATGGGATTGGCGGCGGCAGCATCTCTGGAAGGTTTTCCGTATCGTGGCTCTCGGTACTGGGGTTTTCTTGAAGAATGCTTTAAGTAGGCGGAAGGGTAGGTTTAGGGGCGACAAGAGGGCCCCACACAACAGGGTGGCGCGGCCCCACCCTTGGCTGCGCGGCCCTGGCATGGCGGCGCCTCATCGCCCCACTTCGTATTCCCCTCGGTCTTCTGGAAGCTTCATGGAAAAATAAGACCCTGGGCGTTGATTTCGTCCAATTCCGAGAATATTTCCTTTTTAGGATTTCTGAAACCAAAAACAACAGAAAACAGCAACTGGCTCTTTGGCATCTTGTCAATAGGTTAGTGCCGGAAAATGCATAAATATGACATAAAGTGTGTATAAAACATGTGAGTATCATCATAAAAGTAGCATGGAACATAAGAAATTATAGATACGCTTGAGACGTATCAAGCATCGCCAAGCTTAGTTCCTACTCGTCCTCGAGTAGGTAAACGATAACAAAGATAATTTCTGAAGTGGCATGCTATCATAATCTTGATCAATACTATTGTAAAGCATATGTAATGAATAAAGTGATTCGAAGCAATGGTAAAGATAATGGGTAAATAACTGAACCATATAGCAAAGACTTTTCATGAATAGTACTTTTGAGACAAGCATCAATAAGACTTGCATAAGAGTTAACTCATAAAGCAATAAATTCTTAGTAGAAAGCTTTGAAGCAACACAAAGGAAGATATAAGTTTCAGCGGTTGCTTTCAACTTTAACATGTTTATCTCATGGATAATTGTCAACATAAAGTAATATAACAAGTGCAATAGGTAAACATGTAAGAATCAATGCACAGTTGACACAAGTGTTTGCTTCTAAGATAGAAAAAAGTAGGTAAACTGACTCAACATAAAAGTAAAAGAATGGCCCTTCGCAGAGGGAAGCATGGATTACTATATTTGTGTTAGAGTTTTTATTTTAAAAACAAGAAACAATTTTGTCAACGGTAGTAATAAAGCATATGTGTTATGTATAAGACATCTTATAAGTTGCAAGCCTCATGCATAGATTACCAATAGTGCCCGCACCTTGTCCTAATTAGCTTGGATTTACATGGATTATCATTGCATAGCATATGTTTCAACCAAGTGTCACAAAGGGTTACCTCTATGTCGCCTGTACAAAGGTCTAAGGAGAAAGTTCGCATTGGATTTCTCGCTTTTGATTTTTCTCAACTTAGGCATCCATACCGGGACAACATAGACAATAGATAATGGACTCCTCTTTAATGCATAAGCATTCAACAACAATTAATATTCTCATAAGAGATTGAGGATTAGTGTCGAAACTGAAACTTCCACCATGGTTCATGGCTTTAGTTAGCGGCCCAATGTTCTTCTCTAACAATATGCATACTCAAACCATTGATCATGATAAATCACCCTTACTTCAGACAAGTCGAACATGCATAGCAACTCACATGATATTCAACAAAGGTAATAGTTGATGGCGTCCCCAGAAACATGGTTACCGCTCAACAAGCAACTTATTAAGAAATAAGATACATAAGTACATATTTAATATCATAATAGTTTTTAAGCTATTTTCCCATGAGCTATATATTGTAAAGACAAAGAATAGAATTTTAAAGGTAGCACTCAAGTAATTTAATTTGGAATGGCGGAGAAATACCATGTAGTAGGTAGGTATGGTGGACACAAATGGCATAGTTTTTGGCTCAAGGTTTTGGATGCACGAGAAGTATTCCCTCTCAGTACAAGGCTTAGGCTAGCAAGGTTGTTTGAAGCAAACACAAGTATGAACCGGTACAACAAAACTTACATAAGAACATATTGCAAGCATTATAAGACTCTACACTGTCTTCCTTGTTGTTCAAACACCTCACCAGAAAATATCTAGACTCTAGAGAGAGCAATCATGCAAACCAAATGTCAACAAGCTCTACGGTATTTCTTCACTAATAGGTGCAAAGTACATGATGCAAGAGCTTAAACATGATCTATATGAGCACAACAATTGCCAAGTATCAAATTATTCAAGACATTATACCAATTACCACATGTAGCATTTTCCGTTTTCAACCATATAACAATTAACGAAGCAGTTTCAACCTTCGCCATGAACATTAAGAATAAAGCTAAGAACATATGTGTTCATATGCAACAGCGGAGCGTGTCTCTCTCCCACACAATGAATGCTAGGATCCGATTTTATTCAAACAAAAACAAAAACAAGAACATAAAGACGCTCCAAGCAAAGCACATAAGATGTGACAGAATAAAAATATAGTTTCACTAGAGGTGACCTGATAATTTGTCGATGAAGAAGGGGATGCCCAAGGCATCCCCAAGCTTAGATGCTTGAGTCTTCTTGAAATATGCAGGGATGAACCACGGGGGCATCCCCAAGCTTAGAGCTTTCACTCTCCTTGATCATATTGTATCATCCTCCTCTCTTGACCCTTGAAAACTTCCTCCACACCAAACTCAAAACAAACTCATTAGAGGGTTAGTGCATAATCAAAAATTCACATATTCAGAGGTGACATAATCATTCTTAACACTTCTGGACATTGCACAAAGCTACTGAAAGTTAATGGAATAAAGAAATCCATCAAACATAGCAAAACAGGCAATACGAAATAAAAGGCAGAATCTGTCAAAACAGAATAGTCTGTAAAAACGAATTTTTCTGGGGCACTTAACTTGCTCAGATGAAAATGCTCAAATTGAATGAAAGTTGCGTACATATCTGAGGATCACTCACGTAAATTGGCAGATTTTTCTGATTTACCTACAGAGAATACTACTCAAATTCGTGACAGCAAGAAATTTGTTTCTGCGCAGTAATCCAAATCTAGTATGAACCTTACTATCAAAGACTTTACTTGGCACAACAATGCAATAAAATAAAGATAATAAGAGGTTGCTACAGTAGTAACAACTTCCAAGACTCAAATATAAAATAAAAGTGCAGAAGTAAAAGCATGGGTTGTCTCCCATAAACGCTTTTCTTTAACGCCTTTCAGCTAGGCGCAGAAAGTGTGTATCAAGTGACATCAAGAGATGAAGCATCAACATCATAATTTGTTCTAATGATAGAATCAAAAGGCAACTTCATTCTCTTTCTAGGGAAGTGTTCCATACCTTTTTTTGAGAGGAAATTGATATTTAATATTACCTTCCTTCATATCAATAATAGCACCAACAGTTCGAAGAAAAGGTCTTCCCAATATAATGGGACAAGATGCATTGCATTCAATATCCAAGACAACAAAATCAACGGGGACAAGGTTATTGTTAACCGTAATGCGAACATTATCAATCCTCCCCAAAGGTTTTTTTGTAGAATTATCAGCAAGATTAACATCCAAATAAGAATTTTTCAATGGTGGCAAGTCAAGCATATTATAGATTTTCTTAGACATAACAGAAATACTTGCACCAAGATCACATAAAGCATTACAATCAAAATCATTGACCTTCATCTTAATGATGGGCTCCCAACCATCTTCTAACTTCCTAGGAATAGAAGTTTCAGGTTTTAGTTTCTCTTCTCTAGCTTTTATGAGAACATTTGTAATATGTTTTGTAAAGGCCAAATTTATAGCACTAGCATTGGGACTTTTAGCAAGTTTTTGTAAGAAATTTATAACTTCAGAGATGTGACAATCATCAAAATCTAAACCATTATGATCTAAAGCAATGGGATCATTGTCCCCAATATTATGAAAAATTTCAGCAGTTTTATCACAAGCAGTTTCAGCAGTTTTAGCAGTTTCAGCAGTTTCAGGCAGTTTTGCACGCTTTGCATTAGGAGTAGAAACATTGCCAACACCAATTATTTTATCATTGATAGTAGGAGGTGTAGCAACATGTGAAGCATTATCATTACTAGTGGTGGTAATAGTCTAAACTTTAGCTACATTATTCTCTTTAGCATTTTCTTCTTTTTCCCACCTAGCACGCAATTCAGCCATCAATCTAATATTCTCATTAATTCTAACTTGGATAGCGTTTGCTGTAGCAAATGACTTAATATCTTTATTTTCATTAAGCATAACTTTCAATTTTAAAAGATCAACATCAGCAGCAAGACTATCAACTTTAGAAGCAAGAATATCAACTTTACCAAGCTTTTCTTCAACAGTTTTGTTAAAAGCAGTTTGTGTACTAATAAATTCTTTAAGCATGGCTTCAAGATCAGGGGTACATTCCTATTATTATTGTAAGAATTCCCATAAGAATTACCATAACCATTACCATTATTAGAAGGATATGGCCTATAGTTGTTATTAGAATTATTCCTATAAGCATTGTTGTTGAAATTATTATTTTTAATGAAGTTCACATAAACATGCTCTTCTTGAGCAACCAATGAAGCTAAAGGAACATTATTAGGATCAACACTAGATCTACCATTCACAAGCATAGACATAATATCATCAATCTTATCACTCAAGGAGGGGGTTTCTTCAACAGAATTTACCTTCTTACCTTGTGGAGCCCTTTCCGTGTGCCATTCAGAGTAATTAATCATCATATCATCAAGAAGCTTTGTTGCGGCGCCTAGAGTGATGGACATAAAAGCACCTCCAGCAGCTGAATCTAATAGGTTCCGTGAAGAAAAATTCAATCCTGCATAAAAGGTTTGGATGATCATTCAAGTATTCAGTCCATGGGTTGGGCAATTTTTAACCAAAGATTTCATTCTTTCCCATGCTTGGGCAACATGCTCATTATCCAATTGCTTAAAATTCATTATGCTACTTCTCAAAGATATAATCTTAGCAGGAGGATAATATCTACCAATGAAAGCATCCTTACATTTAGTCCATGAATCAATACTATTCTTAGGCAAAGATAGCAACCAATCTTTAGCTCTTCCTCTTAATGAGAAAGGAAACAATTTTAATTTTATAATGTCACCATCTACATCCTTATACTTTTGCATTTCACACAGTTCAACAAAATTATTAAGATGGGCAGTAGCATCATCAGAACTAACACCAGAAAATTGCTCTCTCATAACAAGATTTAGTAAAGCAGGTTTAATTTCAAAGAATTCTGCTGTAGTAGCAGGTGGAGCAATAGGTGTGCATAGGAAATCATTATTATTTGTGCTAGTGAAGTCACACAACCTAGTATTTTCAGGAGTACCCATTTTAGCAATAGTAAATAAAGCAAACTAAATAAAGTAAATGCGAGTAACTAAATTTTTTGTGTTTTTAATATTGAGAACGCAAACAAGATAATAAATAAAGTAAAGCAAGACAAAAACAAAGTAAAGAGATTGGAAGTGGAAGACTCCCCTTGCAGCGTGTCTTGATCTCCCCGGCAACGGCACCAGAAAACTGTCTTGATGACGCGTAAAGCACACGCCCGTTGGGAACCCCAAGAGGAAGGTGTGATGCGTACAACAGCAAGTTTCCCTCAGTAAGAAATGAAGGTTATCGAACCAGTAGGAGCCAAGAAGCACGTGAAGGTTGATGGTGGCGGAGTGTAGTGCGGCGCAACACCAGGGATTCCGGCGCCAACGTGGAACCTGCACAACACAATCAAAGTACTTCGCCCCAACGTAACAGTGAGGTTGTCAATCTCACCGGCTTGCTGTAACAAAGGATTAGATGTATAGTGTGGAAGATGATGTTTGCAAAGAACAGTAAGAACAAGTATTGCAGTAGATTGTATTCGATGTAAAGAATGGACCGGGGTCCACAGTTCACTAGTGGTGTCTCTCCAATAAGAAATAGCATGTTGGGTGAACAAATTACAGTTGGGCAATTGACAAATAAAGAGGGCATAACAATGCACATACATATCACGATGACTACTATGAGATTTAATCAGGGCATTACGACAAAGTACATAGACCGCTATCCAGCATGCACCTATGCCTAAAAAGTCCACCTTCAGGTTAGCATCCGCACCCCTTCCAGTATTAACTTGCAAACAACAGACAATTGCATTAAGTATGGTGCGTAATGTAATTAACACAAATATCCTTAGACAAAGCATTGATGTTTTATCCCTAGTGGCAACAGCACATCCACAACCTTAGAACTTTCTGTCACTGTCCCAGATTAAATGGAGGCATGAACCCACTATCGAGCATAAATACTCCCTCTTGGAGTTACAAGTATCAACTTGGCCAGAGCCTCTACTAGCAACGGAGAGCATGCAAGATTATAAACAACACATAGATGATAGATTGATAATCAACATAACATAGTATTCCATATTCATCGGATCCCAACAAACGCAACATGTAGCATTACAAATAGATGATCTTGATCATGTTAGGCAGCTCACAAGATCGAACATGATGGCACAATGAGGAGAAGACAACCATCTAGCTACTGCTATGTACCCATAGTCCAGGGGTGAACTACTCACACATCAATCCGGAGGCGATCATGGTGATGAAGAGTCCTCCGGGAGATGATTCCCCTCTCCGGCAGGGTGCCGGAGGCGATCTCCTGAATTTCCTGAGATGGGATTGGCGGCGGCGGCGTCTCTGGAAGGTTTTCCGTATAGTGGCTCTCGGTACTGGGGTTTTCTCGATGAAGGCTTTAAGTAGGCGGAAGGGTAGGTTTAGGGGCGACACGAGGGCCCCACACAACAGGGCGGCGCGGCCCCACCCTTGGCCGCGCGGCCCTGGCGTGGCGGTGCCTCGTCGCCCCACTTCGTATCCCTCTCGGTTTTCTGGAAGCTTCGTGGAAAAATAAGACCCTGGGCGTTGATTTCGTCCAATTCCGAGAATATTTCCTTTGTAGGATTTCTGAAACCAAAAACAGCAGAAAACAGCAACTGGCTCTTCGGCATCTTGTCAATAGGTTAGTGCCGGAAAATGCATAAATATGACATAAAGTGTGTATAAAACATATGAGTATCATCATAAAAGTAGCATAGAACATAAGAAATTATAGATACGTTTGAGACGTATCACATCCCCAAATAGAGGATGCTCTGCCGGTGCCCCATACACCCTATTTGGAGACCGCCTGTGGAGATGCTCTAATAGTTCAGCTTGGATTGCTCAAGAAGCTGCCGGCGACAGAGCCATAACCTGCATCGCCCACCTTGAGAAATCGTCTTAGACTAGCCACAATGGGAGTATCATAAGTAGTATCATGCATGCCATGTTGGCAAAAATCTGACGTGGCACACCAATTTATGAGGTGAGAGATGAGAGTGGTATCATAATATGATACGGTATCATAGCACGTAAAACTAAAAAACTTAATGGCAAATACATCATGTACACACATTTACATTGAGATTCTACAAAACATTAAATATGATGATACTATGATACTATCTTATGATACTATGCATTGTGGGGTTAGTATCATAAACTAATATCATGTGTATGATACTAATGTATGATACTTCTCATTGTGACTAGTTTTATATCATGTAGTATGAGCTTGAGAAACCATAGGCTGTCGTGGCGAGTACACGTCTTCCCTTGGATAAACAACAATAAAGGCCCGAGCGAAATGACATTAAACGAAACGGGCAGTTGACTGTTTTCGAGCGTTCAGTAGCAACCCTGATGCCTGGAGAATTCTATTCGGTAGCGCAGAACTAGCTAGTTACTCACTTGGCGGCTCATTGTCATATGTCACTTTTGCCAAGCAGTTGTAGGTGTAAAGAATACTTTTTTTTATAGAAAATGTAGCTTTGTTCATTTGTACCCCTAGTATCTATGTCTCTGCATAATTCTAGTCTAAGAGACTCTCCACACGCGTTTCCCAAACCGTCTTACAAACGGCGCCAGATCGAGTGTTTAGGGATATGTTTCGTTCATACCGCGTTTAGACCGCGTACCCCAAACGCGCCCCTAAAACTTAAAAATTAATTTTAATAGATAGGAGAAAACTCTGTACTAATATTTAAATCGGTGCAACATAAACAAATTACATATAAAAACTTCAAAAAACATAATCAAATCACATATTTTTTTAAACTACTACTTCTTCTTCTTTGATGGCCCAGCCTCGTCGTTCTCATCACGGTGGCGCTTCCTGCTCGTCACCTCTTCCGAAGAGGCGGTGTCGATCGACGCGTCGGAGGAACTTGTGTCCTCCTCGTCATCGACGGTGCTCGCCGGCTGCGTCTTGGCTGTGGAGCCCCGGACTTACCAGTCCAGAACTCCTGTTATGCATACAATTTCACGATCCCAAGATCATTCCATCGTGAATACATAATCGAACTAATATCAGATTACATCATCCATTACAGTACCGAATTTAAATATTACGGAGTCTTACATCATAGGCCATCAAGGCCGTAGTTCACCAAACGGCAGTGGAAACAACTTCACTCCAAAAGCGGTGGAGCCTGATACGTCTCCGACGTATCGATAATTTCTTATGTTCCATGCCACATTATTGATGATATCTACATGTTTTATGCACACTTTATGTCATATTTATGCGTTTTCCGGAACTAACCTATTGACGAGATGCCGAAGGGCCAGTTGTTGTTTTCTGCTGTTTTTGGTTTCAGAAATCCTAGTAAGGAAATATTCTCGGAATCGGACGAAATCAACGCCCAGCATCTTAGAATCCCCGGAAGCATCCAGAACACCCGAGAGCCGCCAGAGGGGGGCCACAGGGGCCCCAGATGATAGGCCGGCGCGGCCCTGGCCCTGGCCGCGCCGCCTTATGGTGTCGTCGCCTCGTTGATCTTCTGACGCCGCCTCTTCGCCTATTTAAGCCCCCTCGACCTAAAACCTCGATACGAAAAAGCCACGGAACGAGAAACCTTCCAGAGCCGCCGCCATCGCGAAGCCAAGATCTGGGGGACAGGACTCTCTGTTCCGGCACGCCGCCGGGACGGGGAAGTGCCCCCGGAAGGCTTCTCCATCGACACCACCGCCATCTTCATCACCGCTGCTGTCTCCCATGAGGAGGGAGTAGTTCTCCATCGAGGCTCGGGGCTGTACCGGTAGCTATGTGGTTCATCTCTCTCCTATGTACTTCAATACAATAATCTCATGAGCTGCCTTACATGATTGAGATTCATATGATGATGCTTGTAATCTAGATGTCGTTATGCTAGTCAAGTGAATTTTACTTATGTGATCTCCGGAGACTCCTTGTCCCACGTGTGTAAAGGTGACAGTGTGTGCACCGTGTGGGTCTCTTAGGCTATATTTCACAGAATACTTATTCACTGTTATGAATGGCATAGTGAAGTGCTTATTTATATCTCTTTATGATTGCAATGTGTTTTGTATCACAATTTATCTGTGTGCTACTCTAGTGATGTTATTAAAGTAGTTTATTCCTCCTGCGCGGTGTAATGGTGACAGTGTGTGCATCCGTGTTAGTACTTGGCGTAGGCTATGATTATGATCTCTTGTAGATTATAAAGTTAACTATTACTATGATGGTATTGATATGATCTATGCCTCCTTTCGTAGCGTGAAGGTGACAGTGTGCATGCTACGTTAGTACTTGGTTTAGTTGTGCTGATCTATCTTACACTCTAAGGTTATTTAAATATGAACATTGAATATTGTGGAGCTTGTTAACTCCGGCATTGAGGGTTCGTGTAATCCTACGCAATGGTGTTCATCATCCAACAAGAGGGTGTAGAGTATGCATTTATCTATTCTGTTATGTGATCAAAGTTGAGAGTGTCCACTAGTGAAAGTGTAATCCCTAGGCCTTGTTCCTAAATACTGCTATCGCTGCTTGTTTACTGTTTTACTGCGTTACTACTGCTGCGTTACTACTGCTTGTTTACTGTCCTGGGCAAAGCACTTTTCTGGTGCCGTTGCTACTACTTATTTATACCACCTGTATTTCACTATCTCTTCGCCGAACTAGTGCACCTATTAGGTGTGTTGGGGACACAAGAGACTTCTTGCTTTGTGGTTGCAGGGTTGCATGAGAGGGATATCTTTGACCTCTTTCTCCCTGAGTTCGATAAACCTTGGGTGATCCACTTAAGGGAAACTTGCTGCTGTTCTACAAACCTCTGCTCTTGGAGGCCCAACACTGTCTACAGGAAAAGGAGGGGGCGTAGACATCAAGCTATTTTCTGGCGCCGTTGCCGGGGAGGAAAGGTAAAAGGCACTCATACTCCGGTTCTAGGTAACAGTACTTTTCTGGTGCCATTGTGTTTGTGCTCGAAGCTATTTCCTTTAGATCCTGCAATTGCATCTTTTTGTTTCTTGTTTACACAAGTTAGGCATAATGGAAAACAACAAAAATATGAGAGATCTTTATGAACTTTATCTTGAATTAGGACATGATGTGTTTGAAGAGAGAATTAAAAAACCCATGGAACTTTATATGCATGCTAATGGGAATGTTATTAATATGAATGCTTTGAACACTATTGTTGCTAATGCTATGGAAAATTCTAAGCTTGGGGAAGCTGGTTTTGATGAGCATGATCTTTTTAGTCCCCCAAGTATTGAGGAGAAAATTTACTTTGATGATACTTTGCCTCCTATTTATGATGATTATAATGATAGTAGTCTTTTGTTGCCACCTGTTATGGAGGATGAATTTAATTATGATTACAACATGCCTCCTATATTTGATGATAGCTACTTTGTTGAATTTGCTCCCACTATTACTACTAAAATTGATTATGCTTGTGTGGAGAGTAATAATTTTATGCATGAGACTCATGATAAGAATGCTTTATGTGATAGTTATATTGTTGAGTTTGCTCATGATACTACTGAAAGTTATTATGAGAGAGGAAAATATGGTTGTAGAAATTTTCATGTTACTAAAATACCTCTCTATGTGCTGAAATTTTTGAAGTTACACTTGTTTTATCTTTCTATGCTTGTCACTTTGCTCTTCATGAACTTGTTTATTTACAAGATTCCTTTTCATAGGAAGCATGTTAGGCTTAAATTTGTTTTGAATTTGCCTCTTGATGCTCTCTTTTGGTTCAAATACTATTTCTTGCGAGTGCATCATTAAAACTGCTGAGCCCATCTTAATGGCTATAAAGTAAGAACTTCTTGGGAGATAACCCATGTGTTATTTTGCTACAGTACTTTGTTTTTATTTTGTGTCTTGGAAGTTATTTACTACTGTAGAAACCTCTCCTTATCGTAGTTTTGTGTTTTGTTGTGCCAAGTAAAGTCGTTGATAGTAAGGTTCATACTAGATTTGGATTACTGCGCAGAAACAGATTTCTTTGCTGTCACGAATCTGGGCAAAATTCTCTGTAGGTAACTCAGAAAATTATGCCAATTTACGTGAGTGATCCTCAGATATGTACGCAACTTTCATTTAATTTGAGCATTTTCATTTGAGCAAGTCTGGTGCCTCAATAAAATTCGTCTTTACGGACTGTTCTGTTTTGACAGATTCTGCCTTTTATTTCGCATTGCCTCTTTTGCTATGTGGGATGGATTTCTTTGTTCCATTAACTTCCAGTAGCTTTAGGCAATGTCCAGAAGTGTTAAGAATGATTGTGTCACCTCTGAACATGTGAATTTTTGATTATGCACTAACCCTCTAATGAGTTGTTTTGAGTTTGGTGTGGAGGAAGTTTTCAAGGGTCAAGAGAGGAGGATGATATACTACGATCAAGAAGAGTAAAAAGTCTAAGCTTGGGGATGCCCCGGTGGTTCATCCCTGCATATTTCAAGAAGACTCAAGCATCTAAGCTTGGGGATGCCCAAGGCATCCCCTTCTTCATCAACAAATTATCAGGTTCTTTCTCTTGAAACTATATTTTTATTCGGTCACATCTTATGTACTTTACTTGGAGCGTCTGTATGTTTCTTGTTTTTGTTTTTGTTTGAATAAATACTTGTGTGGGAGAGAGACACGCTCCGCTGGTTCGTATGAACATATGTGTTCTTAGCTTTTAATGTTCATGACGAAGGTTGAAACTGCTTCGTTAATTTGTTATATGGTTGGAATCGGGAAATGATACATGTAGTAATTGCTATAATGTCTTGGATAATGTGATACTTGGCAATTGTTGTGCTCATGATTAAACTCTTGCATCATATACTTTGCACCCATTAATGAAGAAATACATAGAGCATGCTAAAATTTGGTTTGCATAATTGGTCTCTCTAAAGTCTAGATAATTTCTAGTATTGAGTTTGAACAACAAGGAAGACGGTGTAGAGTCTTATAATGTTTACAATATATCTTTTATGTGAGTTTTGTTGCACCGCTTCATCCTTGTGTTTGCTTCAAACAACCTTGCTAGCCTAAACCTTGTATCGAGAGGGAATACTTCTCATGCATCCAAATCCTTGATCCAAACAACACTATGCCTTTTGTGTCCACCATACCTACCTACTGCATGGTATTTCCTGCCATTCCAAAGTAAATTGCTTGAGTGCTACCTTTAAATAATTCAAAATTTATCACCTCTGATTTGTGTCAATGTTTTATAGCTCATGAGGAAGTATGTGGTGTTTATCTTTCAATCTTGTTGGGCAACTTTCACCAATGGACTAGTGGCTTCATCCGCTTATCCAATAATTTTGCAAAAAGAGCTGGCAATGGGATTCCCAGTCCCAAATTAATTAACAAAAATAGACACTCCTCCATGGTATGTGATTGTTGGACGGCACCCGAAGGATTCGGTTAGCCATGGCTTGTGTAAGCAAAGGTGGGGAGGAGTGTCATCATAATAAAACTAAAATAAAAAGGCACTCCTTCATGGTATGAGATTGTTGGCAGGCACCCGAGGATTCGGTTAGCCATGGTTTGTGAAAGAAAGGTTGGAAGGAATGCCACACAAAAATAAAATAAAATGGGAGCCGCTCTTTGAAGGTTTGTCTGGTAAGGGGGTTAGAGTGCCCACTACCATTCGTTGACAACAACAAACACCTCTCAAAATTTTACTTTTATTGTTCTCTATATGTTTTCAAAATCAAAGCTCTAGCACAAATATAGCAATCGATGCTTTCCTCTTTGAAGGACCTTTCTTCTACTTTTATTGTTGAGTCAGTCCACCTATTTCTCTCCATCTCAAGAAGCAAACACTTGTGTGAACTGTGCATTGATTCCTATATACTTGCATATTGCACTTATTATATTACTTTACATTGACAATATCCATGAGATATACATGTTATAAGTTGAAAGCAACCGCTGAAACTTAATCTACCTTTGTGTTGCTTCAATACCTCTACTTTGAATTATTGTTTTATGAGTTAACTCTTATACAAGACTTATTGATGCTTGTCTTTAAGTACTATTCATGAAAAGTCTTTGCTATATGATTCATTTGTTTACTCATGTCATTTACATTGTTTTGATCGCTGCATTCATTACATATGCTTACAATAGTATGATCAAGGTTATGATGGCATGTCACTCCAGAAATTATTTTTGTTATCGTTTACCTGCTCGGGACGAGCAGAAACTAAGCTTGGGGATGCTGATACGTCTCCGACGTATCGATAATTTCTTATGTTCCATGCCACATTATTGATGATATCTACATGTTTTATGCACACTTTATGTCATATTTATGCGTTTTCCGGAACTAACCTATTGACGAGATGCCGAAGGGCCAGTTGCTGTTTTCTGCTGTTTTTGGTTTCAGAAATCCTAGTAAGGAAATATTCTCGAAATCGGACGAAATCAACGCCAGCATCTTAGAATCCCCGGAAGCATCCAGAACACCCGAGAGCCACCAGAGGGGGGCCACAGGGGCCCCAGATGATAGGCCGGCGCGGCCCAGGCCCTGGCCGTGCCGCCTTATGGTGTCGTCGCCTCGTTGACCTTCTGACGCCGCCTCTTCGCCTATTTAAGCCCCCTCGACCTAAAACCTCGATACGAAAAAGCCACGGTACGAGAAACCTTCCAGAGCCGCCGCCATCGCGAAGCCAAGATCTGGGGGGACAGGACTCTCTGTTCCGGCACGCCGCCGGGACGGGGAAGTGCCCCCAGAAGGCTTCTCCATCGACACCACCGCCATCTTCATCACCGCTGCTGTCTCCCATGAGGAGGGAGTAGTTCTCCATCGAGGCTCGGGGCTGTACCGGTAGCTATGTGGTTCATCTCTCTCCTATGTACTTCAATACAATAATCTCATGAGCTGCCTTACATGATTGAGATTCATATGATGATGCTTGTAATCTAGATGTCGTTATGCTAGTCATGTGAATTTTACTTATGTAATCTCCGGAGACTCCTTGTCCCACGTGTGTAAAGGTGACAGTGTGTGCACCGTGTGGGTCTCTTAGGCTATATTTCACAGAATACTTATTCACTGTTATGAATGGCATAGTGAAGTGCTTATTTATATCTCTTTATGATTGCAATGTGTTTTGTATCACAATTTATCTGTGTGCTACTCTAGTGATGTTATTAAAGTAGTTTATTCCTCCTGCACGGTGTAATGGTGACAGTGTGTGCATCCGTGTTAGTACTTGGCGTAGGCTATGATTATGATCTCTTGTAGATTATGAAGTTAACTATTGCTATGATGGTATTGATGTGATCTATGCCTCCTTTCGTAGCGTGAAGGTGACAGTGTGCATGCTACGTTAGTACTTGGTTTAGTTGTGTTGATCTATCTTACACTCTAAGGTTATTTAAATATGAACATTGAATATTGTGGAGCTTGTTAACTCCGGCATTGAGGGTTCGTGTAATCCTACGCAATGGTGTTCATCATCCAACAAGAGGGTGTAGAGTATGCATTTATCTATTCTGTTATGTGATCAAAGTTGAGAGTGTCCACTAGTGAAAGTGTAATCCCTAGGCCTTGTTCCTAAATACTGCTATCGCTGCTTGTTTATTGTTTTACTGCGTTACTACTGCTGTGTTACTACTGCTTGTTTACTGTCCTGGGCAAAGCACTTTTCTGGTGCCGTTGCTACTACTTATTTATACCACCTGTATTTCACTATCTCTTCGCCGAACTAGTGCACCTATTAGGTGTGTTGGGGACACAAGAGACTTCTTGCTTTGTGGTTGCAGGGTTGCATGAGAGGGATATCTTTGACCTCTTCCTCCCTGAGTTCGATAAACCTTGGGTGATCCACTTAAGGGAAACTTGCTGCTGTTCTACAAACCTCTGCTCTTGGAGGCCCAACACTGTCTACAGGAAAAGGAGGGGGCGTAGACATCAGAGCCCAAGTCAGGCCTTTACCCAACAGGCGGCTGACTGGGAGAGCGTCCTAGTTCGCGTCCTCGGCGTCGTACTCCTCTTCGTCGAAGTACTCTTCTTCAAAGTCTGGTCAGGTAGATAACCAGGACAACAATGCCAGTGAGTACTTTTGAATGTACTCGCAAACCACCTTTAGAGGGAAATAAAGGATATGCAATATGGCAGTAGCAAGGAACATGCACTAACTAAGGCGACAAGGAGCGAGAGGTGGTTCCTCCCGAGAGTTTGACATAGCCATCACTTTGTTGAAAACTTTTTGTAAACACTTTTATTTTGCGGACTAACAGGTATGGGTAACCCTTTTCTTATTTTCGGCCATCCCAAATGGCCATCATTTTTCCCACTTTCCACCGTACCTCGCAGGTATCTTTCCACCAGTCCCACTGGCGTCTCTTTCCCAAAAAGAATTATTTAAGAAAACACTTTTGTAAATCTAAAACTTTCCTTTAATGCCAAGCAGCTTCCATTCCCACGTCCATAACCGCGGACACGGCTATTCGAATAGTTTTACACTCTGCAGAGGTTGTACACTTTCCCCACAAGATCCGAATACTCATCGTGTGGGCATCATCCCTGCATAAACAACCTATGCCACGACAAGTACCCGATCGTAGTTTTTCGCCTGCTCGCCTTAGCCTAGGACATGCCGCCTTGAGTTGTACCTCCCAACACTAGAGTCCGAGGGGTCGTTTACCCAGGAGTAGCAAGTTCCCCGACCAGCTCGACCCTCTGGAATGCCGCGACCAACTGCAGGGCATTATTCAATGGGAGCTCATAGGTTGTACCCCGCGTACCTAAACAGGCAAATGGGTTGCGTCCCTTCTCATGGGAAGAACCCCGGTCGAAGCGTCCCTGGTCGGACTGCCACTACATTTGCAGGACCCAAACTAAGGTGAGACAAGCTACTACGCTACGCCCCGTCCCACACAAGGGTAATGTGGTTGTACTGGCTAGGTCCGGCTAGGTACTCAGTCACCAAAGTTTTTCGAAAACAGTTTTCTCCACTTGCCTCCAGCAACTTTTTTTCCCGAAAATCTTTCCTTTCATAAACTCCTCCTTGGGCAGGGCTACCCCATTCCAAGGTTTTTCAAAAACTTTATTTTCAGAAAACATTTCCATAATCATTTTTCCAGGCTCCCAGCCTATAGTCCAATTCTCCTTCGAAAAATGGCGACAAGGATGATAAGGTGATAAGCACCATATCACTAATAGAGAGGTGATCTGTAGGTACCAACGAGGGCTGCACCCTAAGGGTGGAATAATAAAACTGCGGGTGGCACTAACCACCGACAAAACAAAATAGAAGACATGCACTTTTTATAAAACCTGTAATAATGCATGAACAAGATATATTTAGGATCAGAGATGCATCAAGAGGTGGCTTGCCTTGCTCAGCAAAGTGTCCCTGGTTGTCCTCTCCAAAGTCCCCAATGTCACCTTCTCCTTCGTCTCCGGCGGCGTTCGAATCTATCGTCGCAAAAAGAAAGAAACACACCACACAAATCAACCAACCATCTCTAGAATAATGCACACTAAAATTTGATAAAATCACAGTATGTAGTGGTTGACAAATGTAAACTACTGGAAGTGGTTTCACCCTTTTATGATTTTTAAAACAAAAGTTATGATTTTTGCACTTCCAGAATTGCTGTAAGAGCCATTTAATTGACCTAAATCTTTCTGGAAGTCACAAAAATGCATGCAGCATATCTACAGAAATCTATTGACATGCACAACACACTTGCACAAGAATCATATGCAAATAAAATTTCTACAGACCTAAACAATTCAATCAAGGCAGAGACCAGAGCATTTCAAAACCTAGAACAAAGCTAACTAGAGCATCCCCAGTAGAATTCAAGCACACCTCTGGAAAGCTAGTAACAAATGTAAACTAACCCCACTATATTTATATTTTTCTGATTTGTAAAAGAATTTACAAAAATAAAATACTGATATGGTGTCCTGTTTTAGTTATAAAATCATGAGGTTTAAAATATAACCTTAAAAATCATTTCCTTTGGTCAGGAAATACCCTACCACTATATCTACTGGTAGCATTTGGATTTGCTTCAAGAGCAAGTGTGGTTTTTGAATTAAAAATCAGAGAAGGGCTCTCTGGTCAAATTTTAATTAATTTAGTGAGCAAGAACTAAGAAGCTTCTGTAAGTGGGACCAGTGCCATCAGGTAGGCCTTAGCATGCACATCACTACCAAATTGATCTCATTCAAAAAGGACCAGTACACACATCACACAAATAAAAATGCCTAATCTGGAACTTTTTAAGGTTTGATTTGTTTGCACACTTCTGTCATACCAAATCATGTGCATGCAACTCCTAATGGTAGGGAAAACAGTAAGGAGTATCCAAGAACTTGAATTATCTCATTTGGTCAATTTATGGATTTTTAAAGATTTAAAACCTGAGCAGGTATTTACTGGCTAGATAAAAGGAGGAAAAAGGGGAAAAGGAAATGGGCCGGTGCTTGCTGGGCTTGGCCAGATTTGGCCCAAAAGCAGCGGCGCCGCGCGGGAGAAGAATTTTTGAACGGGGGGGGGGAAGCAGCTGGCGGCCACGCTGGCGCGCGGGACCCGGCGGAGATCGCATGCACCCGTTGGATTAGATCCAACGGTGCATGCACCTTCGTCTTCCGCTCGACGCGACGCCCGCTCGGCTAGACCTAGCGGCGCTCTGGGAAGTGGCGGAGGATGGCGTGCTCACCTCGGGGCGCTGTCGTCGGCGAGGTGGGGCGCGTTGGGTGCGGCGGGGCACGGGCTACCGAGGGTTGGTGGCGGCGACGAAAACAGCAACGTCCCGAGCGGTTGACGTCGACGGCGCCGGATCTGCTGCTCTTCACGGCGGCGTCTACAGGGGTCCCTGGAAGAAACGTGGGCGCGCGTTAGATCACAGAGGAAAGGGAGCATCCAGGGAGCTAGGAGAAGGGGAGGAAACAACGGCGTCCGCGTCGTCAACCTTCACCATACGCCACGCAAGCACGGCGAGCTCGACGACGGGGAGGAGCAGAGCTCCTCTCCGCTCAAGGAAGCGACGAGGTGGTGTTCTGGGAAGGTTGTGGCGAAGAAATGAGAGAAGGGAGGGGCGGTGCTCTATTTAAAGGGGGCCGGCCGGTGCACCGTGCACCAGGTCCGTGCACCGACGGGAAGGAAGGGCGGCAGCAGGCGTTTGGTCGAGCGGGGTGGTGCTGTGGCGAGGCTGCGAGACGGTGCCAGGGTTTGGAGGGACGTGCGCGTCGTGCTGCGAGACAGGGAGGAGGGATGCGACGGGGCGGGCGGCTTGCCAGGCGTTCGACGAAAGGACAGGGCGGCGTGGCATCGCCTGTGCAGCGTCGGTGGGTCAAGGGTGGCGTCGCGAGTGCGTCTCCGAGGCGGGTGGTGTCGTGCGCGTCCAGGTGACCAAGCTAGAGCTACCAGAGAGAGGTGGTGGAGTAGGGAACGTGGCCGTGGCCAGGCAGACGCGCACCTCGGCCATTGGGGGTTGCCACGGCGGGTCAGAGAGAGGGAGGTCGATGGGAGCGTGCCTGCGGGGTCAGGAAGAGAGAGGGTGCGGGGCAATGTCTCCCAGGACAAGCAGATCCGGCCAAAAAGGAAGGGGAGATGGAGATCTCCACAATCTCTCCATGCACGGGTCCCCATGTGTGTGTGCATGGCAAGGAGGTAGGGTTTTCGAGTTGGGCTTCGGGAGGGATGCTGGAGGGTGCTGAGGTGTATCAGATCATGTGTGTGTGATGGTGTGGAGAATGGGTGAAGGAATGAGCAAATGAGAGGAAGTTGGTCATGGCCGGCATGACCAACCTTCATTGTTTTTAAATTTTTGGAAACAAGTTGATTAGCCACATAGAGATAATCTAGGACATATTAGGTCAACCAAGTGATGGGTCAAGGGTCCCCTTGCTTGTAGAATTTTCAATTTTGAAAAGTTAAGAAGAGGAGACATAGATATGGGAGAGGGATTATTGAGGAAATCTTGATCTTGGAAGATCATATGGGGCATGATCACATGCACAAGGGTGTGGGTGTGGAGAAGGTATGAAAAGAATAAACAAGGGAGAGGGAAAGATCATGGCCGGCAATGGCCTTTCTCATATAATTCCAATTTTTGAAACTTTTGAAGTGAACACATAGAGATGATCCAAGTCAACTCTAGGTACCCATTGTGATGATTTAATTGTCCTTTCCATAGGAAGGGTTTCAGATTTGAAAATTTAAGAAAGAGGAAGAAAGTATGGAGGGAGGAAAAATTTGAGGGGAACATGATCAAAGAGGATCACATGTGAGCATGATCACATGCCTAAGGGCTTATGGGAAATTTTAATTGCTCAACTAAAGGAAAGGATATTCACAAAATTAAAAAGGGTGAGTAGGTTTTAATAATCCACACACAAACCAACATTCACAAGCAAACAACACACATATTCTACAATGCAAGAGCATAATGAACTATATGCATGCTATTTTTGAAAAACAGAAAAAGTTTTTGTTGGCCCAAAATTTTGCATTTCAGAGATTAAACCAATGCACAAAAAGTTGGGTTGTTACAAACCTTCCCAGCCTTAAAATGAATCTCGTCCTCGAGATTCGGTGGCTAAGAACTGAAAAGTGCGGGGAAATCCTTTCGGAGTTGCTCTTCTCTTTCCCAAGTGGCCTCCTCTTCGGAGTGGTTTGTCCATTGGACCTTACAAAATTTAATCTTCCTCCTCCGGGTGAGACGAACAGCTTCTTCTAGAATCCGAAGGGGTACTTCCCGATAGGTTAGGTCGGTGTTGAGGTCGAGGGTGCGATAATCAATGTTCTTGAATGTCTCGGGCTTGTCAGGCACTTGGAGGCATCGTCGAAGAAGAGAAATATGGAACACATCATGGAAATCTGCTAATTCGGCCGGCAGTTCCAGCTGATAGGAGACTTCACCTCGCCTAGCAAGAACCCTGAAAGGCCCAATATATCTGGGGGCTAGCTTCCCTTTGACGTGAAATCTCTGCATTCCCTTGAGTGGAGTGACGCGAAGATAAGCATGATCCCCAACATTAAAGGCCAGTTGGCGACGCTTGGAATCAGCATAACTCTTCTGGCGGGATTGAGCGGCTTTGAGGTGATCACGGATCAGTTGAACTTGTTCTTCAGCTTCACGAAGATGATCAGGTCCAAAAACTTGACTATCTCCAGTCTCGGACCAGTTGAGAGGGGTTCGGCAACGGCGGCCATATAAGGCTTCAAAAGGGGCCATCTGAAGACTAGCTTGGTAGCTATTGTTGTAGGCGAATTCCGCGAAAGGGAGACAATCCTCCCACTTTGCTCCATAGGCGAGGACACAAGCACGAAGCATATCTTCAAGAATCTGATTTACTCTTTCTGTCTGGCCTCCGGTCTGTGGGTGGTATGCAGTGCTGAAAGCTAGTTTGGTTCCGAGAGCTTCATGCAGGCTTTCCCAAAATTTTGAGGTGAACTCGGTACCACGATCTGACACTATCCTCTTCGGAACTCCGTGAAGACTCACTATTCGGGACATATAAAGATCAGCCAAGCGGGTGACACGGTAAGTAGTCTTGACTGGAATAAAATGAGCAACCTTGGTGAGTCGATCGACAATAACCCAGATGGAATCATGACCATGCTGAGATTTAGGAAGTCCAGTAATGAAATCCATTCCAACTTCTTCCCATTTCCATTCAGGGACCTTGAGGGGTTGGAGTAATCCAGCTGGTCGCTGATGTTCAGCCTTTACTTTCTGGCACACATCACATCGGGCAATGAAAAAGGCTATCTCTCGCTTCATACCGTGCCACCAGAATTGTTTCTTCAGGTCTTGATACATCTTGGTTCCCCCAGGGTGGATTGAGTATGGGGTCTCGTGGGCTTCCTTCATGATGAGTTGCTTTAGATCTTCAACATTAGGTACACACAGACGCCTCTTGTACCACAAAACTCCTTCATCATCAATCGTGAAACCAGGAACTTCTTCCCTATCCATCCTACGCTTGATCCCTTCAATACTCACATGACCCACTTGAGCTTCCTTGATTTGGTCGAATAATGTCGGCTTCAATTCAAGGTTTGCCAGAAATCCATGGCTAACGAGCTTGAGGCCGAACTCCTCAAGTTCTTCATACAGCTTGGGTTGAGCAATTTTTATCAGGGCGTTCAATGAACAGGGCTCTCGACTAAGGGCATCAGCTACGACATTGGCTTTACCGGGATGGTAATGAATACCGAGATCGTAGTCCTTGATAAGCTCCATCCATCAACTCTGCCTCATATTCAGCTCCCGCTGAGTGAAGATGTACTTCAGACTCTTGTGATCGGTGTAGATTTCACAGCGATTTCCCACTAGATAGTGGCGCCAAGTCTTCAGGGCGTGAACTACAGCAGCAAGCTCCAAGTCATGCGTGGGGTAGTTCATCTCGTGTGGTCGAAGTTGTCTTGACAAATAGGCTATCACCTTTCCTTCTTGCATCAGCACGCTTCCCAGACCCAATTTTGATGCATCGCAGTACACATCAAAATCCTTGGTGATATCGGGCATGGTCAAGACGGGGGCTGTGACTAACCTCTTCTTGAGTTCCTGAAAACTGGCCTCACATTTGTCGGTCCATTCAAACTTTTTATCTTTCTTCAAAAGCTGCGTTAAGGGTCTCGCAATGCTGGAGAATCCCTCAACAAACTTGCGGTAATAACCCGCCAATCCTAAAAAGGCGCGAACTTCGGTCTGGTTGGTAGGGGCTTTCTTCTCCATAATTGACTGAATTTTGGACGGGTCGACCGACACTCCCCCGGCAGATATAACATGACCTAGGAATCCTACCTCTTTTAGCCAAAACTCACATTTACTAAACTTGGCGTAGAGCTGATGGTCTCTGAGGGTTCCCAAAACAATCCGCAGATGTTTAGCATGCTCTTCTTCACTCTTGGAGTAGATCAGAATATCATCGATGAAAACCACGACGAACTTGTCAAGGTACTTCATGAACACCTTGTTCATGAGGTTCATGAAATAGGCAGGGGCATTGGTTAGTCCGAAGGACATTACGGTATACTCAAAAAGTCCATACCGTGTGGTGAAGGCAGTCTTGGGAATGTCTGACTCGCGAACCTTGAGTTGATGATAACCCTTCCAGAGATCAATCTTGGAGAATATGCGGGCACCATTCATCTGATTGAATAGGTCTTCAATCTTTGGGAGAGGGTATTTATTCTTGATGGTGACGTCATTCAACTTCCGGTAATCCACACACAGGCGGATAGTACCGTCCCGCTTATCTACAAAGATAACGGGAGATCCCCAGGGCGATGCACTCGGGCGAATCAATCCTTTCCTCAACATGTCGTCCAGTTGCTTCTTCAACTCAACTAATTCCTGCGGGTTCATCCGGTATGGTCGCTGAGCGATGGGGGCAGTTCCGGGAACTAGCTCGATGATAAACTCGATATCCCGATCAGGGGGCATACCGGGTAGCTCATCGGGAAAGACATCAGGGTACTCACAAACTATGGGTACTTCATGCAGGGCTGGACTAGCGACACTCTTCTTGCATAAGGCCTTCGAGGATGGCATGGTCGCCACGTGTTCAACTACTTCACCGTCCTCCACGGTCAGGGTTATGGCTCGGCGAACACAATCTATATGGCCCTTATACTTTACCATCCAATTCATTCCTAGAATGACCTCCAGGCCTTGCTCCCCCAATACAATCAGGTCCGCGTGGAAACGTTTTCCCTGAATCTCTATGGGAACCTCCTTGCAAGAACTTTGGGTTTTGCTAGTGGATCCAGGGATCTGAACTAACATAGGTCGCTTCATGGGGGTGGGGGTTAAACCTCCTTTTTTCACAAAGGTCTTGGTAACGAAAGAATGTGATGCCCCGGAATCAAACAAGACAGTCGAGGGTACTGAGTTGACAGGGAACGTACCCAGAACAATATCCGGAGCTTCCTGAGCTTCTTCTGCGTTGACATGGTTGAGGTGTCCCTTAGCTGGTCCAGCAAACTTCTTCGGGTTCGGGTTCCTTCCGGCCGCAGTACGGGCTTGTCCTTGATTAGGCTTGGGCGCATTGGGGCGCTGTCCAGAAGTTGCTCGGTTTGGGCACTCCTTGGAGAAATGTCCAGGCTGTCCGCAGGTGTAACATCCATTGGTGGATGGGCGGACTGTGTTGTTCTGGCGGTTGAAATTGGGATTGTAGTTGCTTCCTCCAGAATGCTGTGGGTTGTAGTTGCGGTTGGGGTTATTGGGACGAGGTGCAGGGGGTGGTGCTCTATGCTGCTGGGGCGCCGGCCTTGGTGGAGGAAAGCTGCGGGGTCGCTGATTGCTGGAGCTGCCTTGCTGCATCATTGCCTTGCGCTTGCGGTTCTCAAACGCACTCTTGCGCTTGCTCTCCACCATGATAGAGGCATCAACAAGTGACTCAAGGTCAGGGTACGGAACAGCCACCAAAATGCTCTGCATCTCATCATGCAGACCAATCAAGAAGCGGTCCTTCTTCTTTTCTTCAGTGTCGGTGTCTTCTGGGGCATACCTGGACAGAGTGGTGAACTTGTCCATGTATTCCACCACAGTCATGCTTCCTTGCTTCAGATTCATGAATTTGTCCTTCATGAGCTTGATCAGTCCCGATGGAATGTGGGTCTTGCGGAACTTGGTCTTGAATTCTTCCCAGTTGATAACGTGCCCCTCAGCTTGAATAGCCTTGACGTTTTCCCACCAAGCGCGGGCAGGTCCAGAAAGATAATGAGTGGCGAACAAGACCTTCTCATTGTCGCCGACTCCGGCAACTTCCAGGTTGTTCTCGATGGTGCGAAGCCAATCATCGGCGTCGAGGGGTTCAGTGCACTTGGAGAAGATAGGTGGATTGGTGCTCTGGAAATCCTTCAGCTTGGAGCGGGGGTCTCCATTACCATCCCCGCCATTATTGTTGTTGGCGTTTCCGGTAGCGATCTGTGCGAGGTGCTGAAGGGTAGCAAGGTTAGCTTTTCGCTCCGCACGGGCGGCCTCTCGGTCTTCAAGCATAATGTGCAGGAGTTGAGCCATGGTAGGGTCCGGGGGTGGAGGGGGGTTTTGGTCCGACCCGCTGGGGTTTCCTCGACGGGTGTCCACCATCCTGAAGAAGAGTGGACTCAGATTTTTAAGGGGGAACAAGTAGATGGGCAGCCACATAAAAAGGGGAGGGATTGTAAAGAAAAACGGAACTTCAAAGATGGGCGCAACAATATGCAAAGTAGGCAAACGATCACATAACATAGAAGGGGGTGCCGATGGCACAAAGTAGCATACATCACCACAACATAAGTCTCATACAACACATCCAAAAGAGTGGTTTCGAAGAACCATCATCACAAGTCTACTCGCATCGCAAAAGGGGGCCTAACTCATCGCCCTACGGTAAGGTGGTGCGAGTCCGGGGTAGTGCTCTAGAAGTCGTCGAGGTCCACGACAGGACCCTCAGGGGCAGGTGGGGCGTCCTCCTCAACAAAGGGTGGCTCCTCGGGGTCCTCCTCGGACATCAGTGGCTCGGGCTCCTCCTCCTCGTCGTTGATGAAGGCCTGATCCTCAGTATCGGGCTCCATGTCGAAGTCCTCCTCCTCGTAGTCGTCGTCGTCACTAAGGAGAGCCTCGTTCTCCTTGCGGAGATCCTCACCGTCGTCCTCAAGCTCCTCAATAGTGGCCTCCATCTGAGTAGTCAGGGCCTCCAGCGAAGTCACCTTCGCCTTCAGGCGGGTAACCCTCCGGCGTGCAGCAAACCTCAGCTTGCGCTCACTGACAAGGTCAGCCTGAGCAGCAGCAAGCTGAGCGCGAAGTGCCACAATCTCGTCCTCCTGCAGGTCGCACCTCTCACGGGCGCGGTCCTGCTGAGTCTGAGTGTGGTGAAGCAGGTACTCCAGGTGGTGCAGCTGGTGTGCGGTGTCGGCGTGTGGGGCGTCGGCCACGGGCTGGCCCGCGAGGTCGCGCTGGCCAAGGTACTGGTAGCCAGTGCCGGCGACAACCTCCGTGCAGAAAGGCAAGGCGAGCAAGTGCCTCCTGGAAGACTCGAATCATCCCATCAAGCCACGTGCGCTCCATCACGTCGATGGTGAACTCCTCAGAAACGGGGGCAATCCCGCTCCCCCTGACGACGCAAGTGACCAGCCAGGCCATCTCTGAGTCTGCAGACCTCTCAGTACGGACGCCCTTCACCTCGGGCACCGGACGTCCGCAACGAACAGCCAGGTCGGCCAAGGCCCGCTCGAAGAAGTAGAGAGGCGGCCTCACCCCGACCTGACGGAAGTGCGTGTACTCGATCTCCATCTACACAAAGTTTTAAAGTAAATTAAGTTAGTGATCAAAGTGTGCAAAATTTTAAGCATAATAAAACATTAATGCAAGTAAAGTTTGGATAAAAATAGAGGGAGATAAGGGACTTAAGCATTTTCAGCATTTAGTCAACCTCTTTGATTTTAGAAAATAGTTTTTGTTCTGTGCTAACGCCCAGGCTAACTAAGGTCTCCTACAGTCAGGATGGCTCTGATACCAGCTCTGTGGAGCCCCGGACTTACTACCCGTAACTCCTGTTATGCATACAATTTCACGATCCCAAGATCATTCCATCGTGAATACATAATCGAACTGATATCAGATTACATCATCCATTACAGTACCGAATTTAAATATTACGGAGTCTTACATCATAGGCCATCAAGGCCGTAGTTCACCAAACGGCAGCGGAAACAACTTCACTCCAAAAGCGGTGGAGCCCAAGTCAGGCCTTTACCCAACAGGCGGCTGACTGGGAGAGCGTCCTAGTTCGCGTCCTCGGCGTCGTACTCCTCTTCGTCGAAGTACTCTTCTTCAAAGTCTGGTCAGGTAGATAACCAGGACAACAATGCCAGTGAGTACTTTTGAATGTACTCGCAAACCACCTTTAGAGGGAAATAAAGGATATGCAATATGGCAGTAGCAAGGAACATGCACTAACTAAGGCGACAAGGAGCGAGAGGTGGTTCCTCCTGAGAGTTTGACATAGCCATCACTTTGTTGAAAACTTTTTGTAAACACTTTTATTTTGCGGACTAACAGGTATGGGTAACCCTTTTCTTATTTTCGGCCATCCCAAATGGCCATCATTTTTCCCACTTTCCACCGTACCTCGCAGGTATCTTTCCACCAGTCCCACTGGCGTCTCTTTCCCAAAAAGAATTATTTAAGAAAACACTTTTGTAAATCTAAAACTTTCCTTTAATGCCAAGCAGCTTCCATTCCCACGTCCATAACCGCGGACACGGCTATTCGAATAGTTTTACACTCTGCAGAGGTTGTACATTTTCCCCACAAGATCCGAATACTCATCGTGTGGGCATCATCCCTGCATAAACAACCTATGCCACGACAAGTACCCGATCGTAGTTTTTCGCCTGCTCGCCTTAGCCTAGGACATGCCGCCTTGAGTTGTACCTCCCAACACCAGAGTCCGAGGGGTCGTTTACCCAGGAGTAGCAAGTTCCCCGGCCAGCTCGACCCTCTGGAATGCCGCGACCAACTGCGGGTCATTATTCAATGGGAGCTCATAGGTTGTACCCCGCGTACCTAAACAGGCAAATGGGTTGCGTCCCTTCTCATGGGAAGAACCTCGGTCGAAGCGTCCCTGGTCGGACTGCCACTACATTTGCAGGACCCAAACTAAGGCGAGACAAGCTACTACGCTACGCCCCGTCCCACACAAGGGTAATGTGGTTGTACTGGCTAGGTCCGGCTAGGTACTCAGTCACCAAAGTTTTTCGAAAACAGTTTTCTCCACTTGCCTCCAGCAACTTTTCTTCCCGAAAATCTTTCCTTTCATAAACTCCTCCTTGGGCAGGGCTACCCCATTCCAAGGTTTTTCAAAAACTTTATTTTCAGAAAACATTTCCATAATCATTTTTCCAGGGCTCCCAGCCTATAGTCCAATTCTCCTTCGAAAAATGGCGACAAGGATGATAAGGTGATAAGCACCATATCACTAATAGAGAGGTGATCTGTAGGTACCAACGAGGGCTGCACCCTAAGGGTGGAATAATAAAACTGCGGGTGGCACTAACCACCGACAAAACAAAATAGAAGACATGCACTTTTTATAAAACCTGTAATAATGCATGAACAAGATATATTTAGGATCAGAGATGCATCAAGAGGTGGCTTGCCTTGCTCAGCAAAGTGTCCCTGGTTGTCCTCTCCAAAGTCCCCAATGTCACCTTCTCCTTCGTCTCCGGCGGCGTTCGAATCTATCGTCGCAAAAAGAAAGAAACACACCACACAAATCAACCAACCATCTCCAGAATAATGCACATTAAAATTTGATAAAATCACAGTATGTAGTGGTTGACAAATGTAAACTACTGGAAGTGGTTTCACCCTTTTATGATTTTTAAAACAAAAGTTATGATTTTTGCACTTCCTGCACTGTCAGTAAGAGCCATTTAATTGACCTAAATCTTTCTGGAAGTCACAAAAATGCATGCAGCATATCTACAGAAATCTATTGACATGCACAACACACTTGCACAAGAATCATATGCAAATAAAATTTCTACAGACCTAAACAATTCAATCAAGGCAGAGACCAGAGCATTTCAAAACCTAGAACAAAGCTAACTAGAGCATCCCCAGTAGAATTCAAGCACACCTCTGGAAAGCTAGTAACAAATGTAAACTAACCCCACTAGATTTATATTTTTCTGATTTGTAAAAGAATTTACAAAAATAAAATACTGATATGGTGTCCTGTTTTAGTTATAAAATCATGAGGTTTAAAATATAACCTTAAAAATCATTTCCTTTGGTCAGGAAATACCCTACCACTATATCTACTGGTAGCATTTGGATTTGCTTCAAGAGCAAGTGTGGTTTTTGAATTAAAAATCAGAGAAGGGCTCTCTGGTCAAATTTTAATTAATTTAGTGAGCAAGAACTAAGAAGCTTCTGTAAGTGGGACCAGTGCCATCAGGTAGGCCTTAGCATGCACATCACTACCAAATTGATCTCATTCAAAAAGGACCAGTACACACATCACACAAATAAAAATGCCTAATCTGGAACTTTTTAAGGTTTGATTTGTTTGCACACTTCTGTCATACCAAATCATGTGCATGCAACTCCTAATGGTAGGGAAAACAGTAAGGAGTATCCAGGAACTTGAATTATCTCATTTGGTCAATTTATGGATTTTTAAAGATTTAAAACCTGAGCAGGTATTTACTGGCTAGATAAAAGGAGGAAAAAGGGGAAAAGGAAATGGGCCGGTGCTTGCTGGGCTTGGCCAGATTTGGCCCAAAAGCAGCGGCGCCGCGCGGGAGAAGAATTTTTGAACGGGGGGGGGGGGGGAAGCAGCTGGCGGCCACGCTGGCGCGCGGGACCCGGCGGAGATCGCATGCACCCGTTGGATAAGATCCAACGGTGCATGCACCTTCGTCTTCCGCTCGACGCGACGCCCGCGCGGCTAGACCTAGCGGCGCTCTGGGAAGTGGCGGAGGATGGCGTGCTCACCTCGGGGCGCTGTCGTCGGCGAGGTGGGGCGCGTTGGGTGCGGCGGGGCACGGGCTACCGAGGGTTGGTGGCGGCGACGAAAACAGCAACGTCCCGAGCGGTTGACGTCGACGGCGCCGGATCTGCTGCTCTTCACGGCGGCGTCTACAGGGGTCCCTGGAAGAAACGTGGGCGCGCGTTAGATCACAAAGGAAAGGGAGCATCCAGGGAGCTAGGAGAAGGGGAGGAAACAACGGCGTCCGCGTCGGCAACCTTCACCATACGCCACGCAAGCACGGCGAGCTCGACGACGGGGAGGAGCAGAGCTCCTCTCCGCTCAAGGAAGCGACGAGGTGGTGTTCTGGGAAGGTTGTGGCGAAGAAATGAGAGAAGGGAGGGGCGGTGCTCTATTTAAAGGGGGCCGGCCGGTGCACCGTGCACCAGGTCCGTGCACCGACGGGAAGGAAGGGCGGCAGCGAGCGTTTGGTCGAGCGGGCGGTGCGTGGCGAGGCTGCGAGACGGTGCCGTGGTTTGGAGGGACGTGCGCGTCGTCTTTGCGAGACAGGAGGAGGGAGGCGACGGGGCGGGCGGCTTGCCAGGCGTTCGACGAAAGGACAGGGCGGCGTGGCATCGCCTGTGCAGCGTCGGTGGGTCAAGGGTGGCGTCGCGAGTGCGTCTCCGAGGCGGGTGGTGTCGTGCGCGTCCAGGTGACCAAGCTAGAGCTACCAGAGAGAGGTGGTGGAGTAGGGAACGTGGCCGTGGCCAGGCAGACGCGCACCTCGGCCATTGGGGGTTGCCACGGCGGGTCAGAGAGAGGGAGGTCGATGGGAGCGTGCCTGCGGGGTCAGGAAGAGAGAGGGTGCGGGGCAACGTCTCCCAGGACAAGCAGATCCGGCCAAAAAGGAAGGGGAGATGGAGATCTCCACAATCTCTCCATGCACGGGTCCCCATGTGTGTGTGCATGGCAAGGAGGTAGGGTTTTCGAGTTGGGCTTCGGGAGGGATGCTGGAGGGTGCTGAGGTGTATCAGATCATGTGTGTGTGATGGTGTGGAGAATGGGTGAAGGAATGAGCAAATGAGAGGAAGTTGGTCATGGCCGGCATGACCAACCTTCATTGTTTTTAAATTTTTGGAAACAAGTTGATTAGCCACATAGAGATAATCTAGGACATATTAGGTCAACCAAGTGATGGGTCAAGGGTCCCCTTGCTTGTAGAATTTTCAATTTTGAAAAGTTAAGAAGAGGAGACAGAGATATGGGAGAGGGATTATTGAGGAAATCTTGATCTTGGAAGATCATATGGGGCATGATCACATGCACAAGGGTGTGGGTGTGGAGAAGGTATGAAAAGAATAAACAAGGGAGAGGGAAAGATCATGGCCGGCAATGGCCTTTCTCATATAATTCCAATTTTTGAAACTTTTGAAGTGAACACATAGAGATGATCCAAGTCAACTCTAGGTACCCATTGTGATGATTTAATTGTCCTTTCCATAGGAAGGGTTTCAGATTTGAAAATTTAAGAAAGAGGAAGAAAGTATGGAGGGAGGAAAAATTTGAGGGGAACATGATCAAAGAGGATCACATGTGAGCATGATCACATGCCTAAGGGCTTATGGGAAATTTTAATTGCTCAACTAAAGGAAAGGATATTCACAAAATTAAAAAGGGTGAGTAGGTTTTAATAATCCACACACAAACCAACATTCACAAGCAAACAACACACAGATTCTACAATGCAAGAGCATAATGAACTATATGCATGCTATTTTTGAAAAACAGAAAAAGTTTTTGTTGGCCCAAAATTTTGCATTTCAGAGATTAAACCAATGCACAAAAAGTTGGGTTGTTACATTGGCCTTCGCATTCGCGTTCGCCTCCGCCTTCGCACGGGTCGCCACAGCCGTCGCCTCCTCAGACCCTTGCTCCTCCACCTCCTCCTCCACGGCCTACCATTCCTCCACGCTGTCCAGTGGCGACGGGGAATCATTACCGCTGCTGGGAGTTCGGACTCTATCCCACCAATAGCGCCATGCTGGAGACTTGCCCCCGCTGTCGGTGTCAGATGGAAGGCCAGAGATGTAGCTCATCGTGAGAAGCTTGGATGAATGGCGCCGGTTGAAGATCCGAAAGCGCCTACATACGGGTCTTATTGAGCGCGGATGAACGGCGGCACAAAAGTCGAAGAGAGCGGCGGTTGCTTTTCCGAGGAGTTTGCGCTTCATTCCGGCGGTTGGCGCGTCGGTCGACGCGGTTGTCCATGCGACGGTTCCCCTTCCATGCAACTGACGCGTCGGGCCCGCGCCTCCTCGCCTCTCATTTCGTTGTGTCCGGCGTGCCCGGAGACGTCCCCTGTAGCGAGGATGAGCTCGGGGCGTTAGACACCATATTGGACCGCGCCGGACAAAAAGGGCCTTTGGGGCGCGGTTGGGAACGCTTTTTTGTCCGACGCGCTCCAAATCCTTTAGGACGCGACTGGAGATGCTCTAAAATCGTTATGATAGGTTAACACTGCAAACTACGATAGGTGCAAAAGAGTACATGGCAGGACATGTTATCTTAAGCTACGACTAGCAAATGGAATCAGAAATGGAACTATACCCTAAACCTTACGTACCTAACCTAAATCACAGCCATCTATTCTGCACACACAAGAAATGTATGTACACACTTCTTCCCATAAAAAGAAAGGAGCAGGCAGTGCACTAACTACTACTGCCTCAGATCCGCGTCGATTTAATCTGATCTTTACGACTCCGCGTCGATTTAATCGGATCAGAGGGAGTAGCATCCAGTTACATTAGTACAATAAATCTTCAGTTAAGTTGAACAGGATTTCGATAAGAAAAAAAAAATGTCGAAACATCATGAAACGACACAGAACAAAGACATAACAGCAGTGAGTGATTTCTAGGTTACACCAAGCAGAGATAGAAAATACAGCTGCAACAATGCAACAGAAGCAGAACTTAGCAATTGGTACAAGTTCATTGTGCATGAATTCAACAAACTAGTGTAATCTGGGCGCACGAAATCAACAATAGTGTTACAACAAAACACTGATACGAACTAGCTAGCTACAACAAAGCCACATGCTCTCAAAAGACAGCAATAAATGCTGAGTTAAAAAACACTCCATCATGAGGAAGAATTGATACTCATCTCACCTTACTTCACCAGGTATTCAGGAGGAAGCTGCGCATGTATTGACACCATCCTTGCAATCACGTGTAAGGTCGTTGAATGTCTCCAACTTCCTCTTCCCCCTGAGGAACACCTCTGTGTCGACTGCAACCCTCATGTACCCATCGAATTCCACTGGATTGCCATTGTTTAGCTCCTTCGTTTCAGCATACCATTCACTGTTTTCATCCCACAGATCCTTGAAATCATCCAGGAAGCGTGTTTGGTACTTGCTGTTGAGTGGGTCGAAGAATGATTTATCAGCCTCATCGGTGGCAATGTACAAATACCGGCCAGCACCAACCTTATCATTGAGTGTCACAAGGAGATTTTCCGGTGAGGTGTCTGCATCAAGGTTTGGCCACAGCTGTGTGTTTTGGGCCTTCTCTCCTCTCACAATGTGCATCGAATCAAAATCCCAACTCATTCGAGAGGCAATGGCAGACACAATCTCCATCAACCGACGCGATTTCCACAACAAATGCCACGGCCGCTTGATCATGGCCTCCGTCTCACCCTCGCACACACGCGACCAGTAGTTATCTGGCTCAACATTTCCAAACTTCCTCATAACCAACGTGTCCTTCACATCACGAAGTTTCATCGGGGTCACCTTAATGTCTTCAGTATAGTGATTCTTGAGCCGATCCTTCTTGTGCCATTTCCCCCAATCAGTCCAGAATTGACTCTGATCGATCACAGATGCAGATTCCTTCAAGTGCTCGAAATCAAAGTAAAGCCTGAAATCTTTTTCTTCATCCTTGCCACTGGCAGTATACCGTGAACTGAGGCAGACGCTAAAGTCCATAACAAGCGTCCGGTTCAAGAACTGCGCCTCACCTAGCGCGCACAAGAATCCCCAAATGTAATGGTTCATGCTCTTGCACCTCTCGCCACCACCCATGTAGATGAGGTACCTTCCACGGCTGAAATCAGACTCAGAAGCGACGACCGGCATGCTGTCATTGACGGCCTCACCTACAACAAACACCTGCTCTGCAGCAGTGGTGGTGTCTGCATTGGCAGCATTCTCGTCGAGCCTCATCTGTGTCTTGACGGGCACAAAGTCCGTGGTGGTCGTCACTGGCGCCTCACGCTTTCCCTTCTTCCCCTTCTTGCCCTTGCGTTTTCCGCTACGCTTGGCGCCGGTGCCGGAGTGGTACTCGCCCACGCTTTCCACCACGAGGGAGCATGTGTTGACGTCGCGGGTGAGCGCGAACCGGCGGTAGTCCTTGTAGTAGGTGGTGCGCCCCTTGGCGTCTTCGGCCGGGCGGAAGCGCCAGGCGAGGTCGCACGCCATGGGGCTCTCCGGCACGACGACGGGGCGGCCGAAGCGATAGAAGTGGAGGTCGGGGAACTTCTCGATCGCCGTACGCATGAGCAGGTTGAAGAGATCCCTATTCCCCGTGCAGTCCACTGGCGCCTCGGTGTCGCAGGAGACCGCCTCGACGATATGCTTGTCCTCCTCGGCGGCGGCGGCCGCGGCCGAGTTGCCGTCGGTGTCGGTGTCGACGGTGACGGACTTCTCCGTCCCCGCCTCCGTATTCTCGGAGCCGACGTCCGACAGCTTGATGAACGGGAGCGCCTCGGCGACGACGGTGGACGAGGCGGCCTCGGAAGAGTTGGAGGCGGTAGCGAAGTCCTCCCCGGTGCGGAGCACGGAGTCGTCGGCGAGGAAGGTGGAGTTGGAGGTGGCGGAGGTGAGGAAGTCGGTGAGCTGGTGGGAGGAAGGGTGCAGCAGCGGGTCTTCGGGGCTGTGGACGGCGGCGAGGAGCGTGAAGGCGAGGACGGCGGCCACGAAGAGGCCGAAGAGGAGGTTGCCGCCCGACCGCAGCGCCGAGCGCAGGTCGAGCGCGCCTCCGCGCCACTGCGGCGCCGACATCCCCAACCCGCGACCCAGCATTCGAGCGGATCTGGCGGAGCAAGGCGTGGATTGGGAAACGACGGCGAGGGGGAGGGATCTGGCTGGGGCGCCGACAAGGGGACAGAGGGAGGAGGAGCTGACGACAGCGCTTGTGCGTGCAGTTCACTCCGGTTCCATTTTAATTACTGGGGGACGCGGTCGCGGTTGCTTATGCATTTGACTCCTGTGGTTTGGAATTTGCGAGAATTTTGTTAGATTGACTGGTAAATCATAGCTTTGTTTTTTATACTCAGTAGAAAAAAAGCATAGCTTTATTACAACTTAGAGCATCTCCAGTCGCGTCCCTAAGCGTCCCCTAAAAGGATCGCCGGACAAAAAAAGTTCACAACCGCATCCCCCAAAGCCGTTGCGGCGCGGCCCGATACGGTATCCGGCGCCGGAGGCCGTCTCCGCACCACAGGGGACACCGACACACCGAAAAGCGAGGCGGGGAGTGGCGGTGCCGACCCGTCAGCGGCACATTGAATTTTAACCTAACTGTCGTCTACCTCGCGACGGAAGTTATTGTCGCGCAGCAACGATGCAGTTCCCGCTGAGGCGCAGCGAAGCGTCTCGTCGCGCCTAGCTCTGCGTGCCGGCGTTAATGAGCATCACCGCTCCCCCGCCTCCTTCCGGCCTATAAAAAGGGCTGCCTCTCATCGTCCCTCTCACACACAAACCCTAGCGCCTCTCTCCCCAATCCTAGACGCCACCATTTCAAGAGTCGACGCCATAACTGGTAGAGGCGGAGGCCGAGCTCACGACCGTGGTTGTGGTCGTGGCCGCGGCCACGGCAGAGCTACACGCTCGCCGTCGCCTGCGACGCCGTCGTCGTCCTCATCGTCGGACATGCAGGACGAGGAGGGGCGCGTGCTATTCGAGTTCATCGTCATCCTCAAGGGCGACCCGCACGGCATCCAGAGGCTGCCGGACTCCTTTGCCGACTACGTCGCCGGCGACGAGCGCTCGCGCTCGCGGCATCTGCGGGAGGATGGCTGCGGCTGCGGCCGGTGGATCGTCGACGTGATCTACGACGCACGCGGCAAGATGTACCTCCACATCTGCTGGGAGAAGTTCGCGCGCTACCACCGCCTCAAAGCCGGCTTCGTCCCCCTGTTCTCCTACTTTCGCGACAGGGACATGAGCGTCAAGGTGTTCGACGAGACGCGTTGCCGCCGGAACTACCACAGTGACAGTGCCGAGGAGGACGACGACTGAAGAGTGTTGTTTCTTCGCAGCGAATACGTGCACGGAGGTTTCTGGTTGTTCTTCCTCGGAAGAACCAACAGGGGCACCGTCAGCAGCTAGATTTTCCAGTTTGGGTGACTGGGTGTGCCCTCGAGTGTTCTTTCTTGGCAGCGAACACACGAAACCATCGATGCACGACCTAGTTAGGTTTGGTTCTTTTGCAATATTTTATATTTGTGTCAACCATGTTTCAAACTATGTATTAGTTTGTGGAAAACCATGTTCCAAATTATGTCTTCGTGTAAATCACGTTCCCAATTATGTATTAGTTTGTGGAATAGTTTTTCTCTTTATTGAAATAAAAATGCAAAAAAAACAAAAAAAAAAGAGTATTTTAATGTTTGGTGCGGCGTTTGGGGGACGCGGCTGGGGAGCGATGTCCCCCAAACGCGGCACGAACGAAACACGTCCCCCAAACGCTCGATCTGGCGCCGTTTGAGGGAAGGTTTGGGGGACGCGACTGGAGATGCTCTTAGGGCATCTCCAGCGGCCGACGCAAACCGTTTGCGTCCGCGGAGACCGAAAATGCGTATGGACCATGCTCCAGCGAGGCAACAAAGTGATCGGGCCGTCCGTGGCGACACAAACCTGGCCCAAATATGTGCCAGGTTTGCGTCTCCGCGGACGCCCCGTGATCGCGCCGAGTGTCCGCTGAAACTTACGTAGGACCCGCGCGTCAGTGGCAGGGAGACCGATAACATTCCTGCCAGTGGCCATTCCCCGCGGGAAAAATCAAAGTAGACTGGCACCAGCAGTCCAGAAGCGATGGACGTCCTCGCCGCCACAGCCACCACCATGGATTCCGAGGGGACCCTCGCACCCGCCGCCGCCACAGCCACCACCATGGATTCCGAGGGGACCCTCGCACCCGCCGCCGCCCCAGACTCCCCCATAGCCACGACCATAGCCACAATAGAGGCCGCAGCTCCGGCGGAAGCAAAGCGTGCCGCCACCGGCGGCCAGGACGTTAAGCCGAAGGCGGCAAAGAAGGTGTTGTCCAAGGAGGAGAAAGGCATCGAAGCCGCGAAGCGTCACGGCCGGCGCAGGAACCAGAAGGAGAGTAATGCAGCGGCCGCCGCCCTGGAGGTCACCCAGCAGGCGTGGCAGATGCAGCTGAAAGCCGGCGCCGCACAAGTAGGCCTCCAGCCGAGCATAGCGGAGGCCTACATGCTCGTCAAGCGAGAGGGGATCGCCGGCGTCGCTCCTCCGGCCTCGTCGGTGAGCTCGGTAAGTTCCCAGTTGCGTCACGCCCGCTCCCTTGCAGGTCCACACGGCGTCGCGGTTTCGCTTCCGGCGTGGCGCCGGTGCAGTTCAACGGGGCGCGTCGACGACGACACCAGGGCCTGGTTCATGAAGAGGCACGCCGAAATCCGCGCTGGAGACACCTGATCCGGCGGCAATGTCTAGCACCAAGGCCTCCTTTTGGGCATCATATGCTGTTCTGGCCCTGTTGTGTCCCTTTGGACTCCATTTTGCTACCATGTGCAAAGTGTGATGAACTTATTTCAGACCTCAATTTAAGCTAATTTGAGGCTATAATTTCGTGCAAATTTGAGCTAATTTGAGGCTACAACCTCTTTTCTGAATTTTCTGAACCTAAACTGACCCGCGTCGGAAATGTGTCGATCCGCTGGAGCCACCCCGACTCAAACGGACGCATGACTATTTTCGCGTCCGCGGACCGACGCAAAGGAACACACGCGAACATTTTGGCCATCGGAAATGAGTGGGCCTGCTGGAGCTTACAAAACAACACCACGCAAGCATGCAGATTTATTCAGCGATAAACGATAGAATGTGGCTCCTCCTCTGAATCTCATGAAATGTCACATCATTATAGTAGGTGATGCATAACAGGACACCCTATAGTGCACCGATTAATAGTTGTAGACACTAAATTTTTGACTGTTGTACACGGTGACGTAAAATAGGGCACGGAAATTTTCCGCCATACAAGCTGATGTAAAATAGAGCACCGAATATGTTTGTGTTATCCACATTTGCATACACATACCGAAAACTCAAATAAAAAATATCCACAACAAATTAAAAATAAAAGTGCTCGTCCCCGCCCCCATCGCCGTCGCTTTTGCGCCCATCATCGGTGCCCGCCCCCATCGCCGTCGCCCAACCACCGCACACCCGATCACCGGTCCCCGTGGATACCTCCGCCGCGCCCCTGGATCTCGTCGCCGTGCCACCATAGGCTCCCGCGGCCACGGGGGGAATCGACGATGTCACAGAGGGCTACTACCGGAGAGGCTCTAAACCGCCATGGTCAACGACGATCTACCACCTCGAGCTCACTATCATCCCCAGCCGCGCATGGCTGTTTAGGTCGATGCCGCCATGGATCTGATGGATGGTGGGCGGAGGTCGCGCCCGCGAGCGCCGCCTGTTGTTGAGGCACAAGGGAAGCAAGATTGGGCTCCACCTAGGCATCGTCGAGCTCGCACCCCCCCTCCCGCATGTGCAAGGTCTTCGATGGCCGCGCTCACTGCCTTTGAGGACATCTGGCTAGATGGCGGTGCGAGGAAGGTTCTGCCGGCCATGGGCTACACCTGCACCGACTGCCACCACCGGTGCTCCCTCCTCAACGGCTGCAAGGACGACGGTCGGTGTGCCGGGTACCATCGTTGCTACCACTGGTCTATGGATTTACATTGTAGGTTAAAAAAGTGTGCTACAATTGTTTCTGCATATTGTGAAGAATATTTTGCTACTAACCTTCCGCAATTTTTGAACCATAAGTTCATGCGACATCCGGCTAGATAAGGTGCGAGGAAGGTGTTGCCGGCCTTGGGCTACACCTGCACTGACCTCCACTGTCGGTTCTCTCTCCTCAACGGCTGCAAGGACGACGGTCGGTGTGCCGGGTAGCGTCGTTGCTACCACTGGTATAGGGATTTGCATTGTAGGTTAAAAAAAATGTGCTACAATTGTTTCTGCGTATTGTGAAGATCATTTTTGCTACTACCCTTCTGCAATTTTTCAACCATAAGTTCATTCTAAGGATTCAAATATTTATTGCTACAAGTGTTCTATAGTTTCGCGATAATAGTATATATATTTTTTTTTCTATGGGGTCTCCGACGATGTCTCCGGCAAAGTTGTTTTTTGTTAAAATTGCACATTTTCCGACGTGATCTCCAGCGATGTTGCAATGATGCTGTTGGAGATATGCCCAAGAGGCAATAATAAAATGGTTATTGTTATATCTTCGTGTTTATGATAAATGTTTGCATCCCATGCTGTAATTGTATTAACTGAAACATTGATACATTTGTGTTATGTAAACAACAAGGAGTCCCTAGTAAGCCTCTTGTATAACTAGCTTGTTGATTAATAGATGATCATGGTTTCGGGATCATGAACATTGAATATTGTTAACAACAAGATTATGTCATTGGGTGAATGATATAATGGACACACACCCAAATAAGCGTAGCATAAGATCAAGTCATTAAGTTCATCTTGCTATAAGCTTTCGATACATAGTTACCTAGTCCTTCGATAACGAGATCATGTAAATCACTTACACCGGAAGGATACTTTGATTACATCAAACGCAATTGCGTAAATGGGTGGTTATAAAGATGAGATTGAGTATTCGGAAAGTATGAGTTGAGGCATATGGATCAAGAGTGGGATTTGTCCATCCCGATGACGGATAGATATACTATGGGCCCTCTCGGTGGAATATCGTCTAATTAGCTTGCAAGCATGTGACAAGGTCACAAGAGATGACACACCACGGTACGAGTAAAGAGTACTTGTCAGTAACGAGGTTGAACTAAGTATGGAGATACCGATGATCGAACCTCGGACAAGTAAAGTATCGCGTGACAAAGGGAATCCGTATCGTATGTAAATGGTTCAATCGATCACTACGTTATCGCTGAATGTGTGGGAGCCATTATGGATCTCTAGGTCCTGCTATTGGTTATTGATCGGAGAGGAGTCTCGATCATGTCCGCATAGTTCATGAACCGTAGGGTGAAGCGCTTATTGTTCGATGTCGTATAAGTAGATTCGGAATATGGGATGGATTTTCGGAGTCTCAGATGGGATCCAGGACATCACGAGGAGGTCCGGAATGGTCTGGAGAATAAGATTCATATAAGGGAAGTTGATTTCTAGGTTTCGGAAAAGTTCGGGATTTTTCCGGTGGAAGACCGGGAAGGTTCTAGAAGGTTCCGGGGGTCCACCATGGGGCCCACGACCTAGGGGGGCCAACATGGTCCGAGGGGGTGCATCCTAGCCCTAATGGTACAGGGGCACATGCCCCTCAAGGCCCAAGTCGGCCAGCCCACTAGGGTGCCCCAAAACCCTAGGGGGATCAACTTGGGGGGGAGGAAAACTTCCCCCCTTTGGCCGCCGGCCACAACCCTAGATGGGTGTGTGGGGACATCCCAAACCGACCTCCCCCCTATATAAAGAGGGGAGGGGGCAGGGGGCGCAGCACACCTTTCACCCCAAAGTCTGCCGCCCCTCTCTCCTCCACCGCAAGTCTGCTCCGGCTTGGCGAAGCCCTGCAGCTTTTCTCCCCCACCACCACCACTACGCCGTCGTGCTGCTAGGATTTCGAGGGGATCTACCACACCTCCGCTGCCCGCTGGAACGGGGAGAGGACGGAGTTCATCGACACTGTATGCACGACCGAGTACGCAAGTGTTGCCGGATTGCAGCACGGGACGATCGACTACATCAACAACGAGATCTAATCTCGTAAGACTTTGGATCTTCGAGGGTTAGTCTCGCATACATCTCGTTGCCTCGTCTTCATAGATTAGATATTGCTTCTTCCTAGATTGGATCTTGGTTTTTGTTCATGTTCACGGTAGAATTTTTTTGTTTTCCATGCAATGAACCCATCATATGCTACAATAGTATAACTTTTTGGCCACAATTGTTTAGCTGTTTTGCTACTTTTAGTATTTTTTTTTTCTATGATGTCTCCGGTGAGTCTCTGGTGAGGTCTTTGACGATGTTTTGCTATATTCTTTTTTGCTACAACTTTTCTGTATTTTTGCTACAATTATACAATATGTTTGCTACGGGGTCTTCGATGAGGCATTCGGCGAGGTCTCTGTCAATGTCTCAGCCTCTCAGGTGAGGCAAAAAAAATTTGCTACAACAGCGCAAGTTTTTTGCTATGAGTATCCAGCGAGATTAGTCCTTTTCTTTTCTTTCGTGAACGAACCGTTTTTTGCTGCACTGGAGCAAAAAAAAACGGGGTTTTTTCTACCCGACAGCAAAAAAGGACACGTGCCAGAACGGGGACCCGGGGGCTAGGAAATCAAATCCCGCAGGGGATGCCCAATACTATCCTTTAATTATTACATAGTTCATGAATTTTAAGCATGAAAAACAACAAGACATGAACACGAATGATGCAAACAATTTTGGGCCACATGTACACACGCGATATGACCAAAATTGATGCCAAAAAATGTTTGTGCTACGTACCTTGTCCATCGCATTTGTACCGCTTGGGTTCAAACATGCAACATGTATCAAGCACGCGGACCATTTTTGACATTCCGTACATATAGTGGACCACCGATTGCAAAGAGAAACGACGACCGTGTGACCAAAGCCACTTTGGTTGTGTACTAGTATAAATGCCCGTGCGTTGCCACGGGGCTTCAAATTTTATTTCTCAATACACATGTATAATTCACAATTCACTACGAAAATTTAAAACAAACCAAAAATATCATAATATAATACAACATGATAATACCAAACGAATAACAAGACAACATTGTTGTGCGGTTTCAAGTTCTAGGTCTTCTTGTTACTCTTCTGTTGTAAGTCCCACTGGGCCGTCATAACAGTCAACTCAACAATCTCTACTTTTGTGTGTATTATTGTCTCACAAAACATAGGTGCCGCAAACACAAGTATAACTGAAGGAATACTTCTTTTCTAATTAGTCTAAACCACACTTTGATATTCATAAATATAATAACGCGTGTCTTTCGAATCCTACTTGTCTTTTGTCAAGTTGCTTATTACCTTTTACCTATGTGTGGTTTAATGAGCTACTTAAATAAGTTATATGGCCTAACGGTGTAAGCGCGTGCATGCAATCGCATGATCCACAAACAAGCGATGGTTCAAATTTGAGTTATGTTTCACTCTATTTTAGCTCGATAAAATAAACACTGTCTTAAAATATGTCATATGAATCTGATAAATAGTAGGTGGAGTTGTTTTTTCCAATAATAATTTTGTATAGAGCAAGTATCCATTACCTAAGTAAATACATGTTCAGAAATATTAAGAAAATATCTCTCATCCTATATTTCATCAAGTTAAACATCCACACACCACAAATGACTTACGTCATTACGGAATTTGCAGGATGCAATTTGTTGAGAAAATGATGATTTTTTCAACATAATCAATTAAAAATAGTTATGAAAAAGATATTAGAAGATTTTAAAATTTAAAAGAAAGCATAATGTTGAAAATCCTAATATAATCCTAACGCTAGCTGGACCAAAGCAAATCTAACATTTATGTCATTGCCTACTGAGAAGTGTATAAATTGATGAAGTAGCTCACTTCATTGCCACAATGCCGAGAAGAAAATAAAGGAGAGGTGTATACCCTACTACGGATTATGGAAAGCAAAGAAAATGATAACATGAATCGTACACATTCAAGCCGCGTCGACCATCCCCTCCATTGCCTTCAGTTGCTTGTGCGGACGGCTGCCCCTTATCTGCCTCCCTACCGCTGGCGATAGGATCTGCTCCTCCACTTCCTCCCGCCACTACCGCGAGTTTCTCACCTTCCCTGCTTCTGCAGCGAGTTCCGCTCCCTTTCCCGGCCTCCCCGACGCCGGCGAGAGGACCGCCCCCTCCCCTGTCTCCTCACCGCCGGAGACACGCCCCTGGTATCTTATTATCCCTAGTCATTGACCCCGGTCACCAAAGATCTCGAGGAGGCACTGGAGGTGTGGACATCAGGCAACCTCTATCTCGGCATGCTACAAGCCAGGCGACCGCCAGGCGCCAACAGAGGTGGAGGCTGAGGCGCTGACTTCCTGCTCACCGGATCCATGGACGCGGACAACGCGCGCAATTGAGGGCTCCACAACACCAGCCTCCTGTTCCCACGGGACAAGCCGGAGAACTGGAGTGTGCTCAGCTTGATGCCAACAAGGACACTTTGCTCCAGTGGGTTGGCCGTGTCGCGAGCTTCCCTGAGTGGATGGTTGACAGCCCTCCACACCTCACCCGTCGTGGTCTGCTGGAGAAGGTCACTCGACAATTCGCTAGTATCCTAGACTTCTGCACATTCCCAATTCTCCCGCATCTCCACAAGGTGTGTCAGTTCCCTCTCATCTCCGAACTCACGACATCCTAATGTTCCTCTTAGGACGCTTGAAGCCATTTGTCAGGATCTGCTAGATCCAAATACTGCAAAAGTGATAATAAGCGAAGATGTGACTAATTTAAAATTTATATTAGCGCGAGGGATTCTAAAATTGGAAGAAAGCTGGAACCAAACAATATATATTGGTAAATGAATCCAATTGTGATTTGTATTGTACTTGACTCCACAAATGAATTCATCCAATTCAGATTTCTGTAGGATAACGTTGCATAGAAAACAAAAATTTTCCTACCGCGAACACGCAATCCAAGCCAAGATGCAATCTAGAAGACGGTAGCAACGAGGGGGTATCGAGTCTCACCCTTGAAGAGATTCCAAAGCCTACAAGAGGAGGCTCTTGTTGCTGCGGTAGACGTTCACTTGCCGCTTGCAAAAGCGCGTAGAAGATCTTGATCACGATCGGTTCCGGCGCCACGAACGGGCAGCACCTCCGTACTCGGTCACATGTTCGGTTGTTGATGAAGACGACGTCCACCTCCCGTTCCAGCGGGCAGCGGAAGTAGTAGCTCCTCTTGAATCCGACAGCACGACGGCGTGGTGTCGGTGGTGGTGGAGAACTCCGGCGGAGCTTCGCTAAAGCTACGCGGGAGATATGGAGGAGAGGGGGGCGGCTAGGGTTTGGGAGGGGGTGGCCGGCCACTTCAAGGGGGGCGGCCAGCTTGTGGTCTTGGGGTGGCCGGCCCTCTCCCTTGGCCCCTCATTATATAGGTGGATCCCCAAGAGTTGGTCTCCAAGTCTTCGAATAAGACCCGAACCAAAAACCTTCCATATGGAGGGGAAACCTAGCCAAGCTAGGACTCCCACTAGAGGTGGGAGTTCCACCTCCCATGTGGGGGGGGGTGGCCGGCCCCCTAAGGGGGAGTCCACTTGGGACTCCTCCCCCACTATGGTTGGCCGGCCATGGAGGTGGAGTCCCATGTGGACTCCACCTTCCTTGGTGGTTTCTTCCGGACTTTTCTAGAACCTTCTAGAACCTTCCATAGAACCTTCCGCGACATTTTAATTCACATAAAATGACATCCTATATATGAATCTTATTCTTCCGGACCATTCCGGAACTCCTCGTGATGTCCGGGATCTCATCCGGGACTCCGAACAAATATTCGAACTCCATTCCATATTCAAGTACTACCATTTCAACATCCAACTTTAAGTGTGTCACCCTACGGTTCGTGAACTATGCGGACATGGTTGAGTACTCACTCCGACCAATAACCAATAGCGGGATCTGGAGATCCATAATGGCTCCCACATATTCAACGATGACTTTAGTGATCGATTGAACCATTCACATACAATACCAATTCCCTTTGTCACGCGATATTTTACTTGTCCGAGGTTTGATCTTCGGTATCACTCTATACCTTGTTCAACCTCGTCTCCTGACAAGTACTCTTTACTCGTACCGTGGTATGTGGTCTCTTATGAACTCATTCATATGCTTGCAAGACATTAGACGACATTCCACCGAGAGGGCCCAGAGTATATCTATCCGTCATCGGGATGGACAAATCCCACTGTTGATCCATATGCCTCAACTCATACTTTCCGGATACTTAATTCCACCTTTATAGCCACCCATTTACGCAGTGGTGTTTGGTGTAATCAAAGTACCTTTCCGGTATAAGTGATTTACATGATCTCATGGTCATAAGGACTAGGTAACTATGTATCGAAAGCTTATAGCAAATAACTTAATGACGAGATCTTATGCTACGCTTAATTGGGTGTGTCCATTACATCATTCATATAATGATATAACCTTGTTATTAATAACATCCAATGTTCATGATTATGAAACTAATCATCCATTAATCAACAAGCTAGTTTAAGAGGCATACTAGGGACTTCTTGTTGTCTACATATCACACATGTACTAATGTTTCGGTTAATACAATTATAGCATGATATATAAACATTTATCATAAACATAAAGATATAAATAATAACCATTTTATTATTGCCTCTAGGGCATATCTCCTTCAGTCTCCCACTTGCACTAGAGTCAATAATCTAGATTACATAGTAATATACCTAACACCCATGGCATTCTGGTGTTGGTCATGCTTTGCCCTAGGGAGAGCTTTAGTCAACGGATCTGCTACATTCAGATCAGTGTGTACTTTGCAAATCTTTACTTCTCCATCTTCGATGTACTCGCGAATCGAGTGGTAACGCAGCTTGATATGCTTTAGCCTCTTGTGTGACCTTGGCTCTTGTGCATTGGCGATGGCACCCATGTTATCACAGTAAATGATTAATGGGTCCAATGCACTAGGAACCACACCGAGCTCTATAATGAACCTCTTCATCCATACCGCTTCTGATGAAGCCTCTGAAGCCGCTATGTACTCGATTCTGTTGAAGACTTCGCCACCGTGCAATCGCTTCGAGCTTGCCCGACTTCATCGCAGCACCATTCAATATAAACACGTACCTGCATTGTGACTTAGAGTCATCAGATCGGTGTTCCAACTTGCATCGGTGTAACCACTTACAACGAGCTCTTGGTCACCTCCATAACAAAGAAACATATCCTTAGTTCTTTTCAAGTACTTCAGGATATTCTTGACCGCTGTCCAGTGTTCCATTCCTGGATCACTTTGATATCTGCTAGTCAAACTAACAGCATGTGCTATATCCGGTCTAGTACATAGCATGGCATACATGATAGATCCTACTGCCGAGGCATAGGGGATTTTACTCATCCTTTCTCTTTCTTCTGCCGTAGCCGGTCCTTGAGTCTTACTCAAGACTTTGCCTGATAACATAGGTAAGAACCCTTTCTTACTTTCGTCCATTCTAAACTTCTTTAGAATCTTGTCCAGATATGTACTCTGTGATAGCCCTATTAGGCGTCTTGATCTATCTCTATAAATCTTGATGCCTAATATATACGATGCTTCACCAAGGTCTTTCATTGAAAAACTATTATTCAAATAACCTTTAACATCGCTTAATAGTTCTATATCATTCCCGATCAATAATATGTCATCTACATATAATATCAGGAATGCTACAGAGCTCCCACTCACTTTCTTGTAAATACGTGCCTCTCCATGACACTTGTATAAACCCGAAGTCTTTGATCACCTTATCAAAACGTCGGTTCCAACTTCTTGATGCTTGCTTCAGTCCATAGATTGAACGCTGAAGTTTGCATACTTTGTCAGCATTTTTAGGATCGACAAAACCTTTGGGTTGTACCATATACAACTCTTCCTCAATGTCTCCATTAAGGAACGCCGTTTTGACATCCATCTGCCAAATCTCATAATCGAAAAATGCAGCTATTGCTAACAAAATCCTTACAGATTTTAGCTTCGCTACAGGTGAGAAAGTCTCATCGTAGTCAACTCCTTGAATTTGTCAGAAACCCTTTGCGACAAGTCGAGCTTTATAGACAGTAATATTACCATCAGCATCTGTTTTTCTCTTGAAGATCCATTTATTCTCGACAGCCTTTCGGCTATCAGGTAAGTCTACCAAAGTCCATACTTTGTTATCATACATGGATCCCATTTCGGATTTGATGGCTTCTTGCCATTTGTTGGAATCTGGGATCATCATCGCTTCTTCATACGTCGCAGGGTCCTCATCATTGTTATCCACAATCATGACATTTAGACAAGGATCATACCAATCAGGAGTGGTACGTTCCCTTGTCGATCTGCGAGGTTCAGTAGTTTCATCGTTCGAAGTTTCATGATCATTATCATTAGCTTCCTCTGTTGCCGGTGTAGGCGGTACTGGTACAACTTCCGGTACTGCGCTACTCTGATCAACGAGTATAGATTCATCAATCTCATCAAGTTCTACTTTTCTTCCAGTCACTTCTTTAGTGAGAAATTATTTCTCAAGAAAGGTTCCATTCTTAGCAACAAAGATTTTGCCTTCGGATTTGTGATAGAAAGTATACCCTATAGTTTTCTTAGGGTATCCTATGAAGACGCATTTCTCCGCTTTGGGTTCTAGCTTGTCCGGTTGTAACTTCTTTACATAGGCTTCGCAACCCCAAACTTTCAGGAACGACAGCTTAGGTTTCTTATTAAACCATAATTCATACGGTGTCGTTTCTACGGATTTTGATGGTGCTCTATTTAAAGTGAATGCGGCTGTCTCTAATGCATAACTCCAAAATGATAATGGCAAATCAGTAAGAGACATCATAGAACGAACCATATCTAAGAGAGTTCGATTACGACGTTCGGACACACCGTTTCGTTGAGGTGTTCCCGGCGGTGTCAATTGTGAAAGTATTCCGCATTTCTTTAAATGCATGCCAAACTCATAACTCAGATATTCACCTCCACGATCAGATCGTAGAAATTTGATCTTCTTGTTACGTTGATTTTCTACTTCACTTTGGAATTCCTTAAACTTCTCGAAAGTTTCGGATTTATGTTTCATGAAATAGATATACCCATATCTACTCAGATCATCTGTGAAGGTTAGAACATAACGATAACCACCGCGCGATGCTACGCTCATTGGTCCACATACATCGGTATGTATGATTTCCAATAAGTCAGTAGCTCGCTCCATCATACCAGAAAATGGAGTCTTTGTCATTTTTCCCATTAGACATGCTTCGCATCTATCAAGTGACTCAAAGTCAAGTGATTCAAGTAATCCATCAGTATGGAGTTTCTTCATGCGTTTCACTCCAATATGACCAAGACGACAGTGCCACATATAAGTAGAATTATCATTCAATTTAATTCGCTTAGCATCAATGTTATGTATATGCGTATCACTACTATCGGGATCTAACAGAAATAAGCCATTCTTTTGTGGTGCACGACCATAAAAGATATTATTCATAAAAATAGAACAACCATTATTCTCAGACTTGAATGAATAACCGTCTTGCATTAAACAAGATCCAGATATAATGTTCATGCTCAACGCGGGTACAAAATAACAATTATTTAGGCTTAAAACTAATCCCGAAGGTAGATGTAGAGGAAGTGTGCCGACAGCGATCACATCGACTTTGGATCCATTTCCAATGCGCATCGTCACTTCATCTTTCAGTAGTCTTCGTTTATTCTTTAGTTCTGTTTCGAGTTACGTAGATATGAGCAACCTAACCGTATCAAATACCTGTGTACTAGAACGAGAACCGTTGAGATAAACATCTATAACATGTATATCAGATATACCTTCTTTCTTCTTCTTGACAAGGCCGCTCTTTAGATGAGCCGTATACTTGGAGCAATTACGCTTCCAGTTGTTCCTTCTCCTTGCAGTAATAGCACTCAAGATCGTGCTTAGGGCCGTTCTTAGGTTTCATAGGAGGCGTGGCAGCTTTCTTGCCACCCTTCTTGAATTTTCCCTTAGACTTGCCCTGTTTCTTGAAACTGGTGGTCTTGTTAACCATCAACACTTGGTGCTCTTTCTTGATCTCAATCTCAGCAGCTTTTAGCATGCCAAAGAGTTCGTGTAACTCCTTGTTCATGTTCTCGCATATTGTAGTTCATCACAAAGTTCTTGTAACTTGGTGGCAGTGATTGAAGGACACGATTAATCCCGATCTGTTAGGAATCACTATTCCCAAGTCACTGAGTTTCTTCGCATGCCCGGTCATGGCGAGCATGTGCTCACTAACGGAGCTGCCTTCTTCCATCATGAAGCTGAAGAATTGTTTCGATGCTTCATAGCATTCCACAGCCGCATGAGTCTCAAAAATAGCTTTCAGCTCTTTCATCAACTCATGAGGATCGTGGTGCTCAAAACGTTTTTGAAGATCGGATTCCAGACTGCACAGATGGCACACCGAACTTGAGAGTACCGAATTTTCCGAGTCTCGTAAACAGCTTTTACTTCATCGGTTTCGGGCGAGAGGGTCACCTAGCGGTGCATCAAGCACATATTGCAGATTTCCGCCGAGAGGAAGATCCTCACATGACGGAACCAGTCGGTGAAGTTGCTACCGTTGCTCTTAAGTTTCTCTTTCTCTAGGAACTGATTAAAATTGATTGGGGACGCCATCTCTACAACATATATTTGCAAAAGTTTAGACTAAGTTTATGACAAATTGAGTTCAAATTTTAATTCAACATAATTAAAAATCTAGGTGAACTCCCACTCAAAACAATATCCCCGCGTTGTCTTAGTGATCACACGAACCAAATCCACCGCACCTAAGTCCGATCATCACAAGACAAGGTGTGATTTCAATGGCGAACACTCAAAGTGTTCATCATATCAACCATATGATTCATGCTCTACCTTTCGGTATCACGTGTTCCGAGACCATGTCTGTACATGCTAGGCTCGTCAAGGCCACCTTAGTATCCGCATGTGCAAAACTGTCTTGCACCCGTTGTATGCACTTGTTGATTCTATCACACCCGATCATCACGAGATGCTTCGAAACGACAAGTCTTGGCAACGGTGCTACTAAGGATGAACACTTTATTATCTTGAGATTTTAGTGAGGGATCATCTTATAATGCTACCGTCGCGATCTAAGCAAAATAAGATGCATAAAAGGATTAACATCACATGCAGTTCATATGTGATATGATATGGCCCTTTTGTCTTTGCGCCTTTGATCTTCATCTCCAAAGCACGGACATGATCTCCATCATCTTCGGGCATGATCTCCATCATCGTCGGCGTAGCGTCAAGGTCAATGGCGCCGTCTTCATGATTGTCCTCCATGTAGCAACTATTACAACTACTTTGAAATACTACTCAACATGAAATTTAAAGACAACCATAAGGCTCTGCCCGGTTGCCACAATACAATAATGATCATCTCATACATATTCATCATCACATTATGGCCATATCACATCACCAAACCCTGCAAAAACAAGTTAGACGTCTCTAATTTGGTTTGCATATTTTACGTGGTTTAGGGTTTTCGAGAGAGATCTAATCTACCTACGAACATGAACCACAACATTGATACTAATGTTTTCAATAGAAGAGTAAATTGAATCTTCACTATAGTAGGAGAGACAGACACCCGCAAAGCCTCTTATGCAATACAAGTTGCATGTCGAACGAGGAACAAGTCTCATGAACGCGGTCATGTAAAGTTAGTCCGAGCCGCTTCATCCCACTATGCCACAAAGATGCAAAGTACTCAAACTAAAGATAACAAGAGCATCAACGCCCACAAAACCATTGTGTTCTACTCGTGCAACCATCTATGCATAGACACGGCTCTGATACCACTGTAGGATAACGTTGCATAGAAAACAAAAAATTTCCTACCGCGAACACGCAATCCAAGCCAAGATGCAATCTAGAAGACGGTAGCAACGAGGGGGTATCGAGTCTCACCCTTGAAGAGATTCCAAAGCCTACAAGAGGAGGCTCTTGTTACTGCGGTAGACGTTCACTTGCCGCTTGCAAAAGCGCGTAGAAGATCTTGATCACGATCGGTTCCGGCGCCACGAACGGGCAGCACCTCCGTACTCGGTCACACGTTCGGTTGTTGATGAAGACGACGTCCACCTCCCGTTCCAGCGGGCAGCGGAAGTAGTAGCTCCTCTTGAATCCGACAGCACGACGGCGTGGTGTTGGTGGCGGTGGAGAACTCCGGCGGAGCTTCGCTAAAGCTACGCGGGAGATATGGAGGAGAGGGGGGCGGCTAGGGTTTGGGAGGGGGTGGCCGGCCACTTCAAGGGGGGCGGCCAGCTTGTGGTCTTGGGGTGGCCGGCCCCCTCCCTTGGCCCCTCATTATATAGGTGGATCCCCAAGAGTTGGTCTCCAAGTCTTCGAATAAGACCCGAACCAAAAACCTTCCATATGGAGGGGAAACCTAGCCAAGCTAGTACTCCCACTAGAGGTGGGAGTTCCACCTCCCATATGGGGGGGTGGCCGGCCCCCTAAGGGGGAGTCCACTTGGGACTCCTCCCCCACTATGGTTGGCCAGCCATGGAGGTGGAGTCCCATGTGGACTCCACCTTCCTTGGTGGTTTCTTCCGGACTTTTCTAGAACCTTCTAGAACCTTCCATAGAACCTTCCGCGACATTTTAATTCACATAAAATGACATCCTATATATGAATCTTATTCTTCCGGACCATTCCGGAACTCCTCGTGATGTCCGGGATCTCATCCGAGACTCCGAACAAATATTCGAACTCCATTCCATATTCAAGTACTACCATTTCAACATCCAACTTTAAGTGTGTCACCCTACGGTTCGTGAACTATGCGGACATGGTTGAGTACTCACTCCGACCAATAACCAATAGCGGGATCTGGAGATCCATAATGGCTCCCACATATTCAACGATGACTTTAGTGATCGATTGAACCATTCACATACAATACCAATTCCCTTTGTCACGCGATATTTTACTTGTCCGAGGTTTGATCTTCGGTATCACTCTATACCTTGTTCAACCTCGTCTCCTGACAAGTACTCTTTACTCGTACCGTGGTATGTGGTCTCTTATGAACTCATTCATATGCTTGCAAGACATTAGACGACATTCCACCGAGAGGGCCTAGAGTATATCTATCCGTCATCGGGATGGACAAATCCCACTGTTGATCCATATGCCTCAACTCATACTTTCCGGATACTTAATCCCACCTTTATAGCCACCCATTTACGCAGTGGTGTTTGGTGTAATCAAAGTACCTTTCCGGTATAAGTGATTTACATGATCTCATGGTCATAAGGACTAGGTAACTATGTATCGAAAGCTTATAGCAAATAACTTAATGACGAGATCTTATGCTACGCTTAATTGGGTGTGTCCATTACATCATTCATATAATGATATAACCTTGTTATTAATAACATCCAATGCTCATGATTATGAAACTAATCATCCATTAATCAACAAGCTAGTTTAAGAGGCATACTAGGGACTTCTTGTTGTCTACATATCACACATGTACTAATGTTTCGGTTAATACAATTATAGCATGATATATAAACATTTATCATAAACATAAAGATATAAATAATAACCATTTTATTATTGCCTCTAGGGCATATCTCCTTCAATTTCTACCAGTGACAAAAGGACAATAACAAAGGGTGCCTCCAAATTTCTACATCTTTGAAGACGATATATCTCATAAATGGAAGACAGAAGATGAAATAATAAAAACAAAACATATACTCCAACATTAGGTTCTTTCTCTCCACTATATTGTCTTAAATCCAGTATACAACAAAGCCTAGTTAAGACCTCAATCAGAACTCCAAAGGAACATCAATAATTATCAAGCATTCTGATTCAGAAATAACTCACTGCTCACCACCATAATTATTCTTGGCAGTCACCTCCCACGATCCAACCTGCAATATAAAGAGGCACAATCAGATAAGAGGATAAAAAAGGAAGGTCAGATAACGGTAAGTTCCATCCAGCTAGGGACTTTTTTGACCAATTAATACTCTTTCTACGGCATGTTTAGTGTGACATGTTGCAGCTTGGCGGATCTAGCACTTAGAAAGATAGTTTCTTCATGAACCAGCCAGAATAAGAAATCAAGTGGGGTGGTGTATTAATACCCTTTCCCAATGTGTTTATGCTTTTAAATTAGGCTTCAGAAGATAATTTAACAAAATGAAGAAACCTTATTCTGGCTTCAAAAGATAATTCATAACACAAAATGTATTCAAACAATTCCTCATTATGTGAAGTATGATATGTCATGCATGCCTCATTCTGCAAAGTGCACTCTGTGGCCAGCACAACAAAAAACAAGACTGAGGGAAGGCCTCTTATAATGAGTGAATCCAACGGATGATCACCATGGAATACCAAAATGATGACATAGCAGGTTGACTCACCAAATCATAGCCGGGTTGCCTTTCATCCAAAAGCACCTAAAATTACCATCATCACAATTATGAAGGATGAACAATTTGATTATTTGACCTTTTTAATTATGATTGTACTAAGATATAATGTAAAAACACTAAATATAATTAGCAATGCTCATATTCTCAATACGTTGGTTGCTGATATATACAAGGAACCTACGCTCTACAAACCTGCTGTTCTTGGATGAGTATTTTCTACCGTGAACCTGCTGCTAGCTCGAAGACGTAAGACCCTCTCTGCATTTGACATATTCAATATCATAAACTATGGTTCTTTCCCTGGCTTAAGGAAACAATCAACTGAATTGTCTGACAAATCAATAGAATATATATGCATGGTATGGACGGTAGAACATACGTACCAATCACCCAGAACTGAACCGCCACAATGAACAGCAGTAGGGAGAGGCTGCATGGCCGCTGCTCTTCTTGAAGCTCTTTCTCCTCACTGGCACAAGCATCTTCGTATATTCAGATATTCAGATGCAAAACCCAGCCGGCAAGAGGTAACAGGCCGCGCACTCCATCGTTAGGGCTTGTAAAACCAGCTGACCCAGGCCTGCATAGCAGGTCTCCGCACCTTTGCCCGCGTTGACCTGCTCGACCAGGATGGTCCCCACCACCGCATGTCGGGTCAGGTCTCCCCCGACGCAGGAGATCGAACTCCTGCATCCATCCTTCTCCTTCTACAAGGATGGAGTCGTGCTCGTTCGTCGCCGCGGAGACCTGCTCGACCAGCATGATCTCCTGAAAAAGCTACCATATCTTGAACAGTATGCACAAGTCTTAGTACGAATGAAGAAGTATGTAATGTACTCACAAGAGAGTGTATTAAGACCTCTGCAAGAATTCTAAAACAAAGTTTCAGCGTTGCAGAAAATAACTCAGCACAAGTTCAGTAATGAAGGTTTAGAAATTCTTTTGCCAAGTTACAAAAAATCTTCAAGCACAAGGAATTGCAGGCCTTACTATTTTCAGAGGTACTAACAATGATACTGCAGCAGTTTCAGACCTTAGTATTTTTCAGATAGCAAAACAAATACTCCATTTAATTAGAAACAGAAATACATCCTTGATTTTATTGTGCCACCAAATATATATCTCAGGTTGTAACAATGCAGGTTGAACTACTAAATATGCAGGGAGTACTAAAAAATGGCTACTGTAGTAAAAAAACAAGGGAGTATATACCTGACCTGCTTCAGAAATTGTGGAAGCATGGATTGTAGTAACTGCTCAAGCACTTGCCTTCCACTTGATTCAATGGCTTCACCATTGGGCGCTTCATCCCGCAGCAAATCATGTCAATGAACTCTTGAAATGAGGATTAAATATTTCCTTCAGAAAATGCAAACATGCAACTACGAATTATGCATGATAAGCTAACATAGAGTAGTTTATTTTTTCAGATTTACACAATTATTGAGTTAAATAAGTGCAGAGAACAAACAAGGACCAAAAGTAATTGCAGGCTGACATAACAGAATAATGAAAATCAAACATGACAAGACAAGTACAGAAAATAAAAATGTTACTCCATCACTCTCACGGAGAATTTTCTGTCATGGGAACACATTTGCAGTTTAACCTTCAAGTGCAATGGTATTTCACAATCTAATAGAGAACTTCTTATGACAAATGAGAATGGGTTCAGAGAACAACACTGGTCAGCTGCCCTAGCTTTATTGCTGGTTCGAACAGGGATTAGCTTGAATAAATATGCATGGCTTCTTTTGCTGAACAGGTATAGTACTGCACATAATCAGTAGAAGGTGGAGATGAAATTGCAGATCCATACATTGCCATCCATACATTGCCAGGAAGAGCAGCGCCATGTTCTACTTCTTGAGCTTTTCCTGGTACTCCTCGATCCTCATCTTCTGCGCCGTAATCGTCCTGAACCCCAATCCAATGAAGCAATCAGCGGGACGCGTCAATCATAATATACCCCACAAGGGGAAAAGAGGGAGGGAATTTTGGGAAGCAACATAGCATTGAGGATGGAATCCAAACCGTACCAGATCGACCACCGTGAAGACGACCTTGTCGTACCTGGCCTTGGCCTCCTCCACCAGCGTCTGGGAGAGCTACGGGCTTAGGGTTGTTCCGTCAAACAGATGAACAATCAAGCAGAGAACGGCGAGGGTGAGAAGATAACCTTGGCGAATTCCTCGGTGGCGCCGATCTGCGTGCCGAAGAAGAGCGCGACCCGCTGGCAGCCGTCTTGGTAGTCCCTGCCGGCCATAACCATGATTGGAGTTCGTCCCTGATAGATCGAGCCCTGACACAACAGATCTGGCTGCCGGAGGAGTAAAAGATCCCATTTTGGACCTCAACCTCCATGTGCAGACGAACATATTTGTTGATCAGCGTAGACGATGCAAGCGAGGAAGAGGGTGCCGTCATGTGGCGCGCAAGGGAGACGGCGCCGTCGTCGCGAGAGAGGGCACAGCCGCGAGGGAGAAGAGTGGACGGAGGGCGCGGAGTCGGTCGGTCGTGCATGGAGGGAGGGGCAGAAATAGAAACTTCGTAACCTAAAAAAATGACTATAGTTTCCTTAAAATAGGAGTATGTGATTTGGTGGAAGGGTAAAATGGTCAGATAAAAATATGTAGGACGAAACCTTCGACCGGAGGAAACAGAACCAGTTCGTCCTTTTTAGATAGTAGAGATAGAGATAGAGACTAGCAAAAATGCCCGTGCGTTGCACCAGGAGAAACAAATACTCAAACGCTTTAGTAAATCATCCTCCCACCAATCCTCGAGAGAACTTCATCAGTGCACCAGGTCACCCATGCGCGACCTCTCGCTTTTGATCAGCATGGTTCAGCCCGTGTTCCTGCTCCGTGGATCCACACTCCCATGTCCTATTTCTCTCGAATTTCATTCCTCCTTGTGCGTTGGTCAATTATTCGCTTGGCCTGCAATTCCTCTACTCTAGCATCACCTCACTTTGTACCGTAGCACCTAAAAAGTGTGTTAATTAGCAAAGCAAAGCATCCCTTGCGAGCCCTGCCCTAAGTTGCTCGTCTCCCGACCACTCCTTAATCGATCTCCGCCATCAGGAATAAGAGCACCATGTCTCTGCTTGCCTCCCTCCTCCTCTGCTCGATCTCTCACTCGCTCCGTCCTTCTGCTAGCCCTCTTTTCGCCCGAGCTCCTCATCCCTAACGTCGGCAGTCCTGCACGGACATCTCTAACCAGCCTCCGGCCTCCCTCCGTTTGTCCAAGCCAGCCATGACGTTGTCAAGCTCTGCCAAGTATTCCCCTTCGACAGCAGGCAGCCGTCGACCTCGCCTGCAAGCTTGCCCACCTTGGCCACAACCAATGACGAAGCGCATGTCGCCTCCCCCACGTGCTCGTTCGTGTGACGACACAATTCTGTTCGGGAGGTTGTTTGAGAAGGAAATAAATGAAACGATACAGGGGTAGATGTGTGGTATTATGGGAGTTGGTGGTAGGGTAAATCGGTCTAAAAAATTATTGGACGAAATATTTTGACAGAAACCGTTCCTTTATTATTTGCAAAAGTTGCGTACCTACAAGCAGTTTTTTATGATTCAAATTGACTACTGGTTTATTTAACTTTATATGAGGAAGCTGCAACATTTCATTCGATAAACAAATGAGAAACGGAGCTACTGCTTTGAACCAATGGGACTGAATTACAACATCAATAGACCTGTTCTTTGCACCGTGGCCGTCAGAACTAACATAATGCATCCTTGTCGTGTCTCTCACAAACGTTCAGTTTTGCCATCTTGAACATTTAGTATCTCCGATGTTAACTGAGTTAGTCAGCTGCACCAAAAGAGTATCTCCGATGTTCAGTTTTTTCATAATTCATGAACACTACTTCTCAAGCCTGGCCACAGCCGCACAACAGATGAGTGGTAAAATTAATGTCCAAAGTTCAGAGTTCATCTTCTCTAACTCGATCAATGCCCACATCTTTTTGGCCAAATCAGATGAGAGTAGGCACCGGTGTTTTTTGCTTCGATCCTCAATCTCCACATAGATGTACGGAACTCTGCAGCCATACACAAGGAGCACTATCCAGTTGCTGTAAGTTCAGTACTGACCGAGTAGATCTTGTGGAGGAGCTGCAAGAAATCTGATTGATATCCAGGAGGGGGAAAATTGATCGGACTGGGCCGCCTCACCACCGACATCAGGCTCGAGCGGGGGCAGCAGCTAGCCCTTGCGGAGGCTGTCCCGCGGCTGGACAGGGACGGCGGGGACGTGCTTGGTCTTGGAGAGATAAGGCGTGAGTGGAGGAGCTCCACGCCTCCATGCTGGTGCTTCCCCCGCGGCATCTGAAGATTTGGGTCCAGGGATTTGTACTGGCCGCGTGGGGGGAGAAGGCCAGCGGCTCCTGCTCCGGTGCGTAGGAGGGGAAGACCGAGCCTTGGTGGAGGGATATGGAGAGGGGGCCGCTGACGCTGCGGGCCAGAGGGAAGTCCGTGCGATGAAGGACGGCCGCTCACGCCGGCGAGGTGGTGCGGCGTCGCAGCAGTTGCTGGATTTTTGGATGGGGATGACCAGGAGGCCGGGCGCGGCGCTGCGTCACAGAGCGCTTCCCTTGGGCGGAGCTCACACTCGTGGATCCCATTGTGGATCTGGGAAGAAGACTTCAGGTCGGGTTGAGAATAATAAATTGAACCGGTACGGGGTGTTTAGTCGTATTATGTATTTTGGTGGGAGGGCAAAATGGTCCAATAAAAAGTTGGATGAAAATTTTGGCAGAAACCTTAGCTCCTTTATTATTAGGTATAGAAATGGAAGAACTCTTCCATATGCTTCCAACATGTGTTCATCACTTATGAGTTATGACACAGACAGCTGCATCAAGAGCAATCTTCTTCCATACTAAGAGCATGTCTAACAGGCCCCTTATAACCCGTCCACCCCGTAAAATTCCGGCGGGATACGGGGCAGGAGCGATTTTGGCCGTCTAGCAGGTCCCGTATTCGGGCTGGCCCGTTTCGGCGGAATACGGGGCCCAGGAAATCGGCCCCGCCGCCCCCTACTTATACCGGGCGCAGGTGCGAGTGAGGGGTTAACCCCTCACTCGCAACCCTAGCTCCGCCATGCGCCGCCGCCTCCGTAGTTAGCTCCGGCGAGCAATCCTGCCCACCCCACCGCCGCATTTCAACCGCTGTTCGGCATGGACGCACGCCGCCGCAGTACCGCCTCGCCGGCGAGCGGATCGAAGCGATCCCGCTCGCCGGACACCGTTGAGGAGGCGTGGCGGCGCCACTGCAAGCGCTCCGCCCAGGGGAGTCGCCGTGCGGCGTGCCGGTACGCCGACGCGCTGTTCGTCCCGGATTCGCTCCGGGAGTTCGCCGTCGGTGGGCGGTGGTACCGCCAAGACCCGCCGCTCAAGCCGATGAGCGGCGTCGCCTTCGAGAAGTGGCGTGCCGACTGGGAGCGTGACCGCGCGTCGAAGGCGGCATGGGCGGTGAGCATCGGCAGCACCAGCGGCGGAGGAAGCGGAGGAGATCCGCGAGCCGGCGAGGAGGAAGCGGAGGCGGCAGAGGAGGAGGCGGCCTTCCTGCGTGCGGTGGCCGAATCCGAGAAGGATGCCGCCGAGAAGGCTCGGGCGGAGGCAGAGGAGGAGACGGCGGCGAGTTCGAGGCGCGGGAGGCGCAGGAGGAGGCGGCCTCCATCGCGTTCATCCCAGATGTAGGATAGATGTAGGTATGATCGCAATGTATGTATGATCCGTAGTATGATCAATGAAGATGAACTTCCCGGGGTTTTAATTTTTGAAAATACGGAGCGAAATACGGGGTCTGCTAGACGGAATCGCTCTTCCGTTAGCAATTTTTCGATACGGGGCAAAATGCGAGCGTTATACGGGGCATAGGAATAAGGGGCATGTTAGACATGCTCTAAACATAGCAACTTATCTTCTTCCATGGTGTAGTTCCCTGATCTTCGTATGGAAATTGTTTCCAAAAAAATCTCATCATCTAAAAAAAACTCATGAAATTGTGTTTCATATTCTTGAGAGGCGGTCTCTTGAGATGCAACAGTCATACTTTGCAAAAAAATCATCATCGACAATACATACACCAAATTGAACATCATAGTCACTACATGTCACCATTTCGAACATAGGAACAATTACCATTGGTGGCAAACATAAAAGAACCGGAAAAATTGAAAAAAAACACCTCTGCATCATAGTTTCAAACACGTTGTGTGCGTCGATGACCGTGGGGAAGGGCGATGTCGGATGCTCTTCTGGTGGTTGCGGAACAAAATAAGAGGGGGAGCACCAACGGAGCCACGTCACCAGCACCCTCCACCACTTGAGTTGGAGTTGGGCCACCCTTTGACTTCTTCGTGCGGGAGGCAGGGGCCGATGGAGCCTTCAGTGGGCTCTTTGGCAATGTTCATGGTTTGGAGGGCTTCTTGGGAGGCACAACCTGGACAAAAGAGGTTGCTATCCCACAAGGGATCATGTGGTCGTGGGCATTGGGTGGCAACGACGGCGGTGGGAACCGTTGGAGGAGCTGCCACAGGGACGATGGGGTCAGTCGATACATTGGAGGTTTCGTCCATGGACGACTATGAGAGGAGAGAGGAAGAGAGGCAAGACGGCAGTAGCATGGGAAGTTTCAACGTGTGGCTATTGGGTTGCGCACTGTGATGTATTTTATTTTTGGGCAACGCTAGCCCTCGGTCGCCCAATCTGGGGCCAGAAAATCGGTTGCTCCCCGCGCCATCGGATCGCGATCCGGCGTCCACAAACAGCCACGCCAATGTTTGCATTTACCCCCTCAGGTTTTCTGAAAATCAACCCGCAGTCCAGGGCCAGTCCATTTACAATAAAAAAAACATGTGTTTGTAGCAATGCAAAAGTGGTTAACAACATTTTATTTATTACAGATTAGTTGACAACAAAAATTAAAAACTATATTTACAAAAATGACAAACGATTACAACAAAATAACCAATATGTTTACAACAACAAACTAGGAGCAAAAAACAATTTTTTGGGGTGTTTACAAATAGTCAGATTCCATGCCATAAATATCTTTACACCAAATTAGTAACATATTTACAACAATAATTAACAACAAAAAACAACATTTTTTATATTTGGGTGTTTACAATAATACTTAGCTTTCATACCAGGTCAGTAACATATTTACAACAAATAATTAGCAAAAAAAACCACAAAATAATTTAGGTGTTTACAACAATAATCCACAACAAATTTACAACAAAAAAAATTCCCATAGCATAAAATATATTTACAATAAATCTCCAAAATATTAACAACAATAGTTAACAGTAAAAACTACAAAAAAATTATTGTCTGCTGCCCCCAAACCTACTTGCCCATCTCCGTGACTATGGGCAACATCGATACCGGGATGAGCTGGGGTTGCTCGCCGGGGAGGAGTTGTAGTGCATCGGGAGGAGCCGGGGCAGGGCCCTCGCCGGGGGAGAAACTGCAGTGGCGCGCCCGTCAGGAGGAGAAAGGGCGGGGCGCTCGCTGGGGGAGGAGCTGCAGCGGCGCACCCGCCGGGAGGAAGAGGGGTGGGGCGCTCGCCGGGGAGAAGCTTCAGCAGCGCGCCTGCCGAGAGGAGGAGGGGCGGGGCGCTCGCCGGGGAGAAGCTTCAGCGGCGCGCCTGCCGGGAGGAGGAGGGGCGGGGCGCTCGCCGGGTAGAAGCTGCAGCGGCGGGAGAAGGAGGGCCGGGGCGCTCGCCGGGAGGAGCAGGGCCGGGACGCTCACCGGGAGGAGCAAGGCGGAGCCGCTCGAGGAGCTGGGCGGCGCGCTGGTCCGTCGGTGGTAGTTGGAGACGAAGAAGGGAACTTTGTGTGGCCAGGTGCAGTGGGACCCACCCACGTGCGGGTCGCGTCTCCACAAGGGAACGACCGATTTTTGTCGCACGATCGGTGGGTTGATGGAAAGCATTTTCCTTTATTTTTGGGCAACAACCCTTGTTCCCCAAATATACATCACTTTGGAGAAACATTTGGGGCAACCATAGAAAAATATACATCACTTTATAAGGATAGGTCACCTATTGGAGCAACGTTTTCTTCGAAAACCATTGGCCCCTAAAATACATCATCTCTAGGAGATGCTCTACGCTGTAGAATTTGGGAGTTCAACGAATTGATTTCGAAGAAGGACAAAGAGAGAATTCCACTGAAACGTGCTTATAGATTACAAAATCGGCTACCATGAACCTCCGCCTCCCAGAAAGAACTTTCGGACTTCATGTGAGAAAATGTGTTGAGCACAACCCATGTAACCCTTTGGGCTTATTTTTAGTATATGAACTACCCCTCCTCGTGGCTAGCATACATATGACCCCACCTACTTATGTAAATCCTAGAAAGAAACTGAGATAAGATTTGAGCTATGATTTTTATCCCTGTGTGGATCCCAAGAACTCTCCCTACTTTACACTTTGGAGTTGTATCAAAACATATTCACCAGACACCATTCACTCCCTGACTTGGGTGGAATTGTATAGCTCTCTCAGTCTCCCCGTTGAGATCCTATTGGAATAATATTTTCTACCCACTTTTAAATTATAGTGAGGCTTGCCAATCTCCCCCTCCCGAAATTCTATTTGATCAGTTCGATGATAACAACCAGTAACCTAAGAGATTGGTAGGTTTGTGTCCTCAATTGGGAGGAACCTTGATGTCTCGTGTATCGTATTTGTGTGAGATTGGTACCGACATTTTCATTGTGTTCGTCCTTCTTCGTGCTCTTCCCCTCCCACACAAGTCAATTCGTGAAGATCAGACCAATGACTCGTATCGAGAGATCTGCATACATATACTATGAGGGGCTTTCAAACCTAATGGGTTGCCGTGGGGAGGGAAGAAGAGGAGTGTATTGAACACATGCGGGAGTTGAGCAAGAGGAAACAATCGCGAACTCAGCTCCCATGTGATCTCTTCCCTATGCAAAAGAGCTCCGATGCGAACTCACATCCTTTCTAGGCTCAATATTAGGGGTGGATAGAAAAAAAATCAAAATTAAGAAGATTGAACACGAAAAGGTCGAGACCAATAAAAAATTGGGTAGAAAATTTAGAGACCCACAATTCAATCAATAATTTTCAGTAACCTAGTACGGAATTTTATATAAGACCGCCCCAATCTTCAAATTTGTGTGACATACGTGAATTGTGGTACTATTGAATGTTGATCAAACTGCTATAGAGTGGTTACAATTTATTTGTTATTGTTGAAAGCTTATTTCTGCCAATTAGTAATAATACATGCATTGGAAAAATGTAAAAAATACAGCTGAAGTGCTAACATTTTTTTAGTAAATAATACAGTAATGTCTAAGTTTTATGTTGACAACATGAACCACAGTTGGGTATGACTGAACCCGATCCAAACTATTGGGTGCCCGATTTGGGTCACTAAAACTAGCGGGTATATTTTGGAAAGACCAAATATAAAAGGGGCCTGCTAGATCAATGTCGACCTCGATTCCTGGTAAAACGAGGTCAGTCCGACTAGGTGGACTTTCCTTTTTTGGCCCGCCATGGGGACCACGCGCTTTCCGGAAACAACAACATGTATGGTGGACCCCGCAGCATATTACGAGCATCTCCAACGTTGTTGGACCACAAAAAGAGAACGCCATGTTTTGGGGACCACGGGGGAGAAAAAGCTACATCTGCTTCTTCTTACCTGCTACATTTGCATTGGATACCATCTTCTTCCTTAATCCTATCTTCTCCTTGTACACGCCAAGAACAAGATGAACAAGGAAGAGGAGTTACATCCAGAATCTTGAAAAAAATCCTCCTCTCCTCCCCTCCAGTTCCTGCCACCAGTTAATCTGCTACATCGACGTCCTGCTACATCGAGGAATTACATCCAGATCTGCTACAGTTTAGATCTATCCCCCGTTGGTGACATAGGCATCCCCAATGGGCCTGCCGAAGATGGTACCCGGGGTTTACTGAAGGCCCACGACCCGAAGTTTATGAAGCCCGGAAGCCCAGTCAAGAGATAGTTTGGAAAGATAGAGTTGTATTAGGAATATTAACTTGTAATTATTACGGGACGAACTCAAATAGTGTCCCGGACTTTGTAACTTGTACATCACGAAACCCTCGGCTCCGCCTCCTATATAAGGAGGAGTCGAGGGACAAAGAAAGCTTCGATTTTATTGTCCTCAAAACTTTAGTTTTCATAGCAGTCGAGTACTTTTCCGGCTGAACCTTCGAGATCTACTTGCCCTTTACTTCCCTAAAAACCCTAGTCTACAATCTGTAGGCATTGACAAATCGATACCTTGCCAATTGGCGCCGTCTGTGGGAACTTAAGGCGACAAGGATCTGATCTCGATGGCACGCTCAACATCGTCGATGTCTTCGGTGGCAAGCAACGCAATGGACAGAGGTAAACAGATCGAAACTGATCTAGTCGATTTTGTTCATCACCCGCCCTCCCGTGTGGATGCATATGCATATCTGGAGGAGCCTATGGAGATGACGTTCGGAAGGTTCTACTTCCTCGTCGAAAAAGAGGGGTCGCATCATTTCGAGGTGCCGGTTTCGTCGGGATCGTCGGCGACCGATTCCGATTTTTCGGGATCATCGTCATCGTTCAAGATCGACACCGAGGAAATCTCGTCACCGCGTTTCGCCAAGTCGACATCAAGCGGAGAAATCGTCAAGATCTTTGGCGGCATGTCCTTCGAGTCATCTGCGGACTCCAATATAAGTAGCGACTCAGACATCGTCGACAACTTCAACTTCATTGACAGATCTAGTTCTGTTTGGGAGGTCCTCACCGATCTATACGACGGTGTCACCAACCCCAGCAAAGGTCAAGCTTCAAAATATCATCAAGTGTGAGTAGTTGGGGAGCTAAGTCGCCCACAAGAAGAGACATCAGAGGATTTCGATAATTTGGAAAATCCATATGTCGATCCCACTGATCTTACGCGAGGTTTGGGCAGTAAATATGTCGGCCCTATGGAACGACAGATGGTGCAACTTCCATAGGCGGTTTGGGACAGAGCCGCAAAATCTATGGACGGTACAGAGCCAATGAATACAACTACCACGTTTGAAGAATTGCAAGCATACCAATATAGACTCGCTCGTGCTGGACGAGAACTCAAAAAGCAAACAACTGAGCTCAATAGGAGGAAAGCCGCAGCTTCTGCGTCAAGCCAAAGAAGGGCAGAGCTCAGCCGGCAGCCAGAAACTTCGGAATCCAATCATGGTGCAGCCCGTCATAGGGGAAGATCTAGGCTGCAGAACATACCCGAAGCTGAGAGGGAAAACTTGATCTAGAACCTCGACATGTCCTTTATGTCAATAGACACAAAGGGGAACATTATTCCCAAAACACCGGAAGCTGGGTACATGGCGACTCATACCTTTGTTGACGCGTAAAGCACACGCCCGTTGGGAACCCCAAGAGGAAGGTGTGATGCGTACAGCAGCAAGTTTTCCCTCAGTAAGAAACCAAGGTTATCGAACCAGTAGGAGTCAAGGAACATGTGAATGTTGTTGGTGACGGAGTGCAGTGCGGCGCAACACCAGGGATTCCGGCGCCAACGTGGAACCTGCACAACACAATCCAAATACTTTGCCCCAACTTAACAGTGAGGTTGTGAATCTCACCGGCTTGCTGTAAACAAAGGATTAAATGTATGGTGTGGAAAATGATGTTTGTATGCGAAGAACAGTAAAGAACAATGTTTGCAGTAGATTGTATTCAGATGTAAAAGAATGGACCGGGGTCCACAGTTCACTAGTGGTGTCTCTCCAATAAGAAATAGCATGTTGGGTGAACAAATTACAGTTGGGCAATTGACAAATAAAGAGGGCATAACAATGCACATACATATCATGATGAGTAGTGTGAAATTCAATTGGGCATTACGACAAAGTACATAGACCGCTATCCAGCATGCATCTATGCCTAAAAAGTCCACCTTCGGGTTAGCATCCGCACCCCTTCCAGTATTAAGTTGCAAACAACAGACAATTGCATTAAGTATGGTGCGTAATGTAATCAACACAAATATCCTTAGACAAAGCATTGATGTTTTATCCCTAGTGGCAACAGCACATCCACAACCTTAGAACTTTCTATCACTGTCCCATATTTAATGGAGGCATGAACCCACTATCGAGCATAAATACTCCCTCTTGGAGTCACAAGTATCAACTTGGCCAGAGCCTCTACTAGCAACGGAGAGCATGCAAGATCATAAACAACACATATATGATAGATTGATAATCAACATAACATAGTATTCCATATTCATCGGATCCCAACAAACACAACATGTAGCATTACAAATAGACGATCTTGATCATGATAGGCAGCTCACAAGATCTAACATGATAGCACATGAGGAGAAGACAACCATCTAGCTACTGCTATGGACCCATAGTCCAGGGGTGAACTACTCACACATCAATCCGGAGGCGATCATGGTGATGAAGAGTCCTCCGGGAGATGATTCCCCTCTCCGGCAGGGTGCCGGAGGCGATCTCCTGAATCCCCCGAGATGGGATTGGCGGCGGCGGCGTCTCTGGAAGGTTTTCCGTATCGTGGCTCTCGGTACTGGGGTTTTCGTGACGAAGGCTTTAAGTAGGCGGAAGGGTAGGGTTAGAGGCGTCACGAGGGGCCCACACACTAGGGCGGCGCGGGCCCCTCCTTGGCCGCGCCGCCTTGGTGTGTCGCCACCTCGTGGCCCCACTTCGTATCCTCTTCGGTCTTCTGGAAGCTTCGTGAAAAAGTAAGACCCTGGGCGTTGATTTCGTCCAATTCTGAGAATATTTCCTTTGTAAGATTTCTGAAACCAAAAACAGCAGAAAACATCAACTGGCTCTTTGGCATCTTGTCAATAGGTTAGTGCCGGAAAATGCATAATAATGACATAAAGTGTGTATAAAACATGTGAGTATCATCATAAAAGTAGCATGGAACATAAGAAATTATAGATACGTTTGAGACGTATCAAGCATCCCCAAGCTTAGTTCCTACTCGCCCTCGAGTAGGTAAACGATAACAAGGATAATTTCTGAAGTGACATGATATCATAATCTTGATCAATACTATTGTAAAGCATATGTAATGAATGAAGTGATTCGAAGCAATGGTAAAGACAATGAATAAACAACTGAATCATATAGCAAAGACTTTTCATGAATAGTACTTTCAAGACAAGCATCAATAAGTCTTGCATAGGAGTTAACTCATAAAGCAATAGATTCTTAGTAGAAAGTTTTGAAGCAACACAAAGGAAGATTTAAGTTTCAGCAGTTGCTTTCAACTTCAACATGTATATCTCATGGATAATTGTCAACACAAAGTAATATGATGAATGCAAATAAGCAAGTATGTAGGAATCAATGCACACGGTTGACACAAGTGTTTGCTTCTAAGATAGAAAGAAGTAGGTAAACTGACTCAGCATAAAGGTAAAAGAATGGCCCTTCGCAGAGGGGAGCATGGATTGCTATATTTGTGCTAGAGCTTTTATTTTGAAAACATAGAAACAATTTTGTCAACGGTAGTAATAATTCATATGTGTTATGCATAAGATATCTTATAAGTTGCAAGCCTCATGCATAGATTACCAATAGTGCCCGCACCTTGTCCTAATTAGCTTGGATTTACATGGATTATCATTGCATAACATATGTTTCAACCAAGTGTCACAAAGGGGTACCTCTATGCTGCCTGTACAAAGGTCTAAGGAGAAAGCTCGCATTGGATTTCTCGCTTTTGATTATTCTCAACTTAGACATCCATACCGGGACAACATAGACAACAGATAATGGACTCCTCTTTAATGCATAAGCATTCAACAACAGATAATATTCTCATAAGAGATTGAGGATTGTTGTCCAAACTGAAACTTCCACCATGGATCATGGCTTTAGTTAGCGGCCCAATGTTCTTCTCTAACAATATGCATACTCAAACCATTTGATCATGATAAATCACCCTTACTTCAGACATGACGAACATGCATAGCAACTCACATGATATTCAACAAAGGTGAAATAGTTGATGGCGTCCCCAGGAACATGGTTACCGCTCAACAAGCAACTTATAAGAAATAAGATACATAAGTACATATTCAATACCACAATAGTTTTTAAGCTATTTTTCCCATGAGCTATATATTGCAAAGACAAAGAATGGAATTTTAAAGGTAGCACTCAAGCAATTTACTTTGGAATGGCAGAGAAATACCATGTACAAGGTAGGTATGGTGGACACAAATGACATAGTTTTTGGCTCAAGGATTTGGATGCACGAGAAGTATTCCCTCTCAATACAAGGCTTAGGCTAGCAAGGTTGTTTGAAGCAAACACAAGTATGAACCGGTACAACAAAACTTACATAAGAACATATTGCAAGCATTATAATACTCTACACTGTCTTCCTTGTTGTTCAAACCCTCACCAGAAAATATCTAGACTTTAGAGAGACCAATCATGCAAACCAAATGTCAACAAGCTCTACAGTATTTCTTCATTAATAGGTGCAAAGTACATGATGCAAGAGCTTAAACATGATCTATTTGAGCACAACAATTGCCAAGTATCAAATTATTCAAGACATTATACCAATTACCACATGTAGCATTTTGTGTTTCCAACCGTATAACAATTAATGAAGCAGTTTCAACCTTCGCCATGAACATTAAGAATAAAGCTAAGAACACATGTGTTCATATGCAACAACGGAGCGTGTCTCTCTCCCACACAAGGAATGCTAGGATCCGATTTTATTCAAACAAAAACAAAAATAAAAACATAAAGACGCTCCAAGTAAAGCACATAAGATGTGACGGAATAAAAATATAGTTTCACTAGAGGTGACCTGATAAGTTGTCGATGAAGAAGGGGATGCCTTGGGCATCCCCAAGCTTAGATGCTTGAGTCTTCTTGAAATATGCAGGGATGAACCACAGGGGCATCCCCAAGCTTAGAGTTTTCACTCTCCTTGATCATATTGTATCATCCTCCTCTCTTGATCCTTGAAAACTTCCTCCACACCAAACTCAAAACAAACTCATTAGAGGGTTAGTGCATAATCAAAAATTCACATATTCAGAGGTGACATAATCATTATTAACACTTCTGGACATTGCACAAAGCTACTGAAAGTTAATGGAACAAAGAAATTCATCAAACATAGCAAAACAGGCAATGCGAAATAAAAGGCAGAATCTGTCAAAACAGAACAGTCCCTAAAGACGAATTTTTCTGGGGCACTTAACTTGCTCAGATGAAAATGCTCAAATTGAATGAAAGTTGCGTACATATCTGAGGATCACGCACGTAAATTGGCAGGTTTTTCTGAGTTACCTACGGAGAATACTACTCAAATTCGTGACAGCAAGAAATCTATTTCTGCGCAGTAATCCAAATCTAGTATCTTCTTTACTATCAAAGACTTTACTTGGCACAATGATACGTCTCCGACGTATCGATAATTTCTTATGTTCCATGCCACATTATTGATGATATCTACATGTTTTATGCATACTTTATGTCATATTTATGCATTTTCCGGCACTAACCTATTAACGAGATGCCGAAGAGCCAGTTGCTGTTTTCTGCTGTTTTTGGTTTCAGAAATCCTAGTAAGGAAATATTCTCGGAATTGGACAAAATCAACGCCCAGGGGCCTATTTTCACACGAAGCTTCCAGAAGACCGGAGGACTAACGAAGTGGGGCCACGAGGCGGCGCCACAGTAGGGCGGCGCGGCCCAAGCCCTGGCCGCGCCACCCTAGCGTGTGGGCCCCTCGTGACTCTCCCGACTCTGCCCTTCCGCCTACAAATAGCCTTCGTCGCGAAACCCCCAGTACCGAGAGCCACGATACGGAAAACCTTCCAGAGACGCCGCCGCCACCAATCCCATCTCGGGGGATTCAGGAGATCGCCTCCGGCACCCTGCCGGAGAGGGGATTCATCTCCCGAAGGACTCTACACCGCCATGGTCGCCTCCGGAGTGATGAGTGAGTAGTTCACCCCTGGACTATGGGTCCATAGCAGTAGCTAGATGGTTGTCTTCTCCTTATGTGCTTCATTGTCGGATCTTGTGAGCTGCCTAACATGATCAAGATCATCTATCTGTAATGCTATATGTTGTGTTTGTTGGAATCCGATGAATAGTGAATACTATGTTATGTTGATTATTAATCTATGTGTTGTTTATGATCTTGCATGCTCTCCGTTACTAGTAGATGCTTTGGCCAAGTTGATGCTTGTAACTCCAAGAGGGAGTATTTATGCTCGATAGTGGGTTCATGTCTCCGTGAATCTGGGGGAGTGAGAGAAACCTCTAAGGTTATGGATGTGCTGTTGCCACTAGGGATAAAACATTGATGCTATGTCCGAGGATGTAGTTATTGATTACATTACGCACCATACTTAATGCAATTGTCTGTTGTTTGCAACTTAATACTGGAAGGGGTTCGGATGATAACCTGAAGGTGGACTTTTTAGGCATAGATGCATGCTGGATAGCGGTATATGTACTTTGTCGTAATGCCCAATTAAATCTCACAATACTCATCATATCATGTATGTGCATGGTCATGCCCTCTCTATTTGTCAATTGTCCAACTGTAATTTGTTCACCCAACATGCTATTTATCTTATGGGAGAGACACCACTAGTGAACTGTGGACCCCGGTTCATTCTTTTAATCGAATACAATCTACTGCAATACTTGTTCTACTGTTCTCTGCAAACAATCATCATCCACACTATACATCTAATCCTTTGTTACAGTAAGCCGGTGAGATTTACAACCTCACTGTTTCGTTGGGGCAAAGTACTTTGGTTGTGTTGTGCAGGTTCCACGTTGGCGCCGGAATCCCTGGTGTTGCGCCGCACTACATCTCGCCGCCATCAACCTTCAACGTGCTTCTTGGCTCCTACTGGTTCGATAAACCTTGGTTTCTTACTGAGGGAAAACTTGCCGCTGTACGCATCACACCTTCCTCTTGGGGTTCCCAACGGACGCGTGCTGTACGCGTATCAAGCTCTTTTTCTGGCGCCGTTGCTGGGGAGATCAAGACACACTGCAAGGGGAGTCTCCACATCCCAATCTCTTTACTTTGTTTTTGTCTTGCTTTATTTTATTTACTACTTTCTTTGCTGCACTAAATCAAAATACAAAAAAATTAGTTGCTAGTTTTACTTTATTTGCTATCTTGTTTGCTATATCAAAAACACAAAAAAATTAGTTACTTGCATTTACTTTATCTAGTTTGCTTTATTTACTGTTGCTAAAATGGGTACTCCTGAAAATACTAAGTTGTGTGACTTCACAACCACAAATAAAAATGATTTCTTATGCACACCTATTGCTCCACCTGCTACTACAGCGGAATTCTTTGAAATTAAACCTGCTTTACTGAATCTTGTTATGCGAGAGCAATTTTCTGGTGTTAGTTCTGATGATGCTGCTGCCCATCTCAATAATTTTGTTGAATTATGTGAAATGCAAAAGTATAAGGATGTAGATGGTGACATTATAAAATTAAAATTGTTTCCTTTCTCACTAAGAGGAAGAGCTAAAGATTGGTTGCTATCTCTGCCTAAGAATAGTATTGATTCATGGACTAAATGCAAGGATGCTTTTATTGGTAGATATTATCCCCCTGCTAAAATTATATCTTTGAGAAGTAGCATAATGAATTTTAAACAATTGGATAATGAGCATGTTGCACAAGCTTGGGAAAGAATGAAATCTTTGGTTAAAAATTGCCCAACCCATGGACTGACTACTTGGATGATCATCCAAACCTTTTATGCAGGACTGAATTTTTCTTAGCGGAACCTATTGGATTCAGCTGCTGGAGGTACCTTTATGTCCATCACTCTTGGCGAAGCAACAAAGCTTCTTGATAATATGATGATTAATTACTCTGAATGGCACACGGAAAGAGCTCCACAAGGTAAGAAGGTAAATTCTGTCGAAGAAACCTCTTCCTTGAGTGATAAGATTGATGCTATTATGTCTATGCTTGTGAATGGTAGGACTAATGTTGATCCTAATAATGTTCCGTTAGCTTCATTGGTTGATCAAAAAGAATATGTTGATGTGAATTTCATTAAAAATAACAATTATAATAATTCTAGGCCATATCTTGCTAATGGTAACTCTTATGGTAGATATGCTTCATCTAATGAGGAAAAGATGTTAGAAATTGAAAGATCCACCAAGAACTTTATGCAATCACAATATGAGCAAAATAAATTGTTTACTAAAACTATGAATGAGCAATCTACCTTGTTGAGGAATATAGGAAATCAACTTGAAAATCTGAATATGGAGATCTCTGGGTTGCAAACTAAACTTGCAAATGCTGAAAACCGAATCTCATACATGTCTGCGTCACAATCTTCTTTAATTAATAAAATGGCTGCTAAACCTGAGGATACAGATAATAAAATTGTTACTACAGCAAATGCCATCCAAGTTAGAATTAATGAGAATATAAGATTGATGGCCGAATTGCGTGCTAGGTGGGAGAAAGAAGAAAATGAAAAAAAAAGATAATATAGCTAAAGTTTAGACTATTACCACCACTAGCAATGCTAATGCTCCACATGTTGCTGCACCTCCTACTATTAATGGTAAAATAATTGGTGTTGGCAATGTTTCCACTTCTAATGCAAAGCGCGAAAAACTGCCTGAAACTGCTAAAATCATAAAATCGCCTGTGATAAAACTGCTAAATTTTTTTCCAACATTGGGGACAATGATCCCATTGCTTTAGATTATAATGGTTTGGATTTTGATGATTGTCATATCTCTGAAGTTATAAAGTTCTTACAAAAACTTGCTAAGAGTCCTAATGCTAGTGTTATAAACTTGGCTTTCACGAAACATATTACAAATGCTCTCATAAAAGCTAGAGAAGAGAAACTAGAACGCGAAGCTTCTATTCCTAGGAAGCTAGAGGATGGTTGGGAGCCCATCATTAAGATGAAGGTCAATGACTTTGATTGTAATGCTTTATGTGATCTTGGTGCAAGTATTTCCGTTATGCCTAAGAAAATCTATAATATGCTTGACTTGCCACCATTGAAAAATTGTTATTTGGATGTTAATCTTGCTGATAACTCTACAAAGAAACCTTTGGGGAGAGTTGATAATGTTCGCATTACCGTTAACAATAACCTTGTCCCCGTTGATTTTGCTGTCTTGGATATTGAATGCAATGCATCTTGTCCCATTATATTGGGAAGACCTTTTCTTCGAACTGTTGGTGCTATTATTGACATGAAGGAAGGTAATATTAAATATCAATTTCCTCTCAAGAAAGGTATGGAACACTTCCCTAGGAAGAGAATGAAGTTACCTTTTGATTCTATTATTAGAACAAATTATGATGTTGACACTTCGTCTCTTGACAATACTTGATACACACTTTCTGCGCCTAGCTGAAAGGCGTTAAAGAAAAGCGCTTATGGGAGACAACCCATGTTTTTACTACAGTACTTTTATTTTATATTTGGGTCTTGGAAGTTGTTACTACTGTAGCAACCTCTCCTTATCTTAGTTTTGTGCATTGTTGTGCCAAGTAAAGTCGTTGATAGTAAGGTTCATACTAGATTTGGATTACTGCGCAGAAACAGATTTCTTTGCTGTCACAAATCTGGGCATAATTCTCTGTAGGTAACTCAGAAAATTATGCCAATTTATGTGAGTGATCGTCAGATATGTACGCAACTTTCATGAAATTTGAGCATTTTCATTTGAGCAAGTCTGGTGCCTCAATAAAATTCGTCTTTACGAACTGTTCTGTTTTGACAGATTCTGCCTTTTATTTCGCATTGCCTGTTTTGCTATGCTTGATGGATTTTTTGATTCCATTGACTTTCAGTAGCTTTGTGCAATGTCCAGAAGTGTTAAGAATGATTATGTCACCTCTGAACATGTAAATTTTGATTGTGCACTAACCCTCTAATGAGTTGTTTTGAGTTTGGTGTGGAGGAAGTTTTCAAGGATCAAGAGAGGGAGATGATACAACATGATCAAGGAGAGTGAAAGCTCTAAGCTTGGGGATGCCCCAGTGGTTCACCCCTGCATATATCAAGAAGACTCAAGCGTCTAAGCTTGGGGATGCCCAAGGCATCCCCTTCTTCATCAACAACATTATCAGGTTCCTCCCCTGAAACTATATTTTTATTCCATCACATTTTATGTGCTTTGCTTGGAGCGTCTGTTTGTTTTTGTTTTTGTTTTGTTTGAATAAAATGGATCCTAGCATTATTTGTGTGGGAGAGAGACACGCTCCGCTGTTGCATATGGACAAGTATGTCCTTAGGCTTTACTCATAGTATTCATGGCGAAGTTTCTTCTTCGTTAAATTGTTATATGGTTGAAATTGGAAAATAATACATGTAGTAATTGCTATAATGTCTTGGATAATGTGATACTTGGCAATTGTTGTGCTCATGTTTAAGCTCTTGCATCATATACTTTGCACCCATTAATGAAGAAATACATAGAGCATGCTAAAATTTGGTTTGCATAATTGGTCTCTCTAAGGTCTAGATAATTTCTAGTATTGAGTTTGAACAACAAGGAAGACGGTGTAGAGTCTTATAATGTTTACAATATGTCTTTTATGTGAGTTTTTCTGCACCGGTTCATCCTTGTGTTTGTTTCAAATAACCTTGCTAGCCTAAACCTTGTATCGAGAGGGAATACTTCTCATGCATCCAAATCCTTGAGCCAACCACTATGCCATTTGTGTCCACCATACCTACCTACTACATGGTATTTCTCCGCCATTCCAAAGTAAATTGCTTGAGTGCTACCTTTAAAATTTCCATTCTTCACCTTTACAATATATAGCTCATGGGACAAATAGCCTAAAAACTATTGTGGTATTGAATATGTAATTATGCACTTTATCTCTTATTAAGTTGCTTGTTGTGCGATAACCATGTTCCTGGGGACGCCATCAACTACTCTTTGTTGAATATCATGTGAGTTGCTATGCATGTTCGTCTTGTCTGAAGTAAGGGAGATTTACCGCTAGAATGGTTAGAGCATTGCATAATGTTAGAGAAGAACATTGGGCCGCTAACTAAAGCCATGATCCATGGTGGAAGTTTCAGTTTTGGACAAATATCCTCAATCTCATATGAGAAAATTAATTGTTGCTACATTCTTATGCATATAAGAGGAGTCCATTATCTGTTGTCTATGTTGTCCCGGTATGGATGTCTAAGTTGAGAATAATCAATAGCGAGAAATCCGATGCGAGCTTTCTCCTTAGACCTTTGTACAAAGTGCATAGAGGTACCCCTTTGTGACACTTGGTTAAAACATGTGCATTGCGATGATAATCCAGGTAATCTGAGCTAATTAGGACAAGGTGCGGGCACTATTAGTATACTATGCATGAGGCTTGCAACTTATAGGATATAATTTACATAACACATATGCTTTATTACTACCGTTGACAAAATTGTTTCTTGTTTTCAAAATCAAAGCTCTAGCACAAATATAGCAATTAATGCTTCCCTCTGCGAAGGGCCTTTCTTCTACTTTTATTGTTGAGTCAGTTCACCTATTTCTCTCCATCTCAAGAAGCAAACACTTGTGTGAACTGTGCATTGATTCCTACATACTTGCATATTGCACTTGTTATATTACTTTACATTGACAACTATCCATGAGATATACATGTTATAAGTTGAAAGCAACCGCTGAAACTTAATCTTCCTTTGTGTTGCTTCAATGCCTCTACTTTGAATTATTGCTTTATGAGTTAACTCTTATGCAAGACTTATTGATGCTTGTCTTGAAGTACTATTCATGAAAAGTCTTTGCTATATGATTCATTTGTTTACTCATGTCATTTACATTGTTTTGATCGCTGCATTCATTACATATGCTCACAATAGTATGATCAAGGTTATGATGGCATGTCACTCCAGAAATTATCTTTGTTATCGATTACCTGCTCGGGACGAGCAGAAACTAAGCTTGGGGATGCTGATACGTCTCCGACGTATCGATAATTTCTTATGTTCCATGCCACATTATTGATGATATCTACATGTTTTATGCATACTTTATGCCATATTTATGCTGTTTTCTGCTGTTTTTGGAAGCTTCGTGTGAAAATAGGCCCCTGGGCGTTGATTTCGTCCAATTTTGAGAATATTTCCTTACTAGGATTTCTGAAACCAAAAACAGCAGAAAACAACAACTGGCTCTTCGGCATCTTGTCAATAGGTTAGTGCCAGAAAATGCATAATAATGACATAAAGTGTGTATAAAATATGTGAGTATCATCATAAAAGTAGCATGGAACATAAGAAATTATAGATACGTTTGAGACGTATCAGCCTTCTTACTGGCAAACAGACCACCCCCTGGAGATCCGAGGGAAGCATTGTATATCATGGCTATGGCAGGAGTTGGAGTCATGGGAACAACATTCGCAAATACAGTCACACCTCCCAAAGGTGCTCCAAGGCAAAATAGTCCACGACCAACAGTGGTAGTACAGGACCCGCCAAGAACAAGCGCGGTAAGAAATACATCGACACAGGCGCGAGTTGATAGGGCACGACAAGAAAGGAGGGAATGTCGGCAGTCACCAGAAGTCGACGAAGAGGAGATGTGTGGGCTCCCCTGTTTTACAAGAAGATTTCACAAAACGAGAGTTCCATCTGGTTTCAAGTTACCCGATAATTACAAGAAGTTCGATGGCCCGCAAGATCCAGAGGATTGGCTAGTCGATTATCTGGAAACAGTGAAATTGACGGGAGGAACCAAAGCAACTGACATGCAGAGCATCCAAGTGCACTTAAGTGGAGCAGCGCAGTCATGGATCAAAAAAAGTTACCACCTGGATCCATCGACAGCTGGGAAACTTTCGAGGACATGTTCGTAAAAAATTTCTTATCTACATGCAAGAAACATGCGTCAATAGAGCAGCTACGAGCCTATAGGCAAAAGTATGATGAGTCGATGAGGACATACATCCAAAGATGGAATATCATTAAAAACTCGGCAGAAAACATATCTGATGAAAGAGCGATAGATGCGTTCGTCGCCGGAATCCGAAGGAAGGACCTAGTCGAGGATTTGGGAAGAACTAACCCAAAAACAATAGCAGCATTGATGGAAATAGCGAAACGTTGGGCAGATAGAGAAGATGTTGTCCACAACAAGAGGCATAGGTCGCCTGAGGATGATCGTAATCGAAATATTCAAAATAGACGGCGATTTTCTCGCCAATACTCTGACTATGACGGTCCCGGCCAAATATCGGCTGGCTTCCGAGGAAATAGTGGAAATAATAATCGAGATGATTATCAAAAGAGTGGTGAACAGCATAGCGACTACAAGGATAGTCCATGCCCCAACAGGCAAAATAACGGTCCTAGGTTCCAGAGGTCGTACATATCTCCCGAAGATATGATGAACAGACCATGTCAGATGCACTTTTATCTCGACAACAATGGGAAGAGGTAGTCGGGACATTTGCAGAAGGATTGCCGAACTTTCCAGGCGCTGAACAGATTTGCGGGGCATGCCAATGCACAGGCAGCGAGCAGGAAACCTCAGGGGCCAAGGAGTGAGATCCACCTTCCACCTCCTCCCGCGATCACGGACGAAAATTGACACCAGTTACAAATAGCGGCAGCACCACACCCGCCTCCTTATATCAACACCAATGGCGCGGTGTCGATGATTCAGAAGGCCAGGCCATCCAACAGAGCTCAAAAAGTAATTTCACGACAAGTCTTTATGGCAGAGAAGATGCCTCCACCAACAATTGAGTACCTGAATTGGCCGGGACAAGATATTGGCTTCACCATAGCGGACCACCCGCAGCAAGTCCCTCGACCAGGGAAATCAGCTTTGATCTTACCAGCGGTGATCGCAGGATTCGACGTTTCACGAGTATTCATAGATGGAGGCAGCAGTATAAACCTCATGTACGCAGATACATTGAGGAAGATGACCATATCCCTGGCGAACTTAAAACCAACCGACACACGTTTCCATGGCATCACACCAGACAAGTCAAGTTATCCGCTGGGAAAGATCAATCTCGACGTTCAGTTTGGAACCCGAGAAAATTACAGAATAGAAAGGTTCGTGTTTGAAGTCGTGGATTTTCCATCACAGTACCATGCTCTAATGGGATGACCCGTGTATGCCAGGTTTATGGCGGTACCACATCACACATACCTGTTATGGAGACTCCCTGGACCCAGAGGCCCAATCACAGTAAAAGGCAGTTTCGCGCTAGCGGATAAGTGCGACATGGATTTTCATCGACTGTCAGAAACCTTCGGGATGCAAGCGGAGTATATGGCATCCAAGCTAACAACTGGTTACGATGTGTTGCCTGACGGAGGGAGACCATTGAAGGAGCAAACTTTTGACACTACGAAAAATTCGAAAGAAGTACAGATCCACCCGACGGATCCCAAGAAGACGACAGCTATCGCCACAAATATGGACCTCGCATAGGAAAGCGCACTCATTGAGTTCCTCCGTGAGCGCTGAGAAATCTTTGCATGGTGTCCAGCAGACATGCCAGGAGTACCCAGGGAACTTGCCGAGCACCCCCTTAACTTGGATCCATTGGCCAGGCCAATCAGACAACCTTTGCGGCGTTTTTCGGAACCAAACCGCAGAGCTATGCTGTCGGAAATAAATCGACTCAGAGAAGCTGGGTTCATCAAAGAGTTACACATAGAGGACACGTGGGTAGCTAACCCAGTGCTGGTGCCGAAGAAAAACACAGAGGTCCATCGCATGTGCGTCGACTTCACGTGTCTCAATAAACATTGTCCAAAGGATCACTTTCCCCTCCCAAGGATCGATCAAACTATCGACTCCACGGCAGGCTGTGAACGTCTTTCCTTCCTGGACGCGTATTCTGGTTACAATCAGATCCGCTTAAAAGAAGAAGATGAGGTCAAAACAGCTTTTATAACAACCTATGGAGTGTTCTGCTATAGAACAATGCCCTTTGGGTTGAAAAACGCGGGAGCAACATATCAGCGGATGATGCAGAAGTGCCTTGCCACTCAAATTGGCAAAAACGTTCAAGTATGCATCGATGATGCCGTCATAACAACAAAGAAAGGGTCAACCCTGATTGACGATCTCAAGGAAACTTTCGACAACCTCGATAAATTCTGCCTCAAGCTGAACCCGACAAAGTGCTCTTTCGGCTTTCCTGCGGGAGAACTTCTCGGGATTCTGGTGTCAGCAAGAGGAATCGAAGCTAATCCGGAGAAAATCCAAGCCATCGTGACAATGCGGAAGCCAATAAAGCTCAAGGAAATACAACAGCTAACGAGGCGAGTCGCAGCTTTGAGCAGATTCGTCGCCAAGTTGGGAGAAAAGGCCTTGCCGTTCTATGCCTTGATCAAACAGGGAGAAAAGTTCGAGTGGAACGAAGAAGCAGACAGAGCCTTTGAAGATCTCAAACGTACAATATCGACACCGCCAATATTGGTGGTGCCCAAGGAAAAGGAACCTCTCCTGTTGTATATCGCAGCCACACCTCAGGTGGTCAGCACAGTACATGTGGTTGAGCGAGAAGAAGAAGGAAAACTCCATGGAGTCCAGCGGCTGGTATACTTCATCAGCGAAGTTTTATCACCCTCAAAACAGCGGTACCCACAGTACCAAAAGCTAGCATATGGAGTATTCACAACCACAAGAAAACTGCGACACTATTTCTCGGCACATCCAATAGTAGTGGTCAACGAGGCGCCTTTGTCCAATATACTGAACAACCCTGAAGCTACGGGTCGTGTCTCCCTTTGGGGAATAGAGCTTTCCCCTCGGGACATCACGTATGAAAAAACAAAAGAAATAAAATCGCAGATTTTACCAGACTTTGTCGCAGAGTAGATGGAGCTGCAAAATACGGGACCCCCAGACTTGTCGAGAACCTGGACCATGAACTTTGACGGGTCCAAAAGGTTAGAAGGAGCTGGAGCAGGCGTGATATTAGTATCACCTCAAGGAGATAAACTGAAGTATGTACTACGGATGACATTCCCCAACGCGTCTAATAACGAAGCGGAGTACGAAGCACTGATACATGGGATGAAGATGGCGAAAGCCTGTGGGGCGACCCGATTAAAGATTTTCGGCGACTCTCAATTGGTGGCTCAACAGGTGATGAACCAATGTGACGCAGTCAATGATAGTATGATAGCATATAAGGAGGTATACAATGAACTCGAGAAGCTCTTTGACGGTTGCGAAGTAAATCATATCTGTAGACTCAACAACGATGAAGCTGACGTTCTGGCAAATATCGGGTCGAAGTGCTTAGCTATACCACCCGGTGTATTTTGGGAGGAGATAAATGAAAGGTTGACTAAGGCAAAGAAACAATCGAAGATAAAGGAGAAGGTCGAGAAAGACTCGGGGGCTCTAGCCATATCGGAAGCAAGTGCGTCAGGAGATGACGAGGAATTGCATGAGGTAATGATGGTCCAAGTTCCTTGGATGCAAGTTTACATCGCGTATATTTTAAAGAAAGAAATACCCGATGATTCAGTAGAAGCAAGGTGAGTTATGCGACGATCCAAGGCTTTCACTGTGGTTAAGGGCGAGCTGTATAAACGAAGTATATCGGGAGTCTTGCAGCGATGCGTTACACCCGAAGAAGGTCGGTTACTTTTAAAGGATGTGCACGAAGGAGTGTGTGGACACCACGCAAGTAGTCGAGCTATAGCAGCCAAGGTTTTCAGAGCAGGATTCTACTGGCTAACAGCAATCGAAGATGCAAAGGACATAGTGCGTACCTGTGATGCCTGTCAAAGGTTTGCCACGAAACCTCATTCTCCGGCAGCGGAGCTGATGCCAATACCATTGTCATGGCCCTTTGCTCAATGGGGTCTTGATATGGTGGGAAAATTGCACAAGGCGTGGCCAGGAGGATACGAGTATATGCTTGTAGCTGTCGATAAGTTCACGAAGTGGATTGAGGCGAAGCCGATAAACTCACCAGATGCAGCATCGGCGGTCAAATTTATCAAGAGTATCGTTTTTCGATTTGGAGTTCCTCATAGTATCGTCACAGATAACGGCAGCAACTTCACATCCAACTAATTCAAGGCTTATTGCACAGAGGTAGGCATCAAATTAAAATTTGCCTCAGTTGCGCACCCGCAAACTAATGGTCAGGTCGAAAAAGCGAACGACATCATCTGCAGCGGCATCAAGAAGCGCATGTTAACACCATTGGAAAAAGCTCGACACACATGGCCAGAGGAGTTGCCTAGCGTGCTATGGAGCATACGGACGACACCAAATACAGCGACACAAGAAACTCCGTTCTTTCTGGTCCATGGAGCTGAGGCAGTGCTGCCGATAGAGATAGAACACAATTCCCCGAAAGTGGCAGAATTTAATGAAGAAACCTCGAGAAAAGCACTGGAAGATGATGTTGATGCACTCGACGAATCTCGAAATGAGGTATTGTCAAGGGTCACCAAGTACCAGCAAGATATGAAAAACTACCACAGTCGACATTTGCGACCAAGGTCTTTCCAGGTAGGCGACCTAGCTCTTCGGCTTACGCAAAATAGCCATGAAAAACTTGAGTCGCCATGGATAGGCCCGTACATCATCATAGAAGTAATTGAAGGAGGAGCATACAGGATAAAGGACAAGAAGACAGGGATCGACGAGCCAAATCCCTGGAACGTGGCGCAGCTTAGGCGTTTCTACGCTTAAGTCGAAATATAGTCCTATATGTAAACATACAATGTACTGAAACGCCCGCGAGTTTTCAGACGCACTCTTTTCCTTTCAGGGCACCGAGTGGGGCTGGAAGGTTTTTAATGAGGCGGACTCATGGTGCTGCAATATAGTAAAGATATGGTGATATACATCTTTTTTTCTTCGATAGGCTCGGGGGCTTGCAACCCGCAAATACAATATATATACACAAGTCCCTACAATATATAAACTTCAAAGTTATTTGCCTTGGTCTAAAAACACCTCGCAAAATCAATAAAAATAAGAACACTAGCCACCAAAAATGCTCGGGGGTTAGAATGAAGGAAAAACACACAAGTTGTTTTACAATATACATGGACCTTTTTAAAGAAAAATTTCGGCAGGAGAAACAAACATTTATTCTTGACCCATCAGATCATCTATGTTCACTCTTTTATCGTCAGCAGCGGCACTCATGTGATCAGCATAATTACCCTTCACAAAGAACTCGGCATCCATCCGAAGCAAATCGTCCATCATTTCCTCGGCCACGGGTGTGACAACTTCGTTGATTTTGTCGATATTCCTCCTTCGCTTCTTCAGTTTGGCATGGCAAAGTTCAACAATTTTGGTCAGGTCCAATTTCGGGTAGACAATTTGCAACATGATCATAGCAAACCTAGCTCCAGCAGTCAATTGAGCCTTCACGAAGTCATGGATGCGAGGAGCATCTCTGAATTTATTCATCAACTCAGGAAGGGTCTTCGGCGGGGAGTTCCGAGGATACATGGTGTTGTAAACCAGGGCCAACGTCCTCGTGCAGAAATCATGGTAATCACGGACTTGACCTGCGCGATCTTGAAATCTGACGATTCCTCGGGTACGATCTGGTGTAGCCCAAAAGCTGGAACCATGATCCAGAGCAAGCTTGACAAGAAGATTGGATCTCGCTTCTACTCGTTGATCTTCGGCAGCAGCATCCAAAAAAGAACCTAATCAACAGAAGAACCATAGTGAGAGTCGGAAAACAAGAAAATAGAGGAGAGGAATTTCAAAGATAGGAAGTGTACCCGCCATATCCAGACTGGCGTCAGTCATCAACTCAAGCATATAATTTTCTCGGGAAGCAACCTGTGCAGCCTCAGCGACTGCCGCCTCTTTTAAAGCTAAGGCTTCCTGGGCCTGTTGAAGGGCAAGTTTCTCCTTCTCGGATGATTTTCGAGATTGTTCCATTATTGCAAGTGCTTGCTTCTTCATCGACTGAAGTTGTTGTCGAAGTTCGTTCAAATCTTGTACTGGATCAGCGTTCAAAGAATCTTCGATGAAACCGTCAGCGAAAGCTTTCCTCGAGTAGGAGGAAGCGGGCAAAGCATCCGAGGAACGAGGAACCGCGGTATAGTTGTCAAAAACCAACTGGAAAGAAAATCTCGACATCAATCTTTTGGCAAAATAGCATTTCATTCATTTGGATATTTACATGGCCATTACAAGAGGTAGTTCTTAGTAAACCAATGGCAGGCTGTCGCAAAGGACTACTAGAGCGACAACAGCAAAAGAAGAAGGAAAATGAAAAACAAGGACAAGATGGTCTACTTGACCTCCGGCTTCGCAGTACTGGGAGAAGGAGCTGGCTTGTATCCAAGGAAGGAGAGGATCTTCTTCGAGTGAGATTTGTCAGCTCTAATCAAAGACTGCCACTTCTCTGTCTTCATCCTCTTCACCTCACCAGCCTTCGCCCAGTCGATGTTTTGCTGGCTTTCGGCAAATAAAGCTATGGTGCCTTCAACGCTAATCTTCAAGTTCTCCTGCTGGAGAGTCAGCCCAAGATCTTCTTTAGGAATGAAGTCCTTGGTAAGGGCAGCGAAGGTGCCTGGCTGCTCTTTCTTCGGGAAGAAGTAGGGGAAAAGGCGTGAAAAAGCCATCTTTGCATCAGAGATAGTGCGGCGCACCAAATCCCCATGAATCTCGAGGAGGGAGAGAGCATCGAGAAGGCGGTCGTCTGCAGGCTTTGCAAATTCAAAATCCTGGGTCATCTTCCCTGCTGAAACAAATTTCGGGTTATCAACAAGCACAATGGAAAAATAATGTCGGAGGAAACCTGATCAAAGTGATTTGTGAACTTACTGACAAAACGCTGATTCTGCGACTCCAATCGAGCGATGACATCTTCTTCACGAGCGATTTGCTGAGCTGTTTTGTCGCTCAAGGCAGTTTCAGCTTCATGGAGCCTCTTTCGAAGACTTTCGACAGAAGCAGCATCCAGTTCGGCCTTTTCCCGAGCTTTTTCACTTTGCTCCAGCTTGAGAGCAAGGTCATCAGCACGCTTGTTGGCTTTGGCGAGAGCCTGTAGCAAGAGAAAGGATGACAATGTCAAGACAAAAAAACAAAGGAAAGTTTATGTGATGACCCAGCGTACCACTGCATGGTGTAGTACACAAGTCGTTGACATAACACAAGTGAAACACCGTTCCACTCATATTACATCTCTCAGAGTGGTACAACAGAAACATATGCGAGTCCAAGGTATGTCTATAGAAGTACACACGAGCTGTTTACATAAGATCAACACAACCTCCTACTTTACAGTGAGGTAAAACTTCAAATAAAGCTCCAGAAGAACGACTCGTAATCTATCTTATTGCTAACTCAAGTTCAAGAGCTACTTGGCTAGCTATAGAAATCTAGCTACTTAGGTGCTAGGATTAGGGAAAGGTTCCCTTCTATTATTAGTCTAGGTTTCCACTCTAGCTGATGCAGAAGTTGACTCCATTGACTTCTTTGACTGGATTCTTCATCTTGTTGCAGTTGACTCCTTTGTCTTCGAGTTCCACGGTAGTTTCTCCTTCGATGCCTTGATCTAAGAAGGGGGTTCAAACGAGATAGAATGAGTACGAGCATACTCAGCAAGTTCATATTAGGAAATAGGTGTATCATGCACTAGCTACATCCATAGACCAGAAAGTCATAGGCCAATGCAAGTTTTCATAAACATTTCTTCAAAAGGTTTATTTTATTCTGAAAACTATGCCCGTCAGTCTTCACAGGTTGACTAGAACTTCATGGAGTTCCTTTCCTGCCGCGTTCGCAGTTCCCTTCCCGGAACAGGGAGTGACAGTCACAATTCTTGATACCCTCTGCAGAGGTGCGTTACTTTACCCCACAAGAGATCTTCACCTTGTTGCCGGCCGAGAGTATGTCCTCGTTCACACTTCCTTTGGTGTGAGGCCCAGTATGAGATCCAAGCCAATCACTGCCTTCTCCGCGACCCTGCAAACCCACCCTTTTGTCCAACCGTACACCCCCAGTAGACTTCTCCCGATTATACGGCTTTACTCACGGTGTACTCCGGACAATCCATCATAGATCGTAGAGCTTATCATCACTAATGGATGGGGATTTAAAAGGCTATCCCAACCTATTGCGGCAGTGCCTCCAACACCCCACCAGCTCTACCAATCCGTTGGCGTGCAGAAGGGAAAAGATATAGCTGACTTCCCCAGAGCCATTATAGATCTTATGGATAACGCGATATGTACGGCGCTAGAATCACTGGACGGCATTGGTATTTAGTCCTAGATGAGTAGTACCCATGCAATGGAACCTCCACCATATCAACACATACCATGGTTCCATTGCCCACCACATAGTCATATTCATAATTGTAAAATAATACTTTGCTTTTCAATTCATGAGTGATAAGTATAGTACTTTGCATATAGTTTGATACAAATAATCAAATGACATGAGCAAACGATGAACTTGCCTTTCTTGACTGCAAGATTATGCAGGCAAAAGCTTCGATATGTGAGAACTCCAATTGCTGAAATACCATCATCGTCCGGTAAGGACAATGTTTAAAGAACTGGCAAAGATGCTATAATGCATAGTATGAGATGCAATCGTTCCGAGCGTAACTTAACCTCGATGATTAAGGATGTATGAGTTGTAAAGATTTCTTTAGGGTTGGTTGCACTTTTAGAATGGTTCTCAAACAAGGTTCTTATTAGGGTTTGGTTATATTAGCATCATAACCAAGTGATATTAGACATCATAACAATCATACACATACAGAATAGTGATGGAATAATATGTAAAGAACAGTTGTCAATTTTAAGTTCTACATATCATGGTTGATGATTACTTATACTATACTTCAAAAGAATAACTTTTGAAGAACATGTTAATTAAGAATCAATGAGTATTTCAAAGAAGAACTATGGCTTCTATGGTTTGATTGACATTTGTACTTCAAAAGAATAACTTTTGAAGAACAGGTTAAATAAGAATATGAACTACTATACATAGGAGCTATGTAACTCTAGGGTTTACTATTGAGTTCATTTGGTTATACTAATAGAAACTAGTTGGGTTCTTAAATAGAATGGGTTTCTATATAGCAAGTATTGGTAAGTTTATTGCTATGGTTTCTTCTAAGCATCATATCAAAGGATGGTTATCCAGATGGTTTAATAAATTAGCTACTAGGGTTCACTATGGTTTCTCATTTGCTTCACTAGGTAATCACTAATAGTTTCTAAGCTAAGTGACTTATCATTTCCTAAGTAGGGTTTAGTTGGATAGGAGCATGTGATGTGATTTGCTACACAAGGTTGGTACTAGGGTTCATAATTATGGTTCTACTAAATTATGATGGTTGAGGTTGATCCTAATGGTATGGTATATAGGAGTGATGATCAATGGTACTAATTCAATTAACAAGTTAGGGTTTATATCAAGGTGGCACCAGTGAATCATATAGGTTTGAACTAAGTATATGGACATGAGATGATAATTTCCTGTGACTTGGTTTTATGCTAGTGGATCATAAGCATGTATTCAATTGTGGCTTATTAGGGTTCTATATGTCAAGTGAATCTCACATCATCACATGTGACACATAATTAGGGTTTTGGAATTGCTTCTAAGGTGGAATGATCACATGAAATAATGGGATCCAGGTCTTACTTAAATTGAAACTAGGGTTTCTAAAATATGGTACAACTCCTAAAATGATGAGTGGTAATAGAGTTGTGGTTACTAATTACTTTGAATCAAAATTAGTAATGGTTTAACATTTTATTAATTTTCACAAGATTTAATAATTAGAGTAATTCTTATTTAGGTTTACTTAAGAATCAAGGTTTAATAATTGTTATTAGGTTTAAAGTATTTAACTTGTTGGCTTAAGATGTTTAAGTAAACAATTGTTGGCTACCAAAATAATATCCGCTTTTAATATTTTCTTGAGTTTTTACTATTTAAAGAAAATAGAAAATAGTAATTTGCAAATTAGGGTTTATGAATTACCACTAATAATTAAGTTAATGCAAATATGATAAATAAAATTAATTTTAACATTTTATTTAGTTACTGAATAGTTAAAATTTAATTTTGGCACTTAATTATTTATTGAATTCAATTTACATTTTAAACAATTAAAATGGCATAATTAATAAGGTTATAAATAAGTGAATTTTTATTTTGACACACATTTTTGTTTTATATTTTATTTAAATAGAGTTTATTTTTGTGAGCATTTTGATACATTATTTATATTTTTCTGAGTTGAAATGATTTTTCTATGATTTTACAAAGTTTCAGCATTTTTCTGGAATTTGAAATTAACCTAAATACTAGATGTACCGGTTCATACCCTAGCCACTGCGACTGACTGGTGGGGTTAATGCCACGTTGGCTGCCACGCAGGCAAAGACTAGTCAAAGAGGGCTGGGGCCGTTGACCTCACCGACGGTTAAACGCCGGCGGCCAGAGCACGGTGGCGCCGCCGCTACAAGGCACCCCTGGATACGTGGTTGGTACCAGTCGAACGAGAAGAAGACGAGGAACACGATGGTGGTGGTGGATTGGGCTATTGGTCGTCGGAACCATGTCGGAAAACATGTCCCGCGGCGGTGCTCTCCGGCGAGGTATCGAAATCGAGCTAGAGACAGAGCTAGGAAGCGAAAGTATGCTCTAACGGCGCGCAAACTCACCCTGAACCTGCTGGTGTGGTCGGCGACGACGATTGTTGATGGAGACGACGGTGATTGACTGTTTCCTGGCGAACCCGAGTGAAAGGGAACGGTGAAATCCTCCTGGTTCTGAGCTCCCCTTGATGCATGCTTGCTCCCAGATGATCTACACGCCAAGGCGCATCTCCTCGACCTAACGGTGGACTCCAGGGTGGCTTCTATCGACGGCTAACCGAAGAACTGGCCGGCCATGGCGGTGTTTCCAGTGAGAGATAGAGAGTGATTGAGAGAGAATGGATGGGCGGCGAAGAACAAGGAGATCACGGTGATGATCTCCACCTATTTATAGGCCAAGGAAACCTTCGAGGCATCGACACGACGACGGCGATGGTCGGGAGGTGGCAGTCTCTGGAAGGTGGTCTGGCGAAGATCTTTTCCCTCCCGCGGATAAACTCGGACGCGAGAGAGATTGGGCGATGTTCTGAGATGGTCTGACGACGTCCGGGCAAGCTTATCGGCGAGGAGTTCGTGGCCTACTGGCGATGCCGCGCTGTCGGCGCCGGAGAAGGAGACGACGACGTTTTCCTCTCGCACGATTTTTAAAACAAACGAAACGGTATGGTTTGGGCTGGCTTCGCTCGTGGGCTGGGCTGCTCCTGGGCCTCGGCTTTCGACTGCTGCGGACTGAACATGTAAGTTTCCCTCCAATTCTCTTTTCAAATTTGCTATTTGTATTTTATTTTCTATTTTCCATTTGTTGTTTAAATTCAATTTGAATCTGATTAATTTTTGCAGGTTCTAAATTATTTGAACATCAGAATCATTTGATAATGATATTCACTATCTTGTTTTGTTTTCAAGCAACCATTTATAATTGAGTAATTTTTGTGCTTATGAGGCACAAGTTAAAATTCAAATAGATATTATTTTAGGGTTCATCTCAACTCTTATTTAATTTAGGAATCAAACCTGTTTTAATGGATCTGAAATTGAGAACATGTGAATGGTGAACATATTCTATTTTGCAAGTGCTTAACCATATTGATTATTCACATATTATTTAGGTATGACTAGGGTTTAACAAATGGTAAAGGAAATGGGATTGGTTCATAATTTTATGTGAATGATGGTTCTTAGAGTTTAAGAAGAGTGATGATATAACCTCTATAATCATCAATCAAGCTTTGACTTAAATTATTTAGGATGAATCCTATAATCCTCATAGTTAATTCAATTGCTCTTGTGGTGATTCTATTTGATAAACTACTATTTCATTTGGTTCCTAAAGCAAGTACTTGGAAAGCCAAATAGAATTGAATGTTTGTTTCACTCTACTCACCAAATGGCATTTAGTATATAAGTGTATATGGATTGGTTTATACTTGTGATCCATGATACACAAGTTAGGACATAATATTCTATGTGGTGTGAATTCTATTTGAAAGGTTTAGGGTTTTGCATAAGCTTCACTAAATTGAAGTATAAATAGGCATGAGGTATGGTAGGGTTCTAGTTATAATCCAAATTAATCCATGGGTTGGAATTCAAATGTAGTTTAGGGTTTAAGTAGTGATCACCAATGTGATACACAACTAGGATTAGAATATGAGCATAAGCTTTGGTTATGTTTCACTAATAGAACATGGCTCTCATCTACAAGATTAAAGGTTGGTTTAAACAAGTAAGATGTAATACTACCCTAGTATTCTCTAGGATAGACATGGCTATGGTTAGAATTCTCTCTCACTTCTAAATGTCTTGTAATATCCTAAGGTCCTACTTAGGATATGATGATATGATCCTATAAATATATGGTTTTCCTAGGAATTCTACCTTGGTATCTTCTGTAGCTTGTTCTCCATGAAATCTGATAAACCTGCATCTTGTGGTATGCCTCCACCTCCTAGCTTCTTCATCTTGATCCTAGCTAATTCACATGGAGTGGCTCTATGTGTTTGTTCCCATGTAACATGGTACTTGATGAGCAAATGGATGAAGGGTGTGGCTCTATTTATAGGCTTGGGCAAGCTCTAGTATCATGACACATAGATGGTGACTCTTGTTTTGGTTTGGTGAGTAAGGTGCTTGGTTGTCATGCCCTCATCCATAGCAATCCTTTGAGCATGAGGTGGCATAACTTGGAAAGCAAGTCATGTAGATATTTTCATCCTATGTGGCAAGATCATTATCCTCTCATATGATTTATTTTTGGTTAGCCAAGTGGCATTTGTTACTAAATATCTTGTGGATGGTTTTATTATTGTGGATGAGTCACTATATCATATTGGATTGGATTTATATTATAATATTGATCAAAAGATCAAGGTTGAAGGTTATTCCTCAAATTTGGATAGTTGGTGTTTGATTTCACCAAGGCATGATCATATGAGTTTCAAAATACCCATAGTTAGTTTTATTCAAATAGTTTGAACTATAATTTGTAATGTAAATGGATTTAGTTTTATGATATTCCATATATTTAATAAGTTATGATTTAAATAAGAATGTGTGGCTTTTATGCACTTTAGACCCTGTGGTTTACCTTATTTGGTAATAAGTTTAGAAGTGAATTAATTTACACCCAAAGGTAGTTGCTAACTTTTAAGTGTTAATAAGTTAGGCTTCGATTCTTAAAGAATGTGTTGATATAAATCTAATTCTATTTGATCTAATCCATAGATCAAATCATCTCTACCCAAAACAAGGTATTAGCAAAGATCACAGTGAAGTTTATAGCGCTTGACTTGATGATCTACTTCAATTCCAGCAAGTCAAGTGAAACTTCAGTTACTGTGGTAAGTTTTATTTGAAGCGCGAAAATTCCCCGGATTTTCTATGCATGAATGCAATGCACACTTTGGTGTTCTCTCATTTTGTAGCCTCTAAACCTGGGATATTACAGTTTACTCAATAGGAGGGGATGAAAGAAGAGTACCTTTCAAACTATCGACAGTGTCATGGTACCCAATAAATTGAGTACCAAGACGAATAAATTGTTACATCAGAGGCTGAAAAAAGATAGTGGCTGAGAAGATCAAGCAAGCGAAAAATCCAATAGAAGACAAAATAGTGGTAAGGGTTCTTACATCGTCCATAGGAGGAGTTGCCGAACTTCCGACCAAGTGACTTGGTTCTTCGCCAAGTTCAACTCTCGCTCTTTTCGGCGAAGGGGCACGGGGGCTGCCGACAGGAGTCGACCCCTCTAAGTCTTGCTGAGGAGGCGAGGTTTCCTCCATTGCACGGCGGATTTCTGAAAGAACCAAAGTTTGTGACGTTCTCGTAGGAGCAATCACATTAACAGTGGGTTCTTCTTCTTCGTCGCCAATGTGCACCAAAAATAGTATGACAATATTCAAAAAACAACATATCGGATAAAAAAGATGACAGAGTAACTTACGAGCTAACGAGGGCATCATTGTAAGGGTTGAAGGCCTCCTCCTCTTCGAGGGAAGTTTCCTCGACAGGTGATTCACCGGCTTTGGAGGTCCCGGAGTCTGCGACATCATCCCTCTTCCTTTTGTTCTTTGGGGAAGCAGCGGAAGGGAGAGAACGCACAGACTCGGAAGCCTCAGATTCAGCTTCTCTTTCAGAGGAAGCCGCGGATTTGTGAGAACCCGCAAATTCACTCTCAGGGCGAGAAGTACCCTGGGTATCGTCGGTGACGACGGTTCGTTCCTCGACTTCCCCGCCTTCAGGAAGGGGAGGTAGAGAGGATATAACCTGATGTTTCTACAGAAGGAAAAGATATACCGACGACAAGTTACACCAATGAATTCAGCAAAAAAGTAGTCGACAAAGTTAAATTCGTCGAGAACAAAGATAGTTTACCTTGGGGAGGGCGTTGGTGCCGCTATACAGTTCCACGTGACAGAGTTTGGAATGGTGTCTTTCTTGCTCAGCGACGAAATCTTCCGGACAAGATTTTCTAGGTCTTTCACCAACAGATCCTTGGAGAAGTGGTCCACGTCTTTGTCGCCAGCATACATCCAGAGAGGGTTCTTGCGAGCCTGCAGGGGTTGCACCCTGATCCTGAGGAAATACGCGGTAATCTGAATACCCGACAGCTCTTTGCCGTGGGTATTCTGGAGCTCATGGATGCGCTTCATCAGAGCCTCTGTCGCCATCTTCTCTTCATCGGTAGCTTCAGCATCCCACGACAGGCGTCGAAGGATCTTCTCACTACCATCAAAAGGAGCGACATTGTACTCTTGCGAGTCGACGTGCTCTTCATGGATGTAAAGCCATCTTTTGCGCCACCCTTGAACAGAGTCAGGGAATTTGACATCGAAATATTCGACATCTGGGCGGACGCAGATAACAACACCACCTACATTATAGGCGGTGTTGTGGGAGCTGTTGCGGCGGACAAGGAATATGCGTTTCCACAGGCCCCAATTGGGAGGGGTCCCGAGAAAGCATTCACAGAGGGTGATGAAGATAGAGATATGGAGGATGGAATTGGGGGTGAGCTGGTGTAGCTGTAGCCCGTAAACAAATAGTAATCCACGAAGAAATTCGTGGATAGGAGTAGACAAACCACGGATGAGGTGGTCAACGAATGTTACCCGGTATCCGATGCGCGGTGTGGGGAAGCTTTCCTCGCCGGGGAAGGTCAGCATCTTTTCCTCCTTCATGAACCCGAGCTTCTTGAGCAGGTTTGTATCCTGGTTGGAGATCTTGGATCTCTCCCACTCCGAGAACTTCAGGTCTTCCGTTGCCATTGGAGGGGTGTGCTTGGAGAGCCTCGCCCGTCGTGGCATCAACTGAGTTGATTGTGATGGGGAGAAAGCAAATGTGCAGGAGCTTTGTTGTGACAATGGGGGATTTTGGAGAGAGACAGAGCAAAGGTGCGGCGCAGCGAAGGGAGTAATGGAGGAAGAAGAAGATCCTTTATAGCAAACCTACGAATAGACGTGTTGTTGGATGCAGTAGGAATGGGCTTGATGCCTTACACGTGTCTCCATGGGTAATAAGGTCTTTTTACTGCGACGGATCTGGACAGGCGCTACAGCGCGTGTGCTAGAAAAAGCGGAGGACGTGTGTCCCCCACTTGCGTAACGTGTCAAGTACCGCAGAGTTTCGGGTCCACAGGTCAGTGATAGGATAGAACACGCGTCTTCCCGATACAGTGGTCATGACTATCGTCAGCACTGATGTTGATGAGGTCTAAGACCCCGTGTGTGGCCCGATCTTGCGGTTGACCCGAAATCCAACAGAGGGAGAGAGGGAGAGCGCGAAGAACACGATGAACACGAAGAACACGATGAACTCACGCACGCACACCAACCCGATACAATCGATACTTACCCCGTGGCTCGATGGACCACGCCAATAGAATCAACCCGGAAGAGACACGCGGTAGAATTCCGAGCGGAGAGATTGGTGAGGGAGATGAATCTAGGAGTGGGAGAGAGAGTGGGTGACACTAGAATCTCACACACCAAATCCAATCATCCAACATAGGTAGCCTTGATACAAGGGGGATGAAACCCTAGGGAGACAAAGCTCATCTTCATGTCTAAGCTATCATCTTGTCTAAAGAGGTAAGGGGGCGACCGGGGTGCTTATATAGGCATACAAGGCAGCTCGGGTCGAACGGGTACAAGTTGGTGGGTCAAACCCGTGAAATCCGGTCCAGGGGCCGGTCCGACCGGGTCTGGGACCGGGCCATCCGGTCCAAACCGGATTCTGGGCCGGCCGGTGACCGGGCGAGGCTTCCGAAGCCCCGGGACTGCGTCCGGATGGCACAAGCGGAGATTCCGGTCGAAACCGGCCAGGCCGGTCGAGGCCCGGCCGACCGGCCCTGGGCCGGGTGGGCCGGCCTGTGGCCCGGTTGACCGGCCCTGGGACCGGCCGGCCTTCCTCCTCTCGCCTCTTCTTCCTCTTCCTTCCTTCTTCCTTCCTTCTTCTTATTCTTCCTTCTTCCTTGCACCATGGGAGTTCCTCCTCTCCGGTTCCTCGATGATTCTTGTACCTTGACACAAATGGTGGGGGATTTGTGTTGTTGGTCCACTTGGGGGACTCCTTGGCCATGGTGTAGTGTCGACGATAGGCGGGGCTGCCCTTGACGGTCTTGAGGCGTAGGTGTCCGAAGGCCACCCCGCATCATCTCCCCCCCCCCTTGGGGAAGAGTCGTCCTCGACTCTTGTTCCTTCTCACCGACGGTGTAGTCCAAGACGGTTCTCCCATGTTGTGGTAGAGGGAAAAAGTCGCGGTCGAAGAAGAACTTGGGGAAAAACAACTTGCAAATGGAAAGCTTGTGGATGCCAATTTTGTGATCGGCGAACATGAAGCTCTCAAGCAAATACGAAGCAACAAGTCGTTTCTCAAAGAGGCAATAGGCAAAAATGGGAAACAAAAGTGTGTGGGTGTATCCAAAATGTGGAAGATCAAAAGTTTGTGCATGTAAGAGTTGTATGGTGTGAAGAATGTGTGTTGTGGCCTTGTCCCAAGCAAATGGAACAAACAAAAGGCAAGTATCGGCGGCAAAATTTGGGGCAAAATTGTTATGTGCAATGGCAAAACGATGGAGACTTCGAGCTTGGAAGAGTATGGTTGGCGTGAGCCGAGTATGAGCCTCCTCAAGTGTGAAAGAATCCATTGCAAATGCCAAAGATGAAATGAAAAATCCAAAGAAGAGCAACTTTTTGTATGACATGTGGCACAAGATGCATAAGGTGTCTCTCACATGTATTACATGGTCCTTGAGATTCTCGAAGTGTATGATGAAAACATCAAGACATACAACAATCATTGTGCCAACAAGATGTGTCAAGATACGTTGCATAAGAGGCAAAAGAGGTGACGAGGAGTTGGACCAAACCGGAAACTCGACAAGGCAAGCCGGAAACACACGAGGGCGAAAGCGTTTGGGAACATACCCTTTGGTGTGAATCCCATGGGTCGGGTCATGTATCTCGTCCTTGTTGGGGTAGCTCTCAATTGCGCATTTTGTGAGCTCATGCTCCGTAGCGGTGGAAGTTGATGGTCGGCTACCTACACATGGAATGAGCAAAACAAAGAGCGTATGTGCATGGTAGAGGAACACATCATCCATCATGATGTTCCAAGACTTGTGCACATCACCATTAGTGTCAAGCAAGATAGTATGAAATGCATGGCGATAGTGCAAATGGCATGAAGGTGCATGCGTGGCATGTGGGAACTCATGATCATCAAAAATGGAGAAGGCTATGGGGGCCATCTCATGGACAATGAAATAAGCATTCTTGCATACCAAGCATAAGAAAGAGCAATTGTTCACAATCTTGGATGCAAGGATCATGGAATGGTGTAAACATTTGGGGCAAAGCATGCGGAACATGTTATCATTGTTGTCGACAACCCTATGTAAAGTGCAAGTGTTCATCAAGGGTGGCACAACACAAGTATTATCATTATCATTGCAAGCAAGCGGGGAAAACGTGAAACTCTCATAGCATGGCATGTTCATGATATCACAAGCATTCACTTCCACATGATCAGCAATGTTAACAAGCAAGGTATCGCATGGGAAAATGAAAGTAGCATGTGAAGTAGCCAATGGATCATCGAGATCATGCATGCACTCATAAGTCATCATGTCCACTAGTGGGATCATGGCATCATCAACACCTATGTTGTTACCTTTGTAGGCCGACTCATTTGAAATAGGTGTTGTGGAAGTAGGAGGATCCATGTGGTCGACATATCCATCTTGGAGCAAGCATGGTGAGATATCATCATCTTCATGCACCATGTACATCGTCTCCATGAGCGGGAACTCGTCCTCCGTGGAACCTAGTGCAACATAAGAAGACACAAACGAGGGAGAGGTTAATGTGTTAGCAATTGCGATGTCCTCCATGGACCTATCATCTACCTCTCTCAACTCACTTTGTGTATCACTCATGTCCTCCAAACGGAAGCACTCAAACTCACATATGGGGTGGAAGTCACTCAACTCACTATCACTCTCACTCAAGTGGGCTAAGTGGCTCTCATGCTCACATGGGATTGGTACCAACTCATCAATCAAGCATATAGGAGTAGGCTCGACTTTATCATCTCCATGCGCCTCCTTGGTTGAAGGGAGATTCCCATGCTCAACCATCTCAACTCCATGCGCCTCCATAGGTGAAGGGAGAATCCCATGGTCACCATGCTCAACTCCATCGCCTCCCAAGTCATCCTCAAGCGGTGGCGCCATGGTGTTGATGAGAGCTAGGCTCGGCTCAACTTCGCCCTTGAGTTCACCTTGGCGATCTTCATCTTGAAGTGTTGGCGCAATAGGCATCTTGGGGACTTGTGCTTGTAGCTTGTCGAAGTAGAGCGTCTTGGCGCTTGGCGTTGTGCATTGCCATGCCACGTGACCCTTGGCCTTGCACACCTCACATAGGAGATTGGGACATTCCCGTGGAGGGTGGCCTTGTTGCTTGCACTTGTAGCATCGGAGTCCATAGGCACGTGACGAGGTAGAGGCCATTGTGGTGGTGGCACAAGAGGTGGAAGTCGCCTTATGAGGAAGGTATGCTCGATGTGCACTTGCTATCCTTGGAGTGGTAGGCACCCTATCATGGTGTTTGTCGCCTTCATGTCGAGGCTCTCGTCTTCGTGCATCATCACCATGGCTTGAGTGGTGTCGTCGAAGATCCGTGGAAGATGTTGGTCGATGGCGCTCATGGGGTGGCTTGTGTCGGTGATGCTCATGGGGTGACATATGTCGATGGGAGCCATGCGACGGTGGTGGTCGACGACGATCATGAGAAGGTGTATGTCGATGACGATCCTTGACATGCCTAGAGAATAGCTCATGTGGCTTGGCATATTGCTTGTGGCGCCTTGTGGAGCTTGGAGAAGAGTGTCGATGACGATCATGTTGGGGACGCTCTTGATGCTCCACATGATGTGCTTGAAGTCGACGATTTTGTGCATAAGCACTCTCATGGTGGCGCCTTGTGGAGCTCGTAGAAGTGTGTCGATGACGCTCATGATGGGGACGCTCTTGATGATCCATATGATGGTGCCATCGTGGAGGTCCGCTATCTTCATATGTAGCTCCATTGGCCAAGTAGGTGACTAGGTGAGGCTCCGCCATGGTGTCGATGTCGTAGGCGTGGCGTTGCTCCACCATGTCGTCCATGCTTGATGAGCCATTGTCGGTGTAGAGCTCGTCGGAGTCGTCCTCAAGGTGGTGCTCCACCATGTCGTCCATGTCGATGATGCTTGGGGAGCCATGGTCGTTATCAAGCTCCTCGATGTTGGACATGCCGATGATGCTTGTGGAGCTATAGTCGGAGTAGAGCTCCACATGTTCCTCCACATCCGCGGTGCTTGAAGAGGTATCCTCCTCGAAGTGCTCCGTGTACTCCTCCGTATCTTCTTCGTCGCTATTCATGTTAGCACGATGGTATCTATATGGTGTATGTTAGTGGAAGAACACTACCTCGCAACCTTACCGTGGTATGACAAGATTGGGGTGATCCAACAAACCGAGAGTTAGAACAATTGTATCGGGCACTCACACAAAAGCACACGCAAAAGCTAGCAAATATGGTGTTAGGTGAGTATGGTGGAAAGCCAAAAGACGAAATCCGAAATCAAGTGTATTGTCAAGAGTGGGTGAAATCCAAAAATCAAATGTCAAAGCGATGATCACTATAAACACGGAAAAGATGTGGAACGCACACACGAGATGAACGGGGTTAGTGCGACCAAGGAATGAGCGGAAAAGTGTAAGAAGCCCTTAAGCAAGGGTGCTCGGTGTCACACTAACACAAGAAGAGATCAAAGCTTTGGTTGCAACGGAGAGACAACAAGATTTACACGCGGCCTCTCTTCTCTTATCTCTCTTTTGCTTAAAAGCTTTTTCTCTTTTGTATTTGGTGGCACTTGACACTCTTTTGTATATATGGTGGCACTTTGTACACTTTTGTATGTATGATGGCACTTGCACTCTTGTTGTGCTTTTCTTTCTTTTTCACGCTCTATGTTAGCGTTAGCTCGCTCTTGCTATCTTGCCACACGAGTTTTGCTTAGAAGCTTGACTCCACACTACACACACACACCTCACAATCGGGGCCACGTGCAATGTCTCGCAACACTTGATAAGCAATGCTCGATAGGATAGATCGCAAAAGAAGAGGGGTTACAAGGGGAATGCAAGTTATACCTAGATGTTAGGCGGTGATGAACACACAACTTGCGATGATGGTGGTGGTGTCAAGAGTACGTTTGCAAGTCCGGGGTGTCGAGGATGTTGTCGCTTGCTTCGGAGCTGCGGGTTAGTGTCACAAACAAGGCACTCAAACTGGAGCAAGCAAACAAAAGTTAGCGGAAGAAAATGGTCAAAGTAGCTTGGCGGTGGTGGCGGTGGTATGCCGGTGGTGGTGGTGTCGATGCCGGCGGAGGAGAGGAGTGGCGGTGGTCGGCGGTGGAGGTGGAGGGGTGGCGCCCGGTCCAGGGGCCGGTTGGGCCGGACCTGGGGCCGGCCTGGCCGGTCACACGGCCGGTCGACCGGGTTCTGGGCTGGCCCGGCCGGTCTGCAGCCCGGTTGACCGGATTTCTCAACCGGGACGCAGTTTCTCTCTCCTGTTCTTCACGAAAATCGACCAAATTGACCAAAACGGAGGGGAAACGATGGAATTGGGGGCTAAAAGTTGGGGAGATAGTAGATCAAGCACTCTAACACCAAATCCATGGACCAAAACCACTCAAAACGCAACCAAATCGCAGATCGGTCAAGAGGCAAATTAGGGCTATTTTTGGGGATTTTTGGGGAAAAATTTTAGAGACGAAATTGGATGGGTGGGGGGTCAAATCCGCGGAAACCAAAGGCTGCTGATACCATATGATGAGGTCTAAGACCCCGTGTGTGGCCCGATCTTGCGGTTGACCCGAAATCCAACGGAGGGAGAGAGGGAGAGCGCGAAGAACACGATGAACACGATGAACTCACGCACGCACACCAACCCGATACAATCGATACTTACCCCGTGGCTCGATGGACCACGCCAATAGAATCAACCCGGAAGAGACACGCGGTAGAATTCCGAGCGGAGAGATTGGTGAGGGAGATGAATCTAGGAGTGGGAGAGAGAGTGGGTGACACTAGAATCTCACACACCAAATCCAATCATCCAACATAGGTAGCCTTGATACAAAGGGGATGAAACCCTAGGGAGACAAAGCTCATCTTCATGTCTAAGCTATCATCTTGTCTAAAGAGGTAAGGGGGCGACCGGGGTGCTTATATAGGCATACAAGGCAGCTCGGGTCGAACGGGTACAAGTTGGTGGGTCAAACCCGTGAAATCCGGTCCAGGGGCCGGTCCGACCGGGTCTGGGACCGGGCCATCCGGTCCAAACCGGATTCTGGGCCGGCCGGTGACCGGGCGAGGCTTCCGAAGCCCCGGGACTGCGTCCGGATGGCATAAGCGGAGATTCCGGTCGAAACCGGCCAGGCCGGTCAGGGGCCCGGTCAGACCGGCCCTGGGGCCGGGTGGGCCGGCCTGTGGCCCGGTTGACCGGCCCTGGGACCGGCCGGCCTTCCTCCTCTCGCCTCTTCTTCCTCTTCCTTCCTTCTTCCTTCCTTCTTCTTCTTCTTCCTTCTTCCTTGCACCATGGGAGTTCCTCCTCTCCGGTTCCTCGATGATTCTTGTACCTTGACACAAATGGTGGGGGATTTGTGTTGTTGGTCCACTTGGGGGACTCCTTGGCCATGGTGTAGCGTCGACGATAGGCGGGGCTGCCCTTGACGGTCTTGAGGCGTAGGTGTCCGAAGGCCACCCCGCATCATCTCCCCCCCCCCTTGGGGAAGAGTCGTCCTCGACTCTTGTTCCTTCTCATCGATGGTGTAGTCCAAGACGGTTCTCCCATGTTGTGGTAGAGGGAAAAAGTCGCGGTCGAAGAAGAACTTGGGGAAAAACAACTTGCAAATGGAAAGCTTGTGGATGCCAATTTTGTGATCGGCGAACATGAAGCTCTCAAGCAAATACGAAGCAACAAGTCGTTTCTCAAAGAGGCAATAGGCAAAAATGGGAAACAAAAGTGTGTGGGTGTATCCAAAATGTGGAAGATCAAAAGTTTGTGCATGTAAGAGTTGTATGGTGTGAAGAATGTGTGTTGTGGCCTTGTCCCAAGCAAATGGAACAAACAAAAGGCAAGTATCGGCGGCAAAATTTGGGGCAAAATTGTTATGTGCAATGGCAAAACGATGGAGACTTCGAGCTTGGAAGAGTATGGTTGGCGTGAGCCGAGTATGAGCCTCCTCAAGTGTGAAAGAATCCATTGCAAATGCCAAAGATGAAATGAAAAATCCAAAGAAGAGCAACTTTTTGTATGACATGTGGCACAAGATGCATAAGGTGTCTCTCACATGTATTACATGGTCCTTGAGATTCTCGAAGTGTATGATGAAAACATCAAGACATACAACAATCATTGTGCCAACAAGATGTGTCAAGATACGTTGCATAAGAGGCAAAAGAGGTGACGAGGAGTTGGACCAAACCGGAAACTCGACAAGGCAAGCCGGAAACACACGAGGGCGAAAGCGTTTGGGAACATACCCTTTGGCGTGAATCCCATGGGTCGGGTCATGTATCTCGTCCTTGTTGGGGTAGCTCTCAATTGCGCATTTCGTGAGCTCATGCTCCGTAGCGGTGGAAGTTGATGGTCGGGTACCTACACATGGAATGAGCAAAACAAAGAGCGTATGTGCATGGTAGAGGAACACATCATCCATCATGATGTTCCAAGACTTGTGCACATCACCATTAGTGTCAAGCAAGATAGTATGAAATGCATGGCGATAGTGCAAATGGCATGAAGGTGCATGCGTGGCATGTGGGAACTCATGATCATCAAAAATGGAGAAGGCTATGGGGGCCATCTCATGGACAATGAAATAAGCATTCTTGCATACCAAGCATAAGAAAGAGCAATTGTTCACAATCTTGGATGCAAGGATCATGGAATGGTGTAAACATTTGGGGCAAAGCATGTGGAACATGTTATCATTGTTGTCGACAACCCTATGTAAAGAGCAAGTGTTCATCAAGGGTGAAAATTTGGCGACAACGAAGGAATAATGATAATTTCAAGAGCCTTTGATCAAATACAAGTTTTTGTTCAAATGCTCGGGGGCTACTTTTTAAAGAAATTCATCAAGAGTATCGACAGAGAAACTTCGGGTATCGCAATAAAGAAAGGATGAGAGCCTATGATGAAATGCAAGCATTTGTTCATATGCTCGGGGGCTACTCTTATCAGAAGTATTGTTTATACTTCTGATAAGAGGTAAACGTGGATGATAAAATATAGAGTTCTTCATTAGTAAAGCAAGTTGAGCCTACAACCAAGTATAAGTACTTGACTGTAGCCTCGGGGGCTACTCCCATCGGGAGCGCTGGTCACGCACCCGATAAAGATGGAAGAACTCAAAAAGGTGACAATATAGCAGCAAAGATGTTAAAACGGTGAGCCTACAACCAAGAACAAGCACTTGGCTGTAGCCTCGGGGGCTACTCCCATCGGGAATGCTGTTCGCGTGCCCGATGAACTTAGAAAAGGCATGGTAAGTATATTTCGAGTTATATAAATAACTCTTCATATACTCTCATCGGGAGGACAAGATAAAAATACACAAGTCATCTGGTGACTCGATAAAATGTGCTATTCCAACAGCCGAAAAAGGCACTCGACAATATATTCTCGGAGCGCCTCAGTCGTGAATTAATCTCTGAATGTCGCAAAACTTTGCGAAGGTAATTACCCAGGATCTGTCCTGTGCAGCATGGCACCGCCTCTGATGGCGCTTTGCTACTTTTTCCGTATCAACAGATACGAAGAAAAATCCTAATGGATGTGTTAGGTACCCGATAAAACATGACTGGAATTCGGCATCTGCTAAGACCTTAAGAGGCACATGTCGAATTACGCCAGTATCCCGAGATCATGTCCAGGGACGTGATTTTGAAGTAGGTTTTTGCGGATTGCCACAAGAGCAGTTAACTAGTACCTGATCCGTCAGATGAACCAGCCCCAATTACCGTTATCCCAGTAAAACATACAATTGCTTTATAAAGTTTATTTATTAACCCGTAGAAGTCATTTGGTAATTGTAAAGGTGGAGATTTTCCCTGATTCTTCGATTCAAGCAAAATCTCGGGGGCTACTGACATAGGCATCCCCAATGGGCCTGCCGAAGATGGTACCCCGGGTTTGCTGAAGGCCCACGACCCGAAGTTTATGAAGCCCGGAAGCCCAGTCAAGAGATAGTTTGGAAAGATAGAGTTGTATTAGGAATATTAACTTGTAATTATTACGGGACGAACTCAAATAGTCTCCCGGACTTTGTAACTTGTACATCACGAAACCCGCAGCTCCGCCTCCTATATAAGGAGTCTAGGGACAAAGAAAGCATCGATTTTATTGTCGTCACAACCTTAGTTTTCATAGCAGTCGAGTACTTTTCCGGCTGAACCTTCGAGATCTACTTGCCCTTTACTTCCCTGAAAACGCTAGTCTACAATCTGTAGGCATTGACAAGTCGATACCTTGTCAGTTGGATCTGCTACATCTGACGACTAGAAGGTCCGGAAAAAATCCCCTCCACCCTGCTACATCGTGTATCCCACTGCAACTTTAGTGTTCTGGAGGTAATATACTCACCTGGTATGTTACATGCATCTATACAGCAGAAAAATACCTTCCCCTTTGCTACATCTTGGCAAATATGACAACATGAAATGTTTAAGTATCTTCATCTAGTATGTTACATGCACTTACACAGCTATAGCTGCCAGTAATGAACACAAAACTATCATGTTCAGTTACATGCACCTATTTCATGTACTGAATCACCATTGTGCCAATAAAAAGGACATGCAAAAGTAACAGCTCCTCAAAAACCATGATGTAGTTACAGTGCACACAGAAAACTGCAGCTAGTATGTTACATGCAGGAATAAAAACATGATGGTTATGTGACCTAGTTACATGATTTGTGGACCATGTGCTACATGCAAAGCTACAAAAAAGATTATATTTTTCAGCATGTCATTGTAACATCCCAAATTTCAATAAAAGAAAGAAGAAGAATTCCAGAGATCCAAAATTCAGAACCAACAAAAACTTTTATTTGCATATAGTGCCATGCATAGGACTTGTGCATTTGAGTGATATGCCATGATGAGTGTTAGTGTGTTTTTATGATAAACCCTAAAACCATAAAGTGATCAAGTGAAGATCACAAATCAAATAAACCAAAAATAGAAAGAAATCAAATAAGAACAAAACCCTAAAACCCTCACATATGGTTTATGCCATTTTTGCAAATCTTTACCCTAGACCATTTTGGTCTTCACCATTAGTTGTATTATGTTACTAAACACTTATTACAACTTTTGGAATCAAAGAAACACAAAGCAAATCAAATTCAAACTCAAATTGGGATCACATATGATAATGGTCAAATCTGCCATTTATAATCTGGTCCCTACTTTGAGCCCTTGCAATTCAAGTTTTTCAAACTAAAGTTTCCCAATTCTTTGCACCTCATACAAGAGCACACCAAGGTGAACAACTTTGGTAAAGACCACCATGCCAAAATCATCTTGGATCAAAAACTATGCTCATGCAAAGTTGAGACTTTTTAATATGTGGAGCAATCTCACTTTGTGCAATTTTGCAATTCTTTGATTTTTTAAAATTCCACCACCACACATGGTTGTCTCTGGTGATTTACAACTTAACCAAACTCACCACTTTCAAATTTTGGAACCTTTTGAACTCAACCAAATTTGGGTAAAATTTGCAATTTGCAAATAGGGATTAAATTCAAACACTATTTCAAATAGTGCTCTAACCCAACCTACTGCCCCATTTGACTCTAACCTGTCCCCTGGTTCCCTCTCTCTCTCTTGCTTGCATAGGAACCCTAGGAGGAACCCTAAGGAGGCAAAGACATGGCCATGCCGGCCCATGCCACACCATGCCGCACCCCCTCTCTTCTCCTTCCTCCTCCACACTGGCCCTGCTGCCCAAACACGCCACCGTGCCTCCCTACCCCTTCCTAGCACCGCTGTTGTCGAGGAAGAAGCCGAAGCTCACCGGATTTCGCGCGCCCAAAATCTTCCTGGATGCCGATGACGTCGCAGCGCGCACGCCACAGACACCCACTGGCCACGCGCCGTCTCGCCAGTCTACGCACGCCCTGGACCACCGCAGAGCAAGTTGAGCCTCGCCGTGCCACCACGGATGCGCCAGACACGCGCGCGACACGAACCCTGGCCTGCCGTCGCCGGAGACGACGAGCGAATCCCGCCGCAGCCACGGGCATACACGGAAACAATGCGACCGAACCAGACGCCGCCCGACCGCGCTGTCGCTGCCAAACGCCTCGCCTGGACATGCTGAACAGCTCCCCGCCATCCCCTAGCTCGCTAGCTCGCCGGAACCGCCGTGCCATGGTCGACTTCCTCACTGCCCCGCAGCACCTCCTCTCCGCTATAAATAGAGCAGCCCCGCACCCTCATTCTTCACACCAACAGCTTCTCCTCCCATCTCTGCTTCTACACGACTAATCCACACACTCGATTGACGCCGGAGCAGCCCCAGTTTGGCGATCGGAGCCGCCAGTACCCGGAGATCATCGCCGTTGATTGGAGCTTCCCCACGCCTCGCCGCCGGTACCAGGAGCTTCCTCATCAACGTCAACGTCGCCGCGCACCTCGCCCTCGACCGCGGGAACGCCGGTAGGCTCTCCGACCCCCTAGGCTCGCCGCCAGACCATCGGGTTCTCGTCGGAGAAGACGATGAACCTCGGTCGTTGGATCTCGTTCTAATCCAACGCGCCATGTTTCCCATACCGTTTCAGGAGCTATGACTCGCTGACGAGTGGCCCCCACCTTGTTAGCAAGCCCACGCGCACTGGATGCGTTGCTGGGCCGAGTTTCTTTATTTCAAACCGTTTCGGCCCAACTTCGTTTCCCGCCGGCCCTTTTAATTCAAACTTTGATTTTCCAAATCCATTTAAATTCAATACTGGCCCTGACTTTGAAATTCAATAGAATCAGTTTGGCTTGGCCAAATTTAGCAAATTTGATGTTGTTGGAAAGCTACTGAAACGATCTACAACTTGCCACTGGTCTCATTGTGAGATCTATTGTAGAAATAAAATGACAAAAAGATTAAGCCAGGGACTTTTGCACATTCAATTAAATCCTAAAAATCAACCAAAAATGATATTTAGTTAATTCCAACTCTAATAGCTCACATTTAACTTACACTAATTGTTTCTGCAAAAATATGGTGTGGTCACTTGAATGATCATGCCCTAGTTTAAATAATGGACTATATGGCTAGTTTACTTAAGTGATATTGTCCAAAAATATTATGCAAATTATATGAAGTGTTTCACTTCATTTAAATCTTGTCCCAAGTACTCTCATATGAAGTTGAACCACTGGTTAAATAATCTCACATGAAATACTTGGAGATTTTAAATCATAATAGGCATTATTAAATGGTATGAGGTATTCTACCTCATTTAAATCATTTTCTCAAATAATGAAGATGAATGGTTGACTTAGGTCAACATGATATCATGTATGATTTTTTGGGAAATTAAATCTTAAGAAGATCCAATGAGAGGAAATTATTCCTCAAGAACTAAATGGAAACTATCATTTACATATGTAATGAGAGGAAATTATTTTTCCTCAATAAAGAAAACCAATGCACAAAATTTGATTAAGTGTGTGCTTAGAATAGTTTGTGTGAATATATGTGATGTTTAGAATAGCTAAGGAATTTGTTGAGTGATTATACCTCATATTCAAATTTAGACGCTAGCACCGGAGAATACCCGGAGGAAGAAGGTTGCTACCAAGAGGAGGAAGAGAAGAACTTTGACCACTACCAAGGCAAGCTAATATTCTTGCAAAATGCAAAGCCCTTTGGGGCAAGGCACTGATACGTCCATTTTGCATCAATATTTTATATCATAATTTGCTGTTATTCATTGATATATTTCATATTTAGAGGTGATACTTATGTTATTTCATCTATTTTGCATGTTTCATGATTATTGGAGGATCGCGCACCGGAGTCAGGATTCTGCTGGAAAAAGCGCTGTCAGAATGCAATATTTCGGAAGATCAACAATTGACGGAAATTATATGAAAAATCCTATTTTTCCAGAAGACGACGAGAGCCAAAAGGAGGAGCCGAGGAGGGCCGCCATGGGCCCCCCTCATAGGCCGGCGCGGGCCCTGCCCTGGCCGCGCCGCCTTGTGGGGAGGGGGCCCACAGCCCCCTCTGGCCTCCTCTCCTTCGCGTATTTCTTCGTCCCGAAAACCTAAGCTCCAGGGGGATAGTCGCGAAGAGTCACAGCCGCCTCTGCGGGGCGGAGAACACCAGAGAGAAAAGAGCTCTCCGGCAGGCTGAGATCCGCCGGAGAAATTCCCTCCCGGAGGGGGAAATCGACGCCATCGTCACCGTCATCAAGCCGGACATCATCTCCATTACCATCGTCATCATCTCCATCATCATCACCGCCGTCTCCACCGCTGCACATCGTCACCGCTGTAACGATTTGGGTTGAATCTTGATTGTTTGATAGGGGAAACTCTCCCGGTATTGATTTCTACTTGTTATTGATGCTATTGAGTGAAACCATTGAACCAAGGTTTATGTTCAGATTGTTATTCATCATCATATCACCTCTGATCATGTTCCATATGATGTCTCGTGAGTAGTTCGTTTAGTTCTTGAGGACATGGGTGAAGTCTAAATGTTAGTAGTGAATTATGGTTGAGTAATATTCAATGTTATGATATTTAAGTTGTGGTGTTATTCTTCTAGTGGTGTCATGTGAACGTCGACTACATGATACTTCACCTTTATGGGCCTAGGGGAATACATCTTGTACTCGTTTGCCAATTGCGGGGTTGCCGGAGTGACAGAAACCTAAACCCCGGTTGGTATATCGATGCATGAGGGATAGCAGGATCTCAGAGTTTAAGGCTGTGGTTAGATTTATCTTAATTACTATCTTGTAGTTGCTTATGCTTGCAAGGGGTATAACCACAAGTATGTATTAGTCCTAGGAAGGGCGGTGCATTAGCATAGGTTCACCCACACAGCACTTATCAAAACAATGAAGATTAATTAGCCATATGTAGCGAAAGCACTAGACTAAAATCCCGTGTGTCCTCAAGAACGTTTGGTCATTATAAGTAAACAAACCGGCTTGTCCTTTGTGCTAAAAAGGATTGGGCCACTCGCTGCAATTGTTACTCTCGCACTTTACTTACTCGTACTTTATTCATCTGCTACATCAAAACCCCCTGAATACTTGTCTGTGAGCATTTACAGTGAATCCTTCATCGAAACTGCTTGTCAACACCTTCTGCTCCTCATTGGGATCGACATTCTTACTTATCGAAAATACTACGATACACCCCCTATACTTGTGGGTCATCAAGACTATTTTCTGGCGCCGTTGCAGGGGAGTGAAGCGCTATTGGTAAGTGGAATTGGTAAGGGAAACTTTTACTGTTTGTGCTGATTTTATTTCTGCCTGCTGCCATAATTCATTATGGAGAGATCTTCTCTTGAATTTTTATTTGGAAAATCTACTACTACTGCAAAGGTAGTGGATGAGGCGCCAGGTGAGGAAGAAGTACCATACAAAATACCTATGAAAATTATTGAACGTGTTGTGGATAACCTTTATACAGGGGATGAAACTGTCCACCGTGGAGATCATTTACTGTTCTTACATGAATTATGCGGTTTATTCAAGTGTGCAGGTATTTCTATGGATGAAGTGAGGAAGAAACTATTCTCTATATCGCTGTCTGGTAAAGCGGCGCATTGGTATAAATTACTGGATAATGGGGATTCTCTTGAATGGAATGATATTGTGCCCCGGTTTTATTCTAAGTTCTATCCTCCAAGTGAAATTCACAAGGATCGGAACCGCATATATAATTTTTGGCCTCATGATGGAGAGAGTATTGCCCAAGCGTGGGGGAGATTGAAGTCTTTAATGCTCAAATGCCCCATTCATGAGCTTCCTGGTAATGTTATTATTGATAATTTCTATGCAAGACTTTCTTTTCAAGACAAGACCTTGCTGGATACTTCTTGCTCTGGATCATTTACACGCAACAAAGAAGAGTTTAAAAGGGACCTTCTTAATCGGATCCAGGAGAATACTGAAGGATGGGAGAACGACAAGGATAGAGAATCAGGTATAAATTATGATTATAAATGCATTGAAGCTTTTATGGATACTGATAAATTTCGTAATATGAGTGCTACTTATGGTCTTGATTCTCAAGTCGTTGCATATCTTTATAAAGCTTTTGCCTCTCATTATAAATTGCCCAAGAAGAATTTTGATAAGTATCATGAACCGTATAAAGATAAAATTGATTCATCTATAAATAAATGTGTTGTAGTTGAAACTGTTGATCATGTTATTCCTGAAGCTTATATTGGAAAAACTCCTTTCCCTGCTAAAATGAAGGAGTACTCTGTTATAAATAGTGCGGTTAATAAAAGTGAAAAGAAACCTATAGAACCTGAAGAACAAATAAAGGTTGAACCTGTTGTTGCAATAGTTAAAGATCTTGTGACTGAAAATGTGGAAGATGGTCATATTATTTTCTGTGAAGATGCTTCTAATATTTTTTCGCATCCTAATAAGTCCAAGAAGACAAGTGTTCCTATGCTATCTGTTAGAATTGGTGATCATTGTTATTATGGTTTATGTGATATTGGTGCAAGTATTAGTGCTATTCCTTATGAGCTTTACACAGAGATTATGCACGAAATTGGTTCTTGTGAACTTGAAGATATTGATGTGGTTATTCGGCTGGCTAATAGAGAAACTATCTCTCCAATTGGTATTGTTCGAGATGTGGAAGTCCTATGTGGTAAGATTAAATATCCTGCTGACTTTTTGGTACTTGGTTCTGCTGCTAGTAAATATTGTCCTATCATTTTTGGTAGACCTTTTCTAAATACTTGTGGAGCTGTTATAGATTGCAAGAAAGAGAAAATTTTGACTAAATTTGCTGGTGAATCTTATGAGTTTAATTTCTCTAAATTTGCCAAAACTCCTTATAAAGCTGATTCGCCTAATAATGATTTTAGAGTTGAACAGTGTGCATCTATTGCTCTTGCTCCTAATAATCCTTTGCAGCAACATTTGGAGAATAGTAAGAGTGAAGTTTTTAGGGAAGAAAGAAATGAGCTTGATGAAATTTTCCTTCGTCAACCTATTCTTAAGCATGATTTACCGGTAGAAGATCTGGGTACAACGCCACCACCAAAAGAAGATTATGTCTTTGATTTAAAATCATTGCCTGATAATCTTAAATATGCTCATATTGATGATAAGAAAATATATCTTGTTATTATTAGTTCTAAGCTTTCAGAGTTTGAAGAAGAAAGGTTATTGGAAATATTGAAGAAACACCGAGGAGCTATTGGCTATACTCTTGATGACTTGAAGGGGATTTCTCCCTCTATTTGCCAACACGCCATTAATATGGAAGATGATGCAAAGCCTGTTGTTGAACATCAGCGTCGTCTAATTCCTAAGATGAAGGATGTGGTAAGAAATGAAGTATTAAGAATTCTTGAAGCTGGTATTATATATCCTATTGCTGATAGTAGATGGGTTAGTCCTGTGCATTGTGTTCCTAAGAAAGGAGGAATGACTGTTGTGCCTAATGATAATGATGAGCTCATACCTCAAAGAGTAGTTGTAGGGTATAGAATGTGCATTGATTATCGAAAAGTTAATAAGGTTACTAAGAAAGATCATTACCCTTTGCCTTTTATTGATCAATTGTTAGAAAGGTTATCCAAAAATACTCATTTTTGCTTTCTTGATGGTTATTCTGGGTTTTCACAAATTGCTGTTAAAACTAAGGATCAAGAGAAAACCACTTTCACTTGTCCCTATGGAACTTATGCTTATAGATGTATGCCTTTTGATTTATGTAATGCCCCTGCTACTTTTCAAAGATGCATGTCTGCTATTTTTCATGGCTTTTGCGAGAGTATTGTAGAAGTATTCATGGACGATTTTTCCATCTATGGGAATTCTTTTGATTATTGCTTGCGGAACCTTGATAAAGTTTTGCAGAGATGTGAAGAAACTAACCTTGTTCTTAATTGGGAGAAATGCCACTTTATGGTTAATGAAGGAATTGTATTGGGACATAAAATTTCCGAGAGGGGTATTGAAGTTGATAGAGCTAAAGTTGAAGCAATTGAGAAGATGCCCTATCCTAGGGATGTTAAAGGTATTCGTAGTGTTCTTGGTCACGCTGGGTTTTATAGGAGGTTTATTAAAGACTTCTCCAAGATTTCAAAGCCTCTTACTAATCTTCTTCAAAAAGATGTACCTTTTGTTTTTGATGATGATTGTAAGGAAGCTTTTGAAACTCTAAAGAAAGCCTTAACAACTGCTCCTATAGTTGAACCTCCTGATTGGAACTTACCATTTGAAATTATGTGTGATGCTAGTGATTTTGCTGTAGGCGCTGTTCTTGGACAGCGAGTAGATAAAAAATTGAATGTTATTCATTATGCTAGTAAAACCCTTGATGCTGCTCAAAGAAATTATGCTACTACTGAAAAGGAATTGTTAGCTGTAGTCTTTGCTTGTGATAAGTTTAGATCTTATATTGTTGATTCAAAAGTTACAATTCATATTGATCATGCTGCAATTAGATACCTTATGCAAAAGAAAGATGCTAAGCCAAGGCTTATGAGATGGGTACTTTTGTTGCAAGAATTTGATTTACATATTGTAGATAGGAAAGGTGATGATAATCCTGTTGCTGATAATTTGTCTAGATTGGAAAATATTGCTTATGATCCTATTCCTGTTAATGATAGTTTTCCAAATGAACAATTGGCTGTAATAAAGGTGAGCTCGCGAGACAGTCCTTGGTATGCTGATTATGCTAAGTTTATTGTTTCCAAGTACTTGCCTCCAACCTTTTCAGCCCAGCAAAGGAGGAAATTCTTTTATGACTTGAGGCATTATTTCTAGGATGACCCACACTTATATAAAGAAGGAGTGGATGGTATTCTGCGAAGATGTGTTCCCGAATATGAAAATCAAGAGATATTGAGTAAATGTCATGGTAGTGCTTATGGAGGACATCACGCCGGAGATAGAACCGCACAAAAGGTTCTACAATCAGGTTTTTATTGGCCAACTCTCTTCAAAGATGCAAGGAAGTTTATTTTATCTTGCGATGAATGTCAAAGGGTTGGTAATATCTCCAGACGCAATGAAATGCCTATGAATTATACTCTTGTTATTGAACCATTTGATTGTTGGGGATTTGACTTCATGGGACCTTTTCCCTCTTCAGAAGGTAACACTCATATACTTGTTGCTGTTGATTATGTTACTAAATGGGTGGAAGCCATACCTACAAAAAGTGCTGATGGTGAGACCTCTTTAAGAATGCTTTTAGATATTACCTCGATTTGGAGTCCCTAGATATATTATGACTGATGGAGGTTCTCATTTTATTCATGGTGGTTTTAGAAAAACTCTTGCTAAATATGGTATTAATCATAGAATTGCTTCCGCTTATCATCCTCAAACTAGTGGGCAAGTAGAATTATCAAATAGAGAGATTAAATCTATCTTGGAAAAGACTGTTAATAAAACTAGAAAGAATTGGGCTAGTAAATTGAAGGAAGCACTATGGGCTTATAGAACTGCTTATAAAAATCCCATGGGTATGTCACCTTATAAAATGGTTTACGGAAAAGCTTGTCATTTACCTTTAGAACTAGAGCACAAAGCTTATTGGGCTGTAAGAGAACTAAATAAAGATCCTAAACTTGTCGGTAAGAAGAGATTGCTACAATTGAGTTCTCTAGATGAATGGAGAAGTGAAGCTTATGAGAATGCTAAACTCTTTAAGGAGAAAGTTAAGAAATGGCATGATAGAAGAATTATCAAAAGATAATTTAATATTGGGGATAAAGTCCTATTGTATCGGTCTCGTCTCAGATTCTTTGCAGGGAAATTACCCTCGAAATGGGAAGGACCATATGTCATTGAGGAGGTGTATCGTTCAGGAGCAATTAAAATTAGCTCTCTCCAAGGCGACGCCACACAAGTGGTGAATGGACAAAGACTCAAGCATTATATCTCAGGTGATTCTTATAATGAAGATGTTGACGTTATTCGAGTAGAAACACCGGAGGCTTTTATCAAAGGTCAAATTGACAGTCCGCCAGAATTCGACTTTGAATAGGTAACAGTACTGGTAATAAAAAGTTCACGATTTACTGTCCGAACAATGTTTTTGCTGTTTTTGAAAATATGAAAAATTACGAGATCGAAACGGAGTGGAGGAGACGCACGAGGGCGTGCCCCCATAGGCCGGCGCGGGCCCCAGCCTGGCCGCGCCGCCCTATGAGGTGGCCACCTCATCGCCCCTCTCCGACTCTGGTTCGACCAGGTACTGTCCTTTTGTCGTGAAAATTCCTGCTATATAATCCCCCGGACCCCTGGAGGTCCGTATATCGTTTTCTCGACGTGTTTTGTTTCGAGTTGTTTCTGCCAGGATTTGCTTTGGATCTAGAGCCATCATGTCTTCGTCGGAAACTCCGAAGGACAGCTTCTGCGAGGACGTTGTCAACTTGTACATGAACGAGCTGAAGATGCACCCCAAGGAGTTGCTGCTTGTTGATGGAGAGCTGCAGATCAAAGATGTCCAGGGACCTAAAGGAGAAGGAAGCTTGGAAGACAGGATGGAGAAGCTAGAACAAGAGGTCTTCAACTACAAGAAGATGGCTGAGCGTGAGGTGGATATCTTCCACAAGATTGTGTCTGAACTTATTGATGCACACAAGAAGGAGACTGCAAAGCTATGGGATGACATCCTCTCACTTCACGACATCACCAACAAACTCCAAGCTCAACTCTATGACGTTCAGAATCAGAACTGTGAGTATGAAAAAAGGTTTAAACACATAAGCTATGCTGCTAGTTTCAGGATTCCCGAGACCAAGATGTCGTTTGTTGATGGAGAGCCTCTTCCTTGGAAGTCTGATGATGGGCATTCATCACCACCATCGCTGAAGGAGTAATTCATCATCGGTATTGGCATCCCCTTGGTTTGTTCCAAGCTTGGGGGAGTGCCGCGGTATCACATCATCACTACCTTTTACTTTTTACTATCAAGTAGTGTCATATCATGAGTAGGGAAGTTATCATATAAGATGGGTTGCAGTGTGGAAGTATCTCTCCTTTAGTTGGTTGTCTATGTATCCCTTGGTGTGAGTTATCGTTATGGAATATTAATGAGAAGTCTTATCATTTACATATTGCACATCTTATTTTAGTTTGCAATCTCTATTATATGTTTGATCTTGTTATTAGTATTGGTATCACTTTGGGAGCATTGAATAAATCTATTTGGTTTTGGCAAACTTAGCATTGGTCAATAGCAATAACACTTTGAGGTTTAAGTAGAAAAGAGAAATACATGTAGTTGTTTTATTGTCTTATTTTCTTGTTAGCTCATAGCTTATTATTCTGAAGTTAAAATTGTTTGTGCTTACAAGGAAAATGCATGATTGTTTCTATCACATGTATATTTGTTTGTTTACCTCAACTCTTGTGCTTGCTAATTAACCTTGCTAGCCAAAAACCTGTACTGAGAAGGAGTGCTTCTCATGCATCCAAACCTTAACCCGAGCCTATGCCATTTGTGTCCACCATAACTACCTACTACATGGTATTTCCTGGCATTCCCAGTAAATACTTCGTGTGCTACCTTTAAACAATTCAAAATTTACTATCTCTTATTTGTGTCAATGTTTTATAGCTCATGAGGGAGTATGTGGTGTTTTATCTTTCAATCTTGTTGGGCAACTTTCACCAATGGACTAGTGGCTTCATCCACTTATCCAATAACTTTGCAAAAAGAGCTGGCAATGGGGTTCCCAGCCCCGATTAATTAACCTTCATAATTTTATAAATAGACACTCCTCCATGGTATGTGATTGTTGGAAGGCACCCGAGGATTCGGTTAGCAATGGCTTGAGAAAGCAAAGGAGGGGAGGAGTGTCACCTAAATAAAACTAAAATAAAAAGGCACTCCTTCATGGTATGAGATTGTTGGCAGGCACCCGAGGATTCGGTTAGCCATGGTTTGTGAAAGCAAAGGAGGGGAGGAGTGCCAACCTAAAATAAAACTTTATGGGAGCCGCTCTTCGAGAGTTTGTCTGGCAAGGGGGTTAGAGTACCCGCTACCAGTCGTTGACAACAACAAACACCTCTCAAAATGTTACTTTTACTCTCTTTATATGATTTCAAAACTGAAAAAGCTCTAGCACATGATTTAATCCCAGCTTCCCTCTGTGAAGGGCCTGTCTTTTTACTTTATGTTGAGTCAGTAAACCTATTTCCCTCCATCTTAAGCAAGTATTTGAGTTGTTGTGATCAAACCATTTATATTGTGATCTATTTCATCATGCCTTCTACTCTTCCTTGTTTAGTACAAGTTTTATCTGAATGAATATAGCTTTGAAAGTTATCAATGATTATGAGGAGACTATTATGATTGAGTATTCAAGTTGTGCCATATAAGCTTTAACATAATCTGTTAATTGTTCTCTGACCAAGAACGAAGTTTGCCATCACCAATTATGATTTCTTATGCACCTTTATTTGTGATTACCCTCTACTTGTTTCAAGTTTAATTATATGAGGAAGTTGTTCACTAGAATGTCTTGTGTGAATTAATATGATTCTTCTTGTCCGTATTTTATTTATCGACTCTTCACTCCATAAACATGTGGTCCTGTTTACCGAGTTCAGTTTCGCTTGGGGACAAGCGAAGTCTAAGCTTGGGGGGGGGGGGGTTGATACGTCCATTTTGCATCACTATTTTATATCATAATTTGCTGTTATTCATTGATATATTTCATATTTAGAGGTGATACTTATGTTATTTCATCTATTTTGCATGTTTCATGATTATTGGAGGATCGTGCACCGGAGTCAGGATTCTGCTGGAAAAAGCGCCGTCAGAATGCAATATTTCGGAAGATCAACAATTGACAGAAATTATATGAAAAATCCTATTTTTCCAGAAGACGACGAGAGCCAAAAGGAGGAGCCGAGGAGTGCCCCCATGGGCCCCCCTCATAGGCCGGCGTGGGCCCTGCCCTGGCCGCGCCGCCTTGTGGGGAGGGGGCCCACAACCCCCTCTGGCCTCCTCTCCTTCGCGTATTTCTTCGTCCAGAAAACTTAAGCTCCAGGGGGATAGTCGCGAAGAGTCACAACCGCCTTTGCGGGGCGGAGAACACCAGAGAGAAAAGAGCTCTCCGGTAGGCTGAGATCCTCCGGGGAAATTCCCTCCCGGAGGGGGAAATCGACGCCATCGTCATCGTCATCAAGCTGGACATCATCTCCATCACCATCGTCATCATCTCCATCATCATCATCATCGCCGTCTCCACCGCTGCATATCATCACCGCTGTAACGATTTGGGTTTAATCTTGATTGTTTGATAGGGGAAACTCTCCCGGTATTGATTTCTACTTGTTATTGATGCTATTGAGTGAAACCATTGAACCAAGGTTTATGTTCAGATTGTTATTCATCATGTTCCATATGATGTCTCGTGAGTAGTTCGTTTAGTTCTTGAGGACATGGGTGAAGTCTAAATGTTAGTAGTGAATTATGGTTGAGTAATATTCAATGTTATGATATTTAAGTTGTGGTGTTATTCTTCTAGTGGTGTCATGTGAACGTCGACTACATGATACTTCACCTTTATGGGCCTAGGGGAATACATCTTGTACTCGTTTGCCAATTGCGGGGTTGCCGGAGTGATAGAAACCTAAACCCCCGTTGGTATATCGATGCAGGAGGGATAGCAGGATCTCAGAGTTTAAGGCTGTGGTTAGATTTATCTTAATTACTTTCTTGTAGTTGCGGATGCTTGCAAGGGGTATAATCACAAGTATGTATTAGTCCTAGGAAGGGCGGTGCATTAGCATAGGTTCACCCACACAACACTTATCAAAACAATGAAGATTAACTAGCCATATGTAGCGAAAGCACTAGACTAAAATCCCGTGTGTCCTCAAGAACGTTTGGTCATTATAAGTAAACAAACCGGCTTGTCCTTTGTGCTAAAAAGGATTGGGCCACTCGCTGCAATTGTTACTCTCGCACTTTACTTACTCGTACTTTATTCATCTGCTACATCAAAACCCCCTGAATACTTGTCTGTGAGCATTTACAGTGAATCCTTCATCGAAACTGCTTGTCAACACCTTCTGCTCCTCGTTGGGATCGACATTCTTACTTATCGAAAATACTACGATACACCCCCTATACTTGTGGGTCATCAGGCACCATTAGTCTTACCTTTCTTACCACAAGCCTATCCCAAGTTTTTACCTTGCAAGTTTTTACTTGTTTATTTAAAGAGTTACTTTTATAGTTAACTTTGGTCTAAGTTAAAGAAGGTTACTAGAGTAGCAAAGTTAGTTTCAAAGCTAGCCAAGCAAGATAGCACCCCTCATGATTAGTGCTAGTGCTAAAATATTAAAACTTGACTACTCTAGATGGGAACATGTGACTTGAAATGAATTTGAAACCTTGGAATGATGAGTCATTCCATTGAATGAATTTTGAAGGTGAATATGACCTGGAGAAGATGGTGATTTTTGATAAAACTGATATTGGTTTGAATGCGATACCTTTCCAATATTTAGTACCCCCACAATACCTGATTATGGGTAGGGCTTAACTGGAAACTTATGCATCTTAGTATGGGTTCCCTCTGAACACACATCATAGGGGTTATGCTTGAGGCTGCCTCCGTTGTTGAGAAATGATGTGAATTGAGGTGAATTGTACGGCCAAGCCCTGTGCAGTTCCCAGGTTAACAGTTGGTCTTCACTGGGAGGCCAAGCTCATGGGGAGAGGTGCTCATACTAGGGTTTGTAAGTGAAAGGTTATGGTTGATGATCCGCGTACTGTGTTACGATGATTCGGGGTAATCCCGACGGATGAAATCAAATGTTGTGGCACAAGTGTGCAACCTCTGTAGAGTGTAAACCTATTCGAATAGCCGTGTCCACGGTTACGGACGGTTGGGAAGGCCATACAGTTTCCGGTGTCAGATTCTTGAAAATGTTGGTGAAATGAATGGTGAATTGGTGACTTGTTTTTGAATCACCACTTGAATTGTGGGAATGACACTAATGTTCCCACTTGAGTTAGTTAGCACATGAATAAGTCTTTTCTCAAATACTTGTGAACTAAAATTGGCTTTATGCAAATAAACTAGAGCTTAGCACCCCTTACTAGAACTGTTAGCACTTACACTAGTATTAGTTTGCGAGTACTTAAAGTACTCACGGCTTTGTCCCTGGCTATTCAAATGGCCAGAGTATGAAGATGAAAAGAACTACCAAGGAGATGACCAGCAGGACGCCTACGACAACTAGGAGTCTTCCGACGTCAAGCGTTGGCCTGCGGACTAGAGAGTCCATTTATCTTTACGCTTCCGCTATGAACTTGTGTTTGTTCGTTGATCAATAGATCAACTATTCATGTAATATGGATCATGTGATTCAAGTTGTAAGACAATATGGTTTGTAATGAATGATGACTATGATACTTAACTATTATGCCTCGCAACAACAATATTCCTGGGATTGCGATGAATGACATAATAGGCATCTGGACTTAAAAATCCGGGTGTTGACAAGTTGGTATCAGAGCCATTGTTTGACCTTAGAAGACCCTAGTTAGAATTGACGTTCAGAAAATCTTAACTTTGAAATCACATGAAGAGAATATTTACGAAAACTTACTCACACTCTTGTCTTTGAGACTTTTTCAAAATTTGATGAATCATGTTCTTCCTTATTTGAATCTACTTAAAATTTTGCCACACTTGTTCACTCTCTAACTTACTTATCCATTTCTCTTTCAGATGGAGCCGAATGAACCCATCAACACGAAGTTCTACCAGCTTGGGAATGGGGGAAGCTTGATCTTCGAGCACGACCTCAACGCCGTCTCGAACTTCCTTGGACGCCCACACCCCGAGTTCCACGGGATTCAGTTGGACGACCAGCCTGGAGGAGAGTTGCAGTGGGTCATCACTGCTGACTTGAGGGGCAAGATGGAGCCTCCCACCTCGAAGAGGATCCTCTTCTCCTTCCACGAGAGCAACTGGCTCGACGGACTCGCACGTGCCCTTCAGGAGGCACTTGCGCGTCTCTGTGGACAGAACGTGGTGCGCCTCCTCGCTTCTCGCTTAGCGCATCTCATGAGGCGTGATGCCATGGGAGTGCCCATGGAGCTGCAGCCGCACCCGGAGTTGAGGCACCATGCTGAGTACCTCGACTTCATGCTGTACCAGACTCAGAAGGATCTGGACGCCTCCCGCGTGTACGCCAACTAGACCCACACTCACATCATCGAGCAGGACGAGGCGATCAAGCTACTCGCCAACGACCGCAAGACCCTTCGCAAGTAGCGTGCCAAGAAGGACGCTACGATCGTGCGCCTTCGCACCAAGATCACATCCTTGGAGGCCACTGTCACGGCCCAGGAGGATCAGCTGAGAGAGATGGAGGAAGACGACGGAGGTATCGACCTTCAGGGAGGAGGAGCCTTCCTGAGCGACGACGACGACTTTGAGGAGGACGAGTTCACCGAGGAGGAGGACTACGAGTTCCTGGAGGCAGGACCCGACGACTTCGTCCCGATCAATGTCGAGGATGAGGAGTAGTTGTACTTGATCACTTATGTAGGTGTGAGTTGTATCCCGCCCGTTGTATCGTAGCATGAGAGAATGGTTCTTAAAACCATGGGAAGTGTTAAGTGTTAGTTTGTAATGTGTGTTGAATGAATGGATGAATGTTGTGTTTGTCATCAAAACCTTTCAAGTTTTAAATGTTTTGAACTTATTCAAAATAAACCTTAGAAATTTCCCTCTTATCTCATGATCTTCTCTATGTTCAGATGGCCCCTCCCAATCGCACCAACAATGATGCCATGATGCAACTGCTGCAAACCCTGATCGCTGACATGGAGACTGAAAGAGCTGAACGCCAAGCCAACATCGTAGCACTGCAAAACCTTGCCAACCAAGGCCATGGAAATCATGACCATCCCGGATCAAAGCTCAAGAACTTCCAGAACACCAACCCTCCGGTGTTTAGCAAGACTGAAGAACCACTCGACGCCGACGACTGGCTCCAGGCTATGGAGAACAACTTGGAAGTAGCCGGAGTAGAAGCCAACGAGATGGTCTTGTTTGCAACCCACTACCTCGCCGGACCAGCCCGAGCCTGGTGGACTAGCACCCGTGCCATGAACGGAGGTCAATTCATGACTTGGGCAGACTTCAAGCTCAAGTTCAGCAAGTACCATGTGCCCCCGGGTCTTATCAAGAAGATGAGGGATGAGTTCCGCGAACTCAAGCAAGGACGCATGACGGTGGTAGAATACCGCGACAGGTTCCTTACACTGTCAAGGTACACCCCCGACGAGACCGACACCACCGAGAAGAGGCAGGAGAGATTCCTGAACGGACTGCATGATGAGATGCAGACTGTCCTCGTCAACATCCCCTTTGCCGACCTTGAAGCCCTAGTAGACTCCGCCATCCAGATGGAGGGCAAGCTGAACCAAGCCAATGAGAACCGCAAACGCCGCATGATGCACCAGAGTGGGCCTAGCAACGCCCCGAAGTATCGCCCCAGCTCAAGCGGAGGTTTCACTCCGAGAAACAACAACAAGTCCCAGATGCAGACTTCACGCCCTAGTTATCAGAACCGGAGTGGAGGAAACTCCCGGCCAGGAGGCCACCACAACAACAGCAACTACAACAACAACAACAACAACTTCAACCGCGCTCCGCCCGAGCCCCCAAAAACAACAACAACAACAACAACAACACCAACACCGCTCCAAGGACTGGGAGCAACGCCATCCCCGTTGCAACCAAGGACAAGGCCACCATCACTTGTTATGAGTGCGGTGTAGTGGGACACTACTCCAACAAGTGCCCCAAGAGGCTCGCCAAGCTTGCAGGCAACACCGTTGCTCCTGCTCAGCAGCAACGCCGTGTCTCCACCGGCAAGAAGTTCGCCCCCAACAACCCCAATAACCGCAACGGCCGTCTCTTCCACATGAACGCCGAAGAAGCCCAGGAAGCACCAGATGTTGTACTGGGTATGTTTTCTGTCAACTCCATCCCTGCCAGAGTGTTGTTTGATTCCGGAGCATCTCATTCATTTGTCACCGAAGACTTTGCATCCACAAGTAAAATTCAACCTATCAGTTTGAAGCATGTTATGATAGTTCAAATTCCCGGATCAACCACCAAAGCCAGAAAATTTTGCAAAAATGTACCCATCAGAATCCATGAAGTAGATTTTTATGCCAATCTGATTATTCTGGGAACCAAAGGTTTGGAAGTCGTACTAGGAATGGACTGGATGTCAAAACACCATGGATTGATTGACTGTGCCAAGAAAGCCATCACCAAGACTAGCAGCACCGGTATCCTAGTAGAACATGTCTCTGCAAGACTACCCAGAAAATTCACCTGCAACCAAAGTGTAGCCAAGCCAACTCTGGATCAAATCAGGGTCGTCTGTCGATACCCTGATGTGTTTCCGGATGATCTACCCAGTATGCCCCCGGATCGGGATATCAAGTTCATCATCGAGTTAATCCCCGGAACTGGACCTATAGCCCAGAGAGCCTATAGCATGAACCCCACAGAGCTTGTGGAGCTGAAGAAGCATATCGATGATATGTTAGCCAAAGGTTTGATTCGACCTAGTGCATCACCCTGGAGATCACCAGTTTTATTTGTGGACAAGAAGGATGGTGCCACTCGTTTATGTACGGACTACCGTAAGCTTAATGATGTCACCGTCAAAAACAAATACCCCCTACCCAAGATAGAAGACCTGTTTGATTAGTTGACCGGAGCCAAAGTGTTCTCAAAGATAGATCTTAGGACTGGTTATCATCAGCTGAAGATTCGCGCCACTGACATTCCAAAGAGTGCCTTTACCACCAGATATGGGTTGTATGAGTACAACGTCATGTCGTTTGGATTAACCAATGCCCCCGCTTATTTCATGAACCTCATGAATAAGATCTTCATGAACTTTTTGGACAAGTTTGTCGTTGTCTTCATCGACGACATTCTCATCTACTCCAAGTCCGAAGAGGAACATGAACAACATTTGGAGACTGTCCTAGAAACCCTTAGACACCACCAGTTGTATGCCAAGTTCAGCAAATGTGAGTTTTGGCTGAAGGAAGTAGGATTCATGGGACATATCTTGTCTGCAGGAGGAATTGCCGTAGATCCCGCCAAGATCAAAACTGTTATGGAATGGCAAGCCCCAACCACCCAAACCGAGGTCCGCGCTTTTCTTGGATTAGCCGAATATTACCGCAGATTTGTAGAAGGCTTTTCGAGCATCGCTCGACCAATGACCCAACTACTGAAGAAGGACAAGAAGTTCGAATGGACTGACAAATGTGAAGAGAGTTTCCAACAACTCAAGAATAGACTGACCTCAGCCCCAATCCTGATCATGCCGGACATCACCAAGCCATTTGACGTGTATTGCGACGCCTCCAAGATTGGTCTTGGATGTGTACTTATGCAAGAAGGCAAAGTGATATCTTACCTTTCAAGACAGCTGAAGCAACATGAGCAGAACTATCCAACCCACGACTTAGAGCTTGCAGCCGTAGTCTTAGCCTTGAAAGTTTGGTGTCATTACCTCATGGGTAATCGATGCGCGCGAGATCAACTCCGACCACAAGAGCCTGAAATATATCTTTACCCAGAAAGAGCTGAATATGAGGCAACGCCGATGGATAGAATTGATCAAGGATTACAACATGGAGATTCACTACCACCCCGACAAGGCCAATGTGGTAGCGGATGCTTTGAGTCGACTGCCGTGTCAGTTGAACTCCATGATCGCAATCGAGCAACCTAGCCTGTTTCAGGAGTTTGAATAGTTTAGACCGGAACTTGTTAGTGAAGGATTCCTAGCCAGCATAGAGCTTAAACTCACCTTGATTAGTCAGATCAAGGAAGCCCAGAAAGGAAACGCTAGCATCGACGGAATCAAGAACCAGATAGCCGCCGGAAAAGCACCAGGATTCACCGTAGATGAAGCCGGAGTTCTTTGGTACAAAGGACGCCTTTGTGTGCCATCGGACTCAGAGTTGAAGCAAGTCATCCTGAAAGAAGCCCATGACACCCTTTACTCAATCCACCCCCGGAGGTACCAAGATGTATCAAGACCTGAAGGAGCAATTCTGGTGGCATAGAATGAAGAGAGAAATCGGCAGCTACATCGCCAAGTGTGACATCTGTCAACGAGTCAAGGCGGAACATCAGCGACCCGCATGACTGCTACATCGCCAAGTGGGACTCCGTAGGAATGGACTTTATCACAGGTTTTCCCAAATCCAGCAAAGGCAATGATTCGATATGGGTAGTTGTCGATAGACTGACCAAGGTAGCCCATTTCATCGCCGTCAAGACCACATACCAAGGCCCAAAGTTAGCTGAACTGTACATCTCCAGAATAGTCGCCCTGCACGGAACCCCGAAGTCGATAGTGTCAGATAGAGGATCACAATTCACCTCAAGATTCTGGCAGAAAGTGCACGAAGGACTAGGAACCCGTCTGAATTTCAGCAGCGCCTATCATCCGCAGACCGATGGACAGACTGAGAGAGTCAACCAGATATTGGAGGACATGCTGAGAGCATGTGTATTGGAATATGGATCCAAGTGGGAAGACTGCCTGCCTTACATAGAATTCTCTTACAACAACAGCTACCAAGCCAGCTTACAGATGGCCCCCTTTGAAGCCTTGTACGGAAGGAAATGCCGTACCCCTCTGAATTGGTCGGAAGTTGGAGAAAGCCAAGTCTTTGAACCAGATGTTCTTCGTGAAGCCAAAGAGAAAGTACACAAGATCCGCGAGTACCTCAAGATGGCGCAATCAAGACAGAAGAGCTACGCCGACAAGAGACGCCGAGAGATGACCTTCGAGATCAGAGATTTTGTCTATCTCAAAGTGTCCCCCCTGAAAGGAATGCAGAGATTTCAGATGAAAGGAAAGCTCGCACCCCATATGTCGGACCCTTCAAAATTCTAAGTCGCCGAGGCGAAGTATCTTACCAACGGGAGCTTCCAGAAGAAATGTCGGCTGTGCACGACGTGTTTCACATCTCACTCCTCCGGAAGTGCCTTGAAGTCCCCGAGAAGACCGAAGTGTTCAAGAACATCGATCACCGATCGGTGGATATCAACAAGGAACTGACGTACCGCGAAGTGCCGATTCGCATCTTGGAGGAAGCTTACAGAACCACCCGCACCCGAAGCATCAAGTTTCTGAAGATTCAGTGGAGCAACCATACTGAAGATGAAGCCACTTGGGAACGCGAAGACTTCATGAAGAAGGAGTACCCAGATCTCTTTAGTACCTAACTTTCTTTTAGATCTCGGGACGAGATCTTTTGTAAGGGAGAAGGGTTTGTAACATCCCAAATTTCAATAAAAGAAAGAAGAAGAATTCCAGAGATCCAAAATTCAGAACCAACAAAAACTTTTATTTGCATATAGTGCCATGCATAGGACTTGTGCATTTGAGTGATATGCCATGATGAGTGTTAGTGTGTTTTGGTGATAAACCCTAAAACCCTAAAGTGATCAAGTGAAGATCACAAATCAAATAAATCAAAAAGAGAAAGAAATCAAATAAGAACAAAACCCTAAAACCCTCACATATGGTTTATGCCATTTTTGCAAATCTTTACCCTAGACCGTTTTGGTCTTCACCATTAGTTGTATTATGTTACTAAACACTTATTACAACTTTTGGAATCAAAGAAACACAAAGAAAATTAAATTCAAACTCAAATTGGGATCACATATGATAATGGTCAAATCTGCCATTTATAATCTGGTCCCTACTTTGAGCCCTTGCAATTCAAGTTTTTCAAACTAAACTTTCCCAATTATTTGCACCTCATCCAAGAGCACACCAAGGTGAACAACTTTGGTAAAGACCACCATGCCAAAATCATCTTGGATCAAAAATTATGCTCATGCAAAGTTGAGACTTTTTAATATGTGGAGCAATCTCACTTTGTGCAATTTTGCAATTCTTTGATTTTTTAAAATTCCAGCACCACACATGGTTGTCTCTGGTCATTTACAACTTAACCAAACTCAACACTTTCAAATTTTGGAACCTTTTGAACTCAACCAAATTTGGGCAAAATTTGCAATTTGGAAATAGGGATTAAATTCAAACACTATTTCAAATAGTGCTCTAACCCAACCTACTGCCCCATTTGACTCTAACCTGTCCCCTGGTTCCCTCTCTCTCTCTCTTGCTTGCATAGGAACCATAGGAGGAACCCTAAGGAGGCAAAGACATGGCCATGCCGGCCCATGCCACACATGCTGCACCCCTCTCTTCTCCTTCCTCCTCCACACTGGCCCTGCTGCCCAAACACGCCACTGTGCCTCCCTACCCCTTCCTAGCACCGCCGTTGTCGAGGAAGAAGCCGAAGTTTGCCGGATTTCGCGCGCCCAAAATCTTCCTGGATGCCGATGACGTCGCAGCGCGCACGCCACGGACACCCACTGGCCATGTGCCGTCTCGCCAGTCTACGCACGCCCTGGACCACCGCTGAGCAAGTTGAGCCTCGCCGTGCCACCGCGGATGCCAGACACACGCGCGACACGAACCCTGGCCCGCCGCCGCCGGAGACGACGAGCGAATCCCGCCGCAGCCACGGGCATACACGGAAACAATGCGACCGAACTAGACGCCGCCCGACCGCGCTATCGCCGCCAAACGCCTCGCCTGGACATGCTGAACAGCTCCCCGCCATCCCCTAGCTCGCTAGCTCGCCGGAACCGCCGCGCCATGGTCGACTTCCTCACTGCCCCGCAACACCTCCTCTCCGCTATAAATAGAGCAGCCCCTCACCCTCATTCTTCACACCGACAGCTTCTCCTCCCATCTCTGCTTCTACACGACCAAGCCACACACTCGATTGACGCCGGAGCAGCCCCAATTTGGCGATCGGAGCCGCCAGTACCCGGAGATCATCGTCGTTGATTGGAGCTTCCCCACGCCTCGCCGCCGGTACCAGGAGCTTCCTCATCAACGCCAACGTCGCCGCGCACCTCGCCCTCGACCGTGGGAACGCCGGTAGGCTCTCCGACCCCCTAGGCTCGCCGCCAGACCATCGGGTTCTCGTCGGAGAAGACGATGAACCTCGGCCGTTGGATCTCGTTCTAATCCAACGCGCCACGTTTCCCATACCGTTTCGGGAGCTATGACTCACTGACGAGTGGCCCCCACCTTGTTAGCAAGCCCACGCGCACTGGATGCGTTGCTGGGCCGAGTTTCTTTATTTCAAACCGTTTCGGCCCAACTTCGTTTCCCGCCGGCCCTTTTAATTCAAACTTTGATTTTCCAAATCCATTTAAATTCAATACTGGCCCTGACTTTGAAATTCAATAGAATCGGTTTGGCTTGGCCAAATTTAGCAAATTTAATGTTGTTGGAAAGCTACTGAAAATATCTACAACCTGCCACTGGTCTCATTGTGAGATCTGTTGTAGAAATAAAACGACAAAAATATTAAGTCAGGGACTTTTGCACATTCAATTAAATCCTAAAAATCAACCAAAAAATGATATTTAGTTAATTCCAACTCTAATAGCTCACATTTAACTTACACTAATTGTTTCTGCAAAAATATGGTGTGGTCACTTGAATGATCATGCCCTAGTTTAAATAATGGAGTATATGGCTAGTTTACTTAAGTGATATTGTCCAAAACTATTATGCAAATTATATGAAGTGTTTCACTTCATTTAAATCTTGTCCCAAGTACTCTCATATGAAGTTGGACCACTGGTCAAATACTCTCACATGAAATACTTGGAGATTTTAAATCATAATAGGCATTATTAAATGGTATGAGGTATTCTACCTCATTTAAATCATTTTCTCAAATAATGATGATGAATGGTTGACTTAGGTCAACATGATATCATGTATGATTGTTTGGGAAATTAAATCTTAAGAAGATCCAATGAGAGGAAATTATTCCTCAAGAACTAAATGGAAACTATCATTTACATATGTAATGAGAGGAAATTATTTTTCCTCAATAAAGAAAACCAATGCACCAAATTGGATTAAGTGTGTGCTTAGAATAGTTTGTGTGAATATATGTGATGTTTAGAATAGCTAAGGAATTTGTTGAGTGATTATACCTCGTATTCAAATTTAGACGCTAGCACCGGAGAATACCCGGAGGAAGAAGGTTGCTACCAAGAGGAGGAAGAGGAGAACTTTGACCACTACCAAGGCAAGCTAATATTCTTGCAAAGTGCAAAGCCCTTTGGGGCAAGGCACCATTAGTCTTACCTTTCTTACCACAAGCCTATCCCAAGTTTTTACCTTACAAGTTTTTACTTGTTTATTTAAAGAGTTACTTTTATAGTTAACTTTGGTCTAAGTTAAAGAAGGTTACTAGAGTAGCAAAGTTAGTCTCAAAGCTAGCCAAGCAAGATAGCACCCCTCATGATTAGTGCTAGTGCTAAAATATTAAAACTTGACTACTCTAGATGGGAACATGTGACTTGAAATGAATTTGAAACCTTGGAATGATGAGTCATTCCATTGAATGAATTTTGCAGGTGAATATGACCTGGAGAAGATGGTGATTTTTGATAAAAATGTTATTGGTTTGAATGCGATACCTTTCCAATATTTAGTACCCCCACAATACCTGATTATGGGTAGGGCTTAACTGGAAATTTATGCATCTTAGTATGGGTTCCCTCTGAACACACATCATAGGGGTTATGCTTGAGGCTGTCTCCGTTGTTGAGAAATGATGTGAATTGAGGTGAATTGTACGGCCAAGCCCTGTGCAGTTCCCAGGTTGACAGTTGGTCTTCACTGGGAGGCCAAGCTCATGGGGAGAGGTGCTCATACTAGGGTTTGTAAGTGAAAGGTTATGGTTGATGATCCGCGTACTGTGTTACGATGATTCGGGGTAATCCCGACGGATGAAATCAAATGTTGTGGCACAAGTGTGCAACCTCTGCAGAGTGTAAACCTATTCGAATAGTCGTGTCCACGGTTACGGACGGTTGGGAAGGTCATACAGTTTCCGGTGTCAGATTCTTGAAAATGTTGGTGAAATGAATGGTGAATTTGTGACTTGTTTTTGAATCACCACTTGAATTGTGGGAATGACACTAATGTTCCCACTTGAGTTAGTTAGCACATGAATAAGTCTTTTCTCAAATACTTGTGAACTAAAATTGGCTTTATGCAAATAAACTAGAGCTTAGCACCCCTTACTAGAACTGTTAGCACTTACACTAGTATTAGTTTGCGAGTACTTAAAGTACTCACGGCTTTGTCCCTGGCTATTCAAATGGCCAGAGTATGAAGATGAACAGAACTACCAAGGAGATGACCAGCAGGACGCCTACGACAACTAGGAGTCTTCCGACGTCAAGCATTGGCCTGTGGACTAGAGAGTCCATTTATCTTTACGCTTCCGCTATGAACTTGTGTTTGTTCGTTGATCAATAGATCAACTATTCATGCAATATGGATCATGTGATTCAAGTTGTAAGACAATATGGTTTGTAATGAATGATGACTATGATACTTAACTATTATGCCTCGCAACAACAATATTCCTGGGATTGCGATGAATGACATAATAGGCATCTGGATTTAAAAATCCGGGTGTTGACAGTCATCTCAGGAAAAACACACAGATACATAGAACACTAGATATCCTGTAGCTGGTATTCATCAAAGGAGGCGAAAGATAGGTTTACATGGTCAATCTCTGATAACCATTAGTAAAAGTAGTACTGGTAGGTGGAAAACACATAATTTCCTATATTGATTGCCATGTCAGTCACATGATTTTTTCTTACACTGGCTCATTTCTGATATTGTCTTAGTTTTATGCAGAAGTTATTTACAGCTTGTGCCTGTAACGGGGAAAATAAAAGAGGCAAAATGTTATTTCTTGGAAAAAAGACGTAAAACCTACCAGTAAATAATCTATGGCAGCCACAAAGAAATGATTAAAAGTAGGTTGGTAAAAAACAGATGTAGTTTACTCTAAATGGTCTACAAAAAAATATCTTAATGATTCATGTCATTGATTCCATGCAGATAATTGTTTGAAGAAGAATGCCAAGGGCTCGTGGATTTGAATATTGGTTTGGTGGCATCGATCTCAATGCAACTCCTGAAGCTAGTACATCAGCTGATCAACATGTTGGGCAGCCGCCAGAAGTCGGAGGCCATCATGTTGATCCCCAAAGAGATGAAGTAGGTCCTTCAAACAATGATCAGCACGCTGATTCGCGTGCACCGACTGGTGTTACACTTTCCAGTGAGGAAAGCAATGGTAAAGCTGAGGTTGAGTCAACACCTGAAGGATATGTTCCAAAGGTTCCATTTGTTGGCATGATTTTCGACACACCTGATCTAGCTTTGCAACACTACAGCAGATATGCTAATCACATTGGTTTTTCAGTGAAGATAGAATCATCTAGGAGGTGTGCTAAAGATGGAGAGCTGGATAAATTTGTTTATGTGTGCAACAAATCTAGGAAGCCTCGGGAACAAGAAGCGGTCCCGGTTAAGCAGAGGAATCGTAAGCTAACTGTGTTGACTGACTGCAAAGCAAAGCTTCGAGTAAAACATGATGGTGCTAGATGGAAAGTTACCCAGTTTGTTGAGGTGCATACACACGAGGTGATTGACGAGTTTGCGCCGAAGAAGTACTTGAGGTCCCACAACAAGATCCCTGCAGAAGAGAAAAAGTTTATCGACTTGTTGCATGAAGTAAACCTTACTTCAGGAAGAATCATGGAAATCATGGGGGAGCTATATGGAAGCAAGCAGAATGTCCCATACAACAGCAAAACAGTTAGTAACTACACTGCAAAACTAGGGAACTATGACAGAATTAAAGATATTCCAGAACTGCTAGAGTACCTTGAAGAAATCAAGAAAGATGATCCCAGATTTTTCTACATGTTCAAGCTAGATGCAGAAAATAAAGTGGAGAACCTATTATGGGTGGATAGCAAAGCAAGAGATGTCTACCCCTGTACAATGACTGTATTTCTTTTGATACAAAATTCATGACAAACCAGTACAGATATGGTCAGTCCATCCAGCTTGGTTGTGGTTTTGTGAGGAATGAGTCTTCTGTGAATTTTGTGTGGTTGTTTGAGCGCTTTTTAGAGGCAATGGATGGGCTACATCCATTGAACATAATTACTGATCAAGATGCAGCTATCAGAACTGCTATCCTCATTGTGTTTATTGGCATCATACACAGGTTCTGCAGATGGCACATAATGCAAAAAGTTCAGGAAAAACTTGGTAATTTTGTTGCTAAAAGAAAAGATTTGCGTTTAGAGTTCAATGATGTGATTGACTAGAGCATGACATCGGAAGAGTTTGAACAGATATGGGCAAATATGGTGGAAACGCATGGGGTTGCTGATAACACACATTTTCTTGACCTCTATGATCTGCGTGAGTATTTTGTGCCAGCATATTTCCGCCACCCGTTTTTCCCGTTCCTTCAAACTACATCTAGAAGTGAAGGGTTTAATGTTGTTCTTAAGCAGTATGTTCATCCACATGACAGTCTTGTTCATTTTTTCAAGTAGTACATGAAACTGCAGGAAAGAATTGATGTAACTGAAGATGGTCATGAGTTTGATGGTGATGACAAGACAATTAGGTTTTGGGGAGACTTTCCTATGGAGAAGAAGATCCTTCAGACATACACCATGCCCATCTACAACCACTTTCAGCTTGAACTTCGCAAGATTACATCCTACAATGTTCGTGGCATTGGTGTTACTTAACAAGGGAGCATTCATGAGGTTTTCCCAATACAAGGATCCATGCGCGGGTATGGTAGGAGGAGTTATCGTGTTGATGCTGATGTAGCTAATGGGATCTACAATTGTGAATGTTGCAAAATTAACAGGGATAGTATCCTATGCTGCCATGCAATGAAAGTTACGTCACATCTAGGGATGGTTACAAAATACCCAGAGCACTACATCCTACCCAGGTGGCGTCTACCCCCTCCAGATATAGTTGCACTGCAGGATGAGAGGCAAGAAAAGTCTGTTGGCCAGAAACTGTCTAGAAAAGATATGAGATTGCTTAGATATGGTAACCTTTGCGGTGATTTTGCTAAGCTTGATGTTGGTTTAGCGTCCTCAGAGAAAACAAATGAAATAGCTGAATAGCACATGCGAGCAATGGAGAAAGAGATGGCAGATTTGAAAAAAGTTGATGCTGATGCACTTAAAAAAGAGCGCAAAGCATCCAGTGAACACCAACCCTCCTAATGATTCACAAGAAAGTGTACCTATGGAAGAAGATGCTGCTACTGTGGAGAATCGGAAATCTAGGAACCCACCAATGTTAGCAACAAAAGGGCGTCCAGGTTCAAAAAGAAAGAAAGGTGGTCTACAACTACAGAAACCAAAACAAGGTCTTTGTGGTGTTTGCAAGCAACCAGGTCATGATGCTCGTACGTGCGAGGTGCGACTAGCAAATCTGGAGAAGTACAGTTTGTTGGGCCTTTTTCATTGATTTGAAAAAAGAAGAATATATAAGAAAAATAGGACATTGTGTTACATTACATTACATTACATGCCTCATGTTACCTTGTCGAAAAAATTGTATGAGACCTTTTGCGAATATTTAAATGAGTTTTCAGACAGTATGTTTCTGATGGGAAATGTATCTTATGATTGTCAACTTTTTCTTTATTTCAGTTGCTGACTTCTTTTTGATAGAAGAAAAATAAAGTAATTATGCAAAGACAAGCTTGAGACATTGGTAACAAAAAAATAGAAATAGAAAAAAAGAGCATGGTTAGAGATATGAATTACCACTTGACCACCTTAGCTAGACAAATAACTGTCAATTTGCTTTCTTCATGAAACGTAGCCATTTATCTGTGTACAGCTTCCTTATATTTGGAATGTCTTTTTGTGAGTATGTTGCTGGGGTCCTGCTTGGGCATGCTTCAAGATTCTTCAGTGTGAAAAAACCACAGTCATACCTAGGAGAGGGAAAAATAAATGTGTTCAGTAAGATTGTTAAAACAACAAATGAAAAATAGAAAAATAAAGTTACATTGTTCCAAAAAAATTTAATGCAGTCCCAGTTTGTTATACTTTGAATTGAAAAGTATTATGAAGCTTACCCATTTTTTAGCGCGGGCTATCAGTTATGTCTATAGGCCAGTACATGATCTTTATCTTTGAGTTCGAATACTCTCTAGTCCAGTTAGTCTTTATGCCAGCAATTAGCAAGTGGCAAGCATGCAAGTTTACTGGCTCGGCATTGTTTCCTAGTGAATCATATATCTCAAACCTCTAAGCTTTGATGTCCAGGTTAACAAGCTAGTAATGGCCTCATGAATCCCTGGGTGTTCCGGGAAAAGCTTGAAGTGTAGGGAAGCGAACCTGTAATGTAACAAAAAAAAGAGAGGTGGGATCGTGATGATGAATCAAAAAAGATAACATTCCAGTAAAGGATTGCTCAGGAAAATGATTAGTAATAAAAAGAAATCAGGTTAGTACTTACAATGTCTTTGTGATCCAATCTGTTTGATGGACTGTTTTCGAAACATCGGGTTACTTCCTTGAGGTTATCACATCCCTCAATTAGGTACGACTGTTCGAACAGTTAAAAAGTAAACCAGTTACTATGGAGAAGAGAAGAACAAATAGGTGCACATGAGTTGCAATAATTTCAAGTGCTATTTGATTAGCCATAAAAGAGAATAGAAAAAAGAGAACATAACTTACAGCTATACGCAGAGGCATGATGACCTTCTTTGGGTTTTGATTTTCCCTTTTGATGATCTTGATTCCAATTTCTGTAACAGTATTGTACAACTTATTTTGTGGCCTAACAGATTCGGCTAGGTCACCGAGACTAACATATATTTCATCCATGTCTATAACTATTTCCTTGTTGACAGGGTCCCTTGGTGCATGTTTCCATCCATGCTGGCAGACCATGTTGTACACCTCATCAACAAAATTGCTGACATAAAATGTTCTACTAGATTGTGAGTTGACAAAAGGTGATTTCGCATACTGTCCTGGCTTGGAAATCCTTTTTTCGTACTCATGAGGCACTGGTGTAATGCTAGATGATTGTTGTTTTAACTTTGGATTCACGCGTTCTTGAACTAACTCTTCCTTCCTAGCTGCAGTTCCATCTAGATTGTTCTGTTCATTTTCAGTTCCTTCACCTTGGTCATTATCATCTGGAGGTGTGTCGAGATCAACTAACGGAGGATCTGCATCCCGTCTGATTGCTTCTTCCCTTTTTTCTATTCAGAGCTTTTGAAGACGAGCTTTCTATTCATAGGATCATGTGCAGCGGATTGAGGCACATCTGTTGTCAGTGTCCTTGGTGCTAAATTTTCCTCCTCAAATTTGTTCTTACATTTGACTGGGCCTTCCTGTATCTCTGTTTTATTTATCACTATAGCTGCAGCAACTTGTGACCTAGTCTGCCTGCGCGAATTGCTACTGTTTGGGCTGCCTCCCAATTCAGTTGCATTTTTCCTTGGTGTTGCCGTTGATGCTGAGCCTCTTCCATCTTTCATAGGACTGTTTTCGACCTCTTGACACACAACATACCTAGTTCGGTACCTGCCTGGTGATTGTACATAGGTTTCTTCAACTTTGGTTCTCTTGTCTTTTTTGTCAACAAACCTTACTCCTTTCCTTTTCTTTGGTATGAGTTTAGGCTCCATTTCAGCAAGAATTTCTTGGCACTCAGGCCTCAGAATAGCATCATGCACAGTTTCCACCCCATCCATTGAAGGTTCCATTTGTGGTATGTTGTTCATGATGGCATGTGAATCAAGTCTAGCTAGCATAGGTGTGCCGATATCAACGAACTCAGGTTCTTCAAACAAAGGAACTTCAGGCTCTTTGTGTATCTCGGTGCCAACATACTTCAAGAACTCCTTCCTCCTATTTTCTTCTAGTTTGGATTCTGATTCTTCACTGCAAGTGATGTCATCTGCTAACTTCTTTGGTGTCTGTACCACATGTTCCTTCTGACAAGGTATTAACTTGCCAATGCCTACAAGTTGTAGACTTGGGTTTTGCGGAAGTAGAGGGCAAGTAGATCTCGAAGGTTTCAGCCGAAAAGGTGCCCGACTGCTAAAAACTAGGGTTGGATTGACAATAAGATCGGTCCTTTCTTTGTCCCTCGACCCCCCTTATATAAGAGGCGGAGCCGAGGGTTTCGTATTACACAAGTTTCAATTGCCGGGGGACTCTTTGAATCCGCCCGTGAAGTTACAAATCTCTATATTCCTAATCTATCTCTACTTTCCATAATCAACGTCTTCATGGGCTTCCGGGCTTCATAAACTTCGGGTAATGGGCTTCCAGTAAACCCCGGGTACTATCTTCGGCAGGCCCATCTGGGATGCCTATGTCAGTAGCCCCCGAGATTTTTCTTGAATCGTAGAGTCGAGTAAAATTTCCATCATACAATTCGCCCATAAATTCTTCGAGTCATTTACAAATAATTTATTCGAGACATTTATATCTTGTACAGGGATAATCGTAGAGTTGAGTAAAATCTCCACCATACAATCCGCTTTTTCCGGCACGCGCTCTGCAGCGCCTGTCCAGTAACTTCATAGTGAATATACGATCATACCCTCAATAACACGTGTAGGGCACTAGATTCATTTCCTTTTTATCCAACGGCACGACGAATCGATTTCTTGGTATAAATAATCTCCTTCTTCCTCAAACCTTCCCTTCACTGCGCCGCTCAACTTTCCCCTCGCTCTGCAAAAACTCCATTAATGTCCCCAAGCTCATTGCGCTTCCTCTCATCTCCCTTTTCTTCCAATCACCTGTTTGAATGCCACCGCGCACCAAACTCCTCAGGCACACCGCTCCGGGAACCACCATGTCGATAGAGGAGGCTGAGATCTCTGGATGGGAGAGATCCACGATCTCAAACCAAGACGTGAGTGCCCTCAAGAAGCTTGGGCTGATGAAGAAAGAGGAAGCGCTGATCTTCCCTGGGGACGAAAGCTACCCTACGCCTCGCATCGGATACCGGGTAACATTCATCGACCACCTTATCCGCGGCCTTTCCACCCCATCCATGAGTTCCTTCGTGGATTGCTATTCATCTATTATATTTAGCTTCATCATCTGACTCCCAACTCCATTCTCCACATCTCCATTTTTATCACCCTGTGTAAATGCTTTCTCGGGACCCATCCTCATTGGGGCCTATGGAAACGCATCTTCTATCTTCGCCGCAATAACTCTTGCAACATCGCCTACAATGTAGGCGGTGTTGTTATCTGCATTCGTTCCGACGTCCACTACTTCAACGTCAAATTCCCCGACTCCGTTCAGGGGTGGCGCGGGAGATGGCTGTACATCCAAGAGGAGCAGAACAACTCACAAGAATACAACATTGCTCCCTTTGATGGTACCGCAAAAATCCTCAGGCGCCGTTCTTGGGACGTTGAAGTCACTGCCGAAGAAAAATCGGCTACCGATGCTCTGATGAAGCGCATCCATGAACTTCAGAACACCCGCGGTAAGGAACTGTCGGGTGTTCAAATTACTGCTCACTTCCTTAGGATCAGGGTGCAGCCTCTGCAGGCTCGCAAAAACCCCCTCTGGATGTATGCTAGCAAGGAAGATGTTGATCGCTTGTCCAAGGATCTCTCTGTGAAAGATCTGGAAAAGCTAGTCCGACGCTTTACCTCGTTGAGCAAAAAACATAGTGTTCCATCCTCCAGTCGCGTGACGCCGTACAACAGCAACCACGCGCTTCCCGAAGTAAGTGGTTTCTTTCTCAAATTGTACTACTATTTTGCAACTTGCTATCTTATTATCTTGCACCTTGGTATTTATTTGTGTTTTGTTCAACAGAACCATCAAACTTTCACTTCTCTTCCTCCCCTCCCTAAAGGTGGTGAGGTAGATGAATGAGACGTCGTGACCGATGATTCGCAAGAACCCTCTCGTCCTGAGAGTGAAGTCGCAGGATCTCACAAATCCGCGGCCTCCTCCGAAAAAGAGACTAACTCAGAAGCTTCTGAATCAGTACGCTCTCCTCCCTCCGATGTTTCTCCAAACAACAAGAGGAAACGAGATGAAGTCGAAGATTCCGGCACTTCCAAACCCAGTGGGTCACCTGCCAAGGGAACTTCTCCTGAAGAAGAGGGTGGCTTTCGCCCTTATGACAGTGCTATCATTACCTCGTAAGTTACGCTGCCTCCTCTTTTTTTGTATATTTCTTGTGAATATTCTCATGTTTCTTTGTTAACAGTGCCGAAGAAGAAGAAGAACCCGCTGACAATGTGACGGCTCCAACGAGTACATCAAATACCGTAGTTCTTTCTGAAGCACGCCGTGCTGCTGAGGAAACCTCGCCTCCTCATCATCAAGATTTGGAAATGTCGACTCCTACCGCCAGCCCCCGAGCCTCTTTGCGGAAAAGACAAAGGTTGGGCTTGGCGAGAGCCACAGCTTTGTGGCCGGGAGTTCAACGACTCCTCCCTTGGATGATGTAAGTATTTTTGCGGCTATCTTTAAGGATGCCAATCTCATTTTTTACCATTTGTCGAGTTTTTCCCTTCTGAACCTATCTCTCGACTTTCTTTTTACAGCCTCTGATGAAACATTTCATCAATCTCAGTACTCAATTCATTGGGTACTGTGATACTATCGAAGATTTGAAAGATAACTTTGCTTGCTGAGGACGTAATGTATTTATTTTTCCTCGGCTAAACTGTGTTGTATTTTGACTTTGAATTCCTGCCTCGTCTCCTTCTGCCAGAGGCTCTCGACAAAGCCAATAAGCGCGCTGATGACCTTGCTCTTAAGCTTGAACGAAGCAAGAAAGCTCGCAAGAAGGCTGAGCAAGACGTTGCTTCTGTTGAAGATCTTTGCAAGAGGCTCCATCATGCTGAGAATGCTTTAAGCGAGAAGATGACTCAACAGATTGCGCGTGAAGAGGCCATCATAGGTCGCTTAGAGTCTCAGAACCGGCGCTTTGTCAGTGAGTTCCTTAACCTTATTTTCTAAACATCTTCTAAGATCGTCTCTCGTGCATATTTTATTGAACCCGAATCTTGCTCCAGCAGGAAAGATGGGTGAAGATTTCACCCTTCATGAAGCTGACGAAGACCGTCTCCTCGAAACCCTCTCGATCCTCGAGCTTCATGGGGATTTGGCGTGCAACAACATTTCCGATGCGTGAGCTGCATTCACGCGTGATGGCGTGTGATGCACACGTCCGTTGGGAACCCCAAGAGGAAGGTATGATGCGCACAGCAGCAAGTTTTTCCCTCAGTAAGAAACCAAGGTTATTGAACCAGTAGGAGATGAAGGCCACGTGAAGGTTGTTGGTGAAGGAGTGTAGCGGCGCAAAACCAGGGATTCCGGCGCCAACGTGGAACCTGCACAACACAATCAAAATACTTTGCCCCAGCTTAACAGTGAGGTTGTCAATCTCACCGGCTTGCTGTAAACAAAGGATTAAACATATGGTGTGGAGAATGATGTTTGTTTGCAAAGAACAGCTGAGAACAATGATTGCAGTAGGTTGTATTTCAGATGTAAAAGAATGGACCGGGGTCCACAGTTCACTAGTGGTGTCTCTCCAATAAGATAAATAGCATGTTGGGTGAGGCATAACAATGCACATACATATCATGATGACTACTATGAGATTTACTTAGGGCATTATGACAAAGAACATAAACCGCTATCCAGCATGCATCTATGCCTAAAAAGTCCACCTTCGGGTTAGCATCCGCACCCCTTCCAGTATTAAGTTGCAAACAACAGACAATTGCATTAAGTACTGTGCGTAATGTAAACAATACAAATATCCTTAGACAAAGCATTGATGTTTTATCCCTAGTGGCAACAACACATCCATAACCTTAGAACTTTCTGTCACTGTCCCAGATTCAATGGAGGCATGAACCCACTATCGAGCATAAATACCTCCTCTTGGAGTTACAAGTATTAACTTGGCCAGAGCCACTACTAGCAACGGAGAGCATGCAAGATCGTAAACAACACATATATGATAGATCAATAATCAACTTGACATAGTATTCCATATTCATCGGATCCCAACAAACACAACATGTAGCATTACAAATAGATGATCTTGATCATGATAGGCAGCTCAAAAGATCTAAACATGATAGCACAAGAGGATAAGACAACCATCTAGCTACTGCTATGGACCCATAGTCCAAGGATGAACTACTCACGCATCAGTCGGGAGGCGGACATGGTGATGTAGAGCCCTCCGGTGATAATTCCCCTCTCCGGCAGGGTGCCGGAGACGATCTCCTGAATCCCCCGAGATGGGATTGGCGGTGGCGGCGTCACAGTAACTTTTCTCGTATCGTGGCTCTCGGTACTAGGGTTTTCGTGACGGAGAGAATATATAGGCGAAGGGAGAGAGTCGGGGGACGCTCGAGGGGCCCACCCCATAGGGGCGGCGCGGCCAGTCGTGGGGCCGCGCCCCCTAGGGTGTGGCCGCCTCGTCGCCCCTCTTCGTCTCCTCTTCGGACTTCTGGAAGGCTCCGTGGAAAATAAGACCGTGGGCTTTTGTTTCGTCCAATTCCGAGAATATTTCCTGTGTAGGATTTCTGAAACGAAAAATAGCAGAAAACAGGAACTGGCGCTTCGGCATCTTGTTAATAGGTTAGTGCCGGAAAATGCATCAAAATTATATAAAGTGTATATAAAACATGTGAGTATTGTCATAAAACTAGCATGGAACATAAGAAATTATAGATACGTTTGAGACGTATCAAGCATCCCCAAGCTTAGTTCCTACTCGCCCTCGGGTAGGTAAACGATAACAAGGATAATTTCTGAAGTGACATGCTACTATCATAATCTTGATCAATACTATTGTAAAGCATATGAGATGAATGAAGTGATTCAAAGCAATGGTAAAGATAATGACTAAACAACTGAATCATATAGCAAAGACTTTTCATGAATAGTACTTTCAAGACAAGCATCAATAAGTCTTGCATAAGAGTTAACTCATAAAGCAATAAATTCTTAATAGAAGGTTTTGAAGCAACACAAAGGAAGATATAAGTTTCAGCAGTTGCTTTCAACTTCAACATGTATATCTCATGGATAATTGTCAACACAAAGTAATATGATGAGTGCAAATAAGCAAGTATGTAGGAATCAATGCACACAGTTGACACAAGTGTTTGCTTCTAAGATGGAAAGAAGTAGGTAAACTGACTCAACATAAAGTAAAAGAAAGGCCCTTCGCAGAGGGAAGCAGGGATTACTCATGTGCTAGAGCTTTTATTTTGAAAACATGGAAACAATTTTGTCAACGGTAGTAACAATTCATATGTGTTATGCATAAAACATCCTATAAGTTGGAAGCCTCATGCATCGAATACCAATAGTGCTCGCACCTTGTCCTAATTAGCTCGGATTTCCATGGATTATGATTGCATTACATATGTTTCAACCAAGTGTCACAAAGGGGTACCTCTATGCCACCTGTACAAAGGTCCAAGGAGATAGATCGCATTTGATTTCCCGTTTTTGATAAATCTCAACTTGAGGACATCCATACCGGGACAACATAGAAAACAGATAATGGACTCCTCTTTAATGCTTAAGCATTCAACAATAGATAATATTCTCATAAGAGATTGAGGATTAATGTCCAAGATGAAACTTCCACCATGATACATGGCTTTGGTTGGCGGCCCAATGTTCTTCTCTAACAATATGCATACTCAAACCATTCAACTCATGGCAAATAACCCTTATTTCAGACAAGACGAACATGCATAGCAACTCACATGATATTCAACAAATGTGTAATAGTTGATGGCGTCCCCAGAAACATCGTTACCGCTCAACAAGCAACTTATAAGAAATAAGATACATAAGCGACATATTCTTTACCACAATAGTTTTTAAGCTACTTTCCCATGAGCTATGTATTGTAAAGACAAGGAATTAAATTTTTAAAGGTAGCACACAAGCAATTTACTTGGAATGGCAGAGAAATACCACATAGTAGGTAGTTATGGTGGACACAAATGGCATAAGTTTTGGCTCAAGGTTTTGGATGCATGAGAAGCATTCCCTCTCAGTACAAGGCTTTGGCTAGCAAGGTTGTTTGAAGCAAACACAAGTATGAACCGGTACAGAAAACTTACATAAGAACATATTGCAAGCATTATAAGACTCTACACTGTCTTGTTGTTCAAACACTTTTACCAAAAAATATCTAGACTTTAGAGAGACCAATCATGCAAACCAAATTTCAACAAGCTCTACAGTAATTATCCACTAATAGGTTCAAACTACATGATGCAAGAGCTTAAACATGATCTATTTGAGAGCTCAAAACAATTGCCAAGTATAAAATTATTCAAGATAATATACCAATTACCACATGAAGCATTTTCTGTTTCCAACCAAATAGCAATAAACGAAGTGGTTTTCAACCTTCGCCATGAACATTAAAAGTAAAGCTAAGAACACCAGTATTCATATGAACAAGCGGAGTGTGTCTTTCTCCCACACAAGGAATGCTAGGATCCGAATTTATTCAAACACAAACAAAAATAAAAACATACAAACGCTCCAAGTAAAGCACATAAGATGTGACGGAATAAAAATATAGTTTCACTAGAGGTGACCTGATAAGTTGTTGATGAAGAAGGGGATGCCTTGGGCATCCCCAAGCTTAGATGCTTGAGTCTTCTTGAAATATGCAGGGATGAACCATGGGGGCATCCCCAAGCTTAGACTCTTCACTCTTCTTGATCGTATTATATCATCCTCCTCTCTCGACCCTTGAAAACTTCCTCCACACCAAACTCAAAACAATATCATTAGAGGGTTAGTGCATAATCAAAAATTCACATGTTCAGAGAGGACACAATCATTCCCAACACTTCTGGACATTACCCAAGGCTACTGAAAGTTAATGGAGCAAAGAAATCCACTCAACACAGTAAAAGAGGCAATGTGAAATAAAAGACAGAATCTGTCAAAACAGAACAGTCCGTAAAGACGAATTTTTTAGAGACATTTAACATGCTCAGATGAAGAAGCTCAAATTGAATGAAAGTTGCGTACATATCTGAGGATCACTCATGAATTTTCGCAGATTTTTATGAGTTTCCTACAGAGAGATCTACTCAAATTCGTGACAGCTAGAAATCTGTTTCTGCGCAGAAATCCAAATCTAGTATCAACCTTACTATCAAAGACTTTACTTGGCACAACAATGCAATAAAGTAAAGATACAAAGGTATTGCTACAGTAGTAACAAGCACCTTGAGTCAAATATAAAACAAAAATTGCAGAAATAAAATAATGGGTTGTCTCTCATAAGCGCTTTTCTTTAACGCCTTTCAGCTAGGCGCAGAAAGTGTAAATCAAGTAACATCAAGAGAGGAAGCATCAACATCATAATTTGTTCTAATAATAGAATCAAAAGGAAACTTCATTCTCTTTCTAGGGAAGTGTTCCATACCTTTCTTAAGAGGGAATTGATATTTAATATTTCCTTCTTTCATATCAATAATAGCACCAACAGTTCAAAGAAAGGGTCTTCCCAAAATAATAGGACAAGATGCATTGCATTCAATATCCAAGACAAAAAAATCAACGGGGAAAAGGTTATTGTTAACCGTAATGTGAACATTATCAATCCTCCCCAAAGGTTTCTTTATAGAATTATCAGCGAGATTAACATCCAAATAACAATATTTCAATGGTGGCAAGTCAAGCATATCATAGAGTTTCTTAGGCATAACAGAAATACTTGCACCAAGATCACATAAAGCATTACAATCAAAATCATATCCCTTCATTTTAATGATGGGATCCCAACCATCTTCTAACTTCCTAGTAATAGAAGTTTCAAGTTTTAATTTCTCTTCTCTAGCTTTAATGAGAGCATTTGTAATATGTTTTGTAAAGGCCAAGTTTATAGCACTAGCATTAGGACTTCTAGCAAGTTTTTGCAAGAACTTAATAACTTCAGAGATATGACAATTATCAAAATCAAAACCATTATGATCTAAAGCAATGGGATCATTGTCCCCAATACTCTGAAAAATTTCAGCACTCTTATCACAAACAGTTTCAGCAGTTTCAGGCAATTTTGCATGCTTTGTATTAGAGGTAGAAACATTGCCAACACCAATTATTTTACCATTGATAGTAGGAGGTTTAGCAACATGTGAAGCATTAACATTACTAGTGGTGGTGATAGTCCAAACTTTAACTACATTATTCTCTTTAGCAAGTTTTTCTTCTCTTTCCCACCTAGCATCCAATTCAGCCATCATTCTAATATTGTCATTAATTTGAAATAGGATAGCGTTTGCTGTAGCAAATGACTTAATATCTTTAGTTTCATTAGGCATAACTTTCAATTTTAAAAGATCAACATTAGCAGCAAGACTATCAACCTTAGAAGCAAGAACATCAATTTTACCAAGCTTTTCCTCAACAGATTTGTTAAAAGCAGTTTGTGTACTAATAAATTCTTTAAGCATGACTTCAAGACCAGAGGGTACACTCCTACTATTGTTGTAAGAATTACCATAAGAATTACCATAACCATTACCATTATTAGAAGGATATGGCCTATAGTTGTTACCAAAATTATTCCTATAAGCATTGTTGTTGAAATTACTATTTTTAATGAATTTCACATCAACATGCTCTTCTTGAGCAACCAATGAAGCTAAAGGAACATTACTAGGATCAACATTAGATCTACCATTAACAAGCATAGACATAATAACATCAATCTTATCACTCAAGGAGGAGGTTTCTTCAACAGAATTTACCATCTTACCTTGAGGAGTCCTTTCAGTGTGCCATTCAGAGTAGTTGATCATCATATCATCAAGAAGCTTTGTCGCGGCACCCAAGGTGGTGGACATAAAAGTACCTCCAGCAGCTGAATCCAATAGGTTCCTTGAAGAAAAATTCAATCCTGCATAAAAGGTTTGGATGATCATCCAAGTAGTTAGTCCATGGGTAGGGCAATTCTTTACCAAAGATTTCATTCTTTCCCATGCTTGGGCAACATGTTCATTATCCAATTACTTAAAATTCATTATGCTACTTCTCAAAGATATAATTTTAGCAGGAGGATAATATCTACCAATGAAAGCATCTTTACATTTAGTCCATGAATCAATACTATTCTTAGGCAAAGATAGCAACCAATTTTTAGCTCTTCCTCCTAAGGAGAAAGGAAACAATTTCAGTTTTATAATGTCCCCATCTACATCCTTATACTTTTGCATTTCACAAAGTTCAACAAAATTATTAAGATGGGAAGCAGCATAATCAATTCTAACACCAGAAAATTGCTCTCTCATAACAAGATTTAGTAGAGCAGGTTTAATTTCATAAAATTCTGCTGTAGTAGCAGGTGGAGCAATAGGTGTGCATATGAAATTATTATTATTTGTGCTAGTGAAGTCACACAACTTAGTGTTCTCAGGAGTACTCATTTTAACAAAAAATAAAAATAAGTAAAGCAAACTAAATTAAGTAAAGTAAATGCAAGTAACTAATTTTTTTTGTGTTTTTGATATAAAGAAAGCAAACAAGACAGAAAATAAAATAAAGTAAAGCAAGACAATAAACAAAGTAAAGAGATTGGATGTGAGAGACTCCCCTTGCAGCGTGCCTTGATCTCCCCGGCAACGGCGCCAGAAAAAGGTCATGATGGCGTGTGATGCACACGTCCGTTGGGAACCCCAAGAGGAAGGTGTGATGCGCACAGCAGCAAGTTTTTTCCTCAGTAAGAAACCAAGGTTATCGAACCAGTAGGAGATGGAGGCCACGTGAAGGTTGTTGGTGAAGGAGTGTAGTGCGGCGCAACACCAGGGATTCCGGCGCCAACGTGGAACCTGCACAACACAATCAAAATACTTTGCCCCAACTTAACAGTGAGGTTGTCAATCTCACCGGCTTGCTGTAAACAAAGGATTAAATGTATGGTGTGGAGAATGATGTTTGTTTGCAAAGAACAGCTGAGAACAATGATTGCAGTAGGTTGTATTTCAGATGTAAAAGAATGGACCGAGAACAACTTTTCTCGTATCGTGGCTCTCGGTACTAGGGTTTTCGTGACGGAGAGAGTATATAGGCGAAGGGGCAGAGTCGGGGGACGCTCGAGGGGCCCACCCCATAGGGCGGCGCGGCCAGGGGTGGGGCCGCGCCCCCTAGGATGTGGCCGCCTCGTCGCCCCTCTTCGTCTCCTCTTCGGACTTCTGGAAGGCTCCGTCGAAAATAAGACCGTGGGCTTTTGTTTCGTCCAATTCCGAGAATATTTCCTGTGTAGGATTTCTGAAACCAAAAACAGCAGAAAACATGAACTGGCGCTTCGGCATCTTGTTAATAGGTTAGTGCCGGAAAATGCATCAAAATGATATAAAGTGTATATAAAACATGTGAGTATTGTCATAAAACTAGCATGGAACATAAGAAATTATAGATACGTTTGAGACGTATCAACGCGCCTCTTCCCCTATTTCTTCCCCAAACAGACGCATCCAAAGATTTTTTCCGAGCTTGCCAGGCGCTTCTTACCCAAGGAGGATCTTGGATTGGATTTTCGGCAAGAAAATTTAAAGGTTGGAGTCGAAGGGACCATAGCCCTGGTTCCCGAAAGTCAGCAAAATGTCGAACTGGGCGAAGGCTGGCAAAACAAAGGGAATCAACAAGGAGAAGTGGCAGTCCTTGGTGAAGGCTGCCAAGCCGCACTCTAAGAAGATTCTCTCCTTCCTGGGATACAAACCAGCTGCTTCATCCAGTACCGCCAAGCCGGAGGTCAAGTAGACCAACTTATCCCTTTGTTCTTTTTTCTCTTTTGGTAGTTGTCGATATCTATATGGTGTGCGACTGCTTTTGTCGACTCACTAGGAGTCGACCTTTTGTAATGGATCCCGATTTATGTAAATATCCCAACTTATGAATGAAAAGGAAGGAATCCTTGTGTGGTGATTGATATTGACTTTTTCTTTCTTCCAGTTGGTGTTTGATAATTACTCTAAGACTGCTGGACCATCATCTGCTTCCCCTACAACGTCTCGCTCTAAACGGATAGCTGACAACGTTTTCTTGGATGATTCTTCATGTGTTAACTCAGAGCAACTAGAATTAACTGAACTTCGACAACAACTCCAGGCCATGAAAAAGCAATCCATTTTTGTCATGGATCAATCCCGCAAATCTTCCGAGCGGGAAAAATAGCTCTTGAGCAGGTTCAAGAAGCTTTAGACTTGAAAGAATCTGCGATTGCCGAAGCTTTACAGGCTACCTCTCGAGAAAATTATATGCTTGAGCTGCTGACTGACGCAAGCCTGGATATGGCAGGTAAGTTTCATCTCCTGTATTCTTCTGTTACTATGCACATGTACTTTTTTGCAAACCTAATTACATCCTTTGACATGGTTAGGCTCCTTTTTGGACGTTGCTGCCAAGGATCAATGTGTTGATGCGAGATCTGAGGTTCTCATTTGACTTGCTCTGCAGAACAACGCCAATTTTTGGTCTACCCCGGACCGAACCCGACAAATTGTACGATTCCAGGATCGTGCTGCTCAGGTTCGAGAATATCTTGAATTCTGCACAAAGACGCTAGCCATGGTTTACAACGCCATGTTTCCTCGGAATCTTTAGCCTAAGACTCTTCCTGACTTGATGGATAAATTCAAGAGTGTTCATCGAATCCATGGATTTGTGAAGACCCAGTTGATGGCTGGTGCTAGGTTTGCTATGATTATGCTGCAGATCTGCTACCCGAAGTTGGACATGTCCAACATTGTTGATCTTTGTCATGCCAAATTGAGGAAACGGAGACAGAACGTCGACAAGATCAATGAAGTAGTGACTCCCGTGGCTGAAAAGATGATTGAAGATCTTCTTCGGATGGATGCTGCTTTCTTTACTGAGAACCGTTATGCCGATTCCATGGGTGCATCTGCGGAAGATGAAAGGATAAACATAGATGACCTGATAAAAGATGATTGAAGATTTTTTCCCTTCTGCCGAGTTTTTTCATGAAATAAAGGCGAGATCTTGTATATATTATGAGAACTATGTATAGTCAAAACGAGTTGTATTTATTTTTTCTCATCCTCTAGCCCCTGAGTGTTTCGGTAGGCGTATGTATGTTTGTTGCTTGCGAGGTGTTTAAACCAAAGCAAATAGTTTGTGAGTTATATGTTGTAAGTGTCGAGTATATTTTGTTCAATATACGGGTTGCAAGCCCCCAAGCATGTCGAAGAAAAAGATGTATATCACCAATATTTTTACTACATTGCAGCATCGCGAGCCCGCCTCATTAAAAACCTTTCAGCCCCACTCGGTGCCCTGAAAGGAAAAGATTGCGTCTGAAAACTCGCGAGCTTTTCAGTACATTGTATGTTTACATATGTAACTATATTTCGGCTTCTATGCGTAAAAACGCCTGAGCTACGCCACGTTCCAGGGGTTTGATTCCTCCTTCCGTGTCTTCTTGTCCTTTAATCTGTATGCGCCCCTGGAATTACTTCGGTGACGATGTATGGTCCTATCCATGGAGACTCAAATTTCTCGTGACTGTCATGGGTGAGTTGAAGAACCAGGTCGCCAACTTGAAAAGACCTTGGTCGCAAACGTGGACTATGGTAGTTCTTCAAATTCTGTTGGTACGTGGTGACTCTTGATAACACCTCGTCTCTAGCTTCATCGAGTGCATCGACATCGTATTCCAGCGCCTTTCTTGATGTTTCTTCATCATACTCCGCCACTCTCGGGGAGTCGTGCTCTATTTCTATCGGGAGTACTGCCTCCGCTCGATGGACCAAGAAAAACGGGGTTTCTTGTGTCGCTGTGTTCGGTGTAGTTCGTATGCTTGCTAGGCAAGTCTCCAGGCCACGTATGTCGAGCTTTTTCCAATGGTGTCAACAATCGTTTCTTGATTCCATTGCAGATTATGTTGTTTGCTTTTTCGACTTGGCCATTGGCTTGCGGGTGTGCCACAGATGCAAAGTGCAATTTGATGCCCACTTCTGCACAATATGCCTTGAACTCTTTTGATGTGAAGTTGCTGCCGTTGTCTGTAACTATGCTGTTAGGGACACCGAACCGAAAAACTATTCCTTTGATGAAGCTCACCACTGATGTTGCATCTGTTGAAGTTACTGGTACTGCTTCGATCCACTTGGTGAACTTGTCGACAGCCACACGAAGATATACATATCCTCCTGGCCAAGCTTTGTGTAGTTTTCCCACCATGTCGAGACCCCATTGTGCGAAGGGCCAGGCCAACGGTATTGGCATCAGCTCTGCTGCCGGAGAATGAGGCTTTGCCGCAAACCTTGACACGCATCACACGTGTGCACTATATTTTTTGCATCTTCTATTGCTGCCAGCCAGTAAAATACTGCCTTGAAAACTTTGTCTGCTATTGCTCGGCTGCTTGCATGATGGCCACATATCCCTTCGTGCACATCCTTGAGTATAAGTCTTCCTTCTTCGGGTGTGACGCATCTTTGAAGTACTCCTGATATACTTCGTTTGTACAGCTCCCCCATGACCATAGTAAAAGCTTTTGAGCATCGGATGACCTGTCTTGCCTCAACTGGATCTTGGGGTATTTCTTTCCTCATGATATATGCTATGTAAACCTGTTGGAGATATGCCCAAGAGGCAATAATAAAATGGTTATTATAATATATCTTTGTGTTTATGATAAATGTTTGCATACCATGCTATAATTGTATTAACCAAAACATTGATACATGTGTGTTATGTGAACAACAAGGAGTCCCTAGTAAGCCTCTTGTATAACTAGCTTGTTGATTGATTGATGATCATGGTTTCGTGATCATGAACATTGGATGTTATTAATAACAAGGTTATGTCATTAGATGAATGATATAATGGACACACACCCAAATAAGCGTAGCATAAGATCACGTCATTAAGTTCAGTTTGCTATAAGCTTTCGATACATAGTTACCTAGTCCTTCAACCATGAGATCATGTAAATTACTTATACCGGAAGGGTACTTTGATTACATCAAACGCCACTGCGTAAATGGGTGGTTATAAAGGTGGGATTAAGTATTTGGAAAGTATGAGTTGAGGCATATGGATCAAGAGTGGGATTTGTCCACCCCGATGACGGATAGATATACTCTGGGCCCTCTCGGTGGAATGTCGTCTGATTAGCTTGCAAGCATGTGAATAGTTCACAAGAGATGATATGCCACGTTACGAGTAAAGAGCACTTGTCTGTAACGAGGTTGAACTAGGTATGGAGATACCGATGATCGAACCTCGGACAAGTAAAGTATCGCGCGACAAAGGGAATTGGTATCGTATGTTAATGGTTCTTTTGATCACGAATTCATCGTTGAATATGTGGGAGCTATTATGGATCTCCAGGTCCCGCTATCAGTTATTGAACGGAGAAGAGTCTCGATCATGTCCGCATAGTTCTCGAACCGCAGGGTGACACACTTAAGGTTTGATGTCGTTTTAAGTAGATATGGAATATGGAATGGAGCTCGAATGTTGTTCGGAGTCTCGGATGGGATTCAAGACATCACGAGGAGGTTCGGAATGGTCCGGAGAATAAGATTCATATATGGAAAGTCATTTTCCGGGGTTCAGAAAAAGTCCGGTGTTTTGACCGGAGCTTCTAGAAGGTTTTGGAAGGACCGGAATAGTCCGGAATATTGTGGAAGGTTCCGGAAGTGTCCGGGACGACCCGGGCTGTCTAAGGAAGTCCGGAGGGTTCCATAATAAGTGTATCCATGTTTTCATTAAGGGTTAAAAAGTTTCCCATAAAGAAGATTCGGATTTGGCAAAATAGTCCTAGTTCTAGTAGGTTTCGGCTGACAGAAACCTACCGGAACTCTCCCAAACTTTGGGGGCAGGTCTTGGACGACCCAAGGACCTTTTCCACCTATAAAAGGAGGGCAAGGGGAGCCCCAAGAGGTGCACAAGTCGCAGCCCTTGCCCCCTCTCCCCAAACCCTAGCCGCCCCTTCCTCCTCCTTCCTCTTGCACGGCTACGGTGAAGCCCTGCCGGAGATCTCCACCACCACCGCCACCACGCCGTCGTGCTGGCGGGATTCCGAGGAAGATCTACTACATCCGCTGCCCGCTGGAACGGGGAGAAGGACATCGTCATCAACACCGAACGTGTGACCAAGTACGGAGGTGCTGCCCGACTGTGGCACCGTCAAGATCTTCTACGCGCTTTTGAAAGCGGCAAGTGATCGACTAAAGCAACAACGAGATCTAATCTCGTAGGCTTTGGAAATCTTAGAGGGTTACTCTCATGATCTTCTCGTTGCTACCATCTTCTAGATTGGATCTTGGCTTGTTATTCGTTCTTGCGGTAGGAATTTTTTTGTTTTCTATGCTATGAATCTCTTCAGTCGTATCAGAGCTGTGTCTATGCATAGATTGGTTGCACGAGTAGAACACAATGGTTTTGTGGGCGTTGATGCTCTTGTTTTTTTAGTTAGTGTACTTTGCATCTTGCAGGATGGTGGGATGAAGCGGCCCGGGCTAACTTTACATGACCGCGCTCATGAGACTTGCTCCACGCTCGACATGCAACTTGTATTGCATAACTGGCTTTGCGGGTGTCTGTCTCTCTCACCATAGTGAAGATTCAATCTACTCTTTCTATTGACAACACTAGTATCACCATTGTGGTTCATGTTCGTAGGTAGATTGGATCTTACTCGAAAACCCTAAACCACGTAAAATATGCAAACCAAATTAGAGGCGTCTAACTTGTTTTTTCAGGGTTTGGTGATGTGATATGGCCATGATGTGATGATGAATATGTATGAGATGATCATTATTGTATTGTGGCAACCGGCAGGAGCCTTATGGTTGTCTTTATATTTCATGTTGTAGTATTATTTCAAAGTAGTTGTAATAGTTGCTACATGAGGTGAACAACCATGAAGACGGCGCCATGAACCTTGACGCTACGCCGACGATGATGGAGATCATGCCCGTTGATGATGGAGACCATGTCCGTGCTTTGGAGATGAAGATCAAAGGCGCAAAGACTAAAGGGCCATATCATATCACATTATGAATTGCATGTGATGTTAATCCTTTATGCATCTTATCTTGCTTAGATCGCGATGGTAGCATTATAAGATGATCCCTCACATTAATATCAAGATAATAAAGTGTTCTCCCCTTGTATGCATCGTTGCTACAGTTCATCGTTTTGAAGCATCTCATGATGATCGGATGTGATAGATTCTACGTTCAGATACAACGGGTGTAAGCCAAGTTGCACACGCGGAATGACGAGCCTAGCATGTACAGACATGGCCTCGGAACACAGGAAACCGAAAGGTTGAACACGAGTCATATGGATGATATGATCAACATGTTGATGTTCACCATTGAAGCTACATCATCTCACGTGATGATCGGTTTTGGTGTAGTGGATATGGATCGTGTAACCACTAAACAACTATGAGAGATGTTGTATTAAGTGGGAGTTCATTACTAATTAGATTAAAACATGAACTAATGATCATGAACATAGTCTGAATAGTATTTTGAATTAATTTGTAGAATTGGCATCCGTTTTCTACCATGCGCTAGTCTTGTAATTGAGATAGAAATACTATTAAGTCTGACAAGTAACTTTACGGACTAGTACCGTATTGTTAAAGAATCAAGAAATGATTAAGTCCTATTGCAAACTTTTAGTAAACCTCACATTGCTAATTCAAAGAAACATGGTTTCAATTAGTACCTAGAATCATCTTGTCTCCGTGAAACTTGAAGTTCAAATTTGTTTGAAAAGTAAGGAGCTGAAAAGTTTGTTTTCAGAAATAAGCGAGGTATGAGATATATGTGATATCTAAGACCTTATTACAAGATGATAGAATATAATCTAGTGAGACTACATAAACTCATAAGTTTTATGGGAATGTACGAAGGTTTAAGACGCCAGGCGTCCCAATCCTCCAACTAAGTTGGGCACTAACGATATTCGCATATCCATGAAGTGATCGTCCTTAGTATGCACCGTTGCTAAGACTCGTCGTTTCGAAGCATCTCGTGATGATCAGGGTTATAGATTCTATGTGTGCATACATTGGGTGCAAGACAGATTTGCACAAGCGAATACTAAGGTTAAACTTTACGAGCCTAGCATGTACAGACATGGTCTCAGAAAGTCATCATGATTCGATGGATAAAAATTATGAGTGAAAATGTTCATCACATTAAGAGGTCACTAATAGTGAAATCCGGAACACTTGTCATATGATGATCAACTTCAAAGTAAGAACCTCAAGGTTATTGGTATTTGACCAACAAACCTAGAAGTTATTGATGTTGAAGTGTTTTTCTGAGAATGAGGAAAGCTAAAAGAGAAACTACAAAAGATTATTGGCAGAAAGAAAGAAAAGACTAGAAAGTCTAGCTCAGGTTTATATAGATGATATACATGTTATGAATGTATTCCTACTTTGGGCACACAATGAAATTCTTGGGTATTTGTACCATATTGGTTGGTATGAAGTGTCATACAAAACAACGCAATACAAGAATACAATGGCCTAAGTGACTGACAAGGAATATGATAGGAATGCATGTCTGGAACAAAAATAAAGTGTTATTATGTTCATTTTTGGCATTCTATCTAGCCCTTCAGATTTATAATAAAGAACTTCATAATTGTTGTTTTGTTCTGGTCAAATGAAAACAATGAGTTGTTCAATTTTTGACAGTATTCCATGTATGATGGATAAGTTATTATAAATCTTTATGGTGAAACACACATGCATAACACAGACGCTAAAATGCCATAAGGCAAATGATGTGAATTCCACTTATTTGTGGAACCGCCATTTAGGTCATGTTAGAAAGAAACGCATGAAGAAACTCCATGCAAATGGATTTTGGAGTCGTTTGATTTTTGAATCGTTTGGCGCTTGCAAATATCTTCTAAAGAGAATGACTGAAATACCTTTCATAGGCCAAGAGTTGAACGGGCAACTAACTTAGTAGAAACATACATGATGATGTATGTGGTTCAGCGGGCATAGTTGTGTGCGGGAGATTCTTCTACTTCATGAAAACTTCTAACAATGAATTGAGTATATATATGTGGATATATTCGATAAGGAAGAAGTTTGAAACATTTGAATGGATTCAAATAAATTTCAGCATGAAGTGGAAATCATCATAATAGAAAAGTCAAATATCTATGATTGGATCATGGAGGAAATATTCGAATTACGAGTTTTAGCGAACATCTAAAAGAGTTATGAAATTGTTCTACAACTCACATTTCTTGGAGTATCATAGTGATGATGTAGTATCCGAGAGATGTATCCAAACCTTGTTGGATTAATGATGAGATAAAATAATATGACGCCATTATATTTTGTGGATTATGCTTTGGAGACTACCACTTTTACACTAAATAGAGCATCATCATGATCCGTTGAAATGACACCATACAAGTTATGGCATGGGTATAAACCCTAATAGTCCTTTCTTAAAATTTTGGTATAAGTAAATGAGTTCACAACCAAAACCGGATGAATGTCTTTGTTGTTATCCCAGAAAACAAATTGGGAATTCTTTCCACTATGAAGTAAAAGACAAAAGTGTTTGTTAATGTTACTTGCTTATTTCCAAGAAATTGTTTTCTAGCGAAGTATTTGAGTGGGAGGACAATGGAACTTGATAAGGTTTATGAACCTGAGCATAATGATCAGAGTAGCGCAACATTGAAAATGGTTCCGGAAGCGGCCACGACGATCATGGCTCCCATGACTACAAAGTGTTTTAACCATGGAGATCGAAGTACCTATTGAACCTTGTAGGTATTGTTTACTTTGTGATCAAATAAATGATTTGTGGACAAAGGATTGATTTTGAACAATGATAAACCAACTACATACAAAGAAGTTATGATGGGCCCTGACTCCGTTAAAATGGCTATGCGCCATGAAATCCAAGATAGGTGAATACTTTTTGAAAGTAAATGAATCTATGAAATTGATGGACTTGGATGGAATATCCTTGAAGAAGCTCGATTTGTCGAAAGATTGTTTACGACAAAGTTCAAAGAGTTGACTACGATAAGATTAGATCTTCTGTAGCGATGCTTATAGTCTATGTGGATTATTCTAGTAATCGCTACATATTTCTTTTATGAGATATGCTAGTAGGATGGCAAAATAAATTACTTAACAGAAGTGTGTATTAAAGGTGTATACAAGATACAACCAAGAGTTTTGCTGGTCCGTGGAATACTAGATAGGTATACAAATTTCAATTGGATGAAGTGAGTATCGCGGAGTTGGAATCTTCACCGGATGAAATAGTCAAAGAGTTTTTGATTTCATCAGAAACGATGAAGGTGCTTGCCTTTGCAAGAAATTAAGTGGGAGCGCTGAGACAAATTTATAATACTTTATGTAGATGACATATAGTTGGTTATAAATGATGTAATTATATACTTGATTAAAAAGGTTTCACTGAGAATTAACTTCAATAAAAGGATATGAACTGAAACATATTTAGTGTCAAGATCTATGAAGATAGATTGAAACACATAATAAGTTTAAGTTAAAGTACATAGAATGAATATTGAAGTAGTTCAATATAAAAATATTAAGAAGGTGTTCTTTTCCATGTGAAGGTTTAACAAGACTTGAGTGTATTTGACACTCGATGAGTAAAAACACATGAGTGATTTTAGATCATGGATAATATGTACAAAATCAGATGTACCGTGCTCTAAAAAGTTAGGAGCATATACCAGAATGATTCATGTGATGATCATTGGACAACAGTAAGGATATCCCTGAGTGCTTTAGAAGAACCAAGGATATATATAGTTTTGTATGGGGTAATGACAAACAAATCGTTGTAAGGTGTTGCACCGATATTAGTTTGGTCACATATAAAAATGAATTTCAAATCTCAATTAGGCTAAGTGTTATTTAAAAGGTAGCACAATGCTAGATTTAGAAGAGTTCTAAATATTGTGACGAATTGTACAAAAGAAGGCAGAGTATGTCATTGTTTTGACAATGATTGAGGATGTTAAGTCAAGAAGTTCTTTGAGAACTTGGTGTAGTTCCGATAGTGTCAAAACTTTGAAGCTATATTGTGTGTGACAATATTAGTGACATATTTCAGACTGCGGAATTAAGGTTCCACCAGAAGACTGAACATATACGATTAATGCTGACTCATTTGGAAAATGAGTGATGCGTTTGGACGCAAATGAATTGCAAAATACATACGTTTCTGAGCATGTCAGATCCGTTGACTAAAACCTCTCCCTTGAGCAAAACATGATAAAGCACCAGAAGGCCAAGGTGTTATATCTTTACAAATGTAAACTAGATTATTGACTCTAGTGCAAGTGGGAGACTGTTGGAGATATGCCCAAGAGGCAATAATAAAATGGTTATTAGAATATATCTTTGTGTTTATGATAAATGTTTGGATACCATGCTATAATTGTATTAACCGAAACATCGATAAATGTGTGTTATGTGAACAACAAGGAGTCTCTAGTAAGCCTCTTGTATAACTAGCTTGTTGATTGATTGATGATCATGGTTTCATGATCATGAACATTGGATGTTATTAATAACAAGGTTATGTCATTAGATGAATGATATAATGGACACACACCCAAATAAGCGTAGCATAAGATCACGTCATTAAGTTCATTTTGCTATAAGCTTTCGATACATAGTTACCTAGTCCTTCGACCATGAGATCATGTAAATCACTTATAACGGAAGGGTACTTTGATTACATCAAACGCCACTGCGTAAATGGGTGGTTATAAAGGTGGGATTAAGTATTCGGAAAGTATGAGTTGAGGCATATGGATCAAGAGTGGGATTTGTCCATCCCGATGACGGATAGATATACTCTAGGCCCTCTCGGTGGAATGTCGTCTGATTAGCTTGCAAGCATGTGAATAGTTCACAAGAGATGATATGCCACGGTACGAGTAAAGAGTACTTGTCGGTAACGAGGTTCAACTAGGTATGGAGATACCGATGATCGAACCTCGGACAAGTAAAGTATCGCGCGACAAAGGGAATTGGTATCATATGTTAAGGGTTCTTTTGATCACGAAGTCATCGTTGAATATGTGGGAGCTATTATGGATCTCCAGGTCCTGCTATCAGTTATTGATCGGAGAAGAGTCTCGATCATGTCCGCATAGTTCTCGAACCGTAGGGTGACACACTTAAGGTTTGATGTCGTTTTAAGTAGATATGGAATATGGAATGGAGCTCGAATGTTGTTCGGAGTCTCGGATGGGATCCAAGACATCACGAGGAGGTTCGGAATGGTTCGGAGAATAAGATTCATATATGGGAAGTCATTTTCCGGGGTTCGGAAAAAAGTCCGGTATTTTGACCGGAGATTCTAGAAGGTTTTGGAAGGACCGGAATAGTCCGGAATATTGTGGAAGGTTCCGGAAGTGTCCGGGACGACCCGGGCTGTCTAAGGAAGTCTGGAGGGTTCCATAATAGGTGTATCCATGTGATGAGGCGGTTCCTCGGCAATGCCCACCATGAGGGGCTTGGGTTTTAGAGAAAGACGACGACGGAAGTTCCGGGAGCGAGGCGGTACACGACGTACCTAGATTCACGTCCCCGCGGTGGAGGATCGCTACGTCCTGCTAGGAATCCAGTATATGAATATATGTGTACAGGGGGCCGCCATAGGCGGAGTAGTTGTATCTAGTCTAGTTCTAATCCGCGGGTTGCGGTTTTTAGGCGTGTCGCCTCTATGATCTATCTTTCTGATTGTGCGTGTCCCTAAGGGGTGCCCCTGCTTGGCTTTATATATCAGCCAAGCTAGGGTTTACAAGAGTCCTAGTAGGATTCATGTTGGAGTCTTCTTTCCTTGTAGCCCAAGTTGAGGAGCGTGCATGTCCAGCTCGTCAAGTCCTTGTGCTGGTCCAGCTTCATAGTTTGCACCGGGTATGGCAATGTCGAGTACCCGAAGGGTTATGCCCACGTCAGTAGCCCCCGAGTGTCTAGCCGAAGTGAAGCTTCGGGCAGGGACTAAAGTTGTCTTCGCCGAATGTCTTGATCATCTGTTGGATCTTGTGCTTGATATAGAGTCGAAGTTGCTTTCTGTCGGGTGCGCGAAGCGCTCCCGATGGGAGTAGCCCCCCTGAGTCTATGGGCGGGTGCTTGCAGCCACGCATAGACTCAAGTTGTACTACTCGAAGATCTTGATTGTTGATGCCGACATCTTCAAGTTTATTCTTCTTTGTTGGCGAGGTTGCCATCTTTTTCTCGGGTGCGCGACCAGCGCTCCCGATGGGAGTAGCCCCCGAGCCTGTAAATAAGAAATAGTTATGTACAGGGTGTAAAAAATGCTGAGTCGAATACCGTACATGTCTTCGAGTTCTGAGAACATGATGTCGATGACTCTGATGATATCATAGATAGAGGATTTGACGATTCAGATGATGTCACAGAGGAGCCGATGATTTGGATCTTGTCCCAGAGGAACCGATGATTTGGATGATGGCCCAGAGGAGCCGATGATTTGGATGATGGCCCAGAGGAGCCGATGATTCGGATGATACCCAGGAGGAGCCGATGATTCGGATGATACCCAGGAGAAGCCAATGATTTGGATTTTGTCCCAGAGGAACCGATGATTTGGATGATGGCCCAGAGGAGCCGATTATTTGGATGATGGCCCAGAGGAGCCGATGATTCGGATGATACCCAGGAGGAGCCGATGATTCGGATGATACCCAGGAGGAGCCGATGATTTTATCGGGTGTGCGTCCAGCGCTCCCAATGGAAGTAGCCCCCGAGTCTGGATACTGATGCTTGCAGCCGTGAGTCGAGCAACTCGATGATTATAGTTTTCTTTAGGTGCCGTTGACACATTGTTGTTTATTTCAAGGGGCAATTCTTAATGCACCTTGAGCATCGTTGATGCCATTGTTTGTAAGTTTATCGGCAGCAAATCATTTGAGTGATCAGCTCGTGTTGCGGGTCTTGCTAAACCCGTTGTATGTGCAACTTTTCTTTCAACCGATGCATGTCTTGACAGCAGCTCCCGAATAGATCGGTGGCACTAGATTTGCCGATGACTCCGTCACTCTTTGATACTTCTGCAGTTTAAAGTATCGAGTGTGGGTCGTTTTCGTATGTGTTTCATGATCCTTGCTATTTGCGGCACTCTTTGAGGCATCTATAGCGAAGGAAGAGAGCAAGGTCCCCGTTGCTTCATGATCCTTGCTATTTGCGGCACTCTTTGAGGCATCTATAGCGAAGGAAAAGAGAAAGGTCCCCATTGTAATCTTCAGGGGACCGTGAGCACAGTCAAATCTTCAAGGCACTGTGAGCACAGTCGAATCTTCAAGGGACTGTGAGCACAGTCAAATCTTCAAGGGACTGTGAGCACAGTCGAATCTTCACGGGACTGTGATCACAGTCGAATCTTCAAGGGACTGTGAGCACAGTCGAATCTTCACGGGACTGTGAGCACAGTCAAATCTTCAAGGGACCGTTAGCCCAGTCGAATCTTCATCTTCACGGGACTGTGAGCACAGTCGAATCTTCAAGGGACTGTGAGCACAGTCAAATCTTCACGGGACTGTGAGCACAGTCGAATCTTCAAGGGACTGTGAGCACGGTCGAATCTTCAAGGGACTGTGAGCACGGTCGAATCTTCAAGGGACTGTGAGCACGGTCGAATCTTCAAGGGACTGTGAGCACAGTCGAATCTTCAAGGGACTGTGAGCACAGTCGAATCTTCACGGGACCGTGATCACGGTCAAATCTTCACGGGACCGTGATCACAGTCAAATCTTCAAGGGACCGTGATCACAGCAAGGGACCGTTAGCCCAGTCGAATCTTCAAGGGACTGTGAGCACAGTCGAATCTTCAAGGGACTGTGAGCACAGTCAAATCTTCAAGGGACTGTGAGCACAGTCGAATCTTCATGGGACCGTGATCACAGTCGAATCTTCTAGGGACTGTGAGCACAGTCGAATCTTCACGGGACTGTGAGCACAGTCAAATCTTCAAGGGACCGTTAGCCCAGTCGAATCTTCAAGGGACTGTGAGCACAATCAAATCTTCACGGGACTGTGAGCACAGTCGAATCTTCAAGGGACTGTGAGCACAGTCGAATCTTCAAGGGACTGTGAGCACAGTCAAATCTTCACGGGAATGTGAGCACAATCAAATCTTCAAGGGACCGTTAGCCCAGTCGAATCTTCAAGGGACTGTGAGCACAGTCGAATCTTCAAGGGACTGTGAGCACAGTCGAATCTTCAAGGGACTGCGAGCCCCGATGTTCGTTGTAATATACGAACAAGGTTCCTGACGATGTAGTTCGGGTGTCCCGAATTACTGCAATTCTTTAAAAATTGAGTCTTCATATCTTCTTGAATTCCAGCGAACCGGCGCTGCCGATGGGAGTAATAGTCTTTATATCTTCTCGGGTTCCAACGAACCGGCGCTCCCGATGGGAGTAACCGCAATAGTTCGAAGATATTCCAGGAGCCCCCGAGCAATTCCAGCGAACCGGCGCTGCGGCGGGCGCAGCTGACGTAATTGCGCCATCCAAAATAGTCCATGCGGCGCCTTGGCTGACGTGGCCGATGAAGAGGACGCAGTTGATGTGGCTGATCCGCGACGGGTGAGCATCCGAATATATCGGGTCTGTAATGTTGGGTCCGCGGCAGGCGAGCCCCCGAGTAAGAAGAGTTTGCGATGGCGGGAGCAGGGCAGTCGACGGGAGAGCTCCCGAATATATCAAGTCCATGATGCAACAAGTGAGCCCCGAGCGTGGCGACTATGCGCAGTGAAGCAGCCGAAGCTTGTTCCGATCTGATTATCGGTGAACTGAAGAGTCGGGTACGGCAGCGACGTAGATGATGTTGGCAGCCGAGACATATTCGAAGTATACAATCCACTTGTTGCCTTCATCGGAGATTCAACGTGTACGTACAGGAGTAGATAATATTGGCACATTGATCGATCTTCTCCACTGCCCAGGATAGTATTGGATATCTTTCTTTTTGCATCTTTGTTTCACGTGGTTCCTTGCAATTAGCACTCTTGCCGAAAAGACCATGCATGCATACGGTCCAACGTAATGATTGCTGCTGTTTCCTTCCTTTCTTTTCCGATCCGTGATTCCTTGGCTCAATGAAGCAATCGATCAGTGGTTCTATTCCAGCTTACGAAAAGGCCTTCCAGTCTGATTCTCGCTTCCAAGATTTTGCGTTGCAGTAGATCGGATCTTATGAAATTTCGTATCTGCGCAACACGACGAGTTGGCGACGAAGAACGGATTTTTTGACGAAGCTGGCCCAGCTGCGTCTCAGACCCTTGTTTGATGATGATTTGCGATCTCGCCCGGATGACAAAAACCAGTCAGCGCACTTCCCGCAGACGGCGCCAATTGATGAGGCGGTTCTCGGCAATGCCCACCATGAGGGGCTTGGGTTTTAGAGAAAGATGACGACGGAAGTTTCGGGAGCGAGGCGGTACACGATGTACCCAGGTTCACGTCCCCACGGTAGAGGATCGCTACGTCCTGCTAGCAATCCAGTATGTGAATATATGTGTACAGGGGGCCGCCATAGGCGGAGTAGTTGTATCTAATGTAGTTCTAATCCGCGGGTTGCGGTTTCTAGGCGTGTCGCCTCTATGATCTATGTTTCTGATTGTGCGTGTCCCTAAGGGGTGCCCCTGCTTGGCTTTATATATCAGCCAAGCTAGGATTTACAAGAGTCCTAGTAGGATTCATGTTGGAGTCTTCTTTCCTTGTAGCCCAAGTTGAGGCGCGTGCATGTCCAGCTCGTCGAGTCCTTGTGCTGGTCCAGCTTCATAATTTGCACCGGGTATGGCAATGTCGAGTACCCGAAGGGTTATGCCCATGTCACCATGTTTTCCTTAAGGGTTAAGAAGTTTCCCCTAAATCAGATTCGGATTTGGCAAAACAGTCCTAGTTCTAGTAGGTTTCGGCTGACAGAAACCTACCGGAACTCTACCAAACTTTGGGGGCAGGTCTTGGACGACCCAAGGACCTTTTCCACCTATAAAAGGAGGGCAAGGGGAGCCCCAAGAGGTGCACAAGTCGCAGCCCTTGCCCCCTCTCCCCAAACCCTAGCCGCCCCTTCCTCCTCCTTCCTCTTGCACGGCTACGGTGAAGCCCTGCCGGAGATCTCCACCACCACCGCCACCACACCGTCGTGCTGGCGGGATTCTGAGGAGGATCTACTGCATCCGCTGCCCGCTGGAACGGGGAGAAGGATGTCGTCATCAACACCGAATGTGTGACCAAGTACGGAGGTGCTGCCCGACTGTGGCACTGTCAAGATCTTCTACACGCTTTTGAAAGCGGCAAGTGATCGACTACAGCAACAACGAGATCTAATCTCGTAGGCTTTGGAAATCTTCGAGGGTTAGTCTCATGATCTTCTCGTTGCTACCATCTTCTAGATTGGATCTTCGCTTGTTATTCGTTCTTGCGGTAGGAATTTTTTTGTTTTATATGCTACGAATCCCTTCAAAACCTGCATCCAAGGAACTTCTATCATCATGACTTAATGTGATTCCTCCTCATCTTCCGACATACTTGTCTCAGTGTTTTCTGGAGCCCCCGAGCCTTTCTTGGGCTTCTCCTGTTTCTTCGGCTGCTTTGGTGTTTTCTTTGGCTTGGTGGACCTCTCACTTATCTCCTTCCAAAACACGCCAGGTGGTATCGGCAAACACTACGACCCTATATTTGCCAAAACATCGGCTTCATCGTTGTTGAGTCTGCTGATATGGTTAACTTCGCATCCGTCAAAGAGTTTCTCGAGTTCATTGTAGACTTCTTTGTATGCAATCATGCTGTCATTGACTGCATCACACTTGTTCATCACCTGTTGTGCTACCAGCTGGGAGTCGCCAAATATTTTAAGGCGGGTAGCACCACACGCCTTTGCCATCTTCATCCCATGTATGAGTGGTTCGTATTCTGCCTCATTGTTGGACGCGTTAGGGAACGTCATCTGTAGTATATACTTCATTTTGTCGCCTTGAGGTGATACGAGTTTTACGCCTGCTCCATCTCCCTCTAATCTTTTGGACCCGTCGAAGTTCATGGTCCAAGTACTCGATAAATCCGGAGGTCCCGTGTTTTGCAGCTCCATCCACTCTGCGACAAAATCTGGCAGAATCGGTGACTTTATTGCTTTTCTTTTTTCATACGTGATGTCTCGAGGGGAAAGTTATATGCCCAAAAGGGAGATGCGCCCCGTGGCTTCTGGATTGTTCAAGATGTTAGAGAGAGGTGTCTCATTGACAACTACTATCGGGTGTGCCAAAAAGTAGTGTCGCAACTTTCTTGCCGTTGTGAACACGCCATATGCCAACTTCTGATATTGTGGGTAACGTTGCTTCGATGGCGATAAAACTTCACTGATGAAGTATACCGGATGCTGGACTCCATGGATTTTTCCTTCTTCTTCTCTTTCCACCACAAGGACTGTGCTGACCACTTGAGGTGTGGCCACAATATATAAAAGGAGGGGTTCTTTATCTTTTGGAGCCACCAGTATTGGGGGTGTCAAGATTGTCCGCTTGAGGTCCTCAAAAGCTCTGTCTACTTCTTCGTTCCACTCGAACTTTTCCCCTTGCTTGATCAACGCGTAAAATGGCAACACTTTTTCTCCCAGCCTGGCGACGAATCTGCTTAAAGCTGTGACTCGCCCAGTTAGCTGTTGTATTTCCTTGGGCTTGGTTGGCTTCCTCATCGTTATGATGGCTTGATTTTTATCGGGGTTAGCCTCGATTCCTCTTGCTGAGACCAGAAACCCGATGACATAGGCATCCCCGATGGGCCTGCCGAAGAAGGTACCGGGGTTTACTGAAGGCCCATGACTCGAAGAATATGAAGCCTGGAAGCCCAATTAAGTGTTGGTTTGGAAAGATAGAATTGTATTAGTAATAATGACTTGTAACTATTACAGGACGAACTCAAATAGTATCCCGATGTTTGTAACTTGTACATCATGAAATCCTCGGTAAACCTAGTTTTCTAGCAGTCGAGTACTTTTCCGGCTAAAACCCTCGAGATCTACTTGCCCTCTACTTTAAACGAAACCCTAGTCTACAACTTGTAGGCATTGACAAGTTGATACCTTGTCAATTGGCGCCGTCCGTGGGGATTAGAGGCGACAGGGAGCTGATCTCGATGGCACGTTCAACATCTACGACATCTTCGGTGGCAAGCAACGCGACGGACAAAGGTAACATATCGAAACTGGTATTATCGATTTTGTACCTCACCCTCCCGCCCGTATGGATGCATATGCGTATCTGGAGGAGCCAATGGATATGACGTTCGGTGGTTTCCACTTCCGCGTCGGGAAGGAAGGATCGCATCGCCTCGTAACGCCGATTTCGTCGGGTTCGTCAGCGGTCGACTCTGACATCTCGGGATCGTCATCATCGTTCGAGACAGGCGACGAGGAGATCTCGCCGCCACTCTTCGTCAATTCCGCGTCAAGCGGAAAACTCGCCGACATCTTCGGCCAGATGTCTTTCGGGTCGCCTGCATACTCAGATCTAAGCAGCGACTCGGAGAGCATCGATAGCTTTGACTTCATCAGCAGATCTACCTCAGTGCGAGCGGTCCTCACCTATCCACGCAAACAGTGTCACCAACTCCAGGAGGAATAATCCGACAACATATCATCAAGTCTATGTAATCGGAGAGACGAATCACGCACAGAAGGAAACATAAGAGGCTTTCGATGATCTGGGAAATCCATACATCGATCCCGCTGATCTTACACGAGGTTTGGGAACCAAATATGTCGGGCCTACACCGAGACAGAGGCTACCGCTCCCGCAAGAAGCTTGGGACAAAGTAGTGAAAGTTATGAGTGGTGTGAAGCCGATGACCACCGCTGCCACAATAGAGGAGATGCAAGCATGTCAATATAGAATCGCTCGGGCCAGATGAGAAATAGAAAAGGAAAAGATAGAACTCGAGAAAAGGAAAGCCGCAGCCTCGGCATCAAGTAGGCGAAGAGCTGACCTAAGTCGACAGTCAAGGACCTCGGATGATAACCACAGAGCAGCGCGCGATAGAGGAAGATCTCGCCTGCAGCATATACCCGAGAATGAACGGGAGCACTTGATCCAGAATCTCGACATGTCCTTTGTGTCGATAGACACAAGAGGGAACATTGTCCCCAAAACACCGTAAGTAGGGTATATGGCGGCTCAAGCTTTCATATTAGCGTCAAGGCCAACAGCTGGAGACCCGAGAGAAGCATTGTATCAGATGGCCATGACAGGAGTGGGAGGCATGGGAACATCGTTCGCAGGACCTAGTACACCACAACCCGCAAGTGCCCCAAGGCGAAATAGTCCTCGAACCACCCTGGTGGCGCGATACCCTCCACGAGCAGACGTGGCGAGGAATACGGAAGCTCAAGATAGAGTGGACAGAGCAAGAGAAGGCAGGTCCAGGCTATATTCGCCAGAAGTCGAGGAAGCGGATATGTGCGGACTACCCTGCTTCACTCGACGAGTTCGCAGAATTTGGGTCCATTCTGGCTTTAAATTGCCAGATGGTTATAAAAAGTATGATGGTCTGCAAGATCCCGAGGATTGGTTGATCGACTTCCTAGAGACAGTAAAATTACTGGGCGGGTCAAGAGCAACAGCTACGCAGAGCGTTCAAGTACACCTCAGCGGCACCACGAGATCAGGGATAAAAAAGTTAACAGCCGGATCTATCGACAGCTGGGAAATTTCGAGGAGCTATTCATAAAAAAATTCCGTTCCACGTGTAAAAAACCCGCGTCTATAGAGCAGCTCAGGGCCTGCAAGCAAAAGTTTGGTGAAGCAATGATGACTTACATCCAGCGGTGGAATATCATAAAGAATTCTGCTGAAAACGTATCCGACGAAAGAGCGATAGATGCGTTTGCCGCGGGAATCTAGCGACAGGACTTCATCGAGGACTTGGGCAGACCCAACCCAAAAACAACCGTGGAACTCATGGACATAGCGAATCGCTGGGCAGATGGAGAAGATGCTGTGCACAATAAACGACATAGGTCACCCGAGGAGGACCGCAACAGAAACAATAATCAAATAGGCGAAGATTTTCTCGTCCATACGCAGATTATGACAATACCGGCCACGTAGCCGCCGGCTTCCGAGGAAACAATGGTGGAAATAATTGGGAGGATTATCAGAGAAGCAACGAACATCGCGACGTGCTAAGTTCTAGCAGGCAAAATAATCGACCAAGGTTCCAGAGGCCATACAATATATCACCCAATGATCTCTTTAATGGACCATGTCAGATGCATTTCTATCTCGACAATGAGGGAAAAAGACAGTCAGGCCACCTTCAGAAGGATTGTCGAACTTTCCAGGCGTTGCACCGGCACGCGGCATACCATAACGCACAGGCAGCAAATAGAGGGAACCTGCAAGGGCCAAGGAGTGAGATTCACCTTCCACCTCCTCCCGCAATTACCGATGAAAATCGGCACCAGCTGCAGCTGGCGGCAAACCCAGTCAACGGTCCATACATCGACACAAACAGAGCGGTGGCGATGATTCAGAAGGGCAGACCCTCGAATAGGGCCCAGAAGGTGATTTCGCGGCAGGTGTTCATGGCGGAAAAGATGCCTCCACCAACAGTCGAGTATCTGAATTGGTTGGGACATGATATTGTGTTCACACAAGCAAATCATCCACCTCAAGTGCCACGACCAGGGCAATCAGCGCTGATCCTTCCAGCAATAATTGCAGGATTCGACGTCTCGCGGGTGTTCATAGATGGAGGGAGTAGCATAAACCTCATGTACGCAGATACACTGAGGAAAATGAACATTTCTTTGGCCAACTTGACACCAACCGACACGCGTTTTCATGACATCACACCCGAAAAACCCAGTTATCCACTGGGAAAGATCAATCTCGACGTTTAGTTTGGAACCCGAGATAATTACAGAAGAGAGAAGTTAGAATTTGAAGTAGTGGATTTCCCATCGCAGTACCATGCCTTATTGGGTCGGCCAACTTACGCTAGATTCATGGCAGTACCGCATTATACATACTTGCTATGGAGGCTCCCCAGACCCAAGGGCCCAATCACAGTGAAGGGAAGCTTTGCTCTGGCAGATAAGTGCGACAAGGAGTTTCATCGGATGTCAGAAACCCTCGGGGTGCAGGCAGAGTACATGGCGTCGAAGTTAACAACTGATTATGACATGCTACCCAACGAAGGAAGGCCACTTAAGGAGCAAACTTTCGACACCACAAAAAACTCAAAAGAGGTGCAGATTCACCAGACAGATCCTAAGAAGACGACGACTATCACAACAAACATGGATAGCGCATAGGAAAGCGCGCTCATCGAGTTCCTCCGTGAGCGCTGGGAAATCTTCGCATGGTGTCCAGCTGACATGCCATGAGTACCCAGGGAACTTGCCGAGCACCCGCTTAATCTGGATCCACGAGCCAGACCAATTCGACAACCATTGCGGCATTTTTCTGAGAAAATTCGCAAAGCTATGCTGTTTGAGATTAATCGACTCAGAGAGGCAGGATTTATCAAAGGGCTACACACAGAAGCCACATGGGTAGCTAACCCAGTGCTGGTCCCGAAGAAAAACACGGAGGTCCTTCGCATGTGCGTCGACTTCACGTGTCTCAATAAACATTGTCCAAAGGATCACTTCCCCCTCCCGAGGATCGATCAAATTATCGACTCCACGGCAGGCTGTGAACATCTTTCCTTCCTTGACGCATACTCTAGTTACAACCAGATCCGCGCGGCCCTTGGCCGCGCGGCCCTGTTGTGGCGGCGCCTCGTCGCCCCACTTCGTAATCCTTTCGGTCTTCTGGAAGCTTCGTGGAAAAATAAGACCCTGGGCGTTGATTTCGTCCAATTCCGAGAATATTTCCTTTGTAGGATTTCTGAAACCAAAAACAGCAGAAAATAGGAACTGGCTCTTCGGCATCTTGTCAATAGGTTAGTGCCGGAAAATGCATAAATATGACATAAAGTGTGTATAAAACATGTGAGTATCATCATAAAAGTAGCATGGAACATAAGAAATTATAGATACGTTTGAGATGTATCAATGGACCACTGAATACAATGAGGAGTTGGTGATGGAGATGGCAGTGAAGACGTTGGAGGGCTCAGCGAGGAGCGCCGGGAGGCGGAGGCGTGGGCGGCGCCGGCGGTGGCGCGGGGGACTCCTTCCCCGCCGCCGGCATCATGGGGGAGCGCCGCCCCTTAGCCTTCTTCTTCCTTGAGTTGGTGCTGGTGTAGATGAGTGTTTCCCCCTCCTTGTCTGCTGCTAAGGAGGAGGATTTTCGTGACAATGATTGGGGCCTCCAAAAATAGGGTGTCCCATCAATATGTAGTGTTGGAGATGCAATCTAGGCCATGGGATGGATGCCCCTTTGATCCAAGGGCTCTTGGGCACCTCTAGAACCTTCCTAGGATTCCCCTCTGTCCTTCATGAGCCTCACAACTCGTGGCTGGGCCGAAATATCCAGGTATGGAGAGATTTTGTGTCAAATACGTCACCAACTTTTGGAGTCCCGAGACTGCACGAACCTCCACAGTAATTCTGCTCTGCCGGATGCATCCGTTGTCCGTTCTGGACAAATAAGATTTCCAAATTGTTCGGTTTGAAATTCTCTACAACTTTGTAGTTTACGACTTCTCCATTGGACGTCGTTTTGATGGAGTTTCAAAGTGATCCTTGAAAAGTGTTCAGCAGGGACAGATTCCGGGAAATCCAGATTTCACCATAATGAGCAATTTCCTTCCATATTTGCCTATTTCCTGCACAACAAAGTTGAAACAAAGAACTTGTGCACTTTTGCAACTATTAATAGGTTAGTCCCTTAAAACATATAGTAATTGGTGTAAAACAAGCATGGAACATCAAAAATTATAGATACGTTTGCGACGTATCAACATCCCCAAGCTTAACTCGTGCTCGTCCTCGAGTAGGTAAGTGATAAAAAGAATAATTTTTGAGGTGACATGCACCTTCAAAGTTCAAAGGATGAGTAGATACAAATAATTTAAGAACAAGTAATAACACATTCATGATTCAATCAATAATAATTTTGGGACCATGCACATATATAGAACTAAGAATGACAACTATGCTCTCATAAGACGGTGCATATAACTTAGAAGATGAAGACTCGACATAAAAGTAAAAGAATGGCCCTTCACAAAGGGAAGCAGAGATTAAACATGTGCTAGAGCTTTTTATTTTGAAAACATAGAGATATAAAATTTTAAGAGAGGCAATTGTGTCAACGGTAGCAATAAGTAATATAGGTTATGTATAAAACTTCCTATAAGTTGCAAGCCTCATGCATCGAATACTAATAGTGCCCGCTGACAAGGTATCGACTTGTCAATGCCTACGGGTTGTAGACTAGGGTTTAGTTAGAAGTAGAGGGCAAGTAGATCTCGAAGGTTTCAGCCGAAAAGTACTCGACGATATGAAAATTAGGGTTTGTGAGACAATGAATCGATGATCTCTTTGTCCCTCAACTCCCCCTTATATAGGAGGTGGAGCCGAGGGATTCTTGATGTACAAGTTACAGAGTTCGGGAAGATTTCCAACTCCTCCCGTAATATTACAAGTGTTCTCTTCTAATACAACTCTAGCTTTCCTTAACTAGCAAGTTGGGCTTCCGAATTCTTCTTATCCTTCGGGTCGTGGGCCTTCAGTAAACCCCGGGTACCATCTTCGGCAGGCCCATTGGGGATGCCTATGTCAGTAGCCCCCGAGATTTTGCTTGAATCATAGAGTCAGGGAAAATCTCCACCTTTATATTTATTCGATAACTCTGAACTTTATCACATATTTTTGCATATAAATTTCTATATTGTACAGGGATAATGGTAGTTGGGGCTAGTTCATCTGACGGATCAGGTACTAGTTAACTGCTCTAGTGGCAATCCGCAAAAACCTACTTCAAGATCACGTCCCTGGACATGATCTCGGGATACTGGTGTAAACTTCGACAGGTGCCGCTTAAGGTCTTACCATTCTGTCGAGTCCCAGACATATTTATCGGGTACCTAACACGTCCGTTAGGATCTTTCTTCATATCTGTTGATACGGATAAAAGTAGCAAACCGACGTCAGAGACGGCGCCATGCCACACAGAACGGATCCGGGGTCTTACTTTCGCAAAGTTTTGCGGCATTCAGAAATTGTTCGCAACTTTGGCGTTCTGAGAATATATTGTCGAGTGCTTTTTCGGCTGTTGGAATAGCACATTTTATTGAGTCAACGGATGACTTATATTTCTCTCCCGATGGGTGTATATGTAGAGTTATGTATATAACTCGAAATATGCTCACTTTTTCTTCTTCTTTTTCTCTCTCTTTTTTATAATTTCATCGGGCACGCGAACAGCGTTCCCGATGGGAGTAGCCCCCGAGGCTACAACCAAGGACTTGTGCTTGGGTGTAGGCTCCACGCCTTATGTCGCTATATTTTTCACCTGTCGCATAATTTTTCAAATCTCTCGGGTGCGCGAACAGCGCTCCCGATGGGAGTAGCCCCAGAGGCTATAAGCAAATACTTGTATTTGATCATAGGCTCTCGCCATTTCTATTTTGTCTTTCTCGAATTTTTTATTTTTCCAAAGTAGCCCCCGAGCATTTGATCAAAAACTTGTATTTGATCAAAGGCTCTCAAAATAGTCCATAATCCTCTGCTGTCGCCGTTTTTATGAAGCTGCTTAGTCGAAACTTTCGTTTGTTAATGTGACATCACTGCTGATGATAGCCACGACCGCTGTTCCTGGAAAACGCGAGAAGTTCTCTCTCACTGCCTTGCGGGCCCAAATTACGCATCGTATTGACACGTCGCGCAAGTGGGGGACACACGTCCTCCGCTTTTTCTGGCGCACGTACTGTAGCTCCTGTGCTTTCGCGCCTGTATGAAATTACTTTTTACCCCTTGTCCACGTGTACACCATCAGTCCCACAAGCTCTCAATCCAACGGCGCGTCGATTCACCGCACCTCTATATAAAGGCATCTTCTTCCTCCTCTAGTCCTTTCGCTCGCGCCGCCCCTCTGCTTCTCCTCTGCAAAAATCCTCCATTGCTTCCATTGCTCCAAGCGCTCAACCACATTCACACTCTTCGCTTCCAAGTTCATTGATGCCGCCTCGCATCCGTTTGACAAGGCACAGCACTCCGGAGTCAAGAATGGCGACGGCGGATCCGGGAAGCGCAGAGTGGGAAAGATCCAAGATCTCTGCCCAAGACATCAATCTGCTGAAGAAGATGGGGTTCAGCAAGAAGGAGAACTCGCTCCGCTTACCCAAGGAGGAGAGCTATCCAAAGCCTCCAATCGAGTATCGGGTCAGTTTTGTTGACCACCTCATCCGAGGTCTTTCTCCCCCAATCCATGAGTTTCTTAGGGGTCTTCTGTTTGTTTATGGGCTTCAACTGCATCAGTTGACGCCCAATTCCGTCCTCCACGTGTCGATTTTTATCACATTGTGTGAGTGTTTCCTCAGGGTCCAACCTAATTGGGCTCTGTGGAAACGTATTTTCTGCCTCCGCCGTAATGGCTCCCACAACGTCGCCTACAACATTGGCGGCGTTGTTATCTGTGTTCGTTCTGACGTCGAATATTTCGACGTCAAATTCCCCGACTCTGTCCAAGATTGGCGAAAGAAATGGCTATATATCCGCGAAGAAAGCTCTAATTTAGTGGAGGACAACATCGCCCCTTTTGACGGAGAAGCAAAAATCCTTCGCCGCCGTTCCTGGGATGCTGAAGCTACTGAAGCTAAGAAGTTGGCGACAGAAGCGCTGATGACTCGCATCCACGAGCTTCAAAACACCCGTGGAAAGGAACTTTCGGGCATTGAGATTACTGCCTATTTCCTTAGGATTAGGGTGCAGCCTCTCCAGGCTCGCAAAAATACCCTCTGGAAGTATGCTGGTGAAGAAGATGTCGACAGGCTCTCGAAAGACCTTCCTCTGAAGGATTTTGAAAAGCTTATCCGCAAAATCTCATCGCTCAACAAGAAGGATCCAATTCCATCCTCTTGCCGCATTACGCCATATAGTGGCGCCAATCCTCTCCCCGAGGTAATTTTTCTCTTAATTGCCATATTGTCGTTCCCGAGTTTTAATATTTATCTACTACTATCTTGCTGGCTTCCTCTGCATAACTTCTTTTTTATCGACACTTTTTTATCAGAACCACCCTGTTCTCGCTTCTCTTCCTCCTCTTCCTCGGGGTGGAGAAGTTGAAGACCGCATTGTTGTTGATGATGACAACCAAGGCACCTCGCGTCCTGAAAGTGAAGTGGCGGCTTCTCACAAATCCGCGGCTTCTTCTGAAAAAAGACGCTGATTCTGAGGCCACTGCCTCGACACATTCCCTTCCTCCTGCTGTTTCTCCAAGGAACAAAAGGAAAAGGGACGAAGTAGAAGATTCCGGCACCTCCAAAGCCGAAGAAGCTGCTCCTTCAGATAGGAAGGCAGCTTTCAATCCATACCTTGACGCCCTTGTCAGCTCGTAAGTTACCCTTTGCTTCTTACTGTTTTGCTTCTTTGAAGTTTTCTGTCTATCTTGCTTCTTATACTGTCGAAATTTTACTATAGTGGTGACGAGGAAGAAACACCAGCTATTTACGCGACTGCTCGAACGAGTACGTCGCGTACTTTAGTTGTTTCTGAAGTGCAAGTTGAAGGAGAAGAATCTTCGCCTCCTCAACAAAACACCGAACAACCTACTCCTCCTGCAAGCCCCCATGTCCCTTCACCAAAAAGGGCGAGGGTTGAATCAATCACGGAGCCTGCCTTACAATTGGGTGGCTCCTCGACTCCTCTTTTGGATGATGTAAGTCCCGAAATACTTTCTGATGCTATCGATTTTATCATTATTTGCTTCTTTTTTGCTTTGTGCTTTCAAGCTTTTGACTATACTGACGCTTTCTTTCTCTATCTTTCTTTATCAGCCTTTGATTAAGGAATTCATCCGCTTCGGTGCCCAATTCGTCGGGTACCATGAATATGCTAGCAAGGCTGAAGGTAATATTTTTCTGCTTCTCCTGGCCCATGACTTCTCACTCCTTTCTTGTCGTGATTTTAACTGGCTTTGAATATTTTGGCAGAAAAACTTGCGGAAGCTAACAAGCGTGCCGATGCACTTGCTCAAAAATTGGAGCAAAGTGAGAAGGCTCGTAAGGAGGCTGAAGCAGATGCGAAGAAGGCCAAGGCAGATGCTAAAAAGGCCAAGGCAGATGCTGCTGGTGTTGAAGATCTTCGGAAGAGGCTTCACGACGCAGAAACTGCTTTGAGCGACAAAATAGCTGAGCAAGCTGCTCGAGAGGAAAAGATCCTCAGTCGCTTGGAGGCACAAAGTCGACGTTTTGTTAGTAAATGCTCGACTCTTTATGCATTTCCTCGAGTTTCTCATTTTCCAAGCACTCTTTATTTACGAGCTATCCTTTGCTTCTTTTGAGGGAGAACTCATCAAAAGTACGAAGTGGATGGTCCTGTAGGCGACGAGCTTCTCGACGCGCTAACCCTTCTTGAAATCCATGGGGATGAAGCGCGCGACGGCCTCACTGATGCTGAGGCAGGTTTGTCGAAGCTTTTCCCCTACTTCTTTCCGAAGAAAGAGGAGCCCAACACTTTCGTTGCTCTTGCCAAAAGCTTCAATGTGTCGGAATATCTTGGGCTCAAACTTCGCCAAGAGGGCCTGAAGGTTGGCGTTGAAGGCACCATCGCGCTGATTGCTGATAGCCAGCAAAATGTCGACTGGACCAAAGTTGGCGACATTGGAGCGATGGAAACGAAGAAATGGCAATCTCTAATTAGAGCTTCCAAACCTCCCTCAAAGCCAATCCTTGCCTACCTTGGTGTTACACCAACTCCTGCTCCAAGCACATCCAAGCCGGAGGTCAAGTAGACCACCATTTCTTTTTCTTTTTTTCCTTTTGATGCTATCGCCAAAGTAGCTTTGGCGACGCCTACCCCACTAGTTTGTTAGGGTTTTCCCTATTGTAATGTCTTGTAAATATTCTGAAAATTAATGGAATTCTATCTTGCTTGATGATTGATGTCGAGCCTTTTCTTTCAGCTGACGTTCGATAACTATACTCCAACTCCTACTCCTTCCGATGTTTTTCCTATCTCTTCTTGCTCGAAGAAAGCGCTTGTGAACAATGAACTTGGTGAAGATTCCTCGAGTAAGAGTTTGTCGCAAGACTTGGAAGAACTTCGTCAACAACTTCAGCATGCGAAGAAGCAAACACTTGTGATGATGGAGCAATCTCGCAAAGCATCCGAAAAAGAGAAAATTGCACTTCAACAAGCTCGAGAAGCCATAGCTGCCAAGGAAGCCGCCGTTTCTGAAGCTGAAAAGGCAACCACTCGAGAAAATTGTATGCTCGAACTGATGAATGAAGCCAGTGTGGATATTGATGTCTACGGGAGCTTCTATTCTTGTAGACAGTGTTGGGCCTCCAAGAGCAGAGGTTTGTAGAACAGCAGCAAGTTTCCCTTAAGTGGATCACCCAAGGTTTATCGATCTCAGGGAGGAAGAGGTCAAAGATATCCCTCTCATGCAACCCTGTAACCACAAAGCAAGAAGTCTCTTGTGTCCCCAACACACCTAATAGGTGCACTAGTTCGGCGAAGAGATAGTGAAATACAGGTGGTATAAATAAGTAGTAGCAACGGCACCAGAAAAGTGCTTTGCCCAGGACAGTAAACAAGCAGTAGTAACGCAGTAAAACAGTAAACAAGCAGCGATAGCAGTATTTAGGAACAAGGCCTAGGGATTAGACTTTCACTAGTGGACACTCTCAACTTTGATCACATAACAGAATAGATAAATGCATACTCTACACCCTCTTGTTGGATGATGAACACCACTAATCGTAGGATTACACGAACCCTCAATGCCGGAGTTAACAAGCTCCACAATATTCGATGTTCATATTTAAATAACCTTAGAGTGCACGACAGATCAACACAACTAAACCAAGTACTAACGTAGCATGCACACTGTCACCTTCACACTACGAAAGGAGGCATAGATCACATCAATACCATCATAGCAATAGTTAACTTCATAATCTACAAGAGATCACAATCATAGCCTACGCCAAGTACTAACACGGATGCACACACTGTCACCATTACACCGTGCAGGAGGAATAAACTACTTTAATAACATCACTAGAGTAGCACATAGATGAATTGTGATACAAAACTCATATGAATCTCAATCATGTAGGCAGCTCATGAGATTATTGTATTGAAGTACATAGGAGAGAGATTAACCACATAGCTACCGGTACAGCCCCGAGCCTCGATGGAGAACTACTCCCTTCTCATGGGAGACATCAGCGTTGATGGAGATGGTGGTGGTGTCGATGGAGGAGCCTTCCGGGGGCACTTCCCCGTCCCGGCGGCGTGCAGGAATAGAGACTCCTGTCCCCCAGATCTTGGCTTCGCGATGGCGGTGGCTCTGGAAGGTTTCTCGTACCGTGGCTTTTTTGTGTCGAGGTTTTAGGTCGAGGGGGCTTAAATAGGCGAAGAGGCGGCGTCAGAAGGTCAACGAGGCGACGACACCATAAGGCGGCGCGGCCAGGGCCTGGGCCGCGCCGGCCTATCATCTGGGGCCCCTGTGGCCCCCCTCTGGCGACTCTCGGGTGTTCTGGATGCTTCCGGGGATTCTAAGATGCTGGGCGTTGATTTCGTCCGATTCCGAGAATATTTCTTTACTAGGATTTCTGAAACCAAAAATAGCGTAAAACAAAGAATCGGCCCTTCGGCATCTCGTCAATAGGTTAGTTCCGGAAAACGCATAAATATGACATAAAGTGTGCATAAAACATGTAGATATCATCAATAATGTGGCATGGAACATAAGAAATTATCGATACGTCGGAGACGTATCAGCATCCCCAAGCTTAGTTTCTGCTCGTCCCGAGCAGGTAAACGATAACAAAGATAATTTCTGGAGTGACATGCCATCATAAACTTGATCATACTATTGTAAACACATGTAATGAATGCAGCAATCCAAGACAATGGTAATGACATGAGTAAACAAATGAATCATAAAGCAAAGACTTTTCATGAATAGTACTTTCAATACAAGCATCAATAAGTCTTGCATAAGAGTTAACTCATAAAGCAATAATTCAAAGTAAAGGTATTGAAGCAACACAAAGGAAGATGAAGTTTCAGCGGTTGCTTTCAACTTGTAACATGTATATCTCATGGATATTGTCAACATAGAGTAATATAATAAGTGCAATATGCAAGTATGTAGGAATCAATGCAAAGTTCACACAAGTGTTTGCTTCTTGAGGTGGAGAGAAATAGGTGAACTGACTCAACATAAAAGTAAAAGAAAGGTCCTTCAAGAGGAAAGCATCGATTGCTATATTTGTGCTAGAGCTTTGATTTTGAAAACAAGAAACAATTTTGTCAACGGTAGTAATAAAGCATATGTATCATGTAAATTATATCTTACAAGTTGCAAGCCTCATGCATAGTATACTAATAGTGCCCGCACCTTGTCCTAATTAGCTTGGATTACCTGGATTATCATCGCAATGCATATGTTTTAACCAAGTGTCACAAAGGGGTACCTCTATGCCGCCTGTACAAAGGTCTAAGGAGAAAGCTCGCATTGGATTTCTCGCTATTGATTATTCTCAACTTAGACATCCATACCGGGACAACATAGACAACAGATAATGGACTCCTCTTTTATGCATAAGCATTCAACAACAATTAATTTTCTCATATGAGATTGAGGATATTTGTCCAAAACTGAAACTTCCACCATGGATCATGGCTTTAGTTAGCGGCCCAATGTTCTTCTCTAACATTATGCATGCTCTAACCATTTTAGAGGTAAATCTCCCTTACTTCAGTCAAGACGAACATGCATAGCAACTCACATGATATTCAACAAATAGTAGTTGATGGCGTCCCCAGGAACATGGTTATCGCACAACGAGCAACTTAATAAGAGATAAAGTGCATAAGTACATATTCAATACCACAATAGTTTTTAAGCTATTTGTCCCATGAGCTATATATTGTAAAGGTGAAGAATGGAAATTTAAAGGTAGCACTCAAGCAATTTACTTTGGAATGGCGGAGAAATACCATGTAGTAGGTAGGTATGGTGGACACAAATGGCATAGTGGTTGGCTCAAGTATTTTGGATGCATGAGAAGTATTCCCTCTCGATACAAGGTTTAGGCTAGCAAGGTTATTTGAAACAAACACAAGGATGAAGCGGTGCAGCAAAACTCACATAAAAGACATATTGTAAACATTATAAGACTCTACACCGTCTTCCTTGTTGTTCAAACTCAATACTAGAAATTATCTAGACTTTAGAGAGACCAATTATGCAAACAAAATTTTAGCATGCTCTATGTATTTCTTCATTAATAGGTGCAAAGTATATGATGCAAGAGCTTAAACATGAGCACAACAATTGCCAAGTATCACATTACCCAAGACATTATAGCAAATTACTACATTTATCATTTTCCAATTCCAACCATATAACAATTTAACGAAGAAGAAACTTCGCCATGAATACTATGAGTAGAGCCTAAGGACATACTTGTCCATATGCTACAGCGGAGCGTGTCTCTCTCCCATACAATGAATGCTAGGATCCATTTTATTCAAACAAAACAAAAAAAACAAAAACAAACCGACGCTCCAAGAAAAGCACATAAGATGTGATGGAATAAAAATATAGTTTCAGGGGAGGAACCTGATAATGTTGTCGATGAAGAAGGGGATGCCTTGGGCATCCCCAAGCTTAGACGCTTGAATCTTCTTGATATATGCAGGGGTGAACCACCGGGGCATCCCCAAGCTTAGAGCTTTCACTCTCCTTGATCATGTTGTATCATCTCCCTCTCTTGATCCTTGAAACTTCCTCCACACCAAACTTAGAACAACTCATTAGAGGGTTAGTGCACAATCAAAATATACATGTTCAGAGGTGACACAATCATTCTTAACACTTCTGGACATTGCTCAAAGCTACTGGAAGTCAATGGAACAAAGAAATCCATCCCACATAGCAAAAGAAGCAATGCGAAATAAAAGGCAGAATCTGTCAAAACAGAACAGTTCGTAAAGACGAATTTTATTGAGGCACCATACTTGCTCAAATGAAAATGCTCAAATTGAATGAAAGTTGCGTACATATCTGAGGATCACTCACGTAAATTGGCATAATTTTCTGAGTTACCTACAGAGAATTTTGCCCAGATTCGTGACAGCAAAGAAATCTGTTTCTGCGCAGTAATCCAAATCTAGTATCAACCTTGCTATCAAAGACTTTACTTGGCACAACAAAACACAAAACTAAGATAAGGAGAGGTTGCTACAGTAGTAAACAACTCCAAGACACAAATATAAAACAAAGTACTGTAGCAAAATAACACATGGGTTATCTCCCAAGAAGTTCTTTCTTTATAGCCATTAAGATGGGCTCAGCAGTTTTAATGATGCACTCGCAAGAAATAGTATTTGAAACAAAAGAGAGCATCAAGAAGCAAATTCAAAACACATTTAAGTCTAACATGCTTCCTATGAAAAGGAATCTTGTAAATAAACAAGTTCATGAAGAGCAAAGTGACAAGCATAGGAAGATAAAACAAGTGTAGCTTCAAAAATTTCAGCACATAGAGAGGTGTTTTAGCAACATGAAAATTTCTACACCCATATTTTCCTCTCTCATAATAATATCCAGTAGCATCATGAGCAAACTCAACAATATAACTATCACATAAAGCATTCTTATCATGAGTCTCATGCATAAAATTATTACTACCCACATAAGCATAATCAATTTTAGTAGTTGTAGTGGGAGCAAATTCAACAAAGTAGCTATCATTATTATTCTCATCATCAAATATAGGAGGCATATTGTAATCATAATCAAATTTACTCTCCATAGTAGGTGGCACCAAAAGGCTACTATCATTATAATCATCATAAATAGGAGGCAAAGTATCATCAAAGTAAATTTTCTCCTCCATGCCCGGGGGACTAAAAAGATCATGCTCATCAAAACCAGCTTCCCCAAGCTTAGAATTTTCCATAGCATTAGCAACAATAGTGTTCAAAGCATTCATATTAATAACATTCCCATTAGCATGCATATAAAGTTCCATGGGTTTTTTAATTCTCTCTTCAAACACATCATGTCCTAATTCAAGATAAAGTTCATAAAGATCTCTCATATTTTTGTTGTTTTCCATTATGCCTAACTAGTGTAAATAAGAAACAAAAAGATGCAATTGCAAGATCTAAAGGAAATAGCTTCGAGCACAAACACAATGGCGCCAGAAAAGTACTCACACAGGAACCGGAGTATGAGTGCCTTTTACCTTTCCTCCCCGGCAACGGCGCCAGAAAAGTGCTTGATGTCTACGGGAGCTTCTATTCTTGTAGATAGTGTTGGGCCTCCAAGAGCAGAGGTTTGTAGAATAGCAGCAAGTTTCTCTTAAGTGGATCACCCAAGGTTTGTCGATCTCGGGGAGGAAGAGGTCAAAGATATCCCTCTCATGCAACCCTGCAACCACAAAGCAAGAAGTCTCTTGTGTCCCCAACACACCTAATAGGTGCACTAGTTCGGCGAAGAGATAGTGAAATACAGGTGGTATAAATAAGTAGTAGCAACGACACCAGAAAAGTGCTTTGCCCAGGACAGTAAACAAGCAGTAGTAACGCAGTAAAACAGTAAACAAGCAGCGATATCAGTATTTAGGAACAAGGCCTAGGGATTAGACTTTCACTAGTGGACACTCTCAACTTTGATCACATAACAGAATAGATAAATGCATACTCTACACCCTCTTGTTGGATGATGAACACCACTAACTGTGTAGGATTACACGAACCCTCAATGCCGGAGTTAACAAGCTCCACAATATTCGATGTTCATATTTAAATAACCTTAGAGTGCACGACAGATCAACACAACTAAACCAAGTACTAACGTAGCATGCACACTGTCACCTTCACGCTACGAAAGGAGGCATAGATCACATCAATACCATCATAGCAATAGTTAACTTCATAATCTACAAGAGATCACAATCATAGCCTACGCCAAGTACTAACACGGATGCACACACTGTCACCATTACACCGTGCAGGAGGAATAAACTACTTTAATAACATCACTAGAGTAGCACATAGATGAATTGTGATACAAAACTCATATGAATCTCAATCATGTAGGAAGCTCATGAGATTATTGTATTGAAGTACATAGGAGAGAGATTAACCACATAGCTACCGGTACAGCCCTGAGCCTCGATGGAGAACTACTCCCTCCTCATGGGAGACAGCAGCGTTGATGGAGATGGCGGTGGTGTCGATGGAGGAGCCTTCCGGGGGCACTTCCCCGTCCCGGCGGCGTGCCGGAACAGAGACTCCTGTCCCCCAGATCATGGCTTCGTGATGGCGGCGGCTCTGGAAGGTTTCTCGTACCGTGGCTTTTTCGTGTCGAGGTTTTAGGTCGAGGGGGCTTAAATAGGCGAAGAGGCGGCGTCAGAAGGTCAACGAGGCGACGACACCATAAGGCGGCACGGCCAGGGCCTGGGTCGCGCCGGCCTATCATCTGGGGCCCCTGTGGCCCCCCTCTGGCGACTCTCGGGTGTTCTGGATGCTTCCGGGGATTCTAAGATGCTGGGCGTTGATTTCGTCCGATTCCGAGAATATTTCTTTACTAGGATTTCTGAAACCAAAACAGCAGAAAACAGCAACTGGCCCTTCGGCATCTCGTCAATAGGTTAGTTCCGGAAAACGCATAAATATGACATAAAGTGTGCATAAAACATGTAGATATCATCAATAATGTGGCATGGAACATAAGAAATTATCGATACGTCGGAGACGTATCAGATATGTCAGGTGTGCTTTTTCAACCCAGAACTTCTTCTATCTTTCTGCTGTATCCTTTTTTGAATTTCTCGTGCCTTCATCAAATAGGTTCCTTTCTCGATGCTGCTGCTGAAGATGAAAGGGTAAACGTAAGGATGAATCTTCTCGTTAACCTTTCTCTTGACCACGGTTCTCTGTTCTGGGCCACTCCAGAGCGGACCCGACAGATTGTCCGGTTTCAAGACCGCGCCTGTCAGGTTCGCGAGTTCCTTGATTTCTGCACAAGAACATTATCCCTTGTTTACAAGACGATGTTTCCTCGGGACGAGGCACCCGACACTCTTCTTGGTTTGATGGAAAAGTTTCGGGATGCCCCTCGTATTCATAACTTTGTACGAGCTCAATTGACTGCTGGAGCATGGATAAATTCAAGAGTGTTCATCAAATCCATGGTTTTGTGAAGGCCCAGTTAATGGCTGGTGCTAGATTTGCTATGATCATGCTGCAGATCTGCTACCCGAAGTTGGATATGTCCAACATTGTTGATCTTTTCATGCCCAATTGAGGAAACGGAGAAGGAATGTCGACATGATCATTGATGTGGTGACTCCCGTGGCTGAAAAGATGATTGAAGATCTTCTCGGATGGACGCTGCTTACTTCACTGAGAGCCATTATGCCGATTCCATGGGTGCTGCTGCAGAGGATGAGAGGATAAACATAGATGACTTGATAAAAGATGACTGAAGATTTTCTCCCTTCCGCCGAGTTTTTTCCTGAAATAAAGGCGATATCTTGTATATATTGCAAGAACTATGTATAGTCAAAACGAGTTGTGTTTTATTTTTTTCTCCTCCTTTAGCCCCCGAGTGTTTTCGGTAGGCGTATGTATGTTTGTTGCTTGCGAGGTTTTTAAGGCAAGGAAAATAAACTGTGAGTTATATATATTGTAAGTGTCGAGTATATATTGTTCAGTATATGGGTTACGAGCCCCCGAGCCTGTCGAAGAAAAAGATGTATACCACCAATATCTTTACTATATTGCAGCATCACGAGCCCGCCCCATTAAAAACTTTTCAGCCCCACTCGGTGCCCTGAAAGGAAAAGAGTGCGTCTGAAAACTCGCGAGCTTTTCAGTACATTGTATGTTTACATATGTAACTATATTTTGGCTTCTATGCGTAAAAACGCCTGAGCTGCGCCACGTTCCAGGGGTTTGATTCCTCCTTCCATGTCTTCTTGTCCTTCAATCTGTATGCGCCTCCTGGAATTACTTCGGTGACGATGTATGGTCTTATCCATGGAGACTCAAATTTCTTGAGGCTCTCCTGGGTGAGTCGAAGAACCAAGACGCCAACTTGAAAAGATCTTGGTCGCAGACGTCGACTGTGGTAGTTCTTCAAGTTCTGTTCGTATGTGGTGACTCTCGACAACACCTCGTCTCTAGCTTCATCGAGTGCATCGACATCATCTTCCAGTGCCTTTCTCGACATTTCTTCATCATACTCCGCCACTTTCGGGGAATCGTGCTCTATTTCTATCGGAAGAACTACCTCCACTCCATGGACCAAGAAAAACGGGGTTTCTTGTGTCGCCGTGTTCGGTGTAGTGCGTATACTCCATAATACGCTAGGCAACTCTTCAGGCCACGTGTGTCGAGCTTTTTCCAATGGTGTCAGCAACCGCTTCTTGATTCCATTGCAGATTATGCCGTTTGCTTCTTCGACTTGGCCATTGGTTTGCGGGTGCGCCACCATTGCAAAGTGCAATTTGATGCCTACTTCTGCACAATATGCCTTGAACTCTTTTGATGTGAAGTTGCTGCCGTTGTCTGTAACTATGTTGTTAGAGACGCCGAACCAAAAAACTATGCCCTTGATGAAGCTCACCACCGATGTTGCATCTGCCGAAGTTACTGGTACTGCTTCGATCCACCTTGTGAACTTGTCGACAGCCACCAGAAGATAGACATATCCTCCTGGCCAAGCTTTGTGTAGTTTTCCCACCATGTCAAGACCCCATTGTGCGAAGGGCCAGGCCAATGGTATTGGCATCAGTTCTGTTGCCGGAGAGTGAGGCTTTGCCGCAAACCTTTGACATGCATCGCACGTGCGCACTATATTTTTTGCATCCTCTATTGCTGTCAGCCAATAAAATCTTGCCCTGAAGACTTTGGCTGCTATTGCTCGGCTGCTTGCATGATGGCCGCATACTCCTTCGTGCACATCCTTGAGTATAACTTTCCCTTCCTCGGGTGTGACGCACCTTTGTAGTACTCTCGAAATACTTTGTCTGTATGGCTCCCCCTTGACCACCATAAAAGCTTTTGAGCGTCGGATGACCCCTCTTGCTTCGACTGGATCTTGGGGTATTTCTTTCCTCATGATATATGCTATGTAAACCTGCATCCAGGGAACTTCTATCATCATGACTTCATGTGATTCCTCCTTGATACGTCGCGAATGTATCTATAATTTTTGATGTTCCATGCTTGTTTTACACCAATTATTATATGTTTTAAGGGACTAACCTATTAATAGTTGCAAAAGTGCACAAGTTCTTTGTCTCAACTTTGTTGTGCAGAAAATAGGCAAATATGGAAGGAAATTGCTCATTATGGTGAAATCTGGAATTTTCCGCAATCTGTCCCTGCTGAACACTTTTCAAAGATCGCTTTGAAACTCCATAAAATGACGTCCAATGGAAAAGTCGTAAACTACAAAGTTGTAGAGAACTTAAAACCGAACAATTTGGGCATCTTATTTGTCCAGAACAGACAACGGATGCATCCGGCAGAGCAGAATTACTGCGGAGATTCGTGCAGTCTCGGGACTCCGAAAGTTGGTGACGTATTTGACACAAACTCTTTTCATACCTGGATATTTCGGCCCAGCCACAAGTTGTGAGGCTCATTAAGGACAGAGGGGAGTCCTAGGAAGGTTCTAGAGGTGCCCAAGAGCCCTTGGATCAAAGGGGCATCCATCCCATGGCCTAGATTGCATCTCCAACACTATATATTGATGGGAAACCCTATTTTTGGAGGCCCCAAGCATTGTCACGAAAATCCTCCTCCTTGGCAGCCCCCAAGGAGGGGGAAACACTCATCTACACTAGCACCAACTCAAGGAAGAAGAAGGCTAAGGGGCAGCGCTCCCCCATGATGCCGGCGGCGGGGAAGGAGTCCCCTGCGCCGCCGCCGCCCACGCCTCCGCCTCCCGGCGCTCCTCGCTGAGCCCTCCAACGTCTTCACTGCCATCTCCATCACCAACTCCTCATTGTATTCAGTGGTCCATCCTCTCACAAACCTCTGTACCGTCCTATGTAAACATGGTGTTTGATGCTATAAGTTATAATTCTATGATCTATGTCATGTTGCCATAGTTTATTTGTTCTTTGATTGATTGGTTGTTTCTCTTTGGTTCATTAGAGTTGTATGTTGATATGCTACCGTCCTTGGTGCCCATTATATTTGTGCGCGCATGGATCAAGCACCATAGGGTTGGTAGTACTTGTATACTAGAAGGGGGAAGTTCTGCCGGAGTGACAGAAACCTAAGGACGCGAACCGGATAGTTGCATGTATGGGAGTAAGAGGACCATTTACTTAAGGCTATGGTTGGGGAAACCTTAATGCTTGCTAGTATTTATGGATGTTTGCTAGCAAGCCAATCATATAGTACTTGTAATCCCGGAGGGAGAGCATGTATATTTAGCCTCTCCTACATAGAAAGTTGCATCGAAGACATTGAACCCAAGATCTTTACTAATTGATCTTGGACAAAGCCATCACTATTACCACTGCCTTTCCACACTCATGGTACTGTTAGTTTAGTTTGTTTTATTGCTGCAGCACTAACATTTATTCCATGTATTTTATTGTTCTGCAAAGTCACCTCTCATACCCGTTATCGCTCTAGTTTTATTTCCTAGATATTGCAATCGCTTAGTGTGCGTAGAGTTGTATCAGTGGTTGATAGAACTTGAGAGAATGTTTATCCTACCATTAGCTCCTCGTTGGGTTCGACACTCTTACTTATCGAAAAGGCTACACACGATCCCCTATACTTGTGGGACATCAAGACCTTTTCTGGCGCCGTTGTCGGGGAGCCATAGCGTAGGTGAATATTTTCGTGTGCACTTGTTTGCTTTATCTCTAAGTAGTTTTACTTCCTGTACCTAGTTGTTCTCTATCTCTTGTATGGATAGGGAATGCGAATTACAAAAAAAATAGTTGTACTTCTTATATAAAAAAATAAAAAATGTTTTCAGAAAAGAAAAGTGATTGGAAAGATGAGTAATGGTGAAGTGGGGGTCGACCTTGAACACTTGTGTTCATGCCTGCGAAACCAAAACAATTCTTTCCATGGAAGATTTTCATTAAAAACTTGTAAATAGTGTATATAGTGTATATAGTGTACATATCCCGCTGTAAATAGAATGTATGGATAACCCCTAGTTTCACCGCCACTCCAAGTAAATTTACATGTGCTACCTTTAAAACCTTCAAAATAATTCCTTGTTTTTGCAATACAAAGCTCATGGGAAAGTAGCCTAAAAAAATATTGTGGCGAGGAATATGTCACTTATGTATCTTAGTTATTATAAGTTGCTTGTTGTCTCGCAACCATGCTGACATGGGGACACCATCATCATATTTTTGATAAATATCATGTGAGTTACTATGCATGTCCGTCATGTCTGAAGTAAAGGAGATAACCATAATAAAAGGTTAGAGTATGCATATTGTTAGAGAAGAACATTGGGTCGCTAACCAAAGCCATGTTTACATGGTGGAAGTTTCAGCATGGACATTAAAATCTCAAAATTCTCTTATGAGAAATTTATGTTGCCAAAAGCTTTAAGCTTAAAGAGGAGTCCATTTGTCTGTTGTCCGTGTTGTCCCGGTATGGATGTCTAAGTTGAGAATAATCAAAAGCGAGAAATCCAATGCGAACTTTCTCCTTAGACCTTTGTACAGGTGGCATGGAGGTACCCCTTTGTGAAACTTGGTTGAAACATATGTAATGCGATGATAATCCATGGAAATCCGAGCTAATTAGGACAAGGTGCGGGTGACATAGGCATCCCCAATGGGCCTGCCGAAGATGGTACCCGGGGTTTACTGAAGTCCCACGACCCGAAGGATAAGAAGAATTCGGAAGCCCAACTTGCTAGTTAAGGAAAGCTAGAATTGTATTAGGAGAGAACACTTGTAATATTACGGGAGGAGTTGGAAACCTTCCCGAACTCTGTAACTTGTACATCAAGAATCCCTCGGCTCCACCTCCTATATAAGGGGGAGTCGAGGGACAAAGAGATCATCGATTCATTGTCTCACAAACCCTAATTTTCATATCGTCGAGTACTTTTCGGCTGAAACCTTCGAGATCTACTTGCCCTCTACTTCTAACTAAACCCTAGTCTACAACCCGTAGGCATTGACAAGTCGATACCTTGTCAATTGGCGCCGTCTGTGGGAATTAGAGGCGTCAAGGATCTGATCTCGATGGCACGTTCAAGATCGTCGACTTCATCAACAACAAGCAACGCGATGGATCGAGGTAAACTGATCGCAACTGGACATGTCGATTTTGTTCCTCACCCGCCCTCCCGTTTGGATGCATATGCATATCTGGAGGAGCCTATGGAGATGACGTTCGGAAGGTTCCACTTTCGCGTCGAGAAGGAGGGAGCGTATCGTCTCGAAATTCCGATCTCGTCGGGATTGTCGGCGGTCGATTCCGATTCTTCGAACTCAACATCGTCAATCGAGTCAGGCGAAGAGGAGACTTCATCGCCATGCTTCATCAGCACCAGGGCAAGCGAAAAGCTCGCCAAGATCTTCAGCGACATGTCCTTCGAGTCGTCTGCAGACTCAGATATAAGCGATGACTCGAATAGCTTCGACAGCTTCAACTTCATCGACCAATCCACTACCATTGGCAAGGTCTTCACCAATCTCTATGATGGTGTCACCAAACCCAACATGGTTCAGTATCCAAAATATCATCAGATCTATGAGATCGGAGATCCGAGTCGCCCACAAGAGGAGATGTCAGAGAACTTCGATGAGGCAGGAAATCCGTATGTCGATCTCGCAGATCTCACGAGAGGTCTAGGATCAAAATATATTGGACCAGGGACACGAGAGATGGTGCGATTTCCACAAGAAGTGTGGGATCGGGTCGCAAGAGCCATTAATGGTACAGAACCAATGACTATAACGACGACACCTGAGGAATTACAAGCATACCAGTATAGGCTTGCGCGTATGATGCGTGTGGTTGGCACGTCCGTTGGGAACCCCAAGAGGAAGGCGTGATGCGCACAGCGGCAAGTTTCCCTCAGTAAGAAACCAAGGTTTAATCGGACCAGTAGGAGTCAAGAAGCACGTTGAAGGTTGATGGCGGCGAGATGTAGTGCGGCGCAACACCAGTGATTCCGGCGCCAACGTGGAACCTGCACAACACAACCAAGATACTTTGCCCCAACGAAACAGTGAGGTTGTCAATCTCACCGGCTTGCTGTAACAAAGAGTTAACCGTATTGTGTGGAAGATGATTGTTTGCAGAAAAACAGTAGAACAGTATTGCAGTAGATTGTATTTCAGTAAAGAGAATTGGACCGGGGTCCACAGTTCACTAGAGGTGTCTCTCCCATAAGACGAACAGCATGTTGGGTGAACAAATTACAGTTGGGCAATTGACAAATAAAGAGAGCATGACAATGCACATACATATCATGATGAGTATAGTGAGATTTAATTGGGCATTACGACAAAGTACATAGACCGCCATCCAACTGCATCTATGCCTAAAAAGTCCACCTTCAGGTTATCATCCGAACCCCTTCCAGTATTAAGTTGCTAACAACAGACAATTGCATTAAGTATGGTGCGTAATGTAACTAGTGACTACATCCTTGAACATAGCACTAATGTTTTATCCCTAGTGGCAACAGCACAACACAACCTTAGAACTTTCTGTCACTGTCCCAGGTGTCAATGCAGGCATGAACCCACTATCGAGCATAAGTACTCCCTCTTGGAGTTACAAGCATCTACTTGGCCAGAGCATCTACTAGTAACGGAGAGCATGCAAGATCATAAACAACACATAGCATAACTTTGATAATCAACATAACAAGTATTCTCTATTCATCGGATCCCAACAAACGCAACATATAGAATTACAGATAGATGATCTTGATCATGTTAGGCAGCTCACAAGATCCGACAATGATAGCACAATGGGGAGAAGACAACCATCTAGCTACTGCTATGGACCCATAGTCCAGGGGTAGACTACTCACACATCACACCGGAGGCGACCATGGCGGCGTAGAGTCCTCCGGGAGATGATTCCCCTCTCCGGCAGGGTGCCGGAGGCGATCTCCTGGATCCCCCGAGATGGGATCGGCGGCGGCGGCGTCTCTGGAAGGTTTTCCGTATCGTGGTTCTCGGTACTGGGGTTTTCGTCACGGAGACTTTTTATAGGCGAAAGGGCAGGTCAAGAGGCGGCACGGGGGCCCCACACCACAGGGCCGCGCGGCCAAGGGGGGGGCCACGCCGCCCTAGGGTGTGGCCCCTCCGTGGCCCCTCTTCGTCTCTCCTTCGGACTTCTGGAAGCTTCGTGAGAAAATAGGCCCCTGGGCTTTGATTTCGTCCAATTCCGAGAATATTTCCTTACTAGGATTTCTGAAACCAAAAACAGCAGAAAACGAATCGGCACTTCGGCATCTTGTTAATAGGTTAGTTCCAGAAAATGCACGAATATGACATAAAGTGTGCATAAAACATGTAGATAACATCAATAATGTGGCATGGAACATAAGAAATTATCGATACGTCGGAGACGTATCAGCATCCCCAAGCTTAGTTCTGCTCGTCCCGAGCAGTAAAAGCGATAACACGTATAATTTCTGGAGTGACATGCCATCATAATCTTGATCATACTATTTGTAAAGCATATGTAGTGAATGCAGCGATCAAAACAATGTATATGACATAAGTAAACAAGTGAATCATATAGCAAAGACTTTTCATGAATAGCACTTCAAGACAAGCATCAATAAGTCTTGCATAAGAGTTAACTCATAAAGCAATAATTCAATGTAAAGGCATTGAAACAACACAAAAGAAGATTAAGTTTCAGCGGTTGCTTTCAACTTGTAACATGTATATCTCATGGATATTGTCAACATAGAGTAATATAATAAGTGCAATAAGCAAGTATGTAGGAATCAATGCACAGTTCACACAAGTGTTTGCTTCTTGAGGTGGAGAGAAATAGGTGAACTGACTCAACATTGAAAGTAAAAGAATGGTCCTCATAGAGGAAAAGCATCGATTGCTATATTTGTGCTAGAGCTTTGATTTTGAAAACATGAAACAATTTTGTCAACGGTAGTAATAAAGCATATGCATCATGTAAATTATATCTTATAAGTTGCAAGCCTCATGCATAGTGTACCAATAGTGCCCGCACCTTGTCCTAATTAGCTTGGACTACCTAGATTATCACCGCAATACATATGCTTTAACCAAGTATCACAAAGGGGTACCTCTATGCACTTTGTACAAAGGTCTAAGGAGAAAGCTCGCATTTGGATTTCTCGCTTTTGATTATTCTCAACTTAGACATCCATACCGGGACAACATAGACAACAGATAATGGACTCCTCTTTTAATGCTTAAAGCATTCAACAACAATTAATTCTTTTCTCATTAGAGATTTGAGGATATTTGTCCAAAACTGAAACTTCCACCATGGATCATGGCTTTAGTTAGTGGCCCAATGTTCTTCTCTCACAATATGCATGCTCAAACCATTCAACTCAGTGTAGATCGCCCTTACTTCAGACAAGACGAACATGCATAGCAACTCACATGAAATTCAACAATGAATAGTTGATGGCGTCCCCAGTAAACATGGTTATCGCACAACAAGCAACTTAATAAGAGATAAAGTGCATAATTACATATTCAATACCACAATAGTTTTTAAACTATTTGTCCCATGAGCTATATATTGCAAAGGTGAATGATGGAATTTTAAAGGTAGCACTCAAGCAATTTACTTTGGAATGGCGGAAAATACCATGTAGTATAGGTAGGTATGGTGGACACAAATGGCATAGTGGTTGGCTCAAGTATTTTGGATGCATGAGAAGTATTCCCTCTCGATACAAGGTTTACGCTAGCAAGGCTTATTTGAAACAAACACAAGGATGAACCGGTGCAGCAAAACTCACATAAAAGACATATTGAAAACATTATAAGACTCTACACCGTCTTCCTTGTTGTTCAAACTCAATACTAGAAATTATCTAGACCTTAGAGAAACCAAATATGCAAACCAAATTTTAGCGTGCTCTATGTATTTCTTCATTAATGGGTGCAAAGCATATGATGCAAGAGCTTAATCATGAGCACAACAATTGCCAAGTATCACATTACCCAAAACATTTATAGCAATTACTACATGTATCATTTTCCAATTCCAACCATATAACAATTTAACGAAGGAGAAACTTCGCCATGAATACTATGAGTAGAAACCAAGGACATACTTGTCCATATGCTACAGCGGAGCGTGTCTCTCTCCCATAAAGTGAATGCTAGGATCCATTTTATTCAAACAAAACAAAAACAAAAACAAACCGACGCTCCAAGAAAAAGCACATAAGATGTGATGGAATAAAAATATAGTTTCAGGGGAGGAACCTGATAATGTTGTCGATGAAGAAGGGGATGCCTTGGGCATCCCCAAGCTTAGACGCTTGAGTCTTCTTAATATATGCAGGGGTGAACCACCGGGGCATCCCCAAGCTTAGAGCTTTCACTCTCCATGATCATGTTGCATCATACTCCTCTCTTGATCCTTGAAAACTTCCTCCACACCAAACTCGAAACAACTCATTAGAGGGTTAGTGCACAATATAAATTGACATATTCAGAGGTGACACAATCATTCTTAACACTTCTGGACATTGCATAATGCTACTGGACATTAGTGGATCAAAGAAATTCATCCAACATAGCGAAAGAGGCAATGCGAAATAAAAGGCAGAATCTGTCAAAACAGAACAGTTCGTATTGACGAATTTTAAAATGGCACCAGACTTGCTCAAATGAAAATGCTCAAATTGAATGAAAGTTGCGTACATATCTGAGGATCATGCACGTAAATTGGCTTAATTTTCTGAGTTACCTACAGGGAGGTGGACCCAGATTCGTGACAGCAAAGAAATCTGGAACTGTGCAGTAATCCAAATCTAGTACTTACTTTTCTATCAACGGCTTAACTTGGCACAACAAAACACAAAACTAAGATAAGGAGAGGTTGCTACAGTAGTAAACAACTTCCAAGACACAAAATAAAAACAAAGTACTGTAGGTAAAAACATGGGTTGTCTCCCATAAGCGCTTTTCTTTAACGCCTTTCAGCTAGGCGCAGAAAGTGTGTATCAAGTATTATCGAAGGATGATGCATTCTCAGCGGGGTGTGGAGTTTTCTCAACTAGGCATAGTATATTGGATACATAAGTTTCAGCATCTCCCTTTTCATTAGTCTTAGGCGTGCTACTCTCATCAAACAAATTTTCAGGAACTAGCCAAGCATAGTTATTTTCTAATGCATCATTCATAGCTAAGAGCTTACATGGTATTGGTGCTTTGATCTCCCCTCCATCATCAATATTATTAGTGTATCTTATTCTATCCATATCCATATTTTCAAGGAGACTAACAAAATTAGTTGGAGAACCAAGCATATTAAATTTAGCAAACACCTTTCTAGCTTCTCTTGCTAGACCACCAAATTCTCTAAGAAGGGTTTCTAACACAAAATCTTTCTTTTCCCCTTCTTCCATATCACCAAGTGTGAAGAACATGTGTTGGATTATAGGATTAAGATTAACAAATTTAGTTTCCAACAAGCGAACTAAATGCGCAGCAGCAATTTCATAAGTAGGCGCAAGGTCTACCAAGTGTCTATCTTCAAAATTTTCAATTGTACTAACATGATTGAAAAATTCTTCTATATTATTTCTCCCAACTATAGACCCATGTCCTACCGGTATGCTTTTTGTGGTAAAATTAAAAGGAAACATGATGAATAAAGTAAATGCAAGTAAACTAATTTTTTTGTGTTTTCGATATAGCAAACAAGATAGCAAATAAAGTAAAACTAGCAACTAATTTTTTTGTATTTTGATTTAGTGCAGCAAACAAAGTAGTAAATAAAACTAAGCAAGACAAAAACAAAGTAAAGAGATTGAGAAGTGGAGACTCCCCTTGCAGCGTGTCTTGATCTCCCCGGCAATGGCGCCAGAAATTTGCTTGATGCGTGTGGTTGGCACGTCCGTTGGGAACCCCAAGAGGAAGGCGTGATGCGCACAGCGGCAAGTTTCCCTCAGTAAGAAACCAAGGTTTAATCGGACCAGTAGGAGTCAAGAAGCACGTTGAAGGTTGATGGCGGCGAGATGTAGTGCGGCGCAACACCAGTGATTCCGGCGCCAACGTGGAACCTGCACAACACAACCAAGATACTTTGCCCCAACGAAACAGTGAGGTTGTCAATCTCACCGGCTTGCTGTAACAAAGAGTTAACCGTATTGTGTGGAAGATGATTGTTTGCAGAAAAACAGTAGAACAGTATTGCAGTAGATTGTATTTCAGTAAAGAGAATTGGACCGGGGTCCACAGTTCACTAGAGGTGTCTCTCCCATAAGACGAACAGCATGTTGGGTGAACAAATTACAGTTGGGCAATTGACAAATAAAGAGAGCATGACAATGCACATACATATCATGATGAGTATAGTGAGATTTAATTGGGCATTACGACAAAGTACATAGACCGCCATCCAACTGCATCTATGCCTAAAAAGTCCACCTTCAGGTTATCATCCGAACCCCTTCCAGTATTAAGTTGCTAACAACAGACAATTGCATTAAGTATGGTGCGTAATGTAACTAGTGACTACATCCTTGAACATAGCACTAATGTTTTATCCCTAGTGGCAACAGCACAACACAACCTTAGAACTTTTCATCCGTCCCGGTGTCAATGCGGGCATGAACCCACTATCGAGCATAAGTACTCCCTCTTGGAGTTACAAGCATCTACTTGGCCAGAGCATCTACTAGTAACGGAGAGCATGCAAGATCATAAACAACACATAGCATAACTTTGATAATCAACATAACAAGTATTCTCTATTCATCGGATCCCAACAAACGCAACATATAGAATTACAGATAGATGATCTTGATCATGTTAGGCAGCTCACAAGATCCGACAATGATAGCACAATGGGGAGAAGACAACCATCTAGCTACTGCTATGGACCCATAGTCCAGGGGTAGACTACTAACACATCACACCGGAGGCGACCATGGCGGCGTAGAGTCCTCCGGGAGATGATTCCCCTCTCCGGCAGGGTGCCGGAGGCGATCTCCTGGATCCCCCGAGATGGGATCGGCGGCGGCGGCGTCTCTGGAAGGTTTTCCGTATCGTGGTTCTCGGTACTGGGGTTTTCGTCACGGAGACTTTTTATAGGCGAAAGGGCAGGTCAAGAGGCGGCACGGGGGCCCCACACCACAGGCCGCGCGGCCAAGGGGGGGGCCGCGCCGCCCTAGGGTGTGGCCCCTCCGTGGCCCCTCTTCGTCTCTCCTTCGGACTTCTGGAAGCTTCGTGAGAAAATAGGCCCCTGGGCTTTGATTTCGTCCAATTCCGAGAATATTTCCTTACTAGGATTTCTGAAACCAAAAACAGCAGAAAACAGCAACTGGCACTTCGGCATCTTGTTAATAGGTTAGTTCCAGAAAATGCACGAATATGACATAAAGTGTGCATAAAACATGTAGATAACATCAATAATGTGGCATGGAACATAAGAAATTATCGATACGTCGGAGACGTATTAGCGTACCAGGCGGGAGCTCGAGAAGTAGAAAATCGAGTTGGATAGAAGGCAGGAAGCAGCCTCTGCATCAAGCAGGCGAAGGGCGGAGCTAAGTCGACATTCAGGAACTTCGGGAGATAGCCACAGGGAAGCTCGGAACAGAGCAAGATCAAGGCTGCAAAACATACCTGAGGAAGAAAGAGAGCACTTGGTTCAAACCTCGACATGTCTTTTATGACGATAGACACGAGAGGAAACATTATCCCCAAAACACCGGAAGCTAGGTATATGGCGACACAAGCCTTTATCCTCCCGTCTATGCCACCTCCTGGAGATCAGAGGGAAGCATTATACAACATGGCCATGGCAGGTGTTGGGGCCATGGGAACAGTGTTTGCATCAACACCTCCCGAAGGTACAGCAAGGCAAAATAGTCCACGACCTGCGGCAGCAGCAATAGCTCCCGAAAGAACAGGTGGAGCAAGAGACACAGCAGCGCAAGCAAGGGTGGACACAGCACGACAAAATAGAAGGGAACATCGGCATTCCCCAGGTAGATGATGAGGATATGTGCGGGCTGTCGTGCTTTACAAGGAGGGTGCGAAAAACTCGAGTCCCTACGGGGTTCAAGCTGCCTGATAACTTCAAAAAAATCGACGGCCTGCAAGATCCAGAGGATTGGCTAGTCGATTATCTCGAGACAGTAAAATTAACAGGAGGAACCAGAGCAACAGCCATGCAAAGCATCCAGGTACATCTGAGTGGAGCTGCGCGGTCTTGGATAAAGAAACTTCCTCCAGGTTCTATCGACAGCTGGGATAGCTTCGAGGATGTGTTCATCAAGAATTTCCGATTTACTTGCAAGAAACCTACATCACTAGAGGAGTTAAGAGCATGTCGACAAAAGCCGGATGAATCAATGAGAAAGTACATCCAAAGGTGGAATATCATCAAAAACTCGGCAGAGAATATATCTGACGAGAGAGCGATAGATGCCTTTGTCGCAGGAATCCGACGAGGAGATTTTGTCGAGGACTTAGGGAGAACTAACCCAAAGACAGTATCCGCATTAATGGAGATAGCAAACAGATGGGAAGATGGAGAAGATGTTGTTCACAACAAACGGCATAGGTCACCAGAGGAGGACCGCGGCCGAAATTATCAAAATAGGCGTCGATTTCCCCGACAGTACTCGAGCTATGATGCTCCTGGACAAATTTCGGCTGGCTTCCGAGCAAGCGCTGGAGGAAACAATAGAGATGAGTATCAGAGGAGCAACGAGCAGCGAGGCGACAATAGAGATGACTCCCGAAACAGCAGGCAAAACAACGGGCCAAGGTTCCAGAGACCTTTCGTATCCCCCGAGGAGATGATGAACGGGCCATGTCAGATGCATTTTTATCTCGATAACAACGGAAAGAGACAATCAGGACACTTGCAAAAGGATTGCCGAAATTTTCAGGCAATGTTAAGGTGGGCAGGACATGCCAATGCCCAGGCAGCACATAGAAACCCTCAAGGGCCCAGGAGTGAGATCCACTTGCCACCTCCTCCCGCAATTACGGACGAAAATCGACATCAGCTCAGAATAGCGGCAGCACCTGCACCACCACCTTATGTTGATCCCAATTCCAACGGAGCGGTCTCGATGATTCAGAAAGGCAGACCATCCAATGGAGCTCAGAAAGTAATCTCGCGACAGGTGTTCATGGCAGAGAAAATGCCTCCACCAACGGTTGAATACCTTAATTGGTCAGGGCAAGACATTGGCTTCACAATAGTGGATCATCCACAGCAAGTTCCTCAACCAGGGCAGTCAGCACTCATCTTACCAGCAGTAATTACAGGATTCGACGTATCTCGAGTATTCATAGATGGAGGCAGCAGTTTAAACCTTATGTATGCAGATACACTAAGGAAGATGAACATATATCTAGCAAATCTGAAACCAACTGACACACGTTTCCATGGCATTACGCCGGAGAAGCCAAGTTATCCGTTGGGGAAGATCAATCTCGACGTTCAGTTTGGGACCCGAGAAAACTACAGGATAGAGAGGCTGGAGTTTGAAGTCATGGATTTCCCATCACAGTACCATGCTTTGTTGGGACGCCCAGCATATGCCAGGTTTATGGCGGTACCACATTACACATACTTGTTGTGGAGGATGCCTGGACCTAAGGGACCAATCACAGTTAAAGGAAGCTTCACGCTAGCCGATAAATGTGACAAGGATTTTCATCGACTCTCAGAAACCTTCGGGATGCAAGCAGAGTACATGGCGTCAAGGCTCACGAATGATGTGTTGCCAGATGTAGGAAGGCCTAACAAGGAATCAACTTTCAATACTGCGAAAAATTCTAAGGAAGTGCAGATTCACCCGACAGATCCCAAGAAGACGACGTCCATCGCGACAGACATGGACCTCGCATAGGAAAGCGCGCTTGTCGAGTTCCTCCGTGAGCACTGGAAAATCTTCGCATGGTGTCCAGCTGACATGCCAGGAGTACCCAGGGAACTTGCCAAGCACCACCTAAACTTAGATCCACTAGCGAGACCAATCAAACAACCTTTGCGGCGTTTTTCGGAGCCAAACCGCAAAGCTATGCTGTCGGAGATTGATAGATTGAGAGAAGCTGGTTTCATCAAGGAGCTACATACAGAGGCCACGTGGGTCGCAAACCCAGTATTGGTCCCGAAGAAAAACACTAAGGTCCTTCGCATGTGCGTCGACTTTACGTGTCTCAACAAACATTGTCCAAAGGATCACTTTCCCCTCCCAAGGATCGATCAAATTATCGACTCCGTGGCAGGATGTGAACGTCTTTCGTTCCTGGATGCTTACTCTGGTTATAACCAGATCAGATTGAAAGAAGAGGACGAGGTCAAAACAGCGTTCATCACACCTTATGGCATGTTTTGCTATCGAACAATGCCTTTTGGTTTGAAAAACGCGGGAGCAACATATCAAAGGATGATGCAGAAGTGCTTAGCAACACAGATTGGGAAGAACGTACAAGTGTACATTGATGATGTCGTAATAACATCTAAAAAGGGAGCAACGCTAATCGAGGAATTGAAGAAAACTTTCGACAACCTCGACAAATTCTGCCTCAAGCTGAATCCGACGAAGTGTTCTTTCGGCGTCCCTGCAGGAGAACTTCTCGGGTTCCTAGTCTCAGCAAGAGGGATTGAAGCTAACCCCGAAAAAATCCAAGCTATCGTAACAATGCGGAAGCCAATAAAGTTAAAAGAGATACAACAGCTAACTGGGCGAGTCGCAGCTTTAAGCAGATTCGTCGCCAGGCTGGGAGAAAAGGCATTGCCGTTCTATGCTTTAATCAAGCAAGGAGAGAAGTTCCAGTGGAACGAAGAGGCAGATAGAGCCTTCGAGGATCTTAAACGCACAATTTCGACACCACCAATCTTGGTGGCGCCGAAAGAGAAGGAACCCCTCTTGTTATACATTGCAGCCACACCTCAGGTGGTCAGCACGGTGCTAGTTGTCGAAAGAGAAGAAGAAGGAAAACTCCATGGAGTGCAAAGACCAGTATATTTCATTAGTGAAGTTTTATCGCCTTCAAAACAGCGGTATCCGCAATACCAGAAGCTAGCATATGGAGTGTTCACAACCGCAAGAAAATTGCGCCACTATTTTTCGGCACACCCGATAGTAGTGGTCAATGAAGCACCTCTATCAAATATACTGAACAATACAGAAGGTACAGGTCGTGTCTCCCTTTGGGGAATAGAACTTTCTCCTCGGGACATCACGTATGAAAAAAGAAAAGCAATAAAGTCGCAAATTCTGCCAGATTTCATCGCAGAGTGGATGGAGTTGCAAAATACAGGACCCCCAGATTTATCGAGAACTTGGACTATGAACTTCGATGGGTCCAAGAGGGTAGAAGGAGCCGGGGCAGGCGTGATACTCATATCACCTGAAGGCGACAAACTGAAGTATGTCCTACGGTTGACGTTCCCAAACGCATCTAACAATGAAGCAGAATATGAAGCTCTTATACACGGGATGAAGATGGCGAAAGCTTGCGGAGCAACCCGGTTAAAAATCTTCGGTGACTCGCAATTGGTGGCTCAGCAAGTCATGAACCAATGTGATGCAGTCAACGAAAACATGGTGGCATACAAGGAAGTGTATAACGAGCTCGAGAAGTTATTTGATGGATGCGAAGTAAATCACATCAGCAGGCTGAGCAATGATGAAGCCGATGTTCTCGCAAACATCGGGTCGCAGTGCCTCGCAATTCCGCCAGGTGTGTTTTGGGAAGATATAGCCGAGAGATCCACAAAGCCAAAGAAGGCGCAGAAGAAGGAGAAGGAGGAGAAAACTTCGGCGCCTCCCAAAAAAGCACTAGAAGAAGAAACGGACCAGGAGCTGGTAATGATGGTGCTGGTCCCTTGGATGGAAGCGTACATATCATATATCTTAAGGAACGAGATACCCGACGACCCAGTTGAAGCAAGGCGAGTTATTCGACGATCCAAAGCCTTTACAGTGGTCAAAGGGGAGTTGTATAAACGCAGTATTTCAGGCGTACTGCAAAGGTGTGTTACACCCGAAGAAGGGAGGATAATCTTAAAGGATGTACACGAAGGAATATGTGGTCATCACGCAAGCAGTCGAGCTATCGCGGCAAAGGCTTTTCGAGCCGGATTTTACTGGTTGACAGCAATCGAGGACGCAAAGGAGATAGTAAGAACTTGCGATGCGTGCCAGAGATTTGCCGCAAAACCGCACTCTCTGGCAGCAGAACTGATGCCAATACCATTGTCTTGGCCTTTCGCCCAATGGGGTCTCGATATGGTGGGAAAATTACACAAGGCCTCGCCAGGAGGATACGAGTATATGCTTGTCGCTGTCGACAAATTCACCAAGTGGATAGAAGCGAAGCTGATAAATTCACCAGATGCAGCGTCAGCAATAAAATTCGTGAAGAACATTGTTTTTCGCTTTGGAGTCCCTCGTAGCATCGTCACGGACAATGGCAGTAACTTTACATCCAAGGAATTCAAGGCGTACTGCGCAGAAGTAGGCATTAAATTGCACTTCGCATCAGTTGGGCATCCGCAAACCAATGGTCAAGTCGAGAAAGACAACGGTATCATCTGCAATGGTATGAAGAAGCGCCTACTTGGACCGCTGGAAAAATCTCGACATACTTGGCTAGAAGAGTTGCCAAGTGTTTTATGGAGTATTCGAACAACGCCAAATACAGCGACACAAGAAACTCCGTTCTTTCTGGTCCACGGAGCTGAGGCAGTATTACCAATCGAAATAGAGCATGATTCCCCAAGAGTCACAGAGTATGGCGAGGAAACTTCAAGAAGAGCATTGGAGGACGATGTAGATGCACTTGATGAAGCTCGAGACGAAGTACTATCACGAGTCACCAAGTACCAGCAAGACCTGAAAAACTACCACAGTAGACGACTGAGGCGAAGGTCTTTTCAGGTCGGAGATTTAGTCCTACGGCTCAATCAACAAAGTACTGAAAAACTGGAGTCGCCATGGCTCGGCCCTTACATCGTCACAGAAGTAATCGAAGGAGGAGCATACAGGATCAAGGATAAGAAGACAGGGGTTCCCGAGAAAAACCCCCGGAACGTGGCGCAACTCAGGCGGTTCTACGCCTAGAGTCGAAATATAGTCCTCCTTTGTAAAAATACAATGTACTGAAACGCCCGCGAGTTTTCAGACGCACTCTTTTCCTTTTCAGGGCACCGAGTGGGGCTGGAAAGGTTTTTAATGAGGCGGGCTCGCGGTGCTGCAATATAGTAAAAGATATTGATGACATCATCTTTTTCGTCGACAGGCTCGGGGGCTCATAACCCATGACAACAAAATATATATATTCTCGCAAAATAGTAAATTCATCGAGACAGAACATAGTATAAGCTCCGGCCAAAGGCTCGGGGGCTTCGCAATATAGATTACACTTCACAATATAGACAACTTCTTTAACACAAAGAATTCGACAAAAAATATAGACATGATTTCTCGCAATATAGTACAACTCATTCAAATGCCTAATATACTGTCTATGGATAGACCTTTGTTATTTGCAGCAGTCGTCTTATGATCAGCATAGCTTCCTTTGACAAAGAATTCAGAGTCCATCCGAAGAAGTTCGTCCATCATTTCTTCGGCTACAGGAGTCACAATGTCATTAATTTCATCGACGTTACTTTTTCGCTTCAACTTCTTGGCCAGACATTTGGAAACAATCTTCATCAGATCTAATTTTCGATGGTAGATCTGGATCATGATCATGGCGAATCTTCACGTCAGGGAGAGTTTTGGGCTGAGTGTTCCGAGGAAACATGGCATTATAAACCATGGCCAGTGTCTTCGTGCAGAAGTCGAGATATTCTCGAACCTGAGCAGCACGATCCTGAAATCGCACAATTTGTCGGGTTCGGTCCGGGGTAGCCCAAAAAGTGGCATTGTTCTACAGAGCAAGTCGAATAAGAACATCGGACCTCGCATCCACACGTTGATCTTCGGCAGCAGCGTCCAAAAAGGAGGCAAACCATGTCAAAGGATACAGTGAGTTTTTGCAAAAAAGTGGTTACAGATAGCAAACAGAAGAATAGAAGAGATGAAACTTACCCGCCATATCCAGGCTTGCGTCAGTCAGAAGCTCAAGCATATAATTTTCTCGAGAAGTAGCCTGTAAAGCTTCGGCAACCGCATATTCTTTCAAGTCTAAGGCTTCTTGAGCCTGTTGAAGAGCTATTTTCTCCCGTTCGAAAGATTTGCAGGATTGATCCATGAAAATAATGGATTGCTTCTTCATGGCCTAGAGTTGTTGTCGAAGTTCAGTTAATTCCAGTTGTTCAGAGTTAACACATGAAGAGTCGTCCAAGAAAACGTCGTCAGCTATCTGTTTAGAGCGAGACATAGCAGGGGAAGCAGGTGATTGTCCAGCAGTCTTAGAGTAATTATCAAACACCAACTAGAAGAAAGAAAAAAAATTGGCATCAATTACAACGCAATGTTTCACTCTTTTTCATTGATAAGTCGGGATATTTGCACGAGTAGAGGTCCATTACAAAAGGTTGACAACTACCAAAAGAGAAAGCAAAGGAACAGAGGAATAAGTTGGTCTACTTGACCTCCGGCTTGGCGGAACTGGAGGAAGCAGCTGGCTTGTACCCAAGGAAGGAGAGAATCTTCTTGGAGTGCGGCTTGGCAGCCTTCACCAAGGACTGTCACTTCTCCTTGTTGATTCCCTTTGTTTCGCCAGCCTTCGCCCAGTCAATAGTTTGCTGGCTCTCGGCAACCAGAGCTATGGTCCCTTCGACTCCAACCTTCAAATTTTCCTGCCGAAAAGCCAATCCAAGATCTTCCTTGGGCAGGAAACGCCTGGTAAGCTCAGAGAAAATTGTCGGTTGTGTCTGCTTGGGGAAGAAATAGGGGAAGAGGCGTGTGAACGCAGCTCGCGCTTCGGAAATGTTTTTGCGTGCCAAATCCCCATGAAGCTCGAGGATCGATAGGGTGTCGAGGGGACGGTCTTCTTCGGCCTCATGAAGGGTGAAATCTTCACCCATCTTTCCTGCTGAAGAAAGATTCGAGTTCGTCAAAATATGCACGAGAGGCAATTTTAGAAGATAAGGACAGGGAACTTACTAACAAAGCGCCGGTTTTGTGATTCTAAGCGACCTATGATGGCCTCTTCACGCGCAATCTGCTGAGTCATCTTCTCGCTTAAAGCATTTTCAGCATGATGGAGCCTCTTGCGAAGATCTCCAACAGAAGCAGTGTCTTGCTCAGCCTTCTTGCGGGCTGCCTCGCTTTGTTCAAGCTTACGGGCAAGATCATCAGCGCGTTTGTTAGCTTTGTCGATAGCCCCTGGTAAAATGAGACGCAGGAAGCTAAAGTCAACATACATAGTCTAGCCGAAGAAAAATAAGTATATTTCATCCGCAGCAAGCAAGGTTTATCTTTCAAGTTCTCGACAGTATCACGGTACCCAATGAATTGAGTACCGAGACTGATGCAATGTTTCATCAGAGGCTGTAAAAGGAAAGTCGACAGATAGGTTCAGAAGGGAAAAACTCGACAAATGAGACGGGCATCCTTAAAAATAGACTTACATCATCCAAGGGAGGAGTCGTTGAACTCCCGGCCACAAAATTATGGATTTCGCCAAGCTCAATCCTTGGTCTTTTTGGCGAAGGGGCTCGGGGGCTGACGGCAGGAGTCGACATTTTCAAATCTTGATGCTGAGGAGGTGAGGTTTCCTCGGTAGCACGGCGTGCTTCCGAAAGAACTACGGTATTTGACGTGCTCATCGGAGCAAGCACATTGGCAGCGGGTTCTTCTTCTTCTTCGCCACTGCCCACAAAGATAAAATGAGAATATTTACTAGAAAAATACAAAAAGAAAAAGGGGCAACGTAACTTATGAGCTAATGATGGCATCCTCATAAGGACAGAAGCCACCCTCTTTGTCGGGAGAAGTTTTCTCGGCATGTGACCCAATGGGTTTGGAGGTGCCGGAATCTTCGACTTTATCCCTTTTTCGCTTGTTCCTGGGAGAAGCAGCGGAAGGAGGAGAGCGCCCGGATTCAGAAGCCTCTGATTCCGTGTCCTTTTCAGAGGAAGCCACGGATTTGTGAGATCCCGCGACTTCTGCTCCAGGGCGAGAGGATTCTTGCGACTTGTCAGTAATGATGGTTCGCTCATCCACTTCTCCACCCTCAGGCAGGGGAGGAAGAGAAGAAAGAGTTTCATGGTTCTGTCGAATAAGCAATACATAAGTACAAGGATAACATGAAACAATATAGCAGTCAAAAAAGAGAGGGAAAGATTACTTACTTCGGGAAGTGCGTGGCTGCTGATATACGGCTTCACGCGACAGGAGGTTGGAACTCCGTCCTTCTTGATAAGCGAGGAGAACCGTCGAACAAACTTTTCCAAGTCCTTCACAGAAAGGTCCTTGGATATGCGATCAACATCTTTCTCGCCAGAATACGACCAAAGGGGGTTTTTGCGAGCCTGAAGAGGCTGCACCCTGATCCTAAGGAAGTGCGCAGTAATTTGAACACCCGACAGTTCTTTACCGCGGGTGTTCTGAAGTTCATGGATGCATTTCATCAGCGCATCCATCGCCGTTTTCTCTTCGTCGGTGACTTCGGCATCCCATGATCGGCGCCAGAGAATTTTTGCGGCACCATCAAAGGGAGCAATGTTGTATTCTTGCGAGTTGACACCTTCCTCGTTGATGTACAACCATCTTCGGCGCCATCCTTGAACAGAGTCAGGGAACTTGATGTCGAAGTAGTCAACTTCGGCATGGACGCAGATAACAACGCCACCCACGTTATAGGTGACATTGCAAGAATTGTTGCGCCGGAGGTAAAAAATGCGTTTCCACAGGCCCCAATGAGGATGGGTCCCGATAAAGCATTCGCAAAGCATGATAAAAATCGAAATATCGAGGATGGAGTTGGGGGTGTGCTGATGTAGCTGAATCCCGTAGATAAAGAGAAGTCCACGAAGAAATTCGTGGATAGGGGTGGAAAGGCCGCGGATGAGGTGGTCAACGAAGGTTACCCGATATCCAATGGGCAGCGTCGGGAAACTTTCATCACCGGGGAAGATTAAGGCGTCCTTCTTCTTCAACAGCCAAAGCTTCTTGAGGGCGTTCGCGTCTAGGTTTGAGATCTTGGATCTCTCCCATCCAGAGATTTTAATTTCCTTTGTCGCCATGGTGGTTCCTGGAGCGGTGTGCCTGAGGAGTTTGGTGCGCGGTGGCATTCAAGCAAGTGTTGGCGGAAAGTGGAGATGAGAAGAAGCGCAGCGAGCTTGGGGGATGGCAATGGAGCTTTAGCAGAGAGGGATAAAAGATGAGCGGTGCAGCGAAGGGAACGATTGAGTAAGGAGGGGGTCATTTATACCAAGAAAGCGATCCGTGGCACCGTCGGATAAAAAGGAAATGAATCGGATGCTTTACACATGTTAACAATGGTATAATCGTATATTTACTGTGAAGTTACTAGACAGGCGCCGCAGCGTGCGTGCCGGGAAAAGCTGAGGACGTGTGTCCTCCACTTGCATAATGTGTCCAACGATGCAGAGTTTTGGGCCCATATGTCAGCGAAGTGACAGAACTCGCGCCTTCCCAATACAGAGTTCATGGTTGTCGTCAGTACTGACGTAATCATTGGAAAATCTCGGATAAGTATTTTAAAATAGCGGCAGAAGAACTGTTGTTGATTCAAATAAGATAAACTTCGAGAGCCTTTGATAAAATACTTATATTTGTTCAAATGCTCTGGGGCTACTCTTATTCAAAGTTTTTTCTTCTGATAAGAGGATGACATAAAAGACAAAGATAAATGGTGGTTTAGAGAGGTTACAAAATTGAGCCTACAGCCAAGAATAAAATACTTGACTGTAGCCTCAGGGGCTACTCCCATCGGGAGCGCTGGTCGCGCACCCGAGAAAGATGGAAACAGTGGAAGAGTTGACAATATAGCGACAAGATAATAAAAAGGTGAGCCTACAACCAAGTACAAGCACTTGGTTGTAGCCTTGGGGGCTACTCCCATCGGGAACGCTGGTCGCGTACCCGATGAAACTGAAGGAGTCAAAGCGAGTATATTTCGAGTTATGGTATAACTCTTCATGTACTCCCATCGGGAGGTCAATATAAAAAAGTCATCGTATGACTCGAATAAATGTGCCATTCCAACAGCCGAAAAAGGCACTCGACAATATATTCTCAGAGCGTCTTAGTCGCGATTAAATCTCTTAATGCCGTAATACTTTACAAAGGTAAGACCCCGGGATCCGTCCTGCATGGCGTGGTATCGCACACGAATGCGCTCTGCTACTTTTTTCCGTATCAACAGATGCGAAGAAAAATCCTAGCGGACGCGTTAGGTACCCGATAAAATATGACTGGAGTTCGGCATATGGTAAGACCTTAAGCGGCACATGTCGAATTACGCCAGTATACCGAGATCATGTCCAGGGACTTGATCTTGAAGTAGGTTTTTGCGGGATTGCCACAAGAGCTGTTAACTGGTACCTGATCCGTCAGATGAACCAGCCCCAGCTACCATTATCCCTGTACAATATATGATTATTTTATGAAAATTATATAGTGACTCAAAAAAATCATGTGTTAATTGTAATGATGGAGATTTTGCTTGATTCTTCAATTCAAGTAAAATCTCGGGGGCTAATGACATAGGCATCCCCGATGGGCCTGCCGAAGAAGGTACCCGGGGTTTACTGAAGGCCCATGAATCGAAGAATATGAAGACCGGAAGCCCAATTAAGTGTCGGGTTTGGAAAAATAGAGTTGTATTAGGAATAATGACTTGTAACTATTACGGGACGAACTCAAAGAGTATCCCGATGTTTGTAACTTGTACATCACGAAATCCTCGGCTCCGCCTCCTATATAAGGGGGAGTCGAGGGAGAGAGAAGGGATCGATTCATTATCAACATAACCCTAGTTTTCTAGCAGTCGAGTACTTTTCCGGTTGAAACCCTCGAGATCTACTTGCTCTCTACTTTACACGAAACCCTAGTCTACAACGTGTAGGCATTGACAAGTTGATACCTTGCCACCCGAGAAGCTCTCCAGCAGGGACGCCGAAAGAGCATTTCGTCGGGTTCAGCTTGAGGCAGAACTTGTCGAGGTTGTCGAAAGTTTCCTTGAGATCGTCGATCAACGAGGATCCTTGCTTTGTTTTTATGACGACATCGTCGATGTACACTTGAACATTTTTGCCAATCTGTGTGGCGAGGCATTTCTGCATCATCCGTTGATATGTTGCTCCCGCGTTTTTCAACCCAAAAGTTATTGTTCTGTAACAAAACACTCCATAAGGGGTTATGAAAGCTGTTTTAGTCAGATCTGGTTGTAACCAGAATATGCATCCAGGAAGGAAAGACGTTCGTAGCCTGCCGTGGAATCGATAATTTGATCAATCCTCGGGAGGGGGGAGTGATCCTTTGGATAGTTTTTATTGAGACACGTGAAGTCGACACACATGCGAAGGACCTCCGTGTTTTTCTAACGGACCAGCACTGGGTTAGCTACCCATGTGACTTCTGTGTGTAGCTCCTTGATAAATCCTGCTTCTCTGAGTCGATTAATCTCAGATAGCATAGCTTTGCGGTTTGGCTCAGAGAAACACCGCAAAGGTTATCGAATTGGCCTGTCTTGTGGATCCAGATTAAGCGGGTGCTCGGCAAGTTCCCTGGGTACTCCTGGCATGTCAGCTGGTCACCATGCGAAGATTTCCCAGTGCTCACGGAGGAACTCGATGAGCATGCTTTCCTATGCGCTATCCATGTTTGTACGATAGCCATCATCTTCTTAGGATCTGTCGGGTGAATCTGCACTTCCTTTGAGTTTTTTGAGGTGTCGAAGGTTTGCTCCTTAAGCGGTCTCCCTCCGTCAGGTAACACATCATAATCGGTTGTTAGGTTTGACGCCATGTACTCTGCCTGCATCCCGATGGTTTCTGACATCCTATGGAATTCCTTGTCGCATTTATCTGCCAAGGCGAAACTTCCCTTCACCGTGATTGGGCCCTTGGGTCCGGGGAGCCTCCATAGCAAGTATGTATAATGCGGTACTACCATGAATCTAGCGTAAGCTGGTCGTCCCAGTAAGGCATGATATGCGATGGGAAATCCACGACTTCAAGTTCTAGCTTCTCTCTCCTCTAATTGTCTTGGGTTCCGAACTGAACGTCGAGATTGATCTTTCCCAGTGGGTAACTGGGTTTTTCGGGTGTGATACCATGAAAACGCGTGTCGGTTGGTGTCAAGTTTGCCAGAGAGATGTTCATTTTCCTTAGTGTATCTGCGTACATGAGGTTTATGCTGCTCCCTCCATCTATGAACACCCGCGAGACGTCGAATCCTGCGATTACTGCTGGAAGGATCAATGCTAATTGCCCTGGTCGTGGCACTTGAGGTGGATGGTTTGCTTGCGTGAACCCAATATCGTGTCCTGGCCAATTCAGATACTCGACCGTTGGTGGAGGCATCTTTTCCGCCATGAACACTTGCCGCGAAATCACTTTCTAGGCCCTATTCGAGGGCCTGCCCTTCTGGATCATCGCCACTGCTCTGTTTGTGTCGATGTATGGACTGTTGACTGGGTTTGCGGCCAACTGTAGCTGATGTCGATTTTCATCGGTAATTGCGGGTGGAGGTGGGAGGTGAATCTCACTCCTTGGCCCTTGCAGGTCCCCTCTGTTTGCTGCATGTGCGTTATGGTATGCCACGTGCCGGTGCAACGCCTGGAAAGTTCGACAGTCCTTCTGAAGGTGGCCTGACTGTCTTTTTCCCTCATTGTCTGCATCTGACATGGTCCATTAAAGAGATCGTCGGGTGATATATTGTATGGCCTCTGGAACCTTGGCCGATTATTTTGTCTGCTAGAACTTGGCACGTCGCGCTGTTCGTTGCTTCTCTGATAATCCTCCCGATTATTTCCACCATTGTTTCCTCGGAAGCCGGTTGCTACGTGGCCGGTATTTTCGTAATCTGCGTATGGACGAGAGTATCTTCGCCTATTTTGTCTATTGTTTCTGTTGCGGTCCTCCTCGGGTGACCTGTGCCATTTATTATGCACAACATCTTCTCCATCTGCCCAGCGATTTGCTATGTCCATGAGTTCCGCGATTGTTTTCGGATTGGATCTGCCCAAGTCCTCGATGAAGTCCTTTCGTTGGATCCCCGCCACAAACGCGTCTATCGCTCTTTCGTCGGATGCATTTTCAGCAGAATTCTTTATGATATTCCACCGCTAGATGTAAGTCCTCATTGGTTCACCAAACTTTTTCTTGCAGGCCCTTAGCTGCTCTATGGATGCGGGCTTTTTACACGTGGAACGGAACTTCTTTATGAATGGCTCCTCAAAAGTTTCCCAGCTGTCGATAGATCTTACTGATAACTTTTTTATCCATGATCTTGCGGCTCCACTAAGGTGTACTTGAACGCTCTTCATAGCTTTTGCTCTTGATCTGCCCAATAATTTTACTGTCTCCAGGAAGTCAATCAACCAATCCTCGGGATCTTGCAGACCATCATACTTTTTATAACCGTCTAGCAATTTAAAGCCAGAAGGGACCCGTATTCTGTGAACTCGTCAAGTGAAGCAGGGGAGTCCACACATATCCTCTTCCTCGACTTCTGGCGAATAGCGCCTGGACCTACTTTCTCTTGCTCTGTCTACTCTATCTTGAGCTTCTGTATTCCTCGCCACATCTGCTCGTGGAGGATCTCGCGCCACCGGAGTGGGTCGAGGACTATTTCACCATGGAGCACTTTCGGGTTGTGGTGTACTAGGTCTGCGAACGTTGTGCCCATGACTCCAACTCCTGTTATGGCCATCTGATACAGTGCTTCTCTCGGGTCTCCATCTGGTGGCTTTGACGCTAGTATAAAGGCTTGAGCCGCCATATATCCCGCGTCCAGAGTTTTGGGAACAATGTTCCCTCTTGTGTCTATCAACATAAAGGACATGTCGAGATTTTGGATCAAGTGCTCCCGTTCATGCTCGGGTATATGCTGCAGGCGGCATCTTCCTCTATCATGCGCTGCTCTGTGGTTATCATCCGAAGTCCTTGACTGTCGACTTAGGTCAGCTCTTCGCCTGCTTGATGCAGAAGTTGTGGCTTTCCTTTGCTCAAGTAATATTTTTTCTTTTTCTATTTCTCGTCTGGCCCGAGCGAGTCTATATTGATATGCTTGCATCTCCTCTAAAGTTGCAGTGGTGGTCATCGGATCCGTGCCATTCATGGCTCTTGGTGCTCTGTCCCAGGCTGCTTGCGGAAGTGGTAGCCTCTGTCTCGGTGTAGGCCCGACGTATTTGGTGCCCAAACCTCGCGTGAGATCAGCGGGATCAATGTATGGATTTCCCAAATCATCGAAAACCTCTGATGTTTCCTCCTGTGGGTGACTCGTCTCTCCGATTACATAGACTTGATGATATGTTGTCGGGTTGTTCCTCCTGGAGTTGGTGACACCGTCGCGCGGATCGGTGAGGACCGCTCGAACTGAGGTAGATCTGTCGATGAAGTCGAAGCTGTCGATGCTTTTTGAATCGCTGCTCAAATTTGAGTATGCAGGCGACCCGAAAGACATGTTGCCGAAGATGTCGGTGAGTTTTCCGCTTGACGCGGGCTTGACGAAGCATGGTGGCGAAATCTCTTCATCGCCTGTCTCGAACAATGATGATGACCCCGAGAAATCGGAGTCGACCGCCGATGAATCCGATGAAACCGGTGTCGCGAGGCGATGCGATCCTTCCTTCCCGACGCGGAAGTGGAAACCTCCAAACGTCATCTCCATTGGCTCCTCCAGATATGCATATGCATCCACACGGGCGGGAGGGTGAGGTACAAAATCAACAAGACCAGTTTCGATCTGTTTACCTCCGTCCATCGCGTTGCTTGCTACCGAAGATGTCAACGATGTTGAACGTGCCATCGAGATCAGCTCCTTGTCGCCTCTAGTTCCCACAGACGGCCCCAGTTGACAAGGTATTAACTTGTCAATGCCTACAAGTTGTAGACTTGGGTTTCACGGAAGTAGAGGGCAAGTAGATCTCAAAGGTTTCAGCCGAAAAGGTGCTCGACTGCTAAAAACTAGGGTTGGATTGACAATAAGATCGGTCCTTTCTTTGTCCCTCGACTCCCCCTTATATAAGAGGCGGAGTCGAGGGTTTCGTATTACACAAGTTACAATTGCCGGGGGACTCTTTGAATCCGACCCGTGAAGTTACAAATCTCTATATTCCTAATCTATCTCTACTTTACATAGTCGACGTCTTCATGGGCTTCCGGGCTTCATAAACTTCGAGTAATGGGCTTCCAGTAAACCCCGGGTACTATCTTCGGCAGGCCTATCTGGGATGCGTATGTCACCTTCTGTGATGAGGTCAGGTTTGTGTTGCGATCGATGGCAGCAAAATTGATGCATGTAGTTTCTGGTGTAACTTCTTCTTCATTGTTTTCAGGTTGGTCGATAGCATCCTCTGCTCTGTTACATCTGTTCCTCTTCAAATCCCTCATCAAAGCCGCTAGCTGCTGAGTTTTCGTTCTGTCAATGTGAGTAAACTTGAGGGTGTTGGTTGTGACAGTATCAGTATTTGGCAATGTAACTAAAATGTTGACAGTGTTGTCAACCTCTGCATCTCCAAGAACTTGATTTCCTTTGCCACCAATGAGTGGAATAACATTTCCACATTCCTGCTCCACAACTGTAACTTCAGCTTGTTCTTCCAGTTTTCCATGATCACTGAGCTGATTATCGAATGTGGCAGCACTTGTTGCAGTAGGAAGAGCTGGTTTCGTGGTGTGCTGGTCCTTTATGGGTAACACTGCATTCCGTTGTGATGATATTTCTGTGTCAACTATAACTACAGGCTCCTCATCCTTTTGAAGATTCTTCGCAGCAACTGAAGCTTCATCTTTTTTTTCCAAACTCGCATGTTCACTGACCAGATTTTTAGTTTTGGCATCAGAGCTTGCGGGAGCAGGATCAGACTCTTCCTTGTCTGACTCCCGAATTGGCATGACTGTATCAACTGCAGGATGTTGGGCTGCATGCGTGTTACCATTCACATTTGATTCTCCTTGTACATTCTCTTTTTTGGTAGTTATGCTCGGTCTTGCTTTAGTTACATCTGCCATTATTTTACTTGAAGCCTTGGTTTCCACTTCAGAATGAATCGTACCAACATCTTCATGTTTAGGACCTTGCAACTCTGTGTCTTTCTGTACCTTTGGTTTCCTTGGAGGAGCTCTCTTACTTTGTTTGGGACTGGGTAATATTGATCTCTCTGGCATAAAATTATGGTTCCTTGATGTGGTTGGGTCACTTCGGCTCGTGGCTAGGTTCCTGACTAGCATCTGCAAGGAAGCTTCAAAACCATGGCATGCATACTCAATTGCTTCAGTAAATCTCCTTTTGTCCTACAAAAGAAGATAATTGGAAATGATATGTACTGTAGTAGAAGAATTAAAAATTGATGTTCATGAAAATGGTGTTTGTAGAAATTTTTAAAAAGGGATGTAATGATAATGGTCAGAATTAAAATTTCCCGTGTGTAAAAAAATAAAAATATTGCACGACTTACTTCCTGTGTAACGTTCCGTGGAGCATTCTTTTCGATGAACTTGGTTATTTTCTGAGGGTCTGAGAAGAGAATGCTTTGTGACATCTGAACATATTCATCTTCTTCGGATTCCCCATTATCATTAGCAGGATTGTTGTGTTTGTATCCCTGTGCTGGTGAATCAGATGGCCCGCTTGTTTTGCTTTTTGCAACTTCATACTCCGACATGCAATCATCATTGCCACAACTTTGTTTCATCTCTGGATCGGATGCAACATTCACATTTGCATTATCGCTTCCATCTGTTATTGTCATGTCGTCCGATGCATCTTGTACTTCTGAGAATTCTTGCTTGAGCTGCAATTATATCGAGAAAAACATAAGAATAAAAAAGTTTATTTTAAAAAAATACATGTGTTTGAAATGCAAATGTAACATGTCAGAGTAATGGAGTTTATGGAAAAAACAAGACAAAAGCACCTATATTTTTGCAAAAAAGAGGGAAAAACTCACCGGTGCTGCACCGAATGACCCATTTTCTTTAGTGTCTTGCTTTATAGCTTTTCTAACCATTGCATTTGTCCATACTGACACTCTAGTACCTTCAGGTTTTACATCCAAATCTTGCAACTGTAATGAGTCGAGGTATTTTACCTGTCAAAAAAGAGAGAAAAAAGACCATGGATGTAAGGTAGGCATTTCCTTTGTAGAATCATGTTGAGGAGAGGACGATGCATGGTTAAAAGTTAGATTTAAAAAGATATGAAAAATTGTAGAAGGAAGAGGTACCATGAGGTACAACATGCATGGACTGACTTGTTCCTTGTCTGCGTCTACACTCATTGATTTATAGAGGATCATTATAACAAACTTGCACATGTTCAGCCGTTTTGCTTCTTTAATATTGATAAATGAAGGGTATACTCTAGGGCTGTCGCGGATTCCAGTTGTTGGAGCCAGAACAGAGCACATTGCAAAAGTTATGAAAAGCCTCAGAAATTTGTTGTTAGCAGGTCTCATTGCAGCAAGCTTTGTTTATAATGAGGTAAGTGTCGGCTGATTCCTCCCAGGAATCGATAGTTGCTCCTTCATGAAAGCAGTTGCATATCGATCTCGTGCAAAAATGACATCAATATCTCCAAATGGAACACCAATAACTTGTTGAACATATTCTTCTGTCACAGGTACTGCGCCACGTCCTGCAAAAACTAATGTGCAAGACGCTGGATCGAAGCTTTCCATTAGAAACTGGCACAACCCGGGATGCAACTTAGAACACTTAATGTCCAGGAGACCGCCATAGTCATTGTTCCTTATCAACAGCTGTTGTTCCTCTGTAATGCTTGGGTATATCCTGACCAGCCTCATAGGTGAAGCTCTCTGAAATAATTTCTTACTTTTTGTCTACAGAACAAAGCAAAAAGTAGGGGGGAAATCAGAGGATGTATTTCCATTTTGACAGTTTCAGAATACAAATGAAAAGTACAAAAAAGGCAGTAGACTAGGATCTTATAAAAGGACTAACCATATTATCTTGGTGTTGTTCATTACCAGCACCTGGGGATTCTTCTTTCACAAATTGCATGGCTGAACTAGCTTCGGCTGCATTTAGTTCTTGCTTTATTTGGAATTGGACTGGTGATACCGAACGCTTCAGTGTAAGTTTATGGCGAATCTGGCTGTACTTTGAATATTTTTGACAGACTACTAGATCTTGTCATGGCACCTGTGACAAATTCTGCATAAAAAGGAAGTTCCATTTTATTAGAAATGTAACCTGCAAAAGACATTTCCCAGAAAGTGACCCTTACAGAAAAACACACTTACACAAAATTCAAAAAGAAAAGAAAATGTTCCATTTCAGAGTAGCAAAAAGTCAAAGAGCACACCAAAAAAAAAGAGAAAAGCATTGCAAAAAAGAACACAGATAACATATAATTGGACCATATAAAAAGAAGCAAACAATCCACATATATAAAAAAATTACAGACCATAATGTTGTTGGTAGGAACTAATAGAAATTGAGATTGAAGGTTCAACATAATATGTAGGTACTTATTACATTTCCAGATTCAAAAGTACATTGCAGCAGAAGTGGAACATGATAGACAAGATTTGGGAACATCCTTCCAAAATCAAGTTATGAAATTCTAAAAAAAACAAAACGATCACTCGAAGCCCCTCCCTCCCAGTGCAGCCTGATGGTATTTCCTCCCTAGGTGCACTAGGCAAAACGTTCCCATGCATCATCGATTGAAGCCCTAAAATATATTTGCATGAAAGACGCGTTAAGGGCAACAATCCTTTTGTTGACAGATGCTACTCGATGGAACTTGATCATCATGTGTCCACCCACGTAGAAGTGATGGATAGATGTGTAATGAGCTTCAAATGTGATCCTATACTTCATGTACATTGTTCCATCTTGGTCAACAACAAACTTGTGATTTGGGAGGTTGGCAATTCGTATGGCGTCCGAAATACTTGATTTCCACTCTTAGTAGAGAATTTGAAGGGCCTTCTTGTACACCAAGGATGTCCATTTTGGTGGAGGACAACGTGGGGTAGTAATGCAAGTCCATGTCTTCGATTGGAGTCCCAAACCCTCTAGGGTAGTGTGTAACACCCCAAATTTCCAAATAAAGAGAAAATGAATTTCCTTTTTTCCAAAAATGAGGACCAACAAAAACTTTTCTTACATAGAGTGCTATGCTGAGTGCTCCTACCTATTACTTGTATTTTTGCCATGATTAGTGTTATTGTACTTGTGTGATACACCCTAAAACCCTAGAGTGATCAAGTAAAGATCACAAACCAAATAAAATTAAAAGAGAAAGAAATCAAATAAGAAAAACCTTAAACCCTAACCTTCTCAACAATCTTTTGGATTCTATTTTGAGAAACCTAAAATAAAGGAAAAGCCATATGTGGGCCTATAGCCTTAATATGTAAATCTTGAACCCTACCTTTTCTTATTTTGCAAAATGGTGGTGAACCATTGCAAAGCTTACCCAAACCCTAAACCTCATCCCTCTTGTCATCAACCTTTGAGAAATAAAATAAAAAGGAAACATTTTATTTAAGAAAGAGGCATATATGCCTATGGCTATTTTGTAAAACTTTACCTTAGGCCTTTCTACCTTACTTAGAGAATTGGAAAACCTTCTTAAACCTTATCTAGTACTTTTCCCACACAATCCAAAGTGGAACAAAAGATTTTGAAAAGAAAGTAATAATGCCATAGAGGCATATGAGAGCAAAATATCAAATTTGTGAAATTGAGGATCTTGACCCTAAGACTTGAAATTGAATGGTTGGATCCCTCCTATCTACCATTTCAACTCTCAACAACATCAATTGGGTCAAGCCTAGTCAAATTAAAAATCAAATGCCACATATGCATAGAGGCATATGAGACACATAGCCATTTTCATCAATTCTTGTCCTAGGCACTTCTACCCTAACCAAATGGTGTGAAACCATATCTGAACCTAATCTAACCCTAAATTGACCCTCAACCTTGCTCAAGTAAAGCAAGGGGAGCACCTTACAAGAATAAGGAGAATTGACATGTCCCCTCTCTTGTGTGTTGGCCAATTTTTACAAATCTTTGAGCTAGACCTTTTGAAATGGTTTCAATGGTTTGAAAATGTCTCTAAACTAATAAGAATCACATTAGAGTCAAGACAAGTCCAAATCAAATGGAGAGAAATCCAATAGTGGGATAATTCCATTTTTTTCCCTCACATACACATAGGGCCAATTTATCAAACCTTGACCTAGGCACCAACCTTGTCTCAAAATGGTTGGACCCTTTTTCCCAACCCAATCTAACACCAAAAAAAAACCTCACTCTTGTCAAATTGAAGCAAAGAGGAATAAAGGAATAAAAGTGAGAAAATCACAAAACCCTCACATATGGCTTATGCCATTTTTATAAATTTTAACCCTAGACCATTTTGGCCTTCACCATTAGTTGTATAATGTTACTAAACACTTATTACAACTTTTGGAATCCAAGAAACCCAATTCAAACCAAATTCAAACTCAATTGGGGATCACATGTGATATTGGTTAAATCTGCCATTTATATTCTGGTCACTACTTTGAGCCTCTCTATTTCAAGTTTTTCAAACAAAACTGTCCCAACTCTTTGCATGTCATCCAAGAGCACATCAAGGTGAACAACTTTGGTAAAGACCCCCTGGCCAAAATCATCTTTGATCAATAGCTAGGTTCATCCAAAGTTGAGACTTTTTATTATGGGGAACAATCTCACTTTGTCACTTTTTGCCATTCTTTGATTTTTAAAATTCCACCACCACACATGTTGGTCTCTGGTCATTTGCAACCTAACCAAGTACACCATTTTCAAATTTTGGAACCATAGCACACCAACCAATTTCGACAAGAATTTGCATATTGCAAATATGCATTAACTCCAACACTATTTGAAATAGTGTTCTAAGCCCACCCTAGTGCCTCACCTGCCTCTACCTTGCTCCTACATGTCCCCTGGTCCCCCCCTAACCCTAGCCATGCATAGAAAACCTAGAGGGAAGCTAGACATGGCCATGCCATTGGCATGCCGGCCATGCCGAGCACCCCCTCTCCTCCTTCCTCCATTTATCTGGCCCTGGCATCCCTGAGCACCACCTCACCCCTCTACAACGCCTAGCACCGGCCACGTCGACGGAGACGCCGTGAACTCGCCGGAAAACGCGCGCCCAAAACCTCCCTGGATGCCGCTCGCGTCGCGCGTGCATGCCCGTGGACACGCTCTGGACACGCGCCGCCTCGCTAGCTCAAGCCTCCCCCGGACCCCCTGGCTACGCGTTGAGCATCACCGCCGCACCCTGAACCCACCTGACACGGTCCCGTGTCCTCGCGCCGCCTGTCGCCGTCGACACCGTCGCCGTTTTCCCGCGGACGCCGCCGCAGACCTGGACGCAATGCGCGCCAACTAGACCGTCCCCCACCTCGCCATCACGCGCGCTAGCTCCACCTAGCCGTCGCCTACCCGACGCGCATCATAGCTTGCCCCTTCGCTCCCTGGAACGACCTCGTCGTCGGCAACCTTCCGCCGCACCCGCAGCGCCTCGACCCCCTATAAAAGGAAGCGTCCTCTGGACAAAATCCTCACCCCCTCTGCTTCCCCTCTTCCTCCTGAGCACCCTCAACTCCTCCCCCGCCTCGATTAGCCACCGGAGCTGCTCAATTTAGTCGCCGGAGCCGCGGAGGGCCTGAGATCATCGCCGACGAATTGGAGCACCATCGACGACGCCACCGGTACCAGCGCACTCGCCGTCGTCTACAACGTCGACCTGCATCAACGCCGCCGCTCGCCGGAGCCCCAGCTCGCCGTCGACCCCCGTGCCTCGCCACGCCAGCAAGCCCCTCCCCTCGACGGAGACGACGAACCTCGGCCGCACGATCTTCCTCTAATCCTACGGCCCGCACCATCCCGTACCGATTCGGGTGAGTGAACTCACTGACATGTGGACCTCCCCCTGTCAGCTGGCCCACTGCGCGCTAGACGCACTGCTGGGCCGGCCCAACTCTGCCCCCGGGCGTTTTTAAATCCTTGAGCCCATTTATTTTCCCGCCGGCCCATTTTTCAAATCTGGTTAAATGAATTTAGTATAAATTTGAATACTGACACTGTTTTCAAAATTCAATAGAATCTGTTTGGCTTATCCAAATTTGATGATTTTTATACCATTGGAAAGCTAGTGAAATTCTCTATCAAATGCCACAGGGCCCATCTCAAAATTGTTTGTAGAATTAATGTAGCAAAATAAACAAGATAGGGACTTTTCTGCCTTAGATTAATTCCTAAAAATCAACCAAAATAGCTATTGAGTTGATTCCAACTCCAATAGCTCACATTTGACTTGCACTAATTGTTTTTGCAATAAAATGGTGTGGTCATTTTGCATGATCATGCCCTAGTTTAAGTAGTGGATAATATGGCTAGTTTCACTAGTAGATATTGTCCAAAACTATTAAGTAATTCATATGAAGTCTTATGCTTCATTTAAATCTTGTCTCAAATGAATTCATGTGATGTTTGGACCCCTGGCCAAACTCACTTATATGGATTACTTAGAGATTTAAATCATTTGTAGTGTTATTAAATGGTATGAGGTACTTTACCTCATTTAAATCAATTTCTCAAATGATGATGAATGGTTGACTTGAGTCAACATGATTTCATGTATGATTGTTTGAGAAATGAAATCATAAGAAGATTTCCATGGGAGAAAGGTATTTCTCAAGAACCATATGGAAATTATCTTTCACATATGTAAGTAGAGGAAATTATCTTCCTCAAGAAACACAACCAATGCACCCCAATTGTAATATTGGTGTGAGTACAAGTAAGGTTAGAATCACCCATGAGTAGTTAATAATGTTAAATCACTTCAATGATAGTTGTTAACCTAGTTACAACTATGTGTTAAATCATATGAGAGGTTCTCCTCTCATTTAAATCTTGTTCTCAAGTATTTCAACATGAGGTATGGACCATGGTCTATATAAACCTCATATTGAGTTATTTGGTGACATTAAATCACTACCATGTTAGTATTAAATTGTATGAGGTATGGAACCTCATTTAAATCATTTTCTTACATGATGAGTATGAAGAGGTTGACTTTGGTCAACCTAGGTCATATATTGTTCATGAAAGAAATTAAATCTTAATAAGATAATGAGAGGAAATTATTTTTCTTAAACAAGAGGAACACATCCACCCACTTAATAGTAGTGTGTGATGCTAGTTAAGTTGTGTAAAACTTGTGTGTGCTTAGTGTAGTATGTAAGTTTAGTATGATGATTGTGTACCCCGTATTCGTATTTTAGACGCTAGTACCGGAGACCATCAGGAAGAGGAGGACTTCTACAAGGAGAAAGGAGAAGAGAACTTGGACCCTCACTTCAACCAAGGCAAGCTCAAATACTATGCAAGCTAACACTGATAGAAACTATCCTATCGCAAGTTACTACCCATGCCAGCTTTTATTCTCGCAAAGTGCAAAGCCCCTTGGGGCAAGGCGCCATGTTTCATACCTTTTCTTATATGAACCCATCCCAAGTTTTTACCTTACAAAGTTTTACTCGTTTTCTAAATGAGTTACTTTTACAGTTAACTTTGGTCAAAGTACAAGTTGGTTACCAGAGTAATAAAGCTAGTCTCCCCCAAGCATAGCAAGATAATACTCTTGCAAAATGCAAAGCTCACTATGAGCAAGGCATTACCTTATTTACTTGATGCTTATGATCCTATCTTCCAGCTTTACCTTAACAGCTTTATTTACTTTTGTTTTATCAAAGTACTTTGTGATTTATGATTCACTTGGTTAGTATTGGATTAGTACAAGAGTATCAAAGTTAGCCTAGAAGCAAAACAAAATACTTAGCACCCCTCATGCATAGATGCTAGTGCTGATTTTAAAAAGGGACTACTCCATTTGCGGAATAGTGGGATTTGAAATGACTTTGAAAACCTTGGAATGATGAGTCATTCTATTGAGAGATTTTGAAGGTGAATATAACTGGTGAAGGACTTGGTGAATTTTACAAAAACACTGATGGTTGGGTTCGGATGCGATACCATTCCAATTTTACCGGTACCCCCACAATACCTGAATCTGGGTAGGGCTTAACTGGAAGTTTGTGTGTCTTAGTATGGGTTCCCTCTAAACAAGCGTCATCGGGGTAATGCCGAAAGCTGCCTCTACCCCAAAAGAAACGATACGATATGATGCGAAATGAGGTGAATGTCCGGCCCAAGCCCTGTGCAGTTCCCTGTGTCCGATCTGCTCTTCACTGGGAGGCCAAGCTCATGGGGAGAGATGCATATACTAGGGTATGTAAATGAAAGGTTATGATTGGTAGTTCACGTTCTGCGTACGATAAATCAGGGCCAGTTACCCCTGACGAGCTATTGCAATTGTTGTGGCACAAGTGTACAACCTCTGCAGAGTTAAACCTATTCGAATAGCCGCGTCCTCGGTTATGGACAGTTGGAAAGGCCATACTGTTCCGTCATCAGAACTTTTCGAAAACTATGAATGGTGAAGGGTGACTTATGATTTTGAACTTGAACGGAGACCGTGACTTGGAATCACAACAGAGTGGTGGGAATGACACTAATGTTCCCACTTGAGCTAGTTAGCACAAGAAGAGTTGTTTACAAAAATGTTTGTAAAACAAAATTAGCTTTACGCAAAATAGACTAGAGCTTAGCACCCCTTACTAGAATTGTTAGCCTTTACATTAGTATTAGTTTGCGAGTACTTTAAAGTACTCACGGCTGTGTCCCTGGCTATTCAAATGGCCAGATTATGAAGCAGAACAGCAGTATGAAGAGGACGACCAGCAGGACGCCCACGACAACTAGGGAATCTTCTGACGTCAGACGTTGGCCTGTGGACTAGCGAGTCCCTTCTACTTTACGCTTCCGCGATGAAACTATGAACTTTGTGTATGTTGAGCAATAGATCAACTATTTGTGTAGTATGGATCATGTGATCTCTATTTGTAAGACGACTATGGTATGTAATGAATGATGACTTATGATATTTCAACTGTTATGTCTCGCAACAACAATATTCCTGGGATTGCGATGCATGGCATAACAGGCATCTGGACTTAAAAATCCAGGTGTTGACATAGTGCATAATATAATTGCCTTCATGGCATGCAAGGAAATGCCCGACAGTGCATGAGTAAACATCGCCTTCAACATAAGGTAACATGCTAATGGTTTCGAGGTTGATGCATTTGATCAACATGTCATTAAACTTGAAGGAGCCCCTTGTGTAATCTAGGTTTAGTGCATCAACTGGGTTTGTGCACCTAACAATCAGTTGAGCATGCCGTGTTTACGACATAATTGATAGGAGCATAAGTCAAAGCTCTGATAGTGTGGACTGCGTGGAAAATTGCCTCGGGTGACGAAGAGAAATGGACACAAACCAAGAGGACACCAATTACTGGGCCAGGCTGCAAACTAAGGTAGTCCATAACTAAACGAGAAACCATGGGGTTCCTAGATTCTTCGTTGTTGTCCATAGCTCTATTTCTGTCTAAAAACATTAGTTAGTTTTATTGGAGAAAAAGGAAAAAAGAAACTACAAGCTAAGAATATCCATAAGACAATGGAAACAAAAACCAACTAATCTGAATATACAGAAGAAAAAATGCTAGCTCAAACCTCTTATTGCATATAACATATAGGTAAAGCTGCATGTTCCATTTGTGTCCTACACCTTATGATGTTACATTCACCAAAAGTACTCTATCGTACGAAAAAATGCTAGAGAGTGGGAGCTATAAATTTTAAAAATATGTGATGATACAACACTGCATGTAACATGAAAAAATCTAGACTTAGAATTTAATTTTGCAGGTACACAAAAAAAATATTTGTAAAAGGACAAATCTAACTTAGCATCTGATTTTGCATATGCACAAACTACATGTAACAGAGGGCTAGACTTAGCATTTGATTTTGCAGATACACAATCTAAATGTAACAAGGGACTAGACTTATCATTTGAATTTTGCAGATACACGAAAAACAAAATTCATGTAACAGGAAACACCTATACTCAACATTATATTCCCACATACATAGCACACTGCATGTAAACCATGGTGCATGTAACACTAGATAGAAAAGCATTTGATTAACATGTAACACTGCATACAAAACAACACTACATGTGACGTGGGCATTACCATTCGGGTAACTGTTATTGCCCTATCCCGAACGGCCCAACTGGAGGCCCATGAAGACACTCGATGGCAAGGTGGACTACTACGTCGGTGCCGAAGAAGATTCCTTGAAGAACAAGATGAAGAGACAAATCAAACAAGGAAAGTCTAGAACTAGGGTCCTTTATAACCTAGTCGTACCCGGACAGATCTCTCGAGACCTGGCTCCCTATATAAGGGCCAGGAGAGGGGCTGCCGAGGGACACACGCAATCTTAGCAATTTTAGCCACCGCAAGTCCAGAGCTAGGTCCCCATAGAACTTAGCCTCTCGACGAGATCACAGCCGAAACCTTCGGCACCCCATTGTAATCCGATATTTTCATAATCAAGATCAGACAGGCAGGACGTAAGGGTTTACCTCATCGAGGGCCCCGAACCTGGGTAAATCGCTTTCCCCGCTTGTTTGATAACCGATGTCTCGTGTCAGCCTACAGGATTCCATCTACCCTAAGCCCCAAACTGAGGGCATTGCCGAGGAGTTCCCTCGACAATTGGCACCGTCTGTGGGAACCATGTTGGCACAAGATCCGTCATCGGCAGATCCAACCATGTCGTCGGCAGCTTCGTCGACGCCGTCAGCATCACCAATTTTGGGGAGTCCGATCCGATTCGGCTCCTACGAGTTCACCCCGCACAGCGACTCTTCTCGCTCGACTTTTTCGGGTCTACAAAGAAACATGGATATGACGTTCGGGAGCATCCACTGCAACGTCAACGCGGAAGGAGTCCTTCATTTGCTGGAACCGTTCGTCCCCAGATCAGCAAAGAGATCGCCCCCATCGGCCACAGGGTCGATCATGTCATCATCAATCGACCTTTCGGATGGCCTGACAGACTCGACGAATTCGTCTCCACCATCAACCCCTCGGTCGATGTCTTCAATGTCGGCCGGATCCGATAACCCCGTACTATCGGAGATGACCTCGTACTACTGCCTGAACTGTGTCACCAGGCACGGGTTGGGATCGAGTGGCACACCATTCATCTGCAGTGCCCGGTATTCGTTGGGAGAGGACAGTGTCAACAGCGTTGTCAAGGAGGTCACCTGGAAAACGGCGCGTCACCAAGTCTATGCTGCCAATAACACAGGAAATGCAAGAAATGGGGGAGGTGGAGATCTGTCAACACCCGGATTTTTAAGTCCAGATGCCTATTATGTCATTCATCGCAATCCCAGGAATATTGTTGTTGCGAGGCATAATAGTCGAATATCATAGTCATCATTCATTACAAACCATATTGTCTTACAACTTGAATCACATGATCCATATTACACAAATAGTTGATCTATTGATCAATGAACAAACACAAGTTCATAGCGGAAGCGTAAAGATAAATGGACTCTCTAGTCCACAGGCCAACGCTTGACGTCGGAAGACTCCTAGTTGTCGTAGGCGTCCTGCTGGTCGTCACCTTGGTAGTTCTGTTCGTCTTCATACTCTGGCCATTTGAATAGCCAGGGACAATGCCGTGAGTACTTTAAGTACTCGCAAACTAATACTAGTGTAAGTGCTAACAATTCTAGTAAGGGGTGCTAAGCTCTAGTTTATTTGCATAAAGCCAATTTTAGTTCACAAGTATTTGAGAACAAACTTATTCAAGAGCTAACTAACTCAAGTGGGAACATTAGTGTCATTCCCACAACTCAAGTTGTGATTCAAAAACAAGTCACCATTCACCATTCACTTCACCAACATTTTCAAGAATCTGAAACCGGAAACTGTATGGCCTTCCCAACCGTCCGTAACCGTGGACACGGCTATTCGAATAGGTTTACACTCTGCAGAGGTTGCACACTTGTGCCACAACATTTGATTTCATCTGTCGGGATAACCCTGAATCATCGTAACACAGCACGCGGATCATCAACCATAACCTTCCACTTACAAACCCTAGTATGAGCACCTCTCCCCATGAGCTTGGCCTCCCAGTGAAGACCAACTGTCAACCTGGGAACTGCACAGGGCTTGGCCGTACAATTCACCTCAGTTCACAATATTTCTCAACAACGGAGGCAGCCTCGGCATAACCCCTATGATGTGTGTTCAGAGGGAACCCATACTAAGATGTATAAACTTCCAGTTAAGCCCTACCCATAATCAGGTATTGTGGGGGTACTCAAAAATTGGAAAGGTATCGCATCCAAACCAATATCAGTTTTAATCAAGAATCACCATCTTCTCCAAGTCATATTCACCTTCAAAAATCATTCAATGGAATGACTCATCATTCCAAGGTTTCAAATTCATTTCAGGTCACATGTTCCCATCTAGAGTAGTCAAGTTTTAGTATTTAGCACTAGAACTAATCATGAGGGGTGCTATCTTGCTTGGCTAGCTTGAGACTAACTTTGCTACTCTAGTATCCTTCTTATCTTAGACCAAAGTTAACTATAAAAGTAACACTTTAATAAATCAAGTACAAACTTGTAAGGTAAAAACTTGGGATAGGATTGGGGTAAGTAAGGTATAACTAATGGTGCCTTGCCCCAAAGGGCTTTGTACTTTGCAAGAATATTAGCTTGCCTTGGTAGTGGTCAAAGTTCTCATCTTCCTCCTCTTGGTAGCAACCTTCCTCTTCCTGGTATTCTCCGGTGCTAGCGTCTAAATTCGAATACGAGGTATAATCACTCAACAAGGTTCAATAGCTATACTAAGCACATCATCACTTCACACAAACCATTCTAATCATACACATAACACAATTTGATGCATTGGTTTTCTTTCTTGAGGAAAAATAATTTCCTCTCATTACATATGTAAATAATAGTTTCCGTTTAGTGTTTGAGGAAATAATTTCCTCTCATTGAATCTTCTTAAGATTTAACTTCCTCCATAATCATGCATGAAATCATGTTGACCTAAGTCAACCATTCATCATCATCATTTGGGAAGATGATTTAAATGAGGTAGGATACCTCATACAATTTAACAATTCTAAATATGATTTAAAATCACCAAGTATTTCATGTGAGAGTATTTGACCAGTGGTCCAAACTTCACATGAAAGTACTTGGGACAAGATTTAAATGAAGTACAACACTTCATATAATTTGCATAATAGTTTTGGACAATATCACTTAACTAAACTAGTCATATAGTCCTTTATTTAAACTAGGCCATGATCACTCAATGTGACCACACCATATTTTTGCAGAAACAATTAGTGTAAGTGAAAAGTGAGATATGAGAGTTGAAATCAACTCAATATCATTTTTGGTTGATTTTAAATAATTGTTTCAAGTCACAAAAGGCCCTGCCTTGTTTATTTTGTCATTTTATTTCTACACCAAATCTAGGGTTGAGACCAGTGGCATTGTTTAGATAATTTCATGGGCTTTCCAGGGATATAAAGTTTGCTAAATTTGGTGCAGTAGATTTGAAACTATTCAAATTTGACGTTGACATCAGTATTGAATTTGAGCTGAAACGAATTAAACGGAATTTGAATTCCTGGGCCGCGCGGGAAAAGCCTACGGGCCCAAAACGATTTAAACAGGCAAACCCAGCCCAACAACGCATCCAGTGCGAGTGGGCCGTCTGACGAGGTGGGGTCCACTGTCAGCGGATGTATCAACGCGAAGCGGTACGCGCAAGGAGGAGCGTTGGATTAGAGGGTGATCGTGCGGCGCAGATCATCTTCTTCTCCGGCGAGATGCCGCAGCTCTGGCAGCGAACCTAGGGTGTCGGAGGGAGTACCAGGGCTCCGGCGGTCGGCGGCGAGGTTCACGGCGATGTTGTCGACAGTGCTGAAGCGGCTGGTACAAGTGGCGGCGCTTGGGGAGGCTTGAATCGACGGCGGCGATCTCAGGGCTCCGACGGCTTCGAGCTTGCAATTCCGGCGACTCCGGCGACGATTGGGCTAGCTACTGGTGTGAGGCGAAGCAGTGAAGAGAGGGGAGTGAGATGGTGTGAATGGTTTGTGCTCGGGGCTGCTCTATTTATAGAATCGAGAGGGTGTCGCGGGTGCTGTGAGAGGGCGTCCATGGCGCGGCTTCTCCGGCGAGCTAGCGAGCTAGGCGAGGGCGGCATCCTGTTCCTAGCATCCTGGCGGTCCTCCGGACTATGGCAGCGTGGTCGGACGGTGCCTAACACTGTCGGGCGGTCGCGGAGTGTGGCGTGGCAGTAGCGGGATGTGGTCGTCGTCTCCGGCGGTGGCGGGCACGGGTCTGTGTCGTGAGCGTGTCCTGCGCGTTCGCGGTGGCACGGCGAGGCTCGTGGTGAAGAAAGGGGGGCCAGGGATGGAGCGAGGCAGCGAGTCGACGCGTGGCCAGTGCGTGCCCGTGGGCGCGTCCACTGAATCCTCAGAAACTTGATGCTTCGGGTGCGGGTGGTTCTGTAAGCTTCCTCTAGGATGCGAATCGGCACTTCGCGGTACGTCAAGTCCTAGTTGATATCCACCGATCGGTGATCGATGTTCTTGAACACTCCGGTCTTCTCTGGGACTTCTAGGCACTTTCGGAGGAGTTAAATGTGAAACACGTCGTGCACAGCCGACATTTATTCGGGTAGCTCCAGTTGGTAAGATACTTCTCCTCGGCGGCTGAGAACTTTGAAGGGTCTGACATATCGGGGTGCGAGCTTTCCTTTCAGCTGGAATCTCTGCATTCCTTTCAGAGGGGATACTTTGAGATAGACAAAATCTCCGATCTCGAAGGTCATCTCTCGACGTCTCTTGTCGGCGTAGCTCTTCTGTCTTGATTGCGCCGTCTTGAGGTACTCACGGATCTTGTGTACTTTCTCTTCAGCTTCACGAAGAACATCTGGTCCAAAGACTTGGCTTTCACTGACTTCCGACCAATTCAGAGGGGTACGACATTTCCTTCCGTACAAGGCTTCAAAGGGGGCCATCTGTAAGCTGGCTTCGTAGCTGTTGTTGTAAGAGAATTCTGCGTAAGGCAGGCAGTCTTCCCACTTGGATCCATATTCTAGTACACATGCTCTCAGCATGTCCTCCAGTATCTGGTTGACTCTTTCCGTCTGTCCATCGGTCTGCGGGTGATATGTGGTGCTGAAATTTAGACGGGTTCCTAGTCCTTCATGCACTTTCTGCCAGAATCTTGAGGTGAATTGTGATCCTCTATCCGACACTATCAACTTCGGGGTTCCGTGCAGGGCGACTATTCGTGAGATATACAGTTCAGCTAACTTTAGGCTTTGGTACGTGGTCTTGACGGCGATGAAATGGGCTACCTTGGTCAGTCTATCGACAACTACCCAGATTGAATCATTTCCTTTGCTGGATTTGGGCAAACCTGTGATAAAGTCCATTCCTACCGAGTCCCACTTCCATTCTGTAATCTGCAGTGGTTGTAGCAGTCCTGCGGGTCGCTGATGTTCCGCCTTGACTCTCTGACAGATATCACACTTGGCGATGTAGCTTCCGATTTCTCTCTTCATTCCATGCCACCAAAATTGCTCCTTCAAGTCTTGATACATCTTGGTACCTCCGGGGTGGATTGAGTAAAGGGTGTCATGGGCTTCTTTCAGGATGACTTGCTTCAACTCTGAGTCCGATGGCACACACAGGCGTCCTTTGTACCAAAGAACTCCGGCTTCATCTACGGTGAATCCTGGTGCTTTCCCTGCAGCTATCTGGTTCTTGATTCCGTCGATGCTACCGTTTCCTTTTTGGGCTTCCTTGATCTGACTAATCAGGGTGGGTTGAAGCTCTATGCTAGCTAGGAATCCTTCACTAACAAGTTCAAGTCTAAACTGTTCAAACTCCTGAAATAGGCTGGGCTGCTCGATTGCGATCATGGAGTTCAACTGGCACGGCAGTCGACTCAAAGCATCCGCTACCACATTGGCCTTGCTGGGGTGGTAGTGAATCTCCATGTCGTAATCCTTGATCAATTCAATCCATCGGCGCTGTCTCATATTTAGTTCCTTCTGGGTGAAGATATATTTCAGGCTCTTGTGGTCGGAGTAGATTTTGCATCGATTACCCATGAGGTAATGACGCCAAACTTTCAGGGCTAAGACTACGGCTGCAAGCTCTAAGTCGTGAGTTGGATAGTTCTGCTCATGTTGCTTCAGTTGTCTTGAAAGGTAAGATATCACTTTGCCTTCTTGCATAAGTACACATCCAAGACCAATCTTGGAAGCGTCGCAATAGACGTCAAAGGGCTTGGTGATGTCCGGCATGATCAGGATTGGGGCTGAGGTCAATCTACTCTTGAGCTGTTGGAAGCTCTCTTCACATTTGTCCGTCCATTCGAACTTCTTGTCCTTCTTCAACAGTTGTGTCATTGGTCGAGCGATGCTCGAAAAGCCTTCTACAAATCTGCGGTAATATCCAGCTAATCCAAGAAAAGTGCGGACCTCGGTTTGGGTGGTTGGGGCTTGCCATTCGGTAACAGTTTTGATCTTGGCGGGATCTACGGCAATTCCTCCTACAGACAAGATGTGTCCCAGGAATCCTACTTCCTTCAACCAAAACTCACATTTGCTGAACTTGGCATACAACTGGTGGTGTCTAAGGGTTTCAAGGACAGTCTCCAAGTGTTGTTCATGTTCCTCTTCGGACTTGGAGTAAATAAGAATGTCGTCGATGAAGACAACGACAAACTTGTCCAAAAAGTTCATGAAGATCTTATTCATGAGGTTCATGAAATAAGCTGGGGCATTGGTTAATCCAAACGACATGACGTTGTACTCATACAACCCATATCTGGTGTACAGGCAGTCTTTGGAATATCAGTGGCACGGATCTTTAGCTGATGATAACCAGTCCTAAGATCAATCTTAGAGAACACTTTAGCACCGGTCAACTGATCAAACAGGTCTTCTATCTTGGGTAGGGGGTCCTTGTTCTTGACGGTGACATCATTAAGCTTACGGTAATCCGTACATAAACGAGTGGCACCATCCTTCTTGTCCACAAACAAAACAGGTGATCTCCAGGGGGATGCACTAGGTCGAATCAAACCTTTGGCTAACATATCATCGATCTGCTTCTTCAGCTCCACAAGCTCTGTTGGGTTCATACTATAGGCTCTATGTGCTATAGGTCCAGTTTCGGGGATTAACTCGATGATGAACTCGATATCCCGATCAGGGGGCATACCGGGGAGATCATCCGGAAACACATCAGGGTATCGACAAACGACCCTGATTTGATCCAGAGTTGGCTTGGCTACACTTTGGTTGCAGGTGAATTTTCTGGGTAGTCTTTCAGATACATGTTCTACTAGGATACCGGTGCTGCTAGTCATGGTGATGGCTTTCTTAGCACAGTCAATCAGTCCATGGTGTTTTGACATCCAGTCCATTCCTAGTACAACTTCCAAACCTTTGGTTCCTAGAATAATCAGATTGGCATAAAAATCTACTTCATGGATTCTGATGGGTACATTTTTGCAAAATTTTCTGGCTTTGGTGGTTGATCCGGGAATTTGAACTATCATAACATGCTTCAAACTGATAGGTTGAATTTTACTTGTGGATGCAAAGTCTTCGGTGACAAATGAATGAGATGCTCCGGAATCAAACAACACTCTGGCAGGTACGGAGTTGACAGAAAACATACCCAGTACAACATCTGGTGCTTCCTGGGCTTCTTCGGCGTTCATGTGGAAGAGACGGCCGTTGCGGTTATTGGGGTTGTTGGGGGCGAACTTCTTGCCGGTGGAGACGCGGCGTTGCTGCTGAGTAGGTGCAGCGGTGTTGGCGGCATTCTTGGCTAACCTCTTGGGGCACTCGTTGGAGTAGTGTCCCACCACACCACACTCATAACAAGTGATAGTGGCCTTGTCCTTGGTTGCGATGGGGATGGCGTTGCTCCCAGTCCTTGGAGCGGTGTTGGTGTTGTTGTTGTTGGTGTTGGGGGCTCTAGGCGGAGCGCGGTTGAAGTTGTTGTTGTTGTTGCTGTTATTGTGGTGGCCTCCTGGCCTGGGGTTTCCTCCACTCCGGTTTTGATAACCCGGGCGTGAAGTCTGCATCTGGGGCTTGTTGTTGTTTCTCGGAGTGAAACCTCCGCTTGAGCTGGAGCGATACTTCGGGGCGTTGCTGGGCCCACTCTGGTGCATCATGTGGCGTTTGCGGTTCTCGTTGGCTTGGTTGAGCTTGCCTTCCATCTTGATGGCGGAGTCCACTAGGGCTTCAAGGTCGGCGAAAGGGATGTTGACGAGGACAGTCTGCATCTCATCATGCAGTCCGTTCAGGAATCTCTCCTGCCTCTTCTCAGTGGTGTCGGTCTCGTCGGGGGCATACCTTGACAGTGTAAGGAACCTGTCGCGGTATTCTACCACCGTCATGCGTCCTTGCTTGAGTTCGCGGAACTCATCCCTCATCTTCTTGATAAGACCCGGGGGCACATGGTACTTGCTGAACATGAGCTTGAAGTCTGCCCAAGTCATGACTTGACCTCCGTTCATGGCACGGGTGCTAGTCCACCAGGCTCAGGCTGGTCCGGCAAGGTAGTGGGTTGCGAACAAGACCTTCTCGGTTGCTTCTACTCCGGCTACTTCCAAGTTGTTCTCCATAGTCTGGAGCCAACCGTCGGCGTCGAGGGGTTCCTCGGTCTTGCTAAACACCGGAGGGTTGGTGTTCTGGAAGTTCTTGAGCTTGGATCCGGGGTGGTCATGATTTCCATGGCCTTGGTTGACAAGGTTTTGCAGTGCTGTGATGTTGGCTTGGCGTTCAGCCCTGTCAGCCTCTCGATCTGCCATCAGGGTTTGCAGCAGTTGCATCATGGCGTCGTTGTTGTTGCGATTGGGAGGGGCCATCTGAACATACAGAAGATCATGAGATAAGAGGGAAACTTCTATGGCTTATTTTGAGTAAGTTCAAAAATTTGAAACTTGAATTCTTTTGATGGCAAACACAAACATTCATTCAACATCACACATTACAAACTAACACTTCCCATGGTTTTAAGAACCATTACTTATGCTACGATACAACAGGCGGGATACAACTCACACCTACATAAGTGATCAAGTGCAACTACTCCTCATCATCAACATCGATCGGGACAAAGTCGTCTGGTCCAGCCTCCAGGAACTCGTAGTCCTCCTCCTCGGTGAACTCGTCCTCCTCAAAGTCGTCGTCGTCGCTCAGGAAGGCTCCTCCTCCCTGAAGGTCTATACCTCCATCGTCTTCCTCCATCTCTCTCAGCTGGTCCTCCTGGGCCTTGACAGTGGCCTCCAAAGATGCTATCTTGGCGCGAAGGCGCACAATAGTAGCGTCCTTCTTGGCACACTGCTGGCGAAGGGTCTTGCGGTCGCGGGCGAGTAGCTTGATCGCCTCACCCTGCTCGGTGATGTGAGCTTGGGTCTGGTTGGCGTAAGCGCGGGAGGCGTCCAGATCCTTATGAGTCTGGTATAGCATGAAGTCGAGGTACTCAGCATGGTGCCTCAACTCCGGGTGCGGCTGCAGCTCCATGGGCACTCCCATAGCATCACGCCTCACAAGATGCGCGAAGCGGGATGCGAGGATGCGCACCACATTCTGCCCGCAGAGGCGAGCAAGTGACTCTTGAAGGGCACGTGCAAGACCGTCGAGCCAGTTGCTCTCGCGAAAGGAGAAGAGGTTCCTCTCCGAGGTGGGAGGCTCCATCTTGCCCCTCAAGTCAGCAGTGATGATCCACTACAACTCTCCTCCGGGCTGGTCGTCCACCTCGATTCTGTGGAACTCGGGGTGAGGGCATCCAAGGAAGTCCGAGAGGGCGTTGAGGTCGTGCTCGAAGATCAAGCTTCCACCATTCCCAAGCTGGTAGAACTTGGTGTTGATGGGTTCATTCGGCTCCATCTGAAAGCGAAATGGATAAGTAAGTTAGAGAGTGAACAAGTGTGCCAAAATTTTAAGTAGATTCAAACAAGAAAGAGCATGATTCATCAATTTTTGGAAAAGATCTCAAAGACAAGAGTGTGAATAAATTTTCATAAATATTCCCTTCATTTGCTTTCAAAGTTAAGTTTTTCTGAATGGCTATTCTAACTAGGGTATTCTAAGGTCAAACAATGGCTCTGATACCAACTTGTCAACACCCGGATTTTTAAGTCCAGATGCCTATTATGTCATTCATCGCAATCCCAGGAATATTGTTGTTGCGAGGCATAATAGTCGAATATCATAGTCATCATTCATTACAAACCATATTGTCTTACAACTTGAATCACATGATCCATATTACACAAATAGTTGATCTATTGATCAACGAACAAACACAAGTTCATAGCGGAAGCGTAAAGATAAATGGACTCTCTAGTCCACAGGCCAACGCTTGACGTCGGAAGACTCCTAGTTGTCGTAGGCGTCCTGCTGGTCGTCACCTTGGTAGTTCTGTTCGTCTTCATACTCTGGCCATTTGAATAGCCAGGGACAAAGCCGTGAGTACTTTAACTACTCGCAAACTAATACTAGTGTAAGTGCTAACAATTCTAGTAAGGGGTGCTAAGCTCTAGTTTATTTGCATAAAGCCAATTTTAGTTCACAAGTATTTGAGAACAAACTTATTCAAGAGCTAACTAACTCAAGTGGGAACATTAGTGTCATTCCCACAACTCAAGTTGTGATTCAAAAACAAGTCACCATTCACCATTCACTTCACCAACATTTTCAAGAATCTGAAACCGAAAACTGTATGGCCTTCCCAACCGTCCGTAACCGTGGACACGGCTATTCGAATAGGTTTACACTCTGCAGAGGTTGCACACTTGTGCCACAACATTTGATTTCATCTGTCGGGATAACCCTGAATCATCGTAACACAGCACGCGGATCATCAACCATAACCTTCCACTTACAAACCCTAGTATGAGCACCTCTCCCCATGAGCTTGGCCTCCCAGTGAAGACCAACTGTCAACCTGGGAACTGCACAGGGCTTGGCCGTACAATTCACCTCAGTTCACAATATTTCTCAACAACGGAGGCAGCCTCGGCATAACCCCTATGATGTGTGTTCAGAGGGAACCCATACTAAGATGTATAAACTTCCAGTTAAGCCCTACCCATAATCAGGTATTGTGGGGGTACTCAAAAATTGGAAAGGTATCGCATCCAAACCAATATCAGTTTTAATCAAGAATCACCATCTTCTCCAAGTCATATTCACCTTCAAAAATCATTCAATGGAATGACTCATCATTCCAAGGTTTCAAATTCATTTCAGGTCACATGTTCCTATCTAGAGTAGTCAAGTTTTAGTATTTAGCACTAGAACTAATCATGAGGGGTGCTATCTTGCTTGGCTAGCTTGAGACTAACTTTGCTACTCTAGTATCCTTCTTATCTTAGACCAAAGTTAACTATAAAAGTAACACTTTAATAAATCAAGTACAAACTTGTAAGGTAAAAACTTGGGATAGGATTGGGGTAAGTAAGGTATAACTAATGGTGCCTTGCCCCAAAGAGCTTTGTACTTTGCAAGAATATTAGCTTGCCTTGGTAGTGGTCAAAGTTCTCATCTTCCTCCTCTTGGTAGCAACCTTCCTCTTCCTGGTATTCTCCGGTGCTAGCGTCTAAATTCGAATACGAGGTATAATCACTCAACAAGGTTCAATAGCTATACTAAGCACATCATCACTTCACACAAACCATTCTAATCATACACATAACACAATTTGATGCATTGGTTTTCTTTCTTGAGGAAAAATAATTTCCTCTCATTACATATGTAAATGATAGTTTCCATTTAGTGTTTGAGGAAATAATTTCCTCCCATTGAATCTTCTTAAGATTTAACTTCCTCCATAATCATGCATGAAATCATGTTGACCTAATTCAACCATTCATCATCATCATTTGGGAAGATGATTTAAATGAGGTAGGATACCTCATACAATTTAACAATTCTAAATATGATTTAAAATCACCAAGTATTTCATGTGAGAGTATTTGACCAGTGGTCCAAACTTCACATGAAAGTACTTGGGACAAGATTTAAATGAAGTACAACACTTCATATAATTTGCATAATAGTTTTGGACAATATCACTTAACTAAACTAGTCATATAGTCCTTTATTTAAACTAGGCCATGATCACTCAAAGTGACCACACCATATTTTTGCAGAAACAATTAGTGTAAGTGAAAAGTGAGATATGAGAGTTGAAATCAACTCAATATCATTTTTGGTTGATTTTAAATAATTGTTTGAAGTCACAAAAGGCCCTGCCTTGTTTATTTTGTCATTTTATTTCTACACCAAATCTAGGGTTGAGACCAGTGGCATTGTTTAGATAATTTCATGGGCTTTCCAGGGATATAAAGTTTGCTAAATTTGGTGCAGTAGATTTGAAACTATTCAAATTTGAAGTTGACATCAGTATTGAATTTGAGCTGAAATGAATTAAACGGAATTTGAATTCCTGGGCCGCGCGGGAAAAGCCTACGGGCCCAAAACGATTTAAACAGGCAAACCCAGCCCAACAACGCATCCAGTGCGAGTGGGCCGTCTGACGAGGTGGGGTCCAGTGTTAGCTACTGTATCAACGCGCAAGGAGGAGCGTTGGATTAGAGGGTGATCGTGCGGCGCACGATCATCTTCTTGTCCGGCGAGATGCCGCAGCTCTGGCGGCGAACCTAGGGGGTCGGAGGGAGTACCAGGGCTCCGGCGGTCGGCGGCGAGGTTCACGGCGATGTTGTCGACGGTTCTGAAGCGGCTGGTACAAGTGGCGGCGCTTGGGGAGGCTTGAATCGACGGCGGCGATCTCAGGGATCCGACGGCTTTGAGCTTGCAATTCCGGCGACTCCGGCGACGATTGGGCTAGCTACTGGTGTGAGGCGAAGCAGTGAAGAGAGGGGAGTGAGATGGTGTGAAGGGTTTGTGCTCGGGGCTGCTCTATTTATAGAATCGAGAGGGTGCCATGGGTGCCGTGAGAGGGCGTCCATGGCGCGGCTTCTCCGGCGAGCTAGTGAGCTAGGCGAGGGCGGCATCCTGTTCCTAGCATCCTGGCGGTCCTCCGGGCGACGGCAGCGTGGTCGGACGGTGCCTAACGCTGTCGGGCGGTCGCGGAGTGTGGCGCGGCAGTAGCGGGATGTGGTGGTCGTCTCCGGCGGCGGCGGGCACAGGTCTGTGTCGTGAGTGTGTCCTGCGCGTTCGCGGTGGCACGGCGAGGCTCGAGGTGAAGAAAGGGGGGCCAGGGATGGAGCGAGGCAGCGAGTCGACGCGTGGCCAGTGTGTGGCCGTGGGCGCATCCACGCCATGATCGGCATGCGCAGGACATCGTGGGCACGTCCGTGTCTAGTGCGTGCATGGCGTTCTTCGACCATGGCTAGGGCAGGCGAGTGTAGCAGAGCATGGTGGCTTCGTTTGGCAAGGGGGCAGAGTTGGGGAAGGAAGGAGAGAGGAGAGGGTGGACATGGTGCTCATGGCCGTGGCATAGCCATGTGTAGCTCCTCTCTAGGGTTTGCTGTGCCAGGGTTAGATGGAGAGGGGACTAGGGAACAGGTAGAATTAAGTGGGACAAGTAGGGTTGGCCAAAACACTATTTGCAATAGTGTTGAAGATTTGCCATATTTGAAAATTGCAAACTTTGCCAAATTTGGTTTGGGTCTTGGGGTTCCAAAATTTGAAAATGGTGCATTTGGATAAGTTGCAAATGACCAGAGACAAAAACAAGTGGTGGTGGAATTTTAAAAATCAAAGAAATGCAAATTTGCAAAAGGTGAGATTGTTGACAAAGTTAAAAAGTCTCAACTTTGCATGAGCATAGTTTTTGATCCAAGATGATTTTGGTATGGTGGTCTTTACAAAAGTTGATCACCTTGATGTGCTCTTGGATGAGGTGCAAAGAATTGGGAAAGTTTAGTTTGAAAAACTTGAAACATAAGGGCTCAAAGTAGTGACCAGAATATAAATGGCAGATTTAACCATTATCATATGTGATCACAATTTGAGTTTTGACTTGATTTGATTTGGGTTTCTTTGAATCCAAAAGTTGTAATAAGTGTTTAGTAACATATTACAACTAATGGTGAAGATCAAATTGGTCTAGGGTCAAGATTTGCAAATATGGCATAAACCATATGTGAGGGTTTTTAGGGTTTTTCTTATTTGATTTCTTTCTCTTTTTATTTTATTTGGTTTGTGATCTTCACTTAATCACTTTAGGGTTTTAGGGTTTAGCACATAAACACAATAACAATCATCATGGCATATCACTCAAAATGCACAAGTCCTATGCATGGTACTATATGCAAATAAAAGTTTTTGTTGGTTCTGAATTTTGGATCTCTGGAATTCTTCTTCTTCCTTTTATTGAAAATTGGGATGTTACAAGATCACACCCCTCGCTCCAGCAGACGACATAGCTTTGAGAAGAGTGCCAATAACAACAATAGCGATTACACCATCGCGGAGGAAGAATGGGAAGCTGCCCGGGCAGCCGTACTTAAAAACACACCGCTTCATGCCGGAACTTCGGTTGGAACCCTCAATGCTTATCGCTCCATCTTGGAGAAAAATCGGGAGCGACTATCGAATGAGAAAGCCACCATCGAAAGACATCTGTTCGCGGTAGGTCAATCTAGTGAACGACGAAGGGGCTCGAGAGGAAGCGCGTCCCGAAGCAGCCAAGGTGCAGGGAGGCACCGATCAAGGCTATCTAGACTTTCGGAAGATGATGCTAGAGAAATAACGTCAAACCTATCCAAGTCCTTCATGACCACGAACTCTGCGGGTATGTTAAGACCAAAAACCGTTGAGGGAGCAACTGCCAACCTCGCGGCGTACCTCATCAAGCAATGACCCGAAGGTTCTATGGCTCAAGCTCATCGGGGCGCCCTGGAAAGCCTCACAATCCTGGGAGACAATCTGGTTCCACGGAAGGAAAAGTCCACGCTCCAAGCTAGCGGCTCAAAGCATCGCTCAAGGGACGCCCGAGACGAAATCACCCAGAGTAGAATCGACAAAGCTAGGTGATGGCGAGCCGCGAGGGAGGAGTACGATAGCGACGCCTCAGAAGAAAGCTAGGAGTACGACGGCGAGTTGAGGGGAGCTGATTGTTTAAGCTACAAGATCCGTGACACAATGCCACCCAAAAAGTTCAAACCTACCCCCACCGATGCCCCTAAGTATGATGGACAGCAGGAGCTGAGGTCATGGATAGACGATTACTTGCAGACTGTGATCCTACACAAAGAAAATCAGATAGCAGCAATGCAGTGCTTGCAATTCTACCTGAAGGATTCAGCACGGGCCTGGTTGAGAGGCCTGCCGAAGGGTTCCATCAAGTCATGGGATGATCTGGTGGATGCTTTCGTCGCAAACTTCCAAGCAACATACAAGAGGCCTGTTGGGATCGACGAATTACGGCATTGTCAGCAGAAGCCGAAGGAGTCGATGCGTGCATACATCGGGAGGTTCACTAAACTCCTGAACGCCGCCGAAGATGTTTCCGTCGACAGAGCAATCGATGCCTTTAGCGATGGCATCCGACGTGAAACCTACATAGAGGAACTTGGGTGCAAGAAGCCGAAGACCATAACCAAGTTAATGGAAATTGCCAATAGCTGGGCTGATGGCGAAGACAACGTACGAAGGCCACGACAACGCAGTAACGACAAAGACGACGATCAGCCGAGGCATGATTCGGGTGGTCGAAGGGATCGACGAAAGAAAAAGGAAAGACCGCAGTTACGACGACAGCAACTTGGTAGCCGCAGGATATTCCGATCGACAAGACGATCGGTATGATGACAGGCGAGACGATCGGTAGGACGGCAATCAGAGTAACTCTGGGAACCATGGCAACTACAAACCACGACCTCCGAGGACCCCCAAGCTACCCTTCGCTGAACAGATAAACGCCCCTTGCTACCTGCATGCGTACATCGACCCTAAAGACGGCAAGAAAAAGTCAAGTCACTTACTAAAGGAATGTCGGCAGTTTATTGAGATGCAGAAGCTCATCCAGCAGCAGCAACAACCAATCCCACCTCCACCTCCACCTCAGCACCAGGTCCAGCAAGTTCAACCCCACAACTCAAACGAGTCCTTTCCGCCACCACGTGGACAAATGAGTATGATTCACAGAACCGGTGTTTCGAGAAGAGATATGAAGAAGCTCACCCAAGAAATCAACCTGGCAGAAAGCATTATGGATAATATCGCTGAATATATCGACTGGTCATCTCAGAGCATTATGTTCAGCAGAGCGGATCACCCGATGAAAATCCCAAAGCTAGGACATGCTGCCTTAGTAGTTGAGGCGCAAATTGGAGGGTTTAAGATGAGCAAAGTTTTAACGGACGGTGGAAGCGGATTAAACCTGATATTCCTCGATACGATCAAAAGCATGGGAATTACGATGAGGATGCTAGAAGAAACAGATACTTATTTCCACGGGATCCTCCCCACCTCACCGGCGTACTCTCTTGGCAAAGTTTACTTGAACGTTGTCTTTCGAAAACCCGACAACTTCAGGAAGGAAAAGATAGAGTTTGAAGTAGTAAACTGGGAATCACAGTACCACGCTATACTCGGAAGATCAGCTTATGCCAAGTTCATGGCCATGCCGCATTATGCATACCTCAAGCTGAAAATGCCTGGGAACAATGGAAACAACATCACAGTCTATGGAAGTTTCTCACGCTCGGATAATTGTGATCGCGAGTTTCAGAGGATTGCTGCGAAGTTCGGGCTAAGACAGGAAACTGACGACTTCCCTTCAAAATCGTCAGCACTCGATAGTAAGGAAGATGAACGCGTCAAGAAAATGAAGAAGAAGCCATCCGACCTTGCCTTGGAAGCTTTGACAGTTAAAACCTCGGCAGCAGACGGCAATACAATTATAGAAGAAAACAAAACACCGGCAATCACCGCAAGGACTCCTGATGAAACCAGTGATGCTTCCAAAGCCACTAGCACGTCGGACAAACTCGAAGATAAGAAGAACCCTCCACTTGCTTAAGAGGATGGATAGCATTTAGTTTTTTCTCTTTTCAGCAGGGCTCTTTTTAGCCCTCTAGTTTTTCGCTTACCTTATTAATGAAGACTCAAGTTTTGTTTCTTTGAAGAATTGTAGTAATTCGGGACACCCGAACTACATCGTCAAGAACTTTGTTCGTATATTACAACGAACATCGGTTTAATGGAAAGTACGCCGAGAGATTGCACTCTATAAAAAAGCCTCTGAAATTACGAGTGCTATGGTGCAAAATCGATGGGGACCTTGTTCTCTTCCTTCGCTATAGATGCCTCAAAGAGTGCCGCAGATAGCAAGGATCATGAAACACGTACGAAAACGACCCACGCTCGATACTTTAAACTACAGAAGTGTCAGAGAACGACGGAGTCATCGGCAGATCTAGTTCCACCGATCTATTCGGCAGCTGCTGTCAAGTCACGCATTGGTTGAAAGCAAAGTTGCACATACAACGGGTTTAGCAAGACCCGCAACACGAGCTGATCACTCAAATAATTTGCTACCGACAAGCATACGTATACATCATAATAAAGATGTAAAAACGAGTAATTAAGATTTACTCCTTCAAAATTTGCCAAAGGCGTCACCACAAAAGAGGTACATGTATATACACCTGCCGATAAAATAGTTTAACCATAATCATCCAAACATTCGGATGCAGCAAGTATCAAGGCCTTCTACTTACAAATAGGGGCATATCTTCGGACTACTCCTGTGGAGCCTCTATTTCTTCGGCTGTCATTGAGGTTCCTTCAAGCCTTTCAATAACAATGGCGGCGGGAAGCTCCACCTTCGGGTAAAGCGGCCCTAATTCACCTACAGCATTGGCAATTGCCAGCAAGTCTGCTGAAGGATGACATACAAGAACAAGGGCGAACGCAGCTTTAGCTCCTGCGATAAGTTGTGCTCGAACCAAGCTTTGGATCTTCTTGACGTTACTGAATTCTGACATTAAAGTCAACAACGTGGGAGGGACCGCGTTCAAAGGGAACATCGTCTTCCAGATTATTCTCAGCCCTTTATGGCACTTGTCGAAGAAACGGTGGATTTGCTGGACCCGATCTTGGAACTTCGCGACAATGGAAGCCTTTGATTGATCTTTCCAGAAAACCTCATCTAAAGATGGTAGTTGGGACAATGCATTCACGCGCTCGTGAATCCGCTTGTACTCCTGATACGTCTCCGACGTATCGATAATTTCTGATGTTCCATGCCACATTATTGATGATATCTACATGTTTTATGCACACTTTATGTCATATTCATGCATTTTCTGGAACTAACCTATTAACAAGATGCCGAAGTGCCAGTTGCTGTTTTCTGCTGTTTTTGGTTTCAGAAATCCTAGTAAAGAAATATTCTCGGAATTGGACGAAATCAACGCCCAGGTTCCTATTTTGCCCGGAAGCATCCAGAACACACGAGAACCACCAGAGAGGGGGCACAGGCCCACCAAACCATAGGCCGGCGCGGCCTAGGGTGGGGCCGCGCCCCCCTATAGTGTCGGCGCCCCTGCGACCTTCTGACGCCGCCTCTTCGCCTATATAAAGCCCCTCGACCTAAAACTTCGATACGAAAAAGCCACTGTACGAGAAACCTTCCAGAGCCGCCGCCATCGCGAAGCCAAGATCTGGGGGACATGAGTCTCTGTTCCGGCACGCCGCCGGGACGGGGAAGTGCCCCCGGAAGGCTCCTCCATTGACACCACCGCCATCTCCATCAACGCTGCTGTCTCCCATGAGGAGGGAGTAGTTCTCCATCGAGGCTCGGGGCTGTACCGGTAGTTATGTGGTTCATCTCTCTCCTATGTACTTCAATACAATAATCTCATGAGCTGCCTTACATGATTGAGATTCATATGATGATGCTTGTAATCTAGATGTCATTATGCTAGTCAAGCGAGTTTTACTTATGTGATCTCCGGAGACTCCTTGTCCCACGTGTGTAAAGGTGACAGTGTGTGCACCGTGTGGGTCTCTTAGGCTATATTTCACATAATACGTATTCACTGTTATGAATGGCATAGTGAAGTGCTTATTTATATCTCTTTAAGATTGCAATGTGTTTTGTATCACAATTTATCTATGTGCTACTCTAGTGATGTTATTAAAGTAGTTTTATTCCTCCTGCACGGTGTAATGGTGACAGTGTGTGCATCCGTGTTAGTACTTGGCGTAGGCTATGATTATGATCTCTTGTAGATTATGAAGTTAACTATTGCTATGATGGTATTGATGTGATCTATGCCTCCTTTCTTAGCATGAAGGTGACAGTGTGCATGCTATGTTAGTACTTGGTTTAGTCGTATTGATCTTTCATGCACTCTAAGGTTATTTAAATATGAACATTGAATTGTGGAGCTTGTTAACTCCGGCATTGAGGGTTCGTGTAATCCTACGCAATGTGTTCATCATCCAACAAAAGAGTGTAGAGTATGCATTTATCTATTCTGTTATGTGATCAAAGTTGAGAGTGTCCACTAGTGAAAGTGTAATCCCTAGGCCTTGTTCCTAAATACTGCTATCGCTGCTTGTTTACTGTTTTACTGCGTTACTACTGCTTATTCATACCACCTGTATTTCACTATCTCTTCGCCGAACTAGTGCACCTATTAGGTGTGTTGGGGACACAAGAGACTTCTTGCTTTGTGGTTGCAGGGTTGCATGAGAGGGATATCCTTGACCTCTTCCTCCCTGAGTTCGATAAACCTTGGGTGATCCACTTAAGGGAAACTTGCTGCTGTTCTACAAACCTCTGCTCTTGGAGGCCCAACACTGTCTACAGGAAAAGGAGGGGGCGTAGACATCAAGCTATTTTCTGGCGCCGTTGCCGGGGAGGAAAGGTAAAAAGGCACTCATACTTCGGTTCCAGGTAAGTACTCTTCTGGCGCCATTGTGTTTGTGCTCGAAGCTATTTCCTTTAGATCCTGCAATTGCAACTTTTTGTTTCTTGTTTACACTAGTTAGGCATAATGGAAAACAACAAAAATATGAGAGATCTTTATGAACTTTATCTTGAATTAGGACATGATGTGTTTGAAGAGAGAATTAAAAAACCCATGGAACTTTATATGCATACTAATGGGAATGTTATTAATATGAATGCTTTGAACACTATTGTTGCTAATGCTATGGAAAATTCTAAGCTTGGGGAAGCTGGTTTTGATGAGCTTGATCTTTTTAGTCCCCCAAGAATTGAGGAGAAAATTTACTTTGATGATACTTTGCCTCCTATTTATGATGATTATAATGATAGTAGTCTTTTGTTGCCACCTGTTATGGAGGATAAATTTGATTATGATTACAATATGCCTCCTATATTTGATGATGAGAATAATAATGATAGCTACTTTGTTGAATTTGCTCCCACTACAACTAATAAAATTGACTATGCTTATGTTGGGAGTAGCAATAATTTTATGCATGAGACTCATGATAAGAATGCTTTATGTGATAGTTATGTTGTTGAGTTTGCTCATGATACTACTGAAAGTTATTATGAGAGAGGAAAATATGGTTGTAGAAATTTTCATGTTACTAAAACACCTCTCTATGTTCTGAAATTTTTGAAGCTACACTTGTTTTATCTTTCTATGCTTGTTGCATTATGCTTCTTGAACTTGTTTATTTACAAGATTACTTTTCATAGGAAGCATGTTAGACTTAAATTTGTTTTGAACTTGCCTCTTGATGCTCTCTTTTGCTTCAAATATTATTTCTTGCGAGTGCATCATTAAAACTGCTGAGCCCATCTTAATGGCTATAAAGAAAGAACTTCTTGGGAGATAACCCATGTGTTATTTTGCTACAGTACTTTGTTTTATATTTGTGTCTTGGAAGTTGTTTACTACTGTAGCAACCTCTCCTTATCTTAGTTTAGTGCTTTGTCGTGCCAAGTAAAGTCGTTGATAGTAAGGTTCATACTAGATTTGGATTACTGCGCAGAAACAGATTTCTTTGCTGTCACGAATCTGGGCAAAATTCTCTGTAGGTAACTCAGAAAATTATGCCAATTTACGTGAGTGATCCTCAGATATGTACGCAACTTTCATTCAATTTGAGCATTTTCATTTGAGCAAGTCTGGTGCCCTTTTAAAATTCTTCTTTACGGACTGTTCTGTTTTGACAGATTCTGCCTTTTATTTCGCATTGCCTCTTTTGCTATGTGGGATGGATTTCTTTGTTCCATTAACTTCCAGTAGCTTTGGGCAATGTCCAGAAGTGTTAAGAATGATTGTGTCACCTCTGAACATGTGAGTTTTTGATTATGCACTAACCCTCTAATGAGTTTGTTTCGAGTTTGGTGTGGAGGAAGTTTTCAAGGGTCAAGAGAGGAGGATGATATATTATGATCAAGGAGAGTGAAAGCTCTAAGCTTGGGGATGCCCCGGTGGTTCACCCCTGCATATATCAAGAAGACTCAAGCGTCTAAGCTTGGGGATGCCCAAGGCATCCCCTTCTTCATCGACAACATTATCAGGTTCCTCCCCTGAAACTATATTTTTATTCCATCACAGCTTATGTGCTTTGCTTGGAGCGTCGGTTTGTTTTAGTTTTTGTTTTGTTTGAATAAAATGGATCCTAGCATTCTTTGTGTGGGAGAGAGACACGCTCCACTGTTGCATATGGACAAGTATGTCCTTAGTTTCTACTCATAGTATTCATGGCGAAGTTTCTTCTTCGTTAAATTGTTATATGGTTGGAATTGGAAAATGATACATGTAGTATTTGCATAAATGTCTTGGATAATGTGATACTTGGCAATTGTTGTGCTCATGTTTAAGCTCTTGCATCATATGCTTTGCACCTATTAGTGAAGAAATACATAGAGCTTGTTAAAATTTGGTTTGCATGAGTGGTTTCTCTAGAGTCTAGATATTTTCTAGTGAGGTGTTTGAACAACGAGGAAGACGATGTATAGTCTTATAATGCTTGTAATATGTCTTTTATGTGAGTTTTGCTGTACTAGTTCATACTTGTGTTTGTTTCAAACTACCTTGCTAGCCTAAACCTTGTATCGAGAGGGAATACTTCTCATGCATCCAAAATACTTGAGCCAAACACTATGCCATTTGTGTCCACCATACCTACCTACTACATGGTATTTCTCCGCCATTCCAAAGTAAATTGCTTGAGTGCTACCTTTAAATTTCCATTCTTCACCTTTACAATATATAGCTCATGGGACAAATAGCTTAAAAACTATTGTGGTATTGAATATGTACTTATGCACTTTATTTCTTAATAAGTTGCTTGTTGTGCGGTAACCATGTTTTCTGGGGACGCCATCAACTCTTTTACCTTTGTTGAATATCATGTGAGTTGCTATGCATGTTCGTCTTGTCTGAAGTAAGGGCGGTTTTCACAATCAAATGGTTTGAGTATGCATACTGTTAGAGAAGAACATTGGGCCGCTAACTAAAGCCATGATTCATGGTGGAAGTTTCAGTTTGGACATAAAATCTCAATCTCTTATGAGAATATTATCTGTTGTTGAATGCTTAAGCATTAAAAGAGGAGTCCATTATCTGTTGTCTATGTTGTCCCGGTATGGGTGTCTAAGTTGAAGAATGATCAAAAGCGAGAAATCCAATGCGAACTTTCTCCTTAGACCCTTGTACAGGCGGCATAGAGGTACCCCTTTGTGACACTTGGTTGAAACATATGTTATGCAATGATAATCCGTGTTAACCCAAGCTAATTAGGACAAGGTGCAGGCACTATTAGTATACTATGCATGAGGCTTGCAACTTGTAAGATATAATTTACATAACACATATGCTTTATTACTACCGTTGACAAAATTGTTTCTTGTTTTCAAAATCAAAGCTCTAGCACAAATATAGCAATCGATGCTTTCCTCTTTGAAGGACCTTTCTTTTACTTTTATTGTTGAGTCAGTTCACCTATTTCTCTCCACCTCAAGAAGCAAACACTTGTGTGAACTGTGCATTGATTCCTACATACTTGCATATTGCACTTGTTATATTACTTTACATTGACAATATCCATGAGATATACATGTTATAAGTTGAAAGCAACCGCTGAAACTTCATCTTCCTTTGTGTTGCTTCAATGCCTTTACTTTGAATTATTGCTTTATGAGTTAACTCTTATGCAAGACTTATTGATGCTTGTCTTGAAGTACTATTCATGAAAAGTCTTTGCTTTATGATTCATTTGTTTACTCATGTCATTTACCATTGTTTTGGATCGCTGCATTCGTTACATATGTTTACAATATGGTCAAGTTTATGATGGCATGTCACTCCAAAAATTATCTTTGTTATCGTTTACCTGCTCGGGACGAGCAGAAACTAAGCTTGGGGATGCTGATACGTCTCCGATGTATCGATAATTTCTTATGTTCCATGCCACATTATTGATGATATCTACATGTTTTATGCACACTTTATGTCATATTCGTGCATTTTCTGGAACTAACCTATTAACAAGATGCCGAAGTGCCGATTCTTTGTTTTCTGCTGTTTTTGGTTTCAGAAATCCTAGTAAAGAAATATTCTCGGAATTGGACGAAATCAACGCCCAGGTTCCTATTTTGCCCGGAAGCATCCAGAACACACGAGAACCGCCAGAGAGGGGGCACAGGCCCACCAAACCCTAGGCCGGCGCGGCCAAGGGGGGGCCGCGCCCCCCTATAGTGTCGGCGCCCCTTCGACCTTCTGACGCCGCCTCTTCGCCTATATAAAGCCCCTGGACCTAAAACCTCGATACGGAAAAGCCACGGTACGAGAAACCTTCCAGAGCCGCCGCCATCGCGAAGCCAAGATCTGGGGGACAGGAGTCTCTGTTCCGGCACGCTGCCGGGACGGGGAAGTGCCCCCGGAAGGCTCCTCCATCGACACCACCGCCATCTTCACCGCCATCGCTGCCTCCATGATGAGGAGGGAGTAATCCACCCCCGAGGCTGAGGGCTCCGCTGTAGCTATGTGGTTCATCTCTCTCCTATGTACTTCAATGCAATAATCTCATGAGCTGCCTTACATGATTGAGATTCATATGATGATGCTTGTAATCTAGATGTCATTATGCTAGTCAAGTGGGTTTTACTTATGTGATCTCCGGAGACTCCTTGTCCCACGTGTGTAAAGGTGACAGTGTGTGCACCGTGTGGGTCTCTTAGGCTATATTTCACAGAATACTTATTCACTGTTATGAATGGCATAGTGAAGTGCTTATTTATATCTCTTTATGATTGCAATGTGTTTTGTATCACAATTTATCTATGTGCTACTCTAGTGATGTTATTAAAGTAGTTCTATTCCTCCTGCACGGTGTAATGGTGATAGTGTGTGCATCCGTGTTAGTACTTGGCGTAGGCTATGATTATGATCTCTTGTAGATTATGAAGTTAACTATTGCTATGATGGTATTGATGTGATCTATGCCTCCTTTCTTAGCATGAAGGTGACAGTGTGCATGCTATGTTAGTACTTGGTTTAGTCGTATTGATCTTTCATGCACTCTAAGGTTATTTAAATATGAACATTGAATTGTGGAGCTTGTTAACTCCGGCATTGAGGGTTCGTGTAATCCTACGCAATGTGTTCATCATCCAACAAAAGAGTGTAGAGTATGCATTTATCTATTCTGTTATGTGATCAAAGTTGAGAGTGTCCACTAGTGAAAGTGTAATCCCTAGGCCTTGTTCCTAAATACTGCTATCGCTGCTTGTTTACTGTTTTACTGCGTTACTACTGCTTATTCATACCACCTGTATTTCACTATCTCTTCGCCGAACTAGTGCACCTATTAGGTGTGTTGGGGACACAAGAGACTTCTTGCTTTGTGGTTGCAGGGTTGCATGAGAGGGATATCTTTGACCTCTTCCTCCCTGAGTTCGATAAACCTTGGGTGATCCACTTAAGGGAAACTTGCTGCTGTTCTACAAACCTCTGCTCTTGGAGGCCCAACACTGTCTACAAGAAAAGGAGGGGGCGTAGACATCAACTCCTCAGCTGGTTTCAGAGCTATAACTAGAAAGAGAAACAAAGGAAGATAAGAAGACATCTTTCATGGAAAACAAGGAGCAAAAGGTCAAGGGCGCTTACAGTTCAAACTTTCCGTGGCTCTATGCAACTCAGCAAGAGCATAGCGTTCTGCATCAACCGCAAGTTTGTTCTTCTTCTTGATAATAGCAGCCAATGCATAAGTACTGCGCATATCCTTTTCCATCTGAGCATTTCGATCCTTCATGCACTGAAGTCGATCATTCTCAGAACAAACACCCGAAGAATCATCGGTAAACGAAGGCATAGGGAAAACCTGCAGAAAGTTATTAGAAGGCATAATGGATTACATGGATTCAACATTGGAATTTACTCCCATCGGGAGGATGCAAGTAAAAGTGTTATAGCAAGACGATACCGGCAACATTGCCAGTACAGAATTTGTTACAATTACAAAAGTCTTATGACGGGAAATTGTTTCAACTGGGCAAGATTACAAAGATCAAATCAAGGGGCTTGGGTTTGGTTTGAAAAGCTTGGACCAATGGACGATTTCTTTGCCGAGACCAACTCAAGAAGCTGGCGAGCGCACTTAAGCGTCGAGGTTTTAAAGGCACTCAAATCAACGAATCGCCCATCTTGGTCTTTCGGCAGTTCTTCAGACATCTCTTCAATATTGGCTTCGAAACCATGACCCATCATAAACTGAAAAGCTAGGAGGGCACCGTAGGTGCGCGAAGTACGTTTGAATACCTCGATAACCTCCTTCATGTTGATGGAAAAAGCATCGATCAGCTGCCCCAAGATCTTGTTCTGGTCAATCTTGGGGAAGATCATCGAATGCATCCTCGCCATGGCTCCCTTACCCTTCTGAAGAAGGTCCTGAACAAGCTTGTGGGATTCGAGGGTCAGCGACAGAGCATTTGCCGGAGAATTCTTCGGAAGTTTGTCCAGAACTTCAGCAGGAATGTCGGCAGCCTCTGTAAAAAGCAAAATAGGAGGAGTTCACTAACTAGAAATTGAATCAATAAAGCAAAAAATCAATGAGAAATCCAAAAGGGAATTACTTAGCAAGGCCAAAGTAGACTGGCGAAGAAGATCATCCTTTTCGATCATCCGAGCTTCGGTAGCAAGCCTGGATGTCTCTTCATCCTTCAGCCTCCTCTTCAGTCCCTCGAGTTCATCCTTTAAGGAATCAACCTCTTGGCGAGCTTCGGCAGCTATTTTTATCGCACCCTCCAACTTCGAACAGGAAGACTCGACCTCTTTTTGCAGCCACATTTTGTGAACTTCAAGAGAAGTATATGATACGTCTCAAACGTATCTATAATTTCTTATGTTCCATGCTAGTTTTATGACAATACTCACATGTTTTATATACACTTTATATCATTTATACGCATTTTCCGGCACTAACCTATTAACAAGATGCCAAAGCGCCAGTTCCTGTTTTGTGCTGTTTTTGGTTTCAGAAATCCTACACAGGAAATATTCTCGGAATTGGACGAAACAAAAGCCCAGGGTCTTATTTTTCCACGGAGCTTTCAGAAGACCGAATGAGATACGAAGTGGGGTCACGAGGCGCCGACACCATAGGGCGGCGCGGCCAAGGAGGGGCCCGCGCTGGCCTATGGGGTGGGGCCCTCGTGCCTCCTCCGACTCTGCCCTTCCGCCTACTTATACTCTCCGTCGCGAAAACCCTATTACCGAGAGCCACGATACGAGAAAACATACTGAGACGCCTCCGCCGCCAATCCCATCTCGGGGGATTCAGGAGATCGCCTCCGGCATCCTGCCGGAGAGGGGAATCATCACCCGGAGGACTCTACATCACCATGATCGCCTCCGGACTGATGTGTGAGTAGTTCATCCTTGGACTATGGGTCCATAGCAGTAGCTAGATGGTTGTCTTCTCCTCATTGTTCTATCATGTTAGATCTTGTGAGCTGCCTATCATGATCAAGATCGTCTATTTGTAATGCTACATGTTGTGTTTGTTGGGATCTGATGAATATGGAATATTATGTCAAGTTGATTATCAATCTATCATATATGTGTTGTTTATGATCTTGCATGCTCTCTGTTGCTAGTAGAGGCTCTGGCCAAGTTGATACTTGTGAATCCAAGAAGGAGTATTTATGCTCGATAGTGGATTCATGCCTCCATTGAATCTGGGATAGTGACAGAAAGTTCTAAGGTTGTGGATGTGCTGTTGCCACTAGGATAAAACATCAATGCTTTGTCTAAGGATATTTGTGTTGATTACATTACGCACCATACTTAATGCAATTGTCTGTTGTTTGCAACTTAATACTGGAAGGGGTGCGGATGCTAACCCGAAGGTGGACTTTTTAGGCATAGATGCATGCTGGATAGCGGTCTATGTAATTTGTCGTAATGCCCTAAGTAAATCTCATATTAGTCATCATGATATGTATGTGCATTGTTATGCCCTCTCTATTTGTCAATTTCCCAACTGTAATTTGTTCACCTAACATGCTATTTCTTATTAGAGAGACACCACTAGTGAACTGTGGACCCCGGTCCATTCTTTTACATCTGAATACAATCTACTGCAATCATTGTTCTCTGCTGCTCATTGCAAACAAACATCATTTTCCACACCATACGTTTAATCCTTTGTTTACAGCAAGCCGGTGAGATTGACAACCTCACTGTTAAGTTGGGGCAAAGTATTTTGATTGTGTTGTGCAGGTTCCACGTTGGCGCCGGAATCCCTGGTGTTGCGCCGCACTACACTCCTTCACCAACAACCTTCACGTGGCCTTCATCTCCTACTGGTTCGATAACCTTGGTTTCTTACTGAGGGAAAACTTGCTGTTGTACGCATCACACCTTCCTCTTGGGGTTCCCAACGGACGTGTGCTTCATGCGTAATCAGTATATTGGGAGGCGAAGGCCTCCAGAGAGGAAATAACGGCTCGAAAATCCTTAGGAGATAAGGAAAAATGATTATTGGATAGATAAGTAATCATCAAAGAACTTATAATCTGATCAAGATCCACTCGAGAGCTACCGCAAATAGACATATCATTAAAACAGGGAAGGCTTACAGGTTTCCCTGGAGGAGAAGCTGTAACTCCGACAGTCAGAGGAATTTCCTTCCCTTTGGAAAGGGAAGAAGCTATCGAAATTTGAGCCAGCAGGAGTCGAAGCCTCGGAGGCTGCTGGATTCGGCGCGTTGGTACAAGACTTGGCCTTCTTGGGTGGAGGCTCGATGAAACCCTCTTCACTACAAGAGTAAGAAACTGGCAAAGTCAGAATTGAATACGAATGGCAAAAACAGAACCCAACCCTGGAAAAAGAAGCAAGGACTTACAGATCGTAAAGATCATCTTCGTCGGCAAAGCCGCCGGATTGTCTCTTGTAGGGCAGTGCCTCGGCCTTCTCCACAGCTGCATCAACAAAGGCAGCACGATCAGCGTCGTCATCATGCATTGACCCCGCTGTATCACTTATATCATCGGCAGAGGATTGAGGATTGATGAAGAAAGCTTCAGGATTCATTGGATCATCATGTTCGTCTTTTGGACTTGCATTCCCTTCAGTATGGGATCCTACAGGGACTGAGGAATCCCTTTTCTCAGAAGTATCATTCGACAGGTCTTGCAAACGTTCGGGAGTTATAGGGATCTGTCGAAGTTATCAAGTGAGAATAATGATACGTCCAAAACGTATCTACTTTCCCGAACACTTTTGCTATTGTTTTGCCTCTATTTTGTGTATTTTGAATACAACTAACACGGACTAACGCTGTTTTCAGCAGAATTGCTCTGGTGTCTTGTTTTTGTGCAGAAATTCAACTTTCAGGAAAATCCCCGCAATTTATGTCGAAGGGCTTATTTTTCCAGAAGATTCAAGGAGCCAGAAGGGCAGGCCTGGGGGAGGCCCAGGGCCCCCACACACTAGGCCGGCGAGGCCTAGGAGGGGGCGCGCCGCCCTAGTGTGAGGCCGCCTCGGCCAGCCTCTGACGCCCCCCTCTGGACTACTTAAGGGTTTCGATCTAAAAACGCGAGACGGAAATTCGAAGTCGCCAGAAACCATCCAGAACGCCGCCACCATCGCGAAACTCCGTCTCGGGACCAGAAACTCCGTTCTGGAACTCCGCCGGGACGGGGAATTGGAGGAGATCATCGCCATCATCACCACCGATGCCTCTCCATCGACCAGCCATGTTTCCCCCATCCTTGTGTGAGTAATTCCCCCGCTGTAGGCTGAAGGGGATGGTAGGGATTGGATGAGATTGGTCATGTAATAGCATAAGATTGTTAGGGCATAGTGCCTAGTGTCCGTAATTGGTACTTTGATGATATTGTTGCAACTTGTTATGCTTAATGCTTGTCACTAGGGCCCGAGTGCCATGATCTCAGATCTGAACATGTTATTGTTTCATGATAATATGCATTGTTTTATGATCTTACCTGCAAGTTGTATACACATGTCGCTGTCCGGAACCCGAGGCCCCAAAGTGACAGAAATTGGGACAACCGGAGGGGAAGGCGGTGATGTGAGGATCACATGTGTTCACGGAGTGTTAATTCTTTGCTCCGGTGCTCTATTAAAAGGAGTACCTTAATTTCCAGTAGATTCCCTAGAGGCCCGGCTGCCACCGGCTGGTAGGACAAAAGATGTTGTGCAAGTTTCTCATTGCGAGAACGTACGACTAAATATGGAACACATGCCTATGGATTGTTTAGTACTTGGACACCGTTTTATTACTATCTGCAAATGCCCTACTTTGATTGTTACATGAGTTTCTCTCATCCATGCAACGCCCGTTCATCCATCCTTGTGCCTACAGTACTTTAATCCTGCTGTTTACTATAATCACTACTGCTGTCTTTGTTACACTGCTGCTGATATTTCACTACTGCTACTGCTATAAAACTGTTACTACTGATAAACTCTTGCGAGCAAGTCTGTTTCCAGGTGCAGCTGAATTGACAACTCCGCTGTTAAGGCTTTCAAGTATTCTTTGTCTCCCCTTGTGTCGAATCAATAAATTGGGTTTTACTTCCCGCGAAGACTGTTGCGATCCCCTATACTTGTGGGTTATCAAGACTATTTTCTGGCGCCGTTGCCGGGGAGCATAGCTTTATTTGGAAGTTCACTTGGATTGATTATGTTCGCTGCAAATTCTCCATCATTGGTAAATCTCGCGATCCTAAAGTCGCCATATTACCATCCACTACAAGAAAAGGTACAACTCTGAGTACCTCTGCTGCTCTTGATTCACCATCTGTGATAAGTCAACTTGTTTCACCACCACAAGCTTCACTTGCTGGTACTTCTGCTGAATCTGAAAACTCTTATAATTTTTATGATGCTTCTGCTGTGCTTGATGATAGTGGTTCATTGAGATCCTTTCTAGATGCTACAATTGCTAGGTCTAGACAAATTGAAAATACTGAAACTCCTAATGAAAATACTGCTACACATGTTAATTCACCTGAGTCTGTTGAATACTCTAGCGATGATCCTAATGAAGATTATGTGGAACTTGATGATGATTTTATTGATAGATGCAATGCTACTATTGATGCAAGAAAAATTAAAAAGTTTCTCACACAACATACTGTTAGATATAAACTGTCTCCTGAACCTAAATTTGCCACATCTCCTATAAACATTTAAGGATAAGGATTATGATTTTTCTCTTGATCTATCTCATATAGCTATTGTTGAGAAAACACCCTTTTGTGGTACTGAAAAAGAAAGTGCTGTAGAACACATGAATGAACTTTCAACTTTGAGTAGCTTGTTTTCTGATGATGTCAAGATGCGTACTTATTTCATTGCTAAAAAATTTCCTTTCTCATTAAAGGATGATGCTAAAACTTGGTATAATAGTTTGCCTCCTGGTTCTATTGATAGTCCAAGTGGTTTGCTTGATGTTTTCTTTCGGAAATATTTTCCTGCTAGTGCTCAACATATTGCTTTGCAGAAAATTTATAGCTTTGACCAGGAAGATGGAGAGAAATTGCCTGAAGCATGGGCAAGATTTTGCTCTCTTATCAGAGCTCGACCTGGACATGATTTGGAAAAGCATGATTTACTTGATATATTTTATAGTGGACTAACTATTGAGTCTAGAGCATATTTGGATAGTTGTGCTGGTTGTGTTTTCAGGAAAAGAACTCAGCATTTAAGCTGAAGAATTATTGGCTAAAATAGGCCGGAATCATGATGATTGGACTACACCTGAACCAGCCCCGACGCCGATATTGAAGAAGAGGGGTTTGATTAAATTGAATGATGAAGATATGAGGGAAGCCAAGAAATCTCTTAAGGAGAAAGGTATTAAATTAGAAGATGTGAAGAACTTACCTCCCATAGAAGAATTATGCAAGATAATTCCCCCTTCATCCATGATTGAGGTAAACTCTCTTCAACGCTTTACTAGGGAAGATATTCCGTATTCAAAACCTCCTGCTCAATGCTTAGATGAGTTTGATAATTATATTGTTAAGCAAGAAAATTTTAATATGAGAGTAGAGAATCATTTAATGGAAAATTCTCAAGCTATTAGTAATTTGCATGATATTGTGGAGAGAACCTCCAATGATGTTAAGATGCTTGTTAAACATTTTCATATGATTCAAACTCAAATTGATCAACTCACTAAAGTGCAAAATGACTTGTTAAAAATAGTTCTTAAGAAAAACATGAATATGAAGTAACAACTAGAGGCGGTGTTTCTACCCAGGATCCTCTATATCCTGAGGGGCATCCCAAAAGAGTTGAACAAGATTCTCAACGAATTGAACCTAGTGCTCCTTCTAAGAAAAAGAAATAGAAACATAAAAATGTTGTAGAATCCTCTGAACCTGTTAATGATCCTAATAGTATTTCTATTTCTGATGCTGAAACTGAAAGTGGTAATGAACATGATAAAGATAATGATAAGAATGATGCTTCTGATAAAGAAGAAGTTGAAGATGAACCTGAAAAGCATGCTAAAAATAAAAAGTATACTAAAGAAGATTTTACTGCTAAGAAACATGGTAATGAAAGAGAACCATGGGTTCAAAAGCAAATGCCTTTTCCTGCTAAGAAACTAAAATCAAAGGAAGAAGAACACTATAATAAATTTTGTGATTGGATGAAACCTTTATTCTTGCAAATCCCTTTGACTGATGCTATTAAATTGCCTCCTTATTCAAAGTATATGAAAGATATTGTCTCTAACAAAAGGAAAATTCCTAATGAGGAGATTTCCACTATGCTTGCTAATTACTCTTTCAATGGCAAAGTTCCAAAGAAGTTGGGCGACCCAGGTATACCTACTATTCCTTGTTCTATTAAGAATAATTATGTTAGAACTGCTCGATGTGATTTGGGAGCAGGTGTTAGTGTTATGCCTTTTTCTCTTTACAAGAGACTTTATTTAGATAAGTTGATACCGACTTATATATCTTTGCAAATGGCTGATAAATCTACTGCTATTAATGTTGGTATATGTGAGGATGTTCCTGTTCAAGTTACTAATAACTGCTTGATATTAACTGATTTTGTTGTGTTGGAAATGCCTGAAGATGATAATATGTCTATTATTCTTGGGAGACCTTTTCTTAACACCGCAGGGGCTGTTATTGATTGCAATAAAGGAAAAGTTACTTTCAATGTCGATGACAAGGAGCATACCGTTTATTTCCCCAAGAGGATTGATAAAATATGCGGAGTTAAACAATTTCCAATGTGAGAAATATCAAAGTGGGAGTTATTGATTGTCCTATATATGAGCCTAAAGAAGGATATCAAAATATTATGATTGGATCCATATCAATACAATTCAAGTTAACATGATTGATTTGAGGTTTATTTCTTCTTATGCTATGTAAAATTTATTTGGTGGCAAGACTTGATCAACCTTGTTAACAAATTCATTTTATATGCATAGAGGAACTAAACAACATCTCTTTCTTCCTCCACTTGTTCTACTTGCTGTCGCATTTTTGTTTTGCAAAGTTCTTTAGTTGTATAGAGATTTCAAAATCTTTTTCTGCCCAGTAATAATAAATTTAATACCCAGAAATGTGCATTTTTCAAAGTTTTCAAAAATTTACAAAAATTATACAGTTGGTCTTATTTTTCGAAGAGGCACCTGGGAGCACCTGGGGATGACCAGTGGGGCACCCCAGGGTGGCACCCCACCAGCCGGTGCGGCCAGCAAGGGGGGCGTGCCACCCTGTTGTGTGGGGCCCTCCTTGCCCCACCACTTCATCTTTTTCTACCATCTCATTCTCTCTCCTGAAAAAACTCGCACCAGTTTTCTCTCACTCGTGTTTCTGCTCAAGAGTTCAAGATTTCTCGATCTCTTTGTGATACGTCTCCAACGTATCGATAATTTCTTATGTTCCATGCTTGTTTTATGACAATACCTACATGTTTTATACACACTTTATGTCATATTTATGCATTTTCCGGCACTAACCTATTAACAAGATGCCGAAGAGCCAGTTGTTGTTTTCTGCTTTTTTGGTTTCAGAAATCCTAGTAAGGAAATATTCTCGGAATTGGACGAAATCAACGCCCAGGATCTTATTTTTCCACGAAGCTTCCAGAAGTCCGAAAGGGAAACGAAGTGGGGCGACGAGGCGCCCACACAACAGGGCAGCGCGGCCAGGGCTTGGGCCGCGCGGCCCTAGCGTGTGGGGCCCTCGTGGCGCCCCCTGACCTACCCTTCTGCCTACATAAGCCTTCGTCGAGAATAACTCCAGTACCGAGAGCCACGATATGGAAAACCTTCCAGAGACGCCGCCACCGCCAATCCCATCTCGGGGGATTCAGGAGATCGCCTCCCGCACCCTGCCGGGGAGGGGAATCATCTCCCGGAGGACTCTTCACCGCCATGGTCGCCTCCGGAGTGATGTGTGAGTAGTTCACCCCTGGACTATGGGTCCATAGCAGTAGCTAGATGGTCGTCTTCTCCTAATTGTGCTATCATTGTTGGATCTTGTGAGCTGTCTAACATGATCAAGATCATCTATTTGTAATGCTATATGTTGCGTTTGTTGGGATCCGATGAATAATGAATGCTATGTTATGTTGATTATCAATCTATCATCTATGTGTTGTTTATGATCTTGCATGCTCTCCGTTATTAGTAGAGGCTCTGGCCAAGTCGTTACTTGTAACTCCAAGAGGGAGTATTTATGCTCGATAGTGGGTTCATGCCTCCATTAAATGCAGGACAAGGATGTGAAAGTTCTAAGGTTGTGGATGTGTTGTTGCCACTAGGGATAAAACATAAATGCTATGTCTAAGGATGTATTTGTTGATTACATTACGCACCATACTTAATGCAATTGTCTGTTGTTTGCAACTTAATACTGGAAGGGGTTCGGATGATAACCTGAAGGTGGACTTTTTAGGCATAGATGCATGCTGGATAGCGGTCTATGTACTTTGTCGTAATGCCCAATTAAATCTCACAATACTCATCATATCATGTATGTGCATGGTCATGCCCTCTTTATTTGTCAATTGCCCAACTGTAATTTGTTCACCCAACATGCAATTTCTTATGGGAGAGACACCACTAGTGAACTATGGACCCCGGTCCATTCTTTTACATCGAATACAATCTACTGCAATACTCGTTCCACTGCTTTCTGCAAACATCATCATCCACACTATACAGCTAATCCTTTGTTACAGCAAGCCGGTGAGATTGACAACCTCACTGTCACGTTGGGGCAAAGTATCTTGATTGTGTTGTGCAGGTTCCACGTTGGCGCCGGAAGCCCTGGTGTTGCGCCGCACTACACTCCGCCGCCATCAACCTTCAACGTGCTTCTTGGCTCCTACTGGTTCGATAAACCTTGGTTTCTTACTTAGGGAAACTTACTGCTGTACGCATCACACCTTCCACTTGGGGTTCCCAACGGTCGCGTGCTGTACGCGTGTCAAGCTAAATTTCTGGCGCCGTTGCCGGGGATCGAACGGAAATTACATCACAGAGATTTCTAACTCCCACGTCAACTGCACGCCAGCAAATAAATTTCTGGCGCCGTTGCCGGGGAGATCAAGACACGCTGCAAGGGGAGTCTCCACTTCCAATCTCTTTACTTTGTTTTTTATCTTGCTTTATTTTATTTACTTCTTTGTTTGCTGCATTATATCAAAACACAAAAAAATTAGTTGCTAGCTTTACTTTAATTGTTATCTTGTTTGCGTTCTCCATATTAAAAACACACAAAAATTAGTTACTCGCATTTATTTTATCTAGTTTGCTTTATTTACTGCTGCTAAAATGGGTACTCCTGAAAATACTAAGTTGTGTGACTTCACAAACACAAATAATAATGATTTTTTATGCACACCTATTGCTCCACCTGCTACTACAGCAGAATTTTTTGAAATTAAACCTGCTTTACTAAATCTTGTTATGAGAGAGCAATTTTCTGGTGTTAGTTCTGATGATGATGCTGCTGCCCATCTAAATAATTTTGTTGAACTTTGTGAAATGCAAAATTATAAGGATGTAGATGGTGACATTATAAAATTAAAATTGTTTCCTTTCTCATTAAGAGGAAGAGCTAAAGATTGGTTGCTATCTTTGCCTAAGAATAGTATTGATTCATGGACTAAATGTAAGGATTCTTTTATTGGTAGATATTATCCTCCTGCTAAAATTATATATTTGAGAAGTAGCATAATGAATTTTAAACAATTGGATAATGAGCATGTTGCCCAAGCATGGGAAAGAATGAAATCTTTGGTTAAAAATTGCCCAACCCATGGACTGACTACTTGGATGATCATCCAAACCTTCTATGCAGGATTGAATTTTTCTTCACGGAACTTATTGGATTCAGCTGCTGGAGGTACTTTTATGTCCATCACTCTAGGTGCCGCAACAAAGCTCCTTGATAATATGATGATTAATTACTCTGAATGGCACACGGAAAGAGCTCCACAAGGTAAGAAGGTAAATTCTGTCGAAGAAACCTCCTCCTTGAGTGATAAAATTGATGCTATTATGTCTATGCTTGTGAATGGTAGGACTAATGTTGATCCTAATAATGTTCCGTTAGCTTCATTGGTTGCCCAAGAAGAACATGTTGATGTGAACTTCATTAAAAATAATAATTTCAACAACAATGCTTATCGGAACAATTCTAGTAACAACTATAGGCCATATCCTTATAATAATAGTAATGGTTATGGTAATTCTTATGGGAATTCTTACAACAATAATAGGAATGTGCCCCCTGGACTTGAAGCCATGCTTAAAGAATTTATTAGTACACAAACTGCTTTTAACAAATCTGTTGAAGAAAAGCTTGGGAAAATTGATATACTTGCTTCTAAAGTTGATAGTCTTGCTGCTGATGTTAATCTTTTGAAATCGAAAGTTATGCCTAATGAAAATAAAGATATTAAGTCATTTGCTACAGAAAATGCCATCCAAGTTAGAATTAACGATAATATAAGATTGATGGCCGAATTGCGTGCTAGGTGGGAAAAAGAAGAAAATGCTAAAGAGGATAATATAACTAAAGTTTGGACTATTACCACCATTAGTAATGCTAATTCTTCACATGTTGCTACACCTCCTACTATCAACGGTAAAATAATTGGTGTTGGCAATGTTTCTACTCCTAATGCAAAGCGTGAAAAGCTGCCTGAAACTGCTAAAACTGCTGAAATTGCTCGTGATAAAACTGTTGAATTTTTTTCTAATGTTGGGGACAATGATCCCATTGCTTTAGATCATAATGGTTTAGATTTTGATGATTGTCACATCTCTGAAGTTATAAAGTTCTTACAAAAACTTGCTAAAAGTCCTGATGCTAGTGCTATAAATTTGGCCTTTACGAAACATATTACAAATGCTCTCATAAAAGCTAGAGAAGAGAAACTAAATCGCGAAACTTCTGTTCCTAGGAAGTTAGAGGATGGTTGGGAGCCCATCATTAAGATGAAGGTCAGTGATTTTGATTGCAATGCTTTATGTGATCTTGGTGCAAGTATTTCCGTTATGCCTAGTAATATCTATAATATGCTTGACTTGCCACCATTGAAAAATTGTTATTTGGATGTTAATCTTGCTGATAACTCTACAAAGAAACCTTTGGGGAGGATTGATAATGTTCGCATTACGGTTAACAATAACCTTGTCCCCGTTGATTTTGTTGTCTTGGATATTGAATGCAATGCATCTTGTCCCATTATATTGGGAAGACCTTTTCTTCGAACTGTTGGTGCTATTATTGATATGAAGGAAGGTAATATTAAATATCAATTTCCTCTCAAGAAAGGTATGGAACACTTCCCTAGAAATAGAATGAAGTTACCTTTTGATTCTATCATTAGAACAAATTATGATGTTGATGCTTCATCTCTTGATGTTACTTGATTCACACTTTCTGCGCCTAGCTGAAAGGCGTTAAAGAAAAGCGCTTATGGGAGACAACCCATGATTTTACTTCTGCACTTTTGTTTTATATTTGAGTCTTGGAAGTTGTTACTACTGTAGCAACCTCTCCTTATCTTAATTTTTTTGCATTGTTGTGCCAAGTAAAGTCGTTGATAGTAAGGTTCATACTAGATTTGGATTACTGCGCAGAAACAGATTTCTTGCTGTCACGAATTTGAGCAGTAGTCTCTGTAGGTAACTCAGAAAAATCTGCCAATTTACGTGAGTGAACCACAGATATGTACACAACTGTCATTCAATTTGAGCATTTTCATCTGAGCAAGTCATGTTGCACCTAAAAAATTTGTCTTTACGGACTGTTCTGTTTTGACAGATTCTGCCTTTTATTTCGCATTGCCTGTTTTGCTATGCTTGATGGATTTCTTTATTCCATTAACTTTCAGTAGCTTTGTGCAATGTCCAGAAGTATTAAGAATGATTATGTCACCTCTGAACATGTGAATTTTGATTATGCACTAACCCTCTAATGAGTTGTTTTGAGTCTGGTGTGGAGGAAGTTTTCAAGGATCAAGAGAGGAGGATGATACAATATGATCGAGGAGAGTGAAAGCTCTAAGCTTGGGGATTCCCCGGTGGTTCATCCCTGCATATTTCAAGAAGACTCAAGCATCTAAGCTTGGGGATGCCCAAGGCATCCCCTTCTTCATCGACAACATTATCAGGTTCCTCTAGTGAAACTATATTTTTATTCCGTCACATCTTATGTGCTTTACTTGGAGCGTCTGTTTGTTTTTGTTTTTGTTTTGTTTGAATAAAGTTGGATCCTAGCATTCATTGTGTGGGAGAGAGACACGCTCCGCTGTTGCATATGGACAAATATGTCCTTAGCTTTACTCATAATGTTCATGGTGAAGGTTGAAACTGCTTCGTTAATTGTTATATGGTTGGAAACAGAAAATGCTACATGTGGTAATTGGTATAATGTCTTGGATAATGTGATACTTGGCAATTGTTGTGCTCATGTTTAAGCTCTTGCAACATATACTTTGCACCTATTAGTGAAGAAATACCTAGAGCTTGCTAAAATTTGGTTTGCATGATTGGTCTCTCTAAGGTCTAGATATTTTCTAGTAAGGGTTTGAACAACAAGGAAGACAGTGTAGAGTCTTATAATGCTTGCGATATGTTTTTATGTAAGTTTTGCTGTACCAGTTCATACTTGTGTTTGCTTCAAATAACCTTGTGTGACGCCCCGGAACCGGTACCATGAGGATCCCAGCGATCCCGCCGAAATCCGCACGATATCGATTCGGAGACGCCCTCCGACACGACGTGCGCAACAAATCACACGCGTGATACCAGAGGAATTAACACGAGCGGTAACATTACAACAGGATTACAATAGATCCCACAAGATACATATATTACAACAACGACTCCAACGAGTCAAGATACAAATAGATACATACAAAGATCCAAATCATACAGAAGATCGAATACGTCCGAGTACGGACAAGATACAAATTGGACTAAGAGTCCTGAAGATAACCAGTGGCGTCCATAACCCTGCCCAGGCCAAGCCGGAAGGGTAACCTTGCTAACGTCGTCTTCATCGAACATATCTTCATACCTGCCCGGTTATATCCCGTAGAAGCAGCAATAAGTACGGGTTCATACTTAACAACACTTCAAGACGTATAAGCATTCGTCAACCAGTCGTCCTTTGTACTTGAGGCACGCAGGGGACTTAGAGGACGCAAGAGGAACATCATATGCAATATGGTGTAGTTAAGCGGCAGCGCAAGCACTAAAAACCTATAGAGACACTCTACAACATTCGTCTAATCAGAGAAGGTGAGAGAGCGCATAAGGTAACAGATAAAATACTACACAAACATAACCCAGCCGATTACACATATCCCCTCCAACAATTGCGAAGAGGCAATGTAAAAGGCACTCAACGGTGGACAAGTTTTATTGGGTAACGGTTGTAGTAAGGCTATATTACTACGCAAGTTATTATCAGATTATTAGCAATAAGATAACGGTGTAAGTTGTTCTATGATCAAGCTATACAATTCCAAGTCGTCCATAACCGCGGACACGGCTTATCGATAAGATGTACACCCTGCAGGGGTTGCCCAAATGTAACCATACGCATGCTCGACCCGCTTCTTACAGGCGATGTCTCACAACAAGACCGTTCCCAGTTCAACAAGAAAGTCTAGGGGGGCCACCCAACTAAGCTACCCGTGACGAAGTTCGGCCGTACTCCGAGACGGACTCAGAGGTTGCCTAGGCGTCTAGGCGGGCACTAACGGCCAAGCACTAGATAAGTCGTCTAGCAATTATGCAGTGCAGTACAGAAATAAACCACCCGAAGGCAACAGGAAGTAAACACCCGAAGGCAACAGTAATAAATATGTGTGCACCAAATAAAACCAAGGTTGTGGCCCCCTTTTCAACTAACTCGAGAAAAGGTAATGGGTGAGGGGGGTCCCAGTGAATCCCCACGCATGGGTAGAGCGCTCAATCTCGGAACAGATAACAAGAACTCGGGTCCTAGGGGACATTAGCAAGTCAAAGTTCCGATGCTTTCGCAAAGGGGCTCACAGATGCCTCTGCTTACAATTTTAGTTGTTAACAAATAAGTAAAACATGTGTATCTCCATCAACTGATATAGCATGTGATAACCTCCCAACAACCCAACATATCCCGATAAGATAACAGTAACGGTAACGAGATAAAACAGCACTAGCATGCACTACGACTCGCAAGGCAGACCCGATAACCAAACAATAGCTGTAGGTGGTTGGTGGAGTCAATATAGGCTGCTTGAGGTAACAAGTGGAAGGGACACGTGACAAGAACGCAACTTAAGGATAGCATGAGGGAGAAGGCAAAATAAAATAGGTGAGCGACTCCTGCAGGGACAGGAGTATAAGGGAAAATGCTTGCCTGTTAAAGCTCGCCGAGGAACATCCAGAGAACTTGTCGTATCTCACCACACCACTTCGCGATCCTATCTGGGAAGAAGCAGATGCTGGAACACACAACGTATGCAAGTCTTACTACTACGGATAAAGAAGATCCAGCATGTTCATGATGATATGCATGACATGGCATAGATGGTGCAATGCATCTTATCCAATTTAATCGGAGTCGGAACCCCGGACAAACAAATTAGGTTGGAGTTGCATTTTCTACCAGCAAAGTTAAGGGTTGAATAGCATGGCATAACATGGCAGGGGTGAGCTACTTCAATATTAAACGGAGCGGGGAAAACCTAGTTGGAATTCCGAAATACTCCGCATATATGTGAGGTGGAAATGCACAACTATCAACGCGTGACATGATGCGAGATGCAAACAGATGAATGGATAGCATATTCATGTTCAGTGCATTTTTCTGATCAAAATTCATATACAACACTTTTAATTTCGAGTTACCAATTAAAAGTTATTAGCAGCTTAGTTTTTATTAGTTAAAATAGTAAAACAGGGTTTATTTTTAATTGGGGAAGGACCCGAAAATCATTTTCGGTCGGGGGAAGGACCCCGGGTTACTTTACAGACATGCAGGGTGTTTTCTCAAAAACAGACACAGGCAGGGGCTGCGGGTTCAGAGAAAGAAACAGGCAGGGGCCTTGATGCAAAGATGCCAGATCTAGATCTGAGACGCGTTTTCTCACCAACACGGGATCTAGCCCGAGGCGCTGGCAGGTGGGGCCGGGAGGTCGAGGTGGCGGATGACATGGCGAAGCTTGTCTGTGCCGCACGGAGGGTGTTCGACGCAGGGGCTTGCCGCGCGCGTTCTCGGCGACGCGGTCACCGCGGCACGGCGATGAAGGGCGCGGACGAGGTGGCGTGTTCCAGGGAGCAGGAGGAGGCGCGTTCGACGCGTCTCGCCTGCGCGGGTCACAAGGAGGCAGCGGCGACGTCGGGGGACCACCGTAACTTAGCCGGCAGCGACGACTGCGGAGGAAGGCGGCGGCACACGGTGAATAAGAGGAAACCGGAAGCGAAAAGAAGGGAGAGGAGGTCGAGGGGATGCGGACGTTTACCGAGAAGACGATGGAGAGGTCGATGAAGGCAGAGGAGGGCCGTGGCGGCCGAATTCGGAGAGAAACGCCGGCGGCCGGGGTTGGGGAACGAGGTCATCGGCGGCGATTGGGGAAGCTTCGGCTCGATTCCTTGCAGAGGGAGGTAGAGGATGCCGAGGCGGTTCGATTGACGGTGGCGGCGTCGCTCGGGGTAGCTTGTAGCACCGGCGAGGTGGAGCTGTGAGGTGCTGCCCGGGTTCGTTGCTCACAGAGAGAAGAGGGAAGATGAGGAAAAGAGGAGGGAGTGGCGGCGGCTAGAGGGAGGAAGAGGAGAGGCGAGCTAGGGTTCTGGAGAGGGAGATAAGGAGAGGGGGATCACGTGGTGGAGGGCGTCGGTGGTGGAGGACCACGGCCTCACGCGTCGTGCGTGCCGAGCTGGAAAGCGAGGACGACGACCACGGAAAAAGCAACGTACCGCTTCGGTGCTGGGCTGCCAGGCCGAAGGAAGAAGGGGGAAGAGAAAAAGGGAGACGGGCCAGGGAGGAGGGGAAGTAGTTGGGCCGCCGGAAGAGAGGGTAAAAAGAGGGAGGCCTGGTTGGAGGGGTTAGGGTTTGATTTTGAAAATCCTTTTCTTTTCTCTCTTATTTTCAAAACTGTTTTGGTATTTGAAAACAAAACCAAACAAAACCAAACCATTTTTAAAACTGTGAAACATTTGAAATAGTTTTATTTATTAATATAGTTTTGATTGTTAGGGTTTTGTTAAGAGAAATAGAGGGGGGAGGTTTATTATAAAACCATATGAGAGGGAAACACAAATAGTTTTTATTGAAGAAATAATTTTGATTTAATAAAATCTTGTGAATGATAGGATGCATGATGCATGATGATGCATAAAAGGAAAGCACAAACAAATCTAATATGGGATACTACCCTGGGCCGTTACAATCGACACCACTAACAAGGAACCTCGCCCCGAGGTTCCACCTCAAGGTACGGGGGAGAGAGGTGAACTATCGGGTCTTCAGACGACGTGTTGATCTCCTCGACACCACTAACAAGAATTGTTGCTCCATGTTGATTGGCGACACCACTAACAAGAAGTTGTTGTTCCGCTGTTGATGATGAGCTTCTGCTGAGATCCTCCGAAGATCGGACCTAACAGGTGAGGGGCAAAGATCGTCCAACCCACGTCGGAACCTAAGACTCGGAGAAGAAGATAAGAGAAGAATCAAAACTCGCAAAGGTAAGAGGAGAAAGAATATAGGTAAGGAGAAAATTCAGAGCTAACCAGATCTATCCAACGAATTTTAGAAAATAGTTTTGGACGCTCTAAACTCAACGACCGTTGGCAAGGTTATCCTATAGGCTGGACTAGTGGGGTACCGTCAACCTGAGCTCTAATACCAACTTGTGACGCCCCGGAACCGGTACCACGAGGATCCCAGCGATCCCGCCGAAATCCGCACGATATCGATTCGGAGACGCCCTCCGACATGACGTGCGCGACAAATCACACGCGTGATGCCAGAGGAATTAACACGAGCGGTAACATTACAACAGGATTACAATAGAGCCCACAAGATACATATATTACAACAACGACTCCAACGAGTCAAGATACAAATAGATACATACAAAGATCCAAATCATACAGAAGATCGAATACGTCCGAGTACGAACAAGATACAAATTGGACTAAGAGTCCTGAAGATAACCAGTGGCGTCCATAACCCTGCCCAGGCCAAGCCGGAAGGGTAACCTTGCTAACGTCGTCTTCATCGAACATATCTTCATACCTGCCCGGTTATATCCCGTAGAAGCAGCAATAAGTACGGGTACGTACTTAACAAGACTTCAAGACGTATAAGCATTCGTCAACCAGTCGTCCTTTGTACTTGAGGCACGCAGGGGACTTAGAGGACGCAAGAGGAACGTCATATGCAATATGGTGTAGTTAAGCGGCAGCGCAAGCACTAAAAACCTATAAAGACACTCTACAACATTCGTCTAATCAGAGAAGGTGAGAGAGCGCATAAGGTAACAGATAAAATACTACACAAACATAACCCAGCCGATTACACATATCCCCTCCAACAATTGCGAAGAGGCAATGTAAAAGGCACTCAACGGTGGACAAGTTTTATTGGGTAACGGTTGTAGTAAGGCTATATTACTACGCAAGTTATTATCAGATTATTAGCAACAAGATAACGGTGTAAGTTGTTCTATGATCAAGCTATACAATTCCAAGTCGTCCATAACCGCGGACACGGCTTATCGATAAGATGTACACCCTGCAGGGGTTGCCCAAATGTAACCATACGCATGCTCGACCCGCTTCTTACAGGCGATGTCTCACAACAAGACCGTTCCCAGTTCAACAAGAAAGTCTAGGGGGGCCACCCAACTAAGCTACCCGTGACGAAGTTCGGCCGTACACCGAGACGGACTCAGAGGTTGCGTAGGCGTCTAGGCGGGCACTAACGGCCAAGCACTAGATAAGTCGTCTAGCAATTATGCAGTGCAGTACAGAAATAAACCACCCGAAGGCAACAGGAAGTAAACACCCGAAGGCAACAGTAATAAATATGCGTGCACCAAATAAAACCAAGGTTGTGGCCCCCTTTTCAACTAACTCGAGAAAAGGTAATGGGTGAGGGGGGTCCCAGTGAATCCCCACGCATGGGTAGAGCGCTCAATCTCGGAACAGATAACAAGAACTCGGGTCCTAGGGGACATTAGCAAGTCAAAGTTCCGATGCTTTCGCAAAGGGGCTCACAGATGCCTCTGCTTACAATTTTAGTTGTTAGCAAATAAGTAAAACATGTGTATCTCCATCAACTGATATAGCATGTGATAACCTCCCAACAACCCAACATATCCCGATAAGATAACAGTAACGGTAACGAGATAAAACAGCACTAGCATGCACTACGACTCGCAAGGCAGACCCGATAACCAAACAATAGCTGTAGGTGGTTGGTGGAGTCAATATAGGCTGCTTGAGGTAACAAGTGGAAGGGACACGTGACAAGAACGCAACTTAAGGATAGCATGAGGGAGAAGGCAAAATAAAATAGGTGAGCAACTCCTGCAGGGACAGGAGTATAAGGGAAAATGCTTGCCTGTTAAAGCTCGCCGAGGAACATCCGGAGAACTTGTCGTATCTCACCACACCACTTCGCGATCCTATCCGGGAAGAAGCAAATGCTGGAACACACAACGTATGCAAGCCTTACTACTACGGATAAAGAAGATCCAGCATGTTCATGATGATATGCATGACATGGCATAGATGGTGCAATGCATCTTATCCAATTTAATCGGAGTCGGAACCCCGGACAAACAAATTAGGTTGGAGTTGCATTTTCTACCGGCAAAGTTAAGGGTTGAATAGCATGGCATAACATGGCAGGGGTGAGCTACTTCAATATTAAACGGAGCGGGGAAAACCTAGTTGGAATTCCGAAATACTCCGCATATATGTGAGGTGGAAATGCACAACTATCAACGCGCGACATGATGCGAGATGCAAACAGATGAATGGATAGCATATTCATGTTCAGTGCATTTTTCTGATCAAAATTCATATACAACACTTTTAATTTCGAGTTACCAATTAAAAGTTATTAGCAGATTAGTTTTTATTAGTTAAAATAGTAAAACAGGGTTTATTTTTAATTGGGGAAGGACCCGAAAATCATTTTCGGTCGGGGGAAGGACCCCGGGTTACTTTACAGACATGCAGGGTGTTTTCTCAAAAACAGACACAGGTAGGGGCTGCGGGTTCAGAGAAAGAAACAGGCAGGGGCCTTGATGCAAAGATGCCAGATCTAGATCTGAGACGCGTTTTCTCACCAACGCGGGATCTAGCCCGAGGCGCTGGCAGGTGGGGCCGGGAGGTCGAGGTGGCGGATGATGTGGCGAAGCTTGTCTGTGCCGCACGGAGGGTGTTCGACGCAGGGGCTTGCCGCGCGCGTTCTCGGCGACGCGGTCACCGCGGCACGGCGATGAAGGGCGCGGACGAGGTGGCGTGTTCCAGGGAGCGGGAGGAGGCGCGTTCGACGCGTCTCGCCTGCGCGGGTCACAAGGAGGCAGCGGCGACGTCGGGGGACCACCGTAACTTAGCCGGCAGCGACGACTGTGGAGGAAGGCGGCGGCACACGGTGAATAAGAGGAAACCGGAAGCGAAAAGAAGGGAGAGGAGGTCGAGGGGATGCGGACGTTTACCGAGAAGATGATGGAGAGGTCGATGAAGGCGGAGGAGGGCCGTGGCGGCCGAATTTGGAGAGAAACGCCGGCGGCCGGGGTTGGGGAACGAGGTCATCGGCGGCGATTGGGGAAGCTTCGGTTCGATTCCTTGCAGAGGGAGGTAGAGGATGCCGAGGCGGTTCGATTGACGGTGGCGGCGTCGCTCGGGGTAGCTTGTAGCGCCGGTGAGGTGGAGCTGTGAGGTGCTGCCCGGGTTCGTTGCTCACAGAGAGAAGAGGGAAGATGAGGAAAATAGGAGGGAGTGGCGGCGGCCAGAGGGAGGAAGAGGAGAGGCGAGCTAGGGTTCTGGAGAGGGAAGATAAGGAGAGGGGGATCACGTGTTGGAGGGCATCGGTGGTGGAGGACCACGGCCTCACGCGTCGTGCGTGCCGAGCTGGAAAGCGAGGATGACGACCACGGAAAAAGCAACGTACCGCTTCGGTGCTGGGCTGCCAGGCCGAAGGAAGAAGGGGGAAGAGAAAAAGGGAGACGGGCCAGGGAGGAGGGGAAGGAGTTGGGCTGCCGGAAGAGAGGGCAAAAAGAGGGAGGCCTGGTTGGAGGGGTTAGGGTTTGATTTTGAAAATCCTTTTCTTTTCTCTCTTATTTTCAAAACTGTTTTGGTATTTGAAAACAAAACCAAACAAAACCAAACCATTTTTAAAACTGTGAAACATTTGAAATAGTTTTATTTATTAATATAGTTTTGATTGTTAGGGTTTTGTTAAGAGAAATAGAGGGGGAAGGTTTATTATAAAACCATATGAGAGGGAAACACAAATAGTTTTTATTGAAGAAATAATTTTGATTTAATAAAATCTTGTGAATGATAGGATGCATGATGCATGATGATCCATAAAAGGAAAGCACAAACAAATCTAATATGGGATACTACCCTGGGCCGTTACACCTTGCTAGCCTAAGCCTTGTATTGAGAGGGATTACTTCTCGTGCATCCAAATCCTTGAGCCAAAAACTATGCCACTTGTGTCCACCATACCTACCTACTACATGGTATTTCTCTGCCATTCCAAAGTAAATTGCTTGAGTGCTACCTTTAAACAATTCAAAATTTATCATCCCTTATTTTTGTCAATGTTTTATAGCTCATGAGGAAGTATGTGGTGTTTATCTTTCAATCTTGTTGGGAAACTTTCACCAATGGACTAGTGGCTTCATCAGCTTATCCAATAATTTTGCAAAAAGAGCTGGCAATGGGGTTCCCAGTCCCAAATTAATTAACTCTCATAATTTTACAAAAAAATAGACACTCCTCCATGGTATGTGATTGTTGGACGGAACCCGAGGATTCGGTTAGCCATGGCTTGAGAAAGCAAAGGTGGGGAGGAGTGTCATCTAAATAAAACTAAAATAAAAAGGCACTCCTTCATGGTATGAGATTGTTGGCAGGCACCCGAGGATTCGGTTAGCCATGGTTTGTGAAAGCAAGGTTGGAAGGAGTGCCACCCAAAAATAAAAATGTTTCATGGGAGCCGCTCTTTGAAGGTTTGTCTGGCAAGGGGGTTAGAGTACCCACTACCATTCGTTGACAACAACAAACACCTCTCAAAATTTACTTTTATGCTCTCTTTATGTTTTCAAAATAAAAGCTCTAGCACAAACATAGCAATCAATGCTTCCCTCTGCGAAGGGCCATTCTTCTACTTTTATGTTGAGACAGTTTACCCATTTCCTTCCACTTTAGAAGCAAACACTTGTGTTAACTGTGCATTGATTCTTACATGCTTGCATATTTGCATTCATCATATTACTTTGCATTGACAATATCCATGAGATATACATGTTACAAGTTGAAAGCAACCGCTGAAACTTAATCTTCCTTTGTGTTGCTTCAATGCCTTTAATATGAATTTATTGCTTTATGAGTTAACTCTTATGCAAGACTTATTGATGCTTGTCTTGAAAGTACTATTCATGAAAAGTCTTTGCTATATGATTCAATTGTTTAACCATTGTCTTTACCATTGCTTTGAATCGCTGCATTCATTACATGTGCTTACAATAGTATTGATCAAGATTATGATGGCATGTCACTTCAGAAATTATCTTTGTTATCGTTTACCTACTCGGGACGAGTAGGAACTAAGCTTGGGGATGCTGATACGTCTCCAACGTATCGATAATTTTTTATGTTCCATGCTTGTTTTATGACAATACCTACATGTTTTATACACACTTTATGTCATATTTATGCATTTTCCGGCACTAACCTATTAACAAGATGCCGAAGAGCCATTCTTTGTTTCTGCTGTTTTTGGTTTCAGAAATCCTAGTAAGGAAATATTCTCGGAATTGGACGAAATCAACGCCCAGGATCTTATTTTTCCACGAAGCTTCCAGAAGTCCGAAAGGGAAATGAAGTGGGGCGACGAGGCGCCCACACAACAGGGCGGCGCGGCCAGGGCTTGGGCCGCGCGGCCCTAGCGTGTGGGGCCCTCGTGGCGCCCCCTGACCTACCCTTATGCCTACATAAGCCTTCGTCGAGAATAACTCCAGTATCGAGAGCCACGATACGGAAAACCTTCCAGAGACGCCGCCGCCGCCAATCCCATCTCGGGGGATTCAGGAGATCGCCTTTGGCACCCTGCCGGAGAGGGGAATCATCTCCCGAAGGACTCTTCACCGCCATGGTCGCCTCCGGAGTGATGTGTGAGTAGTTCACCCCTGGACTATGGGTCCATAGCAGTAGCTAGATGGTCGTCTTCTCCTAATTGTGCTATCATTGTTGGATCTTGTGAGCTGCCTAACATGATCAAGATCATCTATTTGTAATGCTATATGTTGCGTTTGTTGGGATCCGATGAATAATGAATGCTATGTTGTGTTGATTATCAATCTATCATCTATGTGTTGTTTATGATCTTGCATGCTCTCCGTTATTAGTAGAGGCTCTGGCCAAGTCGTTACTTGTAACTCCAAGAGGGAGTATTTATGCTCGATAGTGGGTTCATGCCTCCATTAAATCTGGGACAGTGACAGAAAGTTCTAAGGTTGTGGATGTGCTGTTGCCACTAGGGATAAAACATCAGTGCTATGTCTAAGGATGTATTTGTTGATTACATTACGCACCATACTTAATGCAATTGTCTGTTGTTTGCAACTTAATACTGGAAGGGGTTCGGATGATAACCTGAAGGTGGACTTTTTAGGCATAGATGCATGCTAGATAGCGGTCTATGTACTTTGTCGTAATGCCCAATTGAATTTCACACTACTCATCATAACATGTATGTGCATTGTCATGCCATCTTTATTAGTCAATTGCCCAACTGTAATTTGTTCACCCAACATGTTATTTCTTATGGGAGAGACACCACTAGTGAACTGTCGACCCCGGTCCATTCTTTTACATCGAATACAATCTACTGCAATACTCGTTCTACTGCTTTCTGCAAACATCATCATCCACACTATACATCTAATCCTTTGTTACAGCAAGCCGGTGAGATTGACAACCTCACTGTCACGTTGGGGCAAAGTATCTTGATTGTGTTGTGCAGGTTCCACGTTGGCGCCGGAATCCCTGGTGTTGCGCCGCACTACACTCCGCCGCCATCAACCTTCAACGTGATTCTTGGCTCCTACTGGTTCGATAAACCTTGGTTTCTTACTGAGGGAAACTTACTGCTATACGCATCACACCTTCCACTTGGGGTTCCCAACGGTCGCGTGCTGTACGCGTGTCAAGCTAAATTTCTGGCGCCGTTGCCGGGGATCGAACGCGTGTCCAAAACGTATCAACTTTCCCAAACACTTTTGCTATTGTTTTGCCTCTAATTTGTGTATTTTGAATACAACTAACACGGACTAACGCTGTTTTCAGCAGAATTGCTCTGGTGTCTTGTTTTTGTGCAAAATTCAACTTTCAGGAAAATCCCCGGAATTTATGTCGAAGGGCTTATTTTTTTAGAAGATTCACGGAGCCAGAAGGGCAGGCCTGGGAGAGGCCCAGGGCCCCCACACACTAGGCCGGCGCGGCCTAGGAGGGGGGCGCGCCGCCCTAGTGTGAGGCAGCCTCGGCCAGCCTCTGACGCCCCCTCTGGACTACTTAAGGGTTTCGATCTAAAAACGCGAGACGGAAAGTCGAAGTCGCCAGAAACCATCCAGAACGCCGCCACCATCGCGAAACTCCGTCTCGGGACCAGAAACTCCGTTCTAGCACTCCGCCGGGACGGGGAATTGGAGGAGATCATCGCCATCATCACCACCGACGCCTCTCCATCGACCAGCCATGTTTCCCCCATCCATGTGTGAGTAATTCCCCCGCTGTAGGCTGAAGGGGATGGTAGGGATTGGATGAGATTGGTCATGTAATAGCATAAGATTGTTAGGGCATAGTGCTTAGTGTCTGTAATTGGTACTTTGATGATATTGTTGCAACTTGTTATGCTTAATGCTTGTCACTAGGGCCCGAGTGCCATGATCTCAGATCTGAACATGTTATTGTTTCATGATAATATGCATTGTTTTATGATCTTACCTGCAAGTTGTATACACATGTCGCTGTCCGGAACCCGAGGCCCCAAAGTGACAGAAATTGGGACAACCAGAGGGGAAGGCGGTGATGTGAGGATCCCATGTGTTCACGGAGTGTTAATGCTTTGCTCCGGTGCTCTATTAAAAGGAGTACCTTAATTTCCAGTAGATTCCCTAGAGGCCCGGCTGCCACCGGCTGGTAGGACAAAAGATGTTGTGCAAGTTTCTCATTGCGAGCACGTACGACTAAATATGGAACACATGCCTATGGATTGTTTAGTACTTGGACACCGTTTTATTACTATCTGCAAATGCCCTACTTTGATTGTTACATGAGTTTCTCTCATCCATGCAACGCCCGTTCATCCATCCCTGTGCCTACAGTACTTTAATCCTGCTGTTTACTATAATCACTACTGCTGTCTTTGTTACACTGCTGCTGATATTTCACTACTGCTACTGCTATAAAACTGTTACTACTGATAAACTCTTGCGAGCAAGTCTGTTTCCAGGTGCAGCTGAATTGACAACTCCGATGTTAAGGCTTTCAAGTATTCTTTGTCTCCCCTTGTGTCGAATCAATAAATTGAGTTTTACTTCCCGCGAAGACTTTGCGATCCCCTATACTTGTGGGTTATCAAATAACAGCAGTTAAAATGATCAAAAGAAAGAGGACAATCAGAGCACGGAGGGAAAAACTTACCTCAGTTGGTGGATGATCAGCATCGAATGGCTGTTGGGAAGATATCAGTGGGATTGAATCTTCCTGGCTAAAGAGAGTGAGGCGCCGGACTTCATCAAGCAGTTCCTTTTCGGATAACTCAGCGATATTTACTCTGGTCTCGTCCTTAGGGCCCGAATACAACCACATCGGGTGGGCCCTAGACATGATTGGCTGAACTCGACGTTTTAAGAATACATCGGCTATCTGGGTGCCTATCATGGTTTGACCATCGGATTCCTTGATCCGAAGGAATCTATCGAATAACCTATCGACTGTTGGTTTTTCATCGGGTGAGAGAATATTTTTCCATGACTTCTTGGGCTCGGCCTCCAGAACATCGGAGAATTGGGGGAGCTGGAGGTCGGTTGTTGGTGAATCTTTAATGTAAAACCACTTCAGCCTCCATCCTTGCACGGCTCTTTCATTTTGAAGTTGAAGTACTTAACTTCCTTACGAACAACAAACCCGACTCCACCGATGATGAAGGTCCCACCACTGCAGTTGTATCTTTTCACGAAGAAAATCTTCTTCCACAAACCAAAGTGGGGCTCAATGCCCAAGAACGCTTCACAGAGGGTAATGAAAATGGCAAGATGAAGGATTGAGTTGGGAGTCAATTGCCATAGTTGAATCTCATACACTCGAAGGAGGTGATGAAGAAATTTGTGAGCGGGGAGCGAAAGACCTCGGTACAAGAAAGATAAGAACATCACAGTAAAACCGGCAGGGGGATTGGGCCGTGAAGTCGCACCTGGAAGAATAACGTTCCCCTCGTCGGAAGAAATTATTCCGAGGCTACGGGCCCTCTTCTCATCACGCTTTGTAGTGGTAGAAGCCGGCCAATCGCCGGGGATAGGTACAACCGTGGAGCTTGATGGCGCTGGCGGCACCGGAGCTGGGGGAGGAGCATCTGACGCGCTTCTCCTCGACGGGTTTGGAGGAGTCTTGGCGGCGGCGCCACTGCTCGCAGCACTGGTGGCGAGAGTGGGGTTCTTCCTTTTCACCATTATGAGATCTGAGGGAGATCTGGAAACGGCGGCAGCGGCGCAGTACTTGTAAGCAAAAAGGGTGAATGAGGTAGAAAGGACGCAAGGATGAAGTATGGAAAGGGGAGAGTTTACCCCGAGAGATTATAAAGTAAAAGGAAGTTTGAGGATTGAGCGGGCACGTGTCGTTGTTTCCAATTTATTAAGGAGATTTCTTCTCATCATCGATCGCAGAAATCGAGGAGTCACATTGGTAACTGCACGCAAGTAGTGGTCATTTCTTAAACAGAACCGCGCAGAAGTAGGATGGGCCCGTCAGGTCATGTCCTGTCAGTCAGAACTACAAATAGTAATTACGTCATCAGTGACGTCGTGAAGTCCGCTTGAGGTATCCGAGGAAAAGTCAGAACTATCGGATGGACTGGCTTGAGTCTATGCACGGTTGCAAACATTAGCACCTAGACTCAGGGGCTACTCCCATCGGGAGCGCTGAACGCGCACCCGATAAATTTAAAGTCGAAGAAAGATTGAATCGTTTGGCTCGAATCTGCACCCGGTTGCAAGCATCCGTGCCCAGACTCGGGGGCTACTCCCATCGGGAGCGCCGATTGCGCACCCGACGAACTTTTTTACACTCCAGGGTCATGCCCGGGGACTTGTTTCTGTGTAGAGTAGCGTTGTTTTGACATTGGCAGTTAACCAACAAAGCTGGGCACGTTACTCGATATCCTTTACGCATTAAACTTTACTTGAAAAATTGAAGCCCCGATATAAACATATCGGATGACTTATGAAGACATGTAAAAAGCTTCGGCAGAAGAAAACATTCGAGTGGCTCAACTTGAGTCTATGCACGGCTGCAAGCATCCGTACTTAGACTCGGGGGCTACTCCCATCGGGAGCGCTGGACGCGCACCTGATAGAAGGAGATGATGCTATTGCAAGAAGGACAAGATTTACCAAGGGGAAAGAACATTCGGTGGAGGCATGCTTTAGTCTCTACCCAAAATATCTTCGGCTAGACACTCGGGGGCTACTGACGTGGGCATTACCCTTCGGGTAACTGTTATTGCCCTATCCCGAACGGCCCAACTGGAGGCCCATGAAGACACTCGATGGCAAGGTGGACTACTACGTCGGTGCCGAAGAAGATTCCTTGAAGAACAAGACAAAGAGACGAATCAAACAAGGAAAGTCTAGAACTAGGGTTCTTTGTAACCTAGTCGTACCTGGACAGATCTCTCGAGACCTGGCTCCCTATATAAGGGCCAGGAGAGGGGCTGCCGAGGGACACACGCAATCTTAGCAATTTTAGCCATCGCAAGTCCAGAGCTAGGTCCCCATAGAACTTAGCCTCTCGACGAGATCACAGCCGAAACCTTCGGCACCCCATTGTAACCCGATATTTTCATAATCAAGATCAGACAGGCAGGACGTAAGGGTTTTACCCCATCGAGAGCCCCGAACCTTGGTAAATTGCTCTCCCCGCTTGTTTGATAACCGATGTCTCGTGTCAACCTACAGGATTCCATCTACCCTAAGCCCCAAACTGAGGGCATTGCCGAGGAGTTCCCTCGACAACATGTAACACTGCATACAAAACATGTCATAGTGATGAGCATGTACCAGAAAACAGATATGTACAGATCTGACAGGGGCACAAGCAGCATCAACAAAAACAGCTCAGATAGACACCTATTTGCATCAAAAAAGGATCGACAAACATCAGCTACGAGCTTAACCATATATATGCTGCTACAACTAAATCAGCGGTTGCGGAGGGAGATCCTCGAAATATAACTTAGATCCGTGAATGCTTCAACAGATCCTCACATATGCTCAACGAAATCGACATCGCTTACTAGGAAAAACCACATGAATAGGACGGGCGCGAGTAGATGTAGCAGCAAACAGGATAAAACGTCGAAATCCCCGAATCCCTGCCAGAACAGACGAAGGATGTAACCACAGAAGCAAAAATCACATGCGGTGTTGAAGTCGAGAGAGGAGCCCACGCAAACCAGACCTCACCATTGGCCAGCGATGTAGGGATGTGACCGGCGCGCAACGAAGCCAACCCTCCCCCGCCGAGCGGACCAAAACGGAGCTCCGACGACGAATCAACCGCCAGCCGACATGGTGTACACTCGTCGCGGCCAGGATCTTCTACTCTCCTACAAACCTACGGCGAGAATCACGGGGGAGCGGCGGCGATTTGGCCGTTGGTGCGGGCGGAGCTCCGGGAGATTTGGGCGAAATGGATTCTGTCGGGAGCACGAGCACCGAAATTTGAAACGTCTGGAAATTACTACACGCACCCAACGCGAGGACGTTACGACCAGGTGGGGACCCCACGTGGGAGGACGAGCGATCGCGAGACAGCGCCGTTCGATTGGATCCAATGGCTCAGCCGCACGACCTCGACGTAGGACCAAAACGAGGTCGACTAGGCGATAGAATTTTCGAATTTAAAATAGAATGAAGTTTTGAAATACGATGACCGAATTATCGGTCACGACGGAACGTGCCACCCCTAGTCGGCATCCGACGGCGTTGTAAAGTTCGGCTCCCCTCGCTCGATCTAGCAGAGGGGAAACAGACATGGAGAGCTCGCCGCCCACCATCACCGTCCACGTGAAGTTCGCCGGCCGAACCATTCCGGTGGTGGTTTCGGCTTCCGCCTCCACGGCGGAACTTAAGCTCCTCCTCCAGCCGCTCACCAACGTCCTCCCCCGCGGCCAGAGGCTCATTTGCAAAGGCACCAAATCCCAAACCCTTACCGCCTGAAGAGGAATTTGCTTTCAGTACCCAATCCTTTGGTGGTCTCTTACTCCCCTCCGATTGCAGGAAAAGTTCTCGTGGAAGCAGCGAGCCTGAGCTCGATGCAGGTGGGTAACGGATCCAAGGTTATGCTCATCGCTTCGGAGGGTCTCCATCAGGGGGTAAATCGCCTCGATCTTACCTAATACGTTCCACCTTTCCCTTTCGTTCTACCTTTATCTTTTTCGGACGTTAATAACCATTTGGTTGCAATGGAGCTTAGTTCGTCATACCGCGAGCATGCGCACAAGTTCCATTTCAGTCAGCTGAGCTTTTATGTTGACTCGAAATTGAACGGTAATACTTCGTTATGCGGATAGTGAGCTTGACTTTACTTCAGCCGTCAGTTTGATGCCCTTACTTTTGAATCATTGGGATTTTCTGATGGTTAGGGGAAATTTCTGCAAAGTCATAGTTCCACAATGCAATGTTACACAAACTAAAGCGAGGCAAATTTGAGAGCAGGGCTGACATGTTATCTAATTTGTTACAATCAACTTGTCACTACTTTCCAACAGGACGGTCCTATCACTAAGAATAGCAGTGGTCCGGCAGCAAGTGCAAAGAGGATCTCAAATGTCAAGGAAAATCACACACAAAAACAGGAGATTGTCAGCAAAAGCCGAGCGGAGCGATGGAAGATAACAGGTGTTATTGCATTATCTGATTCCAGCTTAAAGGTATCTGATTCCAACTTGTTTGCAATACCTTTACACAAATGTAAAGCAACACAGTATAGCTGCGATTTGAAGATTGTGAAACATCCAGTAGGCACCATTCTATGAAAACTGAAGTGCATGTGTCAATTGTGGTGCAGAAATACAATCCATGGTTGTTCTCCCAATCACCAAGAAATTCTATTATAACATCAATAACCCATACATTACCTCTAGCTTTCTATATCATGGATTTTAAGCATTTTATTTCTAATTTTGAATGTCTAATTAGACAACAACAACAACAACAACAACAACAACAACAACCAAACCTTTCAGTCCCAAACAAGTTGGGGTAGGCTAGAGTTGAAACCCATAAGATCTCGAAGCCAAGTCATGGTTCCGGAACGTGGATAGCTAACTTCCACGCACCCCTGTCCATGAATATCGACAAAGATTTAGCCATGGACAGGGGTGCGTGGAAGTTAGCTATCCACGTTCCGGAACCATGACTTGGCTTCGAGATCTTATGGGTTTCAACTCTAGCCTACCCCAACTTGTTTGGGACTGAAAGGCTTGGTTGTTGTTGTTGTCTAATTTCCCCCTAGTGTTGCATTTTGGGACTTACTTTTTGTGGTTATCTTTCAAACAGGCAGTACCTGAAGAAGTCTGGGACTGTGGCTCCTCAGTACGAGTACTAGATGTCTGTAACAACTCTATTGAAGCAATTCCACAGAAAATTGTTGCCCTTAAATCATTAAATGTAATTGTTCTTTCCGGACTAGCTGGTTGATCGATTTTCTTCTTTCATAGGGAGATGTATCTGAAAGTTCATATTTTTGTTCTTGTAGAAATTGTTGGTAACTGCCAATGATATATCTGATGAGGGAATCTGCTGGGAAGGTCTATCACGTGTTCAGGGACTAATAGTTTTATCTTTAAGCCAAAATCGGTAGGTCTGATTGCTCAGAATCCTGTTATGTTATTCGTACTGAAAATATTATTTTGCAAGGGGGTAGAGAAAAACCTTAGTCTCTTATAATCCCCTGTAATATATTATTTCTCCCCATCTATTATATTTGTGCTCTTATGATCCACCTGTAAAATTTTGCTACTATCTCTTATGCGTCTTTCTTGAATCAGCCACTCTGACCATTGACCCAACATGTTGACTGAGAACAACAGATATCTGGCACACAACTGAAACACGCAGCTTCATATGTTGAAATAACAGTAGAACAATTAATATTGTAATTTATTAGATTTTTTTTCTCAATCACTTGTGTTGGAACCCTGTAGTTTCTTACTTGCTTAATTATCTGGGGCAAGTTGCACTTCTATCTAGTAATCTTTTGTGGTTGATTGTACAATTAAAACTAGTTTTACTTTGAGTTATCAAAATAACCATTACATTCTTGTTTACGATCTGGTTCTTGACTACCACCATTTAAAGAACTCGTCACTTGACTTTCCTCCTGCTATCGAGATGTATGTATAAAATTACCTTCCGGCGGAAAGGGATTGTTTCATAGTCCCCTTTAAAACAAAATACCTCTTTCCCACTGACTTTTACTTGCAAGACTAAACAGTCTGATCTTTAGTCTGGACATGCATCTTTAGAACACAGGAGAACAAGATGGTGCGTTTATATATTTTGGCTTTACCTTGCAGATTGGTTACTTTACCTCCGAGTTTGGGCTCATTGACCTTTCTACGTGAACTTCGCATTGCAAATAACATGCTTGGTAACCTACCTGTTGAAATAGGTTTGCTGAAGCAGCTAGAGATCTTGATAGCAAATAATAATAGGTAATGTGTTGAACTCACCAGTTGCTGGACTTGCAGCACCTCATTGATGTTATCTCATGTTTTGATATGCTGACATCAGAATATACACTTTCTACTTAGGATTGCTTAGTGCTAGGATTGCTTATCTGTATGTTCAATTCTTAATTTTCTGATGATGATCCCATCATAGTTTGTAGGGTTGGAATGATGGAAAAAAACGTCAGGTTTGTTAGTGCTAATTTCTATAATGATCTTTAATACTTGCAGGCTTGCATCTTGCAAGTTGTACTATAGATCTTGTAAGCTGTTCCATGAACATCCTGTCGTGCCTAAAAATATGGGAATTACATTGGTATTGTTTGGTTCAAAAATTTAAAGCTTTGAATGCTAGAAGTTCTACTATAGATCTTCCACTTTCTGACATGATATTCACTTGTTGGCAGGATAACGTTGTTGCCTTCCTCTATAGGAGACTGTGAATCTCTCATTGAGGTGTGTGCCTTTTCTCTTTTCCCCCCATTTCTGGTCCTTACATTCTTCTATGGCAGTACATACTGAGCACTCCGGTGCATTGGTTACACTGGTTTGAGGAATTGGATGAGGCGATCCATGTCCTGTCCGATCCCCACCCTGAACTTAATTCACTTGTTTGGAGGGGTGGAAAAAGTTGTTCATCACCAATTCATCCGTTGTACACCAAAAATAAGTGATGATCCAACAATGCACCCACCTATCCTAGTAACACCTCATGAACTCTTTTGGTCTTGCATTTGGCATTTTAATTCACCAAAGTTGTCTTCATCAGGTTAACTTATCATCAAATCTTTTAGCTGAGCTACCAGAGGCTTTTGGAAACCTTCAAAATCTAAAGGTATGTCCCTATAGCTACATGTGAAGAAGTGCTCCCAACCAAATACTCCCTTCGTATTGGTTGTAACATCTTATATTATAGGATGGAAGGAGTACATGCACATGTAGTACTAAAATATGTTTCATGCCTATTATATTAGTCCCTCCGTTCCTTTTTGTGAGGTGTATAAATACTGTCCAAAGAAACAGTGCAAAGTTTGACCAAGTTTATAGAGAAAAAACTATCAGCATCTAAAATACTATATTTCATTTGATAGTTTTTAATAAAGAAATATAGCAGCTATTCTTGTACGCTCTATACCATAACAATATAAGCCGCTATTAATGTGAAATATTTTCCTTCATGCTATTTTCTGACCTCATGACTTGCGAGAAAGAAAATCACGATGGTTAAACTGTTTGGTTGTATTGCACTTCTTTACTAAATTAGAGCATGGATTAGTTCCATTTTATTTAGTCGGTACTTGCTATCTTGCATTTATGTGACTTATCGTTGCTCTCTTATGCTGACAAGAAAACACTGTAGTATTCATTGTTTGTAAAACCTTTCTTCCAACAGACTTTGATTATAAGGAATAATGGTCTTAATTCCTTACCATCAACTTTATTCAAGAAGTGCTGGCGGCTGACCACACTTGATCTCCATGGCACTGGAATCACAAATGATATTCTTCGACAGGTATAAGTTCCCGAAAAGGCTCACACATTGTTAGTTTTCATCATCATTCCAGTGGAACTAAGAAAGATGGCTACATGCTTACCTTTGGAGTTGGAAAATTCAGCTTCACCATCTGAAATCTCCTGCCACCATAATGAAGTTTCCATATTTATACAACCATATTAATAAGTGCTCTATTTGTTCCGACATTCGATGAAATTCTTTACCTTTTCTTGAAGAAATATGGTGAGATTCGTTTATTGCATGTTGGGCCTTGTCTTGGATGGAGACATTTTACAGCGCTGATGCCATTTTACTTGTCTGAAGCAGGTTGAGGGCTGGGAGGAGTTTGATGAACGTAGGCGGCAGAAGTATCAAAAACAGCTGGATTTCCGTGTGGGATCATCAGGCGTCTTCGATGAAGGTGCGGATGATAGCGACAGGCGTTCATAATTGCTTCGCTTGCCATGTGATTTTCTGCCTCTTGAACAAACCAAGAGCTGATGTTAATCCTAACATTGTGGATGCATACCTGTGTTTTCTTCTCTTTTTTCATCACGCTTTAAGACCAAGAGATGGAAAAGGGTGGTTACTCTTTAGTCACTAGTAATATTCGCATGTATTGTAGCTTCTAATGCTTACATAAAGGTAAAAAAATTGGATATTGTCTAGTACGTTGTTGCGAAAACTGATATGTCAGGTGGATTAACCCGCTAAGTACGTTCACGTATCTATGCTACTGGATGACAGACCACAGACCGATTTGCCCCACTACAAAGATTGTGTCTAGGAATGTCATGAGAGAGAAATCGCTCATATTTCATCAATTCCTGGCTGAGTTAAGAACTCTAAAAGTAGAACCAATAGCAGAGAAGGTATATATGATATACATGTTATAAATATTTTCCTTAAAAACACTTGTTGCGGTTTACAAAGTATTTGATATTTGGTCTTTGAGAAAAGTAGAACCAATAGCAAGGGAAGTCATCAATAGAGAAGGTATATATGACATACATGTTATAAATATTTTCCTTAAAAACACTTGTTACGGTTTACAAAGTATTTGATATTTGGTATGTTTTATTGGAAAACTAAACCTACTGTTTGAGAGTTGTTTGGATAAAATGAGGTGATAATGCGTGTTGATGGCAAGCAAGATAGTTGATGGCCAACGAACACTCTCCCTCAACATCTATCATTTGAATTAGTCAAATGGATATTGATAAGGGGTGGCCCGATCTTCTCAGTAAGCAACGGTGGTGATGATGATCACGGGGTGATTGCAGCGGAGGTAACTTGTTGAAGTGGATGATAACTTGTATGATGTAACGAGATCTCTCGATTGGTCCCTGTCGCCAATGCAACAGCTCTCAACCCTGCAAGATATTCGCAACTCCACACACTTGCGCACGTAGCCGCCGACCACGAAGCGGTAAGTTGCAACCTTCTAATTCCCAATGGAATAGCAGATCACACAAGACTTTCAGATCTACACAATATCAAGCAATATGGTGTAGGGATTCAATAGTTTTGCAGAGCAAACAACTAAGAACTAGGGTTTATCTTAAACGTGGTCTCAAGCAACTTTGGGGGCGTCCTGGACACTTATATAGGCGTCCGGGACGACCTCAGATCGAAAAAGTACGAGAATAACCGACCCAGAATAGATCTGGTCGAGACAGACTCGGACACGGTCGGTCAGGGGGCCGGTCGACCGGGCCTGGGACCGGGCTGGCCGGTTCAAACCGGGCTAGGGACCGGGTGGCAACCGGGCGGGTGAATTGTTGCGTAGTAACCCGTCCGGTTGGCATCAGCATGGCGCCCGGTTGGCGCCGGGGTGAATCCGGTCTGCCGCCCGGTTGGACCGGGCCAGCGACCGGGCGCGCCGGCGTGGCGGCCGGTCTGACCGGGTGCTGGGCCGACCTGGACTTCTTCTGCTCCTCTCGCGCATGCCTCCCGCTCCTCCGTCGCGCGACCATGAGATATCTTCATGTCCAGCTCCATGTCCAGCTTCACGTCCATCTTCACGTCCAGCTGCTCCTCTCCTCCTCGTGCGATGCTTGTCTCCTCTTCATACCTGATGATACATAAGTAGCAAGACTTAGGCAGTATAAAGTTCTCATCAATCAAAGTATCGTTTAGAAACAAGTTCACCTGTTGTTTAAGTAGCTTCGCACGAGCCATTGTAATAGGTCCAATCCGAACTTCATTGGACTTGAGCTTCACAGCAGGTTCATCTTTATCTTATAATGATGGAGGTAGTGGTGTGGTAGGGATGTCCTCATCATCCCCCCCTTCAAAAGGCGTCGACCTCGACGCTCCAAGGTCTTCTCTGTCATATGGTGTCAAATCAGCAACATTGAAAGAATTACTGACACCAAACTCATCAAGTGGAAGATCTATCGAGTATGCATTATCGTTGATCTTGGCAAGCACTTTGTAAGGACCAGCACCACGAGGAAGCAACTTGGACTTCCGCAGCTTCGGGAACCTATCCTTGCGAAAATGTACCCATACCATATCACCAGGCTTGAACAACATCTTTTTGCGCTTCTTGTTCATCCTTGCAGCATTGCTCTTGCCTTTCTTCTCTATCAACTCTTTAGTCTTCACATGGATCTTTCGCACAAAATATGCCCTCTTGGATGCCTCCATATTAACTCTCTCATGTATGGGCAAAGGCAACAAGTCAAGTGGAGTAATGGGTTTGAAACCATACACCACCTCAAAAGGACACAGCTTCGTGGTAGAGTGTACCGCCCTGTTGTAAGCAAACTCCACATGTGGCAAACACTCTTCCCACTCCTTCAGGTTCTTCTTGATCATGGATCTCAACAGTTGTGACAAGGTTCGATTCACCACCTCAGTTTGACCATCAGTTTGGGGATGACAAGTAGTACTGAAAAGTAGCTTTGTCCCCAGCTTTCCCCATAGCGTCTTCAAAAAGTAGCTCATAAACTTCACGTCACGATCAGAAACAATAGTCTTCGGGACTCCATGTAGTCGTACAATCTCCCTGAAAAACAGGTTAGCAATATGCGACGCATCGTCGCTCTTGTGGCAGGCAATAAAGTGTGACATTTTAGAAAATCTGTCCACTACCACAAATATAGAATCATGGCCTCTTTTAGTATGCGGCAAACCTAACACAAAATCCATACTAATATACTCCCAAGGTGTAGTAGGTGCCGGTAAAGGAGTATACAAACCCTGAGGCTTCAGCTTGGACTTGGACTTTTTACAAGTAATGCACCTCTTCACATACCTGTCCACATCTCGCCTCATCTTTGGCCAATAAAAGTGATCAGCGAGCATAAGTAGCGTCTTCTCACGCCCAAAGTGACCCATCAAACCTCCAGCATGTGATTCCTGCAATAAGAACAAAAGCACAGATGATTCTGGAACACATAGTTTGTTAGCTCTAAACAAGAACCTATCATGTATGTGATATTTTTCCCATGCTTTACCAATAACACACAAGCGGTATGGTTCAGCCAAATCATGATCAGTGGCATACAAATCACATAGTACTTCTAATCCAGGAATTTTAACATCAAGATGAGTTAATAGAATAGATTTCCTAGATAGAGCATCAGCAACAATATTATCTTTTCCCTTCTTATGCTTAATAATGTATGGAAAAGACTCAATGAACTCAACCCACTTAGCAAGACGCCTATGCAAAGTAGATTGGGCTTTCAGATATTTCAAAGCTTCATGATCAGAATGTATGATAAATTCTTTTGGCCACAAATAATGTTGCCAGACCTCAAGAACTCTAATTAAAGCATACAATTCTTTATCATATATAGGATATTTCAACTTAGCACCAGAAAGTTTCTCAGAAAAATATGCAATTGGGCGACCCTCTTGCATCAACACAACACCAATTCCAATACCACTAGCATCACATTCAATCTTAAATTGCTTATTGAAATCAGGAAGTGCAAGCAACGGTGCAGAAGTTAACAATCTTTTAAGTTCATCAAAAGCATGATCTTGGGCAACGCCCCACTCAAATGCAACACCCTTTTTAGTCAATTCATTCAAAGGTGCAGCAATAGTACTAAAATTGGGCACAAAACGGCAATAAAACCCAGCTAGACCATGAAAACTTCTTACTTGACTCACATTCATGGGAGTAGGACAATTTTGAATAGCTTCAATTTTAGACACATCTACTTCTACTCCATGCACTTAGAGACAACATAACCCAGAAATATGACCTTATCTTTGCAAAATGTGCACTTCTCAAGATTACCATAGAGTTTACTATCACGCAACACTTGCAAAACATGTCGAATATGTATAGTATGATCAGATTCATTGCGGATGTAGATTAATATGTCATCAAAATACACAACCACAAACTTGCCAATAAAATCACGCAAAACATGGTTCATCAGTCTCATGAAAGTGCTAGGTGCATTAGTTAAACCAAAAGGCATTACTAACCACTCATATAAACCAAATTTTGTTTTAAAGGCTGTTTTCCACTCATCCCCTTCTTTCATCCTAATTTGATGATAACCACTACGCAAATCAATTTTAGTAAAAACAGCATCACCACTCAATTCATCTAGCATATCCTCTAAACGGGGAATAGGATGCCGATATCGAATAGTAATGTTGTTTATCGCTCTACAATCTACGCACATACGCCATGTACCATCTTTCTTAGGAACAAGAATAACAGGAACAACACAAGGACTAAGGCTTATGCGGATATAACCTTTATCGAGTAGCGCTTGTACTTGCTTCTGTATCTCCTTCGTCTCTTCGGGGTTCGTTCTATATGGTGCCCGATTGGGTAGCGAAGCTCCGGGAATTAAGTCGATTGGATGCTCAATACCTCGCAATGGTGGAAGTCCTGCGGGTACCTCATCCGGAAACACGTCGCCAAATTCCTGCAAAACATTAGAAACACCAAGAGGAAGAGGGGTCATATCGTTAGAAACCAAAACCGTACCCCTGTACAAGAGCACAAGAGGCATGGCTGTAGGACCCTCGCTAAATTCTCTCATGTCTTCTTTGGTGGCTAATGAGACTAAGGAATTCACTCTCTCACTTTTCGTTATATCACTCACGACATTACAATTTTCTCTCCTATCTAAATTTGATGTGGTGACATAGGCTGTAAGTTAATTTTCTTGCCCTTGAACTCCAAGTGATATGTATTGGCACGGCCATTGTGTTGCACAGAACGGTCATAGAGCCAAGGCCGACCCAATAATAGGTGACACACCGTCATAGGAACCACATCAAAATCAATGGAATCCTTATACTGTCCAATAGCAAATTCAACACGCACCATGTGGTTTACCTTCATCTCACCATTGTCGCTCAACCACTGAATATAGTATGGATGCGGGTGCGGTAGATACTTCAACTTCAGCTTGGTACACAACTCCTTGCTTGCTAAATTGCGGCAACTCCCGCCGTCAATAATGACCCTGCAAGCCTTGTCAGGACCAACTAAAGCCTTTGTTTGGAACAAATTGCAGCGCTGAGTAGATGCACTAGGCAATACATTAAGAGCACGCTGCGACACAACAATAGTGCGAGCATCAGACGGATATGCATCTTCACCATCAGTGTCATAGTCATCATCGTCTGGAGCATTAAGATCAACATCATCTCCAGTCTCATTCTCATTGTCCTCATTGATAATCATGACTTTACGGTTAGGACAATCCCTCTTGAAGTGAACTTTGCCACCACATGTATGACAAGCCATATCACGATTGCGCGTAGTAGACATGTTAGAGCCACTCGTACTTGCAGCAGATTCGGACTTCTTTGTGTTAGACACATTGGAGACCGGCTTGCTAGACGGAGTAGAGTAGGGTGCGGAGCGCGTCGATGGCGCCGGCGCCGTAGGTGGGGGCGCACGAGGCATGAAGCGCCCAGCTCCTGAAGTTCGACCTTTAACCTTTGCTTCGTCATCCAACTATGATTCAGCTTCTCTTGCATGATGTAACAATTGATTCATATTGGTGTAACTGTAGTGGCGAACAATGCCTTTGATATCATACTTCAAGCCGTTGAGGAAACGCTGCATTGTCATCTCAAGAGACTCACGGACACGGCCACGCTGCATAAGCATCTCCATCTCCATGTAGTATTCATCCACAGTCTTCACACCTTGTCTCAATAGGGTCAACTTATCAAATATATTCCACAAGTAATTTGTAGGCACAAAGCGAGAAGTCATCGCCTCCTTCATAGCACGCCATGTGTGAATAGGTTGCTCACCATCCTCGTCTCGGTTACGAACAAATGCATCCCACCAACGCAATGCATAGCCACCAAATTCGGAAGAAGCAAGCTTGATCTTCCTATCTTCAGTGTAGTTGGGATGTAAATTCCATAACTTCTCAATCTTGAGCTCCCAAGTGAGGTATTCTTCAACATTAGCACCTCCTTCAAACTTGGGTATGGAGAATTTAGGCTTACCCAATCCATCTTCTTTCTCAAAACCACGACCAGGGCGTCGTTGGTCAATAAGACCACGAGGGTGATTACCACGTGGCGCACCACGAGCATTGTGTGCGTCATCTTGAAGCTCAGGATCTTCGTCGTCGTCTTGTTGTTGTTGATTGGTGAGATTTTCAACCGTCATTTGCAAAGTTTAAAGAGCGCGTTGGATATCCGTCATTTGATATTTCATTGTAGTGACGATCTCACATGTAGTATCCAGCTTCTGGGAGATCCCTTGGACCGTTCCCCTAAGAGCATCACTTTGAGTGCAGGATTCACGTCGCATCTCATTACGAAGAGCTTGATACTCCCTCCATGTGATGATATATGCAGAATCCTTGTTTTCCTGGTTAACAATTTTTTCATCACTAGCAGACATGATTAGTAGGTTAGTGCACTAAATCAAAAATATTTGGTGGTACTCTCACAACTCACTCAAAAACTGATAAGAAAAGGAGATCTTACCATTCCAAAATAAATTAGTGTTGCTTACCACTTGTAGTAACAACTAGTGCACATATGTAGCGAAGCGAATATCAAGGGTATAAGAACAAATCACATGGCAAAGCAGGATATATGTGGGGCTGTAGGTGGGCTACCTATTTGCACCAATAAAAAGCTCTAGCGCTGACCGTAGACAACCAATGATACTCACACAAGGCGATAAATGTGGCAATGCAACTATATGGATGAAAGGTTGCAATGCACTAGAGATACGCTAGCAAAGCTCAATGAAACAGGCAGAAGATTGCTCAACTACAGGTGCAGTAAAGTAAACTTAGGCCTACACTTGATTCTTCTAGCACTTCACTTTTCTTTTTGGATTTTCTTTTTGTAGAACACGCAGCTATGTAGCTCTTTTTGCTTCTTTTCTATTTTCTGTTTTTTAAACTCAACTCCTTGATAACACGGCCAACAAAATATGCAAAGCACCAAACCCTAATGAGCAGCCTGTCGAGCGGTAAAACTAGTCTCTTCTGGGGAAGTTCCTAGTCACTTATATCGATAGGTTGTGGCTATGGTTGGGAAAAGCACACTGTACGCTATGTGGACTCGGAGTAACAATAACTAAAACTAGATGAAAGTAGAGACTCAAACCCTAAAAACTAGATGAAAGAAAAAGATACGCAAAAATAACTACGAAAAGCAACTAAAACTTGAAATTAGTGCAATCTAAGGCTATGGCAAACCCTAACCCTAATTTTTTTTGCCTTTTTCTGGATAGGAAACACTCACAACTCAACTATGGGGTGGATTGTGGATGGCTTACCGAGGGAACCCGAGAATCTGATACCAAGATGATAAGGGGTGGCCCGATCTTCTCAGTAAGCAACGGTGGTGATGATGATCACGGGGTGATTGCAGCGGAGATAACTTGTTGAAGTGGATGATAACTTGTATGACGCAACGAGATCTCTCGATTGGTCTCTGTCGCCAATGCAACAGCTCTCAACCCTGCAAGATATTCGCAACTCCACACACTTGCGCACGTAGCCGCCGACCACGAAGCGGTAAGTTGCAACCTTCTAATTCCCAATGGAACAGCAGATCACACAAGACTTTCAGATCTACACAATATCAAGCAATATGGTGTAGGGATTCAATAGTTTTGCAGAGCAAACAACTAAGAACTAGGGTTTATCTTAAACGTGGTCTCAAGCAACTTTGGGGGCGTCCTGGGCACTTATATAGGCGTCCGGGACGACCTCGGATCGAAAAAGTACGAGAATAACCGACCCAGAATAGTCTGGTCGAGACAGACTCGGACACGACCGGTCTGGGGGCAGTCGACCGGGCCTGGGACCGGGCTGGCCGGTTCAAACCGGGCCAGGGACCGGGTGGCAACCGGGCGGGTGAATTGTCGCGTAGTAACCTGTCCGGTTGGCATCAGCATGGCGCCCGGTTGGCACCGGGGTGAATCCGGTCTGCCGCCCGGTTGGACCGAGCCAGCGACCGGGCGCGTCGGTGTGGCGGCCGGTCTGACCGGGTGCTGGGCCGGCCTGGACTTCTTCTTCTCCTCTCACGCATGCCTCCCGCTCCTCCCTCGCGCGACCATGAGATATCTTCATGTCCAGCTCCATGTCCAGCTTCACGTCCATCGTCACGTCCAGCTGCTCCTCTCCTCCTCGTGCGATGCTTTTCACCTCTTCATACTTGATGATACATAAGTAGCAAGACTTAGGCAGTATAAAGTTCTCATCAATCAAAGTATCGTTTAGAAACAAGTTCACCTGTTGTTTAAGTAGCTTCGCACGAGCCCTTGTAATAGGTCCAATCCGAACTTCATTGGACTTGAGCTTCACAGCAGGTTCATCTTTATCTTGTAATGACGGAGGTAGTGGTGTGGTAGGGATGTCCTCATCAGATATGGATAAATATTTTCAATTGTTATGAGTGTGAACCTTATTTGCATGTCTTGCATCTCGCAAGACAATTGTTCATATGAGTCGGTTGTCCTTCTTATGAATAAAGTATTTTATCTTCACATTTGGTTATGAATGAGTTATCGATGGTGATAGATTGAACGTTTATAAAAACACTAAAATGCTAGAAAATATATCCAAACTTAATAATGACATCATTTTCGAATGACACTACCGTTTAATTCATGTTGGTATTATGTGCTTCATTCCGATGAATCACAAGGTCTTTAGAACTTTGATCTTTTGACACTTGTAAATTATGCCTTAGGAATAAAACTCCGCGTTCTAGTAAAGTGGATTGTGCGCTAAAAATTATTGAGATCATAGATAATGATGTACTGGATTTCAGCAAGTAGTGGATACCATTGTTTCGTAAACTTCATTGTTGATTTAAGTGAATATGTGTATTTTCTAAATGAAACATAACTCTAAAACTATTTGATGGGAGCAAGGAATTTCAGAATGAAGAAGGGTATTAATTAACAAGAAAAAGAGTCTCTGCGATTTGATCAAAGTGGCGAATTTTTTGAGTTATGTTTTCTTGCATATAGACTTGTGAAAGGTCTGCCACAAATTAAAATGTTTGAAATATATCAATGTGTTGATATGACTAAAATATCGTAATCATACTCTATTATACGGTTTGAATTATCTCTTATCGTGTTATTATTATTTAGAGTTAGCATTTAAAGAATAGCAAACACTCATTCTAAATAGGGAACCATCTAAAATTCATGAAAATTTTGAGTTACAAGATAATTTTAAGTTAAGATCAATAAAGCTTTGAAATGTATTCTTAGTACTCCCTGCATTCCAAAATGTAAGGCGCCTACGTTTTAGCCAAAAGTCATCATATTCTAAGTTTGACCAAGTTTATACGAGAAAATATGAATATCTACAATATCAAGTGGACATTCTGAGAAACTATACTTTCTACCGAATCTATTGATATTGATTTGGTATTGTGAATGTTTATATTTTTACGTATAAATTTGATCAAAATAAAATTATGTTGACTTTTAACTAAATCTTAGGCGTCTTACATTTTGGGATGAAGGGAGTAGCTATGAATACATCTTCCACAAAACCAGAGGGGCAAAGCTTGTATTGCCAAATGTGGTACCTTCCTGAGAAAGTCTCGTAAAGGATGGTGATGGATGAAAGTAAAACTAAACCAAGGTAATTGATTTTAGCTCCATATACCAGAGTGGCGCAACGGAATGTGTTATGGGAACCAAGTTCTACAAATAGACGAAAGACAAGATGATAATGATCATGACATCTAAATTTAAGTTTTAATAAAGTGAGTAGGATTCAAAAATACATTCTGCCTCATTGCGAAAATATATTCATGATTCACTTGTCTTGGAATAATACATACCTAAGAACTACAAAGAAGCGCTGATTGACCTAAATACGAGAAATGACTTAGAAGTCATGCAATCCTAAAATGAGTTACATTTAAGATTACCAAGGTATTTTGATACTTGATCTTATTAAGTAAATATGTTAATTGATTTTTTAAAAAATAAATGAAACTTCAAGAAAGATATAAAGCTCGGTTTGTCACAAAGAATGGTTTACGGATTCAAAGGATTGACTACAAAATGTAGCGATGCTTGAGTCATTAGGATTTTAACTAGCAAATACTACAATTTGTGAATTGATAAAGTTTGTCAAAACTTGCATCTCTTTCAATATCTATATTAAAGAAGAGCTGTAATTGGTACAATAGGCTGATTTACGAATCATATGAATACTAGTGTATCGTAGCTGGAATTTCCGATTTGATGAATGATCAAAGGATTTTGGGATTACCCAAGATATCGAGAAGACATGCATTTGCAATAAACTGAGTGAGATCTATGTAGCTTTTCGCAATCATCATATGAAGATGACACAAGATGTGTGGGAGCTAAGTGAGTTTCCTCGACTCATATGCAGTTGAGCTCGTTTTTCCTGATCTTAGATATGTGGCTAGCATATTTGAGTGAGAGCTTAACCATGACATATCATGGAAGCTATAAGTGGTACTTATGATTATTTAAAATAGTAAATGTTCTATGAATGAATTTTAAAATTAAATTATTAAAAGGTCTATCAAGATGGTCCAATACGATTTAATAAATATCAAGTCGAGATACTTTCCTAGCTTAGATTCTGATGAAGTTCACAATAGAACTAGCTAACGAGTGACAATGGTTATATGAGAAAAAAGGGACGTGTTACATCCCCTTATGCCTGTTGAAAGGGTGAGGCTATCGACTAGAAGGGGGGGTTGAATAGGAGCTACACAAGTTTTTACCTTTTCAATTTTTAGAGTGGAAGCGGGAAAGTAAAGGTGATTGTTTGAAGTAAACGATGAACCTATATGCGATGCAAAGAGAATGGAAACACAAGTAATAGCGAGCGAGAGAGAGGGAAGCGATACAACCGAGAGCAAGCGGAGATGAGAAGCGATATGTTTCCCGTAGTTCCTTCCACAAGAGCAAGTACATCTACGTTGAGTAGGTGTGGCACCACAAAGGTTCCAACCGCCACAAATGTAGGGTTCGTAGCATAGAAAAAAAATTCCTACCGCAAGAACGAACAACAAACAAAGATCTAATCTACTAGATTGTAGCAATGAGATGGGATCAACATACCCACGAAGATCGCTAAGCGTTTAATGAGATGGATCTCATGGTTGATGTAGTCGATCACTTGCCACTCTCAGGAGTGAGTAGAAGATCCCATTGGTGCCATAATCGAGAAGCACCTCCGCACTCGGTCACACGTACGGTGTTGATGAAGACGTCCCTCTCCCTATTCCAGCGGGCTGCGGAAGTAGTAGATCCTCCTCGGAATCCCGGCAGCACGACGGCGTGGTGACGGTGGTGGTGGAGATCTCCTGCAGGGCTTCGCCGTCGCCGTGCGAGAGAGAGGTGGAGGAGGGTGGCACTAGTGTTTGGAGAGAGAGGGGTGCGGCCAAGGCAGCCAAGGTGTGGCCGGCCAGCACCCTCTCCTCCTCTTTATATAGGTGGAACACCCAAGGGCCCAAGCCTACTCCTCATAGGAGTCCTAGTGCAAACCTACCATAAAATCAAATAGTCAAACCTAGTCAAAGGTGGACTTGGGGTGGGACTTCCCCCCTCCTTGTTGGTTGGCCGGTCAAGGTGGTGGAGTCCACCATGGACTCCACCTTCCCCTTTAGTGGGTCGGCTAGGGTTGGTGGAGTTCCTCCGGGACTCTACCTTCCTTAGTGAATATTTTGGACAGCCATAGAACCTTCTAGAACCTTCCAAACCTCCGATCAAAAATCACCGGATTATTCCCAAACTTGGAATTCGACTTTCCATATATGAATCTTATTCTTCTGCCCATTCCGGACCTCCTCGTGATGTCCTGGATCCCATCCGAGACTCTAAACAATATTCGGTCTCCATCTCATATTCCATATCTACTTAAACAATATCGAACCTAAAGTGTGTCACCCTACGGTTCGTGAACTATGCAGACATGATCGAGTCACCTCTACGATCAATAACCAATAGCGGGACCTAGAGATCCATAATGGCTCCCACATATTCAATGATGAATTTGTAATTGAAAGAACCATTAACATAGGATACCGATTCCCTTTGTCGCGTGATACTTTACTTATCCGAGGTTAGATTATCGGTATCTCTATACCTAGTTCAACATCGTTACCGATAAGTACTCTTTACTCGTGCGGTGATATGACATCCCTTGTGACCTAGTCACATGCTTGCAAGCTAATTGGATGACATTCCACTGAGAGGGCCTATAGTATATCTATCTGTCATTTGGATGGACAAATCTCACACTTGATCCATACGCTTCAATCCACACTTTCCGAATACTTAACACCACCTTTATAACCACCCAATTACGAAGTGGTGTTTGATGTCATCAAAGCATCCATTCGGTGTAGGTGATTAACATGATCTCATGATCGAATGATTAGGTTACTATGTATCTTAAAGCTTGTAGCAAAACGAACTTAATGACTTGGTCATATGCTACGCTTACTATGGGTGTGTGTCCATCACATCATTCTCCTAATGACATGATCTTGTTATTAATAACATCCAATGTTCACGATCAGAAAACTATGATCATCTATTAATCAACAAGCTAGCTTAAAGAGGCTTACTAGGGACTCTTTTATGTTTACAAAACACACAAGTATTAATGTTTCGGGTTAATACAATTATAGCATGGGATGTAAACATTTATCATGAATACTAAGGTATAACAATAACCACTTTATTATTGCCTCTCGGGCATATCTCCAACAACAAAAGCATCACCTTACTCCTTGTGAGCACACCAGAAAGGCGTACCCACCTTGTCCACTAAGCAAGGACGGTAGAGGCAGCTAACCTTTACACAAAGTTTGGGCACACTCCACAAAGGACAGAGGCTCCCAACAACAGCATGAACTAGTCACAAGAAGATCTCAGATGCTCTCAACAACAAGGACCCCCACGAAGGAGATCTAGGGTTTCCAACTCCACAGAGGAAAAGTATGAGATCACGAAATTTGTTGGGTAGATAGGTACATCTAGTCCTCCTCCTTCGATTCCCAAAGTTTGGGTGTGTTTGATTGGCTAGGGAGGGAGATCCACACGATTGAAGCTCGAGAACTATGGATGAGAGAGAGTTCGCGGGCTTTAACTGGAGGAGCCGTGGACGAGCTCGTTCTAGGGTTAGGAATGATTCTTTTTTCCAACCACAACACATGAGCTATGTTGGACTCTCTTGGGCGGGGCCCATCTAGGGAATTATTTTGTGCGTTGAAGATTTTGCATCATACTACTCACCTATTTGGGCAGTAGTATGAATTGTTACGGGCCTTTAGATGCACGAAAATTAACGGCTGTTATATACTTAAGGGTACCACAAAACAACCATTTTTATCAGGTTTAGCTTTGTTATTATGAATTGGGTAATGTTGGTCAAGGTTTATGTTTAAGCTAAATGTGTTGTACACCCCTAGAAGTCAGGGTTTCTGTGGATGGCTGTTAGCCAGTTCAATGTTTCCAGTGATCTTGTGCCCTCAAGGAAATGCAACGGTATTAGACTACAATACAGCTTTGTGTGTGACAAGGTATTAACTTGTCAATGCCTACGAGTTGTAGACTAGGGTTTAGTTGGAAGTACAGGGCAAGTAGATCTCGAAGGTTTCAGCCGAAAAGTACTCGACGATTATGAAAACTAGGGTTTGAGGACAATGATTTGATGATTTCTGCGTCCCTCGACTCCCCCTTATATAGGAGGCGGAGCCGAGGGATTCGTGTAGTACAAGTTACAGAGTCCGGGAAGGTTTCTAACTCATCCCGCCAGATTACAAATAACACTTCCTATTACAACTCTAGCTTTCCTTAAATATATCTTGGGCTTCCGAATCTTCTTATTCTTCGGGTAGTGGGCCTTCAGTAAACCCCGGGTACTATCTTCGGCAGGCCCATTTGGGATGCCTATGTCAGTGTGCGCAGTCTTTGAAACTTGTAGGACTTTGGAAAGGGGGGGTTGCACACCCAGAACTTAACAAAATATGCCAATTCATAGTAGGTAAAATTGTGACATCAAATCTTCATTTCTTCAAAGAATGGTTAAAATACAACAAGGTTACATCCAATGTTCAAGAAATCGTTAATCTTAACTTATCGGCCAGCCTCAAAATGAAGATTAATCGCTTATCGTCCGATTAATCGATTTTATCGGTTGCCCATTTATCAACTTAATTTTTTGTATATTCTAATTTGCAGCACTCAATTTTGTATAATATGCTATGTAAAAATAATATTGGAGCATTAAGCAGAAGTATCACCTTGATTATTTGCATTTGAATCAATCAAAATGAAAATTTTGAGCTAATGCACAGTTGTACAAGACCATAGGAAGAAAATAACGACTGCCATACAAAATTTCAGTGAAATTTCACGGACAATCAGCCGAAATATCTGTCACTAGAGTGAAAATCGTGCGAAATATCGGCCCTCAGACGGAAAATCGGCCGAAATATCGGTGCAGCGATAAATTAGCCGATATGATGAAATCTTATCGGTTACCACCCGATTCACGATAAATCGGCTGATAAATCGGTATCTCGGCCGATTTTTTGAACAGTGGTTACATCTGAGTAGGCATCTTCGACTTACCTAAAGACTTGTAAGAACCCTCTAGTTTAGAGAGAAACTGAAAAAAAAAATAATAAAAAAAAATCACACGGCACTGGGGTTCTGACTTCTTCCAAGGGTTCTGTTATCAATAAGCTGGGGCGGCTATGCTTAACCTTTGTGTTGCTGGCAACTACAGAACACTGGTGCTTACCTCTTGTCAAGCTCCTCAATCTAAACTACCATATGAACCTTTGGGTTCCCGTCTCATGCTCCCAATGGAATGGTTTGAACAGAAACATTACCAAAGTAAACATATTAGCAGCAGCATAGGCAGACCCCAAAGCAAGCAATCTCCAATTACCAATTACCGGGGAATTAAGAACCACTATGACCAACGGGATTGTGTAGTATCTAAATTCAACCAACTGAGCAGGGACAAGAACTAGAGCAACTGCGAAAGCAAAGGACAATACCCGAACCCTTGTCTGTGATTTCCCTTCAAGATACAGAAAGAAAATGAAGAATCACAGTTTATTATGCTTTTGAAAATAGCCCTCATCTTCTGAATTAAAGGACAATTTTACCTAGGATGTTGATAACTGAAAACCACGAGTACACATAAATTGGAATCAAATTGTATTTCATCATCCAATGAGCTTGGATGACCTTCCTCCAGATATAGAAGGTGTAGTGTCTATTGTCGCAAGGAGATACGGATGGGCAATACTGCACCAAAACAGGAGACTATTAGGGTTCCACAAACATGCACAAGATGAAGAACATTATTAAGTAGAAAAGGAAAATGGAATTAATGATGATCTGCTGACATATTTTTGACTGCAGTTCTATTTCAGCACCTAAAGTGCAAGAGTTCCAAAGTAAATTTTGTGAGCAGTTGATTGCCGTGTAGCTTCAGTTTTAATTTTAGCAAAATGGTGAGCCGGCACTAACACAAATCTCTATGGGTTCTGCTTTTAACAGTTTAATACTTGGAGCAAACTAAACACAGAAGAGGTGTTCAGGTAACATATACCTAAAGAAATGTATGACTACGAAGCTTAAACCAAGTGCCACAAGCATTGCCAGAGAACTAGAAGCTTTGTTCTTAGCATACCCACGGAATAGCTGTGACACTTGTCTGGGAGTAAAATGCAAGGGTAGGAGGGCAGCAGCTGACACTAGACCGAAGTACAAAAACTGCACAAAATGTGGTGAAACAACATGAGCTTCCTTAGCACCTGCGCCACACAAAGCAAGGGATCATGTTTAGCAAACTATAGATTCCTTAATGAACTGCTAAGCCCAATGAAATACGCAGAAAAATGAGCAGCTAAACGTAAAGATTTACCTAGTACTATGCCACCGTTCGAGATTATAAATGCTACAGATACCACAAGAACTAATGCAAATGGTGTAAAAGTGAATAAAACTTTACACTTTGAGTTCCATAACTTGAAGCTGATATCCAATACTTCCTCAATAAAACCTGCATATTACTCATAAATGTTGGATATGATGTAAAATGGATGGCAAGAAAAAGTAGAGATCACATGATCATGCTAGAATTTTAACCTTTGAACAAATGGCTATTTATCATATTCAGAATTAAACCATATATAAACGACAAGGTTTCTAGTGCTAATGTAGAACAAATCAAGCATATTCTAAAAATAATTCTTTTCCATGTCACAATCTTGGAAGAAAGTTTAAATTATTTTGCAACCCTGATTGCAAAACAATATTAAGCATGTCGTTAACAAATCCTAAAGGGGAGCGGAAAGCTTGCAGAAGAAGTTGAAATAGAATATGAAAATTCTTCAGGGAGTACTTACTGATATTGCAATTAGTAGATCCAGAAACAACTCTCCTCTGTCTTATGGAACTATTAGTTCGCCGTCTTCTCAAACTGGCTGTGTTATCCTTGTCTGACACTTCTGTGCTTGACTTATCAGATAATTTACTGTTCTCGTGAGACACATAGTCACTAAGTGGAAGATCTTGCACATATGTAATGGCACCATTGGCAGAAAAAAATAACATCCATATTATATTAGTTTGCCGGAAAAGTATGGAGATGGCACCGAACTGCAGGTGAAAAGGAATACATTTATTCATAATTGCAGGATGTATACAAAAAGTCTAGATAGCAAGAGTATATTAAGTAGCCATACCAAGTACGGTATGGATAATTGTTACAAATGTGTGACTACCTACAAATCATCAAGCTATAAGGTTCTGTTGTGAACACAACAAATAAACAACAACGTATTTGTGCCCACAAAACGCAACTTTATCTCACCAAAATCTACGAAGCACTTAGTTCAAATACTCACCATTGCACTAACCAAAAACCGTTTCTTCAAGCAGAACAGGTACATCGCAAGAACTGCGGCTAATGATGCAACATCAGTATAATAGAGAAAGGTAAAGAACCAGTGAACCGGATACAACGCTACACAAATAGCATAGGCAGTTGCCTTCGTCTTGCCGATCCCTGGCTTGATACATAGAAGCAGGTCATGTAAAAGAACACCGCAGACCATTTCCATTATGATATTAGTTGACCGGAGAAGTGCTGTGGTGCACAGGTGGTGAAAAGCATCTGCTACCTTAATAGCCCATGCACCGGGGAACAAAGAAGCAAGATACACTAGCGAAATGTAGTACCTACAAAATTGCAGAGAACGGTCCATTACAAGGAAAATTTGAGGTTGATGCAATGAGGAGTTATGTAAACTCACAGGCCAGGAGGTGTTGTGATCATGGGATCCCATGTTAAGAATTATCCGCGGCAATAGCGCTGCGCCTGAGGAACATGGAAGATCTCATCCTGAACAGAAAAATAAAGTGGCAGTGGATATGTTATCATGCTTTATTTGGAAGCATTTGATGCTATCAGCATTGTCAGAACGAATACAAAAAGATTAGAAAAATGCACAGATCTTAAAGATTGCAAATGGAGAAATTGCCATGAAGTGAGCCGAGGAGCCGAGTGACGTGCCAGCGCTACTTCGATAAGCACAGAAGCAGCAAACATATTGATATTCGATATCACTTCATTAGAGGCTGCTTGGAAGATGGACGCATCAGTGCCAGCTTCATTAATACTTCAGGTCAGCTCGCTGACATTTTGTCAAAATCACTTGGGCGAGTAAATTCTCAGGAGCTGCGAGCTAGAATTGGAATAGTCCAGATCAAGTCAAGCATGAAGAACAAGGATCAGTAGCATACTCTGGTTAGCTCTAGTAGTAGAAAGCTGTAGAAAGATAAAGTTTTAGAAATCTGCATGTTGTACCTAGCTTGTATCTGTTAGATGTATATATCTGTATATTGTAGTTTTCCCATATGTTAGGGGGCTTTCTGCATGTGTGCACCTGTACATGTACTATATATTGTGGCCTTTGGCCCCCTGGTAATACAACAAGCATATTGCCCTAACATGGTATCAGAGCAAATTTTGATCCTATTTTTCTTCTAGTCCGTGCGTGGTGCGTCTTGGCTTGTTCCGCCCCCGCGCCTCTTCTTCGCCGGCTGCTGCCGCCGGCCGTCTCCCCCGCCGGCCGCCGCCCCGTCCCTCCCGCTGGCCGCCGCCGCCCGCTCTCCCCGACGGCGCCTCTCCACCGCCGGCCCCCACCTCTTCCGCCGCCGCCCACCCGTTCCGCTCTCCTCCGCCGGCTGATGCCGCCCGCGCCGTTTCTCTCTCTGCCGCCGGCCGCCGCCCTCGCCGCCGCTGGCCGCCGTCCTCTGCCGCCCGTCCCGCGCCTCCCGTCGCCCTCTGCCGCCCGTCCAGGCCCGTCCCGCGCCTCCCGCTGCGCGTCTCTGCCACCGGCCGCCTCACGCACCGGCTCTTTCCGTTCTGAGTTGATTTCGATCTAAAAAAAAGCGAGAAAAAAAGAGCTATGTCTTCCTCGGGCTATGTTGCGATCCCTTGCTGCCCGGTGATCTTCGATGGCGCGAATTACCCTGATTTCGCTGTCTTTATGCGCGTCCACATGCGCGGTCTTCGTCTTTGGGGTGTGCTTTCTGGCGAGGTCTCCTGTCCGCCGCGCCCTGTTCCTCCTACGGTGCCTGTTGCACCGCCACCTGTTGCCCTTGCCCCTGATGCTACTCAGACGGATAAGGATGCAGCCAAGAGTGTTGATGACACTGCTCTGGCTGATTATGACCGGAAGGTCCAGGACCACTCTACTGCCGTTGCGACTTACCGGCTGGATCTGACTGAGTACACTCAGTGGATTGATGAGGATGCTCGTGCTGCTGCTGTTCTCACCTCCAGTGTTACGCCTCGCATGTCTTGCTGAGTTTATGGGTCTTCCCACCGCTGCTGCTCAGTGGGCTTTTCTTCGTCAGCGCTATCAGTCGTCTGGTGATGCTCTTTACCTGTCTGTGGTCCGCCAGGAGCATGCCCTTCAGCAGGGTGATTCTACTATTGATGAGTTCTACACTCAGAGTGCTGCTATTTGGCGTCAGCTTGATTCTCTTCGTACAGCTGTGTGTGCCACTTGTCCCTGCTGTCTGACTGTGCGCGCGGATCTGGAGTTTCAGCGCGTTTTTGAGTTCTTGTCGCGGCTCCGTAAGGAGTTTGAGCCGCGCCGTGCCCAGCTGCTTGCCCGTGGTCGTGTTCCGCTCTCTGAGGTACTTGCTGAGCTTCGTGCTGAGGAGACTCGTCTTCGTGGTGCTGGTCTTCTTGAGGTTCCCTCTGTTCTTGCTGCTCGTGGCCCTCCTGTGCCATCTGCTCGTGGACCTCCTATGCCGCCGGCTTCGTTGCGGTCTCCGTCACAGCCGATACTCCCTACTTCTCCATTCCAGGGTCAGCGTCAGCCCCAGCAGCCTCGTGGTTTGACATCACCTCCTTGCACCTACTGTGGGGCAGAGGGATCCCAGCTTACGCCCGCCGCAACATACTCGTCGTCAGGCTGGTTCTTCAGGATCTTCTGCTGTTGCGCTATCTGTTCAGGATATTATCCGTGGTCTTTGTGGTCTGCTCGCTGGTACAGGCTCTTCCTCGACGGGTACTGCTGGTTCTGTGCCTGGCTCTTCTGGCACCGCGCGACCACCACCTTCCACACAGTCAGATACGTCATCCCCGTGGTATCTGGATTCTGGAGCTTCTTTTCATATGACCTCTGCGTCTTCTATTCTTTCTGCTCTTCGCTCTCTTGTTTCTCCTGTTCGTGTTATCACGGCTGATGGTACCTCTCTCCCTGCCCTAACAGTATCCTATAAATAGCACTATGCAATACAGGCTGTAGTAGCTTTTGGCAGCATCACACAAACATACTACTTCCTCACACTACCCGCGAACTAACAAAAGCTCTAGCTGCGCCTCATGCTTGATTTCGAAATTTTCAATTTCTGGAGAAGTTCAGTTTCTGGATAGCTAAAACACATGCGGGTCCTATGCAAAACAGATAAGACTAACAAAAGCTCTAGCTGCGCCTCATGCTTGATTTCAAAATTTTCAATTTCTGGAGAAGTTCAGTTTCTGGATAACTAAAACACATGAGGATCCTATGTAAAACAGATAGAATGTTCTTTACATGAAAAAGAAAACAATGTTCATCAGTATTCAGCAACATCTAAATCAAGTGACATCTAGCTCAGAAGCTTCGATCCGTATTAGGCTAGTTCAGAAGTAATCAAACATACCGGGGAAGATGGCTCACCATGTAGGGACCAGGAACGACAGAGTCGACCAAAACGGCTACGGGGACAGCCCATGCGGCCACCGCGGCGGCGACGGCCAGCCTCCCCATCCCCAAGACGGGCTCTCAACAACCGAATGCCCACTTCAGATTCAGTTCAGCGCTCAGGGCTCGGGATCACAGGGCTGATGAAACGAATTCGCACGAGGTTTCCGGAGGCAATACGGAGGGGAGAAAAAGAGGTTTGGTGTGTTCGATTCTATCAAGAATGCCATGTCGCGGCGTCGGGAGCGGGTCCGCCGGCGATACGCTTCAGTCCTGCAGCGCCGGCGCCTCGACGCCGGAGGTCTCGAGCTAAACTGGCGGGCCAATCCGATGTACTCGCGGACAACTTATCGGTCCATTAGTATGTCTATCCAATTCACCGGCCCATCCGAGCCCATGCCCAACCACCACATAGTGTCGAGAACGGAACGGGAAAGAGACCTAGGTCTGGATCGTTGCGCCGAGATCTTCCCCTTTGGCGCCGATCTCTCCCACGAGTCGCGGGCACGAAGACGCCGGCAGGCGGCTCCGGCGACCGGAGGCTCAGGGGTCTTGCGCCTCCCTCTTCCACTCTTTATGTGAGCACCCCGTACTCGTCTTCTCCTCCTCCATTTGAAGTAATTTATAGTTTCGTTCTTGAGCTGAAGAGTGAGGTAGAATATTCCAAGGTGCCGCTGCCGGACGCCGGCACGCCCACCATAAACACCCACAACCCCTACCCAACCCACCCTCCACCAGCCCCAGGGGCCAGGTCCCTATGCTCGGCAGGCACCCTAGGTAAGCGATTCCCGTCGTATGGCCTCGAATCCTTCCGCTCTCTCCCTCCTCCGCGCTCTCCTCCACCACGCCGGGGGCTGTTTGGATCACCCTGTCGTTACGCTCGTCGTGTTTCTCTGTGTTCAAAACCTTGTCAACCACTTCCCGTGTGCCTCTCCCGAACGCCTCGTTCGCTCCCAGGTCTCTGAAAATGTTTTTGAAATCAGTTCGTGAGTAGGAATGTTGCGTGCGGTTCTTGGCAGATGAAGATCAAGCTGGCCTTCCACAATTCACTCCATCATGGTTATACCGCTTGATACATTCTTAGATCACTTGGGGCGTCCACAAAACGGACGTGATTTTCTAGCATATATCCCCAGTCCGTTGTAAGCTGGCATTCACCATCTTTACACTGATTGCTATAATCAATTTTAGCAAGATGCCTAGAACGTCTTGAAACAGAGACTTGTTTAATCATGGCTCGTCATCTGTCACATACTCACCCATGCTTCAGGAGGATGGGTGTTATAGTTTTGTTTGTTAGCATTAGGATTCAACATAATTCACCTAATCGTCATCTAGAACCCCAAAACAGTAAATGGATAGGGGTTGAACTAACCAGAATTAGGAGAGTGTCCATGTCGATGGACATGACCTCGTCGTGGCGTCGAGCTTGTCGAGGAGAGGAGACATAGGGCTGTAGTCGTGGACGAAGCCCATGGACGCCGGCACTGGCCGCGGCCGGCGGTGGTGATAGTCTTCTGATCCCCTTGGCCCTCCTTTTAGGATCGGGTAGTTAGGAGTATTGGGGTTTTTGACCCGTACCTATATCATCCCCCGAAAGGAGCTTTCCTCCTCTTTTTGTACGTGCAGGGCCAGGAGTCAGGGACCAAAACCAGGCAGTTGCTTTGAGCCTCAGATCAAGGCTCCAAGGTGAGGGGAACGTGGTGGACCACTTCTCCTTATATTTCTCTCAGTTTGTTATCTGAGATCAATTACAGCATATGCCCACTCTTAATAGAAATAACGTACCAAAGTAGTGTGTTATAGTGGCCAATAAAATGCCGCTAAACCTGAATACTTATAGTACACCATTCTATTTTGAAATGGAAAACATAATACTTTACGGGAGTTGGTTTATTTGACGGTCCTTATTTCCAGGATCAAAAGGCTTTCCATCAACCCATGCTGGCAACATAACCATAAAATGGGTGATAGGCCTTCGACAAATGAATAAAAAAACATACAAAACTTATTTATATGCTCAACAACAGTAGTTTCATCCTAGATTTTATCTTTCACAACATGAAACATATTTTCAATATGGTTTTGGCAACACCATTTGACTTGTTGTTACTCGCATAGAAAACTGTGTGTTCATAATGCAATAAGTGGTTTAGAAGTGGTCTCTACCACATCAATTTCGGAACAGAATTTCTTTGACATACAATCTGCCCAATAGCCTCTTAACATGCCACGTGATACTTTGCATCATTACTGATGTCATCAACATTAATTTGGAGCTTTTCCACGATATAACTCCACGTGCAAAGGTGAGGATTTAACATAACGTGGAAACCTTAATATCTACACACCTCACAAAAACGATGTCTAACTAACCACAATATTGAGGTTAGTAGACATCTTATTAATAAGCATGTAAACTTTATTGTCTTGCATGTACCGCAAGACCTCTTGGTGGCTTTTCCAGCGGTCCATTGCTGGACTTATTGTGTCTTTGCCAATTATCCCGATCATAAATAGGGTGTGTTCATATTTGAAAACACATGTTGCTTCTGATCATGAGGAACCGACATTATATGATCGGTTTAAATGGTTCCTTGGACATTTAAATGCCCACCTTTATCGCCCTTAACTTTAGTAGCAGGGTGAGATAGAGTATCGGTGCATACTATTTTTCGTTTGTACTCCATCAACGTGTACGTCATCATGATAGAACATATACTCCTTTTGAATTAGACTTACATCTTGGCGAACCTCACAAACAAAGTATGAGCCATTACCAAGATCCTTCATATCATAATTACAAGATTGAAAAACTCTTGGATAGCCAATAAGATTCAATCTACATAAAGCAGTGAAGCTTACTCCCCCTCGTCTCGAGGTACTATTGTAACATTCTTTGTTTAAAACTTCCCCAGAGTCACATTTGGTTTTGTAGAGCCATTTACAACCTACCATTATTTAACTCATTCAGGAAACTCTATTAAGTTTCTTACTTCATTAAAAAATACTCATAATCTTCATCATACATGGCAAAGGTCACTAAAATAAATGTTCACACACATTATTTATCACATGAAAATTGTTGAGGCTCAACACCAAGTGTTGCATTAAGGACTACATAACTCTCAACATAACTGACACATATGTACAAGGATCTCATGGAATTCTCCTTAAGACTCATGTTCATAAGCTTTAGTTCTCTGTGATCACTTTATATGGAGAACATGGCTCCAAAACTTGATAAAGCTTCATTTCAGTTCTAAACCACAACACCGTTGGGAAGAAGGTGGAAAAGAACATGATGAAATGTAGCACATGATTATAAACGACGTTGGTCAGAATTACAATCGTGAGCCACATGGTACCGACCAACTCGCCAATTTAGTGAAGCAAGACAAATGGTCATAAACGACGTTGGTCAGAATTATAATCAAACGCCACATGCTACACCATAATGCCACTTTATCATTGATGTGTGTTTCACAATGTTCATAAGGGAGTAATAACACATTTACATGAAAAGGAGTCAAAACATTAATGCGATTTTCATTCATTCACTCTCTAAGTAGGACTTCTCGTTGGTTCCATCATACTCGGAGAATTAATACAATATCATTCTGGCGTAATAAAAATGAGTACGATGACCCATATGAAATGAGACATGAATTCCCTTTCCCCCTTCGAAATGTGGTAAACTTACCACAATTTCGATGAAATTTCATTTCTCACCTCTCTTACATCATAAATGTCTCATAGCCCACATAATCATTACAAAAGATACTTGCCATGAGCAAATAAAAATTCTCACCACACGGTGAGACTTACATAAAATGATTGCATTTTAAAGAACAATGTTCATATCACTACAAGAAAAGTTGCCATGGCCGACGAAGTTGAAGTCGCGCCGTGGTTGCTGGTGTACCATAGCCGACGATTTTGGGTCTCTCCGTTGTGCATGTCAAAACGTTTTTTTTCTCGTTTTTGAGGCCACCTAGCCCGACGAAAACGGCCAAAACGTTGCGTATGGTGGCCCGGGACGTGGTGCATCTCGAATTCTCGGGTTCGCCGGCCGAGTCAACGCAAATCCGCACCGCCGAGGGATGTAGGGCCCAAATGGCAGCCTCTCTGGCATTGTTTTTTTTCTCGATCGCGCCATCTCGTTCAACGCTCTCCGATCGAGCCGTTTACGATGCAGGATCATGGGTCCCGCATGTCATCCTCTATGAACCAAAATTCTTTCTATTCTTGGATTTTTTTTTGACCCCCTGATTTCTGGCTACTTCCTTTTTCTTTTGATCCCTTGTCGCCTTGGAAACGTTGAGAGCGCTGCTGCTAATTGGGACCCGCATGTCATCCTCTATGAGCAATCAACTTTCTTTTCTTGGAGTTTTTTTTGGCACCTCAAATTTGGTCACTTGCCTTTTTCTTTCGATCCCCTGCCGCCTCTCAAACGGTGATACCGCTGCTGCTAAATGGGACCCGCATGTCATCCTCTATGTACTATAAAACTTTCTTTTCTTGGAGTTTTTTTGGCACCTCAAATTTGGTCACTTGCCTTTTTCTTTCGATCCCCCGCCTCTCAAACGGTGATACCACTGCTGCTAAATGGGACCCGCATGTCATCCTCTATGTACTATAAAACTTTCTTTTCTTGGATTTTTTTGGCACCTCATATTTGGTCACTTACCTTTTTCTTTCGATCCCCTGCCGCCTCTCACACGGTGATACCGCTGCTGCTAAATGGGACCCGCATGTCATCCTCTATGTACTATAAAACTTTCTTTTCTTTGATTTTTTTGGCACCTCATATTTGGTCACTTACCTTTTTCTTTCGATCCCATGCCGCCTCTCAAACGGTGAGACCGCTGCTGCTAAATGGGACCCGCATGTCATCCTCTTTGTACTATAAAACTTTCTTTTCTTGAATTATTTTTGGATCCTGATATTTGGTCACTTGCATTTTTCTTTCGATCCCGTGCAGTCTCTCAAACGGTGATACCGCTGCTGCTAAATGGGACCCGCATGTCATCCTCTATGTACAATCAAGTTTCTTTTCTTGAATTATTTTTGGATCCTGATATTTGGTCACTTGCCTTTTTCTTTCGATCTCATGCCACGTTTGAAACGTTTAGGAACCTGCAGGCTCATGGCACCCGCATGTCATCCTCTATGTACTATAAAAGTTCATTTTCTTGGTTTTTTTCACCCTCTGATTTTTTGCTATTTCCTTTTTCTTTTGATCCCCTGCCGCCTTTGAAACGTTGAGGACTCTGCTGGCTCATAGGTCCCACATGTCAGCCAGTATGAATGATAAAACTTTCCTTTCTTGGAGTTTTTTATACCCCCTAATTTCTGGCTACTTTCTTTTTTCCTTTGATCTCAAGCCGCATTTGAAACGTTGAGACCGCTGCTGCAAAATGGGACCCGCATGTCATTCTCTATGTACAATAAAGTTTCTTTTCTTGGATTATCTTTGGCTCCTTATATTTTGTCACGTGCCTTTTTCTTTCGATCTCATGCCACCTTTGAAACTTTGACTAAGCTGCTGGCTCATGGGTCCCGCATGTCATCCTCTACGAATAATAAAAGTTTCCTTTATTGGAGTTATTTTTTGACCCCTAATTTCTGGCTATTTGCCTTTTTCTTTTGATCCCTTGCCCCTTTGAAACGATGAGGACGCTGTTGGCAGGTCGGTCCCACATGTCATCCTCTATGAACAATAAATGTTTCCTTTGGTGGATTTATTTTTGACCCCTAATTAATTTCTGGCTATTTCCTTTTTTTTCTTTTGATCCCCTGCCGCCTTGGAATCGTTGAGGATGCTGCTGCCTCATGGGTCCCGCATGTCATCCTCTCAGAACGGTAAATATTTCTTTACATGGATTTTGTTTACCAACTGATTTTTGTCTTATTTTTCCTTTCGATCTCCTGCCGCCTTTAAAACGTTGTCGAGATGCTGCTGGCTCACGGGTCCCACATGTCAGCCTCTATAAACAATAAACGTTGAGGATGCTTGATACGTCTCCGACGTATCGATAATTTCTTATGTTCCATGCCACATTATTGATGATATCTACATGTTTTATGCATACTTTATGTCATATTTATGCATTTTCCGGCACTAACCTATTAACGAGATGCCGAAGAGCCAGTTGCTGTTTTCCGCTGTTTTTGGTTTCAGAAATCCTAGTAAGGAAATATTCTCGGAATTGGACGAAATCAACGCCCAGGGGCCTATTTTCACACGAAGCTTCCAGAAGACCGAAGGAGTCACGAAGTGGGGCCACGCGGTGGCCAGACACTAGGGCGGCGCGGCCTGGCCCTTGGCCGCGCCGGCCTATCGTGTGGGCCCCTCGTGTGGCCCCCTGACCTATCTCCTCCGCCTACTTAAAGCCTTCGTCGTGAAACCCCCAGTACCGAGAGCCACGATACGGAAAACCTTCCAGAGACGCCGCCGCCGCCAATCCCATCTCGGGGGATTCAGGAGATCGCCTCCGGCACCCTGCCGGAGAGGGGAATCATCTCCTGGAGGACTCCGCCATGGTCGCCTCCGGAGTGATGAGTGAGTAGTTCATCCCTGTACTATGGGTCCATAGCAGTAGCTAGATGGTTGTCTTCTCCTAATTGTGCTTCATTGTCGGGTCTTGTGAGCTGCCTAACATGATCAAGATCATCTATCTGTAATGCTATATGTTGTGTTTGTTGGGATCCGATGGATAGAGAATACTATGTTATGTTGATTATCAATCTATTACCTATGTGTTGTTTATGATCTTGCATGCTCTCCGTTATTAGTAGGGGCTCTGGCCAAGTTTTTGCTAGTAACTCCAAGAGGGAGTATTTATGCCCGATAGTGGGTTCATGCCTCCATTAAATGCAGGACGATGTGAGAAAGTTCTAAGGTTGTGGATGTGCTATTGCCACTAGGGATAAAACATCGATGCTATGTCCGAGGATGCAGTTGTTGATTACATTACACACCATACTTAATGCAATTGTCTGTTGTTTGCAACTTAATACTGGAAGGGGTTCGGATGATAACCTGAAGGTGGACTTTTTAGGCATAGATGCATGCTGGATAGCGGTCTATGTACTTTGTCGTAATGCCCAATTAAATCTCACTATACTCATCATATCATGTATGTGCATGGTCATGCCCTCTTTATTTGTCAATTGCCCAACTGTAATTTGTTCACCCAACATGCTATTTATCTTATGGGAGAGACGCCTCTAGTGAACTGTGGACCTCGGTCCATTCTTTTTAATCGAATACAATCTACTGCAATACTTGTTCTACTGTTTTCTGCAAACAATCATCATCCACACTATACATCTAATCCTTTGTTACAGCAAGCCGGTGAGATTGACAACCTCACTGTTTTGTTGGGGCAAAGTACTTTGGTTGTGTTGTGCAGGTTCCACGTTGGCGCCGGAATCCCTGGTGTTGCGCCGCACTACATCTCGCCGCCATCAACCTTCAACGTGCTTCTTGACTCCTACTGGTTCGATAAACCTTGGTTTCTAACTGAGGGAAACTTACTGCTGTACGCATCACACCTTCCACTTGGGGTTCCCAACGGTCGCGTGTTGTACGCGTGTCAAGCTAAATTTCTGGAGCCGTTGCCGGGGAGATCAAGACACGCTGCAAGGGGAGTCTCCACTTCCAATCTCTTTACTTTGTTTTTGTCTTGCTTTTATTTTATTTACTACTTTGTTTGATGCATTAAATCAAAATACAAAAAATTAGTTGCTAGTTTTACTTTATTTACTGTCTTGTTTGCATTCTCCATATTAAAAACACAAAAAAAATTAGTTACTTGCATTTTACTTTTGTTACCATGTCTAGTTCTGCACCTATTACTTCTACACCTGAGGAATTAGTCTTCACTTTTAAACAAGGGGATGAGGAGAGTTTTAAAGATGCTTGGTCCAGAATGTTTGATTCTTATCGTAAAGCTGAACCTCAAATGACTCTAAGTTTGCTCCTTAGTAATTTTTATTTTGGGCTTATGATTCGCTATAGATATGCCTTGGATGCTGTAGTGGGAGGAGATTTCCTTCATTGCAATAGGGATCAAGCTTTTAGTACCATAAAGAAATTGGTTGCATCACATGATTCAGCTAATAACTTTGATTTAGCCCTTATTAGCATTTATAATAGATTAAACACTCTTGAGACAAGAGCATCTCGCTTGCATGAAAATTATAGCTATGTTCGTAACCGTCTTGATCAAGTTTTAGTGAACTCTGAACCTTCATTATGGGATCCTACTATTAAAGTTGTTATCGGTGATCAAACTTTTCATGCCAATTGTGATATTATGTCTGAATTTTGCCTTATGCCTAAGAGTATTTATGAATCTTTGACACTTTGGGGACTCGTTGAAGGGGGAGAAGGAATAACTCTTATTGATAACTCTGTTATAATTCTTAAGGGAATAGCCGCGGGTGTGCATACAACCATTCTTGGAAGAACAATATCCAATGATTATCTTGTTATTGAATGTGTAGAAACAGGACAAATCACACTCGGAAGATCCCTGCTGAAACTATTGGGAGCAGTCATAGATGTGGGAGAAGGCACCCTAAAATTCACCTCTACACCGGGGGGTAGACATGTATTCTCTAAATCAAAGAGTAAGAAAAAGAACAAGAAAGGTAGGTGTAAAACCCAAGGTAATGTTGGTGCACCACCTCTTGATAATACTTGATACACACTTTCTGCGCCTAGCTGAAAGGCGTTAAAGAAAAGCGCTTATGGGAGACAACCCATGTTTTTTTACTACAGTGCTTTTATTTTATATTTGAGTCTTGGAAGTTGTTACTACTGTAGCAACCTCTCCTTATCTTATATTGTTGCATTGTTGTGCCAAGTAAAGTCTTTGATAGTAAGGTTCATACTAGATTTGGATTACTGCGCAGAAACAGATTTCTTTGCTGTCACGAATCTGGGCCTAATTCTCTGTAGCTAACTCATAAAATTATGAAAATTTACGTGAGTGATCCTCAGATATGTACGCAACTTTCATTCAATTTGAGCATTTTCATTTGAGCAAGTCTGGTGCCTCTTAGAAATTCGTCTTTACGAACTGTTCTGTTTTGACAGATTCTGCCTTTTATTTCGCATTGCCTGTTTTGCTATGCTTGATGGATTTTTCGATTCCATTAACTTTCAGTAGCTTTGTGCAATGTCCAGAAGTGTTAAGAATGATTATGTCACCTCTGAACATGTAAATTTTAATTGTGCACTAACCCTCTAATGATTTGTTTTGAGTTTGGTGTGGAGGAAGTTTTCAAGGATCAAGAGAGGGAGATGATACAATATGATCAAGGAGAGTGAAAGCTCTAAGCTTGGGGATGCCCCGGTGGTTCACCCCTGCATATATCAAGAAGACTCAAGCATCTAAGCTTGGGGATGCCCAAGGCATCCCCTTCTTCATCGACAACATTATCAGGTTCCTCTAGTGAAACTATATTTTTATTCCATCACATCTTATGTACTTTGCTTGGAGCGTCTGTTTGTTTTTGTTTTTATTTTGTTTGAATAAAATGGATCCTAGCATTCTTTGTGTGGGAGAGAGACACGCTCCGCTGTTGCATATGGACAAATATGTCCTTAGGCTTTACTCATAATATTCATGGCGAAGGTTGAATCTTCTTCGTTAAATTGTTATATGGTTGGAAACGGAACATGATACATGTAGTAATTGGTAAAATGTCTTGAATAATTTGATACTTGGCAATTGTTGTGCTCATGTTTAAGCTCTTGCATCATATACTTTGCACCTATTAATGAAGAAATACATAGAGCTTGCTAAAATTTGGATTGCATAATTGGTCTCTCTAAGGTCTAGATAATTTCTAGTAAAGTGTTTGAACAACAAGGAAGACGGTGTAGAGTCTTATAATGTTTACAATATGTCTTTTATGTGAGTTTTGCTGCACCGCTTCATACTTGTGTTTGTTTCAAATAAACCTTGCTAGCCTAAACCTTGTATCGAGAGGGAATACTTCTCATGCATCCAAAATCCTTGAGCCAACCACTATGCCATTTGTGTCCACCATACCTACCTACTACATGGTATTTCTCCGCCATTCCAAAGTAAATTGCTTGAGTGCTACCTTTAAAATTTCTATCCTCTACCTTTGCAATATATAGCTCATGGGACAAATAGCCTAAAAACTATTGTGGTATTGAATATGTACTTATGCACTTTATCTCTTATTAAGTTGCTCGTTGAGCGATAACCATGTTCCTGGGGACGCCATCAACTACTCTTTGTTGAATATCATGTGAGTTGCTATGCATGTCCGTCTTGTCTCAAGTAAGGGAGATTTACCATGAGTTGAATGGTTTGAGCATGCATACTGTTAGAGAAGAACATTGGGACGCTAACTAAAGCCATGATCCATGGTGGAAGTTTCAGTTTTGGACAAATATCCTCAATCTCATATGAGAAAATTAATAATTGTTGAATGCTTATGCATAAAAGAGGAGTCCATTATCTGTTGTCTATGTTGTCCCGGTATGGATGTCTAAGTTGAGAATAATCAAAAGCGAGAAATCCAATGCGAGCTTTCTCCTTAGACCTTTGTACAATCGGCATAGAGGTACCCCTTTTTGACACTTGGTTAAAACATATGTACTGCGATGATAATCCAGGTAATCCGAGCTAATTAGGACAAGGTGCGGGCACTATTAGTATACTATGCATGAGGCTTGCAACTTGTAGGACATAATTTACATGATGCATATGCTTTATTACTACCGTTGACAAAATTGTTTCTTGTTTTCAAAACCAAAGCTCTAGCACAAATATAGCAATCAATGCTTCCCTCTGCGAAGGGCCCTTTTTTTACTTTTATGTTGAGTCAGTTCACCTATTTCTCTCCACCTCAAGAAGCAAACACTTGTGTGAACTGTGCATTGATTCCTACATACTTGCATATTGCACTTGTTATATTACTTTACATTGACAATATCCATGAGATATACATGTTACAAGTTGAAAGCAACCGCTGAAACTTAATCTTCCTTTGTGTTGCTTCAATGCCTTTACTTTGAATTATTGCTTTATAAGTTAACTCTTATGCAAGACTTATTGATGCTTGTCTTGAAAGTACTATTCGTGAAAAGTCTTTGCTATATGATTCATTTGTTTACTTATGTCATTTACCATTGTTTTTGATCGCTGCATTCATTACATGTGCTTACAATAGTATGATCAAGGTTATGATGGCATGTCACTCCAAAAATTATCTTTGTTATCGTTTACCTACTCGGGACGAGCAGGAACTAAGCTTGGGGATGCTGATACGTCTCCGACGTATCGATAATTTATTATGTTCCATGCCACATTATTGATGATATCTACATGTTTTATGCATACTTTATGTCATATTTATGCATTTTTCGGCACTAACCTATTAACGAGATGCCGAAGAGCCAGTTGCTGTTTTCCGCTGTTTTTGGTTTCAGAAATCCTAGTAAGGAAATATTCTCGGAAATGGACGAAATCAATGCCCAGGGGCCTATTTTCACATGAAGCTTCCAGAAGACCGAAGGAGTCACGAAGTGGGGCCACGAGGTGGCCAGACACTAGGGCGGCGCGGCCTGGCCCTTGGCCGCGCCGGCCTGTCGTGTGGGGCCCTCGTGTGGCCCCCTGACCTATCTCCTCCGCCTACTTAAAGCCTTCGTCGCGAAACCCCCAGTACCGAGAGCCACGATACGGAAAACCTTCCAGAGACGCCGCCGCTGCCAATCCCATCTCGGGGGATTCAGGAGATCGCCTCCGGCACCCTGCCGGAGAGGGGAATCATCTCCCGGAGGACTCTTCACCGCCATGGTCGCCTCCGGAGTGATGAGTCAGTAGTTCACCCCTGGACTATGGGTCCATAGCAGTAGCTAGATGGTTGTCTTCTCCTAATTGTGCTTCATTGTCGGGTCTTGTGAGCTGCCTAACATGATCAAGATCATCTATCTGTAATGCTATATGTTGTGTTTGTTAGGATCCGATGGATAGAGAATACTATGTTATGTTGATTATCAATCTATTACCTATGTGTTGTTTATGATCTTACATGCTCTCCGTTATTAGTAGGGGCTCTGGCCAAGTTTTTGCTAGTAACTCCAAGAGGGAGTATTTATGCTCGATAGTGGGTTCATACCTCCATTAAATCCGGGACAGTGACAGAAAATTCTAAGGTTGTGGATCTGCTGTTGCCACTAGGGATAAAACATCGATGCTATGTCCGAGGATGTAGTTGTTGATTACATTACGCACCATACTTAATGCAATTGTCTGTTGTTTGCAACTTAATACTGGAAGGGGTTCGGATGATAACCTGAAGGTGGACTTTTTAGGCATAGATGCATGCTGGATAGCGGTCTATGTACTTTGTCGTAATGCCCAATTAAATCTCACTATACTCATCATATCATGTATGTGCATGGTCATGCCCTCTTTATTTGTCAATTGCCCAACTGTAATTTGTTCACCCAACATGCTATTTATCTTATGGGAGAGACGCCTCTAGTGAACTGTGGACCTCGGTCCATTCTTTTTAATCGAATACAATCTACTGCAATACTTGTTCTACTGTTTTCTGCAAACAATCATCATCCACACTATACATCTAATCCTTTGTTACAGCAAGCCGGTGAGATTGACAACCTCACTGTTTCGTTGGGGCAAAGTACTTTGGTTGTGTTGTGCAGGTTCCACGTTGGCGCCGGAATCCCTGGTGTTGCGCCGCACTACATCTCGCCGCCATCAACCTTCAACGTGCTTCTTGACTCCTACTGGTTCGATAAACCTTGGTTTCTAACTGAGGGAAACTTACTACTGTACGCATCACACCTTCCACTTGGGGTTCCCAACGGTCGCGTGTTGTACGCGTGTCAATGCTGCCTCATGGGTCCCGCATGCCATCCTCTCAGAACGATAAATGTTTTCTTTTCTTCGATTTTTTTACCAACTGATTTTTGGTTTTTTTTTCATCCCCTGCCGCCTTTAAAACGTTGACGACGCTGCTGGATCATGGGTCCCCGATGTCAGCCTCCCCGTACAAGAAACATGTGATATCTTGATTATTTTGCAGACAATAAACATTGTATTTCGCTCTGAGCTATTGCAAACGGATAAATTAAATATTTATTTTTACATAAACAAACTTATATGTTGAATCTCCTTGTTTTGTGTTTTTGCGAAGCATAGGACTTCCCTGTTTTTTTAGATAAATCCGAACTTTCCTGTTTTGGAGTGGGCTGAAATTGTACGAGTCAAAAGGCCCAGCAGGATAGTTCGAAGGACCAGATGTCCAGATGCAGCCCAATTGAAATTTTCTTTTCTTGGATTTTTTTCACCACCTGATTTCTGGCTACTTCATTTTTCTTTTGGTCCTGTGCCGCCTTGGAAACGTTGAGACCGCTGCTACAAAATGGGACCCGCATGTCATCCTCTATGTACAATAAAATTTCTTTTCTTGGATTATTTTTTGCTCTTGATATTTGGTCACTTGCCTTTTTTCTTTCAATCTCATACCGAGTTTGAAACGTTGAGGAACCTGCTGGCTCATGGGTCCCGCATGTCATCCTCTATGAACAATAAAAGTTTCCTTTGTTGGATTTATTTTTTACCCCTAATTTCTGGCTATTTGCCTTTTTCTTTTGATCCCCTGCCCCCTTTGAAACGATGACGACGTAGCTGGCAGGTCGGTCCCACATGTCATCCTCTATGAACAATAAAGGTTTCCTTTGATAGATTTATTTTTTACCCTAATTAATTTCTGGCTATTTCCTTTTTTTTATTTTGATCCCCTGCCGCCTTGGAATAGTTGAGGATGCTGCTGCCTCATGGGTCCCGCATGTCATCCTCTCAGAAAGGTAAATGTTTCATTTCTTGGATTTTGTTTACCAACTGATTTTTGGCTTATTTTTTTTGTTTCGATCTCCTGCCGCCTTTAAAACGTTGATGACGCTGCTGGCTCATGGGTCCCCAATGTCAGCCTCCCCGTACTGCAAATCCTCTTTCTGCAAAGGTTGTATTTCTAGCTAGATAGCTAAGGTGGATTCGAATCTGCCGTGGTTCAGGCAGCTCAGGTAAGCCTTCTTGCACTGATTAATGGAACTAGTGTATAGCAAGGTCTAGACATGTGGCTCGGTGTAATGAATCTATTTGAATCATGTTGTGGATTCAATCTGATAGTTCTCTAACAGGTCAGCCAAAATAGAAATTAAGTTTTTTCTAAAACGGAAATGCAAATTAAGATGAACACAAACATTAGTTATCATAATAGCTGATCATACATACATACTTGCTAAGAGCAAAAGCTTGCCAGAGTTTTACCATCCATACAATTAATTAGCAGTCCAGATAAGATAACCTTATATAAGTATAACTACAAATGCATTTGCTATGGGCTCATGGGACAACAGAACTAGACAACCGCAAACTTTATGACCAGCATGTCACAGTGGCATCGAAAGATCTTGACCTTCAACTTTGATCCAATGCGAAGTTTGGCACCGCCAATGAACTTTTTCCACCTGGAAGTAACAGCCAAGCAGCCATCTGTGGGACTGACGGAGTACCGTCCCTCCATGGTGAGACCTTCACTCTCCATGACGAGGGAAATCTTGCCCCTTCGGCCAGCATTGAGATCCTTGGAGATACTTTTAGGCAATTTCTGATTCAAAGCAAGAGATACCACCAAAAATTAGTCAATGGCACCAATGCACTAAAGACTGAACCATGTGAGACTTTGAGCAGAGAAGACATCAAGATAAGAGCAGTTATGCTGTAATATACTCACGAACATAGCCTTCAGATGCGTCCTGGTCACCACACGAGTGGCCACACAATGAGCTGAGACCTCGGTGATCTGGCTGGGGCAGGTGCAGGAGCAAGGGCTGGTACACGAGCTGGTGCTGATGCAGGAGACTGCTGGGCAGGTGCAATAAACGGTGCCTCTAGAGGAACCGGTGCTGATGCAGGAGACTGTTGGGAAGGTGCAGTAAACGGTGCAGCTAGAGGAACCGATCTTGATGCGGGCTCTTTGGCGGCAGGTGTAGTATATGGGGCCTCGACAGGAACCAATGCTGATGTAGGGGCCTGCTGGGTAGATGCAGGAAACGGAGCTGGTACAGGAACCGATGCTGATGCGGGAGAGTGGGAAGCCGGTGTCGGTGCTGGTGTGGGTGCCCTTTGTGACATCCGCTCCTGTTCCATCAGGGGATCTGCAGCTTTGATCATGTTAAACCCAGCAAGCTAGAACAGAGGGAATGGTTTAGAACAACTGCTCAGAATGTAGTAATCAAAGGATATGAGTACAAAAAAGTTACATATTATATATTTGGAAGTGTCTCCAACTCTGTAAGCAGTTACGTATATCTGCCCGTTTGAGTTTCTGATCCTCAGCTCGTCGCCCTTCTTCAGACCGTAGTCAAAAGCAAACTTTCTCCAATCATGTCCATACAAATATGTGATGGCCTGCGTCTTGTAGACATACACCTCATAGACCGTGTAGGTGTTCATCAATTTGCCATTGCCATGCATAGTGAAAGACCCTTCATGCGGACACATCTGGTTAATCATTGGACGAAGTTCACAAGGTACGATCTGCAGTGAAAATTGATACTAATGTAAGAAGCAGGAAGACTAAAAACAAGACTTTACTATATGCCAATTCATGCTAAACCACTGAGAATACATACCTGTAACTCTGTGAAGGAGTTATTAGAAAGGTAGATAGAGCCATAGGAGGTGTTATATGCGGGGTATGTACATGGGCCCGCCATATTCCCGCAAGCTCGGCATCGGGATGGTGAAGGAAACATGGGAGGTACTACTGGTGCGTAGCGCTGAATGTAAGTGGAAGAATTAGGTTGTGTAAAGTGCATAGTTCAGAGCAATGCAAATGTTGACAAGCGAGTGCATAACACTATGTTACAAACTGAACAGTCAAAATTTAGTGTATGATGAATATAAGCATGCTAATTTGGCGTTTCCGAATTCCAAAAAGCATTAGACAGAGCCGGTGATAATATCAGACATAAATCATGGCATGTATATGTGGCTTAAGAAAATATACCCGAACCCTTGGATGGTTACGGCCCGGCTGGTCCTTGGACTTGAGCTTATATAAGCATCCAGAAGGTGGGGCTGACAGTAACTTGGTGGCAGCCTCTGCAGATGCCTCATCAGTAGCAGTTGCAATCCTTTTGACCAATGAAGGCTTAGCAGTTTCAGTCTGCATATGAAAATTGAAGAGCAACAGACATCAGCAGTGATATATAAAATGAATATATGATACACTGATGCATATAGTGCTGGATGTAAGTGGAAGAATAGGGTTGTGTGTGTTTCTGAACAATTGGTAAGCATTAGACAAAGCCGGCAATAAACAGACAAATCAAATCATGTATGAGGATTAAGAAAATATACCTGCTTACTGAAAAGGATACCACCCAGCTGGCCCGTGGCCTTGTGCTTGAGGAGGTTTTCAGAAGATGGTGGCAGCACCATCGTCTTCACAACAGCCTCATCAGGATCATTTTTCTTTTCCATTTGACTAGAGGTACAGAAGCTTCATCCTGCATATGAATAGCAACAGAACTCATCATTGATATTTAATAAATCTATGAGATAGACTGATGCAATAGTGCGGGATGTAAGTGGGAGAATAGGGTTGTGCATAGACAACAGTTGACAACAATTCAAATGATTACAAAAGAAGCCAACAGAACTCAACAGTTTATATACTGGATGAGACAGACTGAAAAGTGAAAAATTAGTGTATGATGATTGTAAGCAAACGCAGTGTTTCTGAACCTTTGCTAAGCATTAGGCAAAGCCAACAGTAATTAAACAGATAATAATAAAATCATGTATGTGGATTAAGAAAATATACCAGATTCATTAAAAGGTCACCACCCAGCTGGCCCATGGCCTCGTGTTTGTAGAGGTTTTCGGATGATGGTGCCGGCACCATCATCCTCACAGCAGCCTCATGTGGGGACCCCCGGGGATCGTAGGCTAGACAAACCCAGATCACCATCTGGCATAAGCCTAACCTAGATCTCTAGGGCCTACAGGGTGAGAATCGGTAACACAACAGTGACTCTACGACTCAAAGAGTAATACAAGCTCATAGCTGAGCAAAAAACCAAAGTATTACAAGCAGAGGTCACTGACCTGACATTTCATCAACCAACGGAAGCGAAGTTATGCTATTCTAAATAGCAAGATAGCAAAAGGCCTAAGAGGCCAGGAGCATAACGGCGACGTCCCAGCCCATAGATTCCAGGCTGCCACCTGGGAATCCCAAGCTACTCGTCGATGTCGACCTAGAAACCTTCATTTGTTGGAGAGTCTTCGTCTGAAACAAAGCATGCAAAGCTGAGTACAGGGACTCAGCAAGACTTAGTACAACCTGTTAGCAAAGCTGGTATGCGAGACTTTATGTGGAGCTTATTTTGCGGAAAGCCAGTTTTCCTTTATAAACAAGAGGGAGCAGAAGCTCGTCTATTCAGATCATTTTAAAAGGGGATAAGAGAGCGATATCACTAGCTCTACTGATCATCATATTGAATCCACCGAATCTTCATCATATGCTGAACCTATCCACTAGGAGCACCCCCTCGATACCCTGAGGAGGGATCCTTATCACACATTGATTCCAAGTTTTACGATTAGGTTCATGTTGTCTATGATCACAGAATCCATCACCAAGTCGTCCGTAACCGTGGACACGGCTTTTCGAAAAGATTTACCCTGCAGGGGTGTACAACTTTACCCACACGCGCCGACCGACTCTTAACGCCAGTACATTAGCACACTTCCTTGGCGTGCCGGCAGAGGGTGGTCGACCAAAACCTTTCCCTTGCTTCGCCTATTCCATGAGTCAATCTAACTGGGGAGCTCCGTCATCGTAGGTAGCCATTCTCCGAGGCGGTTCCAGTCATTGTGTGCAGGGGATCCAGTTCAATGCCTCCAGCATCCTTCACCCTAGCCACGTCCCTGTATGATGCACCTTTGAAAACCTTTTCCACGCCTTCGCCATGCAGAATGCCAAATGGAACTCGCAAACTAATTGACTCATGGGTAAGCTAGGCAAGTTCGGGCCAAGGGGTTCCCATGGGCCCCGTGTGGTTGTACGCTCAGTCTTGGTTCCGAAGGCGAGAACTCAGGTCCTAGTATCGGCGAGAACGAGTCAAATCACCACATCCCCATGTGGCGGCCCATCCAAGCCTTTAAACATGTTTATTATCATCACTGATCTTACCACGTCATCCTGCCATACTAGGTTCAATCGCAGCTCTGATTCATCAGCCGGATGGATCAGAATTCGTTAACTAAGCATGGCTAAGCATATTCGATACAATGGCTCTAGAGATGCACACGAGCTCAAACCTAGTCTTGCTGGGAGCAGTGGATCAGAGTATTTAGGCTACAAGGATGGTAAATGCAACACACATAGGATAACTATTCCTGCCGATAAAACATATTGGAAACGCATGCGATATGTAGGAACCAGAAGTAAAAGCATTTCGAAATCATAATGTGAACCAGGCTAGGGCTTGCCTTTGTCCCTGGCAAACCAATGTGAATCTTCGATGATCCCATGCTTGACTTGTTCGTCGATGGACAATTATTGAGTTGCGCTGTTGTTGATCTTCATCGTCTCGGACACTTGCTCTATCGATCGCGAAGAAGCAAACACCGGAAAGGTAGAACAACAATCAACACATGGCATCGATGCAATGCGCATACATGTATGATGATATGACATGTTAATTAGGTACTGAAATAACCCTAAGACATCATCAATTTAACTGGGGTTCGACTGGACTAGGGTTAGTAGTTCCGGAGCCCTCAGAGGGGTACAATTAGTTCTTCTAAAACAACTAGGGTTCTAAGTTGTTTAACAATGCATTATTGTGTAACCAAAATGTAGATCTCATTTTTCTGAAAATTTTGATATATTACACATATTTTTCTGATTTAAAATGAATTACTTATGAATTTTAAAAGACTTAATCATTTTAAATCATTTTCTGAAAATTCCTGGAAATTAATAAAAGCCTGACAGACTTGGACCCACATGTCAAAGATTTATTCTTTTCTTAAATGTTTTTGAAATTAATAAAAATCTAATAGGGGGCCCCACCTGTCAATGTATTTCTATTTACAGAAAAATAACATAAATAAAAAGGAAAAACAGGGGCGGGTCCCACCGGGGTCAACGCCGGTGGTCAACTCCGGCGGACCTCGCCGGTGACCACACAGAGGTGGCGTTAGAGCGCGCCCCTGGACGCGTGGAACGACGCGTTCGACGCGCGGCGACGCGAGGAGCCGGACTGTGGTGGCGCCGTGACCATTTGGTCGCCGGAGCATGGGCGGCGACGGTGAGCGGCGGCGGCCGGGGCAGGAGCTCGGTGCGGAGGCGCTACAGGGGGCTAGAGAGCGAGGCCGGAGCACTGGGAGGAGCAGAAGCTCACCATGGAGCCGTTGGGCTTGTCGGCGAGGGCGGGGGAGGTCGGCAGCGCCGGCATCGGGCCGGTTTCTGGCCGCCGGACGCGGAGAAGAAGGGCGCGCCGGGGTCGATTGGGGGCTTCCCCGGCCGATTCCTTCGTCCAGGAGCTTCATGGCGGCGAGGCAGAGGTCGAGGGAGGGTCGCCGGAGCTCGGGGAGGACGGGAACGGCGGGGGCGAGTGATACGTCTCCGACGTATCGATAATTTCTTATGTTCCATGCCACATTATTGATGATATCTACATGTTTTATGCACACTTTATGTCATATTCGTGCATTTTCTGGAACTAACCTATTAACAAGATGCCGAAGTGCCGATTCTTTGTTTTCTGCTGTTTTTGGTTTCAGAAATCCTAGTAAGGAAATATTCTCGGAATTGGACGAAATCAACGCCCAGGGTCCTATTTTGCCACGAAGCTTCCAGAAGACCGAAGAGGAGATGAAGTGGGGCCACGAGGTGGCCAGACTATAGGGCGGCGCGGCCCAAGCCCTGGCCGCGCCGACCTGTAGTGTGGGCCCCTCGTGACGCCCCTTGACCTGCCCTTCTGCCTACAAATAGCCTTCGTCGCGAAACCCCCAGTACCGAGAGCCACGATACGGAAAACCTTCCAGAGACGCCGCCGCCGCCAATCCCATCTCGGGGGATTCAGGAGATCGCCTCTGGCACCCTGCCGGAGAGGGGAATCATCTCCGGGAGGACTCTACGCCGCCATGGTCGCCTCCGGAGTGATGTGTGAGTAGTCTACCCCTGGACTATGGGTCCATAGCAGTAGCTAGATGGTTGTCTTCTCCCCATTGTGCTTAATTGTCGGGTCTTGTGAGCTGCCGAACATGATCAAGATCATCTATCTGTAATTCTATATGTTGTGTTTGTTGGGATCCGATGAATAGAGAATACTTGTTATGTTGATTATCAAATTCATGTCTATGTGTTGTTTATGATCTTGCATGCTCTCCGTTACTAGTAGATGCTCTGGCCAAGTAGATGGTTGTAACTCCAAGAGGGAGTATTTATGCTCGATAGTGGGTTCATGTCTCCGTGAATCTGGGGAAGTGACAGAAATCTCTAAGATTATGGATGTGCTGTTGCCACTAGGGATAAAACATTGGTGCTATGTTCGAGGATGTAGTTACTGATTACATTACGCGCAATACTTAATGCAATTGTCTGTTGTTAGCAATTTAATACTGGAGGGGGTTCGGATGATAACCTGAAGGTGGACTTTTTAGGCATAGATGCATGCTGGATAGCGGTCTATGTACTTTGTCGTAATGCCCAATTAAATCTCACAATACTCATCATAATATGTATGTGCATGGTCATGCCCTCTTTATTTGTCAATTGCCCAACTGTAATTTGTTCACCCAACATGCTGTTTATCTTATGGGAGAGACACCTCTAGTGAACTGTGGACCCCGGTCCAATTCTCTATACTAAAATACAATCTACTGCAATACTGTTCTACTGTTTTCTGCAAACAATCATCATCCACACTATACATCTAATCCTTTGTTACAGCAAGCCGGTGAGATTGACAACCTCGCTGTTTCCTTGAGGCAAAGTACTTGGTTTGTGTTGTGCAGGTTCCACGTTGGCGCCGGAATCCCTGGTGTTGCGCCGCACTACATCTCGCCGCCATCAACCTTCAATGTGCTTCTTGACTCCTACTGGTTCGATAAACCTTGGTTTCTAACTGAGGGAAACTTACTGCTGTACGCATCACACCTTCCACTTGGGGTTCCCAACAGTCGCGTGCTGTACGCGTGTCAAGCTAAATTTCTGGCGCCGTTGCCGGGGAGATCAAGACACGCTGCAAGGGGAGTCTCCACATCCCAATCTCTTTACTTTGTTTTTGTCTTGCTTAGTTTTACTTACTACTTTGTTTGCTGCACTAAATCAAAATACAAAAAAATTAGTTGCTAGTTTTACTTTATTTGCTATCTTGTTTGCTATATCAAAAACACAAAAAAATTAGTTACTTGCATTTACTTTATCTAGTTTGCTTTATTTACTACTGCTAAAATGGGTACTCCTGAAAATACTAAGTTGTGTGACTTCACAACCACAAATAATAATGATTTCTTATGCACACCTATTGCTCCACCTGCTACTACAGCAGAATTCTTTGAAATTAAACCTGCTTTACTAAATCTTGTTATGCGAGAGCAATTTTCTGGTGTTAGTTCTGATGATGCTGCCGCCCATCTCAATAATTTTGTTGAACTATGTGAAATGCAAAAATATAAAGATGTAGATGGTGACATTATAAAATTAAAATTGTTCCCTTTCTCATTAAGAGGAAGAGCTAAAGATTGGTTGCTATCTCTGCCTAAGAATAGTATTGATTCATGGACTAAATGCAAGGATGCTTTTATTGGTAGATATTATCCCCCTGCTAAAATTATATCTTTGAGGAGTAGCATAATGAATTTGAAACAATTGGATACTGAACATGTTGCACAAGCATGGGAAAGAATGAAATCTTTGGTTAAAAATTGCCCAACCCATGGACTGACTACTTGGATGATCATCCAAACCTTTTATGCAGGACTGAATTTTTCTTCGCGGAACCTATTGGATTCAGCTGCTGGAGGTACCTTTATGTCCATCACTCTTGGTGAAGCAACAAAGCTTCTCGATAATATGATGATCAATTACTCTGAATGGCACACGGAAAGAGCTCCACAAGGTAAGAAGGTAAATTCTGTCGAAACCTCTTCCTTGAGTGATAAGATTGATGCTATTATGTCTATGCTTGTGAATGATAAGACAAATGTTGATCCTAATAATGTTCCGTTAGCTTCATTGGTTGCACAAGAAGAACATGTTGATGTAAACTTCATTAAAAATAATAATTTCAACAACAATGCTTACCGGAACAATTCTAGTAACAACTATAGGCCATATCCTTATAATAATGGCAACGGCTATGGTAATTCTTATGGGAATTCTTACAACAATAGTAGGAACACACCCCCTGGACTTGAAGCCATGCTTAAGGAATTTATTAGTACACAAACTGCTTTTAACAAATCTGTTGAAGAAAAGCTTGGGAAAATTGATATACTTGCTTCTAAAGTTGATAGTCTTGCTGCTGATGTTGATCTTTTGAAATCGAAAGTTATGCCTAATGAAAATCATCAAAATAAAATTGTTACTACAGCAAATGCCATCCAAGTTAGAATTAATGAGAATATAAGATTGATGGCCGAATTGCGTGCTAGGTGGGAAAGAGAAAAAAATGAAAAAGAAGATAATATAGCTAAAGTTTGGACTATTACCACCACTAGTAATGCTAATGCTACACAAGTTGCTGCACCTCCTACTAATACTAATAAAATAATTGGTGTTAGCAATGTTTCCACTTCTAATGCAAAGCGCGAGAAACTGCTCAAATCGCTAAAACTCATTAAACCTGCCTGTGATAAAACTGCTGAAATTTTTTCCAACATTGGGGATGATGATCCCATTGCTTTAGATTATAATGGTTTGAATTTTGATGACTGCCACATCTCTGAAGTTATAAAGTTCTTACAAAAACTTGCTAAAAGTCCTAATGCTAGTGCTATAAATTTGGCTTTCACGCAACATATTACAAATGCTCTCATAAAAGCTAGAGAAGAGAAACTAGAGCGCGAAGCTTCTATTCCTAGAAAGATAGAGGATGGTTGGGAACCCATCATTAAGATGAAGATTAAAGATTTTGATTGTAATGCTTTATGTGATCTTGGTGCAAGTATTTCTGTTATGCCTAAGAAAATTTATAATATGCTTGACTTGCCACCGCTGAAAAATTGTTATTTGGATGTTAATCTTGCTGATCATTCTACAAAGAAACCTTTGGGGAAAGTTGATAATGTTCGCATTACCGTTAACAATAACCTTGTCCCCGTTGATTTTGTTGTCTTGGATATTGAATGCAATGCATCTTGTCCCATCATATTGGGAAGACCTTTTCTTCGAACTGTTGGTGCTATCATTGATATGAAGGAAGGTAATATTAAATATCAATTTCCTCTCAAGAAAGGTATGGAACACTTCCCTAGAAATAGAATGAAGTTACCTTTTGATTCTATTATTAGAACAAATTATGATGTTGACACTTCGGCTCTTGATAATACTTGATACACACTTTCTGCGCCTAGCTGAAAGGCGTTAAAGAAAAGCGCTTATGGGAGACAACCCATGTTTTTACTACAGTACTTTGTTTTTATTTTGTGTCTTGGAAGTTGTTTACTACTGTAGCAACCTCTCCTTATCTTAGTTTAGTGTTTTATTGTGCCAAGTAAAGTCGTTGATAGAAAAGTTCATACCAGATTTGGATTACTGCGCAGAAACAGATTTCTTTGCTGTCACGAATCTAGGCAAAATTCTCTGTAGGTAACTCAGAAAATTATGCCAATTTACGTGAGTGATCCTCAGATATGTACGCAACTTTCATTCGATTTGAGCATTTTCATTTGAGAAATTCTGGTGCCTCAATAAAATTCGTCAATACGAACTGTTCTGTTTTGATAGATTCTGCCTTTTATTTCGCATTGCCTGTTTTGTTATGTTCGATGGATATTTTGATTCCATTGACTTTCAGTAGATTTGTGCAATGTCCAGAAGTGTTAAGAATGATGATGTCACCTCTGAACATGTATATTTTGATTGTGCACTAACCCTCTAATGAGTTGTTCTAAGCTTGGTGTGGAGGAAGTTTTCAAGGATCAAGAGAGGGAGATGATACAACATGATCAAGGAGAGTGAAAGCTCTAAGCTTGGGGATGCCCTGGTGGTTCACCCCTGCATATATCAAGAAGACTCAAGCGTCTAAGCTTGGGGATGCCCAAGGCATCCCCTTCTTCATCGACAACATTATCAGGTTCCTCCCCTGAAACTATATTTTTATTCCATCACATCTTATGTGCTTTTCTTGGAGCATCGGTTTGTTTTTGTTTTTGTTTTGTTTGAATAAAATGGATCCTAGCATTCACTTTGTGGGAGAGAGACACGCTCCGCTGTAGCATATGGGCAAGTATGTCCTTAGGCTCTACTCATAATATTCATGGCGAAGTTTCTTCTTCGTTAAATTGTTATATGGTTGGAATTGGAAAATGATACATGTAGTAGTTGCTATAATGTCTTGGATAATGTGATACTTGGCAATTGTTGTGCTCATGTTTAAGCTCTTGCATCATATACTTTGCACCCATTAATGAAGAAATACATAGAGCATGCTAAAATTTGGTTTGCATATTTGGTCTCTCTAAGGTCTAGATAATTTCTAGTATTGAGTTTGAACAACAAGGAAGACGGTGTAGAGTCTTATAATGTTTACAATATGTCTTTTATGTGAGTTTTGCTGCACCGCTTCATCCTTGTGTTTGTTTCAAATAGCCTTGCTAGCCTAAACCTTGTATCGAGAGGGAATACCTCTCATGCATCCAAAATACTTGAGCCAACCACTATGCCATTTGTGTCCACCATACCTACCTACTACATGGTATTTCTCCGCCATTCCAAAGTAAATTGCTTGAGTGCTACCTTTAAATTTCCATTCTCCACCTTTACAATATATAGCTCATGGGACAAATAGCTTAAAAACTATTGTGGTATTGAATATGTACTTATGCACTTTATCTCCTATTAAGTTGCTTGTTGTGCGATAACCATGTTCACTGGGGACGCCATCAACTACTCTTTGTTGAATATCATGTGAGTTGCTATGCATGTTCGTCTTGTCTGAAGTAAGAGCGATCTACCACCTTATGGTTAGAGCATGCATATTGTTAGAGAAGAACATTGGGCCGCTAACTAAAGCCATGATCCATGGTGGAAGTTTCAGTTTTGGACAATATCCTCAATCTCAAATGAGAAAATTAATTATTGCTACATGCTTATGCATAAAAGAGGATTCCATTATCTGTTGTCTATGTTGTCCCGGTATGGATGTCTAAGTTGAGAATAATCAATAGCGAGAAATCCGATGCGAGCTTTCTCCTTAGACCTTTGTACAGGCGGCATAGAGGTACCCCTTTGTGACACTTGGTTAAAACATGTGCATTGCGATGATCCCGGTAGTCCAAGCTAATTAGGACAAGGTGCGGGCACTATTAGTATACTATGCATGAGGCTTGCAACTTGTAAGATATAATTTACATGATACATATGCTTTATTACTACCGTTGACAAAATTGTTTCTTGTTTTCAAAATCATAGCTCTAGCACAAATATAGCAATCGATGCTTTCCTCTTTGAAGGACCTTTCTTTTACTTTTATTGTTGAGTCAGTTCACCTATTTCTCTCCACCACAAGAAGCAAACACTTGTGTGAACTGTGCATTGATTCCTACATACTTGCATATTGCACTTATTATATTACTCTATGTTGACAATATCCATGAGATATGCATGTTACAAGTTGAAAGCAACCGCTGAAACTTAATCTTCCTTTGTGTTGTTTCAATGCCTTTACTTTGAATTATTGCTTCATGAGTTAACTCTTATGCAAGACTTATTGATGCTTGTCTTGAAGTACTATTCATGAAAAGTATTTGCTATATGATTCACTTGTTTACTCATGTCATATACATTGTTTTGATCGCTGCATTCACTACATATGCTTTACAAATAGTATGATCAAGGTTATGATGGCATGTCACTCCAGAAATTATCTTTGTTTATCGTTTACCTGCTCGGGACGAGCAGGAACTAAGCTTGGGGATGCTGATACGTCTCCGACGTATCGATAATTTCGTATGTTCCATGCCACATTATTGATGATATCTACATGTTTTATGCACACTTTATGTCATATTCGTGCATTTTCTGGAACTAACCTATTAACAAGATGCCGAAGTGCCGATTCTTTGTTCTGCTGTTTTTGGTTTCAGAAATCCTAGTAAGGAAATATTCTCGGAATTGGACGAAATCAACGCCCAGGGTCCTATTTTTCCATGAAGCTTCCAGAAGACCGAAGAGGAGACGAAGTGGGGCCACGAGGTGGCCAGACTATAGGGCGGCGCGGCCCAAGCCCTGGCCGCGCCGACCTGTAGTGTGGGCCCCTCGTGACGCCCCTTGACCTGCCCTTCCGCCTACAAATAGCCTTCGTCGCGAAACCCCCAGTACCGAGAGCCACGATACGGAAAACCTTCCAGAGACGCCGCCGCCGCCAATCCCATCTCGGGGATTCGGAGATCGCCTCCGGCACCACTGCCGGAGGGGAATCATCTCCCGGAGGACTCTACGCCGCCATGGTCGCCTCCGGAGTGATGTGTGAGTAGTCTACCCCTGGACTATGGGTCCATAGCAGTAGCTAGATGGTTGTCTTCTCCCCATTGTGCTTAATTGTCGGGTCTTGTGAGCTGCCGAACATGATCAAGATCATCTATCTGTAATTCTATATGTTGTGTTTGTTGGGATCCGATGAATAGAGAATACTTGTTATGTTGATTATCAAATTCATGTCTATGTGTTGTTTATGATCTTGCATGCTCTCCGTTACTAGTAGATGCTCTGGCCAAGTAGATGGTTGTAACTCCAAGAGGGAGTATTTATGCTCGATAGTGGGTTCATGTCTCCATGAATCTGGGGAAGTGACAGAAATCTCTAAGATTATGGATGTGCTGTTGCCACTAGGGATAAAACATTGGTGCTATGTTCGAGGATGTAGTTACTGATTACATTACGCGCAATACTTAATGCAATTGTCTGTTGTTAGCAACTTAATACTGGAGGGGGTTCGGATGATAACCTGAAGGTGGACTTTTTAGGCATAGATGCATGCTGGATAGCGGTCTATGTACTTTGTCGTAATGCCCAATTAAATCTCACAATACTCATCATAATATGTATGTGCATGGTCATGCCCTCTTTATTTGTCAATTGCCCAACTGTAATTTGTTCACCCAACATGTTGTTTATCTTATGGGAGAGACACCTCTAGTGAACTGTGGACCCCGGTCCAATTCTCTATACTGAAATACAATCTCTTTGCAATCTTTGTTCTCGTTTTTGCAAACAATCATCATCCACACTATACATCTAATCCTTTGTTACAGCAAGCCGGTGAGATTGACAACCTCATTTGTTTCGTTGGGGCAAAGTACTTGATTTGTGTTGTGCAGGTTCCACGTTGGCGCCGGAATCCCTGGTGTTGCGCCGCACTACATCTCGCCGCCATCAACCTTCAACGTGCTTCTTGACTCCTACTGGTTCGATAAACCTTGGTTTCTAACTGAGGGAAACTTACTGCTGTATGCATCACACCTTCCACTTGGGGTTCCCAACGGTCGCGTGCTGTACGTGTGTCAGCGAGCGGCTACTGTCGGCCGGGGTTTCGGACGCGGGGCGCGATAGAGCGAGGAGGAGAAGAAAATGGGGCGGCCTAGGGTTCCTGGCGGCGGCAGGGCGCTTTATAGCCGGCCGGGGGCGGCGGCGAGCATCTCCACGGCGAGGAGAAGGATCGGGCGCTCGTGGCTCTGCCACCGAGCTGCATCGGGGGGAGGAAGACGATGGCAAAATTGCCATTACCCCCCTGGGGATTTTCTGGGCTGCATTGGCTGCTGCTGGGCCGGCCTGTGGGCTGCGCAGAGAAAGGGATAGATGGGCTGCGCCCAAAACAGAGAAAGGGGAGAGGGATTTCTCCTCATTTTCCAAAATCTGTTTTCTATTTTGTTTCAAAATTCTTTTGGCTGATAATAAATATGTTTGAAACTTCAAACTTTCTGAATCTTTTCAAAATAACAATGGACTTCTATACAAAGCACAAGTGCAATGTATTTTAGTTTGAAAACACTTTGAGCAATTGAAAACAGAGGGAGAAATTTGCACAAGCATTAGGGTTTTCCAAAACAATTCATTGATGCAATTTTCTTAGGAAAATTATGATGATGCTCATAATGCACAAACAATTCCTAATTAGGGTTTAGCAAAAACAGGGGTGTTACATATCTATCCCCCTTAAAAGAATCTCGTCCCGAGATTCCAAGTTAGGAATAGAGAAAGTAACAAGGACTACACCAGTATTCAATGATCTTGTCGATACCATGACAATCTTCCTTCTTGAAGAGGTTGATCCACGACATTATGAATGAAGTTGATCCACCACACACGAATGAAGCGCTTCATTTTCTTCCTTTGAGGTTGTTGCTCAATAGCACCTAGAGGAAAAAGGGAGAGACACTGGATGGTGGATCTTTACAAAGATCGAGTATCTCATGGTCAACTCATGGAAGGAGTTCTTAGAAAAAACTCTTGAGCTGACAGACATGAAACACGTCAAGGTAACGGAGGGGACGAAAGAAGTTTCAAATTTTGGTAGGCAATTGCTCCATGCTTGATAAGAATATGAAGGGCAAGGTAGCGAGGAGTTAAACTGACTTTGATACAATGACGAGGCACTCTTAGAGAGGGTGACTCTTAGAAGCACAAATGATTATCCAACGAGAGCAACTTTGGATTTCAAAATCATAGTCACTCTTTTGGTATGGGCACATGAAACGATTGAAGTGTGTTCAAAAGGCTAGGGCCCTCGATGACTGACGAATTCACACAACGTGTGAATTGATTAGAACTTCAGGTACAAACCAAAGGAAGGGGAGGAGCACTGGCTACTAAAGTGCCAAGATTCATGATATTTACTTCGTGCTACTTGAACGAATAGACAACGGATATTTGGCATGCTAAGAAAAGATACTTCTCCCAGGATTTGAACTTTGAATGTGAAAAGAGAATTGTCATTCGGTTAAGCCTTGCTCAAAAGTACTGGGGTCACATATGGCTGACGAATTCACACAACGTGTGAATTTAAGAGATCTTGAAGTAAAATCCAAAGGAAGGGCAAAAGCATTGTCGAACGACGTAGCAAGGATCACCAGTGAATGATTTTTTCTCCTTACGAAGTTGTTATCACCAGAGATGGTTTCGAGGGATTGACCGAGAGACATTTAGCAACTTTGCTTTTAATGCTCTTTGTGATGTTCTAGACACCACCAGAAGGCTTCTGAATAGCCTTTCGTAGGTCATCAAGTGAAGGTCACACTTCAGGATTGAAAAGACATCATAAGGACAACTCCTAGAATAAGTTGTATAAGATCCTTATGGAGAGTGGTTATTCTTGTTGCTTCAAGAGATTATGACATTAGACCTTCGGACTAATTGTGTTAACCACGACATCAATCTTGCCGGATTTACAAAGAGATCCATGTCGTGAATCCTTGAGAAACACTAACCATCATTGCCGCTTGAGATTCAGCTTAGGTTATGTGTAAAGATATTTCAGACTTAACAAGTCCAAATAGAAATTTACATTAATTACCACCAAGGTAAAGTTGCTAGATTCTCAAGTTATGGACTACAATGTCAAGCTCCAAAAGATTGAGCTAGATTGCGTAATACATATGGTTGCGACTGCCAAAAGGCAATTGCGCTCATATGAACAACTTGCAATGAAACACAATTGAGTCCTAGCGAGGACATCAAAGAAGATAATGAAGTTATTAAGCTTCCTTAAATTCTTGAACAAACCAATCAGTGGCTTGGTGTGCATAGAGGAACCTTTCAAGAAAATGGAGGTAACAACCTTCCATCTCAAGAATATTCCGCACATGCATAACTGACTTGCGATGATTCCCAGGGAAAAGAAAGGAAACTCTACTCAGATCCACGACGACATCTTTCAGCAAATGCACGTGAACAAGAGAAGGTCACTTCCAACATCCAGAACACATACTTCGTGATAACACAAAGATGGTTCTTAAGAGTTTCCAACATTACTGCCAGTTGTTCAATATGAACCTCTTTAGACATGGAGAAAATAAGAATGTCATCGATGGGCTCAGCAACAAACTTATCAAGATACTCCAATGAGAGATTCACATGTTGCATTAACGAGGCAAAATTATTGGTCAGGCCAAAGGCATGAAGATGTATTCAGGTAAAAGACCATGAGTATAAACACCATCAAGATAATCCTCAGAACTGAGTTTGATTTGACGATAGCCCAAGCTCAAATCAAATATGGGGAAGATAGCATATCCACAAAGGAGATACTTCCTAACCTCAATACGAACGAAACTAGACATCCCTTTAAGAATGAACAAGTCTGATAGAGCTTTTGTCTTACAACTCTCCAAGTTGTTGTTTAAGCTCAACCAACTAGTCCAGGATATCCAGTACGGTTTCTTGGAGACGTAGTGATTCAGAGAACCAACATAATCACGAACTTGACAACATGATAATGTGTCAACATGGCGAAACTTCTAGAAAGACATCCAGAATATCACGAACCACCGATATGTCACTAAGTTCGAGAGGGAACTTGCTTCATAAGGAAAGCGATATGGTCTAGGGAGCTTTGGCACGAACCTAACTCTTTGACCGAAGAAGGTGCACATGATCAACGGACTTGGGAACACAGTCAAACTTCGCTTAGTGGTTGGTTAAACAATCATGCTAAGAATGACATAAATATCCTTGGATTTCAAAGCAATAAGAATTACTAAGAATCTCGGATGGACACATCAATACATACACCCCAACATTCCCAAGCACGAAAAGCTCGGAGGAAGGACGAGTAAAGATATGTAAGAGCATCACCTTATCGATAAGGCCATGAGACTTAGCACGACCTATAGATATAAAAGAGTGTGGTACTCTAAGGTAGAACAAAACAGAAAGTGCATAAACCTCACATTTTGCGGATTTCAACACTTTGACCGGGTCCTAGAAATGGACGAGGTACCGGAGTTTGTGTCTCCTGACATCTCGAAGTGAAATGTCTTGACGGGACAAAAGAGTAAGATGCACTCGAAGACTCCAATGCACAATTACAACTTGGCTGCTAATTAGCAAACAAAGGTTAGAAAGTAACTAAGAGGAGGAACATGATCAGAATTAGTACTCCTGAGATGTAGATGCACAAGATAACACTCTTGTAAAACTCGTGCTAAAAAGAGAAGTGTGGAAGAGTCACAGACATAGATGTGAGACTCACAAAGAGCACTCTTGTCGTGATCCATCTGGTTCTAGGGAAGAACCTGTGCCATAGTTAATGGTAGGGAAGATGTTTTGTTGCCGCAGTTCAATCACGACTATAACCAAAAACTTGAGGGCTAGGTGGATTTGAAGTTAGCCATCCTGATGTATGGTTTGACCATGGACAACATGTGTCAATGGAATGGATCTTGGGTTAAAGGTCAGCATCATGTACTGAGGTTCAAAAGAACCCAACACAATCCGGGACCTTCGGTTCAAGTCCAAGGATTAAAACATGGAGAAAGGAGTAACTACTATCTGAGTGACACAAAGGACACTACGAGGTAGTAATCACAAGGTAACTTTTCAAGAAGCCATACCTAGCTTCCAAAGTATGCAAGCAAAAGTAAAGGGGGCATCCAAGGTGAAAGAAAACCTCGAAGCCTGGAACAGAATGATGTGGAACCCACAAAATAGAGAGATCGCGATGGAAGGAGATCTCACTATTGAAACGAAACATAGAGATAACAAAGAACATACAAGAGTTTAGAGAACTCAACACTAGGTCAACTGGTTAAGGAACGACCTGCCCTTGAAGCACCTAAGCTTTGAAAGACCAGAGGAGGTAGTAAAACTTTTAAAACAACACAAGGTAAGGTGACTTAGAATTAGAGCGATACCAGATAAGGAGTAAAAAGAATCCTAATCAGATTTTCGCAAATACTTTTAGCTTTCAAATAGTTTTCACAACCACTAGACTCAACATCGACCAATGGAAAGGGTTTCCTACATGCAGTCCTGCTCTGATACCAAAACCTGTGGGGACCCCGGGGGATCGTAGGCTAGACAAACCCAGATCACCATCTGGCATAAGCCTAACCTAGATCTCTAGGGCCTACAAGGTGAGAATCGGTAACACAACAGTGACTCTATGACTCAAAGAGTAATACAAGCTCATAGCTGAGCAAAAAACCAAAGTATTACAAGCAGAGGTCACTGACCTGACATTTCATCAACCAACGGAAGCGAAGTTATGCTATTCTAAATAGCAAGACAGCAAAAGGCCTAAGAGGCCAGGAGCATAACGGCGACGTCCCAGCCCATAGATTCCAGGCTGCCACCTGGGAATCCCAAGCTACTCGTCGATGTCGACCTAGAAACCTTCATTTGTTGGAGAGTCTTCGTCTAAAACAAAGCATGCAAAGCTGAGTACAGGGACTCAGCAAGACTTAGTACAACCTGTTAGCAAAGCTGGTATGCGAGACTTTATGTGGAGCTTATTTTGCGGAAAGCCAGTTTTCCTTTATAAACAAGAGGGAGCAGAAGCTCGTATATTCAGATCATTTTAAAAGGGGATAAGAGAGCGATATCACTAGCTCTACTGATCATCATATTGAATCCACCGAATCTTCCTCATATGCTGAACCTATCCACTAGGAGCACCCCCTCGATACCCTGAGGAGGGATCCTTATCACACATTGATTCCAAGTTTTACGATTAGGTTCATGTTGTCTATGATCACAGAATCCATCACCAAGTCATCCGTAACCGTGGACACGGCTTTTCGAAAAGATTTACCCTGCAGGGGTGTACAACTTTACCCACACGCGCCGACCGACTCTTAACGCCAGTACATTAGCACACTTCCTTGGCGTGCCGGCAGAGGGTGGTCGACCAAAACCTTTCCCTTGCTTCGCCTATTCCATGAGTCAATCTAACTGGGGAGCTCCGTCATCGTAGGTAGCCATTCTCCGAGGCGGTTCCGGTCATTGTGTGCAGGGGATCCAGTTCAATGCCTCCAGCATCCTTCACCCTAGCCACGTCCCTGTATGATGCACCTTTGAAAACCTTTTCCACGCCTTCGCCATGAAAAATGCCAAATGGAACTCGCAAACTAATTGACTCATGGGTAAGCTAGGCAAGTTCGGGCCAAGGGGTTCCCATGGGCCCCGTGTGGTTGTACGCTCAGTCTTGGTTCCGAAGGCGAGAACTCAGGTCCTAGTATCGGCGAGAACGAGTCAAATCACCACATCCCCATGTGGCGGCCCATCCAAGCCTTTAAACATGTTTATTATCATCACTGATCTTACCACGTCATCCTGCCATACTAGGTTCAATCGCAGCCCTGATTCATCAACCGGATGGATCAGAATTCGTTAACTAAGCATGGCTAAGCATATTCGATACAACGGCTCTAGCGATGCACACGAGCTCAAACCTAGTCTTGCTGGGAGCAGTGGATCAGAGTATTTAGGCTACAAGGATGGTAAATGCAACACACATAGGATAACTATTCCTGCCGATAAAACATATTGGAAACGCATGCGATATGTAGGAACCAGAAGTAAAAGCATTTCGAAATCATAATGTGAACCAGGCTAGGGCTTGCCTTTGTCCCTGGCAAACCAATGTGAATCTTCGATGATCCCATGCTTGACTTGTTCGTCGATGGACAATTATTGAGTTGCGCCGTTGTTGATCTTCATCGTCTCGGACACTTGCTCTATCGATCGCGAAGAAGCAAACACCGGAAAGGTAGAACAACAATCAACACATGGCATCGATTCAATGCGCATACAGGTATGATGATATGACATGTTAATTAGGTACTGAAATAACCCTAAGACATCATCAATTTAACTGGGGTTCGACGGGACTAGGGTTAGTAGTTCCGGAGCCCTCAGAGGGGTACAATTAGTTCTTCTAAAACAACTAGGGCTCTAAGTTGTTTAACAATGCATGATTGTGTAACCAAAATGTAGATCTCATTTTTCTGAAAATTTTGATATATTACACATATTTTTCTGATTTAAAATGAATTACTTATGAATTTTAAAAGATTTAATCATTTTAAATCATTTTCTGAAAATTCCTGGAAATTAATAAAAGCCTGACAGACTTGGACCCACATGTCATAGATTTATTCTTTTCTTAAATGTTTTTGAAATTAATAAAAATCTGACAGGGGGCCCCACCTGTCAATGTATTTCTATTTACAGAAAAATAACAGAAATAAAAAGGAAAAACAGGGGCGGGTCCCACCGGGGTCAACGCCGGTGGTCAACTCCGGCGGACCTCGCCGGTGACCACACAGAGGTGGCGTTAGAGCGCGCCCCTGGACGCGTGGAACGACGCGTTCGACACGCGGCGACGCGAGGAGCCGGACTGTGGCGGCGCCGTGACCATTTGGTCGCCGGAGCGTGGCCGGCGACGGTGAGCGGCGGCGGCCGGGGCAGGAGCTCGGTGCGGAGGCGCTACAGGGGTCTAGAGAGCGAGGCCGGAGCACTGGGAGGAGCAGAAGCTCACCATGGAGCCGTTGGGCTTGTCGGCGAGGGCGGGGGAGGTCGGCAGCGCCGGCATCGGGCCGGTTTCTAGCCGCCGGATGCGGAGAAGAAGGGCGCGCCGGGGTCGATTGGGGGCTTCCCCGGCCGATTCCTTCGTCCAGGAGCTTCATGGCGGCGAGGCAGAGGTTGAGGGAGGGTCGCCGGAGCTCGGGGAGGACGGGAACGGCGGGGGCGAGCGGCTACTGTCGGCCGGGGTTTCGGACGCGGGGCGCGATAGAGCGAGGAGGAGAAGAAAATGGGGCGGCCTAGGGTTCCTGGCGGCGGCAGGGCGCTTTATAGCCGGCCGGGGGCGGCGGCGAGCATCTCCACGGCGAGGAGAAGGATCGGGCGCTCGTGGCTCTGCCACCGAGCTGCATCGGGGGGAGGAAGACGATGGCAAAATTTCCATTACCCCCCTGGGGATTTTCTGGGCTGCATTGGCTGCTGCTGGGCCGGCCTGTGGGCTGCGCAGAGAAAGGGATAGATGGGCTGCGCCCAAAACAGAGAAAGGGGAGAGGGATTTCTCCTCATTTTCCAAAATCTGTTTTCTATTTTGTTTCAAAATTCTTTTGGCTGATAATAAATATGTTTGAAACTTCAAACTTTCTGAATCTTTTCAAAATAACAATGGACTTCTATACAAAGCACAAGTGCAATGTATTTTAGTTTGAAAACACTTTGAGCAATTGAAAACAGAGGGAGAAATTTGCACAAGCATTAGGGTTTTCCAAAACAATTCATTGATGCAATTTTCTTAGGAAAATTATGATGATGCTCATAATGCACAAACAATTCCTAATTAGGGTTTAGCAAAAACAGGGGTGTTACACCTCATCAGCCTCAATTTGCATCCACTTGAGTAAAGGCGCAGCAGTTTCAGCCTGCATAAGAATGGGAACAGATCTCAGTAGTGATATTGAATGACTCTGAGACACACTGATGCATATAGTGCTGGATGTAAGTGGAAGGGTATGGCTGTGTATGGACAACAGTTCACAACAATGCAAGGGTGTGTTCGGTTCTGAAACAGCGTGGAATGTAATGGAATGGTTCCATTTCAGAGGAATGGAATGGTTATATTTCTTTTCGGTTGGAAAAAATGGAGAGTAGAACAGATCAAGGTTAAACTAATCATTTGTCTCAAAATTGTAATTAGCAATTGCAAATTCACATTTTAATCTCAAAGTCGTAATTAACAGCGCCTAATGGTGCTCTTTTAATCTAAAAATCGTAATTAACATCATTTTTTGTTGGGTTAGGGGAACTGGAGAGTAGATGAACATTACTGTATGATGATTGTAAGCAAACGAATTTGGTGTTTCTAAACTTTTGGCTTCGAGATCTTATGGGCTTCAACTCTAGCCTACCCCAGCTTGTTTGGGACTGAAAGGCTTGGTTGTTGTTGTTTGTTGTTGTAAACTTTTGGCAAGCATTAGAAAAAACCGACAATAAACAGACAAAAATCAAGGCATGTTTTGTGGATTAAGAAAATATACCATATTCATTAAAAGATCACCACCCAGCGGACGCGTGGCCTTGTGCTTGTAGAGGCATTTAGAAGATGGGGGCGGCATCAACATACTGGCAGCCTGATCAGCCGCAGTTTTGATCTTCCTTTTGAGTAAAGGCCCTAAAGTTTAAGTCTGCATATGAATAGCGAAACAAAAGGCAGACCTCAGCAGTGATATTGAATTACTGTATGAGATAGACTGATGCATATAGTGGATGCTCTTAGCTTTTTGCACCATGAACACTAGCTATGGACAGACAAAAAAAACTAGTTGACTCAGCTTTGTCTAGATATCTCCATCCCAAAGCTTAAGGCTTATTTATTTTTGAGAAATCAAAACAAGTAAAGTTTGACCAAAATTTTAGAACATTCTATCAACAAATATAATATTGTGTAGATACCGTAGGAAAATATATTTCACAACCTATTTAATGATATTAATTTTGTATTTTGCATGTTAATGATTTTTGGTAAAAGCTTAGTCAAATATGGTATAGTTTGACTTTCTAAAAATAATATAAGCCCTAAGCTTTGGGATGGAGGTAGTAGTATCTAGAGCTAAAACACGTCTAGATACATCCGTATCTACAGATAGTTGAGTCAATTAATTTGGATCTAAGGGAGTATCAGATTCAGACTACATCATGGTAAGTTGGTTAAAAAAATTACCCCTGGGCGGTCCCTGCCCAGCTCGGCAGTGGCATTTCGCTTCTTGTGCTGCAGATCTGGCCATGCTCCCGCAGCAGGTGGGGCGCTATCATTCCCCATAGCCTCAGCACGGAACCTGGAGGTACCAACCTGATACAGAGAATATAGAGCATGGTGTCACAGAGGCTTTACGCACAAACAGCTGAAGACATGTGCTACTTTAAACATTTTCTAGAACAGGAACAGATTGAGGATGCAGACAGACAGAGTGGATAAGCAAACGGAGTACCTGCTTTCCGGGGCTGGGGACGCAGCTCAGGCTCAGCCAACTGCCCACATGCGTGGTGGCCTTACGCTCCATTGCCCCCCCCACCACCACCGAGGTCTTCCCTTTCCTGTACAAGCTGACAAAAGATACAGTGAGGATCAGCAAAAACTACAAAGGTTTCAAATGTCGACAAATAAAGGAAGAACACCCCAATCCAAGCAAAGGTAGCCCCCGCCCCCCATCCCCATCAATCACTCCCAGCGCGAGGGTGACCAGAAAGACACCCCTTCGCCCAGAATAGGAAATAGATGCGCAAGATATCGAGGTGAGGAAAAAAGAACTGATCTCGAGAAAGGAAAGAACATTACTAGTACTACCTAATCCGCTTGGTCTAGATGCAGCTTGCCCCTCCAAGCTGGATGCCTGGACGGTGGAGGCGAAAGGAGGGGATCGAGCTAGCGGCTTGCATCCGTCGGCTGTCGGCACTCGATCGGGAGAGACAAGGGGGGCTACATAAAGGGGAGGGGTAACATATTTTATTACACAGTGAACTTACTGATGTGACTAGCCATTACATGTCTCACTGAAACTGGGGCCCATAGTGTGGCACCCCAAATTCACTTGAACCTGCCCGCGGGACGCATTGGCGCGTCAAGAAAACCCCCGAATTGTAGCGGGGAAATGAAACATTTCACAAAAATTCGAAATTCAAGCACACTGCCACGCGCCAAGCACGCGGGTTGTTCCTTCCTCTTTCTCGATTCCTCCTCCCCTATCCGAAAAACCCCAAATCACAAGCTCAAACAACAACAAAAAAACCAAATCCCCCGGCCGCCATGCATGTCCTCGTTAACCCGCTGGAGATCGTTCCCGGACGAGGCGGACCCCCCGCCCTGAGATCCCGAGTTCGTCCATTCCGTCCACCTCGAGGAGCCTTTGCGTCTTTGTCTCGCAGCGGCGGCTTGAGGGCGCTGCAGAGCAAGTTCCACCGGAAAGTGCTCATGGCAACCATGCAAGCTCACCGGCGTGCTGTATCCCAAGAGGAACTGGTCAAAGCTTTGCTATTCGCAAAAAAAAGCGGTCCAAGATCTGGTGAAAGCTTCGTCGATGGCTTGCCGCGAGAGGCTTGGAGTCCAGAGTCAATAAACTAGCTGCTCGAGGACTTGGGCGGTTTACACCGATTCATATTAACTGACTCAAGTTTGTTAGTCTAGTTAACAAATGCATCTAGATACATCCATATCTAGACAAAATTGAGTCAATTAATATGAATCAGAGGGGAGTGCCTGAAAGTGTTTCAGGCTACCAATTAATGCGCTGGCAGGACTGGCTGTAGAAGTAATTGTGCTACTACTCATATGATGAACTGATTGTGTGGGTGTCAAATTTTGCAACGCGATCAGCCACTGAATGCTTAATTATAGTTCTAGCGCCAAAGGGGTACAAATCATAACAAAGATAGTACATACTACAGCACCAGAACATAAGAGTACGAATCATAAAGTAGGTCAACATTTTGCATCAGGGCTGGGTGGTCCTGAGACTACCGGGACGCCCCGGATGATCTCCGGGCGTGCATCCACTTCAACGCAAAGCTGTGTACTCGGTCCACGGCCTCCTTCTGTAGGATGTATAATCTCAGGTGCAGGACCTTCGTCTATGAAAGGCTCGTCATCAGTACCATCCAGAGGTGCATCAGGGCTGGGTGGTCTTGAGACTACCAGGACGCCCCTGATGATCTCTGGGCGTGCATCCACTTCAACGCAAAGCTGTGTACTCGGTCCACGGCCTCCTTCTGTAGGCTGGATAATCTCAGGTGCAGGACCTTCGTCTATGAAATGCTTGTCATCAGTACCATCCACAGGTGCATAAAACTGAGATTCATCTTCAAATCTCCCATCAAACTGAGAGACCTCTTCAACTCTATGCTTCTGCAATTAGTACATCAACAGATTAGACAAACATCTAAGGGATGCAACCTGAACAAATGCCGTTTTACATATTTACCTTCTCATCTGGCACAACACATGTCCCAGAGCTGAAACCCGTTTCCTGAAGCAAGCGCTTTTTCTCTCCTTCCCGTCCATCCATCTGCAACAAGTTAAATTTGAGTACAGAACCTTGCACAGTGCAAACTATTGATCGAAACAGCGGCAGCATCAATATAAATAATTAACTACATATGCCAGCACACATACAGTGTGAGCGAGATCTGCTTCTCCCGCTGAAGGATCATTATATGGTTCACCATGATAAACCCACCTATCATATGTGCGGTCCATCCCAAAAATGTGTAAATGATCTTCCACTACATGGTGAGGCCTCTTCTCACCATTCATACATGTGCAGCGCGGGCAATACACGTCCAGGTTGTGACCTTCATGAGCTCTAATAAACCCCATAAAGGGTTGAACACCATTTATATATGAAGGGGAACATAAGTGTCCATGCAGTATCCAAGTTCTATCCATCTGTTTAATTATGAGATACAATGGTTGGTGATTAATTTAAGGCGAAGTAGGAAATGTATATCCATCGAGTACAAAACTATACTAGTACATGATTATGCATTTCAGCAATCATGTCGAGTACAAAACAAAAATTGCCCATCGACATTTTAGCAAGCAGATCGTGTACAAAACTCTGCCATGGCATTTCAGCAAATTAACGGATCGAGTGCAGAACTGACTCTATATGCCATGCAAATGAACAAATTGATCGAGGACAAATCGAGCGGAAAACTATAAAGTGCCAATTAGTTCGAGCATACTGATGATTTTTTTTAAGCAGCATCAAGAAAATATAAATCGTTAGGCCGTCTTGCCCGATGCATGATTGAGCTAGAGATAGCAGCCCTACCGTGGATCAACTTCACCGCCGGTGCGTCTCGAGAAGAACGACGGGGAGGGGAAGCTTCTTCTTCGTACGGACTGGACGGGGAGGGGAAGCTCTTCGCACGGACGGGGATAAGTTGTGTAGCGGTGGGTGGGGGGTCATGCGGCCGGGCCGCCCGGTAGGTGGTGTTTAATGGAGTTGCGTGTGTAATTTGTCGTGCACAAGGTTGAGGAATAGGCGGTTCCCTTTGCCGCGCGCACAATTCAAACTATCCCGCCCATGTAGTTTAAATTCGCCCTATTTTTGTTAAATCGACATAAAGTCATGTGAGTGGGTGGAAATTAGCAAATTTGCTTCAAAAATAGTAAAACTCTGGAATTATCCTTTAAATATGCTCTACTTCGTGTGAAAATTGGGGTGTGGAGGCATGTTGAACTGTTTTATTTGTACTTTCTTCATTAAAATTCCCATTTTATGCACTTTGGATGGAAAGAAATCATTTGTACATAAATTTTGACAACGGCATTTGCAAACATTAATTGTTTTACATGCCAAGATGCACCCATCCACCAAATATGGGGCAAAAGTTTATCACAATCTAGATATATATGTATAATTAGTGAGGGACCCCTTTTGATTTTGTGCAATTTCCACTAATTAGCTAGAGAGAAGGGGTCAATTAATTAGGCCATGTTAGGGGCTATGTGTTTTAGATTATGGTTGTGTGGATTCAAATACAACTTCTTTATTTGTGTTATCAGTACTTATATATATATGATTAATTGAATTATCAGTACTTATTATATAATTAATGAATCCCAATAATGTCTATATATATATGATCGATATAGGCCATATATATTAATTGGGGTTATATAATCTAGGGTTTACTAGCTATATATAGCAAGGTTTTATTAGATTGGGTTATTAATTAGCTTGGGGTTATGTGTTTTAACGAGGGTTTGATTATCTAATTAAGGTTAGTTTTCTATATATATACGATTTAGGGTTTAGGGTTAATGGCACATATATTTAATTAGAGGACCGCGAGGACCCCTGGCCTGCTTGATGCGTAATTAAGGGTCGTCGTTGGCCTATAGCTAGCTATATAGGGTTTTATGGTTTATTTAGAGGGTTTATGTGTTAGGGTTAATTATAACTTATTGTGAATTAAATTACAACTTTTTTATTAGTGTGCTACACAATTAATCAAAACTCTAGCTAGATCGATCGAGTGTGCACAGACATGCACTATTAGAGGCACCCGCCTTTGCGCGTAAAGTGCAAGCATAATGTGTGTTGTTGCGCTGGCCACACCAATCGATACAGAGAGAGATAGAAATGAGAGATTATTGAAATCGCCAAGAATGTTCAAATATATATATATATATGCATGCATGGTAGGCCATGCATGCATGCACACTAATTATATATATATATATATATATTGTGAGGCAACTTAATCAAATGTACGTGTTTTTCATTCGAAAACTTGTCAAAATTCAAGTTAATTAATTTATCAGCGCTAATTAGTTGGTCGCCTGCTTGATGCAAAATTAAGTGTCGTTGGCCTATATATATATATGTAGGGTTTAATTAGGGTTTAGTGTTTAGTGTTTAGGGTGTTTAGGGTGTACGTTTAGGGTTTAGGGTTTAGGGTTTAGGGTTTAGGGTGTTTAGGGTGTTTAGGGATTAGGGATTAGGGTTTTAGGGTTGTATGGTTTAAGGTTTAGGGATCATCGATCGAGTGCACACACACATTATTATTAGAGGCACCCGCGTCTTTGCGCATAAAGTGCATGCGTATATAAGTGTGTTTTTTGGCCACCAACGATATATAGATCGAGAGAGAGAATGAACTATATATATATCCCCAAGAATATATTAAAATATATATATTGAAATATATGCACGAATGATATGCAAGCTAGGTATGCCATGCGCGCATGCACACTAATTATATATATATTATGAGGCAACTTAATCAAATGTGTTTTCATTCGAGAGAACTTGTCAAAAATCAAGTTAATTAATTTATTAGCGCTAATTAGTTGGTCGCCTGCTTGATGCGCAATTAAGTGTCGTTGGCCTCTATATGTAGGGTTTAATTATAGGGTTTAGGGTTTAGGGTTTAGTGTTTAGGGTTTAGGGTGTAGTGTTTAGGGTTTAGGGTCTAGGGTTTAGGGTTTAGTGTTTACATTGTATAGGTTGTACGTTTATGGTATAATTAGGGATTAGGGTTTTAGGGTTTAAGGTTTAGGGATCATCGATCGAGTGCACACACACATTATTAGAGGCACCCGCGCCTTTGCGCATAAAGTGCATGCGCGTATATATATAAGTGTGTTTCTTGGCCACCAACGATATATAGATCGAGAGAGAGATTGATATATATATATCCCCAAGAATATGTTCAGATATATATTGAAATATATGCACGAATGATATGTGCAAGGTATGCCATGTGCGCATTCACACTAATTGTATATATATATTATGAGACAACTTAATCAAATATGTTTTCATTCGAGAGAACTTGTCAAAATTCAAGTTAATTAATTTATCAGCGCTAATTAGTTGGTCGCTTGCTTGATGCGCAATTAAGTGCAATTAGCCTATATATATAGGGTTTAATTAGGGTTTAGGGTTTAGGGTTAGCTAGCTAGGGTTTTAGGGTTAGGGTTAGGGTTAATTAGGGTTTAGGGTCTATATAGGGTTTAGGGTTTAGAGTTTGGGGTTTAGTGTTTGGGGTTTATATTAGGGTCTAGCTAGGGTTAGGGTTTAGGGTTTAGGGTTTAGTGTTTAGGGTTTAGGGTTTAGGGTTTAGGGTTTAGGGTGTAGTGTTTAGGGTTTAGGGTCTAGGGTTTAAGGTTTAGTGTTTAGGGTGTTTAGGGTGTACGTTTAGGGTATAATTAGGGATTAGGGATTAGGGTTTTAGGGTTTAAGGTTTAGGGATCATCGATCGAGTGCACACACACATTATTAGAGGCACCCGCGCCTTTGCGCATAAAGTGCATGCGTATATATATAAGTGTGTTTCTTGGCCACCAACGATATATAGATCTAGAGAGAGATTGAAATATATTTAGGGTTTATGGTTTAGGATTTAGTGTTTAGGGTGTTTAGGGTGTATGTTTATTAGGGTATAATTAGGGATTAGGGATTAGGGTTAATTTAGGGTTTAAGGTTTAGGGATCATCGATCGAGTGCACACACACATTATTAGAGGCACCCGCGCCTTTGCGCATAAAGTGCATGTGTATATATAAGTGTATTTCTTGGCCACCAACGATATATAGATCGAGAGAGAGATTGAAATATATATATATCCCAAAGAATATGTTCAAATATATATTGAAATATATGCACGAATGATATGCAAGGTATGCCATGCGCGCATGCACAGTGTTTTCATTCGAGATCGAGAACTTGTCAAAATTCAAGTTAATTAATTTATCAGCGCTAATTAGTTGGTCGCCTGCTTGATGCGCAATTAAGTGTCGTTGGCCTATATATGTAGGGTTTCATTAGGGCTAGGGTTAGGGTTAGTGTTAATTTGGGTATAGGGTCTAGGGTTTAGGGTTTAGTGTTTAGGGTTTAGGGTTTAGGGTTTAGTGTTTAGGGTTTTTGGGTTTTGGGTTTAGTGTTTAGGGTTTAGGGTTTAGTGTTTAGGGTGTTTAGGGATTAGGGATTAGGGTTTTAGGGTTTTATGGTTTAAGGTTTACGGATCATCGATCGAGTGAGCATACACATTATTAGAGGCACCCGCCTTAATTTGCGCATAAAGTGCATGCGTATATATATGTGTGTTTCTTGGCCACCAACGATATATAGATCGAGAGATAGAGATTGAAATCCCCAAGAATATGTTCAAATATACGCACACACATGAATTATTAGACGCACCCGCGCCTTTGCGCATAAAGTGCATGCGTATATATATATATATATATATATATATATATATATATATATATATATATATATATATATATATATATATATATATATAAGTGTGCTTCTTGGCCACCAACAATATATAGATCGAGAGAGAGAGATTGATATATATATATCCCCAAGAATATGTTCAAATATATATTTAAATATATATATGCACGAATGATATGCAAGGTATGCCATGCGCGGATGCACACTAATTATATATATATTATGAGACTACTTAATCAAATGTGTTTTCATTCGAGATCGAGAACTTGTCAAAATTCAAGTTAATTAATTTATCAGCGCTAATTAGTTGGTCGCCTGCTTGATGCACAATTAAGTGTCGTTGGCCTATATATGTAGGGTTTAATTAGGGCTAGGGTTAGGGTTAGTGTTAATTATGGTATAGGGTCTAGGGTTTAGGGTTTAGTGTTTAGGGTTTAGGGTTTAGGGTTTAGGGTTTAGTGTTTAGGGTTTGGGGGTTTAGGGTTTAGTGTTTAGGGTTTAGGGTGTTTAGGGATTAGGGATTAGGGTTTTAGGGTTTTATGGTTTAAGGTTTAGGGATCATCGATCGAGTGCGCACACACATTATTAGAGGCACCCGCCTTAATTTGCGCATAAAGTGCATGCGTATATATATATATATAAGTGTGTTTCTTGGCCACCAACGATATATAGATCGAGAGATATAGATTGAAATCCCCAAGATATGTTCAAATATACGCACACACATGAATTATTAGACGCACCCGCGCCTTTGCGCATAAAGTGCATGCGTATATATATAAGTGTGCTTCTTGGCCACCAACGATATATAGATCAAGAGAGAGAGATCGATATATATATATATCCCCAAGAATATGTTCAAATATATATTGAAATATATGCACGAATGATATGCAAGGTATGCCATGCGCGCATGCACACTAATTATATATATATTATGAGACTACTTAATCAAATGTGTTTTCATTCGAGATCGAGAACTTGTCAAAATTCAAGTTAATTAATTTATCAGCGCTAATTAGTTGGTCGCCTGCTTGATGCGCAATTAAGTGTCGTTGGCCTATATATGTAGGGTTTAATTAGGGCTAGGGTTAGGTTTAGTGTTAATTAGGGTATAGGGTCTAGGGTTTAGGATTTAGTGTTTAGGGTTTAGGGTTTAGGGTTTAGGGTTTAGTGTTTAGGGTTTTTGGGCTTAGGGTTTAGTGTTTAGGGTTTAGGGTGTTTATTAGGGATTAGGGATTAGGGTTTTAGGGTTTTATGGTTTAAGGTTTAGGGATCATCGATCGAGTGCGCACACACATTATTAGAGGCACCCGCCTTAATTTGCGCATAAAGTGCATGCGTATATATATAAGTGTGTTTCTTGGCCACCAACGATATATAGATCGAGAGATAGAGATTGAAATCCCCATGAATATGTTCAAATATAGGCACACACATGAATTATTAGACGCACCTGCGCCTTTGCGCATAAAGTGCATGCGTATATATATAAGTGTGCTTCTTGGCCACCAACGATATATAGATCGAGAGAGAGAGATTGATATATATATATATACCCAAGAATATGTTCAAATATATATTGAAATATATGCACGAATGATATGCAAGGTATGCCATGCGCGCATGCACACTAATTATATATATATTATGAGACTACTTAATCAAATGTGTTTTCATTCGAGATCGAGAACTTGTCAAAATTCAAGTTAATTAATTTATCAGCGCTAATTAGTTGGTCGCCTGCTTGATGCGCAATTAAGTGTCGTTGGCCTATATATGTAGGGTTTAATTAGGGCTAGGGTTAGGTTTAGTGTTAATTAGGGTATAGGGTCTAGGGTTTAGGATTTAGTGTTTAGGGTTTAGGGTTTAGGGTTTAGGGTTTAGTGTTTAGGGTTTTTGGGCTTAGGGTTTAGTGTTTAGGGTTTAGGGTGTTTATTAGGGATTAGGGATTAGGGTTTTAGGGTTTTATGGTTTAAGGTTTAGGGATCATCGATTGAGTGCGCACACACATTATTAGAGGCACCCGCCTTAATTTGCGCATAAAGTGCATGCGTATATATATAAGTGTGTTTCTTGGCCACCAACGATATATAGATCGAGAGATAGAGATTGAAATCCCCAAGAATATGTTCAAATATAGGCACACACATGAATTATTAGACGCACCTGCGCCTTTGCGCATAAAGTGCATGCATATATATATAAGTGTGCTTCTTGGCCACCAACGATATATAGATGGAGAGAGAGAGATTGATATATATATATCCCCAAGAATATGTTCAAATATATATTGAAATATATGCACGAATGATATGCAAGGTATGCCATGCGCGCATGCACACTAATTATATATATATTATGTGACTACTTAATCAAATGTGTTTTCATTCGAGATCGAGAACTTGTCAAAATTCAAGTTAATTAATTTATCAGCGCTAATTAGTTGGTCGCCTGCTTGATGCGCAATTAAATGTCGTTGGCCTATATATATGTAGGGTTTAATTAGGGTTTAGGGTTTAGGGTTAGCTAGCTAGGGTTTTAGGGTTAGGGTTAGGGTTAATTAGGGTTTAGGGTCTATATAGGGTTTAGGGTTTGGGGTTTAGTGTTTAGGGTTTAGGGTCTAGCTAGGGTTAGGGATTAGGGTTTAGTGTTTAGGGTTTAGGGTTTAGGGTGTATTGTTTAGGGTTTAGGTTCTAGGGTTTAGTGTTTAGGGTGTTTAGGGTGTACGTTTAGGGTATAATTAGGGATTAGGGTTTTAGGGTTTAAGGTTTAGGGATCATCGATCGAGTGCACACACACATTATTAGAGGCACCCACGCCTTTGCGCATAAAGTGCATGCGTATATATAAGTGTGTTTCTTGGCCACCAACGATATATAGATCTAGAGAGAGATTAAAATATATTTAGGGTTTATGGTTTAGGGTTTAGGGTTTATGGTCTAGGGTTAGGGTTTAGGGTTTATGGTTTAGTGTTTAGGGTTTAGGGTTTAGGGTATAGTGTTTAGGGTCTAGGGTTTAGGGTTTAGTGTTTAGGATGTTTAGGGTGTACGTTTAGCGTATAATTAGGGATTAGGGATTTAGGGTTTAAGGTTTAGGGATCATCGATCGAGTGCACACACACATTATTAGAGGCACCCGCGCCTTTGCGCATAAAGTGCATGCGTATATATATAAGTGTGTTTCTTGGCCACCAACGATATATAGATCGAGAGAGAGAGAGATTGATATATATACATATCCCCAAGAATATGTTCAAATATATATTGAAATATATGCACGAATGATATGCAAGGTATGCCATGCGCGCATGCACACTAATTATATATATATATTATCAGACTACTTAATCAAATGTGTTTTCATTCGAGATCGAGAACTTGTCAAAATTTAAGTTAATTAATTTATCAGCGCTAATTAGTTGGTCGCCTGCTTGATGCACAATTAAGTGTCGTTGGCCTATATATGTACGGTTTAATTAGGGCTAGGGTTAGGGTTAGTGTTAATTAGGGTATAGGGTCTAGGGTTTAGGGTTTAGTGTTTAGTGTTTAGGGTTTAGGGTTTAGTGTTTAGGGTTTTTGGGTTTAGTGTTTAGGGTTTAGGGTGTTTAGGGATTAGGGATCAGGGTTTTAGGGTTTTATGGTTTAAGGTTTAGGGATCATCGATCGAGTGCGCACACACATTATTAGAGGCACCCACCTTAATTTGCGCATAAAGTGCATGCGTATATATATAAGTGTGTTTCTTGGCCACCAACGATATATAGATCGAGAGATAGAGATTGAAATCCCCAAGAATATGTTCAAATATATGCACGCACATGAATTATTAGACGCACCTGCGCCTTTGCGCATAAAGTGCATGCGTATATATATAAGTGTGCTTCTTGGCCACCAACGATATATAGATCGAGAGAGAGAGAGATTGATATATATATATCCCCAAGAATATGTTCAAATATATATTGAAATATATGCACAAATGATATGCAAGGTATGCCATGCGCGCATGCACACTAATTATATATATATTATGAGACTACTTAATCAAATGTGTTTTCATTCGAGATCGAGAACTTGTCAAAATTCAAGTTAATTAATTTATCAGCGCTAATTAGTTGGTCGCCTGCTTGATGCGCAATTAAGTGTCGTTGGCCTATATATATATGTAGGGTTTAATTAGGGTTTAGGGTTTAGGGTTAGCTAGCTAGGGTTTTAGGGTTAATTAGGGTTTAGGGTCTATATAGGGCTTAGGGTTTGGGGTTTAGTGTTTAGGTTTTAGGGTCTAGCTAGGGTTAGGGATTAGGGTTTAGTGTTTAGGGTTTAGGGTTTAGGGTGTAGTGTTTAGGGTTTAGGTTCTAGGGTTTAGGGTTTAGTGTTTAGGGTGTTTAGGGTGTACGTTTAGGGTATAATTAGGGATTAGGGATTAGGGTTTTAGGGTTTAAGGTTTAGGGATCATCGATCGAGTGCACACACACATTATTAGAGGCACCCACGCCTTTGCGCATAAAGTGCATGCGTATATATATAAGTGTGTTTCTTGGCCACCAACGATATATAGATCTAGAGAGAGATTGAAATATATTTAGGGTTTATGGTTTAGGGTTTAGGTTTTATGGTCTAGGGTTAGGGTTTAGGGTTTAGGGTTTAGTGTTTAGGGTTTAGGGTGTAGTGTTTAGGGTTTAGGGTCTAGGGTTTAGGGTTTAGTGTTTAGGGTGTTTAGGGTGTACGTTTAGCGTATAATTAGGGATTAGGGATTATGGTTTTAGGGTTTAAGGTTTAGGGATCATCGATCGAGTGCACACACACATTATTAGAGGCACCCGCGCCTTTGCGCATAAAGTGCATGCGTATATATATAAGTGTGTTTCTTGGCCACCAACGATATATAGATCGAGAGAGAGAGAGATGATATATATATATATATCCCCAAGAATATGTTCAAATATATATTGAAATATATGCACGAATGATATGCAAGGTATGCCATGTGCGCATGCACACTAATTATATATATATATTATGAGACTACTTAATCAAATGTGTTTTCATTCGAGATCGAGAACTTGTCAAAATTCAAGTTAATTAATTTATCAGCGCTAATTAGTTGGTCGCCTGCTTGATGCGTAATTAAGTGTCGTTGGCCTATATATGTAGGGTTTAATTAGGGCTAGGGTTAGGGTTCGTGTTAATTAGGGTATAGGGTCTAGGGTTTAGGGGTTTAGTGTTTAGGGTTTAGGGTTTAGGGTTTAGTGTTTAGGGTTTTTGGGTTTTGGGTTTAGTGTTTAGGGTTTAGGGTTTAGTGTTTAGGGTGTTTAGGGATTAGGGATTAGGGTTTTAGGGTTTTATGGTTTAAGGTTTACGGATCATCGATCGAGTGCGCACACACATTATTAGAGGCACCCGCCTTAATTTGCGCATAAAGTGCATGCGTATATATATAAGTGTGTTTCTTGGCCACCAACGATATATAGATCGAGAGATAGAGATTGAAATCCCCAAGAATATGTTCAAATATAGGCACACACATGAATTATTAGACGCACCCGCGCCTTTGCGCATAAAGTGCATGCGTATATATATAAGTGTGCTTCTTGGCCACCAACGATATATAGATTGAGAGAGAGATTGATATATATACATATCCCTAAGAATATGTTCAAATATATATTGAAATATATGCACGAATGATATGCAAGGTATGCCATGCGCGCATGCACACTAATTATATATATATATATTATGAGACTACTTAATCAAATGTGTTTTCATTCGAGATCGAGAACTTGTCAAAATTCAAGTTAATTAATTTATCAGCGCTAATTAGTTGGTCGCCTGCTTGATGCGCAATTAAGTGTCGTTGGCCTATATATGTAGGGTTTAATTAGGGCTAGGGTTAGGGTTAGTGTTAATTAGGGTATAGGGTCTAGGGTTTAGGTTTTAGTGTTTAGGGTTTAGGGTTTAGGGTTTAGTGTTTAGGGTTTTTGGGTTTTGGGTTTAGTGTTTAGGGTTTAGGGTTTAGTGTTTAGGGTGTTTAGGGAGTAGGGATTAGGGTTTTAGGGTTTTATGGTTTAAGGTTTACGGATCATCGATCGAGTGCGCACACACATTATTAGAGGCACCCGCCTTAATTTGCGCATAAAGTGCATGCGTATATATATAAGTGTGTTTCTTGGCCACCAACGATATATAGATCGAGAGATAGAGATTGAAATCCCCAAGAATATGTTCAAATATATGCACACACATGAATTATTAGACGCACCCGCGCCTTTGCGCATAAAGTGCATGCGTATATATATAAGTGTGTTTCTTGGCCACCAACGATATATAGATCGAGAGAGAGATTGATATATATACATATCCCTAAGAATATGTTCAAATATATATTGAAATATATGCACGAATGATATGCAAGGTATGCCATGCGCGCATGCACACTAATTATATATATATATATTATGAGACTACTTAATCAAATGTGTTTTCATTCGAGATCGAGAACTTGTCAAAATTCAAGTTAATTAATTTATCAGCGCTAATTAGTTGGTCGCCTGCTTGATGCGCAATTAAGTGTCGTTGGCCTATATATGTAGGGTTTAATTAGGGCTAGGGTTAGGGTTAGTGTTAATTAGGGTATAGGGTCTAGGGTTTAGGGTTTAGTGTTTAGGGTTTAGGGTTTAGGGTTTAGTGTTTAGGGTTTTTGGGTTTTGGGTTTAGTGTTTAGGGTTTAGGGTTTAGTGTTTAGGGTGTTTAGGGATTAGGGATTAGGGTTTTAGGGTTTTATGGTTTAAGGTTTACGGATCATCGATCGAGTGCGCGCACACATTATTAGAGGCACCCACCTTAATTTGCGCATAAAGTGCATGCGTATATATATAAGTGTGTTTCTTGGCCACCAACGATATATAGATCGAGAGATAGAGATTGAAATCCCCAAGAATATGTTCAAATATATGCACACACATGAATTATTAGACGCACCCGCGCCTTTGCGCATAAAGTGCATGCGTATATATATAAGTGTGCTTCTTGGCCACCAACGATATATAGATCGAGAGAGAGATTGATATATATACATATCCCTAAGAATATGTTCAAATATATATTGAAATATATGCACGAATGATATGCAAGGTATGCCATGCGCGCATGCACACTAATTATATATATATATATTATGAGACTACTTAATCAAATGTGTTTTCATTCGAGATCGAGAACTTGTCAAAATTCAAGTTAATTAATTTATCAGCGCTAATTAGTTGGTCGCCTGCTTGATGCGTAATTCAGTGTCGTTGGCCTATATTTGCAGGGTTTAATTAGGGCTAGGGTTAGGGTTAGTGTTAATTAGGGTATAGGGTCTAGGGTTTAGGGTTTAGTGTTTAGGGTTTAGGGTTTAGTGTTTAGCTTTTAGGGTTTAGGGTTTAGTGTTTAGGGTTTAGCGTTTAGGGTGATTAGGGATTAGGGTTTTAGGGTTTTATGGTTTAAGGTTTAGGGATCATCGATCGAGTGCGCACACACATTATTAGAGGCACCCGCCTTAATTTGCGCATAAAGTGCATGCGTATATATATAAGTGTGTTTCTTGGCCACCAACGATATATAGATCGAGAGATAGAGATTGAAATCCCCAAGAATATGTTCAAATATACGCACACACATGAATTATTAGAGGCACCCGCGCCTTTGCGCATAAAGTGCATGCATATGTGTGTTGTTCTGGCCACCAACGATAGATCGAGAGAGAGAGAGAGAGAGATTGAAATCCCCAAGAATTAGAGGACCCCCTTGCACAAGTGTTGGCCATCTATATATAATATGAATCCCAATAATGTTCATACATGATAGGGCATATGTGTGAAGCAATTTTTTTTTGAGAACTTGTAAAGATTCAAATTTATTAGTGCTAATGGAAACTAGTGCACATTAGAGGGACCCCCTTGCACACGTGTTGGCCATCTATGTATAGTTTGAATCCCAATAATGTTCATACATGATAGGTGATACGTCCAAAACGTATCTACTTTCCCGAACACTTTTGCTATTGTTTTGCCTCTAATTTGTGTATTTTGGATGCAACTAACACGGACTAACGCTGTTTTCAGCAGAACTGTTCTGGTGTCTCGTTTTTGTGCAGAAATCCAACTTTCGGGAAAATCCTCGGAATTTATGCAGAAGGCCCTATTTTCCCAGAATAATGACGGAGCCAGGAGGACAATTAAGGTGGAGGCCCGAGGGCCCCACACCATAGGGCGGCGCGGCCCAGGGGGGCCCGCGCGGCCCTGTGGTGTGGCCCCCTCGGCCGGCCTCCGACGCCCTCATTCGGACTATTTATCGGCCTCGACCTAAAAACGCACGGGGAGAAGTCGAAGTCGCTAGAAACCCTCCAGAACGCCGCCACATCGCGAAACTCCGTCGCGGGAGCCAGAAGTCTCCGTTCTGGCACTCCGCCGGGACGGGGAATTGGAGGAGATCATCGCCGCCATCACCGCCAACACCTCTACATCAACCAGCCATGTTTCCCCCATCCATGTGTGAGTAATTCCCCCGCTGTAGGCCGAAGGGGATGGTAGGGATTGGATGAGATTGGCCATGTAATAGCATAAGATTGTTAGGGCATAGTGCCTAGTGTCCGTAATTGGTACTTTGATGATATTGTTGCAACTTGTTATGCTTAATGCTTGTCACTAGGGCCCGAGTGCCATGATCTCAGATCTGAACATGTTTTTGTTTCATCAAGATAATCATTGTTTATGGTCTTACCTATAAGTTGTATACACATGTCGCTGTCCGGAACCAATGGCCCCGAAGTGACAGAAATCGGGACAACTGGAGGGAATGGTAGCGATGTGAGGATCACATGTGTTCACGGAGTGTTAATGCTTTGCTCCGGTACTCTATTAAAAGGAGTACCTTAATATCCAGTAGTTTCCCTTGAGGCCCGGCTGCCACCGGCTGGTAGGACAAAAGATGTTGTGCAAGTTTCTCATTGCGAGCACGCACGACTATATATGGAACACATGCCTATTGATTGCTTTGTACTTGGACACCGTTTTATTATTATCTGCAAATGCCCTGCTATGATTGTTACATGAGTTTCTCTCATCCATGCAACACCCGTCATCCATCCCCGTGCCTACAGTATTTTAATCCTGCTGTATACTAAAATCACTACTGCTGTCTCTGTTACTCTGCTGCTGTTATTTCACTACGCTTGCTATAAAACATTACTCTTGATAAACTCTTGCGAGCAAGTCTGTTTCCAGGTGCAGCTGAATTGACAACTCCGCTGTTAAGGCTTCCAAGTGTTCTTTGTCTCCCCTTGTGTCGAATCAATAAATTGGGTTTTACTTCCCTCGAAGACTGTTGCGATCCCCTATACTTGTGGGTCATCAAGACTATTTTCTGGCGCCGTTGCCGGGGAGCATAGCTTTATTTGGAAGTTCACTTGGATTAATATTGTTCGCTGCAAATTCTCCATCATGGGTAAACCTCGCGATACTAAGATCGCCATATTACCATCCACTACAAGAAAAGGTACAATTCTGAGTACCTCCGCTACACTTGATTCACCATCTGTGATTGATAAACTTGTTTCACCGCCACATGCTTCACATGCGGGTACTTCTGCTGAATCTGAAAACTCTCATAATATTGATAATGTTTCTGCTGTGCTTGATGATAGTGGTTCATTGGGATCCTTTCTAGATGCTACAATTGCTAGGTCTAGACAAATTGAAAATACTGAAACTCCTAATGCTACTACACCTGTTAATTCACCTGAACTTGATTATTTTAGTGATGATCCTGATGAAGATTATGTGGAGCTTAATGATGATTTTATTGAAAAATGCAATGCTACTACTGATGCAAGAAAAATTAAAAGGTTGCTTGCAGAACATGCTGTTAGATATAAACTGTCTCCTGATCCTAAGTTTGCCACATCTCCCATAAACATTAGGGATAAAGATTATGATTTTTCTCTTGATCTATCTCATATAGCTATTGTTGAGAAAACACCCTTTTGTGGTACTGAAAAAGAAAGTGCTGTTGAACACATGACTGAGTTATCTACTCTAAGTAGCTTGTTTTCTGATGATGTCAAGATGCGTACTTACTTTGTTGCTAAAAATTTTCCATTCTCATTAAAGGATGACGCTAAAACTTGGTATAATAATTTGCCACCTAATTCTATTAAAAGTCCAAAAGAATTGCTTGATGTTTTCTTCCGTAATTACTTTCCTGCTAGTGCTCAACATATTGCTTTGCAGAGAATTTATAATTTTGACCAGGGAGATGAAGAGAAATTGCCTGAGGCTTGGGCGAGATTTTGCTCTCTTATTAGAGCTCGGCCTGACCATGATTTGGAAAAGCATGATTTACTTGATATATTTTATAGTGGACTAACCATTGAGTCTAGGGCATACCTGGATAGTTGTGCTGGTTGTGTTTTCAGGAAAAGAACTCCAGACGACGTTGAAGAATTATTGGCTAAAATAAGCCGGAATCATGATGATTGGACTACGCCTGAACCAACTCCAACTCCAATATTGAAGAAGAGGGGTTTAATTAAATTGAATGATGAAGATATGAGGGAAGCCAAGAAGTCTCTCAAGGAGAAAGGTATTAAATCTGAAGATGTGAAGAATCTTCCCCCCATAGAAGATATATGTGAGATAATTCCCCCTTCATCCATGATTGAGGTAAACTCCCTTCAACGCTTTACTAGGGAAGATATTCCGTATTCGAAACCTCCTGCACAATGCTTAGATGAGTTTGATAATTATATTGTTAAACAAGAAAATTTTAATATGAGAGTAGAGAATCATTTAATGGAAAATTCTCGAGCTATTAGTGAATTGCATGATATTGTGGAGAGAACCTCCAATGATCTTAAGATGCTTGTTAAACATTTTCATATGATTCAAACTCAAATTGATCAACTCACTAAAGTGCAAAATGACTTGTTAGGGAATAATTCTAAAGAGAAACATGCTTATGAAGTAACAACTAGAGGTGGTGTCTCTACCCAGGATCCTCTATATCCTGAAGGGCATCCCAAAAGAATTGAACAAAATTCTCAACACATTGAACCTAGTGCTCATTCTAAGAAGAAAAAGAAGAAGAAACATAAAAATGTTGTAGAATCCTCTGAACCTGCTAATGATCCTAATAGTATTTCTATTTCTGATGCTGAAACTGAAAGTGGTAATGAACATGATAATGATAATGATAATGATAAGAATGATACTCCTGATAAAGAAGAGGTTGAAGAAGAACCTGAAAAGCATGCTAAAAATAAAAAGTATACTAAAGAAGACTTTATTGCTGAGAAACATGGTAATGAAAGAGAACCTTGGGTGCAAAAGCAAATGCCTTTTCCTGCTAAGAAACTAAAATCAAAGGAAGAAGAACACTATAATAAATTTTGCGATTGGATGAAACCTTTATTCTTGCAAATCCCTTTGACTGATGCCATTAAATTGCCTCTTTATTCAAAGTATATGAAAGATATTGTTACTAACAAAAGGAAAATCCCCAATGAGGAAATTTCCACTATGCTTGCTAATTACTCTTTCAATGGCAAAGTTCCAAAGAAGTTGGGCGACCCAGGTATACCTACTATTCCTTGTTCTATCAAGAATAATTATGTTAAAACTGCTCTATGTGACTTGGGAGCCGGTGTTAGTGTTATGCCTTTTTCTCTTTATAAGAGACTTTACTTAGATAAGTTGATACCTACTGATATATCTTTGCAAATGGCTGATAAATCTACTGCTATTCCTGTTGGTATATGTGAGAATGTTCCTGTTCAAGTTACTACTAACTGCTTGATATTAACTGATTTTGTTGTGTTGGAAATGCCGGAAGATGATAATATGTCTATTATTCTTGGGAGACCTTTTCTTAACACCGCAGGGGCTGTTACTGATTGCAATAAAGGAAAGGTTACTTTCAATGTTGATGATAGGGAGCATACCGTTTATTTTCCCAAGAGGATTGAGAAAGCGTGTGGAGTTAATACTATTTCTAATGTGAGAACTATCAAAGTGGGAACTATTGATTGTCCTATATATGAGCCTAAGGAAGAATATCAAACTCTCGTGATTGGATCCATATCAATACAATTCAAGGTAACATGATTGATTTGAGGTTTATTTCTTCTTATGTTATGTAAAATTTATTTGGTGACAAGACTTGATCAACCTTGTTAACGAATACCTTTTATATGCATAGAGGAGGTAAACAACATCTCTTTCTTCCTCCACTTGCTCTAGTTGCTGTAGCATTTTTAATTTGCAAGGTTCCTTAGTTAATCGAAGATTTCAAAAATTTTCCTGGCCAGTAATAATAAACTAAATACCTAGAAATGTGCGTTTTTCAAAGTTTTCAAAAATTCACAAAAATTATACCGTTGGTCCTATTTTTCGACGAGGCACCTGGGAGCACCAGAGGATGACCTGTGGGGCACCAGAGGGCGCCAAACCACAGGCCGGCGCGGCCAAGGAGGTGGCCGCGCCACCATGTGGTGTGGGCCCCTCTTTGCCCCACTTTGTCATCTCTTTCTCCCATCACCTTCTCTCTCCCGAAAAAACTCGTACCAAGTTCCTCTCTCTCGCGTTTTTGCTCCAGAGCTCCAGATTTCTCGATCTCTTTGCTCAGCCCCAATTTCTTGCTGAAATTTGGCACATTTGCTCCTTGGTATGTGACTCCTCCACCCATCCAAGTAGAATTTTGTTTGGTTGAGTATATCTTGAATATTTTGCTGCTGTAGGTAACATGTTTAGTGAGCTTGCATGCTTGTTCTAAGTGGTAGAAACTAGTTTTGATGCATGATTAGTACTCTAGCAAGTTCCTATGGTAGTTTCCCTCAATTATATGTCACCAAATCAAATTTTATATCATTTGTTAAAAATTTCAGAGAAGCTATGAAGAAGTTCAACTTTGGAGAGTTGTTCAAGAAAGGGACAACCAGCACCGGGAGGCCTTCTAGGGCCGCCACCCGGATTAGGCGATCATACAATGAAGACATCATCGCGCCTAGCTTCGCGCCCGAAGAGGACAACGGGGCTCCTAATGCTTCGTCTTTTCCATGCTATGATTTTCTTAGGAATGCAGGGAAATTGGAGGATTTCTTCACCCTTGTCAACAGGGCAGGGTTAACCACCTATGTGGGAGATGAAAGGGAGCAATACTACATGCTCACCAAAATCTTCGTCAAGAATTTCCAGTTCAACAACAAACAATATGAGCCGACGGTTGCATTCAGGATCTATGGTAATCCTGTTACTATGAAATTGGAGGATTTTTGTCGTGCATTGGATATTGTCCCTGTAGGTACAGCAAGTAGGATTGATGACAACCCCCGGGACTTGTTGGAGCTCTATCGAGGGATTACCGATGATGATTGTCGCACCATTCAGCGTGGCAAGATAAGGAACATTCAACTCCCCGCCATTAAGTATTTTGCATACTATATTGCTACTAGCATTCTTGGTAGGGAGAACACTAGCAACATTTCTAGTTACCACCTTGCTTTCTTGAATATTGCACTTACTGGTCAGACATCTTATCACCTTGGTGCTCTTATTGCTCGCCGCCTGACTAACAGGGGGCCTATTTTTGGAGGAACTATCGCATCGCTGCGTTTTTAACATATCTAAGTCTTCCTATTGATCCTAATGATGTGCCATTGGCCCCTAGGAGACTCGATATTACTGCTATGAAGAGTCATCATTTTGTTACTACTGATTCTACTTTAGATAATATGGTTTATAGAATGTTGTTTTCTGACGGGGATGAGAAAGAAATTCCTCTTCCCCAACCAGGTTTGTTCAGTATTGACAGGCAATCATGGTCGTGCACTAAGGAGGAAGTGGATGAGCATTTGAAGATAAAAGACTTCCACCAGCAACATGACTCCGAGGACGCCGGGGCCTCCTACGACCACACCGTCACGTATCCGGGTGCTTCTTCCAGCACATACCCGGAATACGATCCATCTTCGTCATACTACGGAGACACTACCTCATGGGATCGGTGGGATTGAACTCCACTTAGGCCAAAAGCCTAAGCTTGGGGGGAGGTATACCGGCATCACTCATTCTTTGCATATTATGATTGCTGGATACTTGTACATACTTGTTTTGTTCGTTTGAGTGGTTTTCTAATGAGAGGAAGATGATATTTGGGGAAGTGCTGCCTGAAAACAGATTCTGGAATGTTACTAGAAAAATTCGTGCGCACAGCCAGAGCGTTATTTTGAGCTGCCAATTTTTGTGCAGGTTCCCCAGGTTGTTATCTAACTTTCATTAGTTGAACACTTTTCGAGCTGAGCAACGTAAGATTTTTGTAAAAATCGATTTCTGTACTGCTGTCAGGTTTTGGCAGATTTCTGCCATCTCGCTTTTCTGTGTTTCTTTTAGTTTGCTATTTCTTGTTTTTGTTTTGTTTCCTTCCCAAAACACAAAAAGACCAAAAATATTTCTGTTGTTTCTCTTCACCATTTGTTTGCTTTGGTTTCTTGCATTTGTTTCACTTTATTTGCTATTGCTAGTTTGCTATAAGAAAACCCAAAAAGATTTTGCTTTGTTTGTTTGTTTCCTTTTGTTCTTGTTTCTAATTCGAAAACACCAAAAATATTTGCTGTTCTTCTTTGGTTTGTAAAGTTGTTTATGAGTTCAATGGTCTTCGGTGGCTGGAGCATGGTTTTCATTTCATATTATCCAAGCTACACAAGTGAAAAGGCAATAATGACGATCTACAACAATCTGATTGTGGTGAGAGGCTGGTATGAACTCTATTTGTTTTCATTTTTGTACATATACTCATCCATGTGAGCATGCTTAGTTGGTTCATGTGAGGTATATGTTATTTGAGAAAGTCTAGTAGTTCATGATCTCTCATGTTTAGCTCCAATTTATTAATATGAGTAGCATGTCATGGATGTTTGCTTGCATTGTTTTATTCATAAGTAAGTATGGCATTGTGGTATCCTCCTCTGAATAATTCATTTATATCGACTTGGCACATGCTCACGCATGCATATGACTGAACAAAAAGTCAATTAAGCCTCGATGATCTATATTGCTTCAGAGTTCTTGTATCACTTTTATGCCCCCGTTAATTTATTTTGCCGCAAGCATGATTATGACAGTTACTGCTCTCTTGATTTGTCGCTCCCTAGTCTATTGCTAGCCTTCACTTGTACTGAGCGGGAACGCCGCTCGTGCTTCCAAACACATGAAAACCAAGTTATTCCAAAGTGTCCACCATAAATACCTATGCATGGCATTTCAAACCATTCCAAGTAAATTCTCGTGCGCTACCTTTAAAACCTTCAAAATGCTTCTCAATTTGTGTTTATGTTTCATAGCTCATGAGGAAGTATGTGGTGTTTAGCTTTCAACCTTGTCATTTACTTTTGACGGACTCTCATATGGACTAGTGGCACATCAGCTTATCCAATAATTTTGCAAAAAGAGCTGGCAATGGGATTCCCAGTCCCGAATTAATTAACTTAAATAGACACTCCTCCATGGTTTGTGATTGTTGGACGGCACCCGAAGGATTCGGTTAGCCATGGCTTGTGTAAGCAAAGGTTGGGGGGAGTGTCATCATCATAATAAAACTAAAATAAAAAGGCACTCCTTCATGGTATGAGATTGTTGGCAGGCACCCGAGGATTCGGTTAGCCATGGTTTGTGAAAGAAAGGTTGGAAGGAGTGCCAAATAAATATGCAATAATTCATGGGAGCCGCTCTTGAAAGTCCGGTTGGCAAGGTAGTTGGTGTACCCATTACCATTCGTTGACAACAACAAACACCTCTCAAAATAATTTTACTCCTGTCTTTATAAAAATGAAAAGCTCTAGCGCATGTTAATCCCTGCTTCCCTCTGCGAAGGGTCAATCTTTTACTTTTATGTTGTGTCTCCATTATTTCTTTGAGCACTATCTTGAGAGCACAACTGTCATTCTTAGTATAATATGCTTGTCTCAAAATATGATTGATTGTGGTATAACTTTGATGCATTTATCTTTTGACAATCACTACTTCTAGTCTTTCTATGAACTCCAGAGGTGCCCGGGCATTTATGTTTTGCCAATCAAATACAGGCAAGCGAGATACCACTTTATCATACTCTCTTATGAACATTGCAATCCTGCTTATATACATGATTCATGATGCTTATTATTAATTGTTGGTACCTCTCCATGATTGACATAGCTGTTAGATGATCTTATTTGCATGTATCTCATTATGAATTGCTTAAGTATTAGCCATAGCATGAGAATATATACATCATATGAGCAAATGTGTTCGTGAAAGTTCTTTTATCGCTCAGTTGTTAACTGAATTGCTTGAGGACAAGCAATAAGCTAAGCTTGGGGGGAGTTGATACGTCCAAAACGTATCTACTTTCCCGAACACTTTTGCTATTGTTTTGCCTCTAATTTGTGTATTTTGGATGCAACTAACACGGACTAACGTTGTTTTCAGCAGAACTGTTCTGGTGTCTCGTTTTTGTGCAGAAATCCAACTTTCGGGAAAATCCTCGGAATTTATGCAGAAGGCCCTATTTTCCCAGAATAATGACGGAGCCAGGAGGACAATTAAGGTGGAGGCCCGAGGGCCCCACACCATAGGGCGGCGCGGCCCAGGGGGGCCCGCGCGGCCCTGTGGTGTGGCCCCCTCGGCCGGCCTCCGACGCCCTCCTTCGGACTATTTATCGGCCTCGACCTAAAAACGCACGGGAGGAAGTCGAAGTCGCCAGAAACCCTCCGAACACCGCCACATCGCGAAACTCCGTCGCGGGAGCCGAAGTCTCCGTTCGGCACTCCGCCGGACGGGGAATTGAGGAGATCAGCGCCGCCATCACCGCCAACACCTCTACATCAACCAGCCATGTTTCCCCCATCCATGTGTGAGTAATTCCCCCGCTGTAGGCCGAAGGGGATGGTAGGGATTGGATGAGATTGGTCATGTAATAGCATAAGATTGTTAGGGCATAGTGCCTAGTGTCCGTAATTGGTACTTTGATGATATTGTTGCAACTTGTTATGCTTAATGCTTGTCACTAGGGCCCGAGTGCCATGATCTCAGATCTGAACATGTTATTGTTTCATCAAGATAATCATTGTTTATGGTCTTACCTATAAGTTGTATACACATGTCGCTGTCCGGAACCAATGGCCCCGAAGTGACAGAAATCGGGACAACCGGAGGGAATGGTAGCGATGTGAGGATCACATGTGTTCACGGAGTGTTAATGCTTTGCTCCGGTACTCTATTAAAAGGAGTACCTTAATATCCAGTAGTTTCCCTTGAGGCCCGGCTGCCACCTTTGGTAGGACAAAAGATGTTGTGCAAGTTTCTCATTGCGAGCACGCACGACTATATATGGAACACATGCCTATTGATTGCTTTGTACTTGGACACCGTTTTATTATTATCTGCAAATGCCCTGCTATGATTGTTACATGAGTTTCTCTCATCCATGCAACGCCCGTCATCCGTCCCCGTGCCTACAGTATTTTAATCTTGCTGTATACTAAAATCACTACTGCTGTCTCTGTTACTCTGCTGCTGTTATTTCACTACTGCTACTGCTATAAAACTGTTACTATTGATAAACTCTTGCGAGCAAGTCTGTTTCCAGGTGCAGCTGAATTGACAACTCTGCTGTTAAGGCTTCCAAGTGTTCTTTGTCTCCCCTTGTGTCGAATCAATAAATTGGGTTTTACTTCCCTCGAAGACTGTTGCGATCCCCTATACTTGTGGGTCATCAATAGGCTATATGTGAATCAATTTTTTCTTCCTAGAACTTGTCAAGATTCAAATTTATCGGTGCTAATGGAAACTAGTGCGCACTAGACGAGCCCCTTGCGCAAGTGCTGGCTATTACATATAGTTTAAATCTCAAGAATGTTCATACATGATAGTCCATATGTGCAAAGGAATTTTTTTCCCCGTGAACTTGTCAAAATTCAAGTTTATCGGTGCAAATGGAAACTAGTCCAAAAAATTACATAGAGGTCCAAAAGAACTAGACAACAACTAATAGGACCTCCAACTTTACAAAAAGGACCCCAAAACATATAGAAGAAAATCAATCGAGTCCTTCTAGACCGCACATCAGATCTCTGCTCCGCATCCTTTCCAGCAACTCGGTCACCGGGGACGCACCACTTGGGACGGTGTCGCCGGTAGTCGCCAGGACGAAGGAGAAGAAGGGCCTCAGCAACGGCATATTGGCTCTGAGAAGGGCTGCTGAAAGGCCAAGATGTTCACGGGCAAGACGGATGACGCCGTCGTATGCACCGAGGTTGTGAATGTTAGCAGCTTGACTTCCCCATTGGCCAGATCTGAAGCACTGACCAAAGCAAGCCTCACCGTTAGCGCCATCATCTTGATGGCACCAGATCGGGGTTTGGCCGGCAAGATCCGCCATATCTGATCCGCCAGATTCACCATAGTCCAGATCTGAAGCCGATGACGAGATCCCCGACTCCATTGCGCCATTCTGCTCATGGGAAACACTGGATCTAAGCTTACAACAACACTAACTCCCTCGGATCCAAATTAGCTGACTCAACTTTGCTTATCTAAATATGGGTGTATCCACACATGTTTTTACTCTAGATACATACACGTCTAAGGATAGTTGAATCAATTAATTTAGTTCGGAGGGTGTACGATATACAGAGAGAAGTCGGCCTCGTCTCCGGCCGGCGAGGCCGCCGGAGAGAAGGGGGAGAGGAGCCGGGGGAGTGGGAGAGACTCGAGAGAGAAAGAGAAGAGGAAGAAATGAGAGCTCCCTGGGGAAGAACATTATTTTTGTCGTTCTGCTCGAAGCTTGAAACTAAAAATTTCGGCCGCGCGCCAAATCATCCCGCCGCATCCATTCGAAAATCCCGTGACCAGTTTTACCCTTTTAACCCTGGTCCGGAAGCTACAACCCACCGACCATGGAGGGCTCTTTCGGTAACAATGAAATATCTTGCCTAGATCCTGAACCCTCCCCACAGACCCACACCCACCCACCAACCATTCGCCCCATTAGCTCAAAAATACTCTCACACGCCAAAGCTCTGACTCTCTACAGTACTAGATCTGCTTCGCCGCCGGCATACTCCTCCATAGCGTAGCCTTGATCGTGTTGGCTGTCCACCCACCTGATCCGCTCCCCCGCCGCCCTCGCCACCGAAGGATCTGCTTCACCGCCGACCTCGCCACCGACGGATCTGCTTCACCGCCGACCTCGCCACCGACGGATCTGCTTCACCGCCGACCTCGCCACCAACGGATCTGCTTCACCGCCGACCTCATCCACAGCGTAGCAATCAACGCCTTTCCTGTCGACGCACTGGATCCTCTCCAACGGAACCGGGTCTACTTCACCGCGCCCCCCCTCCACAGAAGCCGATCTATTCCACCGACTACCTCGGCGCAGCGGCTGTATCAACTTCACCGAATCCCTTGCCAGCCAACCAGATCTGCTTCACTAACGCGTACTTCTACTGAAACAGGGTCGACTCATCGTCTCCCGCGTTCAGCGCCACTGGAATTCAAGTTGCCGCCCCCGTCCACCCCGCCGCAGCTTGGTTAGTACGCTGGCCCGTTAGATCGCGGTGTTTCTTTAGCCATGTTTTGTGTAGTTATTTGCAGATCTCATATGCCATTAACTTTCTTGATGTGTTACTTCGCATGAAGTTCGTTTAAATATTGTACAGTACAAAAGCATTATCCGGTCGCTACCATCTGTTCATTCTACTGACACCTGTGTGCATCCACATATTTATAGCCTTATACCCATTCATTTGCTGCCAACTGTTTTTGTACTGCATGCTATTCCTTTTATAGTCATGCTATGGGCATTTCCAATCTGGTTGTTCTTATACCACGTCATTAGCTCACCGCTAGCCGCTAGCTGTTTTCCCTGCCTGCTATTCTCACACTGCTTTTATAATCATGCTATGTGCATTTCCAATCTGCTTGCTCTTATACCTCGTCTTTAGCTTATAGCTATTTTTTTCCATGAATGCTCATGTCGCACAGCTTGTATAGGTATTGCTGCATGCATGTCTTGTCTTTGTATTATCGTAGACTAACTTGTCAATGTTATTTTTCCTAGGGATTGATCATGCGAACCACTTATTAGAATATCCAACATTAACAGCGGGGACGCTAGGGAAGGTTGGAATCTAAGTTCTTGGTTGGTAACTCTGGCAGTTTACTTCCGTTATTATCTATAACCTACATGCATTGTTCCTTATGCAAGAGATTAACACTTGGAACCATGCCATAGCAATGCCATCCATGCTTTACTATGTTTCTGCCTATTTGATATGCTTGTCTTGGAGCAACTGCGAAGGTGATTTGAACCTGACATTTGGTCATTCTTAATGCCAGATTACTTTATGTGGAAAACCTTGGCATTACCCTACTCTAAATCTGAATGTCTGAAATTCGTATCTCATGCAAAGCTACATCTAGTTGGTTTTAATCTGATATCTGGTAAATATTGGCTTATTCATTTGGCAGCTCAAGTTTTTTGTTATTTGAAACCAGCTGACTTTGTCTTAAATGTGATATCTAAACACATATTAAGGACAATGGAGCAGGAGGATTAGCATTTCACTTGATGGCTGAACCTAAAATGACAGGCATGTCGACCACGACTAGTGCACGCAAGAGAAGGACCTGCAGCGAGCCAGTATGTGCTTAGTACATGCATCTTATCTTATCTTGTGCTTATTTCTGCTACATGCTGTTATCTGATCCCTACATTGCGTAATACATTTTTGAATAGTTAATTGAAGTAACAAAGATTGCAATATTACCAGAATGCAGTTTTAGTGAAGCAGTCATCATTAGAAGATACTGGCCAAAGCGACCCTGTGCAACATTATGATGTAAGTCTGCTTAGTACAAGTTCCATACATTGTCTTATTTATGCAACTTGTTATTATCTTATATCTACATTGCATAATAAATGTTTGAATAGTTCACTGTTGTAACTATGTTTGCAATATTACTAGAATGCAGTTGTAATCAAGAAGTCCTTAGTAGAAGATAGAGCGCAAAAAAAGGTTCCAGGGTGAGCCTATGCAACGATATAATGTAAGTCTGTGCTTAGTACTTGTGACTATCTCATATCGACAATGCTTAATACATGTTTGCATAGTTCATCGTTTAACTCTTTTTGCATTATTATCAGAATGCAGTTGTGATGAAGCAATCTTCATCAGAAGAGAGGCCCACAAAAAGTTCTGATCTTTCTTCTGATGCATCCTCTCATAGCCGTCAACCTAGACCATCTGTTTCATCAAACAGTAAATATCTCAAGGCTGTACTTTATAAAAGACATGGTATTTCTGCTTTAAGATCTGTAGCTGATATGTTGAACAAGAGTACACAAGATTCAATCAAGGCGATTGCCAAATGTCAACGTGTTATTGATGATGCTAATAGAAGTCTTCAATGATTCTATATAATTTTTTTATTCATTAATTGCCTTGTAATTTTCCTGTTATTTTATTTGTGTATGTAATTGTGTGTATCATTGATATCAGATTGTAGGCTCATGAAATTTAATGCAATTTGACTAGTCAAACAACCAGGGCCCTACAACAGATTGGGCCGGCCTATTTATAGTAGTGTGGGACCCACTTTCATTTTGGGCCGGCTCACTTACTTATTGGGCCGCCCCGTTAACACGATAGTGGGCCCACCTGCTTATTGGGCCGGCCCACTATCTTGTTGGGCCGGCCCACTTGCTATATGGTGGACCCCACATACTAAATGGGCCGGTCCTTTAACAGGCAAGTGGGACCCACTGTGTTTTTGGCCCGACCCACTTTCTTGTTGGGCCAGCCCACTAGCTATGTGGTGGACCCCACATACTAAATGGGCCGGCCCTTTAACAAGAAAGTGGGACCCACCTGTGTTTTTGGCCCGATCTACTATCTTGCTGGGCCGGCCCACTGGCTATGTGGTGGACCCCACATACTAAATGGGCCGGCCCTTTAACAGGAAAGTGGGACCCACCCCTGTTTTTGGCCCGGCCCACTATCTTGCTGGGTCGGCCCACTTGCTATATGGTGGACCCCACATACTAAATGGGCCGGCCCTTTAACAGGAAAGTGGGACCCACCCGTGTTTTTGGCCCGGCCCACTTTTTTGTTGGGCCAGCCCATTTGATCTATTGTGGACCCCATGTACTAAATGGGCCGGCCCGGTAGCAGGAAAGTGGGACCCACAGGCTAATTGGGCCGGCCCAATAACTTCTTGGGCCGGCCCACTTGCTTTAAGGTGGACCCCACTTGTAAAATGGGCCTGCCCGATAACAGGAAAGTGGCTCCCACATGTCTTGTGGGCCGGCCTTTTTGCCTGTTGACCGGTCAAACGAGTGCATTTGGCCCGGCCCACATGCTTAGTGGGCCGGCCCATTAATGTTTTGACCAGTCAACCTTAGAGGTTAGGCCCGGCCCACGTAACTAATGGTCCAGCCCAACTATATAGTTGACCGGTCAAACTAAGTCAGCTGGCCCGGCCCGCAAACTTAATGGGCCGGCCCGCTTAAGATTTGGCAGGCCTCGTGTGGGCCTACCATCTACCACGGGGTTTCAGCCGGTTAACGCCGTTAACTGACAGTTAACGGCATCTGCCACGTGGCAGTTTGCATGACGTCAGCAGTTAACGGGCTCCCGGAAACACTTCTGCAACGGTCCGATTTTCCATGGCGGAAGGGCGCCCAAGCGCGACGGACCGAAAAAAACGTGGTAGGACTTTGTCTGACGCAGTTTCGACAACAGAACCCATATCGTCGGGTTAGGCCCATAGGCGACGAAAAATACCCCTTAGCGGACGATTTTGGGACGTTGCCTATCAGAACTTTTCTTGTAGTGTATAAAGAAGCAAGTTGTCTTACAATGCTTTATTCGTCATTGTCCTCATAGCAAAACCCCTTGTCCATTGCGATGAAAAAAAGACAAAATCTTTATAAGCATCATTATAAAACATCAAACATGAGTAAAACTTGGAATGATTAGAATCACAACAAGTTTATTTTTTGTTCTAATCCGTATCACCGTTGGGCTGAAAGCGAAAAAGAACCTTATTTATTCAAAAAGTAATGGGACATGACAATAATCAACGTTGGTCAGAACACCGTCATGTACCATATATCATATGCTTATAATTAAAATCTCCGATCAAAACTTCTCGTTGGTTCCATTTTGACCGGAGAAACTTAAAATCACATAATGACTAGTGAGAACATTTTCTAAGTTTATAGCGAGCATTAACATAAAATATTAACATAATGCAACCCACTATGTTATACACATGGATTCATAATCCGTCATTGATCATTTTGTCATCAACTTTGACACCATAATTTCAACAACATCAGGCATGGTACATAATAATATTCATTCTGAATATTAATAATGAAAATGATATTTTCGTGAGTAACATGAAAATGCCATTAACATCAACCATAAGTATTCTCCAAATGAAATCCGGACATTAAATTACATCACGGTTCACCAAATAATTGGTAAACAATACGAGTCAAATAAATGAAAACACATGACCATGGTTTAAATATCACATTAAAATTCTCCAAACAAAAAACATCCTTCTTCAGAGAATCAACATCATTATGAGCCTTCATCACCTTCAGTGCATGTCAAAAGATAAAACGCACCGACACAATACTTAGAATAATTGCTCAGCATTATTGGGATACATAGTGCAGTGTGGAAAACCTAACCATGCAACCACAATCATTAGGATGACCTCAGCCCATTAGTCATGAACACAACATTAAGAAATAACATCAACAAAATTCATTAGTATTGAGCACATCACCAAGACATAAATATCAAAGTAATGACATCATCATAAACTTTTTGCTCAAAAATAAATAAATTTCGTAACGAGATTACCATAATTTTGCTCAAAAACAACATCATCTTATAGCAATAAATTTATCGTTAAAAGATATTGAGTAGAAAACATCATTAAACACATGAAGTATTAACATGTTTTATATTCATATTTTTGGACATTATTTTCTGTTTAAAATAGTGCAAAAACATAAAACATCTTATATCTTATATCTTATATTTACTAATTGGAGACTCCCTACGAGCAATCACGTTAATTCTCACGTTAAAAAGAAACTAATCCGTCCGATATAACTCACAGCTATTAACAGTGGTTGGATGAGATGGACCCACCAGACTATCAGACTCCTCGCGATAAGGCCTTCCTATATATGCGCAAGGCAGCTTCTTTATCTCCACGGGAAAACAAATCTCCACGCGCAGGGCAGCTCATCATAATTCCTGGCGATCTCGCTCTTCTCTACATGCTCCCAGCGGCAGCCTGGAGAAAATCCCTCGATCGCATCCTTTGTTTGGCCGCTGTTGCCGACACCGCACGCCGCGCGCCGCCGCCAGCGCCCCAGCGGACGAGGTGATGGATTGTGGTGTATTGACCTACAAATCTCTGGTGTGATTCATGATGGCATCGTCAGCAATCCGTGAGAAAAGCATGCATGCATGGCAGGGCCGCACAAGGCAGGTACGTCAGTGAGCGATCGATTCTCTTCCTTCAGCCTGTATATTGACGATGCATAGACACGAGCATGCAAGTTTCAATCTTTCCTAACGCATGAGCCATGCAGAACGATCGAGGGTCTGCATCTTGCATGCGACATGTATGCGTACGAAAGATCGTTTGACGGGGCCGCAGCAGCTAGCGACCATCTCCGACACCAGGCACAACGTTCGACAGTGGTCCTCTACTCAGCTAATCTGGCAGGTTTTGAGTACAGTATGTAATGCAATTTTATATTTGCAGTTCTAATCTGCTCTTTTCTAAGATTCAGCGATACTTCATCTAGCTTCTTTTGTTCTTTGACCGAGAAACTCCCAAGATAGTCGTCGGTCAAGGTACCGAAGTAGCGGATGTATGAATGTAAATTTGCAGCAAAGCGTGTGTGCGGCTGCCGCCTTCAAGAACCATTGTGTACTTCTCCCAGTCATCCTCTTTCTCAGCTACATGGGAGGGCCGATGGAATCAGCACCCGGCTTTATGAAGCATCCAAGGACACAGATGAATTTTCTTAGTAATTGCTGCTCGACCAGTGCCGAGTGAACATGTATGTTTCTGTTCCATCTCCTAATCCAGTCATTAAATTCTATTTAGACCTACGAAGAGGTATCAAAACTACGCCTATCCTTAAAAGCTCGGGCATTGCCCCCAGATATTTTTGCAGCAGGTTGCCATGGGCGCTGCCAGTGTTGTGGGGCTGATAGGGTCTAAGACCATGTGGGTTGCCTGATCTCACGAATTAATCGAGAGAAAGGAGGTAAGTTTTTTTCTATTTTTTTGAATTTAAAAAGTAGGTAATTATTTATGAGTGTTACATTCATATAGAAATATATCTAATGCTGCCCGGCGGCATCGTTGACCCTAGCTCCGCTCTTTCCCATCGAGCCATCCCCTCCTTGCATGTCCTCTCTCCTTCCACGTTTTTGTCCATCTAATGGAGGCTATGTGGATCAAGTAGGCTATTTGAAGAATCTTTAATCTAACGCACTTTTTATTAATCAGCATATCATTAATATCAACCTTTTCCATCCAAAAATAAGTAGCACTTGAATTTGACTAGATTCAAATGTATCTGGACGTGTCTTAGTGTATAGATACATGCGACTTTGGATAAAATATATGAGTCACACTGGTGGAAAAAGAGGCTTTAATCCCGGTTTGCAACGTCCATTAATACCGGTTGTGCAACCGGTATTAAACATGCGGGACTAAAGCCCCCCTTTAGTCGCGGTTGGTTACGAACCACGACTAAAGGCCCGTCCACGTGGGCGCCAGGTGACGGTCGGGGCGGAGGACCTTTAGTCGTGGTTCTTCTGGCCAACCGCGACTAAAGGCCGCCGCAGGTTTAGGGTTTTAGCCCCCCCCCCCCCAAAACCTGGTTTCTTTTTAATTTGTATTGTTTTATTTCTTTTGTGTTTTATTTTAAATTTGAAGGAGTTTCACATATTCTACGGTACTACATACATGCATATGAATGTACAATTTCAAACAAATTTGAAATTAGAACCAAAAAGAATTCAAGAGGAATATACAATATATATTCAATATCATCGGATGACCATATACAATTTTGAACAAGTTTACATACATAATTTAATGCATATGAAGTTCTACGTCCTCTACATAGTGTTCTCCTTTAGGATCGACGACTTCCCTCGTGAACCATCCAGCTAGTTTCTCTTGAAGTGGTCGGAAGCGAGCTTCTGGACTAAGCATCTTCCGGAGGTTATTCCTCTTGACATTGTTATCACACGGAACCCGCTCAGAGGTGTATCTCCGGATCATCTCACAAACATAGTATCCACATAGATTGGTCCCCGGTGGCTGAATATCCCCAGTCGCAGCCACTGACCGCATGAATTGTAGCTCTTTTTTGAATTCACCGACCCTTTCATCTGAGAACCGTCTCCAAACCCTACGAGGCAAAGAAAATTAAATGAACAAGAGAGTTATTAGTTACTTGATATTAGGAAATGAACGAAATAGGCCGATCGATATAGAGCGCAAATGAATGAAAATAATTACTTCTGCAGCATTCTTCTCATGTCGCCCCAAAGCTTTGCATCCAGAGAGAGTCGTGGACGAGACATGTGGATGTGTGAAATTTAATTACTAGCAGAATCCAGTGGAACATGCGGACACGATACATGCACAGTCATGCATAACTCATCGATTAGCCGGCCACATACCATGCATGGAGTAAACAAAAGAGAATGTTCTCAAGACAGAAACACTCACCCAAAATGGTAAGGAAATAGAATATCACTTTTGAGTTCCTGCTTTGTAAGAAACCGCCACAGGTCGGCCTCCATGTCGGCGGGGTGATGCTCTAACACATATCCATTAACGATGTGTGGGTCAATGAACCCAACATCATGGATGTTCCTTACTTCGCATTCCTTAATCTTCATTCTGCATATATAATAGCGTACACAACAATATAGTTAGGACATATATATAGTGCAGGCAATATGAACGAGATGGGGTAGAAATAAATCACTTACAGAACGTAGCAACTGATGATAGATTTGTCGAGCTCGCGCAGATTGAAAAGCTGGAACAATTCACTCAGATGAATTGTTACATAGTAATGTTTGAAGTGATGCTCATATCTAACTTCCGCATAAATATATTCTTTGGCGTTTTTATTTTTTATGTAACCCTTGTACCATTTCAGCAGACTTTTCATTTGTGGAGGTAGATCCTCTTCCTGCGCAGGCTCGACGAGAGGCCCATTCGGCACATATGTAATTACTACCTCCTTCAGTGGCGCCTCATCAAGGCCTAACAGTGCACGAAGAGTCATACCGATCAGGGCCGCTTGTTCTCTGGCAGCCATTATGGTCATTCCCTGTTCTGCCGGAGCTGCTATGATTGTGGGGTCCATTAGTTCAGCATCCGGACCGGCGGATTTCACTATGAGCGGGGCGATCGATTGTTTACTTTGTTCCCCGAGCTGGGCAACTCGTTTCCCGCTTTTTTTACTTGCTAATTCTTTCTCGGCCTCCTCCAAGGCTTTCTTCTCCTGCTTCTCCGCCAGCTCTTTCTTCTCCTTCAACATGAGTGCCTGCCTACCAAGTTCACGTGCATAGTCGTCAGGCAGATTCTTCGCGGCTTGGGACAGTGTGCTCAAAAATGACTTAGCCCACTTCTTTTCCTTGTCAGAATATACTGGCTTTGGCTCGGGCTCTCTTCTCGCCTGGCATTCCGCCCTCCATTTCTCATGGTGAGCAGCCGCGGCGGCGTCGACTTCCTTGGCACTACGTTCCTAAGGCCTCGTGGGGAGAGGCTTCAGTGATGGCTCCGGTACCTTTGTGGTCTTAGGTACATAAGGGTCCGGGTTAATAGTCCAGGACTGCTTCTGTTTCTTCACCGGAGGTGGATTGGGGGGCGGCGTCTGCTTACCCGCCCGGGGCGGACTGGGGGGCGGCGGCTGCTTACCCGCCGGAGGTGAATTGGGGGGCGGCGTCGGCTGACGTGAAGGAGGTGTAGGTGAAGCACCACCACCACCACCACCGCCGCCACCGCCACCACCACCGTAGGGGGGTGGACTTGTTGGCCTTGGCGCCTCGCCTGGAAACTTGATAAACTTCTTTTGCCATAGAATGAAATGGCGCTTGACATCTCCAAGTCTTCTCTCCCCTTCAGGTGTAGCAATGTCAATCTCCAGGTCCTAAAACCCTTGTACTATGTCCTCCACCGTGACACGAGCATAGCCATCTTGAATGGGCTTGTTGTGGTGGAGTGCTCCAGGTTCACATGGTAAAGCACTGCCGATGGCTACCTTCATGGACATGTTCCCCATTGGATAATACAGATGACATTCTTTCATCTCCTTTACATCGTCCACGGGGTAGCGAGGAGGCTCCGGTGCAGTAATTTCGATCGCCGGAGGCTCCGGTGCAGTAATTTCGATCGTCGGTGCATGTGCACCAGCCAGTGGGGCCTCCGTGGAAGCCACACTGCTTCTCCGCTGCTGGCTTCCGACATCCGGTGGATGATCTTCATGCTGCGTCTGAGCTGCATCTCTTTCTTGTACTAGTACATCCACGGTTTTCTTCATCTCATTGAATTCCGATGCCAACCGCGCCAGCTCATCTTTTTGCCGATCCGCCTTTCTCTTACGGCTTCTGTAACTGTAGGGGTCATCTTCCTGGGAAAACCCTTCTTCCCACGAAATGACGCCTTTTCCTCGTACACGTCATCCGTGTTCAGGATTCCCGAGGGCTCTTGTCAGCTGGTCATTCTCTCTGTTGAACTTGATCTTCCCCTCTTGAGCATCCCTCATTGCGTCAATAAGGGCTTGGGTGGGTTTAAACTTTGTGTCTCGGTGGGTACACTCCCCTGTCACCGGGTCTAGCGTTCCCCCATGCCCGTACCACCAGCTTTTGGCCCTAGGGTCCCATCCCTCGGTACCTAGAGGGATTCCTCGCGCCCTCAGGTCATCCTCCATCTTCTGCCACTTAGGCTCCGAAAGGCGGTATCCTCCTGGCCCCATAATATGATTGTACTGCTTCTTAGCCGCATTTGCCTTATTTTTGTCCGATATGGCCTTGAATTCTTCTGATTTCTTTTGCCTCACAAATTCGGGCCAATCATCTTTCAGCTTCTCATACTGTCCGGTGAAATCCGGAGTCTTCCCCTTCTCGACATATTGAGCCGCTAAATTTTTCTTGTATGTGCGGAATGCCGTGGCCATCTTCTGAAGAGCGAACTCTTTGACCAGCCTCCTCCTCTTATGTCCCTCCGGATCGTCGTTACCGAATTCATCTTTTTTGCGGTATTCCGGAGGTAGAACGAAATGCTCCATAAGCGTTCTCCAGCATTCCTTTTTCTTTCTCTTGCTGACAAAACTGGAACCAAGACATGCCTTCACTGGCTCATGCCATTCCTGGACGGTGATCGGGACACTGTCTCTAACAACGACTCCGCATTGGTTGATGAACTTGGTGTACGCCTCTTCGGGCTCCAGCGGCTTGCCTTTTGGACTGATAACATCGATGGTATATATTACTCCTTGTTTCAGCGTCTTGGTTTTGCCACGCTTTGTCTTCACCGATTTTTTCGACGATCCGCTGGCCGAGGGCTAAAATAAGAAAGAGAGTCGAGTTAATACACATATTTATTGAAATCGGTAAATTTGTATCACCAGAGGCTCAATGTATATATATACCTCGCCGGAGGTGGTGATTGCTAATTGCTTATCAACATCGCCGGAGGTGTTTGTCGACGGTTCACCTCCATCAACAGTGCCCGTTCCTTCATCATCACCTCGCTGACGACCTTCATCTTCACCGCCAAGGTTCAGATAAGAAGAGATGTCGTCTTCTTCATCTTCTTGGGGCGGCACATAAATAATGTCGCCGTTTATGATGCCGAAAATATGTGCCTCGGCTTCCGGATTATAGTTATCCCTAATCGGGTCGTCTCTATCGTCCGCCATATGTGTCACTCCTGAAAACATGTAGTAAAAACTAATTAATTGTGTATATGCCAGCATTATCACATCTCTTCTACATATAAAGAGAGAGGGCGACGAGGGAGGCGAGAGGGGGGACGCGTATTAGATGTGTATATGCGGACGATCGACCTCGCCTCGCAGTGACCGCGTGACCGAGAGACTGGTGGCGGTGGTGAAAGGGCGGTGGTGAAAGGGCGGTGGCGGTGACGGTGGCGGTGGCGGTGCCGATCCTCTCTCTCGTAAAAAAAAAACCCCGCGCGTATACGGAGGGGGCGGCGAGGGCCTCTCGCCGCCCCCTCCGTATACACGCGGGGTCGGTGGCGAAATGGCGGTGGCGGTGACGGTGGCGGTCCCTCCTTTCTCTCTCTTTCTCTCTGGCGCGCGAGAGGGTCGCGCGGCGCCCCCTCCGTATACACGCGGGGTCGATCGGTGCCCCGACCCTCCTTAACATTGTTTTGTTAATAGCGCGTAATTATAATTAACATATATATAGCTCACATCAAGTTTTACTTTTTTTGTTAATTATCAAGTTTTACTTTTTTTTTTGTTAATTTACCGTTTTTGTTAAACTAATTAACTAGTTAAAATTAAAACGAACAAAAAACACAAAAAACTAAAAAAGAAAGAAAAAAACCACGGCCGGGGCTCCTCTCCCTCTCTCTCTCTCTCACCGCGCAGGTACGGCGGCCGCCGGCCGGCCTTCTCTCCTCTCTCTCTCTCAGCGCGCATCTCTCCTCTTCTCTCTCACTGCGGCGGCGGCGCCGGCGACGACAAGGGGCGTACGGGGCGATGGGCGCGCGCGCGCAGGGTGTGGGCGGGGCGGCGACGTGACGGGAGGACGACGGCGGCCGGCGCACGAGAAGGGCGACGTACGGCGCCGAGTCGACGAGGAGGCGGCGGCGCGGAGTCGACGGCGGCGCAGACGACGCGGGCGACGAGGACGCGGCGACGCAGGAGATCGGCAGCCTGTCGGCGTTCGCGAGGAAGAAGATGGAACTGAACCGTGCGCGAGCGCGCGAGTTTTTATAGGCAAGGGGCTTTAGTCGCGGTTGGGGTCACCAACCGCGACTAAAGCCGTTTTTTCGCCATTTTTGCGGTTCCCGCGGAAACGACCTTTAGTCGCGGTTGGGGACACCAACCGCGACTAAAGGTCCTTTTCCAGTTTAATTCGAAATACAAATAATATATCAAAAAATTCAGAAAATAAAACTAATTCATTTCAAAATCTTAAAAATACGAATAATATATCAAAAAATTCAGAAAAATAAAAATAATTCATTTCAAAATCTTCAAAATACAAATAATACATAAAAAAATTCAGAAAAATAAAACTAATTCATTTCAAAATCTTCAAAATACAAATAATACATCAAAAAATTCAGAAAAATAAAACTAATTCATTTCAAAATCTTAAAAATACAAATAATACATCAAAAAATACAGAAAAATAAAACTAATTCATTTCAAAATCTTAAAAATACAAATAATATATCAAAAAATTCAGAAAAATAAAACAAATTCATTTCAAAATCTTAAAAATACAAATAATACATCAAAAAATTCAGAAAAATAAATTTCTTCCCGCCTCTGTCTTTCCGCCTCCCTCTTCCCACCAGTTCTTTCTGGCCGCCTCTGTCTTCCCGCCCCCCTCTTCCCACCAGTTCTTCCCGCCTTTGTCTTTCCGCCCCTCTTCCCGCCAGTTCTTCCCGGCCGCCTCTGTCTTCCCGCCCCCCTCTTTCACGGGCTTGCAGGAAGAAATTCCGAGGAGCAACTTCCGAAGATGTCGTAGGGCGTGTGCACCGACGACATCTTCGAGAAGTTGCGCCACGGGAGATTTTCCAACCCTTTACTCCATTCATGGGGATGAAACTCTCCCTACCTGCTAGGTTGGCTTGTTGGTCTGCTTGCCAAGGCGTATCGATGCTCCTTTTATAGGCACGGTGCCGCTTTTGCTTTGTCTTGTTCCTCCGACAGGGCGTCGTGCGCTACATGCTTTATCTCATCGAGCAGTGCGTCCACCCACGCGTCCTTATCCTATCGATAGCTTTAGTCCCGGTTGCACCCACCAGCCGGGACTAAAGCTTACCCTGACATCCTTATCCCACCGACAGTTTTATTAGATGATACAAAACCACCTTTAGTCCCGGTTGCACCCACCAGCCGGGACTAAAGATTAGATGACCAGCTCTGGACTCCTCTTCTTCCCGCCATTTCTTCCCTGTCTTCCCGCCTCTTTCTTCCCGCCACTTTCTTCCCACCTCATGTCTTCCCGCTCCCATTTTCCCGCCATTTCTCACTACATATATGTAGCCCGGCTTGGCTAGCATTATCACATCTCTACAATCTCTCATCACTCTCTCATGGCTTCCACAGCACCCACTCTAACCTACCAGCAGGTGGAGGAGCTTTGCGCCTCGAACTACCCTTGCCCACCGGGCTACCGCGTCCCCGCCGGTTGGAGCCTAAGCGCCGGAGGCGTGCCAGTCCCTCCCGTCCCTCAGGGTACTGCGCGCCGGGCGGCCATCACGAACCACTACTACCTCGATCTCACGCCGGAGCAGTGGATGAATCCCCGCTGGCATCCCGATAACCAGCATACTTGGGACGCCTTCTTCATCAATCGGCGTGACAGGGCGCTCGCCAGGTATGAGGAGGACGGTCTGCCTCCTGGGAACTTCCACGAGGCCGGCCGTCGGCTATGGTGGTACGTGTAACACCCCAAATTTCAATGAAAAAGAAAGTTAGAGATTTCCAGAAATACAAAATTTCAAACCAACAAAAACTTTTCTGTTGCATATAGTACCATGCATAGGACTTGTGCATTTGAGTGATATGCCATGATGATTGTTATTACTTGTATTTGTTATGCTCTAAAACCCTAGAGTGATCATGTGAAGATCACCAACCAAATAAATCAAAGGGAAGAAATTCCCATAATTGAAAAACCCTAAAAACCCTCACATATGCCCTATGGCATTTTTCGAAATTTTAACCCTAGACCTATTTGGTCTTCACCATTAGTTGAATAATGTTGTGAAACACTTATTACAACTTTTGGAATCAAGGGTTCACCATTCAACTGAATTTCCAACACTTTTCCCACTCACATGTGATGATGACCAAATCTGCCAATTATAGTCTGGTCACCACTTTGAGCCCCTGCAATTCAATTTTCCCAAACCATTCTTTGCTAACTCCTTGCACCATTTCAAAGTCAACATCAAGGTGAACAACTTTGATGAAGACCACCCTGCCAAATTCATCTTTGATCACTAGCTATGCTCATCCGAAGTTGCAACTTTATAATAAGTTCAACAATCTTCACTTAGCCATTTTGGGCCATTTTTGAAATCCAATTTTTCCACCACCACCTCAACTCATCTCTGGTCAAATACAACTTATCTCAACTTTCACTTTTCAAAAACATTCACCATTTGAATTATTTCCATTTTTGATATTTTTGTATTTTCCAATTTTGAACCCTATTCACACACTATTGCAAATAGTGATCTACTCAAACTAACCTACTCTAACCAACCCCAAATGGTCCCCTGGTCCCCTCTCTCACTAACCCCAGCATAGAAACCCTAGGGAGAGAGAGAGAACATGCATGGCATGGCCATGCCGGCCACATGCCGGCCATGCCGCACCTCCCCCTCTCTCCTTCATCGCCGACCCGGGCCACCATGTCCCTGCACTCCACCTCACTCTACTGAGTCGCCTAGCCTCGGCCGTTGTCGAGGAGGAGCCCTGCATTGGCCAGACCAGCACGCGTCCATGGCGCCCTGGACGCCGCTCGCGTCGAGCGCGTGCACGCCGCGGACACACCCTGGCCACGCGCCACGCCATGACCTCGAGCACCCCCTGGACCCCCGGCGAACACGTTGAGCCTCACTGTGACACCGCAGCGCGCCTAGACATGATCTCAACCACGACCCGTGCCCGCCGTCGCCGGAGAAGAGAACCCCGATCCGCCGCGGACGCGCCCGTCGCGGAAGCAACGCGACCAACCAAGCCACCGCCCGACCCCGTTGTCGCCGCCAATAGCATCGCCAGGAGCCGTAGAACACTGCCACCACATCGCCTAGCTCGATAGCTCGCCGGAGGAGCCGCGCCATGGTCGACTTCCTCACGGCCCCGCAGCACCCTCGCGTCCCTATAAAAGGAGACCTCTCCTCGTCGATCTGAGCACACCATCACCTTCCCCTCTTCTCACTCGATCACCTGAGCCACTCCACTGCCTCGATTAGCCACTGACGCCGCCCAATTGAAGCCTCACTGCCCGTGGTCGCCGCCGAAGCTCGCCGTCGATTGGAGCCGCCCCAGGACGAGCCGCCGGTACCAGGAGCTTCGCCGTCGTCGACATCGTCACCACGCACACTGCCAACCCTAGCTGGAGCCACCGTAAGCGCTCCGACCCCCTACCCGAGCCGCCGGCGAACCTCTCTCTCGCCGGCGAGACGATGCACCTCAGCCGTTAGATCCCTCTCTAATCCTACGCTCCACGTCGCCCCGTACCGCTTCGGCGTTTAAACGCCGCTGACATGCGGGACCCCCTGTCAGGCAGCCCACGCGGGCACAGACGCGTGGTGGGCTGGCCTTGGGCCTGTTTAAACCATTTCAGCCCGTTAGCTTTTCCCGCCGGCCTGTTTAATTCAAATTCGTTTTAAACATTTTCCAAACATTTTTCAATACTGCCCAAACTTTGAAATTAAATAGTTTCCAATTGGCTAAACCAAATTTAGTGAATTTGACATTGTTGGAAAGCCACTGAAATTTTCTATCCAATGCCACTGGCCTCTTGGTCAAATTCTTTGTAGAATTAATGTGACAAAAATAACAAGCCAGGGACTTTTCCCTATTCAAATAATTCTTAAAAATCAACCAAAATAGATATTAAGTTAATTCCAACTCTAATAGCTCACTTTTGACTTACACTAATTGTTTATGCAATAAAATGGTGTGGTCACTTTGCATGATCATGCCATGGTTTAATGAATGGATATTTTGACTAGTTTAACTAGTTGATATTATCCAAAACTATTAAAGTTAAATGGTGTGAAGTCTTACACTTCATTTAAACTTGTCTCACATGAATTCATGGGATGTTTGGACCCCTGGTTCCAAACTCTCTTATATGAATTTCTTGAGATTTAAATCAAATATAGTGTTATATAAATGGCATGAGGTGTTCCACCTCATTTAAATCATTCTACCAAATGATGATGATGATGAACATTTGATCTAGGTCAAGATGAGTTCATCCATGATTGTTGGAGAAATTAAATCTTAAGAAGATTTCAATGAGAGGAAATTATTTCTCAAGAACCCTATGGAAACTATCATTTACAGATAGAATACAAATCCTATTTTAATCCCACCACCCATGCACCCTAGTTTATTTATGTGTGTGCATAGAGTAGTTTGTGTGTTTATTTGTGATGTGTGGAATAGCCCTGGAATTAGTGAGTATTTATACTCGTATTCAAATTTAGACGGTAGCACCGGAGAGTACGCCGAAGAAGAAGGTTGCTACCAGGAAGAGGAAGAGGAACAGTTTGAGAACTACCAAGGCAAGCTAATTTACTATGCAAGCTTTTATTCTTGCCCAGTGCAAAGCCCCTTGGGGCAAGGCACCATGTCTTACCTTTTCTTATGTGAACCCATCCCAAGTTTTTACTTGTTTTCCAAATGATTTTCCTTTTATAGTTAACTTTGGTCAAAATACAAGTTGGATACTAGAGTAGTGAGTTAGTCCTTTCCCAGCAAAGCAAGGTAGCACCCCTCCTGAATTAGAGCTAGTGCTAATGAACTAAACTACTCTAGATGGGAACTTTGTGATTTTGAAAGGAATTTGAAACCTTGGAATGAAGATGCATTCCATTGAATGATTTTTGAAGGTGAATATGACCAAGAGAAGATGGTGAGTTTTGATAAAACATGATGTTGGTTTGAATGCGATACCTTTCCAATTCTCAAGTACCCCCACAATACCTGATTATGGGTAGGGCTTAACTGGAAGTTTATGCGTCTTAGTATGGGTTCCCTCTAAACAAGCGTCATCGGGGTTATGCCGAAAGCTGCCTCTACCACAAAAGAAACGATACGATATGATGCGAAATGAGGTGAATGTCCGGCCCAAGCCCTGTGCAGTTCCTGTGTTGACAGTTGGTCTTCACTGGGAGGCCAAACTCATGGGGAGAGGTGCTCATACTAGGATTCGTAAGTGAAAGGTTATGGTTGATGATCCGCGTCGTGTTACGATTATTCGGGGAAATCCCGACGGATGAAATCAAATGTTGTGGCACAAGTGTGCAACCTCTGCAGAGTGTAAACCTATTCGAATAGCCGCGTCCACGGTTACGGACGGTTGGAAAGGCCATACAGTTTCCGATGTCATATCTTTGAAAATGATGTTGAAAGGTGATAGTGAAATGACTTGTGGTGGATTGAATTGAAATCACCACTTGAATGGTGGGAATGACACTAATGTTCCCACTTGGGTTAGTTAGCACTTGAGTAGGCTTTTCTCAAAGCTTTGTGAACTAAAACTAGCTTTATGCAAATAAACTAGAGCTTAGCAAACCCTACTAGAATGTCTAGCACTTACATTAGTATTAGTTTGCGAGTACTCAACGTACTCACGGCTTTGTCCCTGGCTATTCAAATGGCCAGAGTATGAAGATGAACAAGGAGATGACCAGCAGGATGCCTACGACAACTAAGCGCCTTCCGACGTCAAGCGTTGGCCTGTGGACTCGAGAGTCCTTGTATCTTACGCTTCCGCTATGTTGAACTATGAACTTGTGTTGTCCGTTGATCAATAGATCAACTATTCGTGTAATCTGGATCATGTGATTCCAATTTGTAAGACTTATGGTTTGTAATGAATGATGACTGTGATACTTAACTATTATGCCTCGCAACAACAATATTCCTGGGATTGCGATGTATGACATAATAGGCATTCGGACTTAAAAATCCGGGTGTTGACAAGTTGGTATCAGAGCCATTGTTTGACCTTAGAAGACCTTAGTTAGAATGGGCGTTCTGAAAAATTTAACTTTGAAATCAAATGAAAGGACTTATTTGTGAAAATTTACTACACTCTTGTCTTTGAGACTTTGCCAAAATTTGATCATGTTCTATCTTATTTAAATCAACTTAAAACCTTGCCACACTTTGCACTCTCTAACTTACTCATCCAATTCTCTTTCAGATGGAGCCGAATGAACCCCTCAACACCAAGTTCTATCAGCTTGGAAACGGAGGAAGCTTGATCTTCGAGCATGACCTCGACTCCCTGTCGGATCACCTTGGCCGCCCACACCCCGAGTTTCACGGGATTCAGGTGGACGACCAGCCGGGAGGGGAACTGCAGTGGATTATCACTGCCGACTTGAGGGGCAAGCTGGAGCCTCCCACCTCGGAGAGGATCCTTTTCTCTTTCAGGGAAAGCAACTGGCTCGACGGGCTTGCACGTGCTCTTCAGGAAGCACTTGCTCGTCTGTGCGGACAGAATACCGAAGCCCTTCGTGAGGAACGCTTTGCGCATCTCGCACGGCGTAACTCTGACGGAAGACCCATGGATGTGCCACTCCACCCCCAGTTGAGGCACCATGTGGATCACTTGGACTTCATGCTCTACCAGACTCAGAGGGACCTCGACGCCTCTCGCGCTTACGCGAACCAGACCCATGCTCACATCATCGAGCAGGGTGAGGCGATCAAGCTACTCAACAACGACCGCAGGAACCTTCGCCAGCAGCGTGCCAAGAAGGACGCTACGATTCGCCGCCTTCGCGACCGGATCGCGTCACTTGAGGCCACTGTCACGGCCCAGGAGGATCAGATTCGTCACATGGAGGAGGACGATGAAGGCATCGATATTCAGGGAGGAGACGCCTTTCTGAGCGATGACGATGACTTTGAGGAGGACGAGAACACCGAGGAGGAGGACTACGAGTTCCTGGAGGCCGGACGGGATGACTACGTCCCGATTGATATCGACGATGAGGAGTAGTTGCACTAGTTTCACTTATAGTAGGTGTGAGTTGTATCCCGTCCTTTGTATCGTAGCATGAGAATGGTTCTTAACACCATGAGAGTATGTGTGTAGTTTGTACTATGTGTTGCCTGAATGAATGAATGTTATGTTTGTCATGAAAAGATTACAAGTTTTCAAATGTTTTTCAAACTTAAATGAACCATAGAATGTTCCCTCTTATCTCATGATCTTCTATACCTTCAGATGGCCCCTCCGAATCGCACCAACGACGCGATGATGCAGCTTTCTGCAAACCCCGCTTGCAGACCGGAAACCGAGAGAGCCGAGCGCCAAGCCAACATCATCGCCTTGCGTAACATCGCCCAAGGCCATGGAAATCATGACCACCCCGGATCCAAGCTCAAGAACTTCCAGAACACCAACCCTCCGGTGTTTAGCAAGACCGAGGAGCCCCTCGACGCCGACGATTGGCTCCAGACTATGGAGAACAATCTGGAAGTAGCTGGAGTGGAAGCCAACGAGAAGGTGTTGTTCGCCACTCACTACCTCGCTGGACCAGCTCGCGCTTGGTGGACAAGTACCCGTGCCATGAACGGAGGTCAATTCATGACTTGGGAGGATTTCAAACTCAAGTTCAGCAAGTACCATGTACCCCCGGGTCTTATCAAGAAGATGAGGGATGAGTTCCGTGAACTGAAACAAGGTCGCATGACGGTGGTTGAGTACCGCGACAAGTTTCTCACCTTGTCAAGGTATGCCCCTGATGAGACGGACACTGTTGAAAAGAGGAAGGAGAGATTCCTGAACGGGCTGCATGATGAGATGCAGACTGTCCTCGTCAACATCCCCTTCGCCGACCTCGAAGCCCTTGTTGACTCCGCCATCCAGATGGAGGGCAAGTTGAACCAAGCCAATGAGAACCGCAAGCGCCGCATGGCAAATCAGAGTGGATCAAGCCACCCCCAAAAGTTTCGCCCTAGCTTAAGCGGAGGTTTCAATCCGAGACATAACAAACCCCCGATGCAGAACTCTCGCCCCGGTTATCAGAACCGAAGTGGAGGAAACTCCAAGCCAGGAGGCTACAACCCCAACTACAACAACAGCAACTACAACCGCGCTCCACCTCGAGCCCCGAACACCAACAACACCAACACCAACACCAACCCCAGAACCGGGAGCAATGCCATTCCCGTTGCGAACAAGCAGGACAAGAGCACTATCACTTGTTATGAGTGTGGTGTAGTGGGGCACTACTCCAACGAGTGTCCCAAGCGTCTTGCCAAGCTCGCCGGCAACACCGCTGCTCCTGCTCAGCAGCAACGCCGTGTCTCCACCGGCAAGAAGTTCGCCCCCAACAACCCCAACAACCGCAACGGCCGCCTCTACCACATGAACGCCGAAGAAGCCCAGGAAGCACCAGATGTTGTGCTGGGTATGTTTTCTGTCAACCACACCCCTGCTAGAGTGTTGTTTGATTCCGGAGCATCGCATTCCTTTGTCACTGAAGATTTTGCATCAACAAGTAAAATTCAACCCCTCAGTTTGAAGCATGTTATGATAGTTCAAATCCCCGGATCAACCACCAAAGCCAGAAAATTTTGTAAAAATGTGCCAATCAAAATCCATGATGTTGATTTCTTTGCAAATCTCATCATACTGGGAACCAAAGGTTTGGAAGTTGTCCTAGGAATGGACTGGATGTCCAAACACAATGGATTGATAGACTGCGCCAAGAAAGCCATAACCATGACTAGCAGCACCGGTATCGTAGTTGAGCACGTCTCTGAAAAACTACCCAGAAAATTTACCTGCAACCAAAGTGTATCCAAGCCTACTCTGGATCAAATCAGGGTCGTTTGTCGCTACCCGATGTGTTTCCGGATGATCTACCCGGTATGCCCCGGACCGGGATATCGAGTTTATCATCGAGTTAATCCCCGGAACTGGACCCATCGCCCAGAGAGCCTACAGCATGAACGCAGCCGAGCTTGTGGAGCTGAAGAAGCAAATAGATGACATGTTAGCCAAAGGTTTGATCAGACCAAGTGCATCCCCCTGGAGATCCCCCGTCTTGTTTGTCGACAAGAAGGATGGTGCAAATCGTTTATGCACCGACTATCGTAAGCTTAACGATGTCACCATCAAAAACAAATACCCCTTACCCAAGATCGAAGACTTGTTCGACCAACTCACCGGATCCCGAGTTTTCTCGAAAATTGATCTTAGAACTGGATACCACCAACTGAAAATCCGAGCCACCGATATTCCAAAAACTGCCTTTACCACCAGATATGGGTTGTATGAGTACAACGTCATGTCATTTGGACTGACCAATGCTCCCGCTTATTTCATGAATCTCATGAATAAGATCTTCATGAACTTCTTGGACAAATTTGTCGTTGTTTTCATCGACGACATTTTGGTCTACTCCAAGTCCGAAGAAGAACATGAACAGCATCTGGAGATTGTTCTAGAAACCCTGAGACAGCACCAGTTGTACGCCAAGTTTAGCAAGTGTGAGTTTTGGCTGGAAGAAGTTGGATTCCTCGGACACATCTTGTCTGCAGGAGGAATTGCCGTAGATCCCGCCAAGATCAAAACTGTTATGGAATGGAAAGCTCCGACCACACAAACTGAGGTCCGTGCTTTTCTTGGATTAGCCGGATATTACCGCAGATTTGTAGAAGGTTTTTCGAGCATCGCTCGACCAATGACCCAACTGCTGAAAAAGGACAGAAAGTTTGAGTGGACCGACAAGTGTGAAGAGAGCTTTCAACAGCTCAAGAGTAGACCGACAACAGCCCCAATCCCGATCATGCCGTATATCGCAAAGCCCTTTGACGTATATTGCGACGCCTCCAAGACTGGACTTGGATGCGTGCTTATGCAAGAAGGAAAGGTTGTATCCTACCTTTCTAGACAACTCAAGCAACATGAGCAGAACTACCCAACCCACGACCTCGAGCTTGCAGCCGTGGTCTTGGCCTTGAAAGTTTGGCGTCATTACCTCATGGGTAATCGATGCGAGATTTATTCCGACCACAAAAGCCTCAAATACATTTTCACCCAGAAGGAGTTAAACATGAGACAGCGCCGATGGATCGAATTGATCAAGGATTACGACATGGAGATTCACTACCACCCCGGCAAGGCCAATGTGGTAGCGGATGCTTTGAGTCGATCGCCGTGCAGTTGAACTCCATGCTCGCAACCGAACAGCCTAGTTTGCACCAAGAGTTTGAACAGTTCAGACTTGAACTTGTGAGTGAAGGATTCCTAGCCAGCATCGCACTGCAACCTACCTTGATTGGTCAGATCAAGGAAGCCCAGAAGGACAACGCTAGCATTAATGGAATCAAGAAACAGATAGCCGCAGGAAAGGCCCCCGGATTCACCATTGACGAAGCCGGAGTGCTTTGGTACAAAGAACGCCTCTGCGTACCATCGGACTCTGACCTGAAACAAGTCATCCTGCAAGAAGCCCATGACACCCTTTACTCAATCCACCCCGGAGGTACCAAGATGTACCAGGACCTGAAAGAACAATTTTGGTGGCACGGAATGAAGAGAGAGATCGGTAGCTATATCGCTAAGTGTGACATCTGCCACGAGTTAAGGCAGAACACCGTAGACCCGCCGGACTGTTGCAACCCCTTCAGATTCCAGAATGGAAATGGGACTCCGTAGGAATGGACTTTATCACCGGACTGCCCAAATCCAGCAAAGGCAATGATTCCATATGGGTAGTGGTCGATAGATTGACCAAAGTCGCCCATTTCATCGCCGTCAAAACCACCTATCAAGGCCCCAAGTTAGCTGAACTCTACATCTCCAGAATAGTCGCTTTGCATGGAACCCCCAAATCGATAGTGTCGGATAGAGGATCACGGTTCACCTCAAGGTTACGCGTAAGGTGCATGAAGGACTAGGCACTCGCCTAAATTTCAGCACCGCCTATCACCCTCGGACCGACGGACAGATCGAGAGAGTAAACCAGATACTAGAAGACATGCTTAGAGCATGCGTGGAATACGGATCCAAGTGGGAAGACCGCCTACCTTACGCAGAATTCTCATACAACAATAGTTATCAAGCCAGCCTACAGATGGCCCCCTTTGAAGCCTTGTACGGAAGGAAGTGCCGTACCCCCCTGAACTGGTCAGAAGTCGGAGAGAGTCAAGTTTTCGGCCCGGACGTTCTTCGTGAAGCCGAAGAGAAGGTTCACAAGATCCGTGAATACCTCAAGACTGCGCAATCCGCAGACGAAGAGCTACGCCGACAAGAGACGTCGGGAGATGACCTTTGAGATCGGAGATTTTGTCTATCTCAAAGTATCCCCCTTGAAAGGGATGCAAAGGTTTCAGCTGAAAGGAAAGCTTGCACCTCGCTACGTGGGACCTGTCCCAGTCCTCCGCCGCCGAGGTGAAGTATCTTATCAACTGGAGTTGCCTGAAGAAATGTCGGCTGTGCACGACGTTTTTCACATCTCACTTCTCCGGAAATGTCTTGAAGTCCCTGAGAAGACCGAAGTGTTCAAGAACATCGATCACCGATCGGTGGATATCAACCAGGATCCTGACTTACCGCGAAGTGCCGATTCGCATCCTAGAAGAAGCTTACGTAACCACCCGCACCCGAAGCATCAAGTTTCTAAAGATCCAATGGAGCAATCATACCGAGGATGAAGCCACCTGGGAACGCGAAGACTTCATGAAGAAGGAGTACCCAGATCTCTTTAGTACCTAACTTTCTTTTTGATCTCGGACGAGATCTTTTGTAAGGGGAAGGGTTTGTAACACCCCAAATTTCAATGAAAAAGAAAGTTAGAGATTTCCGTAAATACAAAATTTCAAACCAACAAAAACTTTTCTGTTGCATATAGTACCATGCATAGGACTTGTGCATTTGAGTGATATGCCATGATGATTGTTATTACTTGTATTTGTTATGCTCTAAAACCCTAGAGTGATCATGTGAAGATCACCAACCAAATAAATCAAAGGGAAGAAATTCCCATAATTGAAAAACCCTAAAAACCCTCACATATGCCCTATGGCATTTTTCGAAATTTTAACCCTAGACCTATTTGGTCTTCACCATTAGTTGAATAATGTTGTGAAACACTTATTACAACTTTTGGAATCAAGGGTTCACCATTCAACTGAATTTCCAACACTTTTCCCACTCACATGTGATGATGACCAAATCTGCCAATTATAGTCTGGTCACCACTTTGAGCCCCTGCAATTCAATTTTCCCAAACCATTCTTTGCTAACTCCTTGCACCATTTCAAAGTCAACATCAAGGTGAACAACTTTGATGAAGACCACCCTGCCAAATTCATCTTTGATCACTAGCTATGCTCATCCGAAGTTGCAACTTTATAATAAGTTCAACAATCTTCACTTAGCCATTTTGGGCCATTTTTGAAATCCAATTTTTCCACCACCACCTCAACTCATCTCTGGTCAAATACAACTTATCTCAACTTTCACTTTTCAAAAACATTCACCATTTGAATTATTTCCATTTTTGATATTTTTGTATTTTCCAATTTTGAACCCTATTCACACACTATTGCAAATAGTGATCTACTCAAACTAACCTACTCTAACCAACCCCAAATGGTCCCCTGGTCCCCTCTCTCACTAACCCCAGCATAGAAACCCTAGGGAGAGAGAGAGAACATGCATGGCATGGCCATGCCGGCCACATGCCGGCCATGCCGCACCTCCCCCTCTCTCCTTCATCGCCGACCCGGGCCACCATGTCCCTGCACTCCACCTCACTCTACTGAGTCGCCTAGCCTCGGCCGTTGTCGAGGAGGAGCCCTGCATTGGCCAGACCAGCACGCGTCCATGGCGCCCTGGACGCCGCTCGCGTCGAGCGCGTGCACGCCGCGGACACACCCTGGCCACGCGCCACGCCATGACCTCGAGCACCCCCTGGACCCCCGGCGAACACGTTGAGCCTCACTGTGACACCGCAGCGCGCCTAGACATGATCTCGACCACGACCCGTGCCCGCCGTCGCCGGAGAAGAGAACCCCGATCCGCCGCGGACGCGCCCGTCGCGGAAGCAACGCGACCAACCAAGCCACCGCCCGACCCCGTTGTCGCCGCCAATAGCATCGCCAGGAGCCGTAGAACACTGCCACCACATCGCCTAGCTCGATAGCTCGCCGGAGGAGCCGCGCCATGGTCGACTTCCTCACGGCCCCGCAGCACCCTCGCGTCCCTATAAAAGGAGACCTCTCCTCGTCGATCTGAGCACACCATCACCTTCCCCTCTTCTCACTCGATCACCTGAGCCACTCCACTGCCTCGATTAGCCACTGACGCCGCCCAATTGAAGCCTCACTGCCCGTGGTCGCCGCCGAAGCTCGCCGTCGATTGGAGCCGCCCAGACGAGCCGCCGGTACCAGAGCTTCGCCGTCGTCGACATCGTCACCACGCACACTGCCAACCCTAGCTGGAGCCACCGTAAGCGCTCCGACCCCTACCCGAGCCGCCGGCGAACCTCTCTCTCGCCGGCGAGACGATGCACCTCGGCCCGTTAGATCCCTCTCTAATCCTACGCTCCACGTCGCCCGTACCGCTTCGGCGTTTAAACGCCGCTGACATGCGGGACCCCCTGTCAGGCAGCCCACGCGGGCACAGACGCGTGGTGGGCTGGCCTTGGGCCTGTTTAAACCATTTCAGCCCGTTAGCTTTTCCCGCCGGCCTGTTTAATTCAAATTCGTTTTAAACATTTTCCAAACATTTTTCAATACTGCCCAAACTTTGAAATTAAATAGTTTCCAATTGGCTAAACCAAATTTAGTGAATTTGACATTGTTGGAAAGCCACTGAAATTTTCTATCCAATGCCACTGGCCTCTTGGTCAAATTCTTTGTAGAATTAATGTGACAAAAATAACAAGCCAGGGACTTTTCCCTATTCAAATAATTCTTAAAAATCAACCAAAATAGATATTAAGTTAATTCCAACTCTAATAGCTCACTTTTGACTTACACTAATTGTTTATGCAATAAAATGGTGTGGTCACTTTGCATGATCATGCCATGGTTTAATGAATGGATATTTTGACTAGTTTAACTAGTTGATATTATCCAAAACTATTAAAGTTAAATGGTGTGAAGTCTTACACTTCATTTAAACTTGTCTCACATGAATTCATGGGATGTTTGGACCCCTGGTTCCAAACTCTCTTATATGAATTTCTTGAGATTTAAATCAAATATAGTGTTATATAAATGGCATGAGGTGTTCCACCTCATTTAAATCATTCTACCAAATGATGATGATGATGAACATTTGATCTAGGTCAAGATGAGTTCATCCATGATTGTTGGAGAAATTAAATCTTAAGAAGATTTCAATGAGAGGAAATTATTTCTCAAGAACCCTATGGAAACTATCATTTACAGATAGAATACAAATCCTATTTTAATCCCACCACCCATGCACCCTAGTTTATTTATGTGTGTGCATAGAGTAGTTTGTGTGTTTATTTGTGATGTGTGGAATAGCCCTGGAATTAGTGAGTATTTATACTCGTATTCAAATTTAGACGGTAGCACCGGAGAGTACGCCGAAGAAGAAGGTTGCTACCAGGAAGAGGAAGAGGAACAGTTTGAGAACTACCAAGGCAAGCTAATTTACTATGCAAGCTTTTATTCTTGCCCAGTGCAAAGCCCCTTGGGGCAAGGCACCATGTCTTACCTTTTCTTATGTGAACCCATCCCAAGTTTTTACTTGTTTTCCAAATGATTTTCCTTTTATAGTTAACTTTGGTCAAAATACAAGTTGGATACTAGAGTAGTGAGTTAGTCCTTTCCCAAGAAAGCAAGGTAGCACCCCTCCTGAATTAGAGCTAGTGCTAATGAACTAAACTACTCTAGATGGGAACTTTGTGATTTTGAAAGGAATTTGAAACCTTGGAATGAAGATGCATTCCATTGAATGATTTTTGAAGGTGAATATGACCAAGAGAAGATGGTGAGTTTTGATAAAACATGATGTTGGTTTGAATGCGATACCTTTCCAATTCTCAAGTACCCCCACAATACCTGATTATGGGTAGGGCTTAACCGGAAGTTTATGCGTCTTAGTATGGGTTCCCTCTAAACAAGCGTCATCGGGGTTATGCCGAAAGCTGCCTCTACCACAAAAGAAACGATACGATATGATGCGAAATGAGGTGAATGTCCGGCCCAAGCCTCTCGTGCAGCTCCTGTGCTGACAGCTTGGTCTTCACCGGGAGGCCAAGCTCATGGGGAGAGGTGCTCATACTAGGATTCGTAAGTGAAAGGTTATGGTTGATGATCCGCGCATCGTGTTACGATTATTCGGGAAATCCCGACGGATGAAATCAAATGTTGTGGCACAAGTGTGCAACCTCTGCAGAGTGTAAACCTATTCGAATAGCCGCGTCCACGGTTACGGACGGTTGGAAAGGCCATACAGTTTCCGATGTCATATCTTTGAAAATGATGTTGAAAGGTGATAGTGAAATGACTTGTGGTGGATTGAATTGAAATCACCACTTGAATGGTGGGAATGACACTAATGTTCCCACTTGGGTTAGTTAGCACTTGAGTAGGCTTTTCTCAAAGCTTTGTGAACTAAAACTAGCTTTATGCAAATAAACTAGAGCTTAGCAAACCCTACTAGAATGTCTAGCACTTACATTAGTATTAGTTTGCGAGTACTCAACGTACTCACGGCTTTGTCCCTGGCTATTCAAATGGCCAGAGTATGAAGATGAACAAGGAGATGACCAGCAGGATGCCTACGACAACTAAGCGCCTTCCGACGTCAAGCGTTGGCCTGTGGACTCGAGAGTCCTTGTATCTTACGCTTCCGCTATGTTGAACTATGAACTTGTGTTGTCCGTTGATCAATAGATCAACTATTCGTGTAATCTGGATCATGTGATTCCAATTTGTAAGACTTATGGTTTGTAATGAATGATGACTGTGATACTTAACTATTATGCCTCGCAACAACAATATTCCTGGGATTGCGATGTATGACATAATAGGCATTCGGACTTAAAAATCCGGGTGTTGACAGTACGGCCGGACTCTACAGAGCGTTATGGACTACATCACGGCCGGCGATATCCCCCGCCTGCACTACCCTCAGTTCGAGCCACGAGCGCCGCCCGACGACAGCATCGACGACAGCAGCAACGACAACGGCGGCAACTTAGAAGGCGACGACTACCAGTACAACGGCGACGACTATGAAGACTACGAGTATGCATATTATACGCCTAGGCAGGAGTATGACTAAGTCACTCCAAATTTCATATGTATCATCAGTGGTATTTATGGCATGGCCAATCAATTTCGGCAATGCTAGATCCACCAAATCCCATGCAATTACGGCTCCTCTAGTCCTTTTCCCATTATACGCCTAGGCAGGAGTATGACTTAGTCACTCCAAATTTCATGTATCATCAGTGGTATCTCGAATCAATCGAATCATTCGAAAATGGACACCAAAACACATCACAGATAATATAATTTACATGATCCATTCAACAAAGTTTGGTACAATAAATTATTACACATCATTTCTTCCCTTGTGTCCCTGCTTACTTACGATTGAGCCGTATCCATGGAGCATCCTCATCATTTAACTTAATGCTTGGGTCGGTGTTCACTTTGAAGGGCGGAATTTCACCAAACATATTATAATCTTCTGACATGTCTGTCTTGCCCTCCACTCCCACGATGTTTCTTTTCCCTGAAAGAACAATGTGGCGCTTTGGATCATCGCATGATGTACTGATCGTTTTCTTATCTTTCCGTTTCCTCGGTTTGCTACTCATGTCCTTCACATAGAAAACCTGAGCGACATCTTTCGCTAGGACGAATGGTTCGTCAAGGTAACCAAGATTGTTGAAATCCATCATTGTCATTCCGTATTGCTGGTCCACCTTTACCCCACCTCCTGTTAGCTTGAACCATTTGCACCGGAACAAAGGGAACTTAAAGGAGGGTCCATAGTCAAGTTCCCATATCTCCTCTATGTAACCATAATATGTGACCTTTTGCCCATTCTCGGTTGCTACATCAAAGCGGACACCACTGTTTTGGTTGGTGCTCTTTTTATCTTGGGCGATCGTGTAAAATGTATTCCCATTTATCTCGTACCCTTGGAAAGTCGTTATAGTCGAAGATGGTGTCTTGGCCAACATGTACAGCTGATCTACAACATGATCGTCATTCATTAAATGTTTTCTCAACCAACTGCCGAAAGTCTCCATGTGGGCCTTCGTAATCCAGGATTCAGGCTTCCCCGGGTTGTCCTCGCGTAAAATATTCTTGTGTTTCTCAAAGTACGGAGCCACCAAGCTGGAATTGGTCGAATCGTGTGGTTTGATTCAGTCATAGTATGGCAGTCCATTCTTATAATTGATTTCCTGCAGTTCTTGCCTTTTCCACTTAGTCTCCCCTCGTGCCGCGATAGAGGAAGACCAATCTGCTTATGGTCATGAACAAAGTCAACACAGAACTCAATTACCTCCTCATTTCCATAGCCCTTGGCAATGCTTCCTTCTGGCCTAGCACGGTTACGAACATATTTCTTTAATACTCCCATGAACCTCTCAAAGGGGAACATATTGTGTAGAAATACCGGACCGAGGATGGAAATCTCTTCAACTAGGTGAACCAGGAGGTGCGTCATAATATTGAAGAAGGATGGCGGGAACACCAACTCGAAACTGACAAGACATTGGAACACATCGTTCTGTAGCCGTGGTAGATCTTCTGGATTGATTACCTTCTGAGAGATTGCATTGAGGAATGCACATAGCTTCACAATGGCTACTCGAACATTTTCCGGTAGGAGCCCCCTCAAAGAAATCGGAAGCAATTGCGTCATAATCACGTGGCAGTCGTGAGACTTCAGGTTTTGGAACTTTTTGTCCGCCATGTTTATTATTCCCTTTATATTCGACGAGAATCCAGACGGGACCTTCGTACTGCTCAGGCATTCAAAAAAGATGACCTTCTCTTCTTTGGTCAGAGCGTAGCTGGCACGACCTTGAAACCATTCCGGATGCCGGTCATTAGGGTCTTTCAAACGTTGCTGGTCCTGCCGTGCTTCCTTTGTATCATTTGTCTTCCCATACACGCCCAAGAAGCTTAGGAGGTTCACGCAAATATTCTTCGTAACATGCATCACGTCGATTGCAGAGTGGACATCTAGGACTTTCCAATATTCTAGCTCCCAGAATATAGATTTCTTCTTCCACATGGGTGCGCGCCCGTCAGCTCCCTGCGGAACTGATTGTCCGCCAGGACCCTTTCCAAAGATGACTTTCAAATCCTTGACCATATCAAATACCTCAGCACCAGTACGTTCTGCAGGCTTCGGCCGGTGATCTACCTTGTCGTTGTAATGCTTGCCTTTCTTTCTTACTGGATGAATTTTCGGAAGAAATCGACGATGCCCAAGGTACACGTTCTTCTTACAATTTGGCAAATATACACTTTCAGTCTCATGTAAGCAGTGCGTGCATGCATTGTATCCCTTATTTGACAGTCCGAAAAGGTTACTAAGAGCAGGCCAATCGTTGATGGTTATGAAAAACAACCCTCGTAGGTCAAATTCCTCTTCTTTGTGCTCATCCCACACACGTACACCAGGTCTGCCCCACAACTGTAAAAGTTCATCAACTAATGGCCTTAGGTACACATCGATGTCGTTGCCGGGTTGCTTCGGACCTTGGATGAGCACTGGCATCATAATGAACTTCCGCTTCATGTACAACCAAGGAGGAAGGCTATAGATGCATAGAGTCACGGGCCAGGTGCTATGGCTGGAGCTCTCCTCGCCAAAAGGATTCATGCCATCTGTACTTAGACCAAATCTTATGTTCCTTGTGTCAGCTGCAAAATCTTTGAACTCTCTGTCGATCTTTCTCCATTGCGTTCCATCTGCGGGGTGTCTCAACTGCCCGTCCGACTTACGGTCCTCTTTGTGCCATCGCAACAACTTGGCATGCTCTTTGTTCCTGAACAGACGTTTCAACCGTGGTATTATAGGAGCATACCACATCACCTTGGCGGGAACCCTCTTCCTGGGTTTCTGGCCCTCAACATTGTCACCAGGGTCATCGCCTCTGATCTTATAATGCAATGCAAAGGTGCATACCGGGCATTCATTCAAATTCTCGTATTCACCGCGGTAGAGGATGCAGTCGTTGATGCATGCATGTATCTTCAGAACCTCTAAACCTAGAGGGCAGACAACCTTCTTTGCTTCGTACGTACTGGCGGTCAACTCGTTATTCTTTGGAAACATATTCTTCAACATTTTCAGCAAGTTTTCAAATCCTGAGTCAGCTACACCTTCCCGTGCCTTCCATTTCAGCAAATCCAGTGTGCAGCCCAGCTTTTTCAGACCATTATCGCATCCGGGGTACAGCGACTTTTTGTGATCCTCTAACATGCGATCCAAATTCTCCCTCTCCTTTTCAGTTTCGCAGCTTCTCCATGCATCAGCAATGGTCCGACCAAGATCATCAACGGGCTCATCACGTGCCTCTTCTTCACCTTCCCCTTCACCTTCCCCTTCACCTTCCCCACCTTCATCATCCTCCATGAAAGTATCACCGAAATGATCAAGATAGTTGTCATCGATGAAATCATCCCCTTCTTCATCTTCTTCCATTATAACCCCTCTTTCTCCATGCTTGGCCCAACAATTATAGCTTGGCATGAAACCCTGCCGAAGCAGGTGCATGTGAACATCTCTTGAGGAAGAGTAACCCTTCTGATTCTTACAGGCAACACATGGACAGATAACAAACCCCCCCCCCCCCCCTGCTTGTTCGCATTAGCCACTACGAGGAAATCTTTCAAACCCGTAGTGAACTCGCCAGAGAGTCGGTTACCGTACATCCATTGCCGATTCATCTGGATTATTATAATATAAAATATATAATTAACCATCATGCATTTGTTAAACTAATTAACTAACTACAAACAATAGAAATTAAACAATGAACTACACACATATGCATATTTTATCAATGACACATGAAAGGTTCAAGTTGCTAACCGCGATCGAGTAGGAAAAAATAAATGAGAAAGCTCAAGTGTGGCTCCGACACTTCATATCATGTTTGTTTCATGCTCTTGGGGCATTTCATCAAACACCTTGTGTGCATAAGAGGAACCAAAAGCAAACCTAACACCCACTTGTGAAGGCCACCTTTAGTCGCGGTTGGCCAGGCCAACCGCGACTAAAGCCCCTCACGTGCACCAGCTGGCCAGCGAGCGCCCTGGGCCCAGGCCTTTGGTCGCGGTTCGCCTCCCGAACCGCGACTAAAGGTCCCATTAGTCACGATTCCAAATATTTGGGGACTAATAGGGCTGGATGGAAGGCCCTTTTTCCACCAGTGTCACTTATTTTTCAAGGGAGGAAATATATGTAATCTGTATTTATGACATCACTAACACAAGTATATGCATGCCTCCGGTGGTAAAGCACCGAGAGTTACCACCTCTTCAGTAAGCATCCATGTAGGCACTAAAGTTGATCTCAATCTGCTTTTTTTCCTGATGAAATAGTTCAATGATAAAATAACCTTAACTGAAAACATCATAGTTGAGGATAACCACCTCAATTTTCCTTAATCCTGAAATACTATATTACCCATCAAAAAATTATTGATTTAATCGTATAATTTTACAAACATGAAATACTCTCTCAGTCTAGAATTAATTGACTCAACTTTGTCTCGCGTAGGTGTGTATCATGATAAAGTTGAGTCAATTAGTTGGGAACGGGAGGAGTATGCAGTAAATTATGTGTAGATGCTTTATATATGCAATACTTACCATCGATAAAATGTGGTAGCAGGGCTATCTTGAATGCATCGAATTCCAAAATATTTTGTCTCGAAAGTTTTTCATGTACCTTTTCTACCCAATGATCAAACGCCAATATTTTGTGGTCTCATATAATTCAGTATTGTGCTGATCTGTTCTTTGTTGTAACTACGACTTCATATTTTGCGAATATATTTGGAAATAATCACAATAAAAGCAAATAGCACCGTAAATTACAACAAATAAAAGCGTCTAAAAAACCGGAAAATTCCTATTACTGGCATCTAATATTGTGGACACAAATGTATTTTCCTTACATAGTTGCCAAACTTATCGTGTCATATGTACAAGTAATAACAATATTGTAAGATAAAGAGGATTATTGGTCCTTGATGATGTTATCTAAAGTAAGGAGTCTAACATTTATCTTAGTGGTTCGTGGATCAATGCTTTTGTCAACTTAAATAGTACAAAATAATTTAACCATGAAGAAAACATACAGATAGTTTAACGCAACAGTCTAATATTTATGGCATTTATAAAAGAAGAAAGTCCAATTCTCATCCTTGAACTCTTGGGAAAGTTCACTTTTAGTCCCAAAATTTATTTTTAGTCTAGAATGAACCTTAAACTCTCGTAATAGTTCACTTTTCATCCCTTTGCAGTTGAGTTGAGCAAATTGCTGGTGTGGAAAGAAAAAATATGGAACCAACCAAATTGGTTTAGAACTAGATCAAGCCCAAACTAGCTAAGATGTTGAACTAAATTTCACAATGCAAAAAAATAACGAAACTTTTGGGTCCCCAAACCATTCTCTCGTGTGATTTCTCTCCCTTCTAATTCATGTGAAGCGTTGCGCCACAAATGTCTGCTTGCTTTCCTATCAGCATCCTCTCGCCTCTCTACCCTTGCACTGTTGCCTTGAGTTTTTGTCACCTATGGTAGATATTTGCCTAGCTCAATTGGGGTAAGGACTAGAAGTGAATAATTTCGAGAGTTCAAGGTTCATTTTGAACCAAATGAAAGTTCTAGGACCAAAAGTGAACTTTCACTAGAATTCAAGGACCAAAAGTGGACTTTCTTCTTTATAAAATACAACAATTTAAAAATATTATTTCTAAGCACACAATAACTTTAGAATGAAATCTATTCCTACAATGTGCTCCTAAAAGGAAATTGTCAAATAGTACAACACAACCGATTTGAAATGTTACAACATCAGCAAATAAAACTTATGAATTGGCATGAATACATGTAAACTGAATAATAATTAACCATCACATAGTTAATAATGTATCTGAAGTATATTAAGTTTCTATTAAATTATCTTGATTTAATAATTTTATTTAAACAATTATTATGCACGAGTTGTTAATATAATTACCCGTGCAGAAGCACGGGTTGACGACTAGTAAAACATAATCACCATTCTATATTGCACTGAAATAGACAGAAAATGTCATGAAACAAAAACTCAACATAACTTTATGGGAAAAGAAAGCCTGGCCAAAGCCCAGCCACAGATTTAGCCCAAAAAGGCACCGAGGCCCATCACCATACGCAAGTTGATCCTGGTCGTTGGATCAAATGGACGGCCGGGATTCATTCCAGACGGAACAAAACCGAGCCCGGTCAAACCCTAGCCTCATAATTCCTCCTCCTGCCTCCCGAGTCCCGATTTACAGGCTCCCGCGAGAGAGACGAAATCGTCGACGAAGCCCCGCCCTCCCCTTGCTTCTTGCCGATGCGTTGGCCGCGCTCGCCGGAGAAGCGTGCACTTGACTTGGTCCTGCGCGCTCCTCCGTCGAGCGTAGCTGCCGACGCCGTGTTCGTTAGGGGCGGCGTGGTGGAGTGGTGCTGCTCGGTGGGGAGTGGGGGCGCACGCTGGCATGGGCGGACACAGCGGGTGGGCCGGGGGGGGGGGGGGGGGGGCGGAGTGTGTGTGTGTGGGGGGTGGACCATCCAGAAATCTGAGAAAATATTTGGTTACTCGTAATCTCCGGCCCAGTTTTGACCAAACGAGCGACGAGCGTGTTATGACTGGAGCGCGTGAGCGGCCGAGCAACCGAGCGAGTCGGCGAGGGAAGATGCTCCTTGCGCCCTCCACCCCGAAATCGCGGCTGGCCCGGCTCGGCCCTCCACCCCCAACTCGCCGGCAGCAGCTCCTCTCCGTCTCTCCCAGCCGATGGCCTCCTCTCCTCTAATCTCGCCAGATACGGCGCTCGGCCCTCCCCTGTCTCGGCCCTCGGCCTCCAACTCGCCGGCAGCAGCTCCTCTCCGTCTCCCCCGGCCGCTGGCCTCCTCTGCTCTAATCTCGTCAGATACGACGCTCGGCCGGCCACCAGTCGCCGCCGCAGGCCAGCAACACTCCGCTCATCACTGTCATCTTATCTTGCAAGTATGTATGGTTTCCTTGGGATCCAGTTTCATGACCGATTGGTCTTGCTAGATGAATTACACAGCTAGCAACGATGTCATTTTCGGTCAAGTTGCATTTTTATTTTCGGATGCCGTCTGCATCCGCTTTGTTGCTACACCAGAGCTGCGCTGCATATGGGTATGACTGAAGAAATGAGCTGTTTGTTCCTCTGCTGGGACCTGGTTTATATGGGTATTTTTTTTTTTGGAGGTGTCCCCCCCCCCCCCCCCCCCCCCCTCCTCCATTTTTCCCCTGCGTCCACCACTACAAGCCGGTGACCTGGCGGCCGTTTGGGAAACGACGGCGAGGCGCGGTTGGCACGGAGGCCCTCACGTGGTCACGCCTTCGTCCATGAGCACGGCCCTGCTGCCTTCATCATCCGCCGAAAGGGGCTTTCCTCCTCTTTTTGTACTTGCAGGGCCAGGGGTCAGGGACCAGAACCAGGCAGTTGCTTTGAGCCTCCGATCAAGGCTCCAAGTTGAGGGGAATGTGGTGGACCACTTCACCTTATATTTCTCTCAGTTTGCTATCTGAGATCAATTACAACATTGTTCTGTTATATTCTACCCTGCAAATACAAATTGCTCATATTTAGTAACAGAAGTATGGAACTAGATAAATCTATGGATGTGAACCTTTGGGATATAGTGTTTGCACACACGCTGCAGTCCCTATCATCTGCGAACATTGGAGTTATTTGACTAAAGTATGATTTTTATCACAAAAAGAGCCTGTTTCTGAACACAAGTTTACAAAGCTTTTAAGACAAAGACAGCTTGAATAAGAACAGCAATAAAGCCGTAACAAAAATGCATTTGGAATTAGCCAACAGAAATTTCATCATATAAGGTTGCAGTTAAAGTAATTTTGAGCAACAGAAGTCATGCACAATAATTACTGATAAGACTAACAGTGTGCAGAAGGATATGCCCATAATGTGGAAAACATTGTTGGTCTATCTGGCTTGGGCAGATATTGATGAATTGTTCATACTTAGTTCTGCATGCATAATATTATTCTTGGGGAACTACTGTAGTCATGCATTAAGTTTTGCTGATGATTAGTTTGTATGTTCAACAGCATCCCCTCCAACTATCTAACTTAGTTAATATCGTTTTGTTTGCAACATCTTGAAGATTGTTGTGAGAGTGAAACTAGTCAGTGTTAGTGGAAATGGCAAGTACAGCATGCTTCGTGATTGTAAGTAAGAATGACATCCCAATCTACGAGGCGGAAGTTGGATCCACACCCAGAGTATGTGGCTTGCACTTCTTTTCGTCTCTATCTAATTATAATTAGCTGAAGTTGTAGTATTTCCTTCTTACACAATATGAATCATTTTACTTGTTATGTAATGTAGCAAAAATATCTTTTCAGATATAAAAAATGTAAATAGTTAATGGATGAAGATAAATCATGTTGGATAATGCACTTTGCTTATCTCAATACATATAAGAGATAACAATTATGAGATAACAATTATGGAGTTCTTGAATTGTTTTTTATAGTTAAAACAATGTTTTAGGTTTGTGTCTTTGCCTCTTTATATCCATGGTTTTTTTCTCTTCCTCTATGATTGATGCGCCTTCTGGTGAAATTTCCTAATTTTATTATTCACAACAGATTTATGGAGTCATATGAACTCACATTTATTTATATGCAACTATATGTTGGATATGTCTTGGCATGTGGTCTGTTTTCTGCAGTGGCGTAGGTGTACTGAATTGTTACTAATTTGCTTGTCTAATCTTCTGGTGTTTACTTTCCCTGTCAGAAAGAAGAGCTAGCTTATCACCATCAGTTCATCCTACATGCTGCGCTGTATGTTGTTCAGGACCTAGCATGCACCACAAATGCAATGTGAGGATCTGTTGGCTAAACTATTTTCTGTAGGATACACTGCTGTTGTGATTTTTCTGTAGGATGCATGGGAAAATACCACAGCCAAAAAATATTCTTATCATATAACTTATCTATTGTTTACCTCAATTAACCCTTTCTATGTTTTTGTTGTTTTCTCAGGTTCCTGAGATCAGTTGATAGATATAATGACCTTGTGGTCTCTGTTTATGTAACTGCCGGTCATATCCTTTAAAGCAGCTATCTCATTGTTTTTTTTTTGACAGTATCATTGTTTTCATATACTCCCTCCTTGCCAAAATGTAGTAGTGCGTATAAGAATTTTTTAAAGTCAAACGATGTAAGATCTGACAAAGTATGTAGGAAAAAATATCAACATCTAATACCAATTCAATACCATTAGATTCCTCACAATGTATATGTTCATATGGTATACATTTGGTATAGTAGATGTAGATATTTTTATCAAAAAGCTTGGTCAAAGTTGACATCATTTGATTTTTTTTAAATCTTATATGTACTACATTATGGCAAAGAGGGAGTATCATTTAAAATCTTCATCCTCAATACTATTATTTCCCTAACTGGAAGTATGGCACATACTAGATTCATGTTGCTTCACGATTCATGTAGCGAGGGTGGAATAAAAGGCTTTTTTCAAGAGGTTCATGAACTTTACATAAAGGTAAGATGATGCCCATTTACAACCTGGAGAACCCTCTAGCTTGACGTTCAATCAAGTGTACAGTCAAACATCAATTCTCGAATCATGTATATCAAATAGTGAAGCCTCTTAGTCTCCTTTTATTTTGGTGAACACAAGCTTTATCACTAGTTCACTATGTTTTGCTGTTCTTTTATGAGTATGCTCTATCTGTGTCAAGGTGTTGTGGAACCTGTCCTCTACCTTGTAAATAGGCAACTGATGAGTGCACAATTTGGATCTAAATACTGAATAGGGTTGCTTGCTGATGTGGAATCATGGGCACTTTTCATAATAAATCACGATGAAGTGTCTGCAACTTGGTTATAGAAAGAAGATACATGTGCCAATTAGTCTTGATATAATAGTCAACTGTATCTTACAAATGTTGTGTTGTGCAGATATTCCTCAACCCCCTCTACTTGCCTGGCTCTCGCATCGCGTCCTCTCATTTCGATACCAAGGTCAGGGCTCTTGCAAGGAAGTATCTGTAGCGTGCTCTGCTCGGTCATGGAGCTTCACCATCATGCTGCAGAATCAGGACGGCAAAAACACCCCACTTGGGTTCAGCCTGTTTCGTTTCCTGTCTGTCACACATATGCTATGCAGGTGGCATAAGTTAGAGCATACCCATTTTTCGCTCGCTTGGACTACTATGTCTGCCTGTAATGCCTGTAATGCCACTGGATCATGTGTTGGGAGATTTTACTCCTAGCTGTGTGTCCGAAAGTGGAGATATTCGACTTAAATGGACCGTGCTGTCCTGTACTAGAACTGCAAATCTGTGCAATCTCCGTATTGATAGCATGAAAGCATCCTACATGGCAGAAAACTCCACTCAGTTTGGACCCTTCCATTTCCTGTCTGTCACATACTCTACGCAGCCATGCAGGTGGCACAAGTGAGAGCATAGCGTTGCAGATATATACAGCGGGGAAAAGAAACCCTCGCTCCCGTCGCCTCCCCGAGGGTGACTGGGGCGGCCCCGACCCTCTCCGCCACGTCTCCTCCTCATGCCTCCCTCCTCTCCTGCCACTGTCGGAGGCACTTTGCCCAGCGGCGGCTCTTCCTCACCCGCGCATCAGGATGGAACTGGCGGGGCGGGCTTCGACTGATTCGGCGCGCTTTTGGAGGCTTGGGCTCAGCAGCGGCCGAGGTGTGACGCTGGGCGAGGTGACGCAGCTTCGGCAACGCGGGCATGGTGCGGCAGCGCCCACCCACCCTAGATCTGCGCACTACAGGCCTCATCTAGGGGCGGTGGGCCGGTTTTCCCTGCTCGGGCATGGAGCTCCCTGTAGTTGGTGGCCATGGCGAGAGTGTGGCTGATGGAGCCGGCGGTCGGCCTATTGTAGCGCGGCGGTGAGCTTTACGGGCCCGCTCAGGTCCCGGGCGGACCCTCTTGGGACTCGTGTGCCTCCGCGGGGCTTTACGGGCCCGTTGGCCCTGGCTCGACCCCTTTGGGACTGGTATACTTGCTGCCGCGTCCGGTCGGCTACCGCCTTTGGCGATGGAGGTTGTTCCCTCATAACTGCAAGAACACATATCAGATGTAGCTAGTTTCGAAATAAGAGTATCGAACCACGAGGAGCTACTAGTAGTGATCTTAATGCCCATTGCTACTATTTATCTACTAGAATTACTTGAAGTTGTCCCAAATCTCAAGCGAAGGGTTTAATTAAAAATGTTTTGTAGTGTACTTTTGTAGAGTAAATAACTGAAACTGAAGAATGAAAATGCAACTAAAGATTATGTTTGGACTGCAATAATACTAAGAATGTTCTTGGGGTTGTTGGTTCCACCTCTAATATTAACTAAGAACATAAACTAGATAATTCATATCTTAGCCCTCGTTGTATGTGAGAAAGGCTCGAAGTTGGAATATGTATCTCATAACATATCCCTAAATAACCACCGCAGTGACCTTCAGCAAGCCACCTATTGATCCATCACAATTAAGGGGTTACCCCGTGGTTATTTGTTAAGCATTGCGAGCCCCTTCTTATCCCCTTCTTCCGTACAATAGTGCACCGCATACGGGATGTCACTTCCCGCCGTACACACTACCGAACTTCCGAAGGTAGTTCCCTCTTGTGACCCTTAGGCAAACATTACATCGTCGACATCATGCAACATCATAAAACTAACATACAATCATAGTACAAAGCTATAAATTATCTTAATTCATATAATAATACTACTAGGGTTTCTCCATCTCCCCCAAGAACGGGGTGGACTACTCACACATGGAGACAATCAAGAACATCATCATAATCTTGTGAATAGAATACGAATAACGGTGTGAATTCAAGTACAAACCCACAATGGTAATGGAGATTACAATCTAATGAGATGGAGGTAATGGAGATGATGATTTTGTTGTTGACATGGGCCAAGCGGCGATGCCACAACCATCCCACATCCGCCATTCCGAAAATACGCACATCTCACTTGTAGTGGTTTTCCTTGAAAAGTCCACCACAACCATCCCACGTCCCGCTGGAGCCCATTTGAGCCCGCCGCGAGCCCACCGGGGCCGAGGCGCCAAGGCTAGCAGCCATCGTTGGCCACCACGGCCGAGTTGCGCCGCGAGATGTCACCATCTCTAGCCACACCCGACCTAGTCAGTTCATGACCGCCCGAGGAGCACCACCAGCATGGAGGGGAAGGGCCCTGACCCTCCCTCCATAACGCGGGGAAGGAAGAACCGCCATCAACGGCGTGGTGAGAGGAGGCGAGAAGGGGTGAGAGGGTTTTTTGATGTGTTCTTTCCTCCACAGTAATCAAGGATCACTATAGACTACTCTAAAGTTTAGCTTTTTTTTAGAGCAACCACGTATTTCATTAATAAAAAATTAAGGTACGTAAAGCAACACATGTGAACATGGGTAACATGATTATCCTAAATTTGCAGATAAAATCCTAAAAAAATTGAGAAGTACAAAACAACCCATAGGGTTTCCGCAACCACCGTAGCCAGCGGCTGCCATGCAAATTCATCGCCGTCGAGAGGAACACCGGAAGACACGCCGAGCCTCCACCATTACAAGATCCAAAAAATCACTTTCGCTGACGAGGCTTTGTGAGTCGATGAACATATTAGAGATGTAATATTCCTCGCTAATATAAACACGAAACCGGTGAACCGAAAGGTTACACCGTTCCATCCAAACAAACACACGTTTAACAACCTGCTGCAAGCAGTAAGGCACATGTTGTGGCACATTGACAGGAAACGTCCCGTGCTGTCTTGGACTAAGATCCTCCACCTCCCATCGACGAAGTCAGAGAAAAACGACATATCTACCACCTCTGGACCAACATCTTCTCTTGAGAAGAACCAGCTTGCACCGGCCGCCTGCTCGTCGTCGCGGGTGACAATGGTAGTTCACTGAACTTACCGGCAATTGCAAATTAACAAACTTAAACTGTTAACAACCTTTACGAAAGATTAATAAGCCAGTTGGTCATGTTTCAAAAAACAATCAGCCAGTTGGTCATGTTTCAAAAAACAATCAGCCAGTTGATCAACTCCCAAGTCATCTCCCAGAGTCGTCGACTGGAGCACTCCCATCTCTTGAATGAATTAAAGAAATATTCCGAATCTTTTACGCACGATTTATCAACCAGTTGATCACGTGAGGAACTCCGAAGTCGTCGACTGGCGCACCCCCGTCTCTCAAATTAAATAAAAAAAATCAGAATCTTTCGATCTACGCGCTCTATTATAGAAGCACTACTACTAGCAATATCAGAGTCCACGGTTCGATCCATAGATATCACCTAAGCACCTCCGTAATAGATGATACTAAGAGAGCACCACCGTACCGCATGCTGCTATAAATAGCAATGCATCATTTCGTTTAGCACCATCCCCACCACTGATTCACAATGGCTTGCACTAAGCTTGTCTCCCTCAGCTTGATTTTCCTCTTCAGCATTGGATTAGCAAGCGCTGCCAGGGTAGTAAGATACTCTAGTTCTCAGGGAACCGGCTCCGGAGCGGGAGAGGGTGGTGGGGCAGTGAATGGAGGCGGTGGAGGAGCCGGGAGTGGTCAGGGAGCTGCCCAGAGTGGAAGTGGTGGAGTCAGTGCAAGTGCTTCCGGCGGCGGTGGCGGCGGTGGTTATTCACAGGATGGAGGTACTGGGTTTGGGCGTGGGGGCGGAACTGGCTCAAGCTCTGGCCAAATGAGCCAATCTTATGGTGGTTATGGCGGAAGTTCAGATGCTGGTGGTCAGGGTGGCGGCGGTGGCGGTGGCAGCAGCGGTGGGGAAGATGACGACTGCCCTGCTGATGACTCGGCTGGTTATGGGACCGGTGATGGCACCGGATCTGGCTCAAGTGAAGCAGATAACAGTGGTGGCACGTCATACTCAAACGCAAATGCTTCAGGTAACGGTGGTGGCTCGGGCGGCGGTAAAAATGGTGGAACTGGTGGTGGTGCAGGAAATGGCAACGGTTACGGCAATGCAAATCCTTAAATTCTAACCATGCTATCAAACTAGAGCAAGCCCAAACCATCTTTCACCTTTGTCTCTCGTGATATGTTTCCTGTATCTTCTGTACGCTACCATGTATTATGATTTGGGAGCAACAAATAAAGGGCTTCGTTGTATCGGATGATGTGCTCGCACCAGTACCGAACCGATTATCGCATCCGGTCTAGTACACACAGGCTAGACTTGGTTCTGTCTTACGACTGCAAGCCAATATAGATGTTATTATACGGTCCATAATTCTAGTCTAGTCGTAGATTTCAACATATCTATGCACACAAAATATATGTGTCTAGATATTTCTAAATCAGCGCAAGAATTAGGAAACAGAGGAAGTAACACGCATGATTATCACAACCGGTTATAAAACTGGCTCGAATAGTTCAGCCGAGAGTCAGTTTTACGGAAATAACCGACTAGGATAATACGTCTTGCGCACGTACAATCAGTTTTGAGCATAAACCGACTCGAATGCGTGGTATCCGAGTCGAATGTCTCACACACCTTTGTCTCATGAGTTTCATGTTTCCTGTGTATTCTCCATATATTACTGTTGTGAAATAAAGGGCTTCATTATATTATCGGATGTACCCGCGTGGAGTAATGCGGAAACTACGACAGGAGACCAATCCACCACCGGTCCATCAGCATTAGACAACACACAGTGCTTAACTGCTTATCTACATCTACATCTACACTACTATTAAAAGAGCGAGAGCGACAGATCCAAATCATCTCAGCCATCTAATCATCCTATCGTACGGTTCAGATTATCTACATCTACACTACTATTAAAAGAGCGAGAGCGACAGATCCAAATCATCTCAGCCATCTAATCATCCTATCGTACGGTTCAGATTACCCCTAAAACAGTGTTAGACGCGCACGCTCCCACTTGCCTAAAAATCAAACCGCCAAACACGATTTAGACCCAAACGTCGATACCCATTGCCTCTGCCCCTTCTCGCGCACGCCGCCGCGACCGTCCCCCGCGCACACCGCTGCCCACCTCCCACGCACTCTCCTTCCGGACGTGATTTGGGCGACGCCCTACTGCAGGCCGCGGCGCCCTGGACGACACCGTTGTCGCCCTCTAGGCAGGGCCCTGCAAACCGAAACCGCATCCCTGCACGCCCACCATGCTGGAGATGCGGGGCGGGTTTCCTGCCGTGGCGGATGCATGTGAGCACAACAAGCGCCTTAGGCAGCTTGCTGACACCGAGGGCTTCATGGAGCACAGGGGGAGGTTTGCGTGTTGGATCTCTGCACTGGATGTCTGAGTCGGCGCTGAGGATCCTGCCCTTGTCCTTGCAGCGGCCTCCTCATCAATATAGGTAGGGGCAAGCAGTGCAGGCGACCCGCACTTCGTCAACGCGGCTCCATGTACCAAGGCGCACATGACCATCACTGGAGTACCAAATTCTGGAGCATGCTCCAGGTAACTCTCACACGCCTTTGTTGCTCTGTTTTTTTTCTGAAACTTTTTGTTGCTCTTGTTTTGGTACAATTAAATTTTACAACAAGTGAGTCTGTAGCTTCAAGAATGTTTTTTATGTTTTAAATTCAGATTATGTGCATGTACATCATTCAGGTATTACTGCATAGCGTTGATAGGATGCTTCAGAGGTTCAATACTGTAATTCGTACTCTTCAGATAATGGATTAGTGCGAATATGATAAAAACACAGGTTCTACCAAAATCTCGAGTTTAGTGAAGAGAACAATATGCCAAACTCATGGTCGAATTTGGAAAAAGAAGCAAGAGTTGTAAGATAATTGCGAAGATCCTGGAGCATTTTCTCATAGCGTTCTATGCTACAAGAACTGATGTTTTGACTATGTGCAAGTATGCAAAAATTATATGTTGACATTAGCATTGGAACGCAAGAATCTCTTCAAATAATCAGGCTCATGGAAATTATTCTACAGGGAAATAAGAGATAGATAAAAATATCTTGATATTGCTTTATTTGGCGGTGAAGCTAGCTAGAGACCATATACTTCTCTGTTATATCCTAAAAACAAATCTTAAGTAACTGGTTGCCTGCAATTCTGCATGAATCACATGGTACAGAGTTTCACTCCGCGTGTTTCGTTAACTGGATTACCCATTAGAAGTATTTGAAAGATTTAGTATGCCAATATTTTATTGATGTTTGCAATACAATATACATGCAGAGATGTGATAATTCAGTATACAGTTTTTCACACCGTTGCCCTTGTTCCCATCCCCGAGTCGACATCTGAGTGTCCCACGGGTTTGGTTTTTTGCAGCTTCAACTTGTTGGATTCAATTGATACAAATTTTAGTTGATACAGGATGTGGCTTCAGGTTCAGATCTGAAAAGGTAGCCAATTCTGAGAATGAGTTCAAGCAAGATTAATGACCTGATTCTCAACATTGTCCTTTGTGCGCGACTGACCATTCCTAATTATAATCATCAAATCTTGTAGGGTGCTGACTTCATTTGTGGGCGTGCTGCTAATGATTGGGTTGAATCTTTTCACCCTCTTGGGCATTCAACTTTTTGAGGGCCAAATGCAAACTTTGCAGAGTTAGCAACTTGTTTAACATTACAAGCACTACATTGAACCAGCACCGGATGGTAGATTTCTGTGGCACAACCTTTTTGTTTACCCAATTGTTGCCTTTTCACCAGATGGTAGCTGAACTGCACATCAGTTGATTACTAACATATGTTCCAGACCCACCACAAAGGCTCATTTTTTCATGAATTATGAGTGGAGATTCGCAAGTGTAGATCAATGAACCTGGCAACAGTGCCGCATTGATCTTGAATGCACGAGGTCTTATTTTCTAAAATTAGATGGCAAAATTATTAAAATAAGAGATATATTGTCATCCGTAGATCAGGATAGTGCACTGCACAATAATGGTAACCATGTGCCATCAGACTAAATTTTCATTCAAGTCTATGTTATTTGCTTCATCCAATCTCAAGTGCTCATTTACATTGCATTGCATAAGCTGTTAAAAGCCTTTTTTCAAATGCTCACTACATGGTGGAATAGCTTAACGTGTATCAGTACAACTTAAGAACCATATGCTTAAGAAATTGCAAGCATAGTTTGATTAAGTGTTCAAAAGCATCTCCTCTTCATTATGAACTCTACTATTTCTTCATGCCATCCATGCATTAATGATTATTGCACATGAGATTAAATATTTCTTGCACGCACTTGACTAAAACATGCAACAAAAGACTGTTCTATGGAACCTGAAAAGGAAAAAAAAGGTCATATTCTAAATCTGTATGGAAAAAATATGAGGCGCATGTACGTCCAGTTTTGCACTGTAAGTCTGTAACTAGCTTCAATGTTACCTTATCATTCTCACTAAATGAATTTACATTCCCTAACAATAAAACTAATTTTAATAGAAAATGGTCGATTTAATATGTATTTTTAGTTATGCTCATCAATCAACACGTGCATTGCACGTGCACGATTACTAGTTCTAGCAAAACAACTGCCCCGCCGAACCCCTGCCGTAGACCGGCCCACTCCAGGTGAGCTCCCCTAGCCGTGTTTTTCTTCTTCCGTCACGGTAATCTACACTACTATTAAAAGAGCGAGAGCGACAGATCCAAATCATCTCAGCCATCTAATCATCCTATCGTACGGTTCAGATTACCCCTAAAACAGTGTTAGACGCGCACGCTCCCACTTGCCTAAAAATCAAACCGCCAAACACGATTTAGACCCAAACGTCGATACCCATTGCCTCTGCCCCTTCTCGCGCACGCCGCCGCGACCGTCCCCCGCGCACACCGCTGCCCACCTCCCACGCACTCTCCTTCCGGACGTGATTTGGGCGACGCCCTACTGCAGGCCGCGGCGCCCTGGACGACACCGTTGTCGCCCTCTAGGCAGGGCCCTGCAAACCGAAACCGCATCCCTGCACGCCCACCATGCTGGAGATGCGGGGCGGGTTTCCTGCCGTGGCGGATGCATGTGAGCACAACAAGCGCCTTGGGCAGCTTGCTGACACCGAGGGCTTCATGGAGCACAAGGGGAGGTTTGTGTGTTGGATCTCTGCACTGGATGTCTGAGTCGGCGCTGAGGATCCTGCCCTTGTCCTTGCAGCTGCCTCCTCATCAATATAGGTAGGGGCAAGCAGTGCAGGCGACCTGCACTTCGTCAACGCGGCTCCATGTACCAAGGCGCACATGACCATCACTGGAGTACCAAATTCTGGAGCATGCTCCAGGTAACTCTCACACGCCTTTGTTGCTCTGTTTTTTTTCTGAAACTTTTTGTTGCTCTTGTTTTGGTACAATTAAATTTTACAACAAGTGAGTCTGTAGCTTCAAGAATGTTTTTTATGTTTTAAATTCAGATTATGTGCATGTACATCATTCAGGTATTACTGCATAGCGTTGATAGGATGCTTCAGAGGTTCAATACTGTAATTCGTACTCTTCAGATAATGGATTAGTGCGAATATGATACACACACAGGTTCTACCAAAATCTCGAGTTTAGTGAAGAGAACAATATGCCAAACTCATGGTCGAATTTGGAAAAAGAAGCAAGAGTTGTAAGATAATTGCGAAGATCCTGGAGCATTTTCTCATAGCGTTCTATGCTACAAGAACTGATGTTTTGACTATGTGCACGTATGCAAAAATTATATGTTTGACATTAGCATTGGAACGCAAGAATCTCTTCAAATAATCAGGCTCATGGAAATTATTCTACAGGGAAATAAGAGATAGATAAAAATATCTTGATATTGCTTTATTTGGCGGTGAAGCTAGCTAGAGATCATATACTTCTCTGTTATATCCTAAAAACAAATCTTAAGTAACTGGTTGCCTGCAATTCTGCATGAATCACATGGTACAGAGTTTCACTCCGCGTGTTTCGTTAACTGGATTACCCATTAGAAGTATTTGAAAGATTTAGTATGCCAATATTTTATTGATGTTTGCAATACAATATACATGCAGAGATGTGATAATTCAGTATACAGTTTTTCACACCGTTGCCCTTGTTCCCATCCCCGAGTCGACATCTGAGTGTCCCACGGGTTTGGTTTTTTGCAGCTTCAACTTGTTGGATTCAATTGATACAAATTTTAGTTGATACAGGATGTGGCTTCAGGTTCAGATCTGAAAAGGTAGCCAATTCTGAGAATGAGTTCAAGCAAGATTAATGACCACTTGCATAGGCAGTGCTGATTCTCAACATTGTCCTTTGTGCGCGACTGACCATTCCTAATTATAATCATCAAATCTTGTAGGGTGCTAACTTCATTTGTGGGCGTGCTGCTAATGATTGGGTTGGATCTTTTCACCCTCTTGGGCAATCAACTTTTTGAGGGCCAAATGCAAACTTTGCAGAGTTAGCAACTTGTTTAACATTACAAGCACTACATTGAACCAGCACCGGATGGTAGATTTCTGTGGCACAACCTTTTTGTTTACCCAATTGTTGCCTTTTCACCAGATGGTAGCTGAACTGCACATCAGTTGATTACTAACATATGTTCCAGACCCACCACAAAGGCTCATTTTTTCATGAATTATGAATGGAGATTCGCAAGTGTAGATCAATGCACCTGGCAACAGTGCCGCATTGATCTTGAATGCACGAGGTCTTATTTTCTAAAATTAGATGGCAAAATTATTCAAATAAGAGATATATTGTCATCCGTAGATCAGGATAGTGCACTGCACAATAATGGTAACCATGTGCCATCAGACTAAATTTTCATTCAAGTCTATGTTATTTGCTTCATCCAATCTCAAGTGCTCATTTACATTGCATTGCATAAGCTGTTAAAAGCCTTTTTTTCAAATGCTCACTACATGGTGGAATAGCTTAACGTGTATCAGTACAACTTAAGAACCATATGCTTAAGAAATTGCAAGCATAGTTTGATTAAGTGTTCAAAAGCATCTCCTCTTCATTATAAACTCTACTATTTCTTCATGCCATCCATGCATTAATGATTATTGCACATGAGATTAAATATTTCTTGCACGCACTTGACTAAAACATGCAACAAAAGACTGTTCTATGGAACCTGAAAAGGAAAAAAAAAGTCATATTCTAAATCTGTATGGAAAAAATATGAGGCGCATGTACGTCCAGTTTTGCACTGTAAGTTTGATGCGGGGTGGCCTTCGGATACCTCCACCTCAAGACCGTCAGGTGCAGCCCCGCCTATCGTCGACGCTACACCATGGCCAAGGAGTCCCCCAAGTGGACCAACAACACAAAACCCCGCCATATATGTCAAGGTGAACTCTTTCCTCTCTATGGTCGACCTCAACACCAACTTGAATGGTATGCTACCTCATGCCTATCATCGTTGTGTCTATAGGTGCCCACATCGACAAGGACCAAGAGAGAAGGAACTCCCATGGTGCAAGGAAGAGAGAAGAAGAAGAAGTAAAGAAGATAAGAAGGAAGAGGAAGAAGAGGCGGGAGGAAGAGGCCCAGCCGGCCCGGTCCAGGACCCGATCAGACCGGACCCACATCCGGGTCATCCGGTCCCAGGCCCGGTCAACCGGGCGCCCAACCGGATTCCCTGCCTCGTACCGGAAGGCGACCGGAAACTTCGCAAGTTCCCGGTTGGCGCCCGGTCGACCGGACCCAGGACCGGACCACCCGGTCACAGGCCCGGTCAGACCGGCCCCAAACCGGATTTCACGGGTTCGACTCGACCGGGACGGCCCGAGTCGGTCCACCACTTACCTGTTCGACCCAAGCTGCCTTGTATGCCTATATAAGCACCTAGGTCACCCCCTTAGCTCCTTAGACAAGATTTAGGCTTAGACATGAAGTTGAGCTTTGTCTCCCTAGGGTTTCATCCCCTTTGTATCAAGGCTACCCTTGTTGGATGTAAGGATTTGTGAGTGTGAGATTCTAGTGCTACCCACTCTCTCTCCCACTCCTAGATTCATCTCCCTCACCAATCTCTCCGCTCGGAATTCTACCGCGTGTCTCTTCCGGGTTGATTCTATTGGCGTGGTCCATCGAGCCACGGGGTAAGTATCGATTGTATCGGGTTGGTGTGCGTGCGTGAGTTCATCGTGTTCTTCGTGTTCATCGTGTTCTTCGCGCTCTCCCTCTCTCCCTCCTTTGGATTTCGGGTCAACCGCAAGATCGGGCCACAAACGGGGTCTTAGACCTCATCATATGGTATCAGCAGCTCTTGGTTACCGCGGATTTGACCTTCCACCCACCCGATTTCGTTCCTAGAAAATTTTCCAAAAAATCCCCAAAAATAGCCCCAATTTGCCTCTTGACCGATCTGTGATTTGGTTGCGTTTTGAGTGGTTTTGGTCCATGGATTTGGTGTTGGAGTGCTTGATCTACTATCTCCCCAACTTTTAGCCCCCAATTCCATCATTTCCCTTCGTTTTGGTCGATTTGGCTTGATTTTGCTCAAGAACAGGAGAGAGAAAAACTGTGCCCCGCGAAATCCGGTCGACCGGGCGCCAACCGGGCCAGTGACCGGACAGCCTGGCGCCAGGGCCGGTCAACCGGGCGCCAGACGGGGCGCCAACCGGGCGCCAACCGGGCCAGAACCCGGTCAACCGGGCTGTCGACCGGGCAGGCCGGTCCAGGGCCTGGTCAACCGGGCGCCAACCGGGCGCCACCTCCACCACCACCTCCGCCAACCACCGCCACCCTCTCCGCCACCGGCAAGCACCGCCACCCTCCCCAAACCACCGGGAAACATCACCGCGGCCCCATAACCTCCGCCGCAACCGCAAGGGCATCGACACCACCACCACCGGCTTACCACCGCCACCACCGCAAAACTACTTTGACCGTTTTCTTCCGCTAACTTGTGTTTGCTTGTTCCGGTTTGAGTGCCTTGTTTGTACAACTAATCCGCAGCTACGAAGCAGGCGACGACATCCTCGGCACCCCGGACTTGCAACCGTACTCTTGACACCACCACCTTCATCGCAAGTTGTGTGTTTATCACCGCCTAACATCTTAGGTATAACTTGCATTCCCCTTGTAACCCCTCTTCTTTTGCGATCTATCCTATCGAGCATTGCTTATTGAGTGTTGCGAGACATTGCACGTGGCCCCGATTGTGAGGTGTGTGTGTAGTGTGGAGTCAAGCTTCTAAGCAAAACTCGTGTGGCAAAATAGCAAAAGTGAGCTAACGCTAACATAGAGCGTGAAAAGAAAGAAAAGCACAAAAAGAGTGCAAGTGCCATCATACATACAAGTGTACAAAGTGCCACCATAGATACAAAAGAGTGCAAGTGCCACCATATACAAAAGAGAAAAAGCTTTTAAGCAAAAGAGAGAGAAGAGAAGAGAGGCCACGTGTGAATCTTGTTGTCTCTTCCTTTGCAACCGAAGCTTTGATCTCTTCTTGTGTTAGTGTGACACCGAGCACCCTTGCTTAAGGGCTTCTTATACTTTTCCGCTCATTCCTTGGTCGCACTAACCCCGTTCATCTCGTGTGTGCGTTCCATATCTTTCCATGTTTATAGTGATCATCGCTTTGACATTTGGATTTTTGGACCTCACCCACTTTTAACAACATACTCGATCTTGGATTTGTCTTTTGGCTTTCCACAACACTCGCCTAACACCATATTTGCTAGCTTTTGCGTGTGGTTTTGCGTGTGTCCCGATACACTTGATCTTGCTTTTAGCTTGGTGGATTGCCTCAATACTATCTTACCTTGGTAAGAGTGCGAGGTAGTGTCCTTCCACTAACATACACCATATAGATCTTGTCATGCTAACATGTATAGCGACGAAGAAGATACGGAGGAGTACACAGAGCACTTCGAGGAGGATTCCTCTCCAAGCACCGCGGATGTGGAGGAACATGTGGAGCTCGACACCGACTATGGCTCCGCGAGCATCACCGACATGACCGACATCGAGGAGCTCTACATTGACAATGGCTCCTCAAGCATGGATGACCTGGTGGAGCACCACCTTGAGGACGACATCGACGAGCTCTACATCAACAATGGCTCACCACTCATGGACGACATGGTGGAGCAACGCCACGAGTACGACATCGACACCATGGCGGAGCCTCACCTACGCTCCACAATGAGCAAAGACGATGCTCCCACGTACACCTACTTGGCCAATGGAGCTACATATGAAGATAGAGGACCTCCACGATGGCACCATCATATGGATCGTCAAGAGCGTCCCCATCATGAGCGTCATCGACTCTCTTCTCCAAGCTCCACAAGGCGCCGCAAGCAACATGCCAAGTCGCATGAGCCATCATCTAGGCATGGCAAGGACCGTCATCGACATACGTCAACACATGAGCTTCGCCACCACAAGCCACTTCATGATCGCCATCGACCAACACCTTCCACGAGTCTTCGACCCCACCACTCAAGCCATGGTGAGGATGCACGAAGACGAGAGCCTCAACATGAAGGCGACAAACACCATGATAGGGTGCCTACCACTCCAAGGATGGCAAGTGCACCTCGAGCATACCTTCCTCATAAGGCGACTTCCACCTCTTGTGCCACCACCACAATGGCCTCTACCTCGTCACGTGCCTATGGACTACGATGCTACAAGTGCAAGAAACAAGGCCACCCTCCACGGGAATGTCCCAATCTCCTATGTGAGGTGTGCAAGGCCAAGGGTCACGTGGCATGGCAATGCACAACGCCAAGTGCCAAGACGCTCTACTTCGACAAGCTACAAGCACAAGTCCCCAAGATGCCTATTGCGCCCACACTTCAAGATGGAGATCTACAAGGTTAACTCAAGGATGATGTGGATCGGCGCCTCGCTCTCTATGACACTACGGCACCACCGCTTGAGGATGACTTGGGAGGCGATGGAGTTGAGCATGGTGACGATGGGATTCTCCCTTCACCTATGGAGGCGCATGGAGTTGAGATGGTTGAGCATGGGAACTTCCCTTCAACCAAGGAGGCGCATGGAGATGAGAAAGTCGAGCCTACTCCTACATGCTTGATCGATGAGTTGGTACCAATCCCATGTGAGCATGAGAGCCACCTAGCCCACTTGAGTGAGAGTGATAGTGAGTTGAGTGACTCCCACCCCATATGTGAGTTTGAGTGTTTCCGTTTGGAGGACATGAGTGATACACAAAGTGAGTTGAGAGAGGTAGATGATAGGTCCATGGAGGACATCGCATTTGCTAACACATTAACCTCTCCCTCGTTTGTGTCTTCTTATGTTGCACTAGGTTCCACGGAGGACGAATTCCCGCTCATGGAGACGATGTACATGGTGCATGAAGATGATGATATCTCACCATGCTTGCTCCAAGATGGACATGTCGACCACATGGATCCTCCTACTTCCACAACACCTACTTCAAATGAGTCGGCCTACAAAGGTAACAACATAGGTGTTGATGATGCCATGATCCCACTAGTGGACATGATGACTTATGAGTGCATGCATGATCTTGATGATACATTTGCTACGTCACATGCTACTTTCACTTTCCCATGTGATGCTTTGCTTGATAACATTGTTGATCATGTGAAATTGCTTGCTTGTGATACCATGAACATGCCATGCTACGAGAGTTTCAAGTTTTCCCCGCTTGCTTGCCATGATAATGATTATGATAATGCTTGTGTTGTGACACCCATGATGAACACTTGCTCTTCCCATAGGGTTGTCGACAACAATAATAACATGTTTCACATGCTTTGCCCCAAATGTTTACACCATTCCATGATCCTTGCATCCAAAATTGTAAACAATTGCTCTTTCTTATGTTTGGTATGCAAGAATGCTTATTTCATTGTCCACGAGATGGCCCCCATAGCCTTCTCTATTTTTGATGATCATGAGTTATCACATGCCATGAATGCACCTTCTTGCCATATGCACCATCGCCATGCATTTCATACTATCTTGATTGACACTAATGGTGATGTGCACAAGACATGGAACATCATGATGGATGATGTGTTCCTCTACCATGCACACACGCTTTTTGTTTTCTCTTTTGTGTGTATAGGTACCCGAATGACAACTTCCACCGCTACGGAGCATGAGCTCACGAAACGCGCAATTGAGAGCTACCCAAACACGGACGAGATACATGATCCAACCCATGGGATTCACGCCAAAGGGTATGTTCCCAAACGCCTTCGCCCTCGTGTGTTTCCGGCTTGTCTTGTCGAGCTTCCGGTTTGGACCAATGCCTCGTCACCTCTTTTGCTTCTTATGCAACATATCTTGACACGTCTTGTTGGCACAATGGTTGTTGTATGTCTTGATGTTATCATCATACACTCCGAGAATCTCAAGGACCATGTCATACATGTGAGAGACACCTTATGCATCATGTGCCAGATGTCACTCATAAAGTTGCTCTTCTTTGGATTTCTCATTTCATCTTTGGCAATTGAAATGGATTCTTTGACGCTTGAGGATACCCATACTTGGCTCACGCCAACCATACTTTCCCAAGCTAGACGTTTCCATCTCTTTGCCATTGCACATAACAATTTTGCCCAAAATTTTGCCGCCGACACTTGCCTTTTGATTGTTCCATTTGTGTGGGACAATGCTACACATCACATTTTTGACACTTTACAAACCAAACTTTTACATGCACAAACTTTTGCCCCACCAATTTTTGAATACATCGACACTCTTTTGGTTCCCATTTTTGCCAAATGCCTCTTGGAGAAACGACTTGATGCTTCGTATTTGCTTGAGAACCTCTTGTTCGCCGATCATAAAATTGGCATCCACAAGTTTTCCATTTGCAAGTTGTTTTTCCCCACGCTCTTCTTCGACCGCCACTTTATCCCTCTACCACAACATGGGACAACCGTCATGGACTACACCGTCGATGAGGAAATGCAAGAGTCGAGGACGACTCTTTCCCAAGGGGGGGGAGATGATGCGGGGTGGCCTTCGGACACCTCCACCTCAAGACCGTCAGGTGCAGCCCCGCCTATCGTCGACGCTACACCATGGCCAAGGAGTCCCCCAAGTGGACCAACAACACAAAACCCCGCCATATATGTCAAGGTGAACTCTTTCCTCTCTATGGTCGACCTCAACACCAACTTGAATGGTATGCTACCTCATGCCTATCATAGTTGTGTCTATAGGTGCCCACATCGACAAGGACCAAGAGAGAAGGAACTCCCATGGTGCAAGGAAGAGAGAAGAAGAAGAAGTAAAGAAGATAAGAAGGAAGAGGAAGAAGAGGCGGGAGGAAGAGGCCCAGCCGGCCCGGTCCAGGACCCGGTCAGACCGGACCCACAACCGGGTCATCCGGTCCCAGGCCCGGTCAACCGGGCGCCCAACCGGATTACCTGCCTCGTACCGGAAGGCGACCGGAAACTTCGCAAGTTCCCGGTTGGCGCCCGGTCGACCGGACCCAGGACCGGACCACCCGGTCACAGGCCCGGTCAGACCGGCCCCAAACCGGATTTCATGGGTTCGACTCGACCGGGACGGCCCGAGTCGGTCCACCACTTACCTGTTCGACCCAAGCTGCCTTGTATGCCTATATAAGCACCTAGGTCACCCCCTTAGCTCCTTAGACAAGATTTAGGCTTAGATATGAAGTTGAGCTTTGTTTCCCTAGGGTTTCATCCCCTTTGTATCAAGGCTACCCTTGTTGGATGTATGGATTTGTGAGTGTGAGATTCTAGTGCTACCCACTCTCTCTCCCACTCCTAGATTCATCTCCCTCACCAATCTCTCCGCTCGGAATTCTACAGCATGTCTCTTCCGGGTTGATTCTATTGGCGTGGTCCATCGAGCCACGGGGTAAGTATCGATTGTATCGGGTTGGTGTGCGTGCGTGAGTTCATCGTGTTCTTCGTGTTCATCGTGTTCTTCGCGCTCTCCCTCTCTCCCTCCTTTGGATTTCGGGTCAACCGCAAGATCGGGCCACAAACGGGGTCTTAGACCTCATCAAAGTTTGTAACTAGCTTCAATGTTACCTTATCATTCTCACTAAATGAATTTACATTCCCTAACAATAAAACTAATTTTATTAGAAAATGGTCGATTTAATATGTATTTTTAGTTATGCTCATCAATCAACACGTGCATTGCATGTGCACGATTACTAGTCCTAGCAAAACAACTGCCCCGCCGAACCCCTGCCGTAGACCGGCCCACTCCAGGTGAGCTCCCCTAGCCGTGCTTTTCTTCTTCCGTCACGGTAATCTACACTACTATTAAAAGAGCGAGAGCGACAGATCCAAATCATCTCAGCCATCTAATCATCCTATCGTACGGTTCAGATTACCCCTAAAACAGTGTTAGACGCGCACGCTCCCACTTGCCTAAAAATCAAACCGCCAAACACGATTTAGACCCAAACGTCGATACCCATTGCCTCTGCCCCTTCTCGCGCACGCCGCCGGCAGTCCCCGCGCACACCGCTGCCCACCTCCCACGCACTCTCCTTCCGGACGTGATTTGGACGACGCCCTACTGCAGGCCGCGGCGGCCTGGACGACACCGTTGTCGCCCTCTAGGCAGGGCCCTGCAAACCGAAACCGCATCCCTGCACGCCCACCATGCTGGAGATGCGGGGCGGGTTTCCTGCCGTGGCGGATGCATGTGAGCACAACAAGCGCCTTGGGCAGCTTGCTGACACCGAGGGCTTCATGGAGCACAAGGGGAGGTTTGCGTGTTGGATCTCTGCACTGGATGTCTGAGTCGGCGCTGAGGATCCTGCCCTTGTCCTTGCAGCGGCCTCCTCATCAATATAGGTAGGGGCAAGCAGTGCAGGCGACCTGCACTTCTTCAACGCGGCTCCATGTACCAAGGCGCACATGACCATCACTGGAGTACCAAATTCTGGAGCATGCTCCAGGTAACTCTCACACGCCTTTGTTGCTCTGTTTTTTTCTGAAACTTTTTGTTGCTCTTGTTTTGGTACAATTAAATTTTACAACAAGTGAGTCTGTAGCTTCAAGAATGTTTTTTATGTTTTAAATTCAGATTATGTGCATGTACATCATTCAGGTATTACTGCATAGCGTTGATAGGATGCTTCAGAGGTTCAATACTGTAATTCGTACTCTTCAGATAATGGATTAGTGCGAATATGATACAAACACAGGTTCTACCAAAATCTCGAGTTTAGTGAAGAGAACAATATGCCAAACTCATGGTCGAATTTGGAGAAAGAAGCAAGAGTTGTAAGATAATTGCGAAGATCCTGGAGCATTTTCTCATAGCGTTCTATGCTACAAGAACTGATGTTTTGACTATGTGCACGTATGCAAAAATTATATGTTTGACATTAGCATTGGAACACAAGAATCTCTTCAAATAATCAGGCTCATGGAAATTATTCTACAGGGAAATAAGAGATAGATAAAAATATCTTGATATTGCTTTATTTGGCGGTGAAGCTAGCTAGAGACCATATACTTCTCTGTTATATCCTAAAAACAAATCTTAAGTAACTGGTTGCCTGCAATTCTGCATGAATCACATGGTACAGAGTTTCACTCCGCGTGTTTCGTTAACTGGATTACCCATTAGAAGTATTTGAAAGATTTAGTATGCCAATATTTTATTGATGTTTGCAATACAATATACATGCAGAGATGTGATAATTCAGTATACAGTTTTTCACAACGTTTCCCTTGTTCCCATCCCAGAGTCGACATCTGAGTGTCCCACGGGTTTGGTTTTTTGCAGCTTCAACTTGTTGGATTCAATTGATACAAATTTTAGTTGATACAGGATGTGGCTTCAGGTTCAGATCTGAAAAGGTAGCCAATTCTGAGAATGAGTTCAAGCAAGATTAATGACCACTTGCATAGGCAGTGCTGATTCTCAACATTGTCCTTTGTGCGCGACTGACCATTCCTAATTATAATCATCAAATCTTGTAGGGTGCTGACTTCATTTGTGGGCGTGCTGCTAATGATTGGGTTGAATCTTTTCACCCTCTTGGGCATTCAACTTTTTGAGGGCCAAATGCAAACTTTGCAGAGTTAGCAACTTGTTTAACATTACAAGCACTACATTGAACCAGCACCGGATGGTAGATTTCTGTGGCACAACCTTTTTGTTTACCCAATTGTTGCCTTTTCACCAGATGGTAGCTGAACTGCACATCAGTTGATTACTAACATATGTTCCAGACCCACCACAAAGGCTCATTTTTTCATGAATTATGAGTGGAGATTCGCAAGTGTAGATCAATGCACCTGGCAACAGTGCCGCATTGATCTTGAATGCACGAGGTCTTATTTTCTAAAATTAGATGGCAAAATTATTCAAATAAGAGATATATTGTCATCCGTAGATCAGGATAGTGCACTGCACAATAATGGCAACCATGTGCCATCGGACTAAATTTTCATTCAAGTCTATGTTATTTGCTTCATCCAATCTCAAGTGCTCATTTACATTGCATTGCATAAGCTGTTAAAAGCCTTTTTTCAAATGATCACTACATGGTGGAATAGCTTAACGTGTATCAGTACAACTTAAGAACCATATGCTTAAGAAATTGCAAGCATAGTTTGATTAAGTGTTCAAAAGCATCTCCTCTTCATTATGAACTCTACTATTTCTTCATGCCATCCATGCATTAATGATTATTACACATGAGATTAAATATTTCTTGCACGCACTTGACTAAAACATGCAACAAAAGACTGTTCTATGGAACCTGAAAAGGAAAAAAAGGTCATATTCTAAATCTGTATGGAAAAAATATGAGGCGCATGTACGTCCAGTTTTGCACTGTAAGTCTGTAACTAGCTTCAATGTTACCTTATCATTCTCACTAAATGAATTTACATTCCCTAACAATAAAACTAATTTTAATAGAAAATGGTCGATTTAATATGTATTTTTGGTTATGCTCATCAGTCAACACGTGCATTGCATACTAGTCCTAGCAAAACAACTGCCCCGCCGAACCCCTGCCGTAGACCGGCCCACTCCAGGTGAGCTCCCCTAGCCGTGTTTTTCTTCTTCCGTCACGGTTTTTTAGAAAACAGGCAGAACTTTGCCCGACTTTAAATTAATAAAGCCATACGGTAGCCAGTTAGGATTACGCACTGCTGGGCATTACAGCTTGGCCACGTAGTCATCACATGGGTAAATAAACATAACAGGAGCACAAGTAATATCATAGATAATATTAAGGCTTCACCACCCGCCCAAGACCCGCACCAGGGGGAGGCTACTGCTTCACGACGCCGGCGGCTTCAACTGTATGTACAGCTCCCTTAGCTCTTGTGCCATCCAGTTTAGCCCCTCATTTTCTCTTGCTTTGAATTTTAGGCTCCACAGCTGCAAAAGAATAATAGTTTTGTAAATAAGGTCAGCGGGGTTAGAGATAACTTTACTTTCGATCGCAAGCTTATTGTGCGTATTCCAAAGGGCCCAGGATTGTGCCAGAAAGAGCACCCACAACAGCCTCCTAGCGTATCCCGAGAAACCAGAGAGGTTGGCATGGAATTGAGCGAAATTGGCCGTGCACCAGTTGCACCCCAGCAGCTGGCGCAAAACCAACCAAGCAAACTTTGCCAGGGAACAGGCGAAGAAAATGTGGCTTGCATCCTCCGGGGCGCCACATAGGGCGCAAAGACCATTGGAAGGGCCGTGTCTAGTCAGAATCTGCTGCCCCGATGGCAACTTATCAAGCGCCAACTGCCAGGTGAAAATCTTGATTTTAAGCGGCACTTTGGATTTCCACATGTCTTTGTGATGTGCGACAGTCGTGCCCTGGGAGAGTTGAGCGTACATAGATTTGACCGAATAGGAGCCATTCTGTTCGAGGTGCCAGGAGACTTTGTCAAGGCCATTGACGAGGAGCACCTGGTTCATCATGCCTTGCAGCTCACCCCAAAGCCGCAGGTTTTCCTGATCAAGCGAACGACGGAAGCGGACTTGTAGGGCATTATGACGGAGGGCTTCAGCGACTGAGATGTCTTGGTTGTCACAGATGTCGAAGAGCAGGGGGGAGGACTCCATGATGGGACCCCTCCCAATCCACCAGTCCTTCCAGAAGCTGGTACACACACCGTTCCTCACCCTCATGTTTAGCTCCGACTTTGAAAAGGTGCTTGATTTTATGCAAGCTTTTCCAAAACGGAGAGCCTCCATGGCCAGATCCAGCGAAAAGGTCCGAGGCGTCTAAGTATTTGGCATGCATGATGCGCGCCCAGATCGTGTCTTCTTCTTGATATAACTGCCATATGCACTTCAGGAGCAAGGCCAGATTCATCTTCTTAGTATTCAGTAATCCCAGGCCCCCAACTTCCTTGGGACGGCAAATCGTTGGCCAATTCACTAGGTGATATTTCCTCTTTGGACCTGCCCCTTCCCAGAAAAACTTGGAGCGGTGAGAGTCGAACCTCGCATGAATCCCGTCATGCAGGAGGAATAGGCCCATCGCATAGATTGGAAGATTGGCGAGACAGGCGTTAGACAGAATGAGTCGTCCCCCAGACGACATCAGTTTGCCCACCCAAGGTTCTAACTTGCCAGCAAGCTTCCGAACCAGAAAGAGCCACTGATCAAGCGATAGCTTCCTGTCCGAAATTGGGAGGCCTAGATAGATAAAAGGGAAGCTCCCAAGCTTGCAGTTCAGCTTGTTGGCAATAGCAGTTCTCTCATTACTTCGATGACCCAGAACAAACACTTCGCTCTTGTGATAATTGATTTTGAGACCCGACATGTCTTCGAAGCACATCAGAAGGAATTTCAGGTTCGCTATGTCCTCTTCCGATCCCTGGGTGAGAATGAGCGTGTCGTCGGCGTACTGCAGGTGCGTGATGCCCCCTGGCAACAGGTGCGGGACTAGCCCGTGGATGTGTCCGGCCGAGTTCGCGGCAGATAAGATAACAGAGAGCACTTCTCCGATGAAATTAAACAGCAAGGGTGAGAGGTGGTCTCCCTGTCAAACCCCTCTCTTATTCCGAAAGAACGGCCCCATCTGACCATTGATGGAAATTGCAGTTTCCCCCCGGAGACAAGCTGCAGAATTTTGTGAATGTACCCTGCGTCAAACCCTTTACAGCGTAGGACTTCCCCCCAGAAAGTCCCAATTCACCCGGTCGTAGGCCTTCTCGAAGTCAAGCTTGAGGAGCATCCCACTGTGCTTCCTCACCCAGATGTCGTGGATAATTTCCATGAGAGCAAGCGGACCATCCAGGATATTTCTGCCCTTGATAAAAGTTGTTTGGTTTGGGGAGATTATCCTATGGGCAGCCGGGTCGAGTTTAGAGGCGTAGGCTTTGGAGATAATTTTGAAGATTACGTTGATCAAGGCAATCGGCCTATACTGTGCGATATGATCTGCCCCAGGGACTTTCGGTATGAGAGAGAGGATGCCGAAATTTAGCCTAGCAATGTCAATGCGCCCCAGCACGAAGTCATTGAGAATGTGCAGAATACCATGCTTGACCTGTGCCCAGAAGCGCTTGAAGAAAACTACAGGGAATCCGTCAGGTCCCGGGGCAGTGTCGGTCTTCATATCTTTGACAATGGCCTCAAGTTCCTCTTCAGAGAAGGTACACGCCAACCCAACGTTTTCCTCGTCTGAAACACGGGCCTCCTCTCCCCAGGAGGAGGGCGCCAGCCCACAAACCCTTGGTGCCGAACAACCAAGCAGGTTCCTATAAAACTCGTATATGTGTTGTTGAATCAATTTTGGATCCGTGATTGTCCCATTGTCGGAGCTAAGCTTAGTAATATTACACTTCCTTCTTCGACCGTTGGCTACGGCATGGAAGTATGCTGTGTTCGCATCGCCTTGCAGAGCCCACATGACTATGCCACGCTGCTGCCAATGTTCCTCCTCCATGCGGTAAATATGCAGCAATTGCTCCTCGAGGTGGTATCTAGAGGCTCAGGCATCCTCGTCAAGGCCGGAAGAGTCAGCCAGAACGTCGAGATGAGCGATCTGGCTCAGCAAAGCGGCTTTTTCAGCCTTGGTATCCCTGCCAAGGTTCAGGTTCCAGCCCCGCAGGAATTGTCTAAGCCCAGCAGACATGAAGCACCACCAGTCGATAATGTCGCGTCCACCCATCTTGGTCAGCAAATTATCCCACTTTTGCTGAACCAACGGAACGAAGTCCTGGCGCTCGAACCAGCTGGTCTCGAAGAAGAATCTGTTGGTGCACAAAGGAAAGCCTTCACCAGTGTCGAAAACAAGCGGCGTGTGATCAGACCCCAAGCTGGTCTCAGCCGACAGAGAACAGAGCGGGAAAATGGCTTCAAAAGAGGCAGACACAAACACACGATCCAGGGCTGAGCGGACCGGGTTGAGCTGATGATTGGACCAAGTGAACCGTGCTCCCGTGCGCGGAATTTCCCTCAGAGCCCAGGTGGCAATGATGTTGTTGAAAAGATCGATCAGAGGCCAGTTGAGGTTAGAATTGTTCTTATCTTCAGCAGCTCTGATTAAGTTAAAATCACCCCCCATGAGGATCGGAAGGGTCCACGAAGTAAGCTTATTCGTAATCTCGTCCAGGAACCCCCTGGAACGAGTATGATCTGCAGGGCGATAGATCCCAATAACTTCCAGTTTTTTTGTTGGAGACTCGATGAAGAACAGGGAGACTGAGAAAGAATTTGCCCCTGTCCATTCTTCCCACCTCGAATAAGCTGTCCCTAACTCCCAGCAACATGCCACCCGATTGGCCGTTAGCCGGTAGCCAAGACCAGAAGAACTTATCGCCCACCTCCAGGCTTGCAAGCTCCGCATCCGTGAAATCCTGTTTGATGGTTTCTTGTAAGAGGACTAGGTCGATGCGGTGAAGTCTGAGGTACTCCTTCAGCAAGGTTTGCCGCCCCTGCGGCCGAACCCTCTAATGTTCCAGAAGAGGGCTCTCATTGGGGCACCTTGCTCAAAGCCCGTGCTTGGCGGGTGACAGGACGGTGACCGACCGGAGTTGGCCTACGAGCGGCTTGCCTCTTGATGATAGTAGCTTTCTTGATTTTGCCCGAGCTCGGAGAGGGCTCCCCCACAGAATCCCTCCGCACGGAGGTGGCAGCACCTGAGGGTGGCTCTCCCTTAGAGCCAACCTCTGGGCTACAACACTCCTTCCCTTGAGTCGATGTAGCCCGAGCCGCTTCCTCCTTTTCCTTAGCCGCATCTGCTTCAATCTTGCGCCTTGCAGCCAGCAGCTCTGCTTGTGCACGTTCGCGGGATTGGAGAAGGGCCACCGCTTGGGCAGGCGACCCTTCCGTGGATTTGAACAGGTTACAACTATCCTTGGCAACCTTAAGCAGATGATCGATCGAGGAATCTTGGAACGCAACAAAAGGAGAGGAGGGAGTGACGTTACCTGGAGCAGGGGTTGAGGAGGATGGTGTAGCAGTGTCATTGACGCTCTTGGAGAGGTTGTTCTTGTCTGCAGCAGCACTCATGGCACGTTCCAGCACCTGACCATCACTGGCTCCCTTGGATCTCGCACTCTTGCGCTGAGCTTCTGCTGGGGAGGCTTTGGAGCGAGGGCCACGAGCAACCGGGGCACCCAACTCAGGAATCGGGGCATCCAAGAGGAGGCGTTGGTCCGCAGCAGGGGCAGAGTCTTGTCTGATGGCAGGGGCCTGGTGAAGTCCGGGTGCCGGGAGAGAGGCAGGGTTGGCAACCGCAGCAGCCGCCTCAAGCATGAGCTTCCGGGATGGACGGTCGTGGTTCCGTTTGCTTCGATGCTCACTGTTCCGCAGGTACTCCTAGTCCGACGCGCCAGATGCGGGGCTGGACCATCCCATCTCTGCCCGTTCCGCAACAGAGAGGTTCATGGCTTTGCCCGGCGTTGGGGAGCAGTGGTCTGCCGAGGGAGAGTCTTCAGGTAGGTCTGCACACAGAGTGTCGTCGCTGATTGACGCAGCCGGGGAGAGTTGTCCTGATGCAGGCATCGAAGAGACAGTGGACTGGATGATCTTGGCAACTAGTGGGAAGATATTACCCGAGGGGGTCAGGTTGGTTACGTATTGGCTGCGGGCGGAGTCGATGATCTGGAGGGTAAGGTCGTTCGGAGCCACTGGGCGGCAGGCTGATGGCGAGCCAGGAAAAGCTGCCAGGGGCACGGACTTGCGGGGGCCTCCCCCGCCCGCCCCAGGAGCCGATGCCGTAGCACGTGAGGACTTTTGAGCGTGGCGGCCCCTCTGCCCATCCCAATGATCGTCGTCCGTCTCATCAAGGTCATCTTCCTTGTCTTCAGTACCATCGGCTGGAGGAAACTTAGGTGGAGCTTGAGGCGGGGAGTTTTCAGCATTCTCAGCTTCTTTAACAACTTGGATGCGGTAGCCTTGCATATTCACGAAGAGGGTGATGTAGTCTGGGAGCAGGTCTTCTTTCCGACAACCAAAGGACATACGAACAGGCGCGTCCGGGTGAGCCAGCGAAGCCACGTCGACGCCAATGGGGCACCCCACCTCACGGGTAGAGAGGAGAAGGCGATCCGCATGGCGAAAGGGAGGAGGCACACCCAGGAGCTTGACCCAAACTTCCTCAAGAGATTCGGCAGCGAGCGGGTCACCCACCGGGACCGTGTCGATGGCCTTGAGCTTGGCGCAGGGCAAGGTTAATCCGCCCCCACGGATGGCAATGCGGAGGCTCTCCTTGGACGGGAAGACGACGGCGAAGTCAGTTGGACCCATCTGGCGCACCTGCCAGTTCTAGTTCTCATCCACCAGGTCTTTGAACTCGTCCTCCACCTGTTCAGCAGACAAGTGCCCCCCTCCAGGATGACAGTGGCGGAGTTGGAGACTAGCTTCTGGAGTTCATCTTCAGGGACCTCAAGGCAGCAGAAGCCTTGACGACCGCCACCAAAACCTGCCCAGAAGGGAGCCAGGGCTTTGGAAACAGCCGCGCACATGGCAGACAGGTGGCCGACCTTCTTGCAGTTGACACAGAAAGCTTCATCAACACAGGCATCCTGCACATGCCCCTGCTTCCCGCAGTTGTAGCAGGTGATGTGGGCAGCGTCAAGGTTGGGCGCCCCCGCCCCCCCCCCCCCCGGGCCGGAGCCTTGTCCAGGGTTTGGCGCCGACCCCTCCGCAGCTGTCCCCTGAGGCTGGCGGCAGGACCTCCAGCCTGCATTCTTCCCAGCGTCCCTGCCACGAGGAGGAGGGGGAGGCGGCGGGTGACGTGGGCATTACCCTTCGGGTAACCGACATTGCCCTATCCTGTATTGACTAATTGGAGGCCCATGAAGACACTTGGAGGCGATATGGGCCACCTGGGCGGCGCACCAGAAGAATCCTTGACGGGCCAGACAAGGACGCAACCGAACAAGGAAAGATTAGATTCAAAACTGTTGTAAACCTAGTCGTACTCGGTTAGATCTCTTGAGACCTGGTCTCCTATATAAAGGCCAGGAGAGGGGCTGCCGAGGGACACAATCGATCTTAGCAGCCTTAGCCACCAAAAAGTCTAGAGCTAGGTCGCCGCAGCACTTAGCCTCTCGACGAGATCCCAGCCGAACTATTCGGCACCCCATTGTAACCCATTATCTTCATAATCAAGAACAGACAGGCAGGACGTAAGGGTTTTACCTCATCAAGCGCCCCGAACCTGGGTAAATCGCTCCCCCCGCTTGTCTGTGAACCGATGTCTTGTGTCAGCTTGCAGGATTCCGTCAACCCTAAGCCCCAATCGGAGGGCATTGCCGAGGAGTACCCTCGACAATTGGCGTCGTCTGTGGGAACCCTGTCGGCACAAGATTGGACATCAGTGGAGCCCGTCATGTCATCAGCAACTTCATCAACACCATCATCGCCTCATCTGGGAAGCCCGATTCGTTTCGGCTCCTATGAATTCACCCCGCACAGCGACTCATCTCGCTCGACCTTCTCCGATCTGCAAGGCAACATGGAGATGACCTTCGGGAGCGTCCACTACAACGTCAACTCAGAAGGAATACTTCGGCTGCTGGAATCGTCCATCTCCAGATCGACGAGCCCGAGCGTGTCATCATCACTCGACCTTTCGGCTGGCCTAACAGGCCCGCCGAGTTCGCCCGCGCTCTCGACTCGCCGTTCGGCATCTTCCATGTCGGTTGGATCCGACAATCCCGCGTCTTCGGAGCTAACCTCGTACTACTGCTTGAACTGTGACACCAGGCACGGGCTGGGATCGAGCGACACACTGTTCATCTGCAATGCCCAGTATTCATCGGGAGAGGACAGCGTCGATAGCATCGTTCGAGGTGTCACCTGAAGAGCGGCGCCCCACCAAGTTTATGTTGCTAACAGGGGAGACGGAGATCGCACCCCCCGTTCCAGCAGGCGAGCTAGTTTTGAGAACAGCGCCAGCAACAACAACAGCGACCACACCATCGCAGAGGAGGAGTGGGCAGCAGCCAAGGCAGCCGTGCTTAACAACACACCACTTCCCGCAGGAACCACGGTTGGCACCCTCAATGCTTACCGCTCCATATTAGAGAAAAATCGGGAACGACTATACAAAGAACAAGCCACCCTCGAGAGACGCTTATCTGCGGCAGACCAATCCAGCGAACGACGAAGGGGCTCGCAAGGAAGCGCCTCTCGAAGTACTCACGGGGCAGGCAAACATCGATCAAGAATGTCCAGGATCTCAGAAGACGATGCTAGAGAAATAACATCGAATTTGACCAAGTCCTTTATGACCACGGACACCGCGGGCATGCCACGGCCAAAAACCGTCGCGGGAGCGACCGCCAACCTCGCTGCATACCTCATCAATCAGTGCCCCGAAGGTTCCATGGCTCAAGCCCACCGAGGTGCCCTAGAAAGTCTCGCGATATTGGGAGACAATCTGGTCCCGAGAAAGGAAAAGACCACGTTGCAAGCTAGTGGCTCAAAGCATCATGCGAGAGACGCTCGGGATGAGATCACCCAGAGCAGGATCGACAAAGCGAGACGACGACGCGCCGCCAGGGAGGAATATGACAGCGACTCTTCGGATGAGAGTCAGGAGAATGACGGCGAGCTTAGGGGAGCCGACTGTTTGAGCTACAAAATCCGTGAGGCAATGCCCCCCAGAAAGTTCAAACCCACCCCTACTGACGCTGCCAAATACGATGGGCAGCAGGAACCAAGGTCCTGGATAGACGACTATTTGCAGACTGTGATTCTGCAAAAGGGGAACCAGATAGCAGCAATGCAGTGCTTGCAGCTTTACCTAAAGGATTCAGCGTGAGCCTGGTTAAGGGGTCTGCCGAAGGGTTCCATCAAATCATGGGACGACCTAGTAGAGGCCTTCGTTGCCAACTTCCAAGCAACGTACAAAAGGCCCGTCGGGATCGAAGAGTTACGACATTGCCAGCAAAAGCAGAAGGAATCGATGCGCTCATACATCGGGAGATTCACCAAACTCATGAACGCTGCAGAGGACGTATCTGTCGACAGAGCAATCAACGCCTTCAGCGACGGCATCCGACGTGAAAGCTACATAGAAGAACTCGGACGCAAAAAGCCTAAAACCATAACCAAGTTAATGGAAATCGCCAACAGCTGGGCTGATGGCGAGGACAACATTCGAAAGACGCGACAGCGCAGTGATGACGAAGACGATGACCAGCCGAAGCACGACTCGGGTGGTCGAAGGGATCGCAACAAGAGAAGGAAGAACCGCAGCTATGACGACAACAACCTGGTAGCCGCAGGGTATTCTGATCGGCAGGACGATCGGTATGACGACATACGAGATGATCGACAGGACGGTAATCGGAACAACTCTGGGAACCGTGGCAACTATAAACCACGACAACAGAGGACTCCCGAACTGCCCTACGCCGAGCAGATCAATGCTCCCTGTTACTTGCACTCGTATACCGATTCCAAGGATGGCAAAACGAAGTCAAGCCACCTGCTCAGGGACTGTCGGCAGTTCATTGACATGCACAAACTCATCCAGCAGGCAGGCCAGCAACAGATACCGCCACCACCACCACCACCTCCACTGCAGCATCAGGTCCAGCAGGCTCAACCGCATCAACCCAATGAGGCATTTCCACCACCACGTGGGCAGATGAGTATGATCCACAGGACAGGTGTTTCAAGAAGAGAAATGAAGAAGCTCACTCGAGAAATCAACCTGGCAGAAAGCATCATGGCGAACATCCCTGAGTATGTCGAGTGGTCGTCTCAGAACATCACGTTCAGCCGAGCAGATCACCCGATGACCATACCAAAACCTGGACATGCTGCCCTAGTAGTCGAGGCACAGGTCGGAGGATTCAAGATGAGCAAAGTCTTCATGGATGGTGGAAGTGGACTGAATCTGATATTCCTCGACACAATTAAGAGTATGGGGATCACCATGAGAATGCTAGAAGAATCAGACACTCGCTTTCATGGGATCCTCCCCACTTGGCAAAGTTTACCTGAACGTCGTCTTTGGCAAACCCGACAATTTCAGGAAGGAAAAGATCGAGTTCGAAGTCGTGAACTGGGAGTCGCAGTATCACGCTATACTCGGGAGACCAGCTTATGCCAAGTTCATGGCTGTACCGCACTACGCATACCTCAAGCTGAAAATGCCTGGGAACAACAGGACAAACATTACAGTCTATGGAAGTTTCTCACGCTCGGACAATTGTGATCGGGACTTTCAGAGAATTGCTGCTAGGTTCGGTCTGAGGCAGGAAATTACTGACCTTCCGTCGAAGACATCGTCACGCGATAATAAGGAAGAAGAACGCATCAGAGGAGCAAAGAAGAAGCCAGCCGACCTCGCTCTTGAAGCTTCGGCAGCACAAACTTCGGCAGCCCAAGCTTCGACAGCAAAAGCTTCGGTATTTGATGATGCAGAAGACATAGGAGGCAGCAAGACACTGACAATCGCTGCTCAGACCTCCGGAGAAATGAACGACGCTTCGAAAAACACCAACATAGTGAACAAGCCAGAAGATGAGAAGAACCCCTTCAACACTTAAGCAACCTACTAGTGTTTAGCTTCCCTTTCCTTTTCAAGCAGGGCTCTCCCTTTTTTCGCCCTTTAGTCCCGCGTTTTCATTATTAATAAGAACTTAACTTTTGATTCCTTGAAAAGCATTGCAGTTGACCAGAGCATCTAAACCGCATCATTGTAAACCTTGCCCACACCCCGTGGCAAACGATGGTACAACATAGCGCGCAGCAAAGGATCATGATCCGAAAAAAGCCTCTACGAGTGCTACAGGTTGCAAAACAAGCAAGGGCGTCAACTCTTTCCTCTGCTATAGATGCCTCTACGAGCGCCGTAAATAGCAAAGAGTTTGGAAATACACATAAACACAACCCACGTTCGATATTTTACTTATGGAAATATCAAGGAACAACGGGCTCATCGGCAGACTCACTGCACCCGAAATATTCGGGAGTGACTGTCGAAGCATACATCGGTTGAAAGCAAAGTTGCGCATACAACGGGATTAGCAAAACCCGCAACACGAGCTGATCACTCAAAAGATTTGCTGACCAACGAATACACATACGACTAAACGAGCAATTAAGATTTGCTCCTTCAAAATTTGGCAACGGCATCAACATGGTAAAAATACATATACATGTATCTACCAAATAAAAAGCCCCGGCTAAACAATCATAACACTTGGATCAAGTAGCCAAAATATCTATTTACAAAAACAATCTTAATTCTTGAAATCACCCTTGCGGAGTGATACGTCTCCGACGTATCGATAATTTCTTATGTTCCATGCCACATTATTGATGATATCTACATGTTTTATGCATACTTTATGTCATATTTATGCATTTTCCGGCACTAACCTATTAACGAGATGCCGAAGAGCCGATTCTTTGTTTTTCTGCTGTTTTTTGTTTCAGAAATCCTAGTAAGGAAATATTCTCGGAATTGGACGAAATCAACGCCCAGGGGCCTATTTTCACACGAAGCTTCCAGAAGACCGAAGAGGATACGAAGTGGGGCCACGAGGTGGCCAGACACCAGGGCGGCACGGCCTGGCCCTTGGCCGCACCGGCCTGTCGTGTGGGGCCCTCGTGTGGCCCCCTGACCTATCTCCTCCGCCTACTTAAAGCCTTCGTCGCGAAACCCCCAGTACCGAGAGCCACGATACGGAAAACCTTCCAGAGACGCCGCCGCCGCCAATCCCATCTCGGGGGATTCCGGAGATCACCTCCGGCACCCTGCCGGAGAGGGGAATCATCTCCCGGAGGACTCTTCACCGCCATGGTCACCTCCGGAGTGATGAGTGAGTAGTTCACCCCTGGACTATGGGTCCATAGCAGTAGCTAGATGGTCGTCTTCTCCTAATTGTGCTTCATTGTCGGGCCTTGTGAGCTGCCTAACATGATCAAGATCATCTATCTGTAATGCTATATGTTGTATTTGTTGGGATCCGATGGATAGAGAATACTATGTTATGTTGATTATCAATCTATTACCTATGTGTTGTTTATGATCTTGCATGCTCTCCGTTATTAGTAAGGGCTCTGGCCAAGTTTTTGCTAGTAACTCCAAGAGGGAGTATTTATGCTCGATAGTGGGTTCATGCCTCCATTAAATGCAGGACAAAGGATGAAAGTTCTAAGGTTGTGGATGTGATGTTGCCACTAGGGATAAAACATCGATGCTATGTCCGAGGATGTAGTTGTTGATTACATTACGCACCATACTTAATGCAATTGTCTGTTGTTTGCAACTTAATACTGGAAGGGGTTCGGATGATAACCTGAAGGTGGACTTTTTAGGCATAGATGCATGCTGGATAGCGGTCTATGTACTTTGTCGTAATGCCCAATTAAATCTCACTATACTCATCATATCATGTATGTGCATGGTCATGCCCTCTTTATTTGTCAATTGCCCAACTGTAATTTGTTCACCCAACATGCTATTTATCTTATGGGAGAGACGCCTCTAGTGAACTGTGGACCCCGGTCTATTCTTTTAATCGAATACAATCTACTGCAATACTTGTTCTACTGTTTTCTGCAAACAATCATCATCCACACTATACATCTAATCCTTTGTTACAGCAAGCCGGTGAGATTGACAACCTCACTGCTTCGTTGGGGCAAAGTACTTTGGTTGTGTTGTGCAGGATGCACGTTGGCACCGGAATCCCTGGTGTTGCGCCGCACTACATCTCGCCGCCATCAACCTTCAACGTGCTTCTTGACTCCTACTGGTTCGATAAACCTTGGTTTCTAACTGAGGAAAACTTACTGCTGTACGCATCACACCTTCCACTTGGGGTTCCCAACGGTCGCGTGCTGTACGCGTGTCACGGAGTCTCTCTTTCCTCAGGTACCTTTGAATCCTTCTCAAGCTTGTCGACAATCATATTGGCGGGCAGCAATACCTTCGGATACAGCGTCTCCAAGTCACCAGTTGTGTTGGCAATAGACAACAAACTTGCTGAAGGATAACGCGCAAGGACAAGGGCAAGTGTAAACCTGGCCCCTGCAAAGACCTGAGCTCGCACCAAGTCCCGAATCTTCTTGGTATTTCCAAACTCCGACATCAGAGTTAGTAGCGTAGGAGGAACCCTGTTCAAGGGAAACATCGTCCTCCAAACTACCCTCAGGGCTTTGTAGCATTTGTCGAAGAAATGGTGGACCTGTTGGACCCGATCCTAAACTTGTGCAACAGCCGAAGCCTTCGACTGCTCCCGCCAGAAAATTTCTTCGGCTGATGATAACTGGGTTAATGCGTCTACACGCTCATGAATCCGCTTGTTCTCTTCCGCACGGTTAAAAGATATGACTAGCAGAGCAATTAACGGAAGATCATGCACTATGTTTTTAACGGAAGAACAATAAGTGCAAGGACCAGGGAGCTTACAGTTTAAACTTTTAGTGGCTTTATGAAGTTCAGTAAGAGCATAGCACTCTACGTCAGCAGCAATCTCGCCCTTCTTCTTGATGATAGCAGCCAGGGCGTAGGTGCTGCACAGATCCTTCTCCAACTGCGTGATCCGATCCTTCATACGTTGGATCCGATCATCTCCGGAAAGGGCACTCGAAGACTCTTCTACAAATGCAGGCACGGGGAACACCTGCAAGAAACAGTGTCAAAAGCATGACAGACCGATTTGCACCAACATCGGGAGATACTCCCATCGGGAGAATGCAAGTGACAATATCATAACAAAGAGTGTGCTAGCAACATTGCTAGCACAAAGTTTATTACAAACGAAAGTTATCCAGCGGAACAGTGTTTCACATCAGATCAAAAGAAAAGTTTGTTACAAAGATCAAAGGGCTTGGGTCTGAGTCGATAAACTAGGGCCAGCCGATGTCTTCCTTGATGAAACCAACTCGAGGAGCTGGCGTGCACATTTAACGGCTGACGCCTTGAAGGTGCTTAAATCGACAAACCGCCCATCCTCCTCTTTTGGCAACTCCTTGGACATTTCTTCAATGTCGGCCTTAAAGCCGTGACCCATCATAAGTTGGAAGGCAAGGACGGCACCATAGGTACGCGAAGTACGTTTGAATACCTCGATAACCTCCTTGGTGTCAACCGTGAAGGTGTCGATCAGCTGCCCCAGAGTTTTGTCTTGACTGATCTTGGGGAAGATCATCAAGTGCATCCGCGCCATGACACATTTTTCCCTTTTCAAGAAGCTCCCGCGTAAGCTGATGGGAGGCGAGAGTCATCGACATGCCGTTTGCCGGAGAATTGTTTGGAATTTTGTCCAAAGCATCGGCAGGGATGTTGGCGGCTTCTGCAAGAGAGTAAAATGGGAAAGGTCATTGATAAAAGATCGAATCTACAAGTGCAATAGCCGACGGAGGTGTACGAAGGAGATTACCAAGTAAAGCCAAGGAAGACTATCGAAGGAGTTCATATTTTTCTGCCGCCCGAGCTTCGGTAGCCAGCCTGGTTGCCTCCTCTTCTCTCAGCCTCTCCCTTAGCTTGCCCAGTTCCTCCTTCAGGGAGTCGACTTCTTGGCGGGCCTCGGCAGCTATCTTGACTGCACCGTCCAACTTCGAGGAGGAAGATTTAACTTCCTTCTGCAGCCGAACCTTCTCTACCTCCAGAGAAGTGAATTGGGAAGCGAAGGCCTCCAAAGAGGAGATAACTCCTCGCAGGTCCTAAAGGAAAAAGGATATTTGATGAAGAATCATTAAGCAAGATACACATCAGAAAAGTTCATGTTGTAATCGAAAAGGACTTACAGAAGGAGGAGTCCTGGCGGCGGCAGTTGAAGGAGCATCTTTCCCTTTAGAAAGGGAGGAAGCTGTCGATACATGAGCTGCGGGGGCTGCTTTAGGAACCGACGCTTCGGAAGCAGCAACGTCTGGCGGAGCAGCTCCGGATTTGGCCTTCTTAGCCGGCGGCTCGACAAAACCTTCGTCACTGTGAAAGGAAATGATTGACAAAAAAGTTATGAAAGGAATGCAAGAAGTAAAAGGACAAAATACGGCTTCAGGGAAGAAGGTACTTACATATCGAAGAGGTCGTCTTCATTGGCAAAGCCCCGGTCGATCTCTTCGCAGGTGAAGCCCTGGCCTCCTCCACAGCTGCATCAATAAAGGCATCACGATCAGCGTCATCATCACGCACAGATCCCTCTGTGTCGCAAGCATCGTCGGCTGAGGAAGGAGAGTTGGCATGGGCAGCTTCCGAATATATCGGGTCATCGTGTTCACCCTCTGGGTCTATATGTTCGGCAGTATGAAAATCAATTGGGACTGAGGAGCCTCTTCCTTCAGAAGTGTCATTTGGCGAATCATGTAAGTTTCCAGAAACTATGGGGACCTGCCGAAGAAAAGAGCAAATAAGAACAATGGAAAAAATGTTGACTAAGAGGAAGCAGCATAATAAGAGTATGAGAAGGGGAATTACCTCTGACGGTGGATGGTTGGCGTCAAGAGGAGTATAAGAAGATATCAATGGGATCGAGTCTTCCTGACTGAAGAAAGTAAGTCGACGGACTTCATCAAGCAGCTCCTTTTCCGACAGTTCAGCAATATTTATCCTGGTTTCATCCTTTGGACCCGAATACAACCACATCGGGCGAACTCTGGCCATGATTGGTTGGACTCGACATTTCAAGAAGACCGCGGCTACCTCTGTGCCGATCATAGTTTGACCATCGGCCTCTTTGATCCGAAGGAATTTGGTGAATAATTCGTCGGCTGCTGCCCTTTCATCGGGAGAGAGTGTTCTTCCAGGAATCTTTCGGCTTGGCTTCAAGGACGTCGGCAAAGCGAGGAAGTTGGGACTCGGTTGTCAAGGAATCCTTGACATAAAACCATTTCAGTCTCCATCCTTGCACAGATTCTCTCATTGGGAAACTGAAATAGTTAACCTCCGAGCGAGCCACGAACCCCACGCCTCCGATGACGAAGGATCCATTGCTACTGATGTACCTCTTAACATAGAAGATCTTCTTCCACAACCCGAAATGAGGTTCAATGCCCAAAAATGCCTCGCAGATGGTGATAAATACAACAACGTGAAGGATCGAGTTGGGAGTGAGTTGCCACAGTTGGATTTCATAAGTCCATAGAAGACGAAGAAGGAACTCATGAGCAGGAAGTGAAAGACCCCGATACAAGAATGATAGGAACACCACGGTAAAACCAGCAGGGGGATTGGGCCGAGAAATCGCACCTGGAAGGATCACGTTCCCCTCGTCGGAGGAGACTAACCCAAGGCTTCGGGCCCTCTTCTCATCACGTGTCGTGATGGAGGACGCTTGCCAATCCCTTGGTTTGGCTATTGAGCCTGGCGGCGCTGGCGGTGCCGGAGCTGGAGGAGGAGCGTCTGAAGAACTCTTCTTCGGAAGAGTAGAGGAACATTTGGCAGCGGCGCCACCAGTCGAGGAGCTGCCGGCGGCAGTAAGGCTCTTCTTCTTCACCATTGCGAGATCTGGGAAAGATTGGAAAAGCGGTGGTGGCGGCGCAGCAGTTGCGGAAGGAAGAAGAAGAAGGAAGGCAAGAAGGTGCAAAGGCAGATGTGGGAGAAGATTAGGGATTTTTGTCCTTTGGAGATCTTAAGAGAAGGAGGACTGCGTGGGCACGTGTCGTTGCTACCAGTTCATCAAGTGGACCTTTTTCCGATTGATGGTTGCGGGAATCGAGGAGACGCCTTGGTAACTGTGCGAGAAGGGCGGAAATTGCTTGAAAATAGGGCCAGACAGGGAAAGGATGGGCCCGGTGGGTCGCGTCTTATCAGTCAAAATCAAGATGCCAGCGAAACGTCATCAGTGACGTCGTAGAAAATGCTCAAAGCATTCGAAGGAATAAAAAGGTATCGGATGGTGAACTTGAGTGTATGCACAGATTGCGAAGCATCTGCACTTAGACTCGGGGGATACTCCCATCGGGAGCGCTGACGCGCACCCGATAGATTGAGGACTCGAAGAAAAAAGATGAAGAAAAAGATGATTTCTTAGTTCAAGTCTGCGCCCAGTTGCAAGCGCCCGTGCCTAGACTCGGGGGCTACTCCCATCGGGAGCGCTGGATGTGCACCCGACAGAACATTTTTGCACTCCAGGATCATGCCCGGGGACTTGATTCTATGTAGGATAACGTTGTTTTGCCATCGGTAGTTAACCAACAAAAGTTGGACACGTTACTCATCATCCCTTGCAAGCGGAAAATATATCGGATGACCTATGAAGACCTGCAGAAAACTTCGGCAGAGAAGAATGTTCGAGTGGTACAACTTGAGTCTACACACGGATTGCAAGCATCTGTACCTAGACTAGGGGGCTACTCCCATCGGGAGCGCTGACGCGCACCCGACAAAAGAAGACGATGCTGATTCAAGATGAACAAGAACAATCAAGGAGAAGAACATCAGAAGGAGACATGCTTCAGTCTCTACCCGAACAATGTTCGGCTAGACACTCAGGGGCTACTGACGTGGGCATTACCCTTCGGGTAACCGACATTGCCCTATCCTGTATTGACTAATTGGAGGCCCATGAAGACACTTGGAGGCGAGATGGGCCACCTGGGCGGCGCACCAGAAGAATCCTTGATGGCCAAGACAAGGACACAGACGAACAAGGAAAGATTAGATTCAAAACTGATGTAAACCTAGTCGTACTCGGCTAGATCTCTTGAGACCTGGTCTCCTATATAAAGGCCAGGAGAGGGGTTGCCGAGGGACACAATCGATCTTAGCAGCCTTAGCCACCAAAAAGTCTAGAGCTAGGTCGCCGCAGCACTTAGCCTCCCGACGAGATCTCAGCCGAACTATTCGGCACCCCATTGTAACCCATTATCTTCATAATCAAGAACAAAAAGGCAGGACGTAAGGGTTTTACCTCATCGAGGGCCCTGAACCTGGGTAAATCGCTCTCCCCGCTTGTATGTGAACCGATGTCTCATGTCAGCTTGCAGGATTCCGTCAACCCTAAGCCCCAATCGGAGGGCATTGCCGAGGAGTACCCTCGACAGCGGGGGCGCACGAGAGTCCTGTCGTGAGCGTTCCCCCACGGAACGCCAAGACGAGGAGCTCGCCCGCTCCGCATCACGGTCCCATTGGCGCTGCTGCCTGCGGTGCTCTTCTTGCTCGCGGTCCAACTTATGGCGTAGATCTTGGTCACGGGAAGTGGGGTATCCCTGTTGAAAGCTTCTAACGGGCGCTTGCCATGGGAGTTCCTGTCCCGCTCCATGGGCACGAGAAAGGGGGCACACACACCGGAGATGGGGTCGAGGTGGGAGGTCAGGAGTTTGGCGGCGACGATGTTGCAGCGAACGTCAGAGGCAGTGGCTGGGAAACCTAATGCGCGATCTAGGGTTTGTGGAGGGAGCCAGATCCACTTAAAAGGCGGCGGCTGAGGGGTAGAACCGTCACGAAGGGGAACCCTACCTTCGCCAGACCGGTCATCTCCCAGATAAGCGACGTGGCAAGCATCCAACGGACCCAGCCCAGGGGCATCCACAGAACGGGGACCGACCGCACCATGGGCCGGCCCAGCAACAACTGACGGGCCCTGGTTAGAGTGCAGCTGGACCGTGCCGTCCCCCGCCTCCCCATGGGCTGACCCAACAGGCCCAACGCCAGCCAGCAGGAGCAGGGCCGCAGCAGGAGCAAACCCTAGGAGCGGCGGCGCCCCTTGCGCCGTCGTCCTCCCCAGCTCCGGCGGAAGCTCCACCGCGAACTCGCCGATCTGTACCAACCTAGGTCCAGACCGCGTAGGGGCAGGAGGAGAGGAGCAGCGCCGAGCTGCCGCCGAGCCAGGCAACGGTGGGAAGTGACCAGACTCAAGCGGCGGGGGCGGCTATCGAGGGTACTGCTCGGCAATGCCCTCCGATTGGAGCTTAGGGTTGATGGAATCCTGTAGGCTGACACGAGACATCGGTTCACAGACAAGCGAGAAGAGCGATTTACCCAGGTTCGGGGCCCTCGATGAGGTAAAACCCTTACGTCCTGCCTGTCTGATCTTGATTATGAAAATATTGGGTTACAATGGGGTGCCGAAGGGTTCGGCTGAGTTCTCGTCGAGAGGCTAAGTGCTGCGGCGACCTAGCTCTGGACTTCTGGTGGCTAAGTTTGCTATGATTGATCGTGTCCCTCGACAGCCCCTCTCCTGGCCTTTATATAGGAGGCCAGGTCTCAAGAGGTCTAACCGTGTACGACTGGATTTACAGTAGTTCTAAATCTAAACTTTCCTTGTTCGGCTCCTTCCTTGTCTTGCCCGCCAAGGAACCTTCTGGTGCGCCATCCAAGTGGCCCGCCTTGCCTTCAAGTGTCTTCATGGGCCTCCAACTAGGTTGTACAGGGTAGGGCAATATCGGTTACCCGAAGGGTAATGCCCACGTCAGTAGCCCCTGAGTGTCTACCCGAAAATAGTTCCGGTAGAGACTAAAACATGCCTCCTCTTAATGTTCTTCTCCTTGATTGCTCTTGTTCGTCTTGAATCAGCATCATCTTCTTCTGTCGGGTGCGCGTCAGCGCTCCCGATGGGAGTAGCCCCCGAGTCTAGGTACGGATGCTTACAATCCGTGCGTAGACTCAAGTTGTACCACTCGAACGTTTTGCTCTGCCGAAGTTTTTCTGCTAGTCTTCATAAGTCATCCGATTTATTTTCCGTGCGTAAGGGATAATGAGTAACGTGCCCAACTTTTGCTGGTTAACTGCCGATGGCAAAACAACGTTACCCTACACAGAATCAAGTCCCCGGGCATGATCCTGGAGTGCAAAAAAGTTCTGTCGGATGCGCGTCCAGCGCTCCCGATGGGAGTAGCCCCCGAGTCTGAGCACGAGCGCTTGCAACCGGGTGCAGACTTGGGTTGAGCAATCATCTTTTTCTTCAATCGTTTCTTCACAGATATCCCTTCGAGTCCTCGTTTTATCGGGTGCGCGTCCAGCGCTCCCGATGGGAATAGCCCCCGAGTCTAAGTGCGGATGCTCACAATCCATGCATAGACTCAAGTTCACCACCCGATGTTACTTTTTCTTCGACTGCTCATGACATTTTTTATGACGTCACTGTTGACGTATTGCTGCTGTGGTTTGACTGACAAGACTTGACCTGACAGGCCCACCCTAGTTCTGCGCGGGCAGTTCCTAGGAAGTGACCAGTGCGCGCGCACCGACCGAGGCGTCTCCTCGATTTTCGCACATCGTGGGAATAATGGGCCGCCGGTTCCGTTCTTTTCTTTGACACCACGTGTACAGCCAGATCTGATCCACCTCCCATGACGCATGTGGAGTTATGGCCACGATCTTGCATAAGTTTTTACATCATAAATAGCGGGCCTCCTAACTTTCACTTTTCATGCCCCTTACTGCTCATCTTCTCGCCCAGCCTTTCCTGTCTCCTCTGTTCTTCCTTCAAGAGCTCCACGCGCCATGGGCAAGAAGAAGAACACCAACGCCTTGGACACGACCAAAGTCAGCCGCGACTAGAGCGCCTCCGCCATTTCCAATCGCGATGTGAACAAGCTGCGAGCCCTCGGCTTCATTTCCGCATCTGACGATGACATTCGTCTTCCAGGTGCCGTTTCTCGCCCAAGGCCTCCGAAGGGCTTCACTGTTATGTTCGCTGCTTTCTTGTTCCGTGGTCTCTCTCTTCCTGCCCACGAGTTTCTCCGCTCCCTTCTTTTTTTCTACGGGATTCAACTCTGGCAGCTGACCCCAAACTCCATTCTCCATCTTTCCATCTTCATCACTGTCTGCGAGGCCTTCCTTGGCATTGATCCCCACTGGGGTCTTTGGAGGAAGATCTTCTATGTGAAGCGTCATAACGACAACAATGGCCCCCCCGTCGTCGGTGGCGTTGGCTTTGTTGTCAGGAAGGAGGTCGACTACTTCGACTACCCGATGAAGGAATCCGTCCAGGGCTGGCGCAACAAATGGTTTTATCTGCGGGACCCCTTGGTTCCTGGGCGGCGCTCGAATCTCCCTCCCTTCGAAGATGTCCCGGTAGCTCATCCGAAGAAGTCCTGGCGAAATGCCCTTTCTCCCGAAGAGAGGGTGATAGCCGACAGGCTGTTCGACCAGGTTGTCGTTCTGAAGAATACGGGAGGCTTGACGATGTGCGGTACTAAGGTAGTCTCGGTGTTCTTACAACGTCGAGTGCAGCCGCTAATGTCTCGTCCCCACCAATTATGGCTTTATACTGGCAAAGATGACAAGTCGAGGATCAACTCTGCCGACCTATCGGCTGATGAGCTCCGAGATGAAGTTCGTCGCTTGACGTGCCTCAGTATGAAGGATAATATTGTCTTGACATCGGCTCGTCCCCCTTATGATCTAGACCATCTCCCGACTGAGGTAATTTTTGCTGCTTCTTGCTTGCTTTCATCGCTTCTTTCTTCGTTGCGCTTTACAAGCTTCCTTCTCTTGATAGGCCTCCACCGTTTCTCAATGCTATCCTCCTACGCCGGAAAGCGGTGTGGAACCAGAGGATGACGATGATGATTCTGAAGAGACCGAGGACGTCCAGCAGGCCCTTGAGGACAGCGATGTCCAAGAGGACGACACTGCCGAGGATGCTGCTTTCACCAGGAGCAAGCGTCGTAAGCAGATAGACGAAGATTTTATTACAACGGCTGAATTAAGTCCTAGCGAACAAGATAATGATGCCATTGGAACTTCTCCGCCTTCCCCTGCCAAAAAAGGACCGTCAGGCTTCTTTGCTGCCGAAGATGACCTGGACCTGTGAGCATCTTTACTCCTTTGTAACTTGTCCTTTTTATTTTGTATGCTAATCATTCATTTTTCTTAAGCAGCTCTGACGATGATAATGTTCCTCTCGCAAAGAGGGCCAAATTATCTTTTGAGAAAACAACATCAGCTAAGGAGCCGAATCCCTCTCCTGCCAAGTCGATGCCGCCCACAAGGACGGCTGTAGAGAAAATTCCGGTGTCGAAGGTTATTCCTCCTGGCGATGTTCCTACTTCATCGGCTGCTCGTGACCACGTAAGTGTTTAGTCTGCCTTGACTTCTCTCTTGCTTTGCCGGGTTTTTTTTTACATATCCAACTGAGTCTTCTTGATTTCCCTTATTGCAGCCGATTTATGCCACAGTCGACGCTGTAGTAGATTTCACTGAGCAGTTCACCCGACTAGAGGCTGAAAACGCCCAGCTTCGGAGGACTGTCAAAACTTTGGCTGATCAGGTGTTGGAGGCCAACAGGCTTGCCACCGACGCCAAGAATGAAAATGTCTTGCTGAAGGAGGAGTTGAAGAAGCTGAAGCGGCAGATGAAAGATGAACAGGACGCCAGGCGTGAGGCTGCGGTTGCAACCGATAAGAAGGAAGGCGTCCTCCCTGAATCCATCAAGGATTTATTGGGTAAAATTCATGGCCCATGGTTACTTTCTTGGTATTTCCTTTCTGGTTGCTGATCTGTCCTTCTTTCAGAGGTTGCCGATATAACCATCACTCGAGCTCATTGATACGTCTCCAACGTATCGATAATTTCTTATGTTCCATGCTTGTTTTATGACAATACCTACATGTTTTATACACACTTTATATCGTTTTGATGCATTTTCCGGAACTAACCTATTGACGAGATGCCAAAGTGCCGGTTCCTGTTTTCTGATGTTTTTGGTTTCAGAAATCCTAGTAAGGCAATATTCTCGGAATTGGACGAAATCAACGCCCAGTATCTTATATTTCAAGGAAGCTTCCAGAGCACTGAAGAGGGGCCAGAGGAGAGGCCCAGGGCCACCACACGAGGTGGCGGCACGGCCAAAGGGGGGCGCGCCCCCCTGGTGTGTGGCGCCCCCGTGGCCCTTCCGACTCCGACTCTTCGCCTATTTAAGCCTCCCTGACCTAAATCTTCGATACGAATAAGCCACGGTACGAGAAACCTTCCAGAGCCGCCGCCATCACGAAGCCAAGATCTGGGGGACAGGAGTCTCTGTTCCGGCACGCCGCCGGGACGGGGAAGTGCCCCCGGAAGGCATCTCCATCATCACCACCGCCATCTTCATCACCGCTGCTGTCTCCCGTGATGGGGAGGGAGTAGTTCTCCATCGAGGCTAAGGGCTGTACCAGTAGCTATGTGGTTAATCTCTCTCTCCCATGTACTTCAATACAATGATCTCATGAGCTGCCTTACATGATTGAGATCCATATGATGAGCTTTGTAATCTAGATGTCGTTATGCTATTCAAGTGGATTTTACTTATGTGATCTCCGGAGACTCCTTGTCCCACGTGTGTAAAGGTGAGAGTGTGTGCACCGTGTGGGTCTCTTAGGCTATATTTTACAGAATACTTGTTCACTGGGTTATGATTTGAGTTGGATGTCTCTATGAAATTGTGGTGTGTTAGTACCTCCTATGAATGCTCACAGTGACAGCATGGGGTGTTTATTAGTACTTGGGAATACATCTTTAAGGTTTGCTTTGCAGTCCTACATGATGAATTAGTGTTCGTTATCTTGCCAGAGAGTAATTCAGAATAGCATAGTGAAGTGCTTATTTATATTCCTTTATGATTGCAATGTTGAGAGTGTCCACTAGTGAAAGTAGGATCCCTAGGCCTTGTTTCCACACATCGAATCTCCGTTTATTTGCTGTTCCACTGCATGTTTACTTGCTGCCATATTTATTTCAGATTGCTATTACCGCTCATATACATCCATATTACTTGTATTTCACTATCTCTTCGCCGAACTAGTGCACCTATACATCTGACAAGTGTATTGGGTGCGTTGGGGACACAAGAGACTTCTTGTATCGTGATTGCAGGGTTGCTTGAGAGGGATATCTTTGACCTCTTCCTCCCTGAGTTCGATAAAACCTTGGGTGATCCACTTAAGGGAAAACTTGCTGCTGTTCTACAAACCTCTGCTCTTGGAGGCCCAACACTGTCTACAGGAAAAGAAGCCAACAGTAGACAGCAAGCTATTTTCTAGCGCCGTTGCCGGGGACGTGAAGGAAAATTACACCATAGAGATTTCTAACTCCCACGTCAACTGCACGCCAGCAAGCTATTTTCTGGCGCCGTTGCCGGGGAAGAAAGGTAAAAGGCACTCACACTCCGGTCCCAGGCAACTAAGCTATTTTCTGGCGCCGTTGTGAGTGCTCGAAGCTATTTCCTTTAGATCCTGCAATTGCATCTTTTTGTTTCTTGTTTTTCACTAGTTAGGCATAATGGAAAGTAACAATGAGCTTTTTAAGCTATTTCCTGAGTTAAGACATGGATTGTTTGATGCGAAAATTTAAAAACCTATTGAACCTTATTTGCATGCTAGTAGCAATGATATTAGTATGAACGCTTTGAATACCATTGTTGCTAATACTATGGAAAATTCTAAGCTTGGGGAAGCTGGTTTTGATGAGCATGATATTTTTAGTCCCCCAAGCATGGAGGAGAAAATTTTCTTTGATGATACTTTGCCTCCTATTTATGATGATTATAGTGATAGTGGTATTTTGGAGCCACCTACTATGGAGAGTAAATTTTAGGGATTTCTAGTTTCGTGCCCCTGGTTCGTTAGTTGTACTCAGTTTTCCCCAGTCCCTTAGTTTTTCCTCAGTTTTCCCCTCCTCTAGTTTGAAACACGCACAAGTGCTGGAACGGCCGGTAGCCGTCAGGTCAGAGGCCTTGACCGTTAGTCTGACCGGGTGGGGCCGCACAGGGGCAGCTCCTCCCTGACCGTCTCGTGCTGACGGGTAGGGTCAGGAGACACGTCGGAGCAGCCATCCATCTATCGCTGACGTGTGGGCCGTTTTATTTCATGATTTTATACGCGGTGCTGCCAATGACAAATGGGGCCGCTCTATAGGGCTGCCGCAGCCAATGACCAGTGGGGTCGTATATTTTTCAGTAAAAGACATATATTGCCGCTCTGTGGGGCTGCCGCAGCCAATGACCAGTGGGGTCGTCTATTTATTTAGGGAAACTCATATATTGCCGCTCTGTGGGGCCTCCGCAGCCAATGACCAGTGGGGTCGTCTATTTTTCAGGAAAAGACATATATTGCCGCTCTGTGGGGCTGCCGCAGCCAATGACCAGTGGGGTCGTCTATTTATTTAGAGAAACTCATATATTGCCGCTCTGTGGGGCCTCCGCAGCCAATGACCAGTGGGGTAGTCTATTTTTCAGGAAAAGACATATATTGCCGCTCTGTGGGGCTGCCGCAGCCAATGACCAGTGGGGTCGTCTATTTATTTAGAGAAACTCATATATTGCCGCTCGTGGGCTGCCGCAGCCAATGACCAAGATGGGGTCGTCTATTTATTTAGAGAGAAAAATCATATCTTGCCGTTCGATATATGTCTTTAGAGAATATCATAGAGAGAAGCAACAAGTTCGCTAATTAATTATTCTTAAGCTAGACCGGAGAACCGCTGGCAGCTCGTTCCCCACCGTCGGACGGAGCAGCCATCGCCGGCGGTGCGCCGGCGCCTCGTCGCGCCGCCGGCTCTGTCCCCCGGCGGCGTCGGACGAACTGCGGCGCTGCACGTCAAACACGGCTCCAGCACTTGTTTCGTCCGCACGCATTGTACCCACCGCAGAAAGTCCGCCGCAAGCAGATCCGCCGCCCACGACGACCGGGATTTGTTCCGCGCACCAATTGGTAGACCTCCGCTTCTGCCTCCCCCGCCCCCTAATCGATTCGGTTCCCGTAATTTATTGGAGTTTGCAGGTACGAAATAGTCCTCAATGTCTCGTCGTAGCGGGTACACCGGCGAGGGTGGGGATTCGATCATGTCGTGGCCACGTTCTACTTCTCCTACCTCGTCGGAAGTGCAGGTATATAGCTTCAGCTCTCTGTACTACCGTTGAATTTGAAGTTCCGCCATGGCCTGTTGGGGTGATTTCAGTTGTTCTTTTTTCCATTATTGTTACAGTTAGCTGTGCAAGCCGATGATCCATGGTACATTGCATACCAAGATGAATCAACCCAAAGGTGTAGCCAGAGGATGGATTTGGAGGAGAAGGTGGCCAATTTAGGTGATGAATTGGCCCGTAAAACTCGATGATATTCGAGCTGAAGCGTATTGTGGATGAAGAAAAGAAGAATTCAGAGCTTATTCGCAAGGAGAAGTTGAGAGTTGAGACAGATCTTGCCGTATTTGATCAAGTGGTAGAAAATCTAGAACATGAACTAAAAGTGATGGGAGAGGAGAAAAGTAGATTCATCTGTGCAGTTTTATTAGGTGTCATCCCTGTCCTAGCAGTTATGTGGTTCTGGTAGACGATTTAGTATAGAATTGTTATTCAGTAGATGGCTCTAACCACTGTATTTTGTTGTGGCTCTAAGCACTGTATTTCGGTGTACAATTTCCTACTTGTGCTAAGTAATGTGCACGATAATTTTAGCAAGGGATCCCAAAAGTGAAAGCATGTACCAGCCTCCGGATCAAATACATATCAATATCTTCCCAATCAAGTTGGGATAGAATTCAAATCATACATACGGATGTACATGGACACATCAAGAACGTGAAGAAGCTTTTTTTGAGACGGAGGTAGTAGTTCGAATTTATAATAATTTATCCCAATTTGCGGCGTCGAACACGGTCGCGCAGCGATGGGCAAGAAAGGCCGGGACGACGGGCGGTGAGGGGTGGTCATCTGCGCCATCAAACGTTGAAGCGATGTTATCGGCGATGGCTTCAATGTTCGTGGCATCGATGACCACTGTCGGAACCGCCGCTGTCTTGGTGTTCTTCATCAGCGACGGATCTGCGGAGGGCTGGATCGGCGGCTTTGCAGCGCGGTTGTAGACGATGGCTTCAATCGTCTTGGCATCGATTCGCACTCTCGGCACCGGAAGTGAGACATCAACAGGCTCCGACATTGAAGGCTGGGTCTGCGCCGTCGAAGCGATGTTGTAGGCGATGGCTTCAATGTTCGTGGCATCGATGACCACTGTCGGCACGGCCGCCGTCTTGGTGTTCTTCATCATTCAACAGATCTGAGAATAGAATCGAAAGTGAGACAGAGAGAGACATTTCAACTATTTCTGACGGTTAGATCCTCACCGGCACTCTTAGATCCACGGCGCACGCACGGTTAGATGCACGCCGCCGCACGCACGGTTAGATCCGCGCCGCCGCACGCCGACGCACGCACGGTTAGATCCGCGCCGCCGCACGCCGCCGCACGCACGGTTAGATCCGCGCCGCCGCACGCACGGTTAGATCCGCGCCGCCGCACGCCGCCGCACGCACTGTTAGATTCTGCGCGCCGCGCACGCCGCCGCACGCACGGTTAGATCCGCGCCGCCGCGACCGCCGTAGTAAGAGAGGAAATACGAGAGAGGAGGATGCGATCGGAATATGCGACTGCCAGGGTTGGTAGGTATGTGCTCTGCTCTTGTCTCCGTATGCGTCCATCGTGGTAGAGAGAGAGATACAGGCCGTCCGATCATAAATGATCGAACGGTGCAAGCGTTCGTTGAGCTTTCAACTAACCAAGATCCGTGTGACATACATCTCGACCAATCCTAGATCAGCCAGTGAGTACAAGTTAGGAAAACTGAGTAGAACTAAGAGGGGGAAAAGTGAGGAAATGTTTATCGGAAGGGCAAAACTGAGTATGACTGAGTAAAACAAGTGGGCCCGGAGGGGGAAAACTGAGTAATACTAAGTAAAACAGGGGCACCCAAATAATAAACGGACTAAGGGAAATTGAAGCTTTTGGCATAAAAATTGTAAAATTGTGTTATTTGAACAATATATTACATTTTGGCCGACTAGATATTGTTTGCAACTCAAAGATACACAAGTGTGACGAATTTGGACTCATTTGGACAAAGTTTGTAAGCATAGTGGGTATTTGGGAGGTGTATTGAGCAGAAGCCCCGCATCTTCATATCTAGTAGCTCATGGACTAGGAAGTGGTTTTGAAGCTTTTGGCATATCTAGTATCTCTATATTTCCTTTTCCATTATTATTTCTCTAGGTTGTAGGTAACATAACAAGGCTCCATGGGAAGGTTCCACCATGTTTTGAATTATTTTGAATTGAACCCTAAAACCCTAAAACCCTAAAACCCTAAAATGATAAATGTGGCTTAAATGTGGCATACAAATTGTTCATACAAATTCAAATTGTTCAACACAAAGGGATCCCCAATACAAAGGGAACCACAATACAAATTGTTCATACAAATTCAAATTGTTCAACACAAAGGCATCCCCAATACAAATTGTTCAACACAAAGGCATCCCCAATACAAATTGTTCAACACAAAGGGATCCCCAATACAAAGGGAACCACAATACAAATTGTTCATACAAATTCAAATTAGTTGTTCAGAATAAAATCTTTCTCTTGCTCCTGGTGTGACTCGGGGCCACCACCTTACTCCGGGTAACCCTACCAGGGATATTACCGGTGTCTACCTTCCTTTTGCCCTCTTTCTTGTTCTTCTTCTTCTGCAAAGCTTGTGCTTTTTCTTCTGCCATGTACTCTTCGAAGTTAGCATCTATCATGGCCTTACTACTTTCGAGGCATTCTCGACTATACTGTTCCCTCTCCTCTAGACTCATCGGTTGAAGCCATTCTACATCCATCTGTTCCCTCTGCTCTCGATCCATCGGTTCAATCTCCTCATGTTCAATTGCTGCTTCAATCTCCTCTCGCATTTGCTGCTTCAATCTCCTCATGTTGAACTGCTGCTTCAATCTCCTCTGCATTTGCTGCTTCAATCACCTCATGTTGAATTGTTGCTTCAATCTCAAGTTGAATTGCTGCTTCATTCTCCTCTGCATTTTCTGCTCCCGCCTGATCTTCCATTCCAAAAGCTGGGTCAACTCCATTTTTACAAATCCTAGCAATGTGTCCAGGGATTCCACAACGTTTGCACTTACGTTTTCGAATCGGTGCACCACCCTCTCGCACTAGCTCTGATCCTATTCTTCCTCGGCCTACCTGCCGGTCTAGTCAATACTTGGAGAGTACAGCTTTGAAGCCTGGATCGACTTTCATCCATTGGTCTTTTCCCAACAAGGTAGGAACATTCATAGCATATGCAGCCCTAAATTTGGCAACAGAGAAATACTACGACACATACTGATCAACTTCACCATCTTCACCCCCTATAACACTCATGAAAAACAATGCGTGTATGCAGGGTATCCCACGGATCTGCCATCCCCTACAATGGCATGTCCTATCAACCAAACTCACTGGATACCTCCACTGCCTGTTTTGACTGTCAGTGTAGGTTACCTCAGCCTCCATTCCTTTTCTGACGCATTGCATCCTCAATTGTTTTGCCCTCTCATGCAAAGACTTAATCAAAGATGGGAGCATGAGATGGCCAACATAATTTGTGGATGCAATTCTTTGACGCAGATCGATCTTTATCATGATCATCTGCCTAATCTTATCAAATATTTGCCACAGCATAAGCCCTTTCAATGACTTGACCTTTGAATTGAAACTCTCCGCAAGGTTACTTGTTACATAGTCTACCTTGCAAATTTCATTGAATTGGCTTCTTGACCACACCCTACCATGATGTTCATCCAAGTACTCCTTCACCCCAGGTTTTTGTTTATACAACACATCCAAATGAAACAGATGCTTCCTAGAGCTGCATGTGTATGAAGCTGGCCATAGGTTGTCAGTAAAAACTTTACCCTTGAATTTCTTTGTAAAATTCTGTACCAAGTGTCGCATACATTCCCTATGCTCCACTCCAGTGGAATACTGCTTCTACCGCAGTCTCCAAACCTTTGCAAGCGTACGTGTGGATAACAAGTCCTGGTGGATGACCTATAAGATCGCGCAAATTCTGCAGAAACCAAGTCCAACTTTCCGTGACTCAACCTCCAAAACCCCATAAGCAACAGGAACATCCAATTGTGTCCATCAACCGCAGTAGCAGCAACTAGCTGTCCTTTAAACCTGCCATGAAGAGCTGATGCATCCACGGCCAAATAAGGCCTGCAACCGTCCAAAAAGCCTTTCCAAGCAAGCTTTGAAACAAACAAAAGCCCTTCTGGAAACATTCCTTGTGCATTACCTTCCCGCTTTTCAATTTGTAGGGAACTGTATGCTTGTCTATCGCTACAACACTGCCTGGACTAGCCATCTCCACTTCAGCTTTGAAAGTGTAAAGCAACTGAAAGCTTTCATTCCATGGACCATTGATCTTGTCAAGAGCCATTTCCTTTGCATAGAACATCCTCATGTAAGGTACTTCCATTTTATACTTCTCAACCACCTTTTTTACGAGTGCTGTTGGACCAAGTGAAGGATCTTCTCTCAGCCAATCTAGGATTATATCTGCCCACCGCCTAGGCTTCGCTAGATTTGTTTTCAGCTCGGCTCTCCCCTAGAGGTGGACACCTATGGATCTCCTTATTCTTCTTTACCTGAAACATAATGATAAGGGATGTCGGTAATAGATAACAAATTTTACACCGTGATCTAAATACACAACTGGTTGGCGTAGTACCTGAACCAAGCTGCTTCTGCGCATTGTGGATGCATGCAGCCTAAACCTACACCTTGGGTATGGGCATTTAATTGTGAACCTACCTGGCTCACTTTTAACAACCTCAAAATTATTCTTAGTGAGAATGTGATATGTAGTAATTGCATTACGGCAGTCCATCATCGTTTGAAACACGGTGCCTTCTACAAGCTGGGGATTCTCCCTGTTCCACTCAATTGTAGGCAAGTCTTCACCTTCGTAATCGGCTAAAACGAGGCTGTCATCATTCTCATTCTTCTCTTCATCATCAGTGTCATCAAATCTGGCACCAAAAGCAATATCTTCCATGTATTGATCCTCCATTGCCCGCCTTCGCATCGATCTACCAATTCAGGAAACATCAACTCATCCTCATCATCTTGAGGAGGCTGATCCTCAATGTCCGCATCGTCCTCCACAATGACCGTACGAACGATCTCGGCTACCACTAGCAGGGACAGATGGTGCTGGGTGGACCTACAAGGAGCGCCGCGGCACTGTTAGAAGAGGCAGCAGCAGAGAGAGACATGATGCCCGACCACCGATGATGCCCCAGCACCAGAGAGAGATGATGCCCGGCCCCTGTCCACATGGATACGAATTTTACCGAACCGGCAAGAAGCATTCAAAGCAAAAAGAATTCCCAGATCGTCGTCGGAAATTAGTGGAACAAATCTTCCCTCCGTGTTGAAATATTCGAAATGAACTGCGTCGTAAGAGCTCCAGCTGTACTGAGCGCAGATGTTAGCTTTCAAATCCCTCAACGAGATGGTGGTTGCAACCACCGCAGGGAAGAAAAACCCATTCTTATAGCGTTTAGAATCACGCGTATAGCTAGAATCCAGCCTAGCCACCAGCCGAAAAGCCAGCGCTGGATCAATCCTATTCGAAAAGCAACGCAGTTAGTTGAGCAACAACGATTGGCGCTCAAAAACTGCCTACTGTTAATTCACATAGGCAGACGATGCTTACCCAGATGGAATCCATGCGTTAGATCCCTCCGATTCCCAATCTTCTCCGCGGTTGACGCGAACATTTGGCACACCAGATGGACATACAAACTCCACGAAAGGGGTAGATCCAGATCTGGTGGAGGCGGAGCCCTCTCCGCCTCCCGGTGGTGGTGGTGGGGACGGGGGCGGCTCGGCGGCGGACGACGCCATAAGGTAGGAGGGCAGGACGGCGTGGCGGCGGAGGGGCGGTGTGTGAGCTCCTCCAGTATCGGGCGGAGTGGAAAGCTTTGGGTGAGCTCCTCCAGTCAACAGTCAACACAGTTCGAAAGAAACGGTCAATTCAACACCAACGCGGCTCCCTAGCCGTCACCGGTAACGGTGAAGGCCTCTGACCAGACGGCAACCCTCCCGTCTGAGCGTCTGCGACGGGTTTCAAACTAGAGGGAGGGGAAAACTGAGGAAAAACTAAGGGGCTGGGGAAAACTGAGTACAACTAACGAACCAGGGGCACGAAAATAGAAATCCCTAAATTTTATTATGATTATACTATGCCTCCAACACTTGATGAGAATAATAATGATAGCTACTTTGTTGAATTTGCTCCCACTATTACTAATAAAATTGATTATGCTTATGTGGAGAGTAATAATTTTATGCATGAGACTCATGATAAGAATGCTTCATGTGAGAGTTATATTGTTGAGTTTGCTCATGATCGACTGAAAGTTATTATGAGAGAGGGAAACATGGTTATATGCATCTTAATAATATTAAGTTTCCCCTTTTTATGTTGAGAATCTTGAAGTTACTTGTGTTTTATCTTCCTATGCTTGTCACTTTGCTCTTCATGAATTTTTTTATTTACAAGATTCCTTTTCATAGGAAGTGGGTTAGGCTTAAATTTGTTTCTTATTTGCTTTTGATGCTCTCTTTTTGCTTCAACTTTCATCCTTATGTGAGCATCATTAAAATTACTGAGCCCATCTTAATGGCTATAAAGAAAGCACTTCTTGGGAGATAACCCATGTTTTTATTTTACTACAACAATTTTGTTTTATATTTGTGTCTTGGAAGTTGTTACTACTGTAGCAACCTCTCCTTATCTTTATTTTATTGCATTGTTGTGCCAAGTGAAGTCTCTAATAGAAGGTTGATACTAGATTTGGATTTCTGCGCAGAAACAGATTTCTTGCTGTCACGAATTTGGGCAGGGTTCTCTGTAGGTAACTCATAAAAATCTGCCAATTTACGTGAGTGATCCTCAGATATGTACGCAACTTTCATTAGTTTTGAGTTTTCTCATCTGAGCAAGTTTAGTGCCCCAGAAAAATTCGACTTTACGGACTGTTCTGTTTTGACAGATTCTGCCTTTTATTTCGCATTGCCTCTTTTGCTGTGTTTGATGGATTCCTTTGTTCCATTAATTTCCAGTAGCTTTGGGCAATGTCCAGAAGTGTTAAGAATGATTGTTTCACCTCTGAACATGTGAATTTTTGATTATGCACTAACCCTCTAATGAGTTTGTTTTGAGTTTGGTGTGGAGGAAGTTTTCAAGGGTCAAGAGAGGAGGATGATATATGATTAAGAAGAGTGAAAAGTCTAAGCTTGGGGATTCCCCCGTGGTTCATCCCTGCATATTTCAAGAAGACTCAAGCGTCTAAGCTTGGGGATGCCCAAGGCATCCCCTTCTTCATCAACAACTTATCAGGTTTCTTCTATTGAAACTATATTTTTATTCTGTCACATCTTATGTACTTTACTTGGAGTGTCTGTGTGCTTTTATTTTCATTTTGTTATTTTCATTCTCTGAATAAATGCTTGTGTGGGAGAGAGACACGCTCCGCTTGTTCATATGAACACATGTGTTCTTAGCTTTTAATGTTCATGGCGAAGGTTGAAACTGCTTCGTTAATTGTTATGTGGTTGGAAACAGAAAATGCTACATGTGGTAGATTGGTATAATGTCTTGAATAATGTGATACTTGGCAATTGTTGTGCTCATATAGATCATGTTTAAGCTCTTGCATCATATACTTTGTACCTATTAGTGAAGAAATACATAGAGCTTGCTAAAATTTGGTTTGCATGATTGGTCTCTCTAAAGTCTAGATATTTTCTGGTAAGGGTTTGAGCAACAAGGAGGACAGTGTAGAGTCTTATAATGCTTGCAATATGTTCTTATGTAAGCTTTGATGTACCGGTTCATACTTGTGTTTGCTTCAAACAACCTTGCTAGCCTAAGCCTTGTATTGAGAGGGATTACTTCTCATGCATCCAAAATCCTTGAGCCAAAAACTATGCCATTTGTGTCCACCATACCTACCTACTACATGGTATTTCTCTGCCATTCCAAAGTAAATTGCTTGAGTGCCACCTTTAAAATTCCATTCTTTTTCTTTGCAATATAAAGCTCATGGGAAAAATAGCTTAAAAACTATTGTGGTATTGAATATGTACTTATGTATCTTATTTCCTAATAAGTTGCTTGTTGAGAGATAACCATGTTCCTGGGGACGCCATCAACTATCCTTTGTTGAATATCATGTGAGTTGCTATGCATGTTCGTCTTGTCTGAAGTAAGGGTGATTTATCATGAGTTGAATGGTTTGAGTATGCATATTGTTAGAGAAGAACATTGGGCCGCTAACTAAAGCCATGAACCATGGTGGAAGTTTCAGTTTTGGACAACAATCCTCAATCTCTTATGAGAATATTATCTGTTGTTGAATGCTTATGCATTAAAGATGATTCCATTATCTGTTGTCTATGTTGTCCCGGTATGGACGTCTAAGTTGAGAATAATCAAAAGCGAGAAATCCAATGCGAGCTTTCTCCTTAGACCTTTGTACAGGCGGCATAGAGGTACCCCTTTGTGATACTTGGTTAAAACATATGTATTGCGATGATAATCCATGTAAATCCAAGCTAATTAGGACAAGGTGCGGGCACTATTGGTAATCTACCTATGCATGAGGCTTGCAACTTATAGTATATCTTATACATAACACATATGCTTTATTACTACCGTTGACAAAAAAAATTCTTGTTTTCAAAATAAAAGCTCTAGCACAAATATAGCAATCCATGCTTCCCTCTTCGAAGGGCCTTTCTTCTACGTTTATGTTGAGTCAGTTTACCAACTTCCTTCTATCTTAGAAGCAAACACTTGTGTCAACTGTGCATTGATTCTTACATGCTTGCTTATTGCACTTATTATTTTACTTTATGTTGACAATTATCCATGAGATATGCATGTTACAAGTTGAAAGCAACCGCTGAAACTTAATCTTCCTTTGTGTTGCTTCAATGCCTTTACTTTGAATCTATTGCTTTATGAGTTAACTCTTATGCAAGACTTATTGATGCTTGTCTTGAAAGTACTATTCATGAAAAGTATTTGCTATATGATTCAGTTGTTTAATCATTGTCTTTACAATTGCTTCGAATCGCTGCATTCATTACATATGCTTACAATAGTATTGATCAAGATTATGATAGCATGTCACTTCAGAAATTATCTTTGTTATCGTTTACCTACTCGAGGACGAGTAGGAACTAAGCTTGGGGATGCTGATACGTCTCCAACGTATCAATAATTTCTTATGTTCCATGCTTGTTTTATGACAATACCTACATGTTTTATACACGCTTTATATCGTTTTGATGCATTTTCTGGAACTAACCTATTGACAAGATGCCGAAGTGCCAGTTCCTGTTTTCTGCTGTTTTTGGTTTCAGAAATCCTAGTAAGGAAATATTCTCGGAATTGGACGAAATCAACGCCCAGTATCTTATATTTCAAGGAAGCTTCCAGAGCACCGAAGAGGGGCCAGAGGAGAGGCCCAGGGCCACCACACGGGGTGGCGGTGCGGCCAAAGGGGGGACACCCCCCTGGTGTGTAGCGCCCCCGTGGCCCTTCCGACTCCGACTCTTCGCCTATTTAAGCCTCCCTGACCTAAATCTTCGATACGAATAAGCCACGGTACGAGAAACCTTCCAGAGCCACCGCCATCGCGAAGCCAAGATCTGGGGGACAGGAGTCTCTGTTCCGGCACGCCGCCGGGATGAGGAAGTGCCCCCGGAAGGCATCTCCATCATCACCACCGCCATCTTCATCACCGCTGCTGTCTCCCGTGATGGGGAGGGAGTAGTTCTCCATCGAGGCTAAGGGCTGTACCGGTAGCTATGTGGTTAATCTCTCTCTCCCATGTACTTCAATACAATGATCTCATGAGCTGCCTTACATGATTGAGATCCATATGATGAGCTTTGTAATCTAGATGTCGTTATGCTATTCAAGTGGATTTTACTTATGTGATCTCCGGAGACTCCTTGTCCCACGTGTGTAAAGGTGACAGTGTGTGCACCGTGTGGGTCTCTTAGGCTATATTTCACAGAATACTTGTTCACTGGGTTATGATTTGAGTTGGATGTCTCTATGAAATTGTGGTGTGTTAGTACCTCCTATGAATGCTCACAGTGACAGTGTGGGGTGTTTATTAGTACTTGGGAATACATCTTTAAGGTTTGCTTTGCAGTCCTACATGATGAATTAGTGTTCGTTATCTTGCCAGAGGGTAATTCAGAATAGCATAGTGAAGTGCTTATTTATATTCCTTTATGATTGCAATGTTGAGAGTGTCCACTAGTGAAAGTAGGATCCCTAGGCCTTATTTCCACACATCGAATCTCCGTTTATTTACTGTCCCACTGCATGTTTACTTGCTGCCATATTTATTTCAGATTGCTATTAACGCTCATATACATCCATATTACTTGTATTTCACTATCTCTTCGCCGAACTAGTGCACCTATACATCTGACAAGTGTATTGGGTGTGTTGGGGACACAAGAGACTTCTTGTATGGTGATTGCAGGGTTGCTTCCCTGAGTTCGATAAAACCTTGGGTGATCCACTTAAGGGAAAACTTGCTGCTGTTCTACAAACCTCTGCTCTTGGAGGCCCAACACTGTCTACAGGAAAAGAAGCCAACAGTAGACAGCACTCATCAGCTTCGGGAGGACTCTACATCTGATGCCCTTTCGCTCGCCGCTGAGTCCAATGTCCAAGTTCTTGGACTTCTGCAGAAGACTAAAGGAGCGTTGTCGAGGCTATACTCGATGATCTTCCCAAAGATGAAGGAGGACAAGACTCTTGGCGAGATGGCAGATGCTTTCCTTGTCGATTCTTCCAAGCTTGTAGAGGTATTGAAACGCCGTTCCCGCTTGTTTGGGGCGTTCTTACTTTCCAGCTGCTGATGGGCTATGAGATGGGGTCTGACTTAGAGAAGTTGTCTAAGGCATTGCCTGTGGATGACGTCAATCATTTAGTCGACCTTGAACCCTTCAAACGATCGGCAATGACATGTGTCAATCCGCTCCTGAAGTTGGTAGATGAAGCACGGGCCAAGCCTATTCCTGAAGCTGCCCCTGGCTCATCATCGGCGCTTCCTTGAACACTTGCTTCATTAATTGTAAATAAGACCAATCGCAATTTGACTTGGCCCTGTTTTATTTCGGCTCTGTTGCCAGTTTGAACAATCTTTTGAATGTAATATGCATACTCAGCACTCCCGATGGGAGTTTTATGTTAACGTCGTTCTGAACTGAAGGTTGTACTGCAGATTCCTTCATCTTCTTCCCGTACAGAACTTTTTCCAAATTCTTTGACTAACGACGAATCTGGCCTTGTTCATCGTTTACGTGACCAAGTGTCTCGTTTGAATAAGGATATCACCTCCCTTCACGCGATGGCAGCGTTGGTGAAGAAAAAGAGTGAAATAGCAATTGCTATTGAGCAACATGCTCTCAATCGTCTTCATATTGCTACCGAAAGTTTGGGCTGTAAGTGTTAACCCATCTTTTGATTTCTGGCGTAGCTTGGATGTTCCATTGACTGATATTCGCTCCTTTACAGTCGTATCTTCAGATAAATCTGAGGAGAACAAGAAGATCCATGAAAAGGTCGAGGCGATGACTGACGTTGCTCACCCGAAACACGATTTATGGTTGCATCGTCCGAAAGCTGTTATCGTGGCGAAGTTTGAGCATCGGGTAGAGAAGCTGCATTACTACTTTGGTAAATTCCACGCTCATCTCACGATGGTTTGGAAGACTTTGTTCCCTCTGGATCAGGCACCCGAAACTTTGTCTGCTCTGTTTACCCGATTTAAGTCTCCTGAGAGGATTCGACTGCTGGTGCGGAAAGAGCTCTTGGCTGGTGCTGAACTTGCCTTTGCTTCAGTATTGGCATGTCATCCATCTTTAGACTTGAAAGCCGTAGCAAACACCGAGTGGAGTTTAGGCCAGTATTATGATATCGCTAGAGGTCGCGCATATACCATTATCTCACGGATGGAGACAGGTCTCGAGAGAGATCTGAGGGCCCAAGGGAGCCATGGAGCCCAGTCATGAATGTAGTAACTTTGTACCTGCATAAGATTGTTTTGTATAATTTTAACGTGTGCGTTGCACATCATGTTAATTCGATTGATAATTTATTGTCGAGGGCGGCTGAGTGATCAATTCAACCTGCTCTCCCGACGACTTCGTTGTGATTTGCAAATTTATTGCGAAGTCGATATGTAAGTTTTGTAAGAGCGAGACCCATCGACTTAGTCGAGGGAATTAAACGCTTGGCTTCGTCACGCGGTGCACCGGTTTGAGCCTTATTTTGTGATAGTATAACCATCGACTGCAGCACTCGCGTATTTTCTCGAGGCTTGGATTGGTTGTATTTTTCTTCTTTTTTGTGTGTCATTAATCTTAGCTCCCGTTGAGAGTATTTAATTAATGTCACTGCGCGAGCGTGTTTTTAGGCCAACGCTCCCGATGGGAGTAAGAGCCAATGGTAGGGGCCCCGAACGATTTGTTCGGATGATGAGGCCTGAATTAAGAAAAAAGGTAGAAAACCTGATTAGAGTTTTATTCATAATGCAAAGGCAACCTTAAGGGCTGTTGAATAATAAAAAACAATTGCATCCTATGTATAGAACCGCCGCAACTGTGCAACGTTCCATGGGTTCTCAACGTCTTTTCCCGAAGCTGGGTTTTTGAGCCGATATGCTCCTCCTGGTATCACTTCAGTGATGATGTATGGTCCTTCCCATGTAGATTCGAGTTTCAAGGGTCTTTCTTGCTTCAGCCGCAGTACCATATCTCCAACATTAAAGCTTCGACTGCGTATTCGTCGGCTGTGATAATTTCTCAACGCCTGCTGATATACCGTCGTTCTTGCCAAAGCAATATCTCGCGCTTCGTCAAGGAGGTCCACAGCATCCTGCAGCGCGATGTTGGAAGAGGATTCTGTGTATGCTATCACCCGAGGATCTTCGAACCGAATGTCGGCTGGTAGAACTGCTTCGGCTCCATAAACCAGGAAGAACGGGGTGTACTGAGTCGACCTGTTAGGTGTAGTACGCAAAATCCAGACTACAGATGGTAACTCCTCGACCCAGGCTCCAGCCGCGCCTGTAAGGCGTTTCTTGAGGCTAGCCCCTATTAGACCATTGATCCTTTCCACCTGGCCGTTGGTCTGTGGGTGGGCCACTGATGCAAACTTCAGTTTGATTCCTCCATCTTTACAAAATTTTCGAAACTCTTTGGAGTCAAAGTTAGATCCGTTGTCTGTGACGATACTGTGGGGCATACCAAATCGACAGGTTATTCCCCTGAAGAGCTGAACTGCTGTTTCGGCTTTCTGGTTTCGAACGGGTACTGCCTCGATCCACTTGGTGAACTTGTCGACTGCGACCAGTAAGTACGTGTGTCCTCCAGGCGACGACCTCGGCAGTGGTCCAACTTGGTCGAGTCCCCATTGAGCAAAGGGCCAAGCCATATGTATTGTCATCAGATCTGTCGCAGGGGCGTGCGGTTTTGGTGAGAGGCGCTGGCAAGGGTCACATTTCATGACTAGATCTCGAGCATCCGATGCCGCCGTTGGCCAGTAGAATCCTTCCCTAAAGGCTTTCGCTACAAGGGCCCTGCTTCCTGCGTGATGTCCGCAAGTTCCCTCATGTATCTCGCGCAGCAGCGCTTTTCCATCGTCAATGGCAATACACCTTTGGAAGATACCCGAGATGCTACGCTTGTAAAGTTCACCATTTACCACTGTGAAGGCCTTTGATCGCCTGACGATTCGCCTTGCTTCCACCAAATCCTCTGGCAGCTCCTGCTTCGTCAGGTACGCTAGGAATGGTTTGGTCCATAATGGCTCGAGGAGGAGGACTTGTTCCAATGATGGAGGTGGAGATTCTTCGGCAGTTTGTTGCTGGCTTGCTTCCGATTCATCAGCCGACGGTTTTAGGGGCGCCGGTGCTTTCTCTTTTATCGATCGTTGAGTGATGACTTCGTAGAACACTCCGTCTGGAATGGGGGAGCACATGGACCCAATATTCGCCAGAGTGTCGGCTTCCTCGTTGCTGGCTCTGCCGATATGTTTGAGCTCGCACCCATCGAATTTGGCCTCCATATTTTGATACAACTGACGGTAGGCGATCATGTTGTCGCTGACCGCGTCACATAGGTTCATCGACTGCTGTACCACAAGGTTTGAGTTTCCATAAATTTCCAGGCGAGTTGCCCCACATGCCTTTGCCATCTTCATTCCGTGCAGCAGCGCTTCATATTCTGCTTCATTGTTTGTTGGCAGGGAGAAATTCATACGTAGTATGTACTTCATCTTATCTCCCTGTGGCGATATCAGTATCACCCCTTCTCCTACGCCCGTGCTCCGTTTTGACCCATCGAAATACATTGTCCATGACCCCGACATGTCGGGTGCTGCTGCCGTCTGTGACTGGATCCAATCTGCCACGAAATCTGGGAGGATTTGGGATTTTATCGCCGTTCGATTAACGTAAGTTATGTCGTGTGGCGCTATTTCGATGGCCCATTGGGACACTCGACATGTGGCTTCTGGGTTAGTCATTATGTTCTTCAATGGTGCCTCGCTTACAACAATAATCGGGTGCTCCGTGAAATAATGTTGCAGCTTGCGAGCCGACCTCCATACCGCGCATGCCAGCTTCTGATGATGAGGGTATCACTGCTTTGCGGGTGTGAGTACTTCGCTGAGGTAGTAAACAGGCCTCTGCACACCGTGGACTTTCCCCGCTTCTTCTCGTTCGACGACTAGAACGCTGCTAAAGACTTGCGCTGTCGCGGCTATGTACATAAGCAGCGTTTCTTTCTCGCGTGGGGTTACGAGGACTGGGGATGTCGATAAGATTTTCTTCAGATTGTCGAAGGACTCCTGCGTCTCCTTCGTCCACTCGAACTTTTTCGACTTTTTCATCAAATTATAGAAGGGCAAAGCTTTTTCTCCCAGCTTGGCGATAAATCTGCTAAGCGCTGCCAATCGTCCTGCCAATTGCTGCACTTGGTGCAGATTCTTTGGCGGCTCCATGTCGAGAATAGCTTTGATCTTCAAAGGGTTGGCCTCTATTCCTCTGGCTGAGATGAAGTACCCGAGTACTTGTCCTCCTGGCACTCCAAAGAAGCATTTCTTCGGATTCAACTTGATTTTGTATTTGTCTAGGTTGTCAAAGGTTTCCCGCAAATCGTCGATGAGAGTGGCGGCATGCTTCGTCTTCACCACGATATCGTCGATGTAAACTTCGATGTTCCTCCCAATCTGCTCTCCGAGGCAAGCTTGCATGCACCGTTGGTAAGTTGCCCCTTCGTTTTCAACCCGAAGGTCATGACGTTGTAACAGAAAACGCCGCGTGGGGTGATGAACGCAGTTAGCTCCTGGTCTTCTTTCTTCAGCTTGATCTGATTATACCCGGAGTATGCATCGAGGAAGGAGAGACGATCGCATCTAGCTGTGGAGTCGACTATCTGGTCAATACGAGGCAACGGAAAGTGGTCTTTTGGACAGTGCTTATTAAGACTGGTGTAATCGATACACATTCGCAGAGCGGTTGTGTCTTTTTTGGGCACAATGACGGGGTTAGCCACCCACTCAGCTTCCTTGAGCTCTCGAATGAATCCTGCCTTGCGGAGTCGACTGATTTCTTCGCCAATTGCTCTTCTCTTTGGTTCGGAAAATCGGCGCATCGACTGTTGTACTGGTTTGGCTGTTGGGTCAACATTAAGGGCGTGCTCAGCTAGTTCCCTGGGGATACCTGGCATGTCGGATGGTTCCCATGCAAATATCTCCCGGCGCTCACGGAGGAACTCGATGAGCGCGCCTTCCTATGCGTCAGTAAGGTCTGCCGACGTATTGACCATTTTCTTCGGGTCAGAGGGGTGCACCTGCAGCTTCTTGGCTTCCTTCGCAGCGTCAAACTCGTCGGATCTTACGTTTCGATTGTCGGCTCGAGGCTGCGTATGATCTGTAACGGCGTCGACTGCGTTGAGTTCTTCCTTGGCTCCAAACTTTGAGGCAATCTTCTGGAAGTCCCTGTCGTAGTTGTCTGATCGGGTAAAGCTTCCATGAGCGGTTATCGGCGTCCCGTTGTTGCCTAGCATCTTCAGTTTTAGGTACGCGTAATGGGGTACGGCCATAAATTTGGCAAACGTGGGCCTGTCGAGGATGGCGTGATACTGAGATTCCCAGTCAACTACTTCAAACTCGATCTTTTCCTTCCTGAAATTGTTAGGCGTGCCGAAGACCACATCCAATGATGTTTTACCAAGAGAATAAGCGGGTCGAGTCGGTATAATGTCGTGGAATCCTGTGTCGGACTCTCTTAGCATGTCGACTGTTAAACCCATTACTCTCATTGTGCTGGCGAATAACAGGTTCAGGCCACTTCCTCCATCCATGAATACTTTGCTCATACTGTACCCTCCAATCTGTGCTTCAAGAACAAGGGCTGCGTGACCAGGCCTCGGAACAGATTTCGGGTGATCCGCCCTACTGAAGGAGATACTCTGATCTGACCAGTCGATGAATTCGAGTGTATCGACCATGGCAACTTCCGCATACTTTACTTCTCGGGAGAATTTTTTTGATTTCTCTCTTTGAAAAGCTGGTTTTATGGATCATGTTGACTTGCCCGCATGATTCCGGAAACACCTCGGTTGGGACATGCCCGCCTCCTCTTGTTGGTACGTACGGCTCCGGTACGTATGGTTCTGGTGGATAACTGTAGGATCCTGCCCTTCTCTCCATTGTGCGAACTCTTGACATGGCCTTGGCTCTGAGGTCGTCGCAGAACTGCCGAATTTCCAGAAAATGTCGACAGTTCCTTAATAGGTGACTGGATGTCTCTCGCCCATCCTTCGGATCGATGTAAGAGTGGAGATAACATGGTGCCTCGAGCTGCTCTGTAGCCGATAGATATGGTGAGCGAGTGCGACCCTTGATTGATAACGTGTCGTGGCATCCTCGTTCGAACTGACGAAGGTGAGCTGCTGTTCGTTCTTCCTCCTCGCGGTGCGAGTCCCTTCGTCTTTTCCTTCGCCCTGCCATGACGTCGAAACTTCCTCGGTTGCTCTCTTGTATGTTCCTGGATGGAACTTTTAGGGTTGTCATTGGAGTGACACCTTCCGAAACTGCGGCTCTTCGGGCCGGATGCGATGGTCCTAGGGAGGCGAAGGAAGCCCCCGGAGTGGATGATGAAGTGAACACCACCGAAAGTAGTATCCATGTCGCCAGACGATCCTGCAGGGATCAGGTGCGGCGCTTCAGGATGCGGCACAAACTCGAAGGACCCGCAGCGGATCGAATCTCTTGGATCTGATGGCGTTGGTGACTCGAGTAAGAACGCCACAGATGTGACTGGTACTGCCGATGACTTGCCTGGTGCCGACATGCTTTCCACAGACGGCGCCAATTGTCGAGGGTACCCCTCGGCAAAGCCCTCCGATTGGGGCTTAGGGTTGATGGAATCCTGTAGGCTGACACGAGACATCGGTTCACACACAAGCGGGGAGAGCGATTTACCCAGGTTCGGGCCCTCGATGAGGTAAAACCCTTACGTCATGCCTGTCTGATCTTGATTATGAAAATATTGGGTTACAATGGGGTGCCGAAGTGTTCGGTTGAGTTCTCGTCGAGAGGCTAAGTGCTGCGGCGACCTAGCTCTGGACTTCTGGTGGCTAAGGTTGCTATGATTGATCGTGTCCCTCGGCAGCCCTTCTCCTGGCCTTTATATAGGAGGCCAGGTCTCAAGAGGTCTAACCGTGTACGACTGGATTTACATTAGTTCTAAATCTAAACTTTTCTTGTTCGGCTCCTTCCTTGTCTTGCCCGCCAAGGAACCTTCTGGTGCGCCATCCAAGTGGCCCGCCTTGCCTTCAAGTGTCTTCATGGGCCTCCAACTAGGTTGTACAGGGTAGGACAATATCGGTTACCTGAAGGGTAATGCCCACGTCAGCGGCGCCGGCGACGCGCTCCCTATCTGCGGGAAGCCACTAAGGGGCCCCAGCATCTGCCCCCCCAAGATCTGGGCAGAACCTCCCCAGATTCGCCTGAGAAGGGGGTGGAGGCCGCAAAACATCTTCATCGGAACTCCAGATCTCGACGTCCGAGCCCTCGGCCTCGGCGACGGCGGCGGCGAGCGGCGCGAAACGGTTGCCTTTACGGGGCGGGGTTGCGCGCAGCTCCCTGCGCCCCCCAGGGCGACGGGCAGCACCACGGCGGCGGCGCTCCGGGCGGGCGAGCTCCCAGTCGCCACCCGAGTCGCCAGAGCCAAAGCGCTTGGTTAAACACATCCCTCTCTCGGCGAATTCTTCTCCCGTCACGGTTAGGGTTTGATTAGTCTCTTTGGAGAAGAAAAACACTACAGGAAACGCATAAGGTGCAGCCGCCGGCACAGCTAGGGCACACCCCCATTGGCACCTTGGATTCTCGGCACAGACAGTTTGGCCGTCGGCACAGTCTGGCCATTGGCCTAGGCCTTCGACATAGGATTTTTTTAAAATTTACAATTTTTTTAATTGTTTGACTCATTAATCTCTCACAGGGGATTTTTTTAAAACTCTGGCACACTTAATCTTAGGTCACAATATACTCGTGGTCAAACTTCCCGGTCAGTCATCCATCCTCACACCTGCTCTAGCCCAAGCACGCTTAATTTCTTAGTTCCTTGCGGACGAGTTTCCGTGAAACAAATGACACCTTGTTATAATACTACCGTATCAATCCTATTAACCCCTATGACTTGATGTCGCACCTCTTTATTTTTTGAATTCCAAACAATTACATATGTAAACAACAATTAATAAATAATGCTAATCTTAAATTCAAACAACAATAAAATGATTTTTTGTGTTTTTATTTAATATGGAATAATTAATATCTTTAAATCCATACATAATTTGACAAACAATATGTGTAAATCGATCAGAAAATAAGAGGAATCCAAATATAACATCCATATCATATTCTGAACCTAAAAATAATTTTTCCAAAAAATCATGAGCAATAGATCATGTACCTATAATTAAATCTGACAACTTCATACCGATTTGGCAGGAATTTATCTTTTTCATGAGGGGTGGATGGAAATGTTCAAGATACACCGGATGGGAAATTTTGCATGCAAGGTGGTCTATTATTTTTGGAAAATAGTATGGTACCGAAACTTTTATTTGGTTATTGCTTCACAAAATACCCCGTGTTTGAGACTCGGAAAATGGAAAATAGCTTTTTGGTGCGACGAAAAGGAAAGCATCCTCCTGCAACATTCTTCGACATCCCAAGATGCACATGTGTTCACAATATAAGTACATTATCACAAACCATGCCACGATTCTAGTAATAACATTGGTCGTTCAGCCTGAAAGCCATCAAACATCAAACATGATAACTCATTTCTGAGATTTTTCCTGAGATATTTGCAATACTCCAAATTTGATATTTTTCCAAGATAGATCTTATTTTTCTGCAAATTTTGATATATTATATGTAATTTTATGACTCATAATGATTTAGTTATGATTTTTCTAAGATTAATGTGGCAAAATGGAAAATTTGTTGTGGGCACATGCCTGAAATGGAACAAAAGGAGCTGCGAGGGAGAGGCTATGCCGACGGCCAAAACTGTGCCAATGGAAGTCCTCTGCCGCTGGTTTTCCTTTACCGACGATTGCCTGCTGGTCTGACTGGAAAAGGGTATGTACCGACAACCCTGACATTTAGCCGTTGGCACAGAGGATGGCCATCGGCGCCTTATGTGTTTCCTATAGTGAAAGTCACAACCGTCTAATCCAATTAAAATCCAAGGCCAGAAAATGTTTTAGCTTATTAGAGACTGGCAGATGGACCCCATTATCCGCGTTTACTCATTGCGTTTAGCATTGCAGACACAAAGATGGGCCGGCCTAGTTTCTTTACTGCTCAGCCCGCTTAGTCCTGGATAGTTTTGTTTTTTGGGAAATCCTTCTACCGTTTTAAACCATATGTGAATTTAAAATTTAAATAAATCAAAATATGTGAAATGAAATGGAATGAAACCAACTACAGTAGTTTCTAAATTTTAACACCATTCATATGACACCGCTCTTGTATTTTTCTGATTTGTTTTGATTTATTGGTTAATAAATCTTGTTCTATGTGTAGTTTAATTTCGAAAATTTGATATTAAATCCTAGGAAATTCCTTTTTCTGTGAAACAAAGTTTGTTAGTTTTAATTTGACAATACCTATCCATGATAAGCACTTTTACATGCTATTTGAGAAAACAATTAGTTTGGCTAATTGTTTGGGATCTATGCATAGGTACGGTGTTAATCCAAAATCTATAACTTAAATTTTAGTTATAGGAAACCACTTTCTGTAAAGAAAAAAATTATTCCAAATCCAACCTTCTGAAAACTTGCACATTGATGTTTGATTGTCATGTTGTGGTAAAGGTTTTGTAGTAATTTTATTGCATGTGTGTCTTTTTGTTTTGCCATGATAGATTCAAGCATTGTCGGTTTCGAAGAAGAGAAATGTTTAAAAGGATTTGAAGAAGACAAGGGGAAATTGGTCACTCGAGGCAAGCCATCTTTTGATCTAATGCCTTTGTCCTAATCTTTTTTATGCATTTCTTTAGTTACTTTTTGCAAAGTGCATTGCTTTACGGTTTTATTATCTAATAGTATTAGCTAGCACTAACTTGGAATTCCCAAGTTGATTAGCAACATCCATCCGGATGAGTACAACTATTGACACCCGATTACCACCCCTTCCTAGTGGTATGATGGCTAACATCATGCTCTTATTGTAGCCTTGTTTAGCAAAAATTAAACCATAGGTTGGGAACCCTCGGAAATGCTTATTTCAAATATTTTGAAAACCTTGGGAAGGATTGGACTTGCCCAAGTGTAAGATTTCAGAAAAAGAAGTTTTTCTTTCTAAAAGATTGGCACGAGGAAAGTTCGATGATGGAATTTTTTTTGAAAGAAAATGGACATTGGAGCCTAAGTATTCACCATACCAATTTACCTGTGCAACTACATTACCCTCAAATGGGACAAGGCTTAGTCCCTAGTTTATGGAAGCTGGTGTGGGACACCTCACAACTTTCTAGGAGGGTCGTTATGGCTCTTGACACTGGGTTGCACTCTGAAGGAGGCAATACATTGTAGTTGCCTATAGCTGAGTAATTACTAAGGGTCTTCTGCCATGGCGCAATAGACACGCTTGGTATTGGATGTGTGCTACCGGGATGCCAGGAAGGTTAAGCCTAGGGAAAGACCCATGCCAGGGGAGATAAGCGAAAGACTTTGTATGATTATCCTTTTAGGACGATCTGAGGATGATCCTCGCGGATGTATCAGATCTTGTGGGGAAAGTGTACAACCTCTACATAGTGTAAATCTATCTGAATAGCCGCACCCGTGTTCATGGACGGTTAGAATGGAAATTGCTTAGGCTAATGAGTTTTGTTTTGAAAAGATTTTTAAGTAGAAAAAAGGTGAAAGATCGACGAAGTTGTTTCCGGAGTACCGGAAGGGTACATATGTAAGTGGATGGAATTTGGGGTCACATGGAAATGACTGGAGAAAGTAAAACAGGGTTACCCCATCCTAGTGGATTTTAAACTAAATTTATTTTAGAAAAGGTTTTTCAACAAAGTTATAGAGATGTATAGATCCACGAGAGAAACTATCTCTCTCAATTTGTAGCCCTAGATTAGAGCATGTTCCCTTTCTAGAGCCATATTGCATCCCCTTGTTTTCTCTTTGATGGTTTGAGTACAATTCCAAATGTACACAAGACTTTATCCCTAACTATTAACTTGGCCAGACTTGGAGGAATTCGACATATAAGGAAGGATTCGATGACGTCAAGGCGAGCTAGGAATGTTCTCCCAGTAAGTTGCTCGTAGGATTATGGCAGATGACTTGGGCTCTACGCGATTGAAGTGGTTCCGCTACTCTGGTGTTAAGATAGGCTCTTGAGGCTATTATCCAACTCTTAAACACAACGGCAGTCAAACACCTTCAATAACTATTTATCATCGACGGCAAAATTCAATGGCTGAGATGCAATGACGTTGTCCTTCTCCTAGTTCATTTATTGCTTCAGCCTTTTGTCTTTAAACTTGGTATCTTTGTCGGACTATACCACAAACCTGTAATCTTGCTTGAGCTCGATAAAGGATGAGTGGTTGGCTGGGAGGATCAAGCAATAGAAACCCTAGTCATTTCCTCATGTCGTTTTACAAAGCTGCACGTGTGGCATCACATCTTAGTCTCGAGCGCTCCTCTTCTCCCCCCTCTCGAGTTATCATCGCCGATCCATCGGGGTCCTGAAAAGGGCTGGCTCTGTTCTCGCGCAAGAAGCGAGAGGCACCCTGGCCGTGTGTGTGAGTTACGGCCCAGTCGCCAGGCCCAATGCTTCCAAGCCCACCATATGCCAAAAAGATTTGGCCCCATTCAATAATGGATTTCCTAGCTAGACCAGTTCTCGAGCAAGAAGCGAGAGGCGACAAAGCTCCGGAAAGCACCGGGTAATAGGGGTGGGTTGCGTCCGCCCGTGGTTCAATATGATCTTATTTATAGGAAATGGAAAGGGAAATCAGAAGTACAAAAATCTATCATTTTCCTCAAGAACCAGACCTAGATTCTAATTGCAGAAATCCCTGAAAAAGCTGATGAAAAGGACAGAGGACCGCCATTCAGCACAAGTGACCTACAACACTAGAACATGTTGAATATAAATACACTGCCTAGTCTCTTTCTATCAGTTCGAACTTTTGGTTCAATTGGATAGTGCAGCAATCTTTCATGGTATCAGAGCCAAGAGGTCTCAAGTTCAAGACCCTGCTCACACACCGAACCCACGATAAGGACTAAAATAGCCTAGACGCGAGGAGGAGTGTTGAATATAAATACACTGCCTAGTCTTTTCCATCAATTCGGACTTTTGGTTTAATTGGCTAGTGCAGCAATCTTTCAGAACAGACCAAAAATCAGTAGTATCATCTTAGAGGACTGATTTGAAGGAAAAGACACTGGAACCTCTCTGGTTGGAGACTACATTAAGATTACAAAAAATGATGCTTCCTTCATTACACAAACATGTCAGGCTTCTACGTACTGGTTTTGCTACGCAGATAAAGAAATTTCAGAGGTTGAAGCTTATGCAATTTTGGACGGCTTGCAGGTGGCTTCCAGGTTGATACATCGACCTATCGTCAATGGAAAGTGACTGCACCACACTGTCATCTCGACCCTCCAGAATCGACAAGCAATGAACAGATTGAAGCTCCATGTGGTCTACATTGTAGTCACTAGTCACTGTTTTGGCTACAACCCTATCCTACTTCGTGAAAAGAGATGGCACTCTGATTGCCCATGAATTAGCTAGGCTAGCCCGGATTGATGGTTGCTAGATGAACAGCGACCCCCTGAAGGCTGAAGCTACTTCCTTTCTTGTGCAATCTGATCGTAACTACAATTTTAATAGTACCTTGCAATGAAATCTCTTTTTCCTAAAAATCAAATTTTAATATAATGTATTGAGAGATCTACTTAAGCAATGAACCATAAAAAGTTTAATGTTCAAACCACTAGAGATTGGATTAAGATATGGCTTAGCTAGCTATAGCTAGGTTCTGTCACCTCACGTCTTGTTTATGTCATTCTTTTTGGGGCCTCGTATGCATCCAGCTAGAGAATCGAAGACGAAGTCCGAGCTAGCGAAACGTACTGCAGTTTTCCCCGATCGATAGACGGACCTCGATGTTTGCGTGGTCATAACTATCCCAAGATGGCGTAAGCTAAATTAGCCAACTATACAGTGCGTCGTTTCTGCTTGCGTGGTCAAATTTCCGGAACTCAGCGTCGCGCTAAAACCTAGATCGCCGCAGCTAGCTGACTGCATGCAATTAATCCCAGGTCAACACTCTGCTTCGTCGTTTATGACAGATTTGATGCTGTAATAGTATAGTTATAGCTCAACTCGCCGATCGAGCAGAGATAGATCTAGAACGCGTCAAACTGCACAGAAGAAGCACAGCTCATCGATCGGCATCTCCTTGTAGAACTATACTACAAGTACTGTAAATGTAGGGAATGCACCTTAAGATTAGAGAGTATATACTTGTTCAGAGAGCACGACGTACAATGCGTACTTACTGTATTATCAATTTATCATGTTCTTCTCTTTCCCTTCCCATGTTCCTCATTGATAACAGCAGCGGCATCACACAGTGCAATGTCAAACGATCCGAAATCTCGCGATCTAAACCGCCCAGATCGATCTATGGTATCCAGGGCTTCATGTGCATGCATGCGCCTGTGTGCTATCGATCATTAGGTCACGGTATCGAGTACTAGAAGGAGAACTTACAATTAATCAGCCTATGTCAGGTTACTGCCCAAAAAATGTATATCTGTGTCAGGAGATGGAATCTCTAGCTAATTAGCTAGGCTTTGAGAGAAACAAGCAGTTGACCGCTTCCAATCAATTAACTACCGACTGAATTAAGATATGGAGAGATTTTCTTAACTCAAGAAATTAATGCTTTCTAGCTGCTAGATCGATGCCAGAGTGCAACTGTGCAAGTCAATGCTACACCCGTGATTACAGAGCTTCCCATCGAATCCCCCACTCAATCCACAGCCCAATGGCCAAGCGCGCGCGCGCGGCGTGCAAGATATCGCAGCATGCAAGACCTAGCTCCGACCACTATATATACCCACGAAACCCTCCCTGCTAAGCATCCAACTCATCTCACACTCCACCGAGCCCACTCACCATGGCCGCTAGCACTAAGCTTGCAGCTCTTGGCTTTGTGGTCCTCGTGAGCATTGGCTTCACCAATGCTTCACGTATGCTCGCTAGCTCGTCCTCCGCCTCAGGAGGAGGCGGGGGTGGCGGAGGCGGTGGTGGTGTAGCCGGTGCGACTGGATGGGGCGAAGGGTCCGGACAAGGTGGTGCCACAGGATATGGGGAGAACGGTGGGGATTGGAGTAACAAGTATAACTATGCCAAGGGAGCTGGTGGAGGAGGAGGAGGAGGTGCTGGTGGTGGCTCACAGGGTGGAGCCGGATCCGGCAACGGGTATGGCTCTGGCACCGGCACCGGTGCGAGTGGCACGGCATCAGCCCCTAGCGGCGATGGGTATGCCAGTGCTAAAGGTGATGGTGCGGGTGGTGGCCAAGGTGCCGGTGCTGATGGGTCTAGCGGAAAAGGATCTGGAGAGGGCAGCGGAAAAGGATACGGTGAGAGTGGCGTAGCAAAAGCGCCGGCTCCTGCTGCTGGTGGTGTCAGCTACTCCGATGCTGGCGGTAGTGGTAATGGTGGCGGCGGCGGCACTAATGGAAATGGAGGTGGTAACGGCAAAGGAGCTGGACAGGCCGGCAGCGACGAGACTTCAGGCAATGCTAGTGGAGAGGGTAGCGGCAACGGTGGTGGCATCGTTGAAGGTGTCGCTCAAGGTCCAAGCGTTGGAGTTGGGTCTGGTTCTGGCGTCGGAGCTGGACAGACAGGTAGCTCTGGCACTGATGGTTCAGGCTATGCCACTGGAATCGGTGGAGGTGGCGGTGGCGGCGCAGGTAGCAGCGACAACGGCGGGACAGGCGGCGGCTCAGGCACCGGATCTGGATCTGGTACTGGTGGATATCCTTAAATATCCTTTCTTGGACAAGCTAAAACCGGAGTCCAAACACTCGTTTTTAGTCTCTTCACTTCATTATTCCACATCAGTCAAGTTCACTTCATTTCTATGTTTTTAGTAGGCTTCTAATAAAGGGCTCCATGCATGATTCTACTATAGTGCAAATGCGTAGTTAGTGCAGCAATCAAGTGAGAAAGTAATCATGTAATCGCTATCTACGAGTATCTTTTGTCATAATTTATTTATTATGTTTTTCGATGTTCGGGTATGTGCTGGTTAGTATCTCTTTCTACCTTGTCTGTTGGGGTTGCAGTGATTATGAAAGGTGAGATCAGTACGTGACTGCCTAATATGGAGCCTAACTATGGGAGGAGCTACTAGTAGTTTTTTTTTTTTTTTTTTTTGAAATAGGAGGAGCTACTAGTAGCTTTTTTTTTTTTTGACAATCAATACCACATATATTCATAATAACAAATAGTACATGGTAGAGATACACGAGCTGTCTCCAACGATTATAAAATAAAGTCTAAAAGATACTAGCAAATCTTCGAGGTCTTCAAACTCTTTCTTCTTCCAAGACATAATCTTGTACTTTTCTGAAGGCAGCCAAAGATAGATAATAAACCATAGACCTGTAAATACCAACGAAGGTTCTCCCATAATTTTAATTTGAGCCGCAATGCCAAGGCTGCGTGCACGCGCGCAACCATTAAAGTAGTCAATCAACATCGGCAAGAGTACCAACACCAGTATGTCAGGGAATAAAAACCGATCTGCCTTGTCGACGTTGATGGAGAGCCGAGAATACGAATCACTATTGTCGAGGATGTAGCAACCGGGACAAGAACTGCGAGGATAATCCTCCTCGCGGCAACCATGAGAAAAGATCCAAGATCGATCTGGCGAAGTAAGATCTGAACACCCATACCTAGATAATTGTAATCTTTCAGCACCACCATTGACGTCGGGAAGGAGATCTCGTCGTCGAACGAAAGACCGAAGATCACTTATTGCAGATGATGCCATCTCCATTGCGGGGAAACCAACAAGAAAACGACGACCAAAAATCTATCATAGACTACTGAAAAGACTACTTTTATTGAAAATTCCACTCATAGATCGGGTTCCCCACTCCTCCCGACACTGGCGAAGCCGGCCGGAGGAGGGAGAACCGATCTATGGAGGAGGCTGAGTCAGGACGGGTAGGGCTTTTCTCAAGAGGCGGCGGCTACTGGTGGGACGATAGAGAGTAGATCGGATGATTGGGCTTCAGGAGCTACTAGTAGCTAGTAATGCAGCCATCCGCTATTCACAGTGACGTTTTCTTAGTACGTAGTACGCACGTTTCATGAGAAACAGGCGGAAAAAAATAATCAAACAAGGAGGCGAAGTAGAGAAATACGTACGACCCAAGACTAACACAGCCGGTCCACCCAAGTGCAAAATGACAACAAGGGTCCAAAACACACTATTTGAAAATATTCAGTACATAATATAGCACACAGCACGCAATATTTATTTTTCTCTGTCAAGCGAAATATATAAGTCGAAATTCAGATATTATTTATCAGTATAATATCTGCATTCTGCCTCTCTAGGATGAAATAGCAAATGTATAAGTGATTTAATTTCGTCCTTTATGTTGGGCCTCTCATATCCAACAAAGACCATGCCACTTTTTGATGGGGAATGTGAAGAACCATGCCTTTTGAATTGAAGTGGGTTAATGGCTAACAGGGCCCTGTGGCAGCTTCCCCGAAAAGAAACGGTGGCAAAATTTTGGGAGCAGGGCTAGGAGGAGATGAGTCACCTAGAGCGAAGACTGACCCCAACGATAATTTTTGGCTATATACAGAGGCAACGGGCGGATGATTGATTCGCGATTGCTTGTTGTGTTCTCCCGCGCGTGGTGAACAAGAAGGGCTACACATAGGTCTTTTATATTTTTTAAGAAGTCTAAAAATCCGAATTTCAACTTATATAAATATACTACCTAGGCGAGGGCCCCCTAGATCGGGATCCTCCTCCCTAGGGCTCGGACGATGCCCCACTTTCATATAGTTCACAAGTGGACGTGTTGGGCCAATCCTAGCCAATGCCAATTAGTTTAGGCGTGGAGAGGTCGGTCCTCCAGGAACACTACTCCTAGGCCAAACCACTAACATCAGGTGCATCCACTAAGTGGGCGAGGCGGGTATTGGGTATTTAAGATGGTCAATATATCTCTGGCGCGTGAAGGTGGAACTATGCGCATCTTCACTGGCAATCCCTAAATAGGTATTAGTGGGTGCACTGCCACAACACTATTGGGGGCGCTGGCTATACCTTCCTTGATATATGAAATGGTGTCCCACCCCGGTGAAGCAAATACAATCGACCCCATTTTTTCTGATTTTTGATCATGTTACAATATTTTATATAGTTTTAAACCATAATTCAAACAATATTATAATGTTCCAACACATAATTAGTTTCACACACTAATCCAAACATGTAAATTAATTTATTGTAACCGCCCAGGAAAATACCCCTATTATATTTTATTTGTTATTTTTTCTTTTGTGCATCGTCATGGCATCATGCATCATATCATCCATGTTTTTACGAAATAAAATTATTTTATAAACCCTATCTATTTTGTTTTTCCCTCTCATATGGGTTCTGTATAAAATCTCTTGTTATCTATCTTTTAACAAAACACTAACACCAAACCTATCTAACAAATAAAATTATTTTAAATGTTTTTAAAATAAAACTTTGTTTGTTTTGTTTCGTTTTCAAAAGTGGCCGTGCTAGCCGTCGGCCGACTGATCTGGAAGGGAAAATCGGTCGCACGCGCCGACCGATGTGCTCACCGTTCGAACTAGGAAACAACACTTTCATCCTACACGCATGGACCCATCGTTGTCTTTCATACGCTCGCATGATTTTGCTGGTCACATGTGGGGAGCCCACCCTCCTGCTGTAGGGCTGCTCCCTTCATGCATGTGCTTGAAGCCGGATCGATTCTCCTACCTAGTGCCTATCCTTGCGTGCTAGCTGTTGCGGCTAGCTAGCCTGACTCCATTTCTATTGTCACTACACGATATCTTACGGGTAGAGTTACTCGGGGATCTAAAAATAGGAAAAAACTATTACAAGTATCTCACTAGTATGGTTCAAAAAATATGTATTATTACAACAATTTCAAGGCAATAATATTTTTAAAAGTAATGCTACAAAAAATGGTTAAGCAGTGTTCTTTTGGTGTAGATTGATTTACAACAAAAATCATCAACATTTTTTTATAAAAATCATAGACTATTACACCAAAAAGAACATGTGTTTGTAGCAATAACAAGTGTGGGCGAGAACAATAGATAGATTTACAACAAAAATCATCAAAAAAAATCGCAAAATATCAAAGCCACTTACAACAAAAAAATCCTTCTATTTACACCAATAACAAGTAAGGGATAGAAATAAAAAAATATCTCGAGATTAATTTACAAAAAAATCACCATCTATTTTAACAAAAATCAATGACGGTTATAACAAAAAATAGTGTTTCCAACATTTTGAAAATCACGTAAACTTCATCAAAAATCTGAGAAAACACGCAAACTTGTAACAATCGCCCAACTTACATCATATGTTGTGTGGTTTCATAACAAAAGGCTTACTGAGTTGATTACAGTTTAGAAACAAGTATGCAAGGTCAAAAAATCTGAGAGAAACACAAATTTGTAGCAAATGCTAACCTTACAACATCTCGCATTTGACTTCCCAACAAAATTCATGCGACTTAATTACAAATTTAAAAGACGTATGATAGATTTAAAACACTTACGAAATGTAAACTTGTGCTCGATCTACAAAAATACCAATATCCGTGTTCAAAAATAAAATAGCTATGGACAGCCCCTCCCCGTCGGTGATCCAGTCGTTGAACGGAGTGGTATTTAAAAAAAAGATCGCATGCGGGCGTACAGACAACACATCCAGTACTAGCTACAAGAGGCTACATGGATGCAGTATGTGGTAGGGTCCGCCCATGTAGAAAAGTAGGAACAATGTCTGGACACACCACGCTGGACAGGGCACTGGTCGGGACGACCGATCTTTCGCGCTAGATCGGTGGGCTGACAACAAGAATTTTCCTTTTCAAAAGATGTTTAAAAAAAATTAAATCAAAAGGAAAACCATATCTTTGCTATTATATTAGAGTTGGTCGTAGGTCGTACAACGCGTTTGATGAAGGAAATTCGGAGCATCCTGTCCATCCAATTTTATAAACTCATCCGTCCGATCCAGTTCTCAGTTCGTGCCAATCTACTCTCATGGTAAGTCACCGTTTCTTTCCTTTGTTAAGGCTACTGATTCATCAATCACGTATCAATCACGGTTCGCCCAATTCTACTCCCACGATCTGACCCCACCGCCTCCTCTCCTTCTCCCCCAGGCTTGACCCTCTCGGTTGCTCAGCCAATCCCGGCTCCTCTTTTCCCCAAGCGAAACACCTACATCCTTGGCATCAGGTCGTCAATCCTAGGTTGGGCAGAGCCACTCCTCTAGGTTGTGCAGGCTGCCGACCTCACTTGATCATTCCCATCACCCGACCCGTCCCTTCCTGCTCTTAATTCTCTCTCTTGATGTTTTGGCGGATCAGGCTCCAGAAGGGAAAGGGGAAGGAGAAAGGAACGGACGAGATCAGGGGTAGGAGGTGGCAGGAGGGAGGGGCTGACGACCGCGACGAGCTCTGCCTTCTTCCATTGCCCCATGTTGTTCTTTCTTCAATCCTCGGGGCACGCGGGCCGACGACAACGACCTCGGGCTGGAGCAGGAAGGGTCAAGCGGCAGCGACCTCAGGGCAGAACAAGAAGTTGCTGGCAGCGGAGAAGCATTTGTCGACCAACAAGCAAGGGCGGATGGCATCGGTAGACCATGATCCGGAAGAAAACGGTGGTGGCTGGATCAAGAAGAAGATGATAAACTTGCAGCCGAATCGAGACGCAAGGGACGCCCAGAAGATCACCAGAGAAAGAAGAGAACAACGGCCACAATCTCACTACCCTTTCGTCAAGCACATGCCATTTGCCGCTGCTTCTCACCACCAAAAATCCACCACAATAGCTGCATCTTGGCGTATTCTTGCTTTGTCTGAAGTGGACGATTGGAGATGTTACATTTAGTTGGAAGTGGCATGTTGCAGATATGCTTGATGGTATCGCAGTGATTTATTCTCTTTCTTTCTTTCCTACTGTTTTCCGTTCTGTCGCATTTTATTATCTATGAATGCTCTGTCTTCTTCTGATTTTGTTTTGTGTTCTTGCAGGAGCAGAACATGCTGATTTGAACGGTATTGTTGATACTTTTGTGACGTTATTTTCCCTACAGACAGGTGATTCAACAATCTGTTAGTTCCTTTTATCCTCCTAGAGGGTTGTCTAATCTCTCAGCGTTTTTTTTTTCTTTCTGAAGTTGGTGCCATTTTATCTCCATCTAATTATGCACATAGGGAGCAGGCATGTGAACCATGCTTCAAATAAAATTGGCATCATGTGAGCTGATGCACATGTACTGCATAGGTATCCCGACATGCCTTTTCCATGGAAGAAATTAGGTATCAATGCAAGGCTACCAAGCTTATTCTTGAATAAATTTCTTAGTATCGACAGCAAAAGATAATTGCTCCAACATCAAATTTGCTCCGTCTCGACAGTGATTAGAAATAGGCAGCTGAATGTACCTATGATCCTTGTTAATTCTGACGAGAGCTCACGATGCATGCTTGTTGGGTCCTGTCCTCGCATAATTTCTTCAGCCAGATCCGATTTCCTTCCCCACGCAATCTCCTACCATCTGAACCAGCTATGCTCGATCCGCTCCTCCCATGGCAGGCGGGTGCCCCCATCCCATCACACACCTCGCCTTTCTCAGCTACCTTCTCCCGCGTTACCACTCCTTCAGCTTCTTGCCACCGCTTCTACCATGCTACGAGTTAAACATGACACATCTGAGATCCGACAGCCACCGGGGCTCGTGCAAGCGAAGGGCGCCATCAAGCTGCTGATGTCGAGCGAGATGGTGGATGGTACCGGTGTCGAGGCACCGGTTCACGCCGCTTAAGATGGTATGGGAGGAGATCTACACCCTACGGACTGATGAAATTTGACATCCACTTGAACATCAAGGTAACCACCCTCTCATTACATGTCAATCGCATTCCTTGTTGTTATGGGATACCCTAGCTGTATCTGGTGGTACTGGCTGTCGAAAAGAAAAAATTCAGTTGATGTAAATGGAGTTTGTGTAATTGCTAAGAGTGTGAAGATGTATTTTGTTCCAGGTCCAATCAGTTGGATATAAACATTTAAAAGTAGATGTCAAGCTGCGTAGGATGCTGAAGGTCAAGATTAGCTGATGGTACTTTTTTTATAGGGCTCGGGATACCCGATCAGTTGACATCCAAGTACGCAGGGAACAATTGTTTCGTTCGTCACAGAGTAGATAATAAGAATGGCTACAGTTTTAAATGCACCTTGTGGTATTGCAAGGGGATGGAAAGATTTTGTTTCACAGCATGGCAGCACCTCTTTTCTATCCACGTGAGGTGGCTATACTCTATCAAGTTTTGGGTTCTTCGTGTTGCAACTTATTTTACATTCTCGATTTTTTTGTCAAAAATAAATGTTGAAATTACGGAGTAGTATAGTTCAAGGGAAGATCAGATACGTGTTGTGGGATGAGGCACTGGCAAATATTTGTTGTTTTCATGTTGTTTAGTCACAGTTAAGCCCTTAGTTGTTTCATCCATGCAACTAATTTTCTCTACTGCATCTACAATTTCAGAAAAAATAAATGTATGATGTATGATTAACAGGTTGCATCCGGAGACCTGGGTTTATTTAAAGCTGGAAGTGAGTAATCTGCTGAGTTACTTAGGTGTCGCTGAAGCTGCAAACATAAAGGAGTACAATCCAGTCTTCATTAAGCGAATATTTATAGGATGTTCATCATATACGAAGAATATTTATTTTGGACCAAACAACTAAATTATATTTCCTCTCTTTAAAAAGTGAAAGATCTAATGTACAGATTACTGTTTCTTTGGGACTGGTATAAGGATATTACTGCTGATCGGAAAGCTTGCATGTAGGAACAGAAAAATGATGGTATTCCTTGTGGAAGTATTGATACCGGCCCCGGCCCATGGAAAATCACAATCCAAAGAACCTGGTAAGCCTTTACTTATGGTTAACTGAATGCTTCACTCGCATCTATGGTTAACTCATAAATAGGTCATGTATTTTACTTGTCAATTTGCAGTATCGTGGTTCTCCCTTTATTTCCCGCTATTCAATTTTATTCTTGTATAACTCATGTTCTAACTGACCTATACTTGAAAAATTAGATAAATTCATTGCTGGTTGGTGAAGTTCCAGTGCAATTCGGGAGAAAAAAAGCAAGTTCCATGAAGTGTTTTTGCCTTGGTACATGCTCATATATTTAAGGATGAATCAACTTTTGGCTTGTGAGAAGGCTATCCGCTGACCATGAAATGTATCACCCGAATTCTATCAGGCTGCAACTTGTAAAGGGATATGACGCTTGTAGTTTTAAACTATACTCTGGTGCGCCGTAGTACTCGACGAGTAGATAAGTGGGAAATGCTAATCCTAAACCATGCAATTTGGAAATGCTAGCTTGTAGTCTCTGCTAATACTAGACAATGTAGCTGTTGCTAATTTCATATCTAGGACTATAGACAACATGTATAATAATTCCTTGCTATCATCTGTTTTTTTCCTTCGGTGGTTTCTATACCACTTTTGGGTCATAAATTATATACAAGTATACCTATGGTTTGAATATATATCACGATTTGAATTCCTTGCATCAATCGGAGCGATAAAGGCTCATCATAGTAACTAGAGTGGGTTGATAATACGAATAAAGATAATGGGGTATGGAGGTAGACAGGCGGATAAATACCTAGAGGTCGAGCTGATGGCAGGCACTACTTGAGGCTAAGCCTTGTCCAGCCGCGTATATACCACCATTCTTTTATGCTTGATAAAGAATGTACCACTTTATTATTACTTCCACTTAATTGTATATGAATCCCTTTTCCATTTATTTGATCTTAGGATGAAGTTTGAGAAGAAAGAAGGACACAACAACGCATGAGGTTAGTTCAATCAGATCCTAATCACAGGGGTGTAGGAGTGTGAGAAGATGGTGGGCGGGCCATAGCACTGCGTGTGATGGGGAACAATGGGAACCCACTTAGCTGAAATGGAGCATTGCATAGAAGGGTGTCAAGCGCTAGGAGGCGGTCGATGAACAAGTAAGGTATACGGTATGGAAGCCAAGCTAATCGTAAAGGGAAATTAAGCTGGGCTAGCGGCGAAGGCAAATTTCCGTCTATGTCAGGCATTGTCATTTTTTCAGCGAGGTCCCATTGTATTTGTTATTAAATAAAGAGGTTGCATTGTGACATTGAGCATAGTTGCATACCCTTCATTCATTATCCACATCATGATCGGTTGTTCCTTCACCAATGTTGATGGATGAGATCATGTTGAAATGTGTTGCCATTTCTTTACTTTTGCATCTTCGTTTTCTACACTGGGGTGAGGGGCTTAATGACGAGAGGAACCACATAAAGATGTACATCTTCCACTACATAATTCTTGTTGTGGTTTTAATTTTATCTCAGGGAGTACCTGTCCTTTTTTCTGAAGCATTGTTGTGGGAAACGATTGTTGTGGCAAACAGTCACAGTCCATTTACCATAGAAGAGTGTAGTATGTGTTTCTATGACACATATTAGAGTGTGTTGTTATTTTTCTGGATTCCATAGCAACGCACATGCATCTAACTAGTCTAATCTAACATAACACTGGACCCTATCTCTCCCCGGCAGACCAACTCCTTCTCTTCCTCCCGTCCACTTCTTTCCTCCAAGCAGCCCAGAACCGGCCCAGCCCACCTAGCTCTACCGTTTTGGCCCCCTCTTCTCTTTATTTTACGTCAAGGAGTAAGGCTGGCAATGGGTTGGGTTTGGTCGGGTCAACCTAAACTAGACCCATGCCCATCATCCTTATCGGGCACACATGTGACCCACGACCCTACCAATGGGTAAGGAATGAGACCCATGCCCAAACCCATCGGGCAACCCGATCCTATCGGGCAACCCATCGGGTACAAAATGGAGAGTTTGACGCAACCAAATATTTAGAACACATCGGCACATTGTTGGGCTGCCAGGACGAAGAGTGGTGTGTTCCCGTTCATGGCTTTGTGACTGCAAGTAGTACTAATATGCACATGTTTGGTGTCTGGATACAAGAGCTTTGTGTGTAAATGATGTATACTGTCTACATGTATAATGTATGTGTATCATAGCCCACGTACCATACAAAATAATTCAATTGTTTTAATTAGTAATATTAATCGGGTGTCCCATCGGGCAATCCGTGGGCATAGACTGATACCCATACCCGACCCACGACTAATCGGGTTGCCCATGGGTCATTTCCATGGGCGAACATCGAGACCCATACCCTACCCATTCGGGTCGGGTGCCCATGGGCAGACGTACCCATGGGTCGAAATGACATAAAGATGTACTTCTTCCACTACATAATTCTTGTCGTGGTTTTAATTTTATCTCAGGGAGTACCTGTCCTTTTTTCTGAAGCATTGTTGTGGGAAACGATTGTTGTGGCAAACAGTCACAGTCCATATACCATAGAAGAGTGTAGTATGTGTTTCTATGACACATATTAGAGTGTGTTGTTATTTTTCTGGATTCCATAGCAACGCACATGCATCTAACTAGTCTAATCTAACATAACACTGGATCCTATCTCTCCCCTGCAGACCAACTCCTTCTCTTCCTCCCGTCCCACTTCTTTCCTCCAAGCAGCCCAGAACCGGCCCAGCCCACCTAGCCCTACCGTTTTGGCCCCCTCTTCTCTTTATTTTACGTCAAGGAGAGGGAGGTCGCTGTCGTTCCTCACTTCCTCCACCGCGTCACCCCGTCATTTTGGTCACCCCACGCCAATCCAAGAGCACCAGAAGAAGCGCCTCGTCGAGTTGTACGTCCTCGTCCAAGGAATTGACCCGGAGCGCGCACGCCTCGTACTGACGTCACGGTTGTCGTTCCCTCGCTCCGGCCACCGCGCTCCGGCGAAGCTCTCGGTGAAAGTGCATGGAGCCCCCATGTGTGGTTTTGGTAATTAATGACAATCCCTATGGACTAATGTTTGCATTGAGTTATATTTGTAGGAGTTGTCCATAGGCAATTCTTGAACCATATGTTGGCTTCAAGGTTGCAATAAGAAGAAATTGATGAAGGATATCAAGTGTCAAGTATGTCTTGAAGATGAAGATGAAGTGAGCCCTCAAGCTACTTCAAGACATCAACATGATGAAGAATGAAGAAATGAAGTGCAAGTTCAAGATGAGCCATCTCGAAGAGATCCTTTGCTTGAGTCTTGCCATCCATATGGTGATCATGGATATGTGAAGATGCGCCGAAGAAGAAGCTCTCCCATGGTGGATTATGGGGGAGCAATCCACATGGTGGTCATGGTTATGTGAAGATGCGCCGAAGAAGAAGCTCTCCCATGGTGGATTATGGGGGAGCAATCCACAAGACTTCGTCAAGCAAGCACAAGCAAGAAAGGCGTTCCATCTTGTTGAGGTCAAGATCGTCGTCATCGAGCTCAAGTGGAATGCGCAAGTTTAAGGTTTGCTCTTGATAGGGTTTCTTTCTCACCGGTCTCATAGTGTTGTTGGAGACCGGTTTGTAGTTTAGTTGCCGTACTATCAAGAGGGCTCTCGAGTGAGTAACTCGATCGTATCGTTCGGAGAGAGCTCAAACCTTTGCATCCTTGCATCATCTTTCTTGGTTGTTATTTGGACCTTATCCATGTGATGTTTTAGAGCTTGTGGTTATTCTCATGACAAGCTCTAGTTCATCGAAAACGGATTTCGCATAGATCACTTGTTGCGTTTTCAAGTTTGGTTCATCATCTTTCTTGGTTGTTATTTGAATCTTATCCATGTGATGTTTTAGAGCTTGTGCTTATTCTCATGACAAGCTCTAGTTCATTGAGAATGGTTTTTGCATGGGCAACTTGTTGCATTTTCGAGATTGGAGGTTTTACCGGTATGTCTTTTTTAGATAGGTCAAACCTTTCATCATTTGTTTCTATCCTACCTTGTTGGACTATGATGGTTTCCTGCATGATCTTGTAGAGCTTGTTCCTAGCTTCAAAACAAGCCCAAGATCATCAAAATCGGAGTCCGGATGCTAAAGTTATGCCCGTTTTAGTTTTGGTGTTTCTGCAGTTTTGCCAGGCCGGATTTTTCAGAAATATCCGGGCCGGATTATCCGGGCCGGATATTTCGGAAATATCCGGCCCCCCCGAAATCGGCTAAGGACCGGAAGAAAAGCAGCTCTGGATGGGGGCCGGATTTTTGGCCGGATTTTGTCCAGGTTTTGTCCCTGAGGCCGGATAATCCGGCCCCCGGATAATCCGGCCCTTACTTAGGCCGGATTATCCGGCCCTGTTTTTGCCCAAACGGCTCGATTTTCTTGGGGGGTATAAATACCCCCCTTCTTCCTCCTTGGGCTGTGCTTCTCTCACTCTCTCTCTCCTCCATTGTTGAACTAGAGAAGCTTGCACTATCTCTCAATCCCTCCATGATTCTTGCCCCCATTTGAGGGAAAAGAGAGAGGAGATCTAGATCTACTTTTCTACCAATCAAATCCATCTCTTTGTGAGTGGAATCCTCTAGATCTTGATCTTGGTGTTCTTTGTGAATTCCTTTGTTCTTCCTCTCTTATTCCCCCAATAGCTTTTGTAGCTTTGTTGGAATTTGAGAGAGAAGGACTTGAGCATCTTTGTGGTGTTCTTGCCATTGCATTTGGTGCATCGGTTTGAGTTCTCCACGGTGATTCGTGGAGGTGAAAGCAAGGAAGTTGTTACTCTTGGGTTCTTGGAACCCTAGACGGATTCTAGGCCTTTGTGGCGATTTGTTGGGAGCCTCCAATTAAGTTGTGGATGTGTGCCCCAATCTTTGTGTAAGGCCCGGTTTCCGCCTCGAAGGAAATCCCTTAGTGGAACCGTGACCTAGGCCTTTGTGGCGAGGGTCACCGGAGATTTAGGTGAGGCGCCTTCGTGGCGTTCGGTGTGTGGTGTGAGTACCGCATCTTGGGGTGAGGCCTTTGTGGCGTTGGTGTGCATCGAGCAACCACACCTCAAGGTGAGCCTCTTGTGGCGTTCGGGAGCACTAAGCAACCGCACCTCTCCACCGGAGATTAGCACTCGCAAGAGTGTGAACTCCGGGATAAATCATCGTCTCCCGCGTGCCTCGGTTATCTCTATACCCGAGCTCTTTACTTATGCACCTTACCTTGTGATAGCCATCGTGCTTGAAGTTATATATATCTTGCTATCACATACTTGCTTGTATTGCTTAGCATAAGTTGTTGGTGCACATAGGTGAACTCTTGCTTAGAATAAGTTGTTGGTGCACATAGGTGAACCATAGTATATATGCTTTGGGCTTGACAAAGTAAACGCTAGTTTTATTCCGCATTTGTTAAGCCCATCTCGTAAAAGTTTTAAATCGCCTATTCACCCCCCCCCTCTAGGCGACATCCGTGTCCTTTCAATTGGTATCAGAGCAAGGTCTCTCATTCTTAGGCTTCACCGCCTTGAGAGTAAAGATGTCGGTTAGGGGATTAGCGCACAATAACTTGGTTATATTTGATGGCACAAATTATGATCTATGGAAAATTTATGTGCTTAATATTTTGCGGCGTATGTCTCCGGACATGGAGCGATTTCTTGGCATGGGTTTTTCTTCTCCTAAGGATCCTCAAAATTTATCTCTTGAGGAGGAGAAAAACTCTTGCCTCGATGCTCTTGCTTCTCATGTGTTTTCCATTGTTGTGAGCAATGTAGTTACTTCTTCAATCATGCCTTTTGGGAGCGCTCATGAGTTATGGACAAAAATTCAAGATAAATATGATGTGTCCAATATTATTAAGGATGATTGCATTGCTTCCACTTCCGGCCGTGATGAGTTCTCATCTTCATCCACTTCACCAAAGTGTGTCAAGACACAAGGTAATGATATGGTGAGTGGTGATGAAAATTGCAATGTTGATATTAAGCTTTCTATTGATGATTCTTCATCTCTATCTCAATGCAATGTTTCATCTACGGACTCAAACACATCTAGCACTAGAAATGATTTACATGCTTGTGTTGATAGTCCTTGCATATCATGTGTAAGTTGCTTGAATAAATCTAATGATGATATGCTTGCTTTGTCTTGTGGCCATGATAAAAATGCTTCTATTTCCTCTAGTTGTTGTGTGACTAACATTGTAGAGGAAACCAAAGATTCTATTGGTCAAGACAAGATCTTGAAAGGAGCCTCAAGTAACTCCTCATCTTTATCTCACGGTTCTCATATGTGCCTTATGGCCAAGGGTTCCACGGTATCTCCTACCCTGGAACCTCATACTTCTCGTGGTGATAAGGATGAGGATGTTTATGAAGAAGAGGATTGGGTTGTCTCTCTACGCGATAAGGGTAAGAGTGTATTCAAGATTATTTGCAAAGATAAAATTGCTAGCACTCACTTCTTTGAAATCTTGACTACCGCTATTGAGAGCCAAAAACTTATTTGGATGCATGAGAACACCATTGATAAAAAGGGTGCTCTTGAACGAGAGTATGCCGATGATGTAGCATCTTTAAAGAATGAACTTGAAGAAGAACAAACCATCAAGGAAGCTCTTGAGGAGACCTTTGCTCTAGAATTGTCTAGAGAAAAGGAAAACCATGATAGAGCTCTTGAGATGGCAAATGAACTAAAGCTAAAAAATGATAAGCTTGTGTTTGTTAATGCTAAACTCCTTGAGGATTTTGAGCAACTCAAAAGGGGTCAAGGGTCATTGAGAGTGCGCTCACCAAACTCACCGAGTCGCATGAGCAACTTAAAGCTTCTTATCTAAAAGTGCATGCCAACTTGCCTTCTCCTATTGCTATTGATAATGATGCTTGTGCTACTAACTCTACTTCTTGTGAAGCATCTACCTTGAAGGAGAATGTTGAGCTAAGGGCTCAACTTGATTTGCTAACTAGCAATTATGGGAAATTGGGAGAAATTCATGGAAAGCTTTCTAGCTCCTATGAGGATCTTCTAGCCTCTCATGATAGGCTAAAGTTAGCTCATGAGGCTATAATATCTAAGGCAACACCTTGTGAGCCTCATGTGGGTACTAGCACTACTACTCAAAATGTTATATTGCCATGTGCTAGTCCTAGTAATTCATCCACTCATAATATTGCTAAATCTTGTGATGAATTATCTTCATTGCCTTGTTGCTCTAACAATGAAGGTTCTACTTCCACTAGTACTTGTGTTGTTACTAACCATGTAGAGGAAATCAAAGAGCTCAAGGCCCAAGTCTCTTCTTTGAAGAACGACTTGGTAAAGGGTCATGAAGGGAAATGCAAACTTGATAAGATGTTAAGTGTGCAACAATCCCCCAATGACAAGAGTGGACTTGGATTCAACTCCAACAACAAGATCAAGTCCAAGAACAACAAGAAGAAGAAGGGCAAAGTACAAGTCAAAGACCCGGCCAAGATCGTTTGCTTCAAGTGCAAAATTGAAGGGCACCATGTTAGATCTTGCCCTTTGAAGAAGAAGCAAAAAGGGAAGCGGCCTCAAGCTCAAACTCATATTCAACCTCAAGTTGAAGAAATGCCACTTCCCAAGAAGAATCAAGCCAATGCTCCCATTGTGGAGAAATCTAGTGAGAAGAAGGAGAAGAAAAGAACTTGCTACATATGCCGTGAGAAGGGTCACATCTCCTCCTTTTGCACTATTGGTACCTCATCCAACTCTATCACCATTGATGATGTTTATTCTCTTCGTAAGGATGAGGGTGGCAATGTGTTTGCCAAATTTGTTGGTGCTCAAAGTGGTGTCAAGAAAAGAACCATTTGGGTTGCCAGGCCTATTGTGACTAACCTCTTAGGACCCAACTTAGTTGGGGACCAACAATCCAAAACTTGATCAATAGGTGCTTGTTGGAGGGCATTGGAGACTTGGCTACATCATGAAGAGTTAAGGGATCTTCATCATTTATACTATCTCAAGCCAAGTCTTTTGGTTATCTTACTTCTATCATACACCCAATGTTCCTCCTTGCGGTAACATGTGCTCAACTCATTTATATTGAAAGTTACTCGCCCCTTTGCATGTGTTAGTTTTGTTCCTAACATGTGTTTGTATATGTTGTGCATCCTACGTGTTTTTCTTGAGAAATCAAGGCTATGTATGTTAGGTTGCACACCATGTATTTGTGCTTGTGTTGGAGCCTCTTTGCATCTTGTTGTATCTTATATGGCTCTTATGAGAGATTATTGGACTATAACATTTTGGGGGAGTGATATGCCTTTAGGAATTTCACAATCCTAACAATGTGTGTACATGAGGAATATCACTTAGAATTGATATTGCAAGATTATCTAGTCTCTATGTGGTATGTCATCTTCATGAGAAATTCAAATTCTAATGTTCATTAATATCTCTAGTTGGATCTTATTTGCCTCTTGTGAAAATAAATTCCTTATCACATTATGGGGGAGTAATAAGCTTTGTGCATATTACAAGCCTAGGAAATGTGAACATTTGAGGTTGTGTCACATAGAATTGATATTGTAGATTATCTCTCCTATGTGGCATGTTTGCTCAAACAAGCTCCAATTTGCTTAAATGGCTTCATTGCTAATATCTTTGTGGATCTTATTTGTGTAAGTTTTTCTTGGCATGGTTTTTCACAACGTGTCCCTCAATACATTTTTGGAAAACCATGTGCTTCAAGTCATACTATTAATTGCTTTGCATGTTGGTATGAATACTATTAATTGCTTTGCATGTTGGTATGAATACTATTAATTGCTTTGCATGTTGGTATGAATACTATTAATTGCCTTGCATGTTGGTATGACTAAATGAAGCTATCAAGAAACTTTCTTTGCATGATGGTTAACTCTTATCTTTTACCATATGCTTTGTTCGTTGTAAATATGATCTTATGTATACTTACAAACTACCACCGAAATATTTCCTAATACCTCTTGTCCTAGGACAATTGGTAATCAATTATGAGGTAGATATTTATTGATCATATCTACATTGGCTCTTGTGTTTAAATTGCCTTATTTATTGCCATGAATTTGTTGTGCTTTGACTCCCATGTGTTCTTTTTTCTATTCAAACTTTCTTAGCTTTTTTTTTGTAGATATAGGTAGTGTGATGATCCTAGTTGTGTGCATTTTGTATCCATATTCTAAATCCTAGATAATGCACTAATCTTGGGGGAGCTCTCCTATATTTGTTATATAAACTTCTCTTGATCTTTATCAAAAATTTGGTTTTGGGAGTCATAAATTTTCTTTTTGGTACTGTGTGCCATCATAAAAAGTGTCGAGGGTTTGGTTTATTTGTTGGAACCTTGCTCTCTTGGGAGTTGGTTATCTCATTCCTTTGTGCTTAGGTTTAATTAGCTTCTTATAATGAGATAAGTCTTTGGAGTCAATCTTGTGTTGATTTGATTCTTTGATATAATTTGGACAACCATTGTCTCTTGGTTTATTTGGTGTTTTGTCCAAATTGTATCTTCCTTTGGTTCTTGAAAGTATTGTGCATGCATATTTAATATATGTATATCTTATGGCATGTGTCACTTTCTTTGATCCAATATATAGGGTAAACTCCATCAAATCCTAATTTGACTAAGATGTGCATGAAATTCAATTTCATATCTATATGCACATAGAATTGTGGAGTTTGTCCTATATGTTGTAGTGTGTCTAACTACTTCGGACCCAATTAGTTTGGGGACCATTTTGTACTTACCTTTGTGTTAGGTACAATGGATATGCATTGAATGCTTGTCTCACTCTTGGAAAGAAGTGGTGACTCAATGGTAACGTGAGGCAAGCTAGGATGATCAACGAACACATATCTACTACATCCACACCAATGCTATCTTGGTAACAAGTATCTTCTCATGCATACTTTTCTTGTATCCAACCTTATGGTTGCATCTTGGCATGAATCTCTTGATTTGCAAATGTTGTGCTTCTTGCAAAAGTCTTAATGAAACCTCTTTATTGTGAATGTGAGTAATTTGAGATGAGTGCATTTGTTGGGAAGTATTTTAAATCATGCTCATGATTCATCCATCCCAACTATGCCTATCTAGCAATTTTGTTGCATATCAATTCCTCAAGGCTCTCACATGTGCAATATAGATGAAAGTGCAAATTTAGTTACTTCTTTTGGTATCCCCGTTTGTGATACTTGTTGCCTTTCTCAAATGCATCCCAACTATCTTCTATCCCTTGTTGATATTTGTGATGTATTTTAGTTGTTTGTGGTTGAAGTTCATGAATGTACAATAAGATAAAATTGAGCCTTTGGCCATGCTATTAAGCAAAAATTCTTATTGGTATATTGCATGACTTCGTCTTGAATATCATACTATTTTTTCTTGCGTATCTATTTTGTGTGTGCATGTTTCTTTGTGGATAAATATCTTTGTGATATTGCCCACTTAGAGAAACTTATACACATAAGAGATGATACATCTCCTTTTGATATCTTTTTTATTTGTTGCATGTTGATTGGTCATGCTAAGAAATATAATTCATTGAAGACTATGATGATGCTTTTTGCTCATCCATATAATAGTCTTATAATATGCTTTATCATGCCTTTGACATATCTTCTTGGTTGAGCCTTTTATTATGGTGCCTCTTACTTTTTGCTCAACTATTTGTTTGTTGCAAGTGTTAAGCTTATTTCTCTATCTATGATCTATTCCAAATGTTTGTGTTTTAAATGGTAATGAGGGAGTGAGGATTCCATGTTATGCATATTGTATTCAAATACAACATTTTAATTTATGCATGTACCTTGGGGAGCTTCCTCATTTGATTTAGAGCACTATCTTGTGGTGATCATTAGAGTTTGATTCACTTGGTATCTTTTGTTTTTGAATGATATTATGGGAGTGATGATTCCATGTTTGTGCACTTTATACTCCAATGCAAATTGTCTAGTTTTGTGCACAAACCTTGGGGAGCTTCCTCATATTATTTAGAGCAATCTTCTTGATCTTATCATAATATCTATCTTTCTTTTGGTATCCTCTTTGTGATTCATTTGGTTGCTTGCTTCATTTGTTGAAGCTTCTTGACTTTGTTATCTTTTTGCAATCTTTGATCCTATCTATAGTGTGATTCCTTCCGAATATTCGCCATTGGATATGTGCATTTGATTCCACTCAAATTATGAGAAATGCACACGCTATGGAGGAACTCTCACTATATTGGCCTTCTAAATTTTTCACCCATTTCGGCAATTGGTGCCAATGGGGAGAAGTTTGGAGGGTTTAAGGGAATTTGGTTATGTCTTTGCTTTGTGCTTAAGCATGTGCTTTTATTGCATTGCATCTTGTTGCTTTGCATAGTTGAATATTTAGAGGAAACTCCACTAGGCTTTGAATGCCAATATATGCAATGAAAGTCAAGATCATTCACACATGCATATATTATGGGGGAGTTTGCTCTATATATTCAACTTATTTGTTACTTCAATTCCTTATATAAACCCTCTCAAAGAGATTGTCATCAATTACCAAAATGGGGGAGATTGAAAGTGCATGGAGCCCCCATGTGTGGTTTTGGTAATTAATGACAATCCCTATGGACTAATGTTTGCATTGAGTTATATTTGTAGGAGTTGTCCATAGGCAATTCTTGAACCATATGTTGGCTTCAAGGTTGCAATAAGAAGAAATTGATGAAGGATATCAAGTGTCAAGTATGTCTTGAAGATGAAGATGAAGTGAGCCCTCAAGCTACTTCAAGACATCAACATGATGAAGAATGAAGAAATGAAGTGCAAGTTCAAGATGAGCCATCTCGAAGAGATCCTTTGCTTGAGTCTTGCCATCCATATGGTGATCATGGATATGTGAAGATGCGCCGAAGAAGAAGCTCTCCCATGGTGGATTATGGGGGAGCAATCCACATGGTGGTCATGGTTATGTGAAGATGCGCCGAAGAAGAAGCTCTCCCATGGTGGATTATGGGGGAGCAATCCACAAGACTTCGTCAAGCAAGCACAAGCAAGAAAGGCGTTCCATCTTGTTGAGGTCAAGATCGTCGTCATCGAGCTCAAGTGGAATGCGCAAGTTTAAGGTTTGCTCTTGATAGGGTTTCTTTCTCACCGGTCTCATAGTGTTGTTGGAGACCGGTTTGTAGTTTAGTTGCCGTACTATCAAGAGGGCTCTCGAGTGAGTAACTCGATCGTATCGTTCGGAGAGAGCTCAAACCTTTGCATCCTTGCATCATCTTTCTTGGTTGTTATTTGGACCTTATCCATGTGATGTTTTAGAGCTTGTGGTTATTCTCATGACAAGCTCTAGTTCATCGAAAACGGATTTCGCATAGATCACTTGTTGCGTTTTCAAGTTTGGTTCATCATCTTTCTTGGTTGTTATTTGAATCTTATCCATGTGATGTTTTAGAGCTTGTGCTTATTCTCATGACAAGCTCTAGTTCATTGAGAATGGTTTTTGCATGGGCAACTTGTTGCATTTTCGAGATTGGAGGTTTTACCGGTATGTCTTTTTTAGATAGGTCAAACCTTTCATCATTTGTTTCTATCCTACCTTGTTGGACTATGATGGTTTCCTGCATGATCTTGTAGAGCTTGTTCCTAGCTTCAAAACAAGCCCAAGATCATCAAAATCGAGTCCGGATGCTAAAGTTATGCCCGTTTTAGTTTTGGTGTTTCTGCAGTTTTGCCAGGCCGGATTTTTCAGAAATATCCGGGCCGGATTATCCGGGCCGGATATTTCGGAAATATCCGGCCCCCCCGAAATCGGCTAAGGACCGGAAGAAAAGCAGCTCTGGATGGGGGCCGGATTTTTGGCCGGATTTTGTCCAGGTTTTGTCCCTGAGGCCGGATAATCCGGCCCCCGGATAATCCGGCCCTTACTTAGGCCGGATTATCCGGCCCTGTTTTTGCCCAAACGGCTCGATTTTCTTGGGGGTATAAATACCCCCTTCTTCCTCCTTGGGCTGTGCTTCTCTCACTCTCTCTCTCCTCCATTGTTGAACTAGAGAAGCTTGCACTATCTCTCAATCCCTCCATGATTCTTGCCCCCATTTGAGGGAAAAGAGAGAGGAGATCTAGATCTACTTTTCTACCAATCAAATCCATCTCTTTGTGAGTGGAATCCTCTAGATCTTGATCTTGGTGTTCTTTGTGAATTCCTTTGTTCTTCCTCTCTTATTCCCCCAATAGCTTTTGTAGCTTTGTTGGAATTTGAGAGAGAAGGACTTGAGCATCTTTGTGGTGTTCTTGCCATTGCATTTGGTGCATCGGTTTGAGTTCTCCACGGTGATTCGTGGAGGTGAAAGCAAGGAAGTTGTTACTCTTGGGTTCTTGGAACCCTAGACGGATTCTAGGCCTTTGTGGCGATTTGTTGGGAGCCTCCAATTAAGTTGTGGATGTGTGCCCCAATCTTTGTGTAAGGCCCGGTTTCCGCCTCGAAGGAAATCCCTTAGTGGAACCGTGACCTAGGCCTTTGTGGCGAGGGTCACCGGAGATTTAGGTGAGGCGCCTTCGTGGCGTTCGGTGTGTGGTGTGAGTACCGCATCTTGGGGTGAGGCCTTTGTGGCGTTGGTGTGCATCGAGCAACCACACCTCAAGGTGAGCCTCTTGTGGCGTTCGGGAGCACTAAGCAACCGCACCTCTCCACCGGAGATTAGCACTCGCAAGAGTGTGAACTCCGGGATAAATCATCGTCTCCCGCGTGCCTCGGTTATCTCTATACCCGAGCTCTTTACTTATGCACCTTACCTTGTGATAGCCATCGTGCTTGAAGTTATATATATCTTGCTATCACATACTTGCTTGTATTGCTTAGCATAAGTTGTTGGTGCACATAGGTGAACTCTTGCTTAGAATAAGTTGTTGGTGCACATAGGTGAACCATAGTATATATGCTTTGGGCTTGACAAAGTAAACGCTAGTTTTATTCCGCATTTGTTAAGCCCATCTCGTAAAAGTTTTAAATCGCCTATTCACCCCCCCCCCCTCTAGGCGACATCCGTGTCCTTTCACTCGGCCGTTCGGGTTTTCCTCCGCCCCGAATGAGAGCATCTAAGGTGTTATGGTGATATCCTTTATCACCCAAACCTTGTCCTCATCTCTCTCTCTCTCTCTCTCTCTCTCTCTCTCTCTCTCTCTCTCTCTCTCTTGTTTGCTCTGCCGGTGTTGACCGTCGTGTCCCCTCAGCATATGCTCATCCTCGGCGGGTTCCGTTATTGCTCCGAACCAGGCACAGCCCGTTCCTGGTTCCCCGCGCAACGGCGCGTCCTCCACATCAATTCGAGCGTCCCGGAGCACCCTCCGTCGACAAAGGCAAGCTCGACTTGGAGCTTCTCCGCGTAGGACACCGCATGCCGACTTCCTTCCCCGGTCAACTCCATCGACCCTGGGCTCATCCCCTTCAATGCCAGTGCCTCCCAGTGACCTACTGCTTTCGATTCTCTTTTTTCCATTCTCGTTTCTTCCAGAACCGCGGCCGAATTTTGGTCAGCGGAGATCAACTCCGTGGACGGTTTTTGTTTAGAGATGGATCATGAGATCAAACAAATGTTCCAACTGATTGTCTATTCCATCGATGATCAACGTATTAATACAAGGTGAGCGGACACGAGTTAACGGACGCATCCGGTCGGTGGGGGTTGGGAGCGTGGAAACATGATGAAGAAAACACACGCATCAGTTCTCATAGAGCAACAGTGTCCCTACTTTTAAGCAGAGGATTAACCTCTTATTTATCTAATAAATAATTCCGAACACTCCCCCTAATCCTTGCTTGTCCTTGTGATCAATCATCCTGGGAATAGCCTCTTCCAAAACCCTGTGGGAAAAATAGAAGAAAGAATACCATATGCCATGAAAACTCCTTCTGAAAACCCTGTGGGGAAAATAAGGAGAAAATGACATATGCCGTCCATGCTTGTACTCATATTGCCTCATTAAAAACCTTACATGAGATTTTTTTTAGGAAAACTCACAAAGGAAAAGAGTGCAACATCGAAGATCTGATGATCTTCAACAGGTTATAACTGGGGAGATTTCTCCCCGGGAATCTTGCAAGTCACGAAGCCTCCTCATACCAATTCCATGTACATATTTATGAAATAATGAACTTGGTAGGGACTTGGTAAACAAATCAGCGAGGTTATCACATGACTTCGTTTGCAAAATCTTTATTTCACCTCCTTTTTGTAGCTCGTGGGGGAAAAATACTTAGGAGCGATATGCTTTGTAATATTGCTCTTAACATAACATGTCTGCATCAGTACAATACAAGCAGCATTATCTTCATAGATAATGGTGGGCAATTCCAGTGAACTAATCCCACTTGAACCTTGGACAAAGTTCATCATTCTGCGAAGCCATACACATTCCCGTGATGCTTCATACAAAGCGATTATTTCAGAATGATTCGTGGACGTAGCCACCAAACTTTTCTTTGTCAACTTCCAAGAGAAGGTTGTACCTCCATGTAAGAAGACAAATCTAGTCCGTGATCCGACATTATGGGGATTTGATAAGTATCCAGCATCACAATACCCCACCATGGTCCTCTCTTGATTTTTTCAATAGAACAAACCAAAATCTTTGGTACCCTAAAGATATCATAGAATATTCTTCACACCAACCCAATGCCTTTTTGTTGGAGATGCGCTGTATCTGGCCAACAGGTTTACTGCAAACGATATATCAGGTCTCGTGCATTTTGCTAGATACATTAGTGCTTCAGTTGCACTAAGATATGGGAACTCTGGACCCAATATCTCCTCATCATCATCCTTAGGTCTAAAAGGGTCTTTGTCTCTTTTCAAGAGACCTAACAACCATAGGTGTCTTGGACGGGTATGCTTTATCCATATTAAATTTCTCCAATATCTTTTGGATATAAGCACACTGATGAACCAATATATTCCAGAAGAAATATGTTCAAGTTGCAAACCGAAACAAAACTTGGTTTTACCCAAATCTTTCATCTCAAATTCCGTCTTCAGGTGATTACTAGCCTCATGTATCTCTTGTGTAGTACCAATGATATCCAAATCATCCACATACACAGAGATTATACAAAATTCATCAATCGATTTCTTGATGAATACACTTGGGCAATCACTGTTATTCAAGTATCCTTTTTGCAAAAGGAACTCGCTTAGTCAATTGTACCACATTCTGCCTGACTGTTTCAAGCCGTATAACGAATTCTGTAGCTATCTATCTATAATACATTTTGCGGTCAGCCTTCAGATTCGGAATCTTCATTCCCTCGGAAACTTTCATGTAGATATCTATATCCAGGGACCCATATAAATATGCGGTCACCACATCCATCAATTGGATATACAAATTCATTTGCATCGCTAGAGATATCAAGTATCGGAACGTGATTCCACTCATCACAGGAGAATATATTTCATCGTAATCGATGTCAGGTTTCTGTGTAAAACCTTGTGCTACAAGCCTCGCTTTATATCTCACCAACCTCATTATTTTCGTTCCTCTTTCGAACAAAAACTCATTTCTCCCCAACGGGGGAAACGTGATGCAGAGTAGGTATTACTGCAATAAATACCCCTCTCTTGGTAAGCGAGCGCAATTCATCCTCAATTGTAGCCATCCATTTGAACCAGTCCGAGCGTTTCATACACTCTGCCATGGTCTTAGGTTCATGGTCCAATGCTAGTTCATTTGCAAATTTTGAGGAGAAAAATATGTAGACATTTGTAGACTTTCTGTCGAATGATTCTCCTGTTTCAACATAGTTTATGGAAATCTCTTCAATACCTTCAGATTCATCGACGACAGAATTGAGGTGTTCCGATATCCCAACACCAATATTTGTGTGTGCACTTGTGCTGTGCCCTGGATGATGAACATCCTTCAAGTGTCTTACTTCAACACTAGGTTGAACGCCAACTCGTGGTTGACCTACATTTACTGTTTGAGCGGTCCTCGTGTCCCGCGGACGCTTCTTAGAGGCCTTGTCTTTTTTGTCCAGATTTCTCCCCCTCTTGGGCGGTTGAGTGATCTTAGGTATCTCAACTCTCTCTGGGACATTCATAGCGGGAACATAGGATTTAGTAATACCTTTGTAATCAGTAAATGCATATGATAGATTATTTGCAATATTTTGCAAATAACTTCCAGTTTAGATTCATTAGTACGTGGATCCATAGATTGGATGCCTTCAAAATTCCAATCTATCTCCCGGCATTTGTGGTTATGTTCTCCCCCTAATGCCGGGAAATTATCCTCATCGAAGATACAATCAGCGTACCAGGCTGTAAAGAGATCCCCTGTTAGGAGCTCCAGGTACTTTATAATCGACGGAGAATTGTACCCCACATAGATACCCATCTTTCTATGTGGCCCCATCGATGTACGCTGAGGTGGTGATATCGGTACGTACACAGCGCAACCAAATCTTCAGAGGTGGGAAATACTTGGTTGATTACCACGTACTAACTGCAACGGGGAGGCCGTATGATATGTAGTTGGTCGAATTTGCATCAATTTCGTGGCATGTAACACCGCATGACCCCAACATGAAGTTGGGAGATTAAAATTCTGTAGGAGTGGTCTTGCTATCAACTTTATCCTCTTGATAAGTGATTCCACGATACCATTTTGTGTGTGTACATATGGTACAGAATGCTCCACAGTTATGCCCAAAGCTAGGCAGTAATCATTGAATGCTCATGAACTAAATTCAGCAGCATTATCCATTATGATGGATTTTATCCTGTGTTCAGGATGGTTAGCTCTCAGTTTTATAATCTGAGTGATCATCTTTGCAAAAGCATAGTTCATTGTCGATATGAGACACACACTAGACCATCTTCTAGATGCATCAATGAGCACCATAAAGTATCTCATTTGACACTACAAGAAAAGTTCTGATAGACAACGTCCCAAAATCGTCCGCTAAGGGGTATTTTTCGTCGCCTATGGGCCTAACCCGACGATATGGGTTCTGTTGTCGAAATTGCGTCAGGCAAAGTCCTACGACGATTTTTTCGGTCCGTCGCGCTTGGGCGCCCTTCCGCCACGGAAAATCGGACCGTTGCAGAAGTGTTTCCGGGATCCCGTTGACTGCTGACGTCATGCAAACTGCCACGTGGCAGACGCCGTTAACCGGCTGAAACGCCGTGGAAGATAGTAGGCCCACACGAGGCCTGCCACGTCTTAAGCGGGCCGGCCCATTAAGTTTGCGGGCCGAGCCAGCTGACTTAGTTTGACCGGTCAACTATATAGCTGGGCTGGTCCATTAGTTACGTGGGCAGGGCCTAACCTCTAAGGTTGACTGGTCAAAAACTTTAATGGGCTGGCCCACTAAGCATGTGGGCCGGGCCGCATGCACTCGTTCGACTGGTCAACAGGCAAAAGGGCCGGCCCACAAGACATGTGGGACCCACTTTCCTGTTATCGGGCCGGCCCATTTACAAAGTGGGGTCCACCTTAAAGCAAGTGGGCCGGCCCAATTAGCATGTGGGTCCCACTTTCCTGCTATCGGGCCGGCCCATTTTGTACGTGGGGTCCACAATAGATCAAATGGGCTGGCCCAACAAGCCAGTGGGCCGGGCCAAAAACACAGGTGGGTCCCGCTTTCCTGTTAAAGGCCCGGCCCATTTAGTATGTGGGGTCCACCATACAGTAAGTGGGCCAGCCCAAGAAGATAGTGGGCCGGGCCAAAAACACAGGTGGGTTCGACTTTTCTTTTAAAGGGCCGGCCCATTTAGTATGTGGGGTCCACCATATAGCAAGTGGGCTGGCCCAACAAGAAAAGTGGGCCGGGCCAAAAACATAGGTGGGTCCCACTTTCCTGTTAAAGGGCCGGCCCATTTAGTACGTGGGGTCCACCGTATAGCAAGTGGGCCGGCCCAACAAGATAGTGGGCCGGGCCAAAAACACAGGTGGGTCCCACTTTCCTGTTAAAGGGTCGGTCCATTTAGTATGTGGGGTCCACCATATAGCAAGTGGGCCGGCCCAACAAGATAGTGGGCCGGCCAAAAACGCAGGTGGGTCCCACTTTCCTGTTAAAGGGCCAGCCCATTTAGTGTGTGGGGTCCACCATATAGCAAGTGGGCCGGCCCAAAAAGATAGTGGGCCGGGCCAAAAACACAGGTGGGTCCCACTTTCCTGTTAAAGGGCCGGCCCATTTAGTGTGTGGGGTCCACCACAAAAGCTTTTGGGCTGGCCCAGCAAGTTAGTGGGCCGGCCCAATTAGTATGTGGGGTCCACGGTAAATCAGGTGGGCTGGCCCGACGAGTTAGCGGGCCGGCCCAATAAGTTTGTGGGGCCCACTTTTCTGTTACTAGGCCGGCCCAGTAGTGGGTGGGGTCCACCTTAAAGCAAGTGGGCTGGCCCAATAAGTAAGTGGGACAGCCCGTTTAGTTGGTGTTTATATGCCGGCATAATAGGCGATTTAGGATTTTGCGAGCCGGAACATATGTGATTTCGCTTAATTGGGCCGTTTAAGTGATGGGAATTTGTGATTTAGATACTGAGAATATTTACGCAGCACATGATTTCTGTCGGATAGCCTCACTTACCACAAGCACCAAAGAAAAAATGCGCGAAAGAACTATAAAAACTAACTAAATATTACATCAGCTGCAAGGCTTTGAAAAAATATTACAGAACCCAGAGAAATTGAATGGTAATTAAACCTAGCAATACAATGAAGCGATCCGGCAATATTTTAAGTTGTCCATGCAGCACCTATATCTGAAACAAAGACATTACAAGTTAAGACAGCAACAATGGAAAGGCAAAGAAACTACAATATTGTTTGCCAAAGAATTTGGAACTCATCATTTCGTCGTTATAACAAGATCGTTGTAATGCGCACAATAAGCAAACAAAGAGTGCATGCCGCATACCAACATCCAATATAACAGAGCATGTTAGAATGAAACAGCAGACTTACTACTGTCGAGTCCCATGCAAACCAACATGTTCAGGGAGTACAAAATTGGCATGAACAACATAGTAGCAGGCTATAAATTTTGTAACAACGACTGAGCAAGATGAAGTTATGATGGCTACATCTACAGAGCAGGGAATGTATACCAAAAATAGAAGTTACGATGGCAAAAGCTAAAGAGGAGGGAATGTGAACCAACATGTGCCAAGTGCAATTACTTCATTTTGGCCGTGAACTAAATAATACTCCTGAACTTATAGTGAAGGGGATGCAAATCAAGATGTTTCGGGATATGAACTTGTAATGATTAACACATAGAGGATAGTTAATGCTGGAGCTTAGGATGGACCAGATAAAGAATATAGTGGGATCACCTGTGAACTTGTATAAGAGGGAATGCAAACCAATATGTTCAGCATTCCATATGTGAGCGTCATGCCAAGTCAGAGAAACAAGTCAATAATGCAGCTTTTGAAGAACAAGATGGCACACAAAATTATTATCTAGTAGTATGACAAGTTTATTTGTACTACAGGCTAGATAGCAGAGTGATAGCATGCCAAACTAAGTCCTTACTTTGTTAGCTTACAATGAACTAGATACAAAACAATGGCATCACCTGTAGTACAGGGAATGCAAGCCAACATGTTCATGGAGTAAAAAATTGGCACAAACAACATAGTAGCAGGCCATAATTTTTGTAACAACGACTGAGCAAGATAAAGTTATGATGGCTAGATCTACAGAGCAGGAAATGTAAACCAAATATAGAAGTTACGATGCCAAAAGCTATAGAGCAAGGAATGCGAACCAACATGTGCAATTACTTAAAATTGGCCATGAACTAAATAATAGCAGGATGTTACTATAATAGCTAGGAATAAAACAGATAGGAGTTATAATGGCATCACTCATAAACTTGTAGATAAGGGAAACAAATCAATTTGTTTCGGGATATAAAGTTGTAATGAGCAACACATATAGGATAGTTAATGCTACGGCTTAGGATGGACCAGAAACGGAATATAGTGGGATCACCTGTGAACTTGTAGAAGAGGGAATGCACACCAATATGTTCACCATTCTATATGTGAGCGCCATGCGAATTAAGAGAAACAAGTTAATATTGCAGCTTTCGAAGAATCAGATGGCAGACAAAATTATGATGGAAGTAGCTGCTGTGACGAGTTCAAATAAATTTGTACTGCAGGATGGCAGAGCGATAACATGCAGGAACTAATAGCAGGCAGTTACTTTGTTAGCTTACGATGAAGTAGATAGAAATAACAATGGCATCACCTGTAGTACAGGGAATGCAAACCAACATGTTCAGGGAAAACAATATTGGCATGAACAAAATAGTAGCAGCCTATAATTTTTTTAACAACGACTGAGCAAGATAGAAGTTATGATGGCTACATCTACAGAGCAGGGAATGCATACCAAAATGTTCAATCTCTTAAAGTTAGCAATGAACTATAAAATAGCAAGGTGTTACGGTCATAGCTAGGAATGAACTAAAAGAGCTTCAAACAAACAAGTATCTGAACCCAGAACATGGCGCTAAAACAAGGGACTTACATTAGGAGAAGCACTCTGTGGGAGTCACAGCAGATCTTCCTGGGGTTGATAGATCCGGTGATGAAGTACGCTACATGTTCTACTTGGGGTTGGAGAGACGGCCATTACAATTCATGGTTACTCATCTCATCTGCAAAAACGTAACGGCGCGTTGTTAGCACAAACAGGTTCCCCCAAGATTAAACAATAACTTGCAGGCAAGCAATAGAAAAGAGACAGTAGAAGAGTTTAGATCATGCACGGCACCGGTGAAGCAGATCTGGTTCATGCACAGCGGTGTCGGTGAGCAAGATCCGATGCGGTGGACGACGGATCCGGCGAAGCGGCTCCGGTGGGGTGGACGATACCGCAGCTGAAGCGACTGCGGTAGACTGCTGGATGAGCATATGGTTTCGAGGTTCGGCGGGGATGATCCGGTCCGGTGGATGACGGCGTCGATGAAGCGGCTCCGGCAGGCAGCCGGATGACGAGGATCGCGAGGCCTCGGGTAGGCCAGGGAAGTCCGGCGGGGATGTTCCGGTGCGGTGGTCGTGGAGGTGGGAGAGAGAGTGACTTGGGAAGTTCCGGTGGGTGTGGTCTCAAAGGAGAGACTGAGGGAAATGAATTTTTTTTCGGTTAGTTTCCGGGGCTAGGGAGGTGGTGATCGAAACAAATGACGGGTAGACCCCCCACCAATCGACTTATACATGGACATTGTTGTCATCTTTACGAGGGTAGAATGGGAAGTTAGAAGCGTGTGAAATATTTGTATTTTTCGGGCGGGAAGTTTTGCCTCTGGAATGAGATTTCAAATTTGGCTACAGTGCAAGTAATACAAAAATATGAGACCGTACTAGTACGACCAAATGTCACATCAAGTCATCATCACGTTGAAAATTAGCATCATTAAAAAGTGCTTTTCAATACGAATCCAACGATACTAATTACATACGGAGTATAATATAATCAAGATTGTGTTGTTCAATTTATATTGTCAAAGTTCATCTTGGAATACGCGTGGGCCTTATTCCTTGGGACGGAGGTAGTACTTACCACTATGACTAGTCTAATATAAAAATGGTAGACCATGTGAGTAGCTCTGCTCAGGCATTTATTCCCAGCGGTCATATCAAGCCATTATCACAAACAAAATCAGTTACTCCCATGTCCTCCGAACTGCAATTCAAAAATGCCTCTGAAATATTTCGGAGTTAATTGGCTAGTGGTTTTGCAGCTCAACTGATTTTGAGTTTGAGTGTGGCTACAGTCGAAGCTATATCTGTATCTGTCCATCTATATCTATATCTGTCCACCTATCCACTATATATAAAAAAAATCTCAGTTTTTGAAATCAGATAAGCCATCACCATGATGCACAAGCAATTATTGGCCGTTGGCACATCAGTTCTCCAACGCTTGATCCAACGGTCAAAGTTCCCTTTTTAAGAGAACGGTCAAAATTCATTTGATTCGCTCGGGAACTGCGCGCGCCAAAACGAGTCTCACGAAGATGTTTCTAGGGTGTGTTCGGTTTGGGGATAGGTACGGAATGGAACCGTTCCGCACTCAGAGCCCGTTTCGTTCGGTTGCAACCTAGAATAGAATGATGTGGTTTCTCCAAATGGAATATTCCCTCTAGATCCGGAATGAAGTGGTTCCTCCGATTCGGCCGGACGAGGTGGAACGGGTGACTGTCACACGCTGATTAATTAAGTTTAGCAATAATTAACCAAGTTTAGCACTACTTAATCAAGTTTAGCAAATAATTAATCGAGTTTAGAATAATTAATCGGGTGACAATCTCACTCATTCCATTCCATTCTCATCCCATTCCAAAACCGAACACAGGGATGGAACCGTTCTGTGACAATTTTTTGGTCCAAACCGAACACAGGGATGAAACGGTTCCGTGCCAGTGGAATGGAATGGTTCCATTCCATTCCACCCCATCCCCAAACTGAACACACTACTAGAGTTCTCACGGACTGATACGTCTCTGACGTATCGATAATTTCTTATGTTCCATGCTTGTTTTATGACAATACCTACATGTTTTGTTCGCACTTTATGATGATTTTATGCGTTTTCCGGAAATAACCTATTGACGAGATGCCGAAGTGCCAGTTCCTGTTTTCTGCTGTTTTTGGTTTCAGAAATCCTAGTAAGGAAATATTCTCGGAATTGGACGAAATCAACGCCCAGCATCTTAGAATCACGCGAAGCTTCCAGAACTCCCGAGAGCCACCAGAGGAGGGCCCTGTGGGCCCCAGATGATAGGCCGGCGCGGCCAGGGGGTGGGCCGCGCCCCCCTACTGTGTCGCCGCCTCGTCGACCTTCCGACTCCGCTTCTTCGCCTATTTAAAGGTCCCTGACCTAAATCTTCGAGACGAAAAAAAGCCACGGTACGAGAAACCTTCCAGAGCCGCCGCCATCGCGAAGCCAAGATCTGGGGGACAGGAGTCTCTGTTCCGGCACGCCGCCGGGACGGGGAAGTGCCCCCGGAAGGCTTCTCCATCGACACCGCTGCCATCTCCACCGCCATCTTCATCACCGCTGCTGTCTCCCATGAGGAGGGAGTAGTTCTCCCTCGAGGCTAAGGGCTGTACCGGTAGCTATGTGGTTCATATCTCTCTCCTATGTACTTCAATACAATGATCTCATGAGCTGCCTTACATGATTAAGATTCATATGAGTTTTGTATCACTATTCATCTATGTGCTACTCTAGTGATGTTATTAAAGTACTCTATTCCTCCTGCACGGTGTAATGGTGATAGTGTGTGCATCGTGTAGTACTTGGCGTAGGTTATGATTGTAATCTCTTGTAGATTATGAAGTTAATTATTGCTATGATAGTATTGATGTGATCTATGCCTCCTTCATAGTGTGATGGTGACAGTGTGCATGCTATGTTAGTACTTGGTGTAGTTGTGTTGATCTATCATGCACTCTAAGGTTATTTAAACATGAATATCGAATATTGTGGAGCTTGTTAACTCCGGCATTGAGGGTTCGTGTAATCCTACACAATTAGTGGTGTTCATTATCCAACAACAGAGTGTAGAGTATAGCATTTATCTATTTTGTTATGTGATCAATGTTGAGAGTGTCCACTAGTGAAAGTATAATCTCTAGGCCTTGTTCCTAAATACTGCAATCATCGCTTGTTTACTGTTCTACTGCATCTGTACCGCCTGCAATATTACCACCATCAACTACATGCCAGTTGTAGCATCAAGCTATTTTCTGGTGCCGTTACTACTGCTCATATATATTCATACCACCTGTATTTCACTATCTCTTCGCCGAACTAGTGCACCTATACATCTGACAAGTGTATTAGGTGTGTTGGGGACACAAGAGACTTCTTGCTTTGTGGTTGCAGGGTTGCATGAGAGGGATATCTTTGACCTCTTCCTCCCTGAGTTCGATAAACCTTGGGTGATCCACTTAAGGGAAACTTGCTGCTGTTCTACAAACCTCTGCTCTTGGAGGCCCAACACTGTCTACAAGAATAGAAGCACCCGTAGACATCAAGCACTTTTCTGGCACCGTTGCCGGGGAGGAAAGATAAAAGGTACTCACACTCCGGATCTCGGCTACTAAGCTATTTTCCGGCGCCGTTGTAAGTACTCGAAGCTATTTCCTTTAGATCCTGCAATTGCATCTCTTAGTTTCTTGTTTTACACTAGTTTGGCATAATGGAAAGCAACATGGAGCTTTTTAATCTATTTCCTGAGTTAAGACATAAATGGTGTGTTGCAAAAATTGAAAAACCTATGGAACCTTATTTGCATGCTGGTAGCAATATTAGTATGAACACTTTGAACACCATTGTTGCTAATGATATGGAAAATTCTAAGCTTGGGGAAGCTGGTTTTGATGAGCATGATATTTTTAGTCCCCCAAGCATTGAGGAGAAAATTTACTTTGATAATACTTTGCCTCCTATTTATGATGATTATAATGATAGTAGTCTTTTGGTGCCGCCTGTTATGGAGGATAAATTTGATTATGATTACAATGTGCCTCCTATATTTGATGATGAGAATAATAATGATAGCTACTTTGTTGAATTTGCTCCCACTACGATTAATAAGAATAACTATGCTTATGTGGAGAGTAATGATACTTTTATGCATGAGGCTCATGATAAGAATGTTTCATTTGATAGTTATATTGTTGAATTTGCTGATGATGCTACTGGATATTATTATGAGAGAGGAAAATATGGTTGTAGAAATTTTCATGTTACTAAAACACCTCTCTATATGCTGAAATTTTTGAAGCTACACTTGTTTTATCTTCCTATGCTTGTCACTTTGCTCTTCATGAACTTGTTTATTTACAAGATTCCTATGCATAGGAAGCATGTTAGGCTTAAATTTGTTTTGAATTTGCCTCTTGATGCTCTCTTTTGCTTAAAATACTATTTCTTGCGAGTGCATCATTAAAACTGCTGAGCCCATCTTAATGGCTATAAAGAAAGAACTTCTTGGGAGATAACCCATGTGTTTATTTTGATACAGTACTTTTGTTTTATATTTGAGTCTTGGAAGTTGTTACTACTGTAGCAACCTATCCTTATCTTAGTTTTGTTGCATTGTTGTGCCAAGTAAAGTCTTTGATAGTAAGGTTCATACTAGATTTGGATTACTGCGCAGAAACAGATTTCTGTCTATCACGAATCTGGGACTAATTCTCTGTAGGTAACTCAGAAAATTATGTCAATTTACATGAGTGATCCTCAGATATGTACGCAACTTTCATTCAATTTGAGCATTTTCATTTGAGCAAGTATGGTGCCTCTTAGAAATTCATCTTTACGAACTGTTCTGTTTTGACAGATTCTGCCTTTTATTTCGCATTGCCTCTTTTGCTATGTTGGATGGATTTCTTTGTTCCATTAACTTTCAGAAGCTTTGTGCAATGTCCAGAAGTGTTAAGAATGATTGTGTCACCTCTGAACATGTGAATTTTTGATTATGCACTAACCCTCTAATGAGTTTGTTTCGAGTTTGGTGTGGAGGAAGTTTTCAAGGGTCAAGAGAGGAGGATGATACAATATGATCAAGAAGAGTGATAGCTCTAAGCTTGGGGATGCCCCGGTGGTTCATCCCTGCATATTTCAAGAAGACTCAAGCATCTAAGCTTGGGGATGCCCAAGGCATCCCCTTCTTCATCGACAAAATTATCAGGTTCCTCCCTTGAAACTATATTTTTATTCCGTCACATCTTATGTACTTTACTTAGAGCGTCTGTATGTTTTTGTTTTTGTTTTTGTTTGAATAAATGCTTGTGTGGGAGAGAGACACGCTCCGCTGGTTCATATGAACACATGTGTTCTTAGCTTTTAATGTTCATGGCGAAGGTTGAAACTGCTTCGTTCATTGTTATTTGGTCGGTTCAGGAAATGCTACATGTGGTAGTGGTATAATGAAACACTTGCATAATCTTGTAGATCATTGAGCTTTGATAACTTGATTCTTTGCAAATGTTTTGAGGTATTTAGATGGTAAAGCTTGCTGGATGAATAAGTTAAAATTAGTAGTGGATTGTTGTCTTTAAAGCTTGTGCCGTACTTCAAACTCTATTTAAATAGTTGAAGGTGTAGTTGGACTTGATAGCTTTCCATGTCTGAGAGTTCATCGTAATAACTAAGTTGTGCTGAAGGTCGAGGGAGCTAGCGGGGTACTTGTGCCACCGTGAACAGCCCTCCTTGGAGTAAATTTTAATCATGCTCTTAATGATGAACCTGCTAGTTGTTTGCAATAAGCTTGTGAGTTCTTTTTTTGACTAATGTTAAGCTACGGTTTTTGGCACTTCCACCATCCAAATTTGCTAGCCTCTTCGGTACTGTGCATTGCCTTTTGCTCACATTGAAGATTGTGCATACTTCGCCGGTACATCCAAACCCGTGGGTGGACTTTCTCTTGTCCTCCTACACATAAGCCCATACATCTCCTCAAAACAGCCACCATACCTACCTACCACAGCATTTCCATAGCTGTTCCAAGATATATTGCCATGCAACATCCATTTTACATTACATGTCATGTTGTCATTTATTATTTATATATTGCTTTGCATGATCATATACAGCTGATGTGTGGTTTACCCATGTTACGCTAGATCATTGCACATCCTGCTACACTGGCAGAGGCATACAGTTTCATACATCATGTTTTATTCATTATGAGTTATTTGTACCAAAAAGTGTGTTGTCATATTAGGATGTTGCCCCTAAAAGTGAAAAAGAGCCATGGAGGCCATCAAAAAGAGAAAAAGAAAAGAAAGAAAAAAATAGAAAAGAAAAATAAAAGAAAAAAGAGAATAAAGAAAAAGGGGGCAGCATTACTATCTTTTATCCACACTTGTGCTCATGTTTTAGCACCTGCAGTATTCATAGTCATCATTTGTGATCATGTTTAGCACCTATATTCCATATGAGAGAGTTTTCATGTTTTACTAGTATAACTATGTGGGGAATTTACACTATAGAACTTGGGTTGTATATTCCAATGATGAGCCTCCACAAAAGTGCTCTAGGTCTTCGTGAGCAACCATGTTGGATGCACCCCCACTAGTTCCATTGGAGAGCTTTCATACACATATAGCTCTATGTGCATCCGTTGCATGGCAATCACTACTCCTTGCATAGCTTCGATCATAAGGCTTCCTCTTGTCTAATGGTCACTTATAGCTTTGCAACCTTTCTTCCATTTGGCCTTCCAAACCCCCATTAACGTTCTTTATGCCATAACATCCTGGTGCTAATACCAAATGCTTGCGCTCACCAGTTGAGTAGACTTTGAAACAGCTGATTCATGACGTTTATGTTTATGTTTACTTGACTGAACCCTTCTTATGTTGTGAAAATTTACTTGATGCTTGGAATGAAGGATAGAACTTCTACGCTGAATACTTAACACATCTTTAATGAACTTTGTACGGTTTCATGTCTTTGAAGCAATAGTTCATGAAAACTTCTAGCTTATTTAACTCTTGCATTATCATCTCTTATATCAATATAGACATTTGCTTTGAGTGATTTGATCTCAGTTCATATGCTTTACATTATTATTGGATCAAGATTATGTTGGTAGCATGTCACTTCAGAAATTATCTTTGTTATCGTTTACCTACTCGGGGACGAGTAGAAACTAAGCTTGGGGATGCCGATACGTATTCGACGTATCGATAATTTCTTATGTTCCATGCTTGTTTTATGACAATACCTACATGTTTTGTTCACACTTTATGATGATTTTATGCGTTTTCCGGAACTAACCTATTGACGAGATGCCGAAGTGCCAGTTCCTGTTTTCTGCTGTTTTTGGTTTCAGAAATCCTAGTAAGGAAATATTCTCGGAATTGGACGAAATCAACGCCCAGCATCTTAGAATCACGCGAAGCTTCCAGAACACCCGAGAGCCACCAGAGGAGGGCCCTGTGGGCCCCAGATGATAGGCCGGCGCGGCTAGGGGGTGGGCCGTGCCCCCCTACAGTGTCGCCGCCTCGTCGACCTTCCGACTCCGCCTCTTCGCCTATTTAAAGGTCCCTGACCTAAATCTTCGAGACGAAAAAAGCCACGGTACGAGAAACCTTCCAGAGCCACCGCCATCGCGAAGCCAAGATCTGGGGGACAGGAGTCTCTGTTCCGGCACGCCGCCGGGACGGGGAAGTGCCCCCGGAAGGCTTCTCCATCGACACCGCTGCCATCTCCACCGCCATCTTCATCACCGCTGCTGTCTCCCATGAGGAGGGAGTAGTTCTCCCTCGAGGCTAAGGGCTGTACCGGTAGCTATGTGGTTCATATCTCTCTCCTATGTACTTCAATACAATGATCTCATGAGCTGCCTTACATGATTGAGATTCATATGAGTTTTGTATCACTATTCATCTATGTGCTACTCTAGTGATGTTATTAAAGTACTCTATTCCTCCTGCACGGTGTAATGGTGACAGTGTGTGCATCGTGTAGTACTTGACGTAGGTTATGATTGTAATCTCTTGTAGATTATGAAGTTAATTATTGCTATGATAGTATTGATGTGACCTATGCCTCCTTCATAGTGTGATGGTGACAGTGTGCATGCTATGTTAGTACTTGGTGTAGTTGTGTTGATCTATCATGCACTCTAAGGTTATTTAAACATGAATATCGAATATTGTGGAGCTTGTTAACTCCGGCATTGAGGGTTCGTGTAATCCTACACAATTAGTGGTGTTCATTATCCAACAACAGAGTGTAGAGTATAGCATTTATCTATTTTATTATGTGATCAATGTTGAGAGTGTCAACTGGTGAAAGTATAATCCCTAGGCCTTGTTCCTAAATACTGCAATCATCGCTTGTTTACTGTTCTACTGCATCTGTACCGCCTGCAATATTACCACCATCAACTACACGCCAGTTGTAGCATCAAGCTATTTTCTGGTGCCGTTACTACTGCTCATATATATTCATACCACCTGTATTTCACTATCTCTTCGCCGAACTAGTGCACCTATACATCTGACAAGTGTATTAGGTGTGTTGGGGACACAAGAGACTTCTTGCTTTGTGGTTGCAGGGTTGCATGAGAGGGATATCTTTGACCTCTTCCTCCCTGAGTTCGATAAACCTTGGGTGATCCACTTAAGGGAAACTTGCTGCTGTTCTACAAACCTCTGTTCTTGGAGGCCCAACACTGTCTACAAGAATAGAAGCACCCGTAGACATCACGGACGTGCCTTGGCGATACATTGAATGCATATCGTGCAAGGTCAAAAAAAAATGCAAATATTGCAGGATCGTATGTGGCTCCTATGAGCTGAAGTACTCCATGAAACCATGAACATACATGTAGATGGGAATTCCATGTAGATGATCTGAAGAACGACCCGCTGCATCTTTCACGAATCCATCTACATGACATCATAAACTTTAATTAGGAAGCAGCCACTTAACAATCATTGCCCAAAATCTAACGGGTTCGACAATAAGCTGGTAATTCTCTATTATATATAAACACCAAAAAAATAAATTAGCAAGTAAGAAACGAGTGTCAATGCCACCAGGACTTACAAAAAAGGGAATTAGCACTTTGTAATCTCTTTGTTTTAACACATACGTTCTGCTCAGGAATCCAGGACCTAGGGTCACATCAAGTCATAATCAGAACCAAAGTCGGTTCCATGTTCTCCAATTCAAAACGCGTACAAAATATTTCAGTGTGTGAAATAATTGTATTCGATAGGCAGGAGGTAAATGCTACAGTGTTGAGATTTTGAATTAGACGGTTGTCAAGCTATTGATTACTAGTAAGTAGCACGTGCTTGCACGATTGCAGTATTTACGTAGAAAACAACTTTTAAAATGTAATTAATAAAAAAATATGGTGCTCCGAAAAATGATAAAGTAAGATGATTACATTCTTTTTGTAGATCATTACAGTTAGGTCGATATGAAGTATAACCAGATATGTTGAGAAATTTTAGGGATCCATCTTTTACGTGTACTAACTTTTTATTGAATTTGATTTTTTTTACTTTCACCAAGTTCTAAATAAGAGATAAATGATAACTAAAACAATTCAAAAAATAAAAAGGTTAAATATATTGATTTTTTAAATATAACCATGTCAGATGCAACCATTTTATTTATTAAGGTTATCGTTTATAGATAGTGTATTTCTATTTGTTTAGCAGCAACGGGCGTACCCACGTTGAGATCTAGGGTGCTAGGACTGCAGGTTGCAAGAGAATTTTATTGCTACTCCGTTCGTTCCAAAACAAATGATTTTGATTTATTTAAATTTACATGTATCTAGAAACGTTTTGTTGTGTATATACATGTGATTCTGGATGATTCCGAGTCACTTATTTTTCGGACTGAGGAAGCAGTTTTCATCTACGACATAGCGTGTGACACCCTCTTCCTAAGTGAGAAATTTGTGTGATTTAGAAAATGAGCCCAGACAGTTTTCTCCCTGGGTCCGACCCTGTTAGCACCTATAAGTCTATATTCCGTTCTAAAAAATATTTAAATGGTTTAAAGAAATATTCATCACAGAACCAAAGAGATATGAAACATCTCCTTCAGTTTTTTCTACTAAGATCTTCAATACAAAGCAATTACAACATGAAAGAAAATTAGGCTGGGTAACTCATGGGCTCATGGGTAGATGCTGGTTGTAGCAGTTTCCCATAAAAAAGAATCATGTGCATGTACGGAAACTCCTAGTCCAGCTCGACCTTGAATAAAAAAACACATTCGTGTGGCTGAGCTCCCAGGCTACAGTTCGCATAGACGGATGGACCGTACTTCTCTAGAACATGCTGCTAGCTCCTGGTTAGGTGCACGGTACAAATTGGGGAGAGGCGAATCCAGCGTAGCATGGCCGTCGGATTATGCCCAACGAAACTTGATGGATGACATATGTTAGTTTAGTACCGCAAATCAACGACTGCAATAGACCGAGAGTTGTTTTGGCGGGAAACTGCTGGTAAATCCAAATTCAAAACTGGCACACTATAGTAGTAGAGATATGGAGTCGAAATTTGGTAGCATACATAAGTATCTCTGTTCACAACTCGCCTCTACAGAAGCAGGAACAGCTGTTGAGAGCCAGCACAACACAAAGGAGAAGTCACTGTTCCGTTCATTGCACTCAATACAACGATGAATGAACCAGACCAGTTGACAAGCTTCTAGACCTGGGCTATATGTAGAAAGCTGGAAATCAATGGATCACAGAAAATCATCAGTGTCAAGCTTTAATGCACTAGCCAACGCGACCAAAAGTCCGAACTGATGGAAAGGGCTAGGCAATCCACTTTATACATCTCAACATAGCCAACGCAACAAAAAGTCCAAACTGACAGAAAGGGCTAGACCGGGAGAAGAGAAGAGAAGGTTTGCGAAAGCGATGACTCGAACTTGAGACTATGGGCTCTGATACCATGTCAAGCTTCATCCACAAGCCAACGGAACCACAAGTCAGAACTGATGGAAAGGGCTAGGTAATCCACTTATAATATTAACAATCAGCAGGGTTCCGGTTCAAAAAAATCCACATCACAACAAGGAAACGACCACCAAGATCATAGCAATTGCAGATAAATGCACCTACGAAATATGCTCAGACTAAGGAACCATTTTACAAGACCAAGATACTGACCTGTCACTGTCCCCGTTCATCTCCAATTATCTAGCAGATACTCTTCTTACTACTTACTAGCATTCCTAACCTGCTCCAGTAGGGCCTCCTTCTGTGCTGCTATCGTTCTAAAATTGTCGACTTCTAGTCTTAGCGCAGCTGATGCAGCTCGTTCTACTTGCAGTTGCTCCTCTAGAACTTGAGCATGTAAATACTTTGACTTGGACATGGACTTGCACTTCACCAGTACAGCATTCCGTAAGAAAGTGTTTTTGGCAATGCCTTTCTTTTTTATTGCCATGGAAAATGCCTTCACACATTCTTCATCGGTTTTTTCCAGACCGTTTTTACCGGGTTTTGCCATCTCTAATTTCATATCTTCCTGCAAAAAATTCAGTTCGTACACATGTGTAAACATGATAGTTACTACAGAGAAACTTGCTGATAGTAGATTTATCATGTGTATGACCTACTTTTATTCCTACAGTTTGGCATGTCTGATTCACATCACATGAATTTTAATAAACATCTATAATATCATATTGACATGTACTTTACTACTCCTACAAGTTGGGATGTGAGTCGTCACAAAATTTCAATCTTAGAGAAGACTTACAAGAACACTCTGTGCGACTTCTCCAATCACTTCAAGTTTGTTCTTCTGGCATGCTTCAAAAATCTCTGGCAGAGTCATCTGTTTGTTTGGTTCCCTTTTACTTGCATTATGTAACATCTGCATTTTAGTATTACCATTTATAAATCGAATAACGTGGTTGAAATGGAGGATCATAATATATGCTGCAGACTGGTGTATATACTCTGCATGATCTTTTACTAAAATATTTCTAAATAGCAGCATAAAACAACATGTCCTTACTTTTTGTCGAATGTGCACTATAAGGTTACGAGATCCCGTACGGCTAGGTAAAAGTAGTTTACCGCGGTTTTTCTGATTCTGTTTAGCCAAATTCTGCAAAAAGGAGACTAGTGAGACACTGCTATAAATAAGAATCCAAGATGTGATCTGGTATCAGTCTTACAAATCATACCATATTCGTTGGATCAGACCAGTGCTTCAAAAGATCTCCCCACTGTTTGTCAGTCATTTGCTTAAGAGGAGATCTAGTTGGAACACTCCCAGTAATTTTTCCAGTGAAGTATTTCTTCTTTAGCCTGCTGCGATACTGGCGCAGACAGTCTGAGAATAGACCGTTGAGAATATGCTTTACTTCCTCTTGGTCATTGATACGTCTCAAACGTATCTATAATTTCTTATGTTCCATGCTACTTTATTGATGATACCTACATGTTTTATATATATTTTATATCATATTTATGCATTTTCCGGCACTAACCTATTAACGAGATGCCGAAGAGCCAGTTGCTGTTTTTGGTTTCAGATATCCTAGTAAGGAAATATTCTCGGAATTGGATGAAATCAACGCCCAGGATCTTATTTTTCCACGAAGCTTCCAGAAATCCGAAAGGGAAACGAAGTGGGGCGACGAGGCGCCCACACAATAGGGCGGGGCAGCCAGGGCTTGGGCCGCGCGGCCCTGGTGTGTGGGGCCCTCGTGGCGCCCCCTGACCTACCCTTCCGCCTACATAAGCTTTCGTGAAGAATAACTCCAGTACCGAGAGCCACGATACGGAAAACCTTCCAGAGACGCCGCCACCGCCAATCCCATCTCGGGGGATTCAGGAGATCGCCTCCGGAGTGATGTGTGAGTAGTTCACCCCTGGACTATGGGTCCATAGCAGTAGCTAGATGGTCGTCTTCTCCTCATTGTGCTATCATTGTCGGATCTTGTGAGCTGCCTAACATGATCAAGATCATCTATTTGTAATGCTACATGTTGTGTTTGTTGGGATCCGATGAATATTGAATGCTATGTTATGTTGATTATCAATCTATCATCTATGTGTTGTTTATGATCTTGCATGCTCTCCGTTATTAGTAGAGGCTCTGGCCAAGTCGTTACTTGTAACTCCAAGAGGGAGTATTTATGCTCGATAGTGGGTTCATGCCTCCATTAAATGCAGGACGGTGACGAGAAAGTTCTAAGGTTGTGGATGTGCTGTTGCCACTAGGGATAAAACATCAATGCTATGTCTAAGGATGTATTTGTTGATTACATTACACACCATACTTAATGCAATTGTCTATTGTTTGCAACTTAATACTGGAAGGGGTTCGGATGATAACCTGAAGGTGGACTTTTTAGGCATAGATGCATGCTGGATAGCGGTCTATGTACTTTTTCGTAATGCCCAATTGACATTCACACTACTCATCATAACATGTATGTGCATTGTCATGCCATCTTTATTTGTCAACTGCCCAACTGTAATTTGTTCACCCAACATGCTATTTCTTATGGGAGAGACACCACTAGTGAACTGTGGACCCCGGTCCATTCTTTTAAATCGAATACAATCTACTGCAATACTCGTTCTACTGTTCTCTGCAAACATCATCATCCACACTATACATCTAATCCTTTGTTACAGCTAGCCGGTGAGATTGGCAACCTCACTGTTAAGTTGGGGCAAAGTATCTTGGTCGTATTGTGCAGGTTCCACGTTGGCGCCGGAATCCCTGGTGTTGCGCCGCACTACACTCCGCCGCCATCAACCTTCAACGTGCTTCTTGACTCCTACTGGTTCGATAACCTTGGTTTCTTACTGAGGAAAAAACTTGCCGCTGTACGCATCATACCTTCCTCTTGGGGTTCCCAACGGATGTGTTCTTTACCGTCACAAGCAGCAAAGCTTTTTCTGGCGCCGTTGCCGGGGAACTGAAGAAAAGTTACACCACAGAGATTTCTAACTCCCACGTCAACTGCACGCCAGCAACTGTTTTTCTGGCGCTGTTGCCGGGGAGATCAAGACACGCTGCAAGGGGAGTCTCTCACTTCTAATCTCTTTACTTTGTTTTTGTCTTGCTTTACTTTATTTTATTTACTGCTTTGTTTGTTCTCCATATTAAAAACACAAAAAAATTAGTTACTTGTTTTACTTTACTTAATTCCATGCATGTTTTAATTTCACTAGTTAGGCTTAATGGAAAATAACAAAAATATTAGAGATCTTTATAGTATTTATCTTGAGTTAGGACATGAGGTGTTTGAAGAGAAAATTAAAAAACCTATGGAACTTTATATGCGTGCTAATGGCGATGTTATTAGTATGAATGCTTTGAACACCATTGTTGCTAATGCTATGGAAAATTCTAAGCTTGGGGAAGCTGGTTTTGATGAGCATGATATTTCTAGTCCCCCAAGCACGGAGGAGAAAATTTACTTTGATGATACTTTACCTCCTATATATGATGATTATGGTGATGAGAATAATAATGATAGCTACTTTGTTGAATTTTCTCCCACTACAATTAATAAGAATAACTACGCTTATGTTGGGAGTAGTAATTATTTTATGCATGAGACTCATGATAAGAATGCTTTATGTGATAGTTATATTGTTGAGTTTGTTCATGATGCTACTGGAAATTATTATGAGAGAGGAAAATATGGTTGTAGAACTTTTCATGTTACTAAAACACCTCTCTACATGCTGAAAATTTTGAAGTTACTTGTGTTTTATCTTCCTATGCTTGTCACTTTGTTCTTCATGAATTTGTTTATTTACAAGATTCCTTTTCATAGGAAGTGGGTTAGATTTAAATGTGTTTCTTATTTGCTTTTGATGCTCTCTTTTGCTTCAACTCTTATTTCTCGCGAGTGCATCATTAAAATTACTGAGCCCATCTTAATGGCTATAAAGAAAGCACTTCTTGGGAGACAACCCATGATTTTACTACAGCACTTTTGTTTTATATTTGAGTCTTGGAAGTTGTTACTACTGTATCAACCTCTCCTTATCTTAATTTTGTTGTATTTTTCTGCCAAGTAAAGTCTTTGATAGTAAGGTTCATACTAGATTTGGATTACTGCGCAGAAACAGATTTCTTGCTGTCACGAATTTGAGCATTAGTCTCTGTAGGTAACTCAGAAAAATCTGCCAATTTACGTGAGTAATCCTCAGATATGTAAGCAACTTTCATTAAATTTGAGCATCTTCATTTGAGCAAGTCTGGTGCACCTAAAAAATTCGTCTTTACGGACTGTTCTGTTTTGACAGATTCTGCCTTTTATTTCGCATTGCCTGTTTTGCTATGTTTGATGGATTTCTTTATTCCATTAGCTTTCAGTAGCTTTGTGCAATGTCCAGAAGTGTTAAGAATGATTATTTCACCTCTGAACATGTGAATTTTGATTATGCACTAACCCTCTAATGAGTTGTTTTGAGTTTGGTGTGGAGGAAGTTTTCAAGGATCAAGAGAGGAGGATGATACAATATGATCAAGGAGTGTGAAAGCTCTAAGCTTGGGGATGCCCCGGTGGTTCATCCCTGCATATTTCAAGAAGACTCAAGCATCTAAGCTTGGGGATGCCCAAGGCATCCCCTTCTTCATCGACAACATTATCAGGTTCCTCTAGTGAAACTATATTTTTATTCCATCACATCTTATGTGCTTTACTTGGAGCGTCTGTATGTTTTTGTTTTTGTTTTGTTTGAATAAAGTTGGATCCTAGCATTCATTGTGTGGGAGAGAGACACGCTCCACTATTGCATATGGACAAATATGTCCTTAGCTTTACTCATAATGTTCATGGCGAAGGTTAAAACTGCTTCGTTAACTGTTATATGGTTGGAAACGGGAAATGCTACATGTGGTAATTGGTAGAATGTCTTGAATAATTTGATACTTGGCAATTGTTGTGCTCATATGGATCATGTTTAAGCTCTTGCATCATATACTTTGCACCTATTAGTGAAGAAATACATAGAGCTTGCTAAAATTTGGTTTGCATGATTGGTCTCTCTAAGGTCTAGATATTTTCTAGTAAGGGTTTGAACAACAAGGAAGACGATGTGGAGTCTTATAATGCTTGCAATATGTTCTTATGTATGTTTTGCTGTACCGGTTCATACTTGTGTTTGTTTCAAATAACCTTGCTAGCCTAAGCCTTGTATTGAGAGGGAATACTTCTCGTGCATCCAAATCCTTGAGCCAATAACTATGCCACTTTTGTCCACCATACCTACCTACTACATGGTATTTCTCTGCCATTCCAAAGTAAATTGCTTGAGTGCTACCTTTAAATTTCTATCCTTTGTCTTTGCAATATATAGCTCATGGGACAAATAGCCTAAAAACTATTGTGGTATTGAATATGTACTTATGTATCTTATTTCTTATTAAGTTGCTTGTTGTGCGATAACCATGTTCCTGGGGACGCCATCAACTATCTTTGTTGAATATCATGTGAGTTGCTATGCATGTTCGTCTTGTCTGAAGTAAGGGTGATTTATCATGAGTTGAATGGTTTGAGTATGCATATTGTTAGAGAAGAACGTTGGACCGCTAACTAAAGCCATGATCCATGGTGGAAGTTTCAGTTTTGGACAACAATCCTCAAATCTCTTATGAGAATATTATTTGTTGTTGAATGCTTATGCATTAAAGAGGAGTCCATTATCTGTTGTCTATGTTGTCCCGGTATGGCTGTCTAAGTTGAGAATAAGCAAAAGCGAGAAATCCAATGCGAGCTTTCTCCTTAGACCTTTGTACATGCGGCATAGAGGTACCCCTTTGTGATACTTGGTTAAAACATATGTATTGCGATGATAATCCATGTAAATCCAAGCTAATTAGGACAAGGTGCGGGCACTATTGGTAATCTATGCATGAGGCTTGCAACTTGTAGGATATAATTTACATAATGCATATGCTTTATTACTACCATTGACAAAATTGTCTCACGGTTTCAAAATAAAAGCTCTAGCACAAATATAGCAATCCATGCTTCCCTCGTCGAAGGGCCTTTCTTCTACTTTTATGTTGAGTCAGTTCACCTACTTCTTTCTGTCTTAGAAGCAAACACTTGTGTTAACTGTGCATTGATTCTCACATACTTGCTTATCGCACTTATTATATTACTTTATGTTGACAATATCCATGAGATATACATGTTACAAGTTGAAAGCAACCGCTGAAACTTAATCTTCCTTTGTGTTGCTTCAATGCCTTTACTTTGAATTTATTGCTTTATGAGTTAACTCTTATGCAAGACTTATTGATGCTTGTCTTGAAAGTACTATTCATGAAAAGTCTTTGCTATATGATTTAGTTGTTTACTCATTGTCTTTACCATTGCTTCAAATTGCTGCATTCATTACATGTGCTTACAATAGTATTGATCAAGATTATGATAGCATGTCACTTCAGAAATTATCTTTGTTATCGTTTACCTACTCGGAATGAGTAGGAACTAAGCTTGGGGATGCTTGATACGTCTCAAACGTATCTATAATTTCTTATGTTCCATGCTACTTTATTGATGATACCTACATGTTTTATACATAATTTATGTCATATTTATGCATTTTCTGGCACTAACCTATTAACGAGATGTCGAAGAGCCAGTTGCTGTTTTTCTGCTGTTTTTGGTTTCAGAAATCCTAGTAAGGAAATATTCTCGGAATTGGACGAAATCAACGCCCAGGATCTTATTTTTCCACGAAGCTTCCAGAAGTCCGAAAGGGAAACGAAGTGGGGCGACGAGGCGCCCACACAACAGGGCGGCGCGGCCAGGGCTTGGGCCGCGTGGCCCTGGTGTGTGGGGCCCTCGTGGCACCCCCTGACCTACCCTTCCGCCTACATAAGCCTTCGTCGAGAATAACTCCAGTACCGAGAGCCACGATACGGAAAACCTTCCAGAGACGCCGCCGCCGCCAATCCCATCTCGGGGGATTCAGGAGATCGCCTCCGGCACCCTGCCGGAGAGGGGAATCATCTCCCAGAGGACTCTTCACCGCCATGGTCGCCTCCGGAGTGATGTGTGAGTAGTTCACCCCTGGACTATGGGTCCATAGCAGTAGCTAGATGGTCATCTTCTCCTCATTGTGCTATCATTGTCGGATCTTGTGAGCTGCCTAACATGATCAAGATCATCTATTTGTAATGCTACATGTTGCGTTTGTTGGGATCCGATGAATATAATGTTATGTTGATTATCAATCTATCATCTATGTGTTGTTTATGATCTTGCATGCTCTCCGTTATTAGTAGAGGCTCTGGCCAAGTCGTTACTTGTAACTCCAAGAGGGAGTATTTATGCTCGATAGTGGATTCATGCCTCCATTAAATCTGGGACAGTGACAGAAAGTTCTAAGGTTGTGGATGTGCTGTTGCCACTAGGGATAAAACATCAATGCTATGTCTAAGGATGTATTTGTTGATTACATTACGCACCATACTTAATGCAATTGTCTGTTGTTTGCAACTTAATACTGGAAGGGGTTCGGATGATAACCTGAAGGTGGACTTTTTAGGCATAGATGCATGCTGAATAGCAGTCTATGTACTTTTTCGTAATGCCCAATTGACTTTCACACTACTCATCATAACATGTATGTGCATTGTCATGCCATCTTTATTTGTCAATTGCCCAACTGTAATTTGTTCACCCAACATGCTATTTCTTATGGGAGAGACACCACTAGTGAACTGTGGACCCCGGTCCATTCTTTTAAATCGAATACAATCTGCTGCAATACTCGTTCTACTGTTCTCTGCAAACATCATCATCCACACTATACATCTAATCCTTTGTTACAGCAAGCCGGTGAGATTGACAACCTCACTGTTAAGTTGGGGCAAAGTATCTTGGTTGTGTTGTGCAGGTTCCACGTTGGCGCCGGAATCCCTGGTGTTGCGCCGCACTACACTCCGCTGCCATCAACCTTCAACGTGCTTCTTGACTCCTACTGGTTCGATAACCTTGGTTTCTTACCGAGGGAAAAACTTGCCGCTGTACTCATCATACCTTCCTCTTGGGTTTCCCAACGGACGTGTGCTTTACCGTCACAAGCAGCAGTCATCATCGAACTCGAACCTTAACTGTTCACAACAATATAAACCATTGGTGCGATATATATAGAGCCAACAACAAGCTAGAAGGAACGGGACGTGCCAATGTGGTATACTAGTATGAGTAACATTACCAAGAGAAAGATGACTTACGTGTAACCTGTGCACTAATTTTTCAAAATGCGCAGAGGTGTCTACGTGCTCTTTCCATGTTGGGAAGATAGGAATTTCATTCCTGACGAAAATTCCTACATCTGATGCTAATTTACAAGATTCTTCTGGGTCGAGTGGCCTTCTGCCACCTACGATAGATGAAAGGCGAAATCTTGATTCCATCCCAGCAAGCTTAGCTACGAACATTTTCCCTACTGTTGGGCCCCTCATTTTTCTTGATCGTGGTGCAACTACAAAGTTAAGCATTACATCAAGCTATCAAGGTAGATATATATATATATATATATATATATATATATATATATATATATATATATATTTATCTATAAAGTATAACTTTATAACGGAGAATGAAACTATAAGCATTGGAAAATGTACCTTCTTCGGTGTGGGGCTCATCCTCAGGGGAGTTGTCTATGGCAGGACTAATATGGGTCAGTGGGAGATCATCAACAGTTTGTTGATGTTGTGCTAGCAGTGTTTGGCCAGTTGTGGTTGTGTCAGCTGGGACTGGTACAATGTGTCCTTGGGCAGTATTTTCCTACCACAGCTACTGCTGATCCCAATTGTGGCTGAGAAGTTGCCGTGGAAACTGGTTCTGCTGCCAATTGTGGTTGAGAAGTTGCTGTGGAAACTGGTTCTGCTGCCAATTGTGGCTGAGAAGTTGCGGTGGAAATTGGTTCTACTGCCAATTGTGGCTGAGAAGTTGCTGTGCAAACTGGTTCTGCTGCCGATTGTCGCTGGTTGACTGGATTGGTAACAGGTGGCTGATTCAACAGCTTGGGGTGTTCACCACGTTTTTTTTTATTTCAGTACTCTTAGCATTTGTGTTATTTTCTTCAACTAGTGCCATGAATCGCTGAGACTGTCTAGTAGTAGAAGCAGATTTCTTTTTGTTGCAGCTGTTCTATCACCGATTCAGGCTGTTGAATGGTCTTCCTCTCATTGGTGGTTCCTGCGAAATTCTTACTTGAAGCTGCAGATTCCTAGCACACATAATCGATATTTTAGTCTACAGAAGTGCTATATATGATGATCTGCAAATGGAATAGAATGAAGAACAGTAAAGGATGATGTGCATGCTGAAACATATATATGATGCTTTAAGGAGACCTAGCGGTGGCATGTGAACATGTTTGGTGGGATTCAGGATACAAGTATACAACACATGGTTGTTGCAACAGATATCTCAAAGTAAAAAAACAGAAATCACCTGGTGGGGTTGAGGAGAATGGTCAGGCAAGGCATCTTCATGAGTCAGCTCTCCAAGAGGTTCAGCAGGATCAAATTGTGAATCATAACATTGTTCTTTATCTTTGGGGAGGGGAAAGGGTTCTTCTCCGATTTTGTTCAGGTTTGCACTAGAGGCAATAGCGTTACAGATGTTTGTGCCCACACGGCATGCATATCTGCTACATATCTTCTGTCTCTGTTCCTCTTTTAATTCATTCTGTAGTGCAATAATATCTAGCATGCATTACAAAAAAAATGCTAATGAGATGGCGGTGCAAGTAAGCAAAAAAATAATTTTCAAAATCACCTGCATAACAAAAGCGGCCATATCAACCTTCTTGGGAGTGGGCGCGTGTACGCTTTGGTTTCCTGCCGTGGACCATGGAGGCGCTTTGTGTACCCATCTCTCCAGTCCGGTGGACGGAAGGAGTCGGGGATTAAGATACGAGAACCCGGTGATGGTGAATGTCGCAGACAAGGCGGCGGTGGAAGTCGGCTACGGAGGAGCTCGTATGGTACAGTGGTAGTCGGTGGGGGTGGGGGGAGGTGGAAGCTACTCCGGCTTGCTAAAAAGCAAGGCAGACGGTGGAACGTCGTCGGTCACTACGGTGGCCGATGAGAAGGCAATAGTGCTGGTGTCGGAGTGGGACAGTGGGCCGGTGCCGGCGCCGGCGTGTGAGATGATCCGGTGGGTCATGCAAGTGGGAAGCGTGAGAGAGATATGCGGGGTTTGGCGCCGCCGGTGATAGGTCTGAATTGAGCGGTCCGGGGGGATAAGATCGGCAATGTACTTATTTCACATCGCTTTTAATTTCGGAAGCGGGGGGGGGGGGATTTCGGTGGGAATTTTGGGGCAGAGTTGAAATTATTACTGGTTGGTGGAAAACTGTGGAACCCTAGCCACGAAATCCCAGGTCTGAAGCTGAGGGCCCTTTTTTGTGGCTTTATTTTGGCTTTTTGGCTTTGGCAAAAGCCAAAAAAAAAAGCACCTAAATAGGTGCTTTTTTGGCTTTTGGATTTTGGAAGCCAAAAACAAAAGGATCTTTTCTTTTGGCTTCCAAAATCCAAAAGCCAAAAAAAAAGCCACAACAAAAGGGCCCTGAGTAGGTTCGGGGTCAAGGGGATATGCTTGTTGGTTCTTGGGTGCATATAATCTCTTTATTTCGAAATTCATCTTCTATACATTTTGAAATGTCAAAAAAGAATAAAACGAAAAATGCATGTGTACTTCTTAGCTTGCTATATACATATAAAATATTTCAATGGAAAATTGAATAGTAATTTGGGCTATGTAAAAAAGAGTTACTCCGTAAAAAAAATTGTGCTAACCATAAGGCTTTTTATGAGACATGTTTTCTCTCTTTTTTGACATCGACCATGAAAAAAACTTATTTTTTTACATCAACCATGAAAAATACTTTTTTTACATCGACCATGAAAAATACTAGGAATTTGCTAGTTATATTTTCCATCTTGTACACAATTAAAAATATCTTTAAAACAAACAAATCTCTAATGTCTAGGTGTACCATCTCTACTAGTAGTATATACTAGTAAATTGCACGTGCCTTGCACGTGAGAGCTCTTTTTTTAGTGAAACAACTTCGATGCAATAAGAATTCGATATTTTTTTAACAAAGGAGGGGGGCCCAAGGGCTTGGGTACCATTAAGTGCAACAGAGGGGTACATATTACAGATTGCAGTCAACAGTCACTTGGGTTGAAAGCGAATGTAAGCCCGCCTACATGATAGCAGGATTTTGTGAAGCTTTTTAACTTAATTGGTCAAACATGCGAAGCATGTGCCATTTACTTGTACAACTTTATCGGAAAAAATTACTTGTACAAGCTAGTTCCCCTAAGTACTAACAGCACATAAGTAAACAAAAGAACCAGGGACATCATCAACTGAAACAACAATCTATTCATATAGCGGCTCTTGCATCACCCTTTGAAAATCATTTACCTGCAAAGATGAGTGCAGAGTTTCTGCTCGTGCTTTCACCTGTTCCAAGATCGTCTAGTTGATCTCATGGACATCTGCATCAGCCAAAGCGGTAACCAAGTTAACAGCCACTAGCTTCTGCAGATCAGCAACAGCATGTAGGCCATCTTGAATTGTATAATTCCATCCTCGGTTCATTTCTTTGTTCCGCCAAGTGGCCACATCCAAGTCCTTTTGAAGACGCCTAATCTTAGCTTCCCCAGTGCCACATCCTTCTTTTTTGTTCCTACAAACATTTGCATCACTGGAACTCTAGACATCTGTGCTATAATGCTGCTTGGCAGGGACATGAGCAGTCACTTGCTTCTGCGATTTGCCATGCATTAAATCAATCAGCAGATTAAAAGGAAATATGTTGGTTGATTCATGTTACCACCTTGAGCAACCCATGAGTTTCTAAACCTTAAATGGAGTCTAAGACATTGCAATAAAAGGGTGGGTGCATCATTTGGATGCAGAGGCCGGGGCGACCCTATTTTGAAGAAAAAATTAGGAAATCTGAAATCTATATCTATATCTCTACCATCTATACCACTCCACTCCTGTTGACAGTTTGATCTCTTTCAGTACATTAGATTATGTCATGTTTAAAACACTATTATAAAATTACCTCCTTAATGTTGAGCTCAGGAGGATCCAGATGTGCTGATCCTAGGTGGCCCCTCAAATGATTGCTTGCTAGAACAATAGGACCAAATCCCACCTCGTTTCTACCAATGTCTGCATCACTGGCGCGCTCACTGTCTTTGTTAGGAACATGAGTAGTGGCTAGCTGCTGCAAATCAAAGTTCATCAAATCAATCAGCAAACAACACATATGAAATTTGAGCAGTGCGGCTAAATACCTTCTTCAGCAGCAGCCCCACGGGATCGTCCTTTTGGTGGCACATCACACGGGTGAAAAATCTCGGCAACGACTTGGGGTGCGGTGATTTTGTCCCATTCCACAGTATGTCGATCGAGGCTGCAATTATCTTATTCTGCAAGATATTTTGCCTCCGAGATTCTTCGTAGGCATTCTCGAGTGGAATATCTAGCAGGCATTACAAAAAAATAGATGCTAATAACAAGCAGTGGAAGCAAGCAATAAACTAGTCTCGGAAATCAAATACATAACAAAAGCTGCCGGACAAAGTGTTCAACCTTGGTCGACTGGGGAGGTGGTGCGTTGGCCGTTCGGTTTGGTTCGGTGGATCATGGTGGCGCTTTGTGTACCGATCTCGCCGGCCGGTACGATGAACCAGTGAGTCGGGGAAGCAGATCCGACGAAGCGGACGGAGTGTGGTTGACGGCGTCGCTGAGCTGGCTCCGGCGCGGTGGATGTCGGCTACGGATGGAGGACTGAGAGGGAGCGAGACGGACTAGGAGCGAGGTAGGGAGAGAGCCCTTGCTTGTCCGTGGGTGGGGCTGGATATAGGGGAAAAGAAAGCCCTGGAAGATAGCATCCTGCTAATATCCTAGTACAAAACAATTGAACTAGAAAATCCTGCCAATATATGGTGCTGAATGGCGGGCGGCTCATAGCTTGTGCACAAATAAAATGGAAAAATCCAAAAAATGTAGTTCAATAAAAAAACTCTAGCAGGCAAAGTCGCTAGCTCGCCATGAGAAGATGCACTCCACCAAAAAAATGTCATGACAAGCTAGTTTGCTATGGATCTTGCATTAACCCTGCTCGATAAAATGGTGGGCACAAAAGACAAGCTAAATCAAAAATAATGGTGGTAGAAAGATGTAAACTCTTAAATGTAAACTCTACTAAACAGGGCCAACTCAAAAACATGCCTCATATTATTAGTACTTCCTCCGATCCATATTAACTGCCACTAAAATGGATGTATCTACAAATACATCCATTTGAGTGGCATGTATATGGATAGGAGTAGTAGATCAAGGAGTTGCGAGACAGTGGAGGAAATGAGGTGGGGAGGAGGAGGGTGACGACCAGACCCCCACCTCCACGGCACCGCATAAATAGAAGCTAAAATACGTGAAACAGTGGAGGAAATGAGGTGGGGAGGAGGAGGGCGACGACCAGACCCGATAACAGTACTCCCCCCAGTCGAACTGCTCCTCATGTCGCGCAAGGTGAAAAAAGGGGTATTTTTTTCATTGACTTGATGGAGAAAAAAAAGGTCTTCTTTTTAGCCCCAGCATCACCGCAGATCAGGTGACATGCACCTATTGCATGTCACCGTGTGACATGCGGTTTAAATTCAAATTTAAACATTGCGAACAAATCTGAAAAAAATCATGCACGTTCACAACACATATTAAAATAACCCCTAAAATTTTCAGATCAAAATTCGAAACATACATCGAGAAACAAAAAAGAGAAGTCTATCATGAATAGTTCCCGAATTCAAATCTGAGTTTCTCTATAGACTATTCACATTTGATTTTATCTTTTTTGTTTCTCAATGTATGTTTCGAATTTCGATCTGAAATTGTTAGGGGTTATCTTAATATGTGCTGTGAACGTGCATGATTTTTTCAGATTTTTTCGCAATGTTTAAATTTGGATTTAGGCCGCATGTCACACGGGGTGCATGTCACCTCGCTACCGCTCGAGAAATGGAGCCCCTCTCCACTGGGCTCCAATAAAAGCTTCACTGCTCGTGTCAGACTGTTGAAGACACTGGCAAGTGCATGTCAGGGGGACAGAGAATAAATTGCGTCCACGCGTCGGCGCGTGCTGTCTACCCCAAACCCTAAACTCTGTCTTATGAAGTCAAGCATGCATGAAGAGAAGTGGTTTTTGGTTTCAAACATGGAAATTTAAAAAACGCTCCCAAGAGTACATTTTGGAGTGACTAATTATTCATATTCATGATTTAAACTTGTTTAAATGGGCATAAAAATGGGCATAAAATTCAAAATAAATGAAAAACCAAGGCACATAATCTTCTTATGTCATATAGTAAGCATTCAATTAAGTTGATAAACAAGGTCTAGAAATATTCAAACCATAAAAATCATGTATCTCCCCCTAACCCTAAACTCTGTCTTATGAAGTCAAGCATGAAGAGATGTGGTTTTTGGTTTCAAACATCGAAATTTCGAAAACCCTCCCAAGAGCTTCATTTTGGAGTGACTAAGAAGCATACATGCTTACTTTTTCATATTCATGTTTTAAACTTGTTCAAATCTTGGTCAAACCTAGGATTCGACCAAGATTCAAATGGGCATAAAAACTCAAAAAAAAAATGAAAAATGAAAAACCAAGGTCTTCTTATTTCATATAGTAAGCATTCAATTAAGTTGATAAACAAGGTCTAGACATATTAAACCTGAAAAATCATGTATCTACCCCCTAACCCTAAACTCTGTCTTATGAATTCAAGCATGCATGGTGAAGAGAAGTGGTTTTTGGTTTCAAACATGGAAATTTCAAAAACCCTCCCAAGAGTTTCATTTTGGAGTGACTAAGAAGGATACATGCTTACTTTGTCATATTCATGTTTTGAACTTCTTTAAGTCATGGTCAAACCTAGGATTGATTTGACCAAGATTCAAATGGGCATAAAAATTAAAAAAAAATCAAAAACCAAAGCACATAGTCTGTGTATGTCATATAGTAAGCATTCAAGTTGATAAACAAGGTCTAGACATATTCAAACCAGAAAAATCATGGAAATTTCAAAAACCTCCCGCGAGCTTCATTTTGGAGTGACTAAGAAGGATTGATGCATGTTACTTTTCATATTCATGTTTTAAACTTGTTTAAATCTTGGTCAAACCTAGGATTTGACTAAGATTCAACAAATGGGGATAAAATTAAAAAAAAACAATAAAATGAAAAACCAATGCACATAGTCTTCTTATGTCATATAATAAGCATAAAATTAAGTTGATAAACAAGGTCTAGACATATTCAAACCAGAAAAATCATGTATGTGGCTACCCCTAACCCTAAACTCTGTCTTATGAAGTCAAGCATGAAGAGATGTGGTTTTTGGTTTCAAACATGGAAATTTCAAAAACCCTCTCAAGAGCTTCATTTTGGATTGACTAAGAAGCATACATGCTTACCTTTTCATATTGATGTTTAAAACTTGTTCAAATCTTGGTCAAACCTCGCCATCACTGCAGAGCCTCGCCAGAGCCACGATCACGCACGTCAGCTCCACCATTGCATCAGCAACCAGACCAGCCCATCCCTTGCCCCTTCGACGCCCTGGAACGATGATGCCGTCGACGACCCTAGCTCCGCCCTTCGGCACTGCCTCGCCAGTATAAAAGGAGGACCCCTCCCACTGATCTGAGCACACCATCCTCCTCCACTCATCCGCACAACACTCCTCGCCACCTCAATTTCACCAATTAGTCGCCGGAGGCCTCCAATCGCAAGCTCGCCGCCGCCGCCAGTACACGGAGCAAGCCGGAGCAGGGGGCCACCCCAGGACACGCCGCTGCTACTAGGGGGATCCTCATCCTCGACAACGACGCGGCGCACCCCTCCGACGCTCGCCGGAGCTCCGACGACCGCTCCGACCCCCTACCGCCGTCGCCAGTGAGTCCCCTTCTCGCCGTCGACGACGACGCTCCCCGACCGTGCGATCCTCTTCTAATCGCACGGCTCCCCTTCAGCGTACCGTTTCGGCGTGTGAATCACGCTGACGCGTGGACCCCACGTTGTCAGCTGGCCCGCTGCGAAGCTGGGCCGGCCCAACTCTCTCTCTCTGCCTAGCCCGTTAAGATCTCCCGCCAGCCCACCGTTTGAATTCAAATTTGAAAAATAGGGAAATACCCCAATCTGATGCAAACTTTGAAATTCAATAGGGACAAATCTACTAGGCCAATTTTTACAAACTTTATATCTTTGGAAACCTTAGGAAATTATCTACACAATGCCACTGGTTAGAACCCTAGATCTATGGTAGAATTAAAGTGACAAAATAAACAAGGCAGGGACTTTTCTGCCTTATAATAATTCTTAAAAATCAACCATAAATGCTTTTCAGTTAATTCCACCTCCAATATTTCACATTTCACTTATACTAATTGATTCTACAAAAATATGCCATGCTTACTTTGAATGATCATGGCTTAGTTGATTTAAATGACTTTATGGCTATTTCTAGTCAAAGATATTGTCCAAAACTATTAAGAAATTTTATGAGAGAGTTTCTCTCATTTAAATCTTGTCACCACCAATTCCAAATGAAGTAGAGACTCTGGTCAATTAGGTCTCATAGGAATTGTTGGTGATATTAAATCTTTGCTATGCTAAAATTAAATGGTATGAGGTGCTCACCTCATTTAAATCATTTTCTCAAAATGGTAAGTGTGAAGAGGTTGACTTGGGTCAACCTAGGTCACATTTTATGCATAAGAGAAATTAAATCTTAATAAGATAATGAGAGGAAATTATTTCTCTGAATATTTCAAAGTAACATTTAGTTTAGTATGAGAGGAAGTTATTTTTCCTAAATGATAAAAAGAACACATCCATCAACCCAATATTAGTGTGTGATGCTAGTTTAAAGTGTGTAGCTCATGAGTGTGCCTAGTTTAGTAATTTAGTTTGGTATGATGATTGTGTACCCCGTATTCGTATTTTAGACGCTAGTACCGAGGAGTACCCGGAGGAGGAGGAGGTCTACCTCCAAGGAGAAGAAGACCACTTTGACCAATTCCCCAACCAAGGCAAGATAATACTCTTGCAAAGTGCAAAGCTCACCATGAGCAAAGCATTACCCATTTACTTAATGTTTATAATCCTACTTCCCAGTTTTACTTTACAAGTTTATTTACTTTTGTTTTATCAAAGTACTTTTGATTTATGATTTCACTTGGATAGAATTGGATTAGTACAAGAGTATCAAAGTTAGCCTAGAAGCAAAGCAAAGTATTTAGCACCCCTCATACCTAGATGCTAGTGCTAAACCTAAAATGACTACTCTAGATGGGAACATGTGTTTATGAAATGATGAAGTTGAAAACCTTGGAATGATGAGTCATTTCCATTGAAGGATTTTGAAGGTGAATATGACATGAATTTGACTTGGTGAAATGACTAAAACTGATGATTGAGTTGGATGCGATACCTTTCCAATTATTGAGTACCCCCACAATACCTGATTATGGGTAAGGCTTAGCTGGAAATTTATGTGTCTTAGTATGGGTTCCCTCTGAACACACGTCATAGGGGTTACGCTTGAGGCTGCCTCCGTTGTTGAGAAATGATGTGAATTGAGGTGAATTGTACGGCCAAGCCCTGTGCAGTTCCCGGGTTAACAGTTGGTTTTCACCGGGAGGCCAAGCTCATGGGGAGAGGTGCCTATACTAGGGGGTGTAAGTGAAAGGTTAACGGTTGATGATCCGCGTACTGAGTTACGATTATTCGGGGTTTTATCCCTGACGGATGTAATCAAATGTTGTGGCACAAGTGTGCAACCTCTCAGAGTGTAGAACTATTCGAATAGCCGCGTCCGCGGATATGGACAATTGGAAAGGCCATACTGTTTTCGTCATCAGAATTTACATCTATGTGACTGGTGTTTTTGAACTTGAACTTGAACGGTGACTTGAATTTGCATCACAACAGAGTTGTGGGAATGACACTAATGTTCCCATTTGAGTTAGTTAGCACATGAGGAGTTGTTTACGAAAAGGTTTATCAACTAAAAGTGGCTTTATGCAAATAAACTTAGAGCTTAGAACACTCTCAATAGTAATGTTAGTACTTACTTTAGTATTAGATTGCGAGTACTTAAAGTACTCACGGCTGTGTCCCTGGCTATTCAAATGGCCAGAATATGAAGCCGAGCAGCAGTACGAGGATGACGATCAGCAGGACGTCTACCACAACTAGGAGCTTCTAACGTCAAGCGTTGGCCTGTGGACTAGAGAGTCCTTGTATCTTACGCTTCCGCTATGAACTTGTGTTTGTTCGTTGATCATTAGATCAACTATTCGTGTAATATGGATCATGTGATTCCAATTTGTAAGACATTATGGTTTGTAATGAATGATGACTATGATACTTAACTATTATGCCTCGCAACAACAATTTCCTGGGATTGCGATGTATGACATAATAGGCATCCGGACTTAAAAATCCGGGTGTTGACAAGTTGGTATCAGAGCCATTGTTTGACCTTAGGAGACCCTAGTTAGAAATGGACGTTCTGAAAGATTAGTTTCAAAAAATGAATGAAGTATTTCTGAAAAACTTGGTCTTCTTCTTCTCTTTGAGTTCTTTGGAAAAATAAGAAGTCATGCTCTTCCTTAGAAATATAACTAAAATTTTGCCACACTTGTTCACTTCTCTAACTTAATCCTTCACTTTCAGATGGAGCCCATTAACACGAAGTTTTACCAGCTCGGGAACGGAGGAAGCTTGGTCTTCGAGCACGACCTCAACGCCCTTTCCGACCACCTTGGTCGCCCGCACCCGGAGTTCCATGGAGTGCAGGTCAATGACCAGCCAGGAGGCGAGTTGCAGTGGATCATCACCGCTGACTTGAGGGGCAAGATGGAGACTCCCACTTCTGAGAGGATCCTCTTCTCCTTCAGGGAGAGCAACTGGCTGGACGGACTCGCCCACGCACTTCAAGAGGCACTCGCACGCTTGTGCGGGATGAGCGGGGAGGCACTCAGGAGCCCTCGCTTTTCTCACCTCGTGAGGCGTAACTCCGCTGGAGAGCCCATGGACATGTCACCCCACCCGGAGCTGAAGCACCATGTGGAGCACCTGGACTTCATCCTGTACCACACTCAGCAGGACCTCGACCACGCGCGTGAGTACGCCAACCAGACTCACGCCCACATCATCGAGCAAGGTGAAGCCATCAAGCTCCTCAACAACGACCGCAAGACTCTCCGCCAGCAGCGGGCAAAGAAGGATGCCACCATCACCCGCCTCCGCGCAAAGATAGCTGCGCTTGAGACCACTGTCAAGGACCGGGAGGAACAGATGAAGAAGATGGAGGAAGATGGAGATGACATTCAGGGAGGAAGTGCCTTCCTGAGTGACAACGACGACTTTGAGGAAGATGAGAACACCGAGGAGGAAGACTACGAGTTCCTCGACGTTGGAGAAGATGACCATGTTGCCATAGATGTGGATGAGGATGAGGAGTAGTTCACTTATGCACTATCGTAGGTGTGAGTTGTATCCCACCCCATGTATCGTAGCTTGGAGAAGAAGGGTTCTTAAAACCCTTAGGGTGTTAGCTTGTAATGTGTGTTGTTTGTCATGAATGAATGTATGTTTGTGTTATCATGAAAAGACTTCAAGTTTTAAACTTTTTTGAACTTAAAAACACAAAACAAGCCATAGAGAATTTCCCTCTTATCTTATGATCTATCTCAATGCTCAGATGGCCCCTCCGGTTCGCAACACGACTCAAGAAGCAATGATGCAGATGTTGCAAACTATGCTGGAAAGTAGAGAAGCCGAAAGAGCCGAAAGGCAAGCCAACCTTGCAGCACTTCAACAGCTTGCCAACAACAATCAAGGCCACCATGATCATCCAGGATCCAAGCTCAAGAACTTCCAGAATACCAACCCTCCAGTTTTCAGCAAGACTGAGGAACCCCTTGATGCAGATGATTGGCTCCAAACTATGGAGAACAATCTAGAAGTAGCTGGAGTTGAAGAGAATGAGAAAGTGCTGTTTGCCACGCACTACTTAGCAGGACCAGCAAGAGCTTGGTGGACAAGCACCCGTGCCATGAACGCAGGACAGTTTATGACTTGGACTGATTTCAAGCTCAAGTTCAGCAAGTACCATGTGCCCCCAGGTCTGATAAAGAAGATGAGAGATGAATTCCGTGAGCTGAAGCAAGGCCGGATGTCCGTGGTGGAATACCGCGACAAGTTTCTCACACTGTCAAGGTACGCCCTGGATGAGACTGACACTACTGAGAAGAGGAAGGAAAGGTTCCTGAACGGACTGCATGATGAGATGCAGACTGTGCTGATCAACATCCCCTTCGCCGACCTCGAAGCCCTTATTGACTCCGCCATCCAAATGGAGGGCAAACTGCACCAAGCCAGCGAGAACCGCAAGCGCCGCATGATGAATCAAAGTGGATCAAACCACCCCCAGAAGTATCGCCCTAGCTCAAACGGAGGTTTCACTCCGAGAAACAACAAGCCACCGATGCAGAACTCACGCCCCGGTTATCAAAACCGGAGTGGAGGAAACTCGAGGCCAGGAGGCCACTACAACAACAACAACAACAACTACAACAACAACAACAACTACAACCGCGCTCCGCCGAGAGCCCCCAACAACAACAACAGCAACAACAACACCAACACCGCACCAAGGACAGGGAGCAATGCAATTCCCATCGCGAACAAGCAGGACAAGACCACCATCACTTGCTATGAGTGTGGTGTAGTGGGGCATTACTCCAATGAGTGTCCCAAGAGGCTCGCCAAACTCGCAGGCAACCCGGCACCACCAGCTCAGCAGCAACGCCGTGTCTCCACCGGCAAGAAGTTCGCCCCCAACAACCCGAACAACCGCGGAGGTCGCCTCTACCACATGAACGCTGAGGAAGCCCAGGAAGCACCTGACGTGGTGCTGGGTATGTTCTCTGTTAACTCAATACCAGCAAGAGTGTTGTTTGATTCTGGAGCATCGCATTCGTTCGTTACAGAAGATTTTGTGTGCACTAGTAAGATTCAACCAATCAGCTTGAAACATGTCAGGATAGTTCAAATACCTGGATCAACAACTAAAGCTAGAAAATTTTGCAAAGATGTACCCATCAGAATTCATGAAATAGACTTTTATGCAAACTTGATTGTTCTGGGAACAAAAGGATTGGAAGTAGTCCTGGGTATGGATTGGATGGCGAAACATCATGGATTGATAGACTGCGCCAAGAAGGCCATCACCATGACTAGTAGCACCGGAATAATAATAGAACACTTGTCTGAAAAGCTACCCAGAAATTTCACCTGCAACCAAAGTGTAGCTAAGCCAACTCTGGATCAAATCAGGGTCGTTTGTCGATACCCTGATGTGTTTCTGGATGATCTACCCGGTATGCCCCCGGATCGGGATATCGAGTTTATCATCGAGTTAATCCCTGGAACAGGACCTATAGCCCAGAGAGCCTATAGCATGAACCCCGCAGAGTTAGTGGAACTGAAGAAGCAACTGGATGATATGCTATACAAAGGTCTGATTCGACCAAGTGCGTCGCCTTGGAGATCACCAGTTTTGTTTGTGGATAAAAAGGACGGTGCCACTCGTTTGGTTACGGATTATCGTAAGCTGAACGATGTCACCATCAAGAACAAATATCCCTTGCCGAAGATAGAAGACCTGTTTGACCAGCTAACCGGTGCCCAAGTATTCTCGAAGATTGATCTGAGGACAGGTTATCATCAACTGAAGATCCGAGCAACAGATATTCCCAAGACTTCCTTTACCACCAGATATGGACTGTATGAGTACAATGTCATGTACTTTGGACTGACCAATGCCCCCGCTTACTTCATGAATCTCATGAATAAGATCTTTATGGAATTCCTGGATAAATTTGTCGTTGTCTTCATCGACGACATCCTTATCTACTCCAAATCAGAAGAAGAACATGAGCAACATTTGGAAGTGGTCCTAGAAACCCTGAGGCAGCACAAGTTGTACGCCAAGTTTAGCAAATGTGAGTTTTGGTTGAAAGAAGTAGGATTCCTGGGACACATCTTGTCTGCAGGAGGAATTGCTGTAGATCCCGCAAAAATCAAAACCGTTGAGGAATGGAAAGCCCCAACCACCCAGACTGAAGTCCGAGCATTTCTGGGATTAGCAGGATATTACCGCAGGTTCGTAAAAGGATTTTCAAGCATCGCAAGACCAATGACGCAACTGCTGAAGAAGGACAGGAAATTTGACTGGAATGACAAATGTGAAGAAAGCTTTTAGCTACTCAAGCTCAGATTAACCACAGCCCCAATATTGATCATGCCCGACGTCACCAAGCCATTTGATGTCTATTGTGATGCATCCAAGACTGGTCTTGGATGTGTGTTGATGCAAGGAGGCAAGGTGATATCTTACCTGTCAAGGCAACTGAAGCAACATGAACAGAACTATCCAACTCATGACTTGGAGTTAGCAGCCGTAGTTTTAGCCCTGAAGGTTTGGCGTCATTATCTCATGGGTAATCGATGCGAGATATATTCAGATCACAAGAGCCTGAAGTACATTTTCACCCAGAAGGAGCTGAACATGAGACAGTATGAGATGGATTGAATTAATCAAAGATTACGACATGGAAATTCACTACCACCCCGGCAAGGCCAATGTGGTAGCGGATGCTTTGAGCAGACTGCCGTGTCAGTTGAACTCCATGATCGCAATAGAGCAACCAAGCCTGTACCAAGAGTTTGAACAATTCAGACTAGAGCTAGTGAGCGAAGGATTCCTCGCCAGCATTGAGCTCCAACCCACTTTGATGAGCCAGATAAAGGAAGCCCAGAAGGGAAATGCCAGCATTGACGGAATCAAGAACCAGATAGCTGCAGGAAAGGCACCAGGATTCACCGTAGATGAAGAAGGAGTTCTTTGGTACAACGAACGCCTGTGTGTACCGTCAGATTCAGAGTTGAAGCAAGTCATTCTAAAGGAAGCTCACGATACACTGTATTCCATTCATCCTGGAGGAACCAAGATGTACCAAGACCTGAAGGAACAATTCTGGTGGCACGGAATGAAGCGAGAGATAGGAAGCTACATCGCCAAGTGTGATATCTGTCAACGAGTCAAGGCAGAACATCAACGCCCCGCAGGACTGTTGCAACCATTACAGATTCCGGAGTGGAAATGGGATTCTGTCGGTATGGACTTTATCACAGGATTGCCCAAATCTAGCCGAGGAAATGACTCCATTTGGGTAGTCATCGATAGGTTGACCAAAGTGGCACATTTCATCCCCGTCAAGACCACATACCAAGGCCCAAAGCTCGCAGAGTTATACATATCCAGAATAGTCAGCCTGCACGGAACACTGAAGTCAATTGTGTCAGATAGAGGATCGCAATTCACCTCAAGATTCTGGCAGAAAGTGCATGAAGGACTAGGAACCCGTCTGAATTTCAGCACAGCTTACCACCCACAGACTGACGGACAGACCGAGCGAGTCAACCAGATACTGGAAGATATGTTGAGAGCCTGTGTGCTAGAGTACGGATCCAAATGGGAAGACTGCCTACCATATGGAGAATTCTCCTACAACAATAGCTATCAAGCCAGCTTACAGATGGCCCCCTTTGAAGCCCTGTACGGAAGGAAATGCCGTACCCCTCTGAACTGGTCGGAAGTCGGAGATAGTCAAGTCTTCGGCCCCGATGTTCTCCGCGAAGCCGAAGAAAAGGTACACAAGATCCGCGAGTACCTCAAGACCGCCCAGTCAAGACAGAAGAGCTACGCCGACAAGAGACGCCGAGAGATGACATTCGAGATCGGAGATTTTGTGTATCTCAAAGTCTCACCCCTCAAAGGAATGCAGAGATTCCAACTCAAAGGAAAGCTCGCCCCCAGATATGTCGGACCATTCAAGATTCTGAGTCGCTGAGGAGAAGTTTCATATCAACTAGAACTACCGGAAGAAATGTCCGCCGTGCACAATGTGTTTCACATCTCACTGCTTCGGAAGTGCCTCGAAGTGCCGGAGAAGACCGAAGTATTCAAGAACATCGACCACAGAGCCATTGATATCAACAAGGATCTAACCTACCGCACCAGGAGTATAAAGTTAATTCCACCTCCAATATTTCACATTTCACTTAAAGAAGCATTCAGGACCACCCGCACCAGGAGTATAAAGTTCCTGAAGATACAATGGAGTAATCACACCGAAGAAGAAGCAACTTGGGAACGCGAGGAGGACATGAAGAAGGAATACCCAGATCTCTTTAGTACCTAGTTTTCTCTAGATCTCGGGACGAGATCTTTTGTAAGGGGGAAGGGTTTGTAACATCCCAAGTTTCAATAAAAGGAAACAAGAGAGAGAATTCAAGAATCCAAAAATCAGAGCTAACAAAAACTTTTTCTCATCATATAAGAACTATGCATATAGCTCACCTTGTTAATTATTGGAGTGTGCTTTTGCCATGATGCTTGCTTATGTGTTACTCTCACTCTAAAACCCTAGCCATGATCACTTGATCATCCCAAGTCAAATAAAATTAAAATAGAAAAGAAATTCTAAAAATCAACTTCACACTCACATATGGCCTATGCCATTTTTACAAATCTTTGATCTAGGCCACTTTGGTTTGCACCATTAGTTGTAAATGGATACTAAACACTTATTAACACTTTTGGAATCAATCAAACTCAATTTAAATCAAATTTGAATCAAATTTGAGCTCACATATGATTATGGTCATATGTGCCATTTTTAGCCCGAGGCTCACCTTGAGCCCCTGGTTTTTAACTTTTCACTTCTACACTTTGTCAACTCTTTGCACCTCATCCAAGACAACATCAAGGACTTCAACTTTACCCTAAACCACCCACCCAAATTCCTTCTCAAATTCAAATGACAAGCAAGCAAAGTTGGAACAAAGTTGCATATGCAAGATCATATGCATTTTGGGATTTTGCAAAACAACTCCAAATTGAACCAAACCACCACCATTCTACTCCTTTTAATATATGATTACAACCCACCAAAAAGATTTGCAAATTTCAAAATTAATTTTCTTTCGGCCATTTTAACAAACACCTTGCAGGCAGGGGTGAAATAAGTGCCCATACTGAATTTTTACCTTGGACTTGGTCCAACCCTGCCCTCTCTGCACCACTGGACCCTCCTCTCACCTCAATGCATCACCTCCACCACTTGCCAAGCACTGGAGCACGGCCAACTTGACAAACCTTGCCATGCCGTGGCATGGCATGCCACCACCATGCCACTCTCACCTCTGGCCATCTCTGGCCCAAACCACCATGTCCACTAGCTTCCTCTCACCTCCCTGGACACGCTCATGCCACCCCTTGACCAAGAATGAGCTCGCACGCGTCAGCACACGCACGCCCAGGGACGCCCAGGACATGCCCATGCCGCGCCAGGGCGCGCATGGTGTCCGCGTTAGACGCGCCAGAGCGCCAGCTGCCCGGAGCCCCTGCGCCACCTCGACCTCTCCTCTCAGCGCCAGTCGACGCGCGACGAGTCACTGGACCGCCTGGACACGTCCACTTGACCGCGGGAACGCCGCAGGTGACGAGCGCGTCCACGACCGTCCGCCATGGCCTGAGCACTCCCCTCAACCTCGCCATCACTGCAGAGCCTCGCCAGAGCCACGATCACGCGCGTCAGCTCCACCATTGCATCAGCAACCAGACCAGCCCATCCCTTGCCCCTTCGACGCCCTGGAACGATGACGCCGTCGACGACCCTAGCTCCGCCCTTCGGCACTGCCTCGCCACTATAAAAGGAGGACCCCTCCCACTGATCTGAGCACACCATCCTCCTCCACTCATCCGCACAACACTCCTCGCCACCTCAATTTCACCAATTAGTCGCCGGAGGCCTCCAATCGCAAGCTCGCCGCCGCCGCCAGTACACGGAGCAAGCCGGAGCAGGGGGCCACCCCAGGACACGCCGCTGCTACTAGGGGGATCCTCATCCTCGACAACGATGCGGCGCACCCCTCCGACGCTCGCCGGAGCTCCGACGACCGCTCCGACCCCCTACCGCCGTCGCCAGTGAGTCCCCTTCTCACCGTCGACGACGACGCTCCCCGACCGTGCGATCCTCTTCTAATCGCACGGCTCCCCTTCAGCGTACCGTTTCGGCGTGTGAATCACGCCGACGCGTGGACCCCACGTTGTCAGCTGGCCCGCTGCGAAGCTGGGCCGGCCCAACTCTCTCTCTCTGCCTAGCCCGTTAAGATCTCCCGCCAGCCCACCGTTTGAATTCAAATTTGAAAAATAGGGAAATACCCCAATCTGATGCAAACTTTGAAATTCAATAGGGACAAATCTACTAGGCCAATTTTTACAAACTTTATATCTTTGGAAACCTTAGGAAATTATCTACACAATGCCACTGGTTAGAACCCTAGATCTATGGTAGAATTAAAGTGACAAAATAAACAAGGCAGGGACTTTTCTGCCTTATAATAATTCTTAAAAATCAACCATAAATGCTTTTCAGTTAATTCCACCTCCAATATTTCACATTTCACTTATACTAATTGATTCTACAAAAATATGCCATGCTTACTTTGAATGATCATGGCTTAGTTGATTTAAATGACTTTATGGCTATTTCTAGTCAAAGATATTGTCCAAAACTATTAAGAAATTTTATGAGAGAGTTTCTCTCATTTAAATCTTGTCACCACCAATTCCAAATGAAGTAGAGACTCTGGTCAATTAGGTCTCATAGGAATTGTTGGTGATATTAAATCTTTGCTATGCTAAAATTAAATGGTATGAGGTGCTCACCTCATTTAAATCATTTTCTCAAAATGGTAAGTGTGAAGAGGTTGACTTGGGTCAACCTAGGTCACATTTTATGCATAAGAGAAATTAAATCTTAATAAGATAATGAGAGGAAATTATTTCTCTGAATATTTCAAAGTAACATTTAGTTTAGTATGAGAGGAAGTTATTTTTCCTAAATGATAAAAAGAACACATCCATCAACCCAATATTAGTGTGTGATGCTAGTTTAAAGTGTGTAGCTCATGAGTGTGCCTAGTTTAGTAATTTAGTTTGGTATGATGATTGTGTACCCCGTATTCGTATTTTAGACGCTAGTACCGAGGAGTACCCGGAGGAGGAGGAGGTCTACTTCCAAGGAGAAGAAGACCACTTTGACCAATTCCCCAACCAAGGCAAGATAATACTCTTGCAAAGTGCAAAGCTCACCATGAGCAAAGCATTACCCATTTACTTAATGTTTATAATCCTACTTCCCAGTTTTACTTTACAAGTTTATTTACTTTTGTTTTATCAAAGTACTTTTTGATTTATGATTTCACTTGGATAGAATTGGATTAGTACAAGAGTATCAAAGTTAGCCTAGAAGCAAAGCAAAGTATTTAGCACCCCTCATACCTAGATGCTAGTGCTAAACCTAAAATGACTACTCTAGATGGGAACATGTGTTTATGAAATGATGAAGTTGAAAACCTTGGAATGATGAGTCATTTCCATTGAAGGATTTTGAAGGTGAATATGACATGAATTTGACTTGGTGAAATGACTAAAACTGATGATTGAGTTGGATGCGATACCTTTCCAATTATTGAGTACCCCCACAATACCTGATTATGGGTAAGGCTTAGCTGGAAATTTATGTGTCTTAGTATGGGTTCCCTCTGAACACACGTCATAGGGGTTACGCTTGAGGCTGCCTCCGTTGTTGAGAAATGATGTGAATTGAGGTGAATTGTACGGCCAAGCCCTGTGCAGTTCCCGGGTTAACAGTTGGTTTTCACCGGGAGGCCAAGCCCATGGGGAGAAGTGCCTATACTAGGGGGTGTAAGTGAAAGGTTAACGGTTGATGATCCGCGTACTGAGTTACGATTATTCGGGGTTTTATCCCTGACGGATGTAATCAAATGTTGTGGCACAAGTGTGCAACCTCTGCAGAGTGTAGAACTATTCGAATAGCCGCGTCCGCGGATATGGACAATTGGAAAGGCCATACTGTTTCCGTCATCAGAATTTACATCTATGTGACTGGTGTTTTTGAACTTGAACTTGAACGGTGACTTGAATTTGCATCACAACAGAGTTGTGGGAATGACACTAATGTTCCCATTTGAGTTAGTTAGCACATGAGGAGTTGTTTACGAAAAGGTTTATCAACTAAAATTGGCTTTATGCAAATAAACTTAGAGCTTAGAACACTCTCAATAGTAATGTTAGTACTTACTTTAGTATTAGATTGCGAGTACTTAAAGTACTCACGGCTGTGTCCCTGGCTATTCAAATGGCCAGAATATGAAGCCGAGCAGCAGTACGAGGATGACGATCAGCAGGACGTCTACCACAACTAGGAGCTTCTAACGTCAAGCGTTGGCCTGTGGACTAGAGAGTCCTTGTATCTTACGCTTCCGCTATGAACTTGTGTTTGTTCGTTGATCATTAGATAAACTATTCGTGTAATATGGATCATGTGATTCCAATTTGTAAGACATTATGGTTTGTAATGAATGATGACTGTGATACTTAACTATTATGCCTCGCAACAACAATTTCCTGGGATTGCGATGTATGACATAATAGGCATCCGGACTTAAAAATCCGGGTGTTGACATATAGTAAGCATTCAATTAAGTTGATAAACAAGGTCTAGACATATTAAACCTGAAAAATCATGTATCTACCCCTAACCCTAAACTCTGTCTTATGAAGTCAAGCATGCATGGTGAAGATAAGTGGTTTTTGGTTTCAAACATGGAAATTTCAAAAACCCTACTAATTAAGAGCTTCATTTTGTAGTGACTAAGAAGGATACATGCTTACTTTTTCATATTCGTGTTTTAAACTTGTTTAAGTCATGGTCAAACCTAGGATTTGACCAAGATTTAAATGGGCATAAAAATTCAACAACGAAATCATCAACCAAAGCACATAGTCTTTGTATGTCATATAGTAAGCATTCAAGTTGATAAACAAGGTCTAGACATATTCAAACCAGAAAAATCATGGAAATTTCAAAAACCTCCCACGAGCTTCATTTTGGAGTGACTAAGAAGGATCGATACAGGCTTACTTTTTCATATTCATGTTTTAAACTTGTTTAAATCTTGGTCAAACCTAGGATTTGACCAAGATTCAACAAATGGGGATAAAAATTCAAAAAGTAATCAATAAAATGAGCACATATTATTCTTATGTCATATAGTAAGCATTCAATTAAGTTGATAAACAAGGTCTAGACATTATCAAACTAAAAATATCATGTATCTAGCTACCCCTAACCCTAAACTATGTCTTATGAAGTCAAGCATGCATGAAGAGAAGTTGTTTTTGGTTTCAAACATGGAAATTTCAAAAACCCTCCCAAGAGTTACATTTTGGAGTGACTTAAGAAGGATAGATGCTTAATTTTTCATATTCATGTTTTAAACTTGTTTTAATCATTGTCAAACCTAGGATTTGACCAAGATTCCAAATGGTCATAAAAATTCATAAAAATGAAAAGAATGAAAAACCAAAGCACATAGCATTCTTATGTCATATAGTAAGCATTAAAGTTGATAAACAAGGTTTAGACATATTCAAACCAGAAAAAATCATGTATATATCTACCCCTAACCCTAAACTCCGTCTTATGAAGTCAATCATGAAGAGAAGTGGTTTTGGGTTTCAAACATGGAAATTTCAAAAACCTCTTAAAAAATTCATTTTAGAGTGACAAAGAAGGATGCAGGTTTCCCTTTTCATTTTCATGTCTTAAACTTGTTTAAATATTGGTCAAACCTAGCTAAGGTTTGAACAAAAGATTCAAACGAGCATAAAATAAAATAAAAAAGAAAAATGAAAAAAAAGCATATAGTCTTCTTATGTCATATAGTAAGCATTCAAGTTGATAAACAAGGTCTAGACATAGTCAAACCAGAAAAATCATGTATATATCTACCCCTAACCCTAAACTCTATCTTATGAAGTCAATCATGAAGAGAAGTGGTTTTGGGTTTCAAACATGGAAATTTCAAGAACCTCCCAAAAGCTTCATTTTAGAGTGTGACTAAGAAGGATCCAGGCTTAATTACCTTTTCATTTTCATGTTCTAAACTTGTTTAAATCCTGGTCAAACCTAGGATTTCACAAAGATTCAAATATATGGGTATAAAATTTAAAAAATAGAAAAATAAAAAAACCAAAGCACATAGCATTCTTATGTCATATAGTAAGCATTAAAGTTGATAAACAAGGTCTAGACATATTCAAACCAGAAAAATCATGTATATATCTACCCCTAACCCTAAACTATGTCTTATGAAGTCAATCATGAAGAGATGTGGTTTTGGGGTTCAAACATGGAAATTTTCATGTTTGAAACTTGTTTAAATCTTGCTCAAACCTAGGATTTGACCAAGATTCAAATGGGCATAAAATTCAAAAAAAATAGAAAAATGAAAAACAAAAGCACATAGTCTTCTGATGTCATATAGCTAGTAAGCATTCAAGCTGGTAAACAAGGTTTAGACATATTCAAACCAGACAACTCATGTATCTACCCCCTAACCCTAAACTCGGTCTTATGAAATCTAGCATGAAGAGAAATCGTTTTGGGTTTCAAACGTTTAAGCCAAAAGCCCCATTTCAAATATTTCAAACTTATTCTAATTTGGTTCAAATTTGAAAGACATACAAGTTATAGCACACATGGTGCATACATGTTCACACATACTGCACTAGATGCTAACCAAGGCACATAGTCTTCTTATGTCATATAGTAAGCAATCAATTAAGTTGATAAACAAGGTCTAGACATATTCAAACCAGGAAAATCATGTATCTACCCCATACCCCTAGCTAAACTCTGTCTTATGAAGTCAAGCATGCATGAAGAGAAGTCGTTTTTGGTTTCAATCATGGAAATTTCAAAAACCTCCCAAAAGCTTCATTTTGGAGTGACTAAGAAGGATCCATAGGAAAGTATGTAGTACTATTACAATATAATAATCGTCCGAGTTATTAGAGCAACAAGTCTGTCACTTACGTGTGGTTCCCATGCGTGAGGTCCCACACTTTAGTGAGCACAAGTCACGTACGCTAGGTAGGCAAACTCCCAGCCATCTTCTTTGTCAAGAGAGAGGCATCAAGACTCTCTCTCTCTCCATCTCTCCAATTATCCACCTCCGTTGGCTGCCGGTTTTGACAGGGCGTTTCTAGCTCAGCTCGGAGGCCATGGTGTGCAGGCTTTGTAGCCATGGCGATTTGGTCGCGCCAAGTTGTTCGTGCCCGGCTGCGACGAGGATCAATCCGGACGGTGGCTGTTAAGGACCCGATCGCATTTCTTGCTTTTAGCCTGGGGTCTACCATGTAAATCTTAGGGATTTAGACGTAATTTCCTGTTTATTGTGTGTCCTGCTGTAAACTGTGCTCTGATGTGTATTGGAAATCTGGGTCCTTCAGGATCGTTCGGTTGTCCCTCTAAAAAAACATCTCTCTCATTCTCAGCCTCGCTCGCTCGCACCCCCTGCGCACTGACAACCCTGCACAACAGTCAGCATCACCTGAAAAAATCTAGACACCATAAATAAGTGGGGCCCCGTGACTGCTCTCCCTTCGTCTCCTCCTGTGTGATCCCTCTTCCTCCGACTCCCGACCTTGCGGAAAGGAAAAATGAAATGAAAGAGTTTCACTGGACGGGCAAACACATGTGCTGCCTAGTAATAATAATAATAATATCGACCTACGAATCTATTATTAAATAAGTTAAACTAGGGTTCTGCCCAGTACTACGGATCAATTTCAGAAAATGCAACTACGGGGTTCGATTTTGGCCTGCTAATATAAAATTAAATAATCTGAACTAGTATTCCTCTAAAAAATCATTTTGGTATGCATCGTTTGGTACTTTTGATAGCAAGAGTGCTTACTCCCTCCGTTAGCAAATAGTCTTCATTTTCATGTTTATGAAGTCAAGCATGAAGAGAAGTGGTTTTGGGTTTCAAACATGCAAATTTCAAAAACCTCCCAAAACTTCATTTTAGAGTGACTAAGAAGGATACAAGCTTCCCTTTTCATTTTCATGTTTTAAACTTGTTTAAATTATCTTGGTCAAATCTAGGATTTGACAAGATTCAAATGGGCAAACATATGATAAGTGATGCAAATATCATTTCTAAGTGCGGGCAAACCAACCTTTAGCTTAACATATTACAAGATTTCAGAAAATTGAGTGGGGGCAGCTGCCCCCCTTGGCTATAGTCTGGATCCGCCCATGCTATAGTTTGAGGCCATTTGGATGACGTCGAAAAAAAATCTTTGATTAGAAATGGGGTTGTTCGAACCCCGTAGTTGGATTTTTTTGAACCTTGATCTGTAGTACTGGGCAAAACCCTAGTTTAACCTATTTAATTATAGATTCGTAGGTCGATTTTTCTACGGAGTACCTTTTTATTATTACTATGCAGCACATATTTGTTTGCCCATCGAGTGAAACTCGGAGGAAGAGGGATCACTTGGAAGGAGAGAAGAAGAGAGAGCATTATGGTGTCTCCCCTTTTTCGGGTGATGATGTTGACTGTTGTGCAGGGTTTGTCAGTGAGCAGGAGGTGCGAGCAAGCGAGCGAGTCGAGCGAGGCCGAGAATGAGAGAGATTTGTTTTTTTGTGAGAGGGACAAACGAAGGATCCTGAAGGACCCAGAGACTTCCAATACGCATCCTGATGCGTCTTCTCTTGACAAAGAAAATGGCTGGGAGTTTGCGTACCTATTGCACGTGACTTGTGGTCACTGAAGTGCGGGACCTCACGCATGGGCACCACACGTAAGTGACATACCTGTTGGTGTAAAAACTTGGTTGATATTATAGTGCATTAGAACAAAGTTTCCTATGGATTCAAGGGTAGGAAATCCAAGTTAACTCATTTACATGACATTATTTTTTCCATGAAGCAAAGTTAACACATCTATCAATTGGTACATTTTGGAGTGACTAAGAAGGATCCATGCTTACTTATTCGTTTTCACGTGTTAAACTTGTCTAAATCTTGGTCAAACCTAGGATTTGACAGAGATTCAAATGGGCGGAAAATAAAAAAAAAACAGAAAAATGAAAAACCAAAGCACATAGTCTTCTTATGTCATATAGTAAGCATTAAAGTTGATAAACAAGGTCTAGACATATTCAAACCATACAAATCATGTATCTACCCCTAACCCTAAACTATGTCTTATGAAGTCAATCATGAAGAGAAGTGGTTTTGGGTTTCAAAGATGGAAATTTCAAAAACCTCCCAAAAACTTCATTTAGAGTGACTAAGAAGAATACATGCTTCCCTTTTCATTTTCATGTTTTAAACTTGTTTAAATCTTGGTCAAACCTAGGATTTGACCAAGATTCAAATGGGCATAAAAAATAAAAATAAAATCAGAAAAATGAAAAACGAAAGCACATAGTTTTCTTATGTCATATAGTAAGCATTCAAGTTGATAAACAAGGTCTAGACATATTCAAACCAGAAAAATCATGTATATATCTACCCCTAACCCTAAACTTTGTCTTATGAAGTCAAGCATGCATGAAGAGAAGTGGTTTTTGGTTTCAAACATGGAAATTTCAAGAACCCTCCCAATATTTACATTTTGGAGTGACTAAGAAGGATATATGCTTAATTTTTATATTTATGATTTAAATTTGTTTAAACCACGGTCAAACCTAGGATTTGACCAAGATTCAAATGGGCATAAGAATTTTAAAAAAATCAAAAAATGAAAAACCAAGGCACATAGTCTTCTTATGTCATATAGTAAGAATTCTCAATTAAGTTGATTTTAGAGTGACTAAGAAGGATGCAGGCTTCCCTTTTCATTTTCATGTTTTAAACTTGTTTAAATCTTGGTCAAACCTAGGATTTGACCAAAAGATTCAAATGGGCATAAAATTTCAGAAAAAAATCAAAAGAATGAAAAAACAAAGGACATAGCATTCTTATATGTCATATATATAGTAAGCATTCAAGTTGATAAACAAGGTCTAGACATATTTAAACCAGAAAATCATGTATATATCTACCCCTAACCCTAAACTCTGTCTTATGAAGTCAAGCATGCATGAAGAGAAGTGGTTTTTGGTTTCAAACATGCAAATTTCAAGAACCCTCCCAAGATGCTTAATTTTTATATTCATGATTTAAATTTGTTAAAACCATGGTCAAACCTAGGATTTGACCAAGATTCAAATGGGCATAAGAATTTTTTAAAAAATCAAAAAATGAAAAACCAAGGCACATAGTCTTCTTATGTCATATAGTAAGCATTCAACTAAGTTGATAAACAAGGTCTAGACATATTCAAACCAGGAAAATCATGTATCCACCCCCTAACCCTAGCTAAACTATGTCTTAAGTCAAGCATGCATGTAGAGAAGTCGTTTTGGGTTTCAAACATGGAAATTTCAAGAACATCCCAAAAGCTTCATTTTAGAGTGACTAAGAATGATCCATGATTACCTTTTCATTTTCATGTTTTAAGATTGTTTAAATCTTGGTCAAACCTAGGATTTGACCAAGATTCAAATGGACACAAAATTTAAAAAAATCAAAAAAATGAAAACCAAAGTACATAGTCTTCTTATGTCATATCGTAAGAATTCAAGTTGATAAACAAGGTCTAGACATATTCAAACCATACAAAATCATATATCTACCCCTAACCCTAAACTCTGCCTTATGAAGTCAAGCATGAAGAGAAGTGGTTTTGGGTTTCAAACATGGTAATTTCAAAAACCTCCCAAAAACTTCATTTTAGAGTGACTAAGAAGGATACAAGCTTCCCTTTTCATTTTCATGTTTTAAACTTGTTTAAATCTTGGTCAAACCTAGGATTTGACCAAAAGATTCAAATGGGCATAAAAATTCAGAAAAAAATCAAAAGAATGAAAAAACAAAGGACATAGCATTCTTATGTCATATATATAGTAAGCATTCAAGTTGATAAACAAGGTATAGACATATTCAAACCAGAAAATCATGTATATATCTACCCCTAAAACCCTAAAATCTATCTTAATTATGAACTCAAGCATGCATGAAGACAAGTGGTTTTTGGTTTCAAACATGGAAATTTCAAAAACCTCTTAAAAAAGTCATTTTAGATCGAGTGACTAAGAAGGATGCAGGCTTCCCTTTTCATTTTCATGTCTTAAACTTGTTTAAATATTGGTCAAACCTAGCTAAGATTTGACCAAAAGATTCAAATGGGCATAAAATAAAAAAAAAACAGAAAAATGAAAAACAAAAGCATATAGTCTTCTTATGTCATATAGTAAGCATTCAAGTTGATAAAAAAGGTCTATACATACTCAAACCAGAAATATCATGTATATATCTACCCCTAACCCTAAACTATGTCTTATGAAGTCAATCATGAAGAGAAGTGGTTTTGGGTTTCAAACATGGATCTTGGTCAAACCTAGGATTTGACCAAGATTCAAATGGGCATAAAATTCAAAAAAAAATTAGAAAAATGAAAAACAAAAGCACATAGTCTTCTGATGTCATATAGTAAGCATTAAAGTTGATAAACAAGGTTTAGACATATTCAAACCAGACAAATCATGTATCTACCCCCTAACCCTAAACTCGGTCTTATGAAATCTAGCTTGAAGATAAATCGTTTTGGGTTTCAAACGTTTAAGCCAAAAGCCCCATTTCAAATATTTCAAACTTATTCAAATTTGGTTCAAATTTGAAAGACATACAAGTTATAGCACACATAGTGCATACATGTTCACACATACTGCACTAGATGCTAACCAAGGCACATAGTCTTCTTATGTAATATAGTAAGCATTCAATTAAGTTGAACAAGGTCTAGACATATTCAAACCAGGAAAATCATGTATCTACCCCCTAACCCTAGCTAAACTATGTCTTAAGTCAAGCATGCATGTAGAGAAGTCGTTTTGGATTTCAAACATGGAAATTTGAAGAACATCCCAAAAGCTTCATTTTAGAGTGACTAAGAAGGATCCATGATTACCTTTTCATTTTCATGTATGAAACTTGTTTAAATCTTGGTCAAACCTAGGATTTGACCAAGATTCAAGTGGACACAAAATTTAAAAAAAAAATCCAAAAAATGAAAACCAAAGTACATAGTCTTCTTATGTCATATCGTAAGCATTCAAGTTGATAAACAAGGTCTAGACATATTCAAACCATACAAAATCATGTATCTACCCCTAACCCTAAACTCTGTCTTATGAAGTCAAGCATGAAGAGAAGTGGTTTTGGGTTTCAAACAAGGTAATTTCAAAAACCTCCCAAAAACTTCATTTTAGAGTGACTAAGAAGGATACAAGCTTCCCTTTTCATTTTCATGTTTTAAACTTGTTTAAATCTTGGTTAAACCTAGGATTTGACCAAAAGATTCAAATGGGCATAAAAAATCAGAAAAAAATCAAAAGAATGAAAAAACAATGGACATTGCATTCTTATGTCATATATATAGTAAGCATTCAATTTGATAAACAAGGTCTAGACATATTCAAACCATACAATGATGTATATATCTACCCCTAAAACCCTAAACTCTATCTTATGAAGTCAAGCATGCATGAAGAGAAGTGGTTTTTGGTTTCAAACATGGAAATTTCAAAAACCCTCCCACGAGCTTCATTTTGAAGTGACTAAGAAGCATACATGCTTACTTTTTCATATTCATATTTTAAACTTATTCAAATCTTGGTGAAACCTAGGATTTGGCCAAGATCCAAATGGGCATACAAATTTTAGAAAAAATCAAAAAAAATGAAAAACCAAGGGACATACTCTTCTTATGTCATATAGTAAGCATTCAATTAAGTTGATAAACAAGGTCTAGACATATTCAAACCAGGAAAATCATGTATCTACCCCATACCCCTATCTAAACTCTGTCTTATGAAGTGAAGCATGCATGAAGAGAAGTCGTTTTTGGTTTCAAACATGGAAATTTCAAAAACCTCCCAAAAGCTTCATTTTGTAGTGACTAAGAAGGAAACTATGTAGTACTATTACAACATAATAATCACCCGAGTTATTAGAGCAACAAGTTTGTCACTTACGTGTGGTTTCCATGCGTGAGGTCCCACACTTCAGTGAGCACAAGTCACGTACGCTAGGTAGGCAAACTCCCAGCCATCTTTTTTGTCAAGAGAGAGGCATCAACACACACACTCTCTCTCTCTCTCTCCATCTCTCCAATTGTCCACCTCCGTTGGCTGCCGGTTTTGGCAGGTCGTTTCTAGCTCAGCTCGTAGGCCATGGTGTGCAGGCTCTGTAGCCATGGAGATTTGGTCGCGCCAAGTGGTTCGTCCCCAGCTGCGATGAGGATCAATCCGGACGGTGGCTGTTAAGGACCCAATCGCATTTCTTGCTTTCAACCTGGGGTCTACCATGTAAATCTTAGGGATTTAGATGTAATTTCCTGTTTATTTTGTGTCCTGCTATAAACTGCGCTCTGATGCGTATTGGAAATCTGGGTACTTCAGGATCGTTCAGTTGTCCCTCTAAAAAAACATCTCTCTCATTCTTGGCCTTTCCCGCTCGCTCGCACCCCCTACGCACTAACAACCCTGCACAACAGTCAACATCATTAGAAAAAGGATAGACACCATAAATAAGTGGGGCCCCGTGACTGCTCTCCCTTCGTCTCCTCCCGTGTGATTCCTCTTCCTCCGACTCCCGACCTTACGAAAAAGAAAAATGAAATGAAAGAGTTTCACTGGACGGGCAAACACATGTGCTGCCTAGTAATAATAATAATAATAATAACGTAAAAAAATCGACCTACGAGGGTTCTGCCCAGTACTACGGATCAATTTCAGAAAATGCAACTACGGGGTTCGATTTTGGCCTGCTAATATAAAATTAAATAATGAAAAACCATTTACATGACATTATTTTTTGGGTTTCAAACATGGAAATTTCAAAAACCTCTTAAAAAATTCATTTTAGAGTGACTAAGAATGATGCAGGCTTCCCTTTTCATTTTCATGTCTTAAACTTGTTTATATATTGGTCAAACCTAGCTAAGATTTGACCAAAAGATTCAAACGGGCATAAAATAAAAAAAAACAGAAAAATGAAAAACAAAAGCATATAGTCTTCCTATGTCATATAGTAAGCATTCAAGTTGATAAACAAGGTCTAGACATACTCAAACCAGAAAAATCATGTATATATCTACCCCTAACCCTAAACTCTGTCTTATGAAGTCAATCATGAAGAGAAGTGGTTTTGGGTTTCAAACATGGAAATTTCAAGAACCTCCCAAAAGCTTCATTTTAGAGTGTGACTAAGAAGGATTCAGGCTTAATTACCTTTTCATTTTCATGTTCCAAACTTGTTTAAATCCTGGTCAAACCTAGGATTTCACAGAGATTCAAATATATGGGTATACAATTTAAAAAATAGAAAAATAAAAAACCAAAGCACATAGCATTCTTATGTCATATAGTAAGCATTCAAGTTGATAAACAAGGTCTAGGCATATTCAAACTAGAAAATCATATATATATCTACCCCTAAAACCATAAACTCTGTCTTATGAAGTCAAGCATGCATGAAGAGAAGTGGTTTTTGGTTTCAAACATGGAAATTTCAAAAACCCTCCCAAGAGTTACATTTTGGAGTGACTTAAGAAGGATAGATGCTTAATTTTTCATATTCATGTTTTAAACTTGTTTTAATCATTGTCAAACCTAGGATTTGACCAAGATTCAAATGGGCATAAAAATTCATAAAAAATGAAAAGAATGAAAAACCAAAGCACATAGCATTTTTATGTCATATAGTAAGCATTAAAGTTGATAAACAAGGTCTAGACATATTCAAACCAGAAAGAATCATGTATATATCTACCCCTAACCCTAAACTATGTCTTATGAAGTCAATCATGAAGAGAAGTGGTTTTGGGTTTCAAACATGGAAATTTTCATGTTTGAAACTTGTTTAAATGTTGGTCAAACCTAGGATTTGACCAAGATTCAAATGGGCATAAAATTAAAAAAAATTAGAAAAATTAAAAAAAGCACATAGTCTTCTGATGTCATATAGTAATAATTCAAGTTGATAAACAAGGTTTAGACATATTCAAACCAGACAACTCATGTATCTAGCTACCCCTAACCCTAAACTCGGTCTTATGAAATCTAGCATGAAGAGAAATCGTTTTGGGTTTCAAACGTTTAAGCCAAAAGCCCCATTTCAAATATTTCAAACTTATTCAAATTTGGTTCAAATTTGAAAGACATACAAGTTATAGCACACATAGTTCATACATGTTCACACATACTGCACTAGATGCTAACCAAGGCACATAGTCTTCTTATGTAATATAGTAAGCATTCAAGTTGATAAACAAGGTCTAGACATATTCAAACCATACAAAATCATGTATCTAACCCTAACCCTAAACTCTGTCTTATGAAGTGAAGCATGAAGAGAAGTGGTTTTGGGTTTCAAACATGGTAATTTCAAAAACCCCCGAAAAACTTCATTTTAGAGTGACTAAGAAGGATACAAGCTCCCCTTTTCATTTTCATGTTTTAAACTTGTTTAAATCTTGGTCAAACCTAGGATTTGACCAAGATTCAAATGGACACAAAATTTCAAAAAAATCAGAAAAATGAAAACCAAAGTACATAGTCTTCTTATGTCATATCGTAAGCATTCAAGTTGATAAACAAGGTCTAGACATATTCAAACCATACAAAATCATGTATCTAACCCTAACCCTAAACTCTGTCTTATGAAGTCAAGCATGAAGAGAAGTGGTTTTGGGTTTCAAACATGGTAATTTCAAAAACCTCCCAAAAACTTCATTTTAGAGTGACTAAGAAGGATACAAGCTTACCTTTTCATTTTCATGTTTTAAACTTGTTTAAATCATGGTCAAACCAAGGATTTGACCAAAAGATTCAAATGGGCATAAAAATTCAGAAGAAAATCAAAAGAATGAAAAAACAAAAGACATAGCATTCTTATGTCATATATATAGTAAGCATTCAAGTTGATAAACAAGGTCTAGACATATTCAAACCAGAAAATCATGTATATATCTACCCCTAAAACCCTAAACTCTGTCTTATGAAGTCAAGCATGCATGAAGAGAAGTGGTTTTTGGTTTCAAACATGGAAATTTCAAAAACCTCTTAAAAACTACATTTTAGATCGAGTGACTAAGAAGGATGCAGGCTTCCCTTTTCATTTTCATGTCTTAAACTTGTATAAATATTGGTCAAACCTAGCTAAGATTTGACCAAAAGATACAAACGGGCATAAAAATAAAAAAACAGAAAAATGAAAAACAAAAGCATATAGTCTTCTTATGTCATATAGTAAGCATTCAAGTTGATAAACAAGGTCTATACATACTCAAACCAGAAATATCATGTATATATCTACCCCTAACCCTAAACTATGTCTTATGAAGTCAATCATGAAGAGAAGTGGTTTTGGGTTTCAAACATGGAAATTTTCATGTTTGAAACTTGTTTAAATCTTGGTCAAACCTAGGATTTGACCAAGATTCAAATGGGCATAAAATTCAAAAAAAATTAGAAAAATGAAAAACAAAAGCACATAGTCTTCTGATGTCATATAGTAAGCATTCAAGTTGATAAACAAGGTTTAGACATATTCATACTAGACAAATCATGTATCTACCCCCAAACCCTAAACTCGGTCTTATGAAATCTAGCATGCAGAGAAATCGTTTTGGGTTTCAAACATTTAAGCCAAAAGCCCCAATTCAAATATTTCAAACTTATTCAAATTTGAAAGACATACAAGTCATAGCACACATAGTGCATACATGTTCACACATACTGCACTAGATGCTAACCAAGGCACATAGTATTCTTATGTAATATAGTAATCATTCAATTAAGTTTATAAACAAGGTCTAGACATATTCAAACCAGGAAAATCATGTATCTACCCGCTAACCCTAGCTAAACTATGTCTTAAGTCAAGCATGCATGTAGAGAAGTCGTTTTGGGTTTCGAACATGGAAATTTCAAGAACATCCCAAAAGCTTCATTTTAGATTGACTAAGAAGGATCCATGATTACCTTTTCATTTTCATGTTTTAAACTTGTTTAAATCTTGGTCAAACCTAGGATTTGACCAAGATTCAAATGGACACAAAATTTAAAAAAATCAGAAAAATGAAAACCAAAGTACATAGTCTTCTTATGTCATATCGTAAGCATTCAAGTTGATAAACAAGGTCTAGATATATTCAAACCATACAAAATCATGTATCTAACCCTAACCCTAAACTCTATCTTATGAAGTCAAGCATGAAGAGAAGTGGTTTTGGGTTTCAAACATGGTAATTTCAAAAACCTCCCACAAACTTCATTTTAGAGTGACTAAGAATGATACAAGCTTCCCTATTCATTTTCATGTTTTAAACTTGTTTCAGTCTTGGTCAAACCTAGGATTTGACAAAAAGATTCAAATGGGCATAAAAATTCAGAAGAAAATCAAAAGAATGAAAAAACAAAGGACATAGCATTCTTATGTCATATATATAGTAAGCATTCAAGTTGATAAACAAGGTCTAGACATATTCAAACCAGAAAATCATTTATATATCTACCCCTAAAACCCTAAACTCTGTCTTATGAAGTCAAGCATGCATGAAGAGAAGTGGTTTTTGGTTTCAAACATGGAAATTTCAAAAACGCTCCCAAGAAGTTACATTTTGGAGTGACTTAAGAAGGATAGATGCTAAATTTTTCATATTCATGTTTTAAACTTATTTTAATCATTGTCAAACCTAGGATTTGACCAAGATTCAAATGGGCATAAAAATTCATAAAATGAGGCATCAACACTCTCTCTCTCTCCATCTCTCCAATTATCCACCTCCGTTGGCTGCCGGTTTTGGCAGGTCGTTTCTAGCTCAGCTTGTAGGCAATGGTGTGCAGGCTCTGTAGCCATGGCGATTTGGTCGCGCCAAGTGGTTTGTCCCCGGCTGCGACGAGGATCAATCCAGACGGTGGCTGTTAAGGACCCGATCGCATTTCTTGCTTTCAGCCTGGGGTCTACCATGTAAATCTTAGGGATTTAGATGTAATTTCCTGTTTATTTTGTGTCCTGCTGTAAACTGCGCTCTGATGCGTATTGGAAATCTGGGTACTTCACGATCGTTCGGTTGTCCCTCTAAAAAAAACATCTCTCTCATTCTCGGCCTTTCTTGCTCGCTCGCACCCCCTACGCACTGACAACCCTGCACAACAGTCAACATCACCAGAAAAAGGATAGACACCATAAATAAGTGGGGCCCCGTGACTGCTCTCCCTTCATCTCTTCCCGTGTGATCCCTCTTCCTCCGACTCCCGACCTTGCGGAAAAGAAAAATGAAATGAAAGAGTTTCACTGGACGGGCAAACACATGTGCTGCCTAGTAATAATAATAATAACGTAAAAAAATCGACCTACGAGGGTTCTGCCCAGTACTACGGATCAATTTCAGAAAATGCAACTACGGGGTTCGATTTTGGCCTGCTAATATAAAAGTAAATAATGAAAAACCATTTACATGACATTATTTTTATGGTTTCAAACATGGAAATTTCAAAAACCTCTTAAAAAATTCATTTTAGAGTGACTAAGAATGATGTAGGCTTCCCTTTTCATTTTCATGTCTTAAACTTGTTTAAATATTGGTCAAACCTAGCTAAGATTTGACCAAAAGATTCAATCGGTCATAAAATTAAAAAAAACAGAAAAATGAAAAACAAAATCATATAGTCTTCTTATGTCATATAGTAAGCATTCAAGTTGATAAACAAGGTCTAGACATACTCAAACCAGAAAAATCATGTATATATCTACGCCTAACCCTAAACTCTGTCGTATGAAGTCAATCATGAAGAGAAGTGGTTTTGGGTTTCAAACATGGAAATTTCAAGAACCTCCCAAAAGCTTCATTTTAGAGTGTGACTAAGAAGGATTCATGCTTAATTACCTTTTCATTTTCATGTTCTAAACTTGTTTAAATCCTGGTCAAACCTAGGATTTCACAAAGATTCAAATATATGGGTATAAAATTTAAAAAATAGAAAAATAAAAAACCAAAGCACATAGCATTCTTATGTCATATAGTAATCATTCAAGTTGATAAACAAGGTCTAGACATATTCAAACCAGAAAATCATGTATATATCTACCCCTAAAACCCTAAACTCTGTCTTATGAAGTCAAGCATGCATGAAGAGAAGTGGTTTTTGGTTTCAAACATGGAAATTTCAAAAACATCTTAAAAACTACATTTTAGATCGAGTGACTAAGAAGGATGCAGGCTTCCCTTTTCATTTTCATGTCTTAAACTTGTATAAATATTGGTCAAACCAAGCTAAGATTTGACCAAAAGATTCAAACAGGCATAAAAATAAAAAAACAGAAAAATGAAAAACAAAAGCATATAGTCTTCTTATGTCATATAGTAAGCATTCAAGTTGATAAACAAGGTCTATACATACTCAAACCAGAAATATCATGTATATATCTACCCCTAACCCTAAACTATGTCTTATGAAGTCAATCATGAAGAGAAGTGGTTTTGGGTTTCAAACATGGAAATTTTCATGTTTGAAACTTGTTTAAATCTTGGTCAAATCTAGGATTTGACCAAGATTCAAATGGGCATAAAATTCAAAAAAAATAGAAAAATGAAAAACAAAAGCACATAGTCTTCTTATGTCATATCGTAAGCATTCAAGTTGATAAACAAGGTCTCGACATATTCAAACCATACAAAAACATGTATCTAACCCTAACCCTAAACTCTGTCTTATGAAGTCAAGCATGAAGAGAAGTGGTTTTGGGTTTCAAACATGGTAATTTCAAAAACCTCCCAAAAACTTCATTTTAGAGTGACTAAGAAGGATACAAGCTTCCCTTTTCATTTTCATGTTTTAAACTTGTTTAAATCTTGGTCAAACCTAGGATTTGACCAAAAGATTCAAATGGGCATAAAAATTCAGAAGAAAATCAAAAGAATGAAAAAACAAAGGACATAGCATTCTTATGTCATATATATAGTAAGCATTCAAGTTGATAAACAAGGTCTAGACATATTCAAACCAGAAAATCATTTATATATCTACCCCTAAAACCCTAAACTCTGTCTTATGAAGTCAAGCATGCATGAAGAGAAGTGGTTTTTGGTTTCAAACATGGAAATTTCAAAAACCCTCCCAAGAAGTTACATTTTGGAGTGACTTAAGAAGGATAGATGCTTAATTTTTCATATTCATGTTTTAAACTTATTTTAATCATTGTCAAACCTAGGATTTGACCAAGATTCAAATGGGCATAAAAATTCATAAAATGAGGCATCAACACTCTCTCTCTCCGTCTCTCCAATTATCCACCTCCGTTGGCTGCAAGTTTTGGCAGGTCGTTTCTAGCTCAGCTCGTAGGCCATGGTGTACAGGCTCTGTAGCCATGGCGATTTGGTCGCGCCAAGTGGTTTGTCCCCGGCTGTGACGAGGATCAATCCGGACGGTGGCTGTTAAGGACCCGATCGCATTTCTTGCTTTCAGCCTGGGGTCTACCATGTAAATCTTAGGGATTTAGACGTAATTTCCTGTTTATTTTGTGTCCTGCTGTAAACTGCGGTCTGATGCGTATTGGAAATCTGGGTACTTCAGGATCGTTCGGTTGTCCCTCTAAAAAAACATCTCTCTCATTCTCGGCATTTCTTGCTCGCTCGCACCCCCTACGCACTGACAACCCTGCACAACAGTCAACATCACCAGAAAAAGGATAGACTCCATAAATAAGTGGGGCCCCGTGACTGCTCTCCCTTCGTCTCTTCCCGTGTGATCCCTCTTCCTCCGACTCCCGACCTTGCGGAAAAGAAAAATGAAATGAAAGAGTTTCACTGGACGGGCAAACACATGTGCTGCCTAGTAATAATAATAATAACGTAAAAAAATCGACCTACGAGGGTTCTGCCCAGTACTACGGATCAATTTCAGAAAATGCAACTATGGGGTTCGATTTTGGCCTGCTAATATAAAATTAAATAATGAAAAACCATTTACATGACATTATTTTTATGGTTTCAAACATGGAAATTTCAAAAACCTCTTAAAAAATTCATTTTAGAGTGACTAAGAATGATGCAGGCTTCCCTTTTCATTTTCATGTCTTAAACTTGTTTAAATATTGGTCAAACCTAGCTAAGATTTGACCAAAAGATTCAAACGGGCATAAAATTAAAAAAACAGAAAAATTAAAAACAAAATCATATAGTCTTCTTATGTCATATAGTAAGTATTCAAGTTGATAAACAAGGTCTAGACATACTCAAACCAGAAAAATCATGTATATATCTACGGCTAACCCTAAACTCTGTCGTATGAAGTCAATCATGAAGAGAAGTGGTTTTGGGTTTCAAACATGGAAATTTCAAGAATCTCCCAAAAGCTTCATTTTAGAGTGTGACTAAGAAGGATTCAGGCTTAATTACCTTTTCATTTTCATGTTCTAAACTTGTTTAAATCCTGGTCAAACCTAGGATTTCACAAAGATTCATATATATGGGTATAAAATTTAAAAAATAGGGAAATAAAAACCAAAGCACATAGCATTCTTATGTCATATAGTAAGCATTCAAGTTGATAAACAAGGTCTAGACATATTCAAACCAGAAAATCATGTATATATCTACCCCTAAAACCATAAACTCTGTCTTATGAAGTCAAGCATGCATGAAGAGAAGTGGCTTTATTTTCAAACATGGTAATTTCAAAAACCCTCCCAAGAGTTACATTTTGGAGTGACCTAAGAAAGATAGATGCTTAATTTTTCATATTCATGTTTTAAACTTTTCTTAATCATTGTCAAACCTAGGATTTGACCAAGATTCAAATGGGCATAAAAATTCATAAAAAATGAAAAGAATGAAAAACCAAAGCACATAGCATTCTTATGTCATATAGTAAGCATTAAAGTTGACAAACAAGGTCTAGACATATTCAAACCAGAAAAAATCATGTATATATCTACCCCTAACCCTAAACTATGTCTTATGAAGTCTATCATGAAGAGAAGTGGTTTTGGGTTTCAAACATGGAAATTTTCATGTTTGAAACTTGTTTAAATGTTGGTCAATCCTAGGATTTGACCAAGATTCAAATGGGCATAAAATTAAAAAAAAATAGAAAAATGAAAAAAAGCACATAGTCTTCTGATGTCATATAGTAAGAATTCAAGTTGATAAACAAGGTTTAGACATATTCAAACCAGACAACTCATGTATCCAGCTACCCCTAACCCTAAACTCGGTCTTATGAAATCTAGCATGAAGAGAAATCGTTTTGGGTTTCAAACGTTTAAGCCAAAAGCCCCATTTCAAATATTTCAAACTTATTCAACTTTGGTTCAAATTTGAAAGACATACAAGTAATAGCACACATATTGCATACATGTTCACACATACTGCACTAGATGCTAACCAAGGCACATAGTCTTCTTATGTAATATAGTAAGCATTCAATTAAGTTGATAAACAAGGTCTAGACATATTCAAACCAGGAAAATCATGTATCTACCCCCTAACCCTAGCTAAACTATGTCTTAAGTCAAGCATGCATGTAGAGAAGTCGTTTTGGGTTTCAAACATGGAAATTTCAAGAACATCCCAAAAGCTTCATTTTAGATTGACTAAGAAGGATCCATGATTACCTTTTCATTTTCATGTTTTAAACTTATCTAAATCTTGGTCAAACCTAGGATTTGACCAAGATTCAAATGGACACAAAATTTAAAAAAAATCAGAAAAATGAAAACCAAAGTACATAGTCTTCTTATGTCATATCGTAAGCATTCAAGTTGATAAACAAGGTCTAGACATATTCAAACCATACAAAATCATGTATCTAACCCTAACCCTAAACTCTGTCTTATGAAGTCAAGCATGAAGAGAAGTGGTTTTGGGTTTCAAACATGGTAATTTAAAAAACCTCCCAAAAACTTCATTTTAGAGTGACTAAGAAGGATACAAGCTTCCCTTTTCATTTTCATGTTTTAAACTTGTTTAAATCTTGGTCAAACCTAGGATTTGACCAAAAGATTCAAATGGGCATAAAAATTCAGAAGAAAATCAAAAGAATGAAAAATCAAAGGACATAGCATTCTTATGTCATATATATAGTAAGCATTCAAGTTGATAAACAAGGTCTAGACATATTCAAACCGGAAAATCATGTATATATCTACCCCTAAAACCCTAAACTCTGTCTTATGAAGTCAAGCATGCATGAAGAGAAGTGGTTTTTGGTTTCAAACATGGAAATTTCAAAAACCTCTTAAAAACTACATTTTAGATCGAGTGACTAAGAAGGATGCAGGCTTCCCTTTTCATTTTCATGTCTTAAACTTGTATAAATATTGGTCAAACCTAGCTAAGATTTGACCAAAAGATTCAAACGGGCATAAAAATTAAAAAATAGAAAAATGAAAAACAAAAGCATATAGTCTTCTTATGTCATATAGTAAGCATTCAAGTTGATAAACAAGGTCTATACATACTCAAACCAGAAATATCATGTATATATCTACCCCTAACCCTAAACTATGTCTTATGAAGTCAATCATGAAGAGAAGTGGTTTTGGGTTTCAAACATGGAAATTTTCATGTTTGAAACTTGTTTAAATCTTGGTCAAACCTAGGATTTGACCAAGATTCAAATGGGCATAAAATTCAAAAAAAATTAGAAAAACGAAAAACAAAAGCACATAGTCTTCTGATGTCATATAGTAAACATTCAAGTTGATAAACAAGGTCTAGACATATTCAAACCATACAAAATCATGTATCTAAACCTAACCCTAAACTCTGTCTTATGAAGTCAAGCATGAAGAGAAGTGGTTTTGGGTTTCAAACATGGTAATTTCAAAAACCTCCCAAAAACTTCATTTTAGAGTGACTAAGAAGGATACAAGCTTCCCTTTTCATTTTCATGTTTTAAACTTGTTTAAATCTTGGTCAAACCTAGGATTTGACCAAAAGATTCAAATGGGCATAAAAATTCAGAAGAAAATCAAAAGAATGAAAAAACAAAGGACATAGCATTCTTATGTCATATATATAGTAAGCATTCAAGTTGATAAACAAGGTCTAGACATATTCAAACCAGAAAATCATGTATATATCTACCCCTAAAACCCTAAACTCTGTCTTATGAAGTCAAGCATGCATGAAGAGAAGTGGTTTTTGGTTTCAAACATGGAAATTTCAAAAACCTCTTAAAAAATTCATTTTAGATCGAGTGACTAAGAAGGATGCATGCTTCCCTTTTCATTTTCATGTCTTAAACTTGTTTAAATATTGGTCAAACCTAGCTAAGATTTGACCAAAAGATTCAAACGGGCATAAAATTAAAAAAAAATGAAAAATGAAAAACAAAAGCATATAGTCCTCTTATGTCATATAGTAAGCATTCAAGTTTATAAACAAGGTCTATACATACTCAAACCAGAAATATCATGTATATATCTACCCCTAACCCTAAACTATGTCTTATGAAGTCAATCATGAAGAGAAGTGGTTTTGGGTTTCAAACATGGAAATTTTCATGTTTGAAACTTGTTTAAATCTAGGTAAAACCTAGGATTTGACCAAGATTCAAATGGGCATAAAATTAAAAAAAATAGAAAAATGAAAAACAAAAGCAAATAGTCTTCTGATGTCATATAGTAAGCATTCAAGTTGATAAACAAGGTTTAGACATATTCAAACCAGACAAATCATGTATCTACCCCCAAACCGTAAACTCGGTCTTATGAAATCTAGCATGAAGAGAAATCGTTTTGGGTTTCAAACGTTTAAGCCAAAAGCGCCATTTCAAATATTTCAAACTTATTCAAATTTGGTTCAAATTTGAAAGACATACAAGTTATAGCACACATAGTGCATACATGTTCACACATACTGCACTAGATGCTAACCAAGGCACATAGTCTTCTTATGTAATATAGTAAGCATTCAATTAAGTTGATAAACAAGGTCTAGACATATTCAAACCAGGAAAATCATGTATCTACCCCCTAACCCTAGCTAAACTATGTCTTAAGTCAAGCATGCATGTAGAGAAGTTGTTTTGGGTTTCAAACATTGAAATTTCAAGAACATCCCAAAAGCTTCATTTTAGATTGACTAAGAAGGATTCATGATTACCTTTTCATTTTCATGTTTTAAACTTGTCTAAATCTTGGTCAAACCTAGGATTTAACCAAGATTCAAATGGACACAAAATTTAAAAAAATCAGAAAAATGAAAACCAAAATACATAGTCTTCTTATGTCATATCGTAAGCATTCAAGTTGGTAAACAAGGTCTAGACATATTCAAACCATACAAAATCATGTATCTAACCCTGACCCTAAACTCTGTCTTATGAAGTCAAGCATGAAGAGAAGTGGTTTTGGGTTTCAAACATGGTAATTTCAAAAACCTCCCAAAAACTTCATTTTAGAGTGACTAAGAAGGATACAAGCTTCCCTTTTCATTTTCATGTTTTAAACTTGTTTAAATCTTGGTCAAACCTAGGACTTGACCAAAAGATTCAAATGGGCATAAAAATTCAGAAGAAAATCAAAAGAATGAAAAAATAAAGGACATAGCATTCTTATGTCATATATATAGTAAGCATTCAAGTTGATAAACAAGGTGTAGACATATTCAAACCAGAAAATCATGTATATATCTACCCCTAAAACCCTAAACTCTGTCTTATGAAGTCAAGCATGCATGAAGAGAAGTGGTTTTTGGTTTCAAACATGGAAATTTCAAAAACCTCTTAAAAACTACATTTTAGATCGAGTGACTAAGAAGGATGCAGGCTTCCCTTTTCATTTTCATGTCTTAAACTTGTATAAATATTGGTCAAACCTAGCTAAGATTTGACCAAAAGATTCAAACAGGCATAAAAATAAAAAAACAGAAAAATGAAAAACAAAAGCATATAGTCTTCTTATGTCATATAGTAAGCATTCAAGTTGATAAACAAGGTCTATACATACTCAAACCAGAAATATCATGTATATATCTACCCCTAACCCTAAACTATGTCTTATGAAGTCAATCATGAAGAGAAGTGGTTTTGGGTTTCAAACATGGAAATTTTCATGTTTGAAACTTGTTTAAATCTTGGTCAAACCTAGGATTTGACCAAGATTCAAATGGGCATAAAATTCAAAAAAAATTAGAAAAACGAAAAACAAAAGCACATAGTCTTCTGATGTCATATAGTAAACATTCAAGTCAATAAACAAGGTCTAGACATATTCAAACCATACAAAATCATGTATCTAACCCTAACCCTAAACTCGGTCTTATGAAGTCAAGCATGAAGAGAAGTGGTTTTGGGTTTCAAACATGGTAATTTCAAAAACCTCCCAAAAACTTCATTTTAGAGTGACTAAGAAGGATACAAGCTTCCCTTTTCATTTTCATGTTTTAAACTTGTTTAAATCTTGGTCAAACCTAGGACTTGACCAAAAGATTCAAATGGGCATAAAAATTCAGAAGAAAATCAAAAGAATGAAAAAATAAAGGACATAGCATTCTTATGTCATATATATAGTAAGCATTCAAGTTGATAAACAAGGTGTAGACATATTCAAACCAGAAAATCATGTATATATCTACCCCTAAAACCCTAAACTCTGTCTTATGAAGTCAAGCATGCATGAAGAGAAGTGGTTTTTGGTTTCAAACATGGAAATTTCAAAAACCTCTTAAAAACTACATTTTAGATCGAGTGACTAAGAAGGATGCAGGCTTCCCTTTTCATTTTCATGTCTTAAACTTGTATAAATATTGGTCAAACCTAGCTAAGATTTGACCAAAAGATTCAAACGGGCATAAAAATAAAAAAACAGAAAAATGAAAAACAAAAGCATATAGTCTTCTTATGTCATATAGTAAGCATTCAAGTTGATAAACAAGGTCTATACATACTCAAACCCGAAAGATCATGTATATATCTACCCCTAACCCTAAACTATGTCTTATGAAGTCAATCATGAAGAGAAGTGGTTTTGGGTTTCAAACATGGAAATTTTCATGTTTGAAACTTGTTTAAATCTTGGTCAAACCTAGGATTTGACCAAGATTCAAATGGGCATAAAATTCAAAAAAAATTAGAAAAATGAAAAACAAAAGCACATAGTCTTCTGATGTCATATAGTAAACATTCAAGTCAATAAACAAGGTCTAGACATATTCAAACCATACAAAATCATGTATCTAACCCTAACCCTAAACTCTGTCTTATGAAGTCAAGCATGAAGAGAAGTGGTTTTGGGTTTCAAACATGGTAATTTCAAAAACCTCCCAAAAACTTCATTTTAGAGTGACTAAGAAGGATACAAGCTTCCCTTTTCATTTTCATGTTTTAAACTTGTTTAAATCTTGGTCAAACCTAGGATTTGACCAAAAGATTCAAATGGGCATAAAAATTCAGAAGAAAATCAAAAGTATGAAAAAACAAAGGACATAGCATTCTTATGTCATATATATAGTAAGCATTCAAGTTGATAAACAAGGTCTAGACATATTCAAACCAGAAAATCATGTATATATCTACCCCTAAAACCCTAAACTCTGTCTTATGAAGTCAAGCATGCATGAAGAGAAGTGGTTTTTGGTTTCAAACATGGAAATTTCAAAAACCTCTTAAAAAATTCATTTTAGATCGAGTGACTAAGAAGGATGCATGCTTCCCTTTTCATTTTCATGTCTTAAACTTGTTTAAATATTGGTCAAACCTAGCTAAGATTTGACCAAAAGATTCAAACGGGCATAAAATTAAAAAAAATGAAAAATGAAAAACAAAAGCATATAGTCTTCTTATGTCATATAGTAAGCATTCAAGTTTATAAACAAGGTCTATACATACTCAAACCAGAAATATCATGTATATATCTACCCCTAACCCTAAACTATGTCTTATGAAGTCAATCATGAAGAGAAGTGGTTTTGGGTTTCAAACATGGAAATTTTCATGTTTGAAACTTGTTTAAATCTAGGTAAAACCTAGGATTTGACCAAGATTCAAATGGGCATAAAATTAAAAAAAAATAGAAAAATGAAAAACAAAAGCAAATAGTCTTCTGATGTCATATAGTAAGCATTCAAGTTGATAAACAAGGTTTAGACATATTCAAACCAGACAAATCATGTATCTACCCCCAAACCCTAAACTCGGTCTTATGAAATCTAGCATGAAGAGAAATCGTTTTGGGTTTCAAACGTTTAAGCCAAAAGCGCCATTTCAAATATTTCAAACTTATTCAAATTTGGTTCAAATTTGAAAGACATACAAGTTATAGCACACATAGTGCATACATGTTCACACATACTGCACTAGATGCTAACCAAGGCACATAGTCTTCTTATGTAATATAGTAAGCATTCAATTAAGTTGATAAACAAGGTCTAGACATATTCAAACCAGGAAAATCATGTATCTACCCCCTAACCCTAGCTAAACTATGTCTTAAGTCAAGCATGCATGTAGAGAAGTTGTTTTGGGTTTCAAACATTGAAATTTCAAGAACATCCCAAAAGCTTCATTTTAGATTGACTAAGAAGGATCCATGATTACCTTTTCATTTTCATGTTTTAAACTTGTCTAAATCTTGGTCAAACCTAGGATTTAACCAAGATTCAAATGGACACAAAATTTAAAAAAATCAGAAAAATGAAAACCAAAATACATAGTCTTCTTATGTCATATCGTAAGCATTCAAGTTGATAAACAAGGTCTAGACATATTCAAACCATACAAAATCATGTATCTAACCCTGACCCTAAACTCTGTCTTATGAAGTCAAGCATGAAGAGAAGTGGTTTTGGGTTTCAAACATGGTAATTTCAAAAACCTCCCAAAAACTTCATTTTAGAGTGACTAAGAAGGATACAAGCTTCCCTTTTCATTTTCATGTTTTAAACTTGTTTAAATCTTGGTCAAACCTAGGACTTGACCAAAAGATTCAAATGGGCATAAAAATTCAGAAGAAAATCAAAAGAATGAAAAAATAAAGGACATAGCATTCTTATGTCATATATATAGTAAGCATTCAAGTTGATAAACAAGGTGTAGACATATTCAAACCAGAAAATCGTGTATATATCTACACCTAAAACCCTAAACTCTGTCTTATGAAGTCAAGCATGCATGAAGAGAAGTGGTTTTTGGTTTCAAACATGGAAATTTCAAAAACCTCTTAAAAACTACATTTTAGATCGAGTGACTAAGAAGGATGCAGGCTTCCCTTTTCATTTTCATGTCTTAAACTTGTATAAATATTGGTCAAACCTAGCTAAGATTTGACCAAAAGATTCAAACGGGCATAAAAATAAAAAAACAGAAAAATGAAAAACAAAAGCATATAGTCTTCTTATGTCATATAGTAAGCATTCAAGTTGATAAACAAGGTCTATACATACTCAAACCAGAAATATCATGTATATATCTACCCCTAACCCTAAACTATGTCTTATGAAGTCAATCATGAAGAGAAGTGGTTTTGGGTTTCAAACATGGAAATTTTCATGTTTGAAACTTGTTTAAATCTTGGTCAAACCGAGGATTTGACCAAGATTCAAATGGGCATAAAATTCAAAAAAAATTAGAAAAACGAAAAACAAAAGCACATAGTCTTCTGATGTCATATAGTAAACATTCAAGTCAATAAACAAGGTCTAGACATATTCAAACCATACAAAATCATGTATCTAACCCTAACCCTAAACTCTGTCTTATGAAGTCAAGCATGAAGAGAAGTGGTTTTGGGTTTCAAACATGGTAATTTCAAAAACCTCCCAAAAACTTCATTTTAGAGTGACTAAGAAGGATACAAGCTTCCCTTTTCATTTTCATGTTTTAAACTTGTTTAAATCTTGGTCAAACCTAGGACTTGACCAAAAGATTCAAATGGGCATAAAAATTCAGAAAATCAAAAGAATGAAAAAATAAAGGACATAGCATTCTTATGTCATATATATAGTAAGCATTCAAGTTGATAAACAAGGTGTAGACATATTCAAACCAGAAAATCGTGTATATATCTACCCCTAAAACCCTAAACTCTGTCTTATGAAGTCAAGCATGCATGAAGAGAAGTGGTTTTTGGTTTCAAACATGGAAATTTCAAAAACCTCTTAAAAACTACATTTTAGATCGAGTGACTAAGAAGGATGCAGGCTTCCCTTTTCATTTTCATGTCTTAAACTTGTATAAATATTGGTCAAACCTAGCTAAGATTTGACCAAAAGATTCAAACGGGCATAAAAATAAAAAAACAGAAAAATGAAAAACAAAAGCATATAGTCTTCTTATGTCATATAGTAAGCATTCAAGTTGATAAACAAGGTCTATACATACTCAAACCAGAAATATCATGTATATATCTACCCCTAACCCTAAACTATGTCTTATGAAGTCAATCATGAAGAGAAGTGGTTTTGGGTTTCAAACATGGAAATTTTCATGTTTGAAACTTGTTTAAATCTTGGTCAAACCTAGGATTTGACCAAGATTCAAATGGGTATAAAATTCAAAAAAAATTAGAAAAACGAAAAACAAAAGCACATAGTCTTCTGATGTCATATAGTAAACATTCAAGTCAATAAACAAGGTCCAGACTTATTCAAACCATACAAAATCATGTATCTAACCCTAACCCTAAACTCTGTCTTATGAAGTCAAGCATGAAGAGAAGTGGTTTTGGGTTTCAAACATGGTAATTTCAAAAACCTCCCAAAAACTTCATTTTAGAGTGACTAAGAAGGATACAAGCTTCCCTTTTCATTTTCATGTTATAAAGTTGTTTAAATCTTGGTCAAACCTAGGACTTGACCAAAAGATTCAAATGGGCATAAAAATTCAGAAGAAAATCAAAAGAATGAAAAAATAAAGGACATAGCATTCTTATGTCATATATATAGTAAGCATTCAAGTTGATAAACAAGGTGTAGACATATTCAAACCAGAAAATCGTGTATATATCTACCCCTAAAACCCTAAACTCTGTCTTATGAAGTCAAGCATGCATGAAGAGAAGTGGTTTTTGGTTTCAAACATGGAAATTTCAAAAACCTCTTAAAAACTACATTTTAGATCGAGTGACTAAGAAGGATGCAGGCTTCCCTTTTCATTTTCATGTCTTAAACTTGTATAAATATTGGTCAAACCTAGCTAAGATTTGACCAAAAGATTCAAACGGGCATAAAAATAAAAAAACAGAAAAATGAAAAACAAAAGCATATAGTCTTCTTATGTCATATAGTAAGCATTCAAGTTGATAAACAAGGTCTATACATACTCAAACCGGAAATATCATGTATATATCTACCCCTAACCCTAAACTATGTCTTATGAAGTCAATCATGAAGAGAAGTGGTTTTGGGTTTCAAACATGGAAATTTTCATGTTTGAAACTTGTTTAAATCTTGGTCAAACCTAGGATTTGACCAAGATTCAAATGGGCATAAAATTCAAAAAAAATTAGAAAAATGAAAAACAAAAGCACATAGTCTTCTGATGTCATATAGTAAACATTCAAGTCAATAAACAAGGTCTAGACATATTCAAACCATACAAAATCATGTATCTAACCCTAACCCTAAACTCTGTCTTATGAAGTCAAGCATGAAGAGAAGTGGTTTTGGGTTTCAAACATGGTAATTTCAAAAACCTCCCAAAAACTTCATTTTAGAGTGACTAAGAAGGATACAAGCTTCCCTTTTCATTTTCATGTTTTAAACTTGTTTAAATCTTGGTCAAACCTAGGACTTGACCAAAAGATTCAAATGGGCATAAAAATTCAGAAGAAAATCAAAAGAATGAAAAAATAAAGGACATAGCATTCTTATGTCATATATATAGTAAGCATTCAAGTTGATAAACAAGGTGTAGACATATTCAAACCAGAAAATCATGTATATATCTACCCCTAAAACCCTAAACTCTGTCTTATGAAGTCAAGCATGCATGAAGAGAAGTGGTTTTTGGTTTCAAACATGGAAATTTCAAAAACCTCTTAAAAACTACATTTTAGATCGAGTGACTAAGAAGGATGCAGGCTTCCCTTTTCATTTTCATGTCTTAAACTTGTATAAATATTGGTCAAACCTAGCTAAGATTTGACCAAAAGATTCAAACGGGCATAAAAATAAAAAAACAGAAAAATGAAAAACAAAAGCATATAGTCTTCTTATGTCATATAGTAAGCATTCAAGTTGATAAACAAGGTCTATACATACTCAAACCAGAAATATCATGTATATATCTACCCCTAACCCTAAACTATGTCTTATGAAGTCAATCATGAAGAGAAGTGGTTTTGGGTTTCAAACATGGAAATTTTCATGTTTGAAACTTGTTTAAATCTTGGTCAAACCTAGGATTTGACCAAGATTCAAATGGGCATAAAATTCAAAAAAAATTAGAAAAATGAAAAACAAAAGCACATAGTCTTCTGATGTCATATAGTAAACATTCAAGTCAATAAACAGGGTCTAGACATATTCAAACCATACAAAATCATGTATCTAACCCTAACCCTAAACTCTATCTTATGAAGTCAAGCATGAAGAGAAGTGGTTTTGGGTTTCAAACATGGTAATTTCAAAAACCTCCCAAAAACTTCATTTTAGAGTGACTAAGAAGGATACAAGCTTCCCTTTTCATTTTCATGTTTTAAACTTGTTTAAATCTTGGTCAAACCTAGGATTGGACCAAAAGATTCAAATGGGCATAAAAATTCAGAAGAAAATCAAAAGTATGAAAAAACAAAGGACATAGCATTCTTATGTCATATATATAGTAAGCATTCAAGTTGATAAACAAGGTCTAGACATATTCAAACCAGAAAATCATGTATATATCTACCCCTAAAACCCTAAACTCTGTCTTATGAAGTCAAGCATGCATGAAGAGAAGTGGTTTTTGGTTTCAAACATGGAAATTTGAAAAACCTCTTCAAAAATTCATTTTAGATCGAGTGACTAAGAAGGATGCAGGCTTCCCTTTTCATTTTCATGTCTTAAACTTGTTTAAATATTGGTCAAACCTAGCTAAGATTTGACCAAAAGATTCAAACGGGCATAAAACTAAAAAAAATGAAAAATGAAAAACAAAAGCATATAGTCTTCTTATGTCATATAGTAAGCATTCAAGTTTATAAACAAGGTCTATACATACTCAAACCAGAAATATCATGTATATATCTACCCCTAACCCTAAACTATGTCTTATGAAGTCAATCATGAAGAGAAGTGGTTTTGGGTTTCAAACATTGAAATTTTCATGTTTGAAACTTGTTTAAATCTATGTAAAACCTAGGATTTGACCAAGATTCAAATGGGCATAAAATAAAAAAAAATAGAAAAATGAAAAACAAAAGCACATAGTCTTCTGATGTCATATAGTAAGCATTCAAGTTGATAAACAAGGTTTAGACATATTCAAACCAGACAAATCATGTATCTACCCCCTAACCCTAAACTCAGTCTTATGAAATCTAGCATGAAGAGAAATCGTTTTGGGTTTCAAACGTTTAAGCCAAAAGCGCCATTTCAAATATTTCAAACTTATTCAAATTTGGTTCAAATTTGAAAGACATACAAGTTATAACACACATAGTGCATACATGTTCACACATACTGCACTAGATGCTAACCAAGGCACATAGTCTTCTTATGTAATATAGTAAGCATTCAATTAAGTTGATAAACAAGGTCTAGACATATTCAAACTAGGAAAATCATGTATCTACCCCCTAACCCTAGCTAAACTATGTCTTAAGTCAAGCATGCATGTAGAGAAGTTGTTTTGGGTTTCAAACATGGAAATTTCAAGAACATCCCAAAAGCTTCATTTTAGATTGACTAAGAAGGATCCATGATTACCTTTTCATTTTCATGATTTAAACTTGTCTAAATCTTGGTCAAACCTAGGATTTAACCAAGATTCAAATGGACACAAAATTTAAAAAAATCAGAAAAATGAAAACCAAAATACATAGTCTTCTTATGTCATATCGTAAGCATTCAAGTTGATAAACAAGGTCTAGACATATTCAAACCATACAAAATCATGTATCTAACCCTAACCCTAAACTCTGTCTTATGAAGTCAAGCATGAAGAGAAGTGGTTTTGGGTTTCAAACATGGTAATTTCAAAAACCTCCCAAAAACTTCATTTTAGAGTGACTAAGAAGGATACAAGCTTCCCTTTTCATTTTCATGTTTTAAACTTGTTTAAATCTTGGTCAAACCTAGGACTTGACCAAAAGATTCAAATGGGCATAAAAATTCAGAAGAAAATCAAAAGAATGAAAAAATAAAGGACTTAGCATTCTTATGTCATATATATAGTAAGCATTCAAGTTGATAAACAAGGTGTAGACATATTCAAACCGGAAAATCATGTATATATCTACCCCTAAAACCCTAAACTCTGTCTTATGAAGTCAAGCATGCATGAAGAGAAGTGGTTTTTGGTTTCAAACATGGAAATTTCAAAAACCTCTTAAAAACTACATTTTAGATCGAGTGACTAAGAAGGATGCAGGCTTCCCTTTTCATTTTCATGTCTTAAACTTGTATAAATATTGGTCAAACCTAGGTAAGATTTGACCAAAAGATTCAAACGGGCATAAAAATAAAAAAACAGAAAAATGAAAAACAAAAGCATATAGTCTTCTTATGTCATATAGTAAGCATTCAAGTTGATAAACAAGGTCTATACATACTCAAACCAGAAATATTATGTATATATCTACCCCTAACCCTAAACCATGTCTTATGAAGTCAATCATGAAGAGAAGTGGTTTTGGGTTTCAAACATGGAAATTTTCATGTTTGAAACTTGTTTCAATCTTGGTCAAACCTAGGATTTGACCAAGATTCAAATGGGCATAAAATTCAAAAAATTAGAAAAATGAAAATCAAAAGCACATAGTCTTCTGATGTCATATAGTAAGCATTCAAGTTGATAAACAAGGTATAGACATATTCAAACCATACAAAATCATGTATCTAACCCTAACCCTAAACTCTGTCTTATGAAGTCAAGCATGAAGAGAAGTGGTTTTGGGTTTCTAACATGGTAATTTCAAAAACCTCCCACAAACTTCATTTTAGAGTGACTAAGAAGGATACAAGCTTCCCTTTTCATTTTCATGGTTTAAACTTGTTTAAATCTTGGTCAAACCTAGGACTTGACCAAAAGATTCAAATGGGCATAAAAATTCAGAAGAAAATCAAAAGAATGAAAAAATAAAGGACATAGCATTCTTATGTCATATATATAGTAAGCATTCAAGTTGATAAACAAGGTGTAGACATATTCAAACCAGAAAATCATGTATATATCTACCCCTAAAACCCTAAACTTTGTCTTATGAAGTCAAGCATGCATGAAGAGAAGTGGGTTTTGGTTTCAAACATGGAAATTTCAAAAACCTCTTAAAAACAACATTTTAGATCGAGTGACTAAGAAGGATGCAGGCTTCCCTTTTCATTTTCATGTCTTAAACTTGTATAAATATTGGTCAAACCTAGCTAAGATTTGACCAAAAGATTCAAACGGGCATTAAAATAAAAAAACAGAAAAATGAAAAACAAAAGCATATAGTCTTCTTATGTCATATAGTAAGCATTCAAGTTGATAAACAAGGTCTATACATACTCAAACCAAATATTATGTATATATCTACCCCTAACCCTAAACCATGTCTTATGAAGTCAATCATGAAGAGAAGTGGTTTTGGGTTTCAAACATGGAAATTTTCATGTTTGAAACTTGTTTCAATCTTGGTCAAACCTAGGATTTGACCAAGATTCAAATGGGCATAAAATTCAAAAAATTAGAAAAATGAAAATCAAAAGCACATAGTCTTCTGATGTCATATAGTAAGCATTCAAGTTGATAAACAAGGTATAGACATATTCAAACCATACAAAATCATGTTTCTAACCCTAACCCTAAACTCTGTCTTATGAAGTCAAGCATGAAGAGAAGTGGTTTTGGGTTTCTAACATGGTAATTTCAAAAACCTCCCACAAACTTCATTTTAGAGTGACTAAGAAGGATACAAGCTTCCCTTTTCATTTTCATGGTTTAAACTTGTTTAAATCTTGGTCAAACCTAGGACTTGACCAAAAGATTCAAATGGGCATAAAAATTCAGAAGAAAATCAAAAGAATGAAAAAATAAAGGACATAGCATTCTTATGTCATATATATAGTAAGCATTCAAGTTGATAAACAAGGTGTAGACATATTCAAACCAGAAAATCATGTATATATCTACCCCTAAAACCCTAAACTTTGTCTTATGAAGTCAAGCATGCATGAAGAGAAGTGGGTTTTGGTTTCAAACATGGAAATTTCAAAAACCTCTTAAAAACAACATTTTAGATCGAGTGACTAAGAAGGATGCAGGCTTCCCTTTTCATTTTCATGTCTTAAACTTGTATAAATATTGGTCAAACCTAGCTAAGATTTGACCAAAAGATTCAAACGGGCATTAAAATAAAAAAACAGAAAAATGAAAAACAAAAGCATATAGTCTTCTTATGTCATATAGTAAGCATTCAAGTTGATAAACAAGGTCTATACATACTCAAACCAGAAATATTATGTATATATCTACCCCTAACCCTAAACCATGTCTTATGAAGTCAATCATGAAGAGAAGTGGTTTTGGGTTTCAAACATGGAAATTTTCATGTTTGAAACTTGTTTCAATCTTGGTCAAACCTAGGATTTGACCAAGATTCAAATGGGCATAAAATTCAAAAAATTAGAAAAATGAAAATCAAAAGCACATAGTCTTCTGATGTCATATAGTAAGCATTCAAGTTGATAAACAAGGTATAGACATATTCAAACCATACAAAATCATGTTTCTAACCCTAACCCTAAACTCTGTCTTATGAAGTCAAGCATGAAGAGAAGTGGTTTTGGGTTTCTAACATGGTAATTTCAAAAACCTCCCACAAACTTCATTTTAGAGTGACTAAGAAGGATACAAGCTTCCCTTTTCATTTTCATGGTTTAAACTTGTTTAAATCTTGGTCAAACCTAGGACTTGACCAAAAGATTCAAATGGGCATAAAAATTCAGAAGAAAATCAAAAGAATGAAAAAATAAAGGACATAGCATTCTTATGTCATATATATAGTAAGCATTCAAGTTGATAAACAAGGTGTAGACATATTCAAACCAGAAAATCATGTATATATCTACCCCTAAAACCCTAAACTTTGTCTTATGAAGTCAAGCATGCATGAAGAGAAGTGGGTTTTGGTTTCAAACATGGAAATTTCAAAAACCTCTTAAAAACAACATTTTAGATCGAGTGACTAAGAAGGATGCAGGCTTCCCTTTTCATTTTCATGTCTTAAACTTGTATAAATATTGGTCAAACCTAGCTAAGATTTGACCAAAAGATTCAAACGGGCATTAAAATAAAAAAACAGAAAAATGAAAAACAAAAGCATATAGTCTTCTTATGTCATATAGTAAGCATTCAAGTTGATAAACAAGGTCTATACATACTCAAACCAGAAATATTATGTATATATCTACCCCTAACCCTAAACTATGTCTTATGAAGTCAATCATGAAGAGAAGTGGTTTTGGGTTTCAAACATGGAAATTTTCATGTTTGAAACTTGTTTAAATCTTGGTCAAACCTAGGATTTGACCAAGATTCAAATGGGCATAAAATTCAAAAAAATTAGAAAAATGAAAAACAAAAGCACATAGTCTTCTGATGTCATATAGTAAGCATTCAAGTTGATAAACAAGGTCTAGACATATTCAAACCATACAAAATCATGTTTCTAACCCTAACCCTAAACTCTGTCTTATGAAGTCAAGCATGAAGAGAAGTGGTTTTGGGTTTCTAACATGGTAATTTCAAAAACCTCCCACAAACTTCATTTTAGAGTGACTAAGAAGGATACAAGCTTCCCTTTTCATTTTCATGTTTTAAACTTGTTTAAATCTTGGTCAAACCTAGGACTTGACCAAAAGATTCAAATGGGCATAAAAATTCAGAAGAAAATCAAAAGAATGAAAAAATAAAGGACATAGCATTCTTATGTCATATATATAGTAAGCATTCAAGTTGATAAACAAGGTGTAGACATATTCAAACCAGAAAATCATGTATATATCTACCCCTAAAACCCTAAACTCTGTCTTATGAAGTCAAGCATGCATGAAGAGAAGTGGTTTTTGGTTTCAAACATGGAAATTTCAAAAACCTCTTAAAAACTACATTTTAGATCGAGTGACTAAGAAGGATGCAGGCTTCCCTTTTCATTTTCATGTCTTAAACTTGTATAAATATTGGTCAAACCTAGCTAAGATTTGACCAAAAGATTCAAACGGGCATAAAAATAAAAAAACAGAAAAATGAAAAACAAAAGCATATAGTCTTCTTATGTCATATAGTAAGCATTCAAGTTGATAAACAAGGTCTATACATACTCAAACCAGAAATATTATGTATATATCTACCCCTAACCCTAAACTATGTCTTATGAAGTCAATCATGAAGAGAGGTGGTTTTGGGTTTCAAACAAGGAAATTTTCATGTTTGAAACTTGTTTAAATCTTGGTCAAACCTAGGATTTGACCAAGATTCAAATGGGCATAAAATTCAAAAAAATTAGAAAAATGAAAAACAAAAGCACATAGTCTTCTGATGTCATATAGTAAGCATTCAAGTTGATAAACAAGGTCTAGACATATTCAAACCATACAAAATCATGTATCTAACCCTAACCCTAAACTCTGTCTTATGAAGTCAAGCATGAAGAGAAGTGGTTTTGGGTTTCAAACATGGTAATTTCAAAAACCTCCCAAAAACTTCATTTTAGAGTGACTAAGAAGGATACAAGCTTCCCTTTTCATTTTAATTTTTTAAACTTGTTTAAATCTTGGTCAAACCTAGGATTTGACCAAAAGATTCAAATGGGCATAAAAATTCAGAAGAAAATCAAAAGAATGAAAAAACAAAGGACATAGCATTCTTATGTCATATATATAGTAAGCATTCAAGTTGATAAACAAGGTCTAGACATATTCAAACCATAAAATCATGTATATATCTACCCCTAAAACCCTAAAATCTGTCTTACGAAGTCAAGCATGCATGAAGAGAAGTGGTTTTTGGTTTCAAACATGGAAATTTCAAAAACCTCTTAAAAAATTCATTTTAGATCAAGTGACTAAGAAGGATGCAGGCTTCCCTTTTCATTTTCATGTCTTAAACTTGTTTAAATATTGGTCAAACCTAGCTAAGATTTGACCAAAAGATTCAAACGGGCATAAAATTAAAAAAAATGAAAAATGAAAAAAAAAGCATATAGTCTTCTTATGTCATATAGTAAGCATTCAAGTTGATAAACAAGGTCTATACATACTCAAACCAGAAATATCATGTATATATCTACCCCTAACCCTAAACTATGTCTTATGAAGTCAATCATGAAGAGAAGTGGTTTTGGGTTTCAAACATGGAAATTTTCATGTTTGAAACTTGTTTAAATCTTGGTAAAACCTAGGATTTGACCAAGATTCAAATGGGCATAAAATTAAAAAAAAATAGAAAAATGAAAAACAAAAGCACATAGTCTTCTGATGTCATATAGTAAGCATTCAAGTTGATAAACAAGGTTTAGACATATTCAAACCAGACAAATCATGTATCTACCCCCTAACCATAAACTCGGTCTTATGAAATCTAGCATGAAGAGAAATCGTTTTGGGTTTCAAACGTTTAAGCCAAAAGCCCCATTTCAAATATTTCAAACTTATTCAAATTTGGTTCAAATTTGAAAGACATTACTTCTATAAATGTTCCTAGACTACCCGGCCAACCAGGCCATCCAAAGGGGCAAACGCTCGTTGGTCGTTGGATACTACCAGGCTGTACGGTTTCACTCCCCGCTTTTCATCTCAACCGTTGTATAGGTTATTACTTTTATCACTTCTTTCTTCTCCGGATAGCCAATGATGGCTGGGACCAGAATTGTGCGGGTCCGGCGGACAGAGGCAGTGACCCGTGAGTTTCTGGGTTGGTCGTTTTCGACAGGCTAGCTCGTTCCGTCGCCTGGTCACCTATCCGCCAGAGAGGTGAGAGAATCTAGATCGACCGATGTCCCCAATCCTGGCCTCGCTCCCCAATCCCCACCTCCTCCTCTCCTCTCCAATAGCAGCCTCCTCCGCCGCCGTGGAGCCCTTGCTCGCCGGCGACAGGAAAGATGAGGGAGGCGGGGCCGTCGCGAGGTCTGCTCTAAAAGGGCGTCGTGGGGTGTAGGTTGCGGCAGCGCGCTGGCGGTTGGAAGTGGGGCGGAGCGCCGACGGTGAGACATAGGGCGGCAGCCGCGGCGACAATAGGTGGCGGCGCGCATGGAGGAAGGAGGTCGGGGTCACGCGGTGGAGGATGGAGGCCGTGGCCGCACCGTTGGGGAGGGAGGTCGGGCGTCACGCCATCGATGTGATGGCCGGCCGCAGGAAGTGCGGCCCGAGAGCCGGCGGCGGCAATGGTAGGCACGACGGCATTGGGGACGGGCCACGCGTGAACGCGGAGCAGCAGCAAGCTCTGGGTGCGAGCTCGTCCGTTGTACTCCGTTTCGTGGAGGCGTTGGAGCGGAGCGCACCTGGCTGAACAATGGTGCTCCCCTGCCGTCTCCCTCCATTGGAGCTGCTGGTACTGGTATTCCTCCCCTCTCTCCTACTCCCTGCACGCCTCATGTCATCTCTCGTCGCATGTTGTACTGCAGTCTGTACCAACTCCTGATGTATGAATCACGACAGATGAAGGAGCAAGGATCGAGGACACGTCGATGCAACTTCCGGAGTATCTTGTTGATGAAGTTTTCATAACGTGGTTAGTTATTGGTTATATGAACATAGAATTATTTAGCTAGCTTTTTTGTTGGGATATTCATATATGCATAACTGGAGAGGAACTATTCATTTGCCACTGTAACTTACCTATTGCTTGAAAGACAATCTCCCTTCTTTGCTTACTAGGAGCTGCTGGCAAAGGTGCATGCATCTTTATCTTGGTTTGGGACTAATGCTTGAAAATAATTAACTTGTTGTGAAGTGGTGAGAATCTAAGAATGGTGCTGAACCTAATGATATATGCACAATGGTGAGAACCGAGCGGTTATGTTCTTTCCTTCTCCTTTACATGACAGGTCTCAAAGATGTAGATGAACAATGAGCTTACCAGATACACCACCTTTCGATGATACAATTCAGAACTTCCATAGCAAGAAGTGGTCAACAACCACGACATGCAGCCTTTTCTATGCCAAGATCTTGTTCAATTGTTATTCGAGGTTCTTTATATCCTCATCATATTTCATGTATATCTGTTAATTTTTGCTCAAAGGAGACTGGGAGGTGTTTCACTATTATGAAATCTTTTAGCATCGTGTTTGTTTATTGAACTATCTGCATGCCTGAATGTTTCGGTACCTATTTCAGCATGCTGGTGCATTTTAAACCTATTGGTGCTTTCTCACAACCAGATATTATAGATTTTGTACAACAATTTATTCGATAGGCTTGCTTCTGAGTATGTTGATCATAAACGATCTGAAACGGGGCACTGATTTTGTCCTTCTGCTTCTGTGCCATCCTATCATAATTTGGGAATTGCTGAGACCTGTCATATTTTGCAGTTCCAGACTTCCAGTACGGGAACCCTGATGTCGTGTGCTCCCTGCTGACCAATGCAAAGTAGAATGGGAAAGACTTGGTGGTAATCGACTGAATACATTCCTTTTTTTAGTTACCTGAGCACTTATGGTTTGGTTAGTTTCTTAGGCATCTTGAAAATCTTTCTGGAGATGAGAGCAAGTAAATAAAGTTGCATATGTCTCTTTCTTGCTTTGAAACTTTAGCTACACTAGGTTGATTTTTATTATCTAAAGAGACACTGACCAATGAGTGTAAAATGAAAACTTTGAAATGTCAAGTCCTCCTACAAATTTGTATATGCAAAGGGAAAAGTACAATGACGTTAAGTGGGTATTATGGATGAGCCAGCAGTAATTTTTCAGCCCGTGCTCCTTCCTCTTTGGATCTTTTTGTACTTATTACATTTCAATCTAAAATACAATTACATAAAATTGTAGTTATGTTCCATTTTGTTCGATATATAACATAGACATTATTGTTGTTTTTTCAGCTAAAGCAACGGCAACTCCAGGAAAATCATGTGCTTGCTGCTGCTAATAAAATGCAGATCCAATTACTGTCCGTCAGCTGTGCGGAAATACGAGTATCTCCAGGTGACTCTCCTGAATATGCTTGCCATGCGATTAATTTAAATTACTTTCTTGCCATTGCATATCTGAAATTTCTTTTCGCTTAGGATGGGCTTACCTGTTGCTTTGCATTATTGGTGATCATTGATGTTTTCCTTGTGCAGTGGAGTCCATACTCGATGGTAGGCTTGATGGATATTGCAAGTGTGCTTGGACTGGTTTCTTGCGGGAGGCACCCTCAAATCGATTCTTGGTTAGTTGTGTTCCATTGTTTTTCACTGGCCAAAACCCAGGGATGGTCAATATGAAGCTAACTCTGTATTACCTTCTTTTTTGAGCCTGAATTATCATATCATTCCGCTGAATTTAGTGCACATAACCTGATGTGAGTTTGTCGTTCAACCTATAAGAGAGAAGGTTGTGTAGAGAGTTGCAATTGCTTGGCGTTCATTTTATTGTTTCAATGATTCCATCTTAATATCTATGTAATGTGCTGATGGAATTATTTCAAACTTTACCGCCAGGAAGCACAAATGCAGTAAATTGGTAGCTGCTTGGACCATCTGCTTCTTGCAGTACCAGGTTAAAACGAATTTATGGTTCTTGTGTAACCATCTCACTGAAATGAGGGAACGTGAGAGGTGTTTGTGGTCTCAGTAGACTTCTCACTTGGCACCCAATTAATATTCTTGCACTGCTTTCGCTTCTTCATTTACATGTACTCTGGAGATTTCTTTATTATTACAGTTTTGAAATATATTGCTGAAATTTATGGGCCTAGGCCAAGTGACGATTGCTCTTGACAAATGATTATATTTCTTGCACTACAATCTGTTAATGCTTTTTTTCGTAGTTGGGATTCGTGCTGCCATTATTTCATATATGCTTTACCTCTTTCGTAATGGGTGTTTTACGGATTTCACTAATTTTATGTAAGCAATATTTCTTGAACAGTTTTACTTAGCTTGCTTTGTTGTTGTGTATGGCGGGCGACGACCAGACCAGGCAAGTCCATCCCCTCTCCTATCCTCTTTCATCTCAGTATTTGTTCCTCTGTGCATTGTCGGTGCGGCAGTGTATACTCGATACCGTGTGGCAGTGGCATCTGGGCGTACAACGCCGACATCTTGGCGTGGTGGGTGCGAGGAAGCACGCTGTTGGCTGCAAAGCTAGCTTAATTTAGCAAGCTATCCAGATCGATTGGATACTTTTTTTTCTTTGGTAGCACGCTATGCACATGTCTTTGAAATTCTTCTTCTCTCTCTCAGTGCTAGAAAATTGCAGAACAGATAAGCCATGGCTGAGATGTATCTCACAGAGAAAAGCTGAAGATGGAACCATCTATTTTGGGTGATTAGTCATTGTCGGCTTTCAGTTTCAGCTCCTTTTTTTTTGAAATGGGGCAGCCCAGCGTCTGCATCAATTTCAGCTCATGTGTCTCCCGTCTCGTCATCCACAAAATCATGGAAGTTGGAAAGAACCTTCAGCTTATGTAGAAGTAGACATGAAAGTGTGAAGACCTCAAATAATACTATGGGAGCATATGATAACACTCTTAACAACATGACATCAGTAATGAACCAACTTTATTCAGATTTCCAATATATCTTGTTATCTTTCTATGTTTGGGAGTCGAATAATGTCTCCATATTAATTGCAACTTACTTTCCCATTCTGTTTTGCTCGCCATTGTTGTATGCTTAGGACTTGTGAGCTCTCTGATTGGTGATTTATGAAATCCTCTAAAGATCAATATTACCTGGAGTATGTTGTTCTTTGAGTTGCCTCACACCAGGTACATTTTCTTAGCATGGCATACTCTTAAACACCATAAACTTTATCGGGTCAAATCCACGTGTTGCCAAATTATGTATGTCGTCAGTCCAATTAGGCAGTTCTAATAAGTTAGTACTCCATATCTTTCTATTCATGTCAATTACAGGTGGAGTGCTACTTGCAGTTGTTTGTGTTTTGCAATTCTTATTTTATATTTGCATATAATATATTTTCTCAAGTATGCCGCCACTTCATTTAATGTTTTTTTATCATGGTGGCATGGTTGGTTCGATATGGTTTGCTTGTTCCGTTCATATACTGATTCGAAAGCAAGGGCAGCAGTTAGTTTTCAAGAATCAGTTTTGTGACTTCTAGCACAGAACTAATCTGCAGTAGATGTGATATACATTCAAAACGTAATAATAAAAATGCAGCTCAAATCAATACCAGCCTTGAATATGAAGCAATCAATTACCTTTTTTTTTCCTTTACCATGGTAGCGTGCTCATTAATTTCAGATTTAGTTGTGTATTATTTTATTTATGAACTATGCATGCATTGCTGCATAATATGGAAATCAAGGTCAAGCATTACCTGACATTCTATTCGTTACACTCTTTTGAACTAAAAAAAGTTACTCCCTCCGACCTCTACGGCCTGCTGCCACGCCACCGTCTGCAGATCCTGCAGAAAGTCCATGGCATCCTATCTCTACGGCACGGGCTGCCGCCACACCACCATCTGCGGCTCCTGCGGTAAGGCCATGGCGCACGCCCTGCTCCGCCTCGGTCACCAATTCCTTTTGACGCCTCCTAATCGACGGTGGAGGCGCCGACGACGAAGAAAGCAGCCGGCCGCCGCAGCCACGGTCGCGGTACGCCTCTACTCAGCTAACTGTCTTTGTTTCAGTCGCAGCCCTCTGTTCCTCCTTTTCCTCGTAATTATTTGCAGACAGAGTAATTCGTGTGTGAATGGTGGCGAAGTTGTATTTACCGTGATTTAGTTTCATCAAACAACATGTTGAGCATGCTATTTGTTCTCTTCCGTCTTTAGACCAGTTGTTAGATTCATTCAGGAGAATTATTTTAGTGGCCAAGCAGTAACAACAACGATTTCTGTACTCAATTTTTTTACTCATCCGGGTTTTGATAGTTCCTGCTCCAGATGCTATCCCTCATCCAGCTGTGCTACTGGATACCTATACTGTCACAAGTTGAGTTTATTTTTGGATAAAGATGTGGTTCCAGATTAACCAACCATCTATATAGTTGTTGAATGCAAGAAACCTTCCCTAAGTAAGGTTTGAGACAGTATTTCCTTCATAAGCAAGTGCTTCGACTACCAATGGATACATCAATTTGTTTTTCTCTTGTAGTTTTGCACTGATGCTAATAATAGCTTGCTAGCAAAGATGTCATGAATTGCAAAGAGTGAAATTCCAGATGACTGAGTAGATAGATAAGCACAATGCTCTATAAACACCAAGATCCTCCTACTCCATCTTGACTTGGGCTTCCTTGGGCATGGTATAAGTAGAGAGCCACCAATTCAGACTAATGATAGGACACCAATTCAGAATATAATGGTAAGATATTAGGAGACCGATTCAGAATATAATGGCCACCATTCCTTGGGCATGGTGTAAGTAGAAGTCCCTGCTTTCTTTGTACAGAATATAATGAACACATAGGACAATGTTAGGACACCAATTCAGACCACATATATACAATTGCTTAATGTCATATATACACTTGACACCATGGTCTTCAAGGCGACGCCTTAGCGCCTTAAGGAGGGAGGGCGCTTTGGCGCCTAGGCGGGCGCTTTGGACGCCTAGGCGCCTAAAGCGGCCGTTTTTACAAAGCGGAGGGGGAGCGCCTTGACGCCTAGGCGTCGCCTAGGCGACGACTAAGCGACGCTTTTTAAACCATGCTTGACACAATTACATAGGTTGACTCCACTCTTGGATCTCATGCTAGGATGGCTTCGGGTATTTCTACATCTTCGGCTTCGGGTACTTGTACATCTTCCTCTTCCTCGTGTGGACTAAAGTTAAGATCCAAATAAATCACCATTTGTGGAGGCAAGTTGAGATCGAGGTCCATCTCCTCTTGTCGTACCTGCACTAAAAGAAACAAAAAAAAAAAAACAGTAATGCATCAAAAGGAACAAAAATTATCAGTAATGCATCATAGATGATCCCTTATTTATTTCATTGGTTTCTCTTAATGCTTCATATGAATGTGCAAGTGTGTGTTCCTTGGTTTCTCTACTGACAAAGGAACAATGCATATTTTCAGCTTCAGAGTTGGAGCTGGAGGGGAAGATGCAAGTAATGGGAAATCTGGAGTTGGCGATCGACAAATAGAAGCTAAGCCTGATACGCTGACAGTTGATACTGGTGCTGGGGTTCCATTCCATCAAATATTTTAGTCAGTTTTCAAGTTCTTTGTATATGACCAGATATACAGAAAGCATGCTCAACAACAAGGTAGAGCTGCAAATATCTCTTCAAAGAATAATTATGTCCTTACGAAGAAGGTACAGCTGCAAATATCTCTACAAAAATATTTCTGTATATGACCAGGTATACAGAAAGCATGCTCAACAACAAGTTTCTTTAACACACTGAAGCTATCCATTTGATGTGCAGTTATCGACCATTCGAGACTTTGAACCCACTCAGAAGATATCTGCATGATTCCTCTTAAGAAGCTGAAGAGTTTGCCTTCTGGATTTACTTTGATGACAGTTGCATTTTTGGTGTAGAATTTATCAAGGTTATCACTGTGAAAACAACAGATACTACTTCAGAAAACCTGTATATTCAGCAGAGAAACACCTTTGATGACCATGGAGTGTATACTTGGATTATTGAAGGCTTCACCACACCTCAGACCCCATGCAACTCTCCAACATTTGTAACTGGCGGATACAAATGGTACAGTATCTGATTTTGACCTTGCAATATTTATCTGGTTGTTTTATGTTGCTTCCTTGTCTCCATTAACCTGTTTTGCATAGCACTGATATTGCAGCTATTGTGCTATGCATCCTTCTTGAACAAAATTGTTTTCTAGGAGTTGTCTTTAATGCTTTAATATAAGTCTACAATGCGATTTATAATGGACTAAATGGAACAGTGTCTGATCTTCAGGTATCTAAGTATCAAGACATCTAACATGGATGTGGATGGCAGCACGAATTTTCTCTCTCTGTTCCTGCATCTGTAAGATATGCTCCCCAGAAATCATGGAATACTGGTAGAGGTCAGCTTTTCTCTCATGGACCAAGCAAATGGCAACCACAGGGAGTTCAGAGGTTCACATTCAGTCTAAACTTCAGTGGCCGAGAACAGTTTGGATGGAGCAAACCTTACAGTTGTCATTTGACAGGAATTGGCAGGGCATGTGGATGGAGCAAACCTTCCAAGATGCTCGGTTTAGGTGCGACTCTCCATCGTTTCCTGCGGCCGCAGCAGCGACGGCAAGCGGCTCTCCTCCTTGGAGCCTCAGGTGAGGTGACCCCGCGGCGAGCGGAGCAGCGATGGCGGGAGGGAGCTGCGGACAGCGCCACAGTGGCGGGGCGATGAGGGGCGGCAACGAAGCTACTTGATGCGGGGGACGGCCGGCGGGGGAACACGCCTTCTCTGCTCCTGGAGGCTCCGCTTCTGCCCCGCATCCCCTGTTCCTGGAGGCCCCGACTCCTATGCTCCTATGTTTCGGACGGCTGGCGGGGATGCGGGCTCACCGTTGACATCGAGGGCGCGAGCCCAGCTCCGGAGCGGGACGGGGACGGAGCTCCGGCGCGGGACGGGGACATCGGGATCTTGAATTTATATGTACAAGTGATATTTACTAGCTGAATTTCTCATCACATGATCGATCCTCACATGTCAAAAACAATTTCTTTACTTTTTCCATACAAGTAGCAGACTAAAATTTGACGAGTCTTGCTCGAAGCATTTGTTGTTGTATGGTTTTTTATATGGTTTAAGTTAAACGATGTGACAGCTTACAAACAGTTGGTGAGCACTGCTGGTTGTTAAGATTATTTGAGAGTTGGAGGATATGCTTCTTCAGGTAACCTGATTGTTTTAGTTTGGTTGTCGATCCAGCTTCAGTAATGTTTGTTCATTATTCAGATCCAGCTTGGCTCTTGACAGAAAAAAACAGATTGAGGATGTTGTTTCTCTTTCCATGTGTAGCAATAATGCATTAGAGCAGAACGATTTGCGGACTTTGCTAAATAAAGCAAATTTAATGAGAAGTTTGGGCACTCGCTTAAACCCAAATTTGAAAAATCATTTAGAATCTGGAAAACTGCTCTAATATTGCTTTAGTTTTGAGAAGAAATAAATGTTGATATGTGCTGCTACTTTGCTAAAATATAATATCCGGAAATTCATGGCAAAAATGGAAGGCGAATCTAATAGAACCGTGGACACTCTCCGCATTAACTTTGAATGACCAATACATGAAAGATCGTCTTACAACTATTTTGGTATGAAACATCCTGTATAATTCTGTAAAATTTAGAGGAACAAGAAATAAACGTCATATTTGATGCGTATATAGCAACTCAAGACATGAACCATCACCAAAAAAAAATATTTAAGCACGAAAATAAATTATTTATTAAATTACCGTTCTATATGTCAGCATTCATTGGCATATTAATACGCTTTCATTTGCACTTGCGCGATAGCGCAACAGGTCATCTAGTACAAGTTATAGCACACATAATGCATACATGTTCACACATACTGCACTAGATGCTAACCAAGGCACATAGTCTTCTTATGTAATATAGTAAGCATTCAATTAAGTTGATAAACAAGGTCTAGACATATTCAAACCAGGAAAATCATGTATCTACCCCCTAACCCTAGGTAAACTATGTCTTAAGTCAAGCATGCATGTAGAGAAGTCGTTTTGGGTTTCAAACATGGAAATTTCAAGAACATTCCAAAAGCTCCATTTTAGATTGACTAAGAAGGATCCATGATTACCTTTTCATTTTCATGTTTTAAACTTGTTTAAATCTTGGTCAAACCTAGGATTTGAACAAGATTCAAATGGACACAAAATTTAAAAAATCAGAAAAATGAAAACCAAAGTACATAGTCTTCTTATGTCATATCGCAAACATTCAAGTTGATAAACAAGGTCTAGACATATTCAAACCATACAAAATCATGTATCTAACCCTAACCCTAAACTCTGTCTTATGAAGTCAAGCATGAAGAGAAGTGGTTTTGAGTTTCAAACATGGTAATTTCAAAAACCTCCCAAAAACTTCATTTATAGTGACTAAGAAGGATACAAGCTTCCCTTTTCATTTTCATGTTTTAAACTTGTTTAAATCTTGGTCAAACCTAGGATTTGACCAAAAGATACAAATGGGCATAAAAATTCAGAAGAAAATCAAAAGAATGAAAAAACAAAGGACATATCATTCTGATGTCATATATATAGTAAGCATTCAAGTTGCTAAACAAGGTCTAGACATATTCAAACCAGAAAATCATGTATATATCTACCCCTAAAACCCTAAACTCTGTCTTATGAAGTCAAGCATGCATGAAGAGAAGTGGTTTTTGGTTTCAAACATGGAAATTTCAAAAAGCCTCCCAAGAAGTTACATTTTGGAGTGACTTAAGAAGGATAGATGCTTAATTTTTCATATTCATGTTTTAAACTTGTTTTAATCATTGTCAAACCTAGGATTTGACCAAGATTCAAATGGGCATAAAAATTCATAAAAAATGAAAAGAATGAAAAACCAAAGCACATAGCATTCTTATGTCGATAGATAGAGGTATAGATAGAGGTATAGATAGACATTTTAGATAAATAGATTAGCCCAAAAAGAAGAGGAGGCGCAAGTGGTGACTTCGTCAACCTCAAGATATGCCGGCTCAGTCCCTCAGAGCTGCTCATAGGGGTAGGGTGTGCGTGCGTTCATAGGGGTGTTTGTACGTGCGTGTTTGTGAGCGTCTGCGTTGTACTGTGTTCTCAAAAGGAAAAAAAAGAGGACGGGGAAATTTTCACCAGCAGACACCTCCCTCGCGCACCTAAACTTTCGAACGCGCGCCCAATATTTCGAACGCTCGCCTTTAACCCAGCACCCAGCCCACCTTGTTCTTCTCTAGACACCTCCTTCGGCGCCCTGTTCTTCTCTAGACACACCCAGCTCGCCTTTAACCCAGCACCCAGCCCACCTTGTTCTTATCTAGACACCTCCTTCGGCGCCCTGTTCTTCTCTAGACACACCCAGGCCGCGCACCAAAACTTCCCCACGCTGTCTATCAGCCGCGTTAGCCGGCGCCGTTCTTCTCCAGCCGCACCGGCAGGCGCGGTCAGCTGGTAGATCCTCGCGGTATGGATGCTATCTTCAGGCCTGGGCAAGTACGATTCATTATAGCTCAATCGAAGTCAGTCGCCGTCACCCAGCCCTTATAAGTTCGTTAGTTCGTTCGAATCGATCGGTTGATATTGTTTTCCTCTCGATGTGTTTGTTTGACATTGTTTTCAGCTTTACCTATTTGCTCGAATTCATTCGTACTGTACACTGTACTGCTGATCATTGCCCAATGTCTGTAGTCGTCGCTTGGTGCCAATCCTCTATGGACCTGTTTGTAATCTTATTACTTCTGGGTTCTTTGCACTGCTAATACATCGGTGGATTTACGGCCAAAAAGAAGAAAAAATTTGTTGGAATTATATTTCTTTCGATTGATCTGTTCGCCCCCAAGCATTTACAGAAGACGCAAGAGATTCAAGGATGAAATGGCTTTCCTTGTTTGTAAGGCAAAGAGGAAATCATATCATGGCTTATCATCATGGGTAGAACTTTTTTAGCTAGATTTTGCTCTTTGGGATCTATGATTCTTTTAGTTGCTGCTCTCCAGTAACCTTTTCCCTCTTTTTTATTACAGTGAAAAATACACAGCGAGGAAACCACTATCCAGCCTAAAAAAAAGACCTCAGTTGGTTTGCAAAAATCGGCTCAAATAACGTGGCATTTAGTTATATAGTTTTATATTCGACCTGTTTGCTCAGATATGTTGGTTTACATTCATACGCAACCTGTTGGGCAAGTATGGACACAGCTTCAGTGACTTTCAGGTCAAAATTCCAGCGGTTGAGTGATTTTTGGTTGGATCCATTCCTTTGTGTTCGATCGGCTTTTGATGGCTGTTATTGAGACAAAGTCATGGCTGGACTTTTGACGCAGCTCCAGTGACGTTCAGTTTAGAAGTCCAGTGTTGACTTTGGTTCAATATCAGCCATCCAAAGCCAATCGAACGCACATGAATGTATCCAACCAAAAATCACTCTACAATAAGTCATTTCCAGACTAAAACAATGTTTATTCCCAAAATATTTTTTTGAATCCGACCAGTCTTTCCCAGAATGCAGAAGAAATATATAAGATTTACTGGAATGTTGTTCTTTTTTCTGGACAGTTTGAATTTTAAGTTTAAAGTTGGTTGTAAAACATAAAATGAGGTTTATTGATAAACAATATGGCTTAATCTGATGAAACTCCCCCAGAATGCATGACCCAACATATAAGATTTACTGGATTTTTGTTTCAAATACTTCTAGGCAGTACGAATGTTAAGTTTAAAATTTTCTCGTGAAACTAAAAATGGGTAAATTTTGGATCCATTCTCGTGCGTTCGAATGGCTTTTGATGGCTGTTATTGAAACAACGGTTAATTGGTTCTATGCCACTCCTCAATTCACAAGTTGTGTTTATGCCATTACAAAAACTGAAGTTGTGTTTATGCCACTCTCAATTCTCAATATCCCCTTCTATGCCATTTTCAATACTCCACTATAATAAATATAGCATATCTATGATAGTACTCCATGATACCACCCACTATGCACCCATGTTCCAAAACACCACTCCCGCTGACTGTAACTTATTGTATCGAGCGATAAGCTTGATGAGCAACCCAAACAAACAAAAAAAAGGATGTACCTTATTGTACTTGCTCTTACCCGTATATTCTCTTTCTCTTTCATCGCGAGTGCAGCTAATTCATTTAGTCTTCCAATGAATATTAATATTTTGTCTCAATGATTTTTATGAAGTACTAATTGAAGATTCATTTTTGAAAGATGTCATGTTTCGACTAACAATTAGCACTTTTGAATTCTTAGGTTGCTTTTTCACACGATGCACTTCTTTTAATTTATTTTACCACATTTCAATGTGAACCTTGACCAAATAAATAGGAGAACAATATCACGATCATATAATACATAAGCAGCATTGTTAGAATCGTGATGGAAAATACTTTCTAATGATACCAGTTTTATATCAATTTTTTTATATACTTCATCCTGAAAAATATGTTTCAACTTCATCAAAACTTGCATGTATCTGCAAACTAAACTCATCTAAGTACATATATATCTACATAAAATTGAACATCATTTTTAAATAGAGAGATATAGATTAATATTTTTTTGAAGATAAAATACGAAAAACAAGGGTGCATTGTTTATTGAAATGGAGTGACTAGTATATATAAAATCATTTTAGTTGCCAATGATCATGTTGAGGTCCTCTATTTCTTGTTTTGCTCAGGCCCTCCGTATTCTCAGGTACGGCCCTGGTGGTCTATGGACCTGTTTGTAATCTTATTACTTTTGACTTCTTTGCACTGCTAATAGATCGGCGGAATTACGGCAAAAAAGAAGAAAGAATGTGTTGGTATTGTATTGGATGAAATTGCTCTCCTTGTTCATAAGGAAAAGAGGAAATCATATCATGGGTAGAACATTATATATATTTTTCTGTTTGGGATCTATGATCCTTTTAGTTGCTACTCTCCAGCAACTTTTGTACATATTTCCCTCTTTTTATTAATAAAAAGAAAAAAAATACAAAGTGGGGAAACCTAGTGGTCAGCCTAAAAAAATCTGTTCGCTAGGTAGCCGTAGTTTTGCACTCAGTTCGTTTGCTGAAATCGGCTCAAATAATGTAGCATTTATAGTTTTATATTCGAATTGTTTGCTCAGGTATGTTTGCTTACATTCATAGGTGACCTGTTTGTTGAAATAGCTTATCGCTTCTTTGATCATCTATTCCCTCAACAGATGGACAGAACTTGGATATTATTTCACTCATTAAACACACCAAAATATTTGAGTGGTATTGAAGACTTCATGAAGCAAGTTAGTGATTGTACTGACGGCGACACAACAAAGGAAGTGATTTGTCCATGTCGCGTATGTTTGAATATTGGGTCCAAGCCTCAACATGTAGTCTCAGATCATTTATTCGTTTATGTTATGGACCAGACATATATCAGGTGGATTAACCATGGTGAACACTATGATCAGCCTGAGATTATTGATCCTCTTTATTCTGATGGTTATCAGCCTGAAGATCTCGTCCAGGATGAGGCTACTGCTAATTTGTTACGGGATCTATATCCATATGCAAGCCAACAGCCCCATGGTTATCACAAAAAGCCTCTTTTCCATGACCTGATAGAAGATGCTAAGCGCTTAGTGGCCCCTGGTTCTGTTGTGTCAAGATTCGAATTAATTGTGAAATTACTTCATGACAAGTCATGCCAGGGGATTACCAATAAAGCCTTCAATGCAGTTGCGAAGACATACAGCGATGCACTCCCTGGGCTAGACTGCCAAAATCCTTTTATGAGGTGAAGCAGTACATCAAGGTACTGGGACTTGGATATCAGAAGATTGATTTTTGCAAAAATAACTGTGCACTGTTTTGGATGGAGTATAATGACCTCGATGAATGTCCAGTATGTAAGGAATCAAGATGGAAACATGATGGAGCTGGTGGTAAGAAAAAGATTCCTTGGAAGGTTCAGAGATACTTTCCACTAGTACAAAGATTGCAGAGGTTGTTTGCTTCAGAACAAACATCTCGGGAAACAAGATGGCACAAAGAGATTCTCATGCCCGACCCTGATTTACTGAGGCATCCTGCTGATGGCGATGAATGGAAGCAATTCGACCTGGATCATCCAGATTTCGCTGCAGATCCAAGGAACCTGAGACTTGGCCTTGCTACAGATGGATTCAACCCATTTGGCAACATGAGCAACTCGTATAGCATATGGCCAGTACTAGTTACACCTTACAACCAGGCTCCCTGGACATGCACCGATCAGTCGAACTGTATGATGACCTTACTCATCCCAGGTCCCAAATCTCCTGGGAAGGATTTTGATGTGTTTATGCAGCCTCTTATTAGAGACTTGCAAACATTATGGGAGGGTGTCCCTACACGGGATGTGTGTCAACCTAAAGAACAAAATTTTCTATTACGTGCTGCTGTATTGTATTGCACCCATGATTATCCAGCTTTGGGAACTATGTTAGGCAGAGTAACATCAGGTTATAATGCATGTGTTCACTGTGATACAGATCAGCTGGCACTGAGGATAATAAACAAGATATGCTTTATGGGCCATCGCCGTTTCCTTCCAATAGGTCACAGTTTCCGAAAAAATAGTAAAAACTTGCAGTTTATTGGTGATCAGGCCTGTACAAAGACTGAATCGCAGCACTTTACGAGTCACGAGTTGGAGGCGCACCTAGAAGCGGTCAGAAATGTTAAACCAGGAAAACCACCAGCCGCCACAGCAGGTACAACAGAGAAGAATACAGAAGATGCAGCAGCAGCAGCAGTAGTAGCAGGTAGAAAAAGGAAGAAGAGAGGAGATGAACCGAGTCTAGCAGCTACCAAAAGGAAGATGGGAGGTGAAATAGCAGCATGTACCAAGAGTAAGGAAATGGAAAATGATAGACCGAGAATATTTTATAAGCGCAGGACCACTCTTTGGGACTTGCCGTATTGGGCTGGTAAGAAGCTTTGGCATAATATAGATATCATGCACATGGAGAAAAATATATGTGACAGCATTGTCAGCACATTACTCAACATTCCATCCAAGACAAAAGATAGCTCAAATGCTAGGATTGATTGTGCAACATTGAATGTTAATAGGCACTTGCCACTGGATCGTAATGACAAAGTGAACAAAGGCAAGGAAAAACATTATAAATTTCGAGGCGCGGAATTCACATTACCGATGCCTAAAAGGAGATTATTTTGTGAGTACCTCCGAGGTGTGATGTTCCCGTTCGGATTTGCTTCCAACATTGCAAATTGTCTCAATGCTGAAGGAAACAAGCTCCAAGGGTTGAAAACTCACGATTGTCACATCCTGCTGCAAAGGCTTTTAGCTATTGGCATTAACGATTTAGTGAAGCCAAATATTTACAACGTGATTGCAGAGTTGGGAAGGTTATTTAGGGAAATATGTAGTAAAACTCTAAGCAGAGCTGTTGTAAAACATCTTAAGGTGGACATAGCAGTAATCCTGTGCAAGCTGGAGCTGATATATCCTCCAGCGTTCTTTGATGTGATGGTGCATTTGGCTGTTCATCTACCTGATGGGGCACTTTTAAGAGGTCCGGTACAGTATGGATGGATGTACCCTATAGAACGTCGACTGTGCACTTTCAAGAATACAGTTAGGAACAAAGCTAGACCGGAGGCTTGCATTGCAGTGGCGTATATTGCTGCTGAAGCATATACATTTGCATCAAGATATATTCCTGATATTGAGACCAGATTCAACCGGGGTCGCAGAATTTTGGAAGTTGGAGGATCTGTTTTTAATCATGGTGTTGAGCTAATAGGAAAGAGGACCGAAAAAACATTAGAGCAGTCTGAATTTGAACAATTGTCTTGGTATGTCTTTGAATAATGCTGCAGAGGCTGATGAATATGTTAAGTGAGTACTATGCACACGAAATCCTCAGTTCCTCGCATATACTATGAAATTGTATCAAAATGAAATATATTAAGCTGACTTGGCTATGTTTTGCAGGTTGTACATGGAAACGAATGGAAAGCTATCGGCACGTGGGAGTGGGTTTCGGGACTGGTTTGAGAAACATGTAAGATGTTCAATTGCACTCTGACTTGTCTATGTGTTTTCACATGAGATGACCTCTTGTCCATTTTGTAATCGTAGATCTCGAAACTCCATGTGGAGAATCTAGGCGCTGTTAGTGTTGATCTCCTTGTCCTATCACGTGGTCCAGATAAGAGGGTGTTGGTAGCTGCAGCTTGCAATGCCAATGGTGTCCATTACAGCTCCTATGAGCGTGAACAACATTTGAAGACACGAAATAGTGGCATCACAACCAGTGGAGATCACTTGACAACCAGAAAGAAGAAATTAGAGTCATTTGACCATTATGGTCACATTGAAGAGTTTATTCAGTTGTTCTATAGTGATAAGGTTACTGTCCGATATGTGGTTCTATTTAAGTGTTACTGGTACAACCAAGATCCAAACAAGGGCAAAGGTGCCAGAAATGATGGGTATTTCATATCAGTCAATACTACTGCTCAGTGGTACAAGGATAATCCTTATATTTTGGTACCTCAAGCGGCCAAGGTACTTTTCTTGGAAGACAGATCTAGAAAAGGATGGCAGTATGTGCAAAAGTTTGTGGCAAGGAACATATATGATTTGGATGAGAATGCGGATCCAATAATTGGTGCCCAGTGATGTCTACTTCCCCCTCCTTTTCCTGTAGACAGTGTTGGGCCTCCAAGAGCAGAGGTTTGTAGAACAGCAGCAAGTTTTCCCTTAAGTGGATCACCCAAGGTTTATCGAACTCAGGGAGGAAGAGGTCAAAGATATCCCTCTCATGCAACCCTGCAACCACAAAGCAAGAAGTCTCTTGTGTCCCCAACACACCTAATAGGTGCACTAGTTCGGCGAAGAGATAGTGAAATACAGGTGGTATGAATATATATGAGCAGTAGCAACGGTGCCAGAAAATAGCTTGCTGGCGTGTAGTTGATGGTGGTAGTATTGCAGCAGTAGTAACGCAAAGAAACAAGAAACAAGCAGCGATAGCAGTATTTAGGAACAAGGCCTAGGGATTACACTTTCACTAGTGGACACTCTCAACATTGATCACATAACAGAATAGATAAATGCATACTCTACACTCTTGTTGGATGATGAACACATTGCGTAGGATTACACGAACCCTCAATGCCGGAGTTAACAAGCTCCACAATTCAATGTTCATATTTAAGTAACCTTATAGTGTAAGATAGATCAATACGATTAAACCAAGTACTAACATAGCATGCACACTGTCACCTTCATGCATATGTAGGAGGAATAGATCACATCAATACTATCATAGCAACAGTTAACTTCATAATCTACAAGAGATCATAATCATAGCATAAACCAAGTACTAACACGGATGCACACACTGTCACCATTACACCGTGCAGGAGGAATAAAACTACTTTAATAACATTGCTAGAGTAGCACATAGAATAGTAGTGATACAAAACTCATATGAATCTCAATCATGTAAAGCAGCTCATGAGATTATTGTATTGAGGTACATGGGAGAGAGATGAACCACATAGCTACAGCGGAGCCCTCAGCCTCGGGGGTGGATTACTCCCTCCTCATCATGGAGGCAGCGATGGCGGTGAAGATGGCGGTGAAGACGACGGTGGAGATGGCTCCGGGGGCAATTCCCCATCCCGGCAGGGTGCTGGAACAGCGACTTCTGTCCCCCGAATTGGACTTTCGCGATGGCGGCGACTCTGGAAGGTTTTCTCTGTTTCCGTCGAACTTGTCGAGGTTTTTAGGTCAGGGACGATTAAATAGACCGAGAGTCGGAGTCGGAGGGGCCACGGGCTGCCCACACCATAGGGGGGCGCGCCCCCCCTTGGGCCGCGCCGCCCTGGGGTGTGGGGCCCCCCTGGCACCCCTCTGGCCTTTCTCCGGTGCTCTGGAAGCTTCGCGTATTTCTAAGACTTTCGGTGTTGATTTCGTCCGATTCCGAAAATATTTCCTTACTAGGATTTCTGAAACCAAAAATAGCAGAAAACAAGAATCGCCTTTCGGCATCTCGTCAATAGGTTAGTTCCGGAAAACGCATAAAAATGATATAAAGTGTGAACAAAACATGTTGGTATTGTCATAAAACAAGCATGGAACATCAGAAATTATAGATACGTTGGAGACGTATCAGCATCCCCAAGCTTAGTTCCTACTCGTCCTCGAGTAGGTAAACGATAAAAGATAATTTCTGAGGTGACATGCTACCAACATAATCTTAATCATACCATTGTAGAGCATATGAGATGAATGCAGCGATTCGAAACAATGTAAATGCAATGAGTAAACAAGTGAATCATACAACAAAGACTTTTCATGAATAGTACTTTCAAGACAAGCATCAATGAGTCTTGCATAAGAGTTAACTCATAAAGCAATAAATTCATAGTAAAGGCATTGAAGCAACACTATGGAAGATTAAGTTTCAGCGGTTGCTTTCAACTTGTAACATATATATCTCATGGATAGTTGTCAATGCAAAGCAATATAACAAATGCAATATGCAAATATGTAGGAATCAATGCATAGTTCACACAAATGTTTGCTTCTTGACATGGAGAGAAATAGGTGAACTGACTCAACAATAAAAGTAAAAGAATGGTCCTTCAAAGAGGAAAGCATCGATTGCTATATTTGTGCTAGAGCTTTTATTTTGAAAACATAAAGAGAGCATAAAAATAAAGTTTTGAGAGGTGTATGTTGTTGTCAACGAATGGTAGCGGGTACTCTAACCCCCTTGCCAGACAAACCTTCAAAGAGCGGCTCCCATTTTATTTTATTTTGGGTGGCACTCCTTCCAACCTTTCTTTCACAAACCATGGCTAACCGAATCCTCGGGTGCCTGCCAACAATCTCATACCATGAAGGAGTGCCTTTTTATTTTAGTTTTATTATGATGACACTCCTCCCAACCTTTGCTTACACAAGCCATGGCTAACCGAATCCTTCGGGTGCCGTCCAACAATCACATACCATGGAGGAGTGTCTATTTTTGTTAATTAATTTGGGACTGGGAATCCCATTGCCAGCTCTTTTTGCAAAATTATTGGATAAGCGGATGAAGCCACTAGTCCATTGGTGAAAGTTGCCCAACAAGATTGAAAGATAAACACCACATACTTCCTCATGAGCTATAAAACATTGACACAAATCAGAGGTGATAAATTTTGAATTGTTTAAAGGTAGCACTCAAGCAATTTACTTTGGAATGGCAGGAAATACCATGTAGTAGGTAGGTATGGTGGACACAAATGGCATAGTGTTGTTTGGCTCAAGGATTTGGATGCATGAGAAGTATTCCCTCTCGATACAAGGTTTAGGCTAGCAAGGTTGTTTGAAGCAAACACAAGCACAAACTAGTACAGCAAAACTCACATAAAAGACATATTACAAGCATTATAAGACTATACATCGTCTTCCTTGTTGTTCAAACACCTCACTAGAAAATATCTAGACTCTAGAGAAACCACTCATGCAAACCAAATTTTAACAAGCTCTATGTATTTCTTCACTAATAGGTGCAAAGTATATGATGCAAGAGCTTAAACAAGAGCACAACAATTGCCAAGTATCAAGTTATTCAAGACATCATACCAATTACTACATGTAGCATTTTCCAATTCCAACCATATAATAATTAACGAAGCAGTTTCAACCTTCGCCATGAATATTATGAGCTAAGAACACATGTGTTCATACGAACCAGCGGAGCGTGTCTCTCTCCCACACAAGCATTTATTCAAACAAAAACAAAACAAGAAACATACAGACGCTCCAAGTAAAGTGCATAAGATGTGACGGAATAAAAATATAGTTTCAGGGGAGGAACCTGATAATGTTGTCGATGAAGAAGGGGATGCCTTGGGCATCCCCAAGCTTAGACGCTTGAGTCTTCTTGAAATATGCAGGGGTGAACCACCGGGGCATCCCCAAGCTTAGAGCTTTCATTCTCCTTGATCATAGTATATCATCCTCCTCTCTTGACCCTTGAAAACTTCCTTCACACCAAACTTCTCATAAACTTCATTAGAGGGGTTAGTACATAATCAAAAACTCACATGTTCAGAGGTGACACAATCATTCTTAACACTTCTGGACATTGCTCAAAGCTACTGGAAGGTAATGGAACAAAGAAATCCATCCCACATAGCAAAAGAGGCAATGCGAAATAAAAGGCAGAATCTGTCAAAACAGAATAGTCCGTAAAGACGAATTTCTAATAAATACTTCCATTGCTCAGATCAGAAAACTCAAAACTAATGAAACTTGCGTACATATCTGAGGAACACGCACGTAAATTGGCATATTTTTCTGATCTTTCTACAGAGAAAACAGCCCAGATTCGTGACAGATAGAAATCTGTTTCTGCGCAGAAATCCAAATCTAGTATCAACCTTCGATTAGAGGCTTCACTTGGCACAACAAAACACAAAACTAAGATAAGGAGAGGTTGCTACAGTAGTAAACAACTTCGAAGACACAAAATAAAAACAAATTACTGTAGCAAAATAACACATGGGTTATCTCCCAAGAAGTTCTTTCTTTATAGCCATTAAGATGGGCTCAGCAGTTTTAATAATCCATTCGCGGGAAATAATATTTGAAGCAAAAGAGAGCTTCAAGAGGCAAATTCAAAACAAATTTAAGTCTAACATGCTTCCTATGAAGAGGAATCTTGTACACAAATGAATTCATGAAGAACAAAGTGACAAGCATAAGAGGATAAAACACGAGTAACTTCAAGATTCTCAACATAAAGAGGGGAAACTTAATATTATTAAGATGCATACGACCATATTTCCTTCTCTCATAATAACTTTCAGTAGCATCATTGATGAAATCCACAATATACCCATCACTTAAAATATTCTTATCATGGTTCATATGCATAGAAGTATCATTAAATTTGGCATAAGAAGAGTTATTCTCATTAATAGTAATTGGAGCAAGATTATTATCAAGAATTTGAACATGGTAAACAAGTTGCATATTAAAAGAATTGTTTTTGGTAATCCAATCATGACTATGACAAGTTTCATAAGGATAATTATAACCTATATCATAGCATTCTTTATAATAATCATCAAAGATCGGAGGCACAGTGTCATCATAAGAAATAGAATAGTTATCTTTCACAGTCGGTTCATCTATGACCATACCATCATTGTTATTAGAAGGAGATGTATCAAACACATAATGATCAGTAGCAAAAGGATTTTCAAACACCTCTTCCCCAAGCTTACAGCTTTCTATATTATTATGGGAGGAAGCATGGATAGCACTGACACTATGGCAATTATTATCATCATTTTCAGAATTAGTTTCCCAGAGATTTGCAATATCAAAAGTAGTGTGCTCATTCAAATCATGATCGCTAATGTATGTAAAGGGCATAGGAAGATCATCATATTTAGATTCATTATCACAATAATCATTAGGAGCAACATACTTACGGTTACTTAGCGTTATCTCATTCACGCGGGGATACGCCGTTACCTCTTTCTTTTTATTCTTCTTCTTCTTCTTCTTTCCCTTCTTCTTCTTCTTCTCTTCCTTCTCCTCATTTCCTTCTTTAGGAGGAAGAGGCTTGAAGGGTAGCTTGTCCGCATAACCTGATTTACTTTCAGAAACAATAGAAGAAACTTGGAAGGATTCCTCCTTTTCATTAATTAGTTCAAAACACATGGCGGTCCTATCATATTTTGGCAAGGTGTCGTCTTCTAAAATATTTTGTATGTAAGTATTTGTATGGCTATTATCAATGCAATAAGAAAAACACCCATGCAGGACGTCATCAATATCAAGATCACTCATATGTAACAAAGAGAATTTTCTCGACAGTTCTTCACACCCCAAAAATAAAGTAAGTTCATCATGCTGATTAGGAGTAATTTCATCATCACAATACAAATTTGCAGCACTCATTGGGTTCAAATTATCATTGGAGGAGCATTGAAAATTAAAATGACCCACTTCATGGCAAACTTCACAAATAAAAGGATAGAGGGCACAAACTTTATTACAAAAATCATCTAGAGCCCTAAGCCACTTTCTAGTTTTTTCATTAATATGATGGATGCAATATTCATCTTCGACTTGATTAATTCCAGAAGGTCTATGCATTCCACAAAAATTAACATGCTTATATGAAATAGCATTCTTAGGAGTTTGAGCATGCTTATTGCAATAATTAACAACAATTTCATTCTTCATGCAAGCCTCTTTAAAAGGTTCATGATACTTATCAAAATTCTTTTTAGGAAATTCAAAATGAGAAGCAAAGGATTTATAAAGATTTGCAGCAATTTGAGAGTCAAGACCATAAGTAGCACTCATATTTCGAAATTTATCGGTATCCATAAAAGCTTCAATGCATTCATAATCATAATTTATACCTGACTCTTTACCTTTGTCGTTCTCCCATCCTTCAGCGTTGTCCTCAATCCGATCAAGAAGATCCCACCTAGCTTCAACCTCCTTGCTTGTGAAAGATCCCTCCGAACACGCGTCCAGATAGTCCTTGTGTTGTCCTGAAAGCCTCGTATAAAAATTATTAACAATAACATTACGGGGGAGCTCATGAATGGGACATTTGAGCATTAGTGATTTCAATCTCCCCCACGCTTGAGAAATACTCTCTCCATCACGAGGATAAAAGTTATAAATATAATTCCTATCAATATGCACTTCATGCGGAGGATAAAATTTAGAATAAAACCGGGGCACAATATCATTCCATTCAAGAGAATCCCCATTATCCAGTAATTTATACCAATGCGCCGCTTTACCAGACAGCGATATAGAGAATAGTTTCTTCCTCACTTCATCCATAGCAATACCTGCACACTTGAATAAACCGCATAATTCATGCAAGAACAATAAATGATCTCCAGGGTGGACAGTTCCATCCCCTGTATAACGGTTATCCATAACGCGTTCAATAATTTGCATAGGTATTTTATACGGAATACTTTCGGCAGGTGGATTTAAAATATCAGAAGCATCATTAGAGTTATCGCATATGGGAGATAAAGCATTATCAGAGCAAAATATTTCTTCCAAAGCTGAGGAGCAAAAAAGATTATTTTTATATAAACTAGCTTCCCCAAGCTTAGACTTATCCATAGTATTAGCAGTAATTGCATTCATACTAATAACATCACTACTAGCATGCAAATAAGGTTCCATAGGTTTTTTAATTTTTGCATCAAACAATTCTAAATCAGGAAAAAGACCAAAAAGCTCACCAATTTTTTTGTTGTTTTCCATTATGCCTAACTAGTGTAAACAAGAAACAAAAAGTTGCAATTGCAGGATCTAAAGGAAATAGCTTCGAGTACTTACAATAGCGGAAAAGAGCTTGGTAGCCGAGGTCCGGAGCGTGAGTACCTTTTACCTTTCCTCCCCGGCAACAGCGCCAGAAAATAGCTTGATGTCTACTTCCCCCTCCTTTTCCTGTAGACAGTGTTGGGCCTCCAAGAGCAGAGGTTTGTAGAACAGCAGCAAGTTTTCCCTTAAGTGGATCACCCAAGGTTTATCGAACTCAGGGAGGAAGAGGTCAAAGATATCCCTCTCATGCAACCCTGCAACCACAAAGCAAGAAGTCTCTTGTGTCCCCAACACACCTAATAGGTGCACTAGTTCGGCGAAGAGATAGTGAAATACAGGTGGTATGAATATATATGAGCAGTAGCAACGGTGCCAGAAAATAGCTTGCTGGCGTGTAGTGGATGGTGGTAGTATTGCAGCAGTAGTAACGCAGTAAAACAGTAAACAAGCAGCGATAGCAGTATTTAGGAACAAGGCCTAGGGATTACACTTTCACTAGTGGACACTCTCAACATTGATCACATAACAGAATAGATAAATGCATACTCTACACTCTTGTTGGATGATGAACACATTGCGTAGGATTACACGAACCCTCAATGCCGGAGTTAACAAGCTCCACAATTCAATGTTCATATTTAAGTAACCTTATAGTGTAAGATAGATCAATACGATTAAACCAAGTACTAACATAGCATGCACACTGTCACCTTCATGCATATGTAGGAGGAATAGATCACATCAATACTATCATAGCAACAGTTAACTTCATAATCTACAAGAGATCATAATCATAGCATAAACCAAGTACTAACACGGATGCACACACTGTCACCATTACACCGTGCAGGAGGAATAAAACTACTTTAATAACATTGCTAGAGTAGCACATAGAATAGTAGTGATACAAAACTCATATGAATCTCAATCATGTAAAGCAGCTCATGAGATTATTGTATTGAGGTACATGGGAGAGAGATGAACCACATAGCTACAGCGGAGCCCTCAGCCTCGGGGGTGGATTACTCCCTCCTCATCATGGAGGCAGCTATGGCGGTGAAGATGGCGGTGAAGACGACGGTGGAGATGCCTCCGGGGGCAATTCCCCATCCCGGCAGGGTGCTGGAACAGCGACTTCTGTCCCCCGAATTGGACTTTCGCGATGGCGGCGGCTCTGGAAGGTTTTCTCTGTTTCCGTCGAACTTGTCGAGGTTTTTAGGTCAGGGACGATTAAATAGGCCGAGAGTCGGAGTCGGAGGGGCCACGGGCTGCCCACACCATAGGGGGGCGCGCCCCCCCTTAGGCCGCGCCGCCCTGGGGTGTGGGGCCCCCCTGGCACCCCTCTGGCCTTTCTCCGGTGCTCTGGAAGCTTCGCGTATTTCTAAGACTTTCGGTGTTGATTTCGTCCGATTCCGAAAATATTTCCTTACTAGTATTTCTGAAACCAAAAACAGCAGAAAACAGCAACTGGCCTTTCGGCATCTCGTCAATAGGTTAGTTCCGGAAAACGCATAAAAATGATATAAAGTGTGAACAAAACATGTTGGTATTGTCATAAAACAAGCATGGAACATCAGAAATTATAGATACGTTGGAGACGTATCAACCAGCAAGATGATTTCGCTGGTTCTAGGCAAACTAAAGTTGCTGACATTGATGAAACCTCGTTGGATATAGGCATCCCTGCACATGATGGAGAAGTAGATTTCACTGTTGAGGTTAGTATAGTCGACAAAGAGATGGATAAACTGAAGCTACCTGGTGAATCTCAGGAGGAGAATGGACACGACGAGCAGGATGAGACCATGCACGAATATCAGAATGAAGACGGAGGTGATGATGATGATGATGATTAGACTCTTGTCTCTGTATCATGCTATGAGATGAAGAACCATGATTTTTTTTTGATTTTTCTATTTGGAAAATGTATGAGTCCTGAAGACAATTATCTGTTGGATTTGTAATCCCATGATGACTAATTATTTATGTTTGTTGTCCTACTAAAATTTGGTCAAACTCAATTGTGTGGAAGTAATCCCAGTATGTTTGATTCATAGGGTCATATCCCATAGGAAAATAGAATGATAATAGATCAAACTAATGCAAAATATCTTATAACCACAATCAAATAGAATTGCTCTTGACATAGGATTCAAGTTGGCATGGCATCCCTATCATACAGGGTTTTTATTCATACTATGCTACAAATCGAAAAAAAGATGGGTCAGCAATTTATCACGGCAGATAGGGCAGCTGGCGTTCGTTACAAACCAGGAGAAGATGCACTTCCTATGGAACGGGTGTTTGCATCCCCGGAGACGCATAGTTGTGCGCCGCGACAGCCCCATCATGCATATGCGGTAGTGGCCGTCCTCTGGCGCAACTAGGACCCAACTGTCTTGCAGTGCCGGCAAGTTGACGATGAGCCGGTGGTCCACCCTAAGGGTGAGGTCGAAGTGGAGGCCACCGACCCGACGACACGCCTGCTGCCACATCAGGTGAATAACATCGTAAGGCATGATGATGTCCCACTCCTCCTCTGTGAGGTTCAGGTTCTTGAGCAGCCATACACGGGCAAGAATCTCGCGCATAGTTCGCACGACATAGCCCCCACTACGCAGCTCCCTCGGAGGCAAGCCAAGATCCAGCACCACCTCTTCGCAGGGTGTAGTGGTGATATCGTCCTCATCCAGTGGGGCAGGGAGGGGGCCGGCCATCCTCCTGAGCTCGTACGTCCTTGAGAAGAAGATGTGCACTGTCATAGTGTACGGGGACGCCTCGCCCTCGCCCACGGCCGGCGGCTCGCCGACGGAGAAGTCGGTCGTGCTTGCCGACACACGGCAGGCACGGAAGACATGTGGGCCAGACTCGATGATGCGCTCGCGTGAAGAGCGCTCTAGTAGGGGCGTCGCCTCCATTGGGGATTCTTTGGAGGGGTGTAGACTGGCGGTGTAATAACCCAGAACATAGGAACAACGAAGGGTAGATTTAGAAATGGGATGTGCATTTCATCGCAAAACGGGGGAAATTTTTGCGCCTTATTGCAACTAAACCTAAGAGGGATCGAGGTTCTCTCTCATTTTGCACTTAGGGTTAGGCAGTGTGAGTTGGGGCAATTTCGACATGATCTCTTTTGTATCTTATTACTTTGGGGAATGATTGCATTTGATAAGTGTCAAAACCTTTAACAATAAACATCACACAAAATAAGTAATGAATTCATAATTCAAACACAAGTTATAAATTCAAATCACTTTGAATTTCAAAGTGAATATCAAATACAATATTTAATTAAGAATATAAACATTACATAATACCAAAAGCTCATAAACAAAACTTGAGCTTTATTGATATAAACACAAATTACAAAGTCTTTACAATATTCTTGGTACAAGAATTGAGAAAATAATGAACAGAAATAAAAAGAGGAAAATTACAAGTATGTTCTAAACTACAACCTATACTAAATGACTTGAGGATGATCTTCTGGCTATCTTCCACTTCAAACCTGCAACATAAATAACAAGTGCTAGACCAGAATGTAAGTGTCAGCAATTTCAGTTTGGACAGTTAACACAAATCACAGAAATTCAGTTTGGACAGTGAAACTGTCACTGCACACTTGTGCTTGTCCAAATTCCTGGACAACACAAGATAAGACCAGGCAGACCAAAACTGAGCAGCCACAGGGGCTCAAGTTTCAGCATATGAAGGCTGTTGCTAACCAAGCAACAGCAAGGCAATGCAAGGGGTGAGTCACAAAGTAACCAGGCCTTGTGTGTCATGGCCAGGGTAGAAGTAGGGAGCATATAAATAGAACACAAACCCTAGAACCTTGACAGTCGACAGATAAGATAATTCACCAGGTAAGGGTGAAGCTAGAGCCAACACAAGTTCATCCAGTTCATACTCAAGAACAGCACCAACACACAACCACTTAGCCACCAGGAATCATGGTGACCTGAGAAGATCACCAGAACCTGGAGGTGAAGGGCTGTGCACAAAACCCCAAGTCTGCAACAACAAAACATCTCATACTTGGAGCTGGAACAAGGTATACCAAGTTCCTCGACAGATCCAATGGATCTGATCCATAATATATGCATGACATAATCATGGGATTGAGCAGATGCTTAAGTGGGTAGATCATCACTTGGTTTTCACCAAGGATTACTGCCAGTCTAAAAGCCACTAAAAATGGAAATCATCTAGATACAGATCTTGTACACTGAAGCTAGTAATCATGCACAGATGCACACACTAGCAAGATCATATGCACAGACAGCACCAGTAGATGTGTTGCCATGAATAGCAGCTAATACAGACTACACAGTAAACCTAAGCTAGTAACCATCATTAAACCCTAGATTTCATCAGGAAAGCATATTGGCATTCATATCTAGTATGATCCCCAAATATGCAAGCAAAGGTTGAGTAGCCACAAGATCCAATTAAATAGGTGAGCAACCAATCAGTAGCAAGGTTACTGAGGTCACATCACACTTAGCACCAAATAAAAGAAAGCCAACTATAGCACATCATTATCCAAGAATGGATTCAGATTCATTTGCTTGCTAAACAATCATGAATACAGATTCATTTGCAAGCAAGTCATTTAAATCATTACTGCATAAGCAGTTCATCATAACTTAATTAATACAAGCATGAATTTATCACAGATCCATGCTTAGTACTGACAGTAGCATAATATAAGGCAACACAGTTTAATCACTGCATAATAGCTAATGGATCTAGTCCAGTAAGCTTGAATGAGCAACAGCACAAGTAAGCAGCAGCATAGTGATGCTTGAGTATCAGCATCAACAAAGAAAATGAATCACTTAGCCACAGAATTAATCAGTAAGCCATCACTGACATTTAATTGATCAAATGGATCAATTGAATCAAGTCAAGCCACACAGATAAGCTAGCCAACAAGCCATGGATGATCCAATGGATCATTAGCTTACACAGGAAGCACATAAGCATTTCACAAACACCACTGGCACACACAAGTGTCACTGATGCACCACAGTACACCTAGACAAGCAAGTATGATATGCCAGTAAGCACAAGCAAGCCATAAGAAAATACAGCATGGCATAGCAAGCTCTTAAGCAAGCACAACAGAGCATAGCAAGATTAGAGCAGGCTAGGAGCAACAGATAAGCAAGCAAAGCATGAACAGCAAGCAAGGCAACCCTGGCCAGTACCAGAAATAGGTGCTTTGGCCATGGGCTTGCAGCAAATGAAAGTATAGGCAGATTAAGCAGCCATGGCAGAGCTCTGGGTGATCACAGGATCACCAGAGAGCCACAGAACATGAGGAGGAAGAAGTACAGTAGCAAGGGAGGCGCACAGACATGAAGGAGAGAAGGAGGAGGTGAAGAACTTACACGCGCCTGGTGGCAGAAGCTAGGGCATGGCGAGGCAGTGCTCGCGCGGCCATAGCAGCTGCAAAGCCAGGGTAGGCACCGACGTTACGCCGGTGAACACGAACACACCACCGCAGCAGAGCACCAGAGACGATGGCACAAGTACTGCGAGCAGCACCTGCGCCAGGTCAGTCTCGGAGGCGCACACGTCGTCGGCGAGGACGAGCGCTCGCCGGAGATCGTCAATCGCCAGAGGCGATTCTCCACGAGATCCAGAGAGGGGCGATCCACTAGGAGAGGAAGAGATGGGGGAAACCACGCGGACAGATCGGTAGATCTTCACGCGGCGGTCCCAATTTGGTAAGTGGCTAGAGCAGGGGAGCATGGAGATGGCCGGAGTGTGGCGGCGGCCATGGCGGCGACGCCATCGCCACGGGAGACGCGAGAGAGTTAGGGTTAGGAACGAGCGAGTGTGAGAGACGAGTGAGGAGCGAGGTGGGCCGCTTCGGCGCCACCGACCCATTAGGTGACATGCCTTAGTGGGCTGTCCCTGGGCCTTAGTTAAGTGGGCTGGCCCAATAGGGGCCAGGGGTATTTCTGTCTTTTTACTTTTTAGAAAAAAGACCAGAATTTCACCAATTTTTAGTAAATAAAATACAACTCTAAAAATCCATTAAAAATTGGATTAATGAATGATAAATAAATCTTAACCAGAATAAAATATGAAATAGAATTTAAGAAACAAATTCAAAATTATGAATTTTAAGAATTTAAATAATAACTTGGAACTTTAAACCATTATTTCCTTGTATTTAAAATTCAAGGAAAAATCTCAAATAAGTTTAAATACTTATTTTCAAACATTTCAAAATGAAATTCTACTATTCCAAGTCATTTCTATTGAGAAAGGTATTTCTCAAAGAAAAATACTCTATTCCCTATTTATTCCAAAAATATATAGAGACAACTCTATTATTTTAATTCAGTTTTGGAATGAATGATAAACCACCAAGTCAAATAGTTTTACTTTGAATTATTGTACTTTATGAGAATTAAAATTATTTACACTTTTAAATCTATTGCAAGTTACTGTCAAAGACATAAATCGTAACTCAACCCTAAATTGCTATAACTCAATGGTAAAGGGATTCAACATAAAATAATACATCCATGATTGCATTATTTGGATTTTATAACATTGTCCTTACCGGACAATGATGCTTCTCTGAACCCGAGGTCCAGGTTCTATCAACCGCATTGAAGCTTGCACTATCTCGCAGTCCACGTGCAAGTTCACCCTTGCTCATGTCAACTTGATTATTTTCTACTACTTTAATGCAAAGCTATATACTTATCATTCCTGCATCGCAAATGAAATGTTACTTTCCAACTATGAATATGACTATGTGGCTGGCAATGGAACCATGGTATGTGTTGATATGGTGGAGGTTCCATTGCATGGGTTATATCACCCTAGGATTAATTACCAATGTCGTCCAGTGATTCTAGCGCCGTACAAACCGCATTGACCATGAGATCTATAATGGCTCTGGGGAAGCCAGCCGTATCTTTTCCCTTCTGCACGCCAACGGATCTGTAGAGCCGGTGGGGTGTTGGAGGCACCGCCGCAATAGGTTGGGATATCCTTTTAAATCCCCATCCATTAGTGATGATAAGCTCTACGATCTATGAAGGATTGTCCGGAGTACACCGTGAGTAAAGCCGTATTATCGGGAGAAGTCTACTGGGGGTGTACGGTTGGACAAAAGGGTGGGTTTGCAGTCGTGGAGAAGGCGGTGTGGGCTTGGATTTTCATACCTGGCCTCACACCAAAGGAAGTGTGAACGGGGGGAAGTCCCTGCGGATGGCAAAAGGGGTGGAATCTCTTATGGGAAAAGTAACGCATCTCTGCAGAGTGTATCAAATTGTGGCTGTCACTCCCTGTTCCGGGAAGGGAACTGTGAACGCGGCAGGAAAGGAACTCCACGAAGTTCTGGTCAACCTGTGAAGACTGACGGGCATAGTTTTCATAATAAAAGCAACCTTTTGAAGAAATGATTTCAAAACATGCATTGACCTGCGATTTCCTGATCAATGGTCGTAGCTAGTGCATCAAACGCCTTTTTACTCTTTTAGAACTTGCTGAGTACCCCTGTACTCACTTTCTTTCGACACCCTTGCTAGACTGTGATCTGGAAGTGGAGGCCATCAACGATGGAGTACCAGAAGGAAGTTTCGAGCTGGTTTACGAGGAACCTGATCTTACCGGCGGAGTGGAAGGAGTAGACTATGGGATAGTCTACGGATCAGATGACACGGAGGTGGAGGAGTAGTGACATACCCTAGCATCATAGAGCCGAGCAACGTAAAACTTACTTAAATAAGTTGTTGAGCTCTCTTTATAGTTGTTATAAGTTGTAATCGTACTTAAGTAATATCTTAGGGTGATCTCATAGGACCTGTGAGAATACCAACTTGTTAAGACAATGTTAGTAATAAAGTATGGAGTGTTATGACCTGCAATGTTTCTGTTGTACCACTCTGAGGGATATGGCAATTTGTGAAGAAGTCCCTTCACAAAGATCAGATCAACGACTTGTATACTACAACATGCAGTGGTATGCTGGGTCACCGCAGCTGGTATCAGAGTAAATGTTGCGACCTTAGGTTGGAAAAACCTAGTATAGGGAAGAAACCTGTAGGAGTCTAGTAGAAATAGTAAAGGATTCTCTAGAAATATGGAGATTATTCACATGAGAATAGCAAAACCATATATTTTAGTGCGATAATTCTTTATTATAGCTATTATGATGCATTATCACTACTAATATTCTGCTTTTGTATACAGCCATAATGGCGAACACTTTTCCTAAGAGGTCTTTGAGGAAGGTTGAGGGTTGGCTTGGTGATTATGATGGGCCAATCATAGCTCTCCTGTGTGGGATGCTGAAGGAACTTCATTGTGATCCACGGAAACCTGTTATCAAGTATACCTACTATGATGGGGAAATCCTAGCCAAGTGCAGAGTATCGGTCCAACTACCGACAAAACTGCTGATGAGTCGTGTAATGCCATACGGAGAAGCCAAAACTATCACCACGGCCTACCACATGGGCCTATTCAAGGCAATCCTTGAGATAAGGCAGCACAAGTCAGTAGAACTGCTATGTTCAGAGTTTTCTCATATACCTCATGCCGAGGAAGATGAGGATCCCACTCTGAATCATCTGGTGTTAGCACACAGAAGTCCTGAAGCTGCAGCACAACACATGGATAGCTGTCAGTCTTTGCTGACCACGATGTACCTTTTACACATGAAGATGAGGGGTGAGATTGACCACATGCTAGCTGAGTTCACGGACCCTGATAAAGTCCAAACTCGGATGCGTGATCTGAGGGCACTGATACATCTCCGACGTATCGATAATTTCTTATGTTCCATGCCACATTATTGATGTTATCTACATGTTTTATGCACACTTTATGTCATATTCGTGCATTTTCTGGAACTAACCTATTAACAAGATGCCGAAGTGCCGATTCTTTGTTCTGCTGTTTTTGGTTTTAGAAATCCTAGTAACGAAATATTCTCGGAATTGGACGAAATCAACGCCCAGGGTCCTATTTTGCCACGAAGCTTCCAGAAGACCGAAGAGGAGACGAAGTGGGGCCACGAGGTGGCGACACCATAGGGCGGCGCGGCCCAAGCCCTGGCCGCGCCGACCTAGGGTGTGGGCCCCTCGTGCCGCCTCTTGACCTGCCCTTCCGCCTACTTAAAGCCTCCGTCGCGAAACCCCCAGTACCGAGAGCCACGATACGGAAAACCTTACTGAGACGCCGCCGCCGCCAATCCCATCTCGGGGGATTCAGGAGATCACCTTCGGCACCCTGCCGGAGAGGGGATTCATCTCCCGGAGGACTCTACGCCGCCATGGTCGCCTCCAGAGTGATGTGTGAGTAGTCTACCCCTGGACTATGGGTCCATAGCAGTAGCTAGATGGTTGTCTTCTCCCCATTGTGCTTCATTGTTGGATCTTGTGAGCTGCCTAACATGATCAAGATCATCTATCTGTAATTCTATATGTTGCGTTTGTTGGGATCCGATGAATAGAGAATACTTGTTATGTTGATTATCAATTCATGTCTATGTGTTGTTTATGATCTTGCATGCTCTCCGTTATTAGTAGATGCTCTGGCCAAGTTGATGCTAGTAACTCCAAGAGGGAGTATTTATGCTCGATAGTGGGTTCATGTCTCCGTGAATCTGGAGGGATGACAAGAACCTCTAAGGTTATGGATGTGCTGTTGCCACTAGGGATAAAACATTGGTGCTATATTCAAGGATGTAGTCACTGATTACATTACGCGCAATACTTAATGCAATTGTCTGTTGTTAGCAACTTAATACTGGAGGGGGTTCGGATGATAACCTGAAGCTGTACTTTTTAGGCATAGATGCATGCTGGATAGCGGTCTATGTACTTTGTCGTAATGCCCAATTAAATCTCACAATACTCATTATAATATGTATGTGCATGGTCATGCCCTCTTTATTTGTCAATTGCCCAACTGTAATTTGTTCACCCAACATGCTGTTTATCTTATGGGAGAGACACCTCTAGTGAACTGTGGACCCCGGTCCAATTCTCTATACTGAAATACAATCTACTGCAATACTGTTCTACTGTTTTCTGCAAACAATCATCATCCACACTATACATCTAATCCTTTGTTACAGCAAGCCGGTGAGATTGACAACCTCGCTGTTTCGTTGGGGCAAAGTACTTTGGTTGTGTTGTGCAGGTTCCACGTTGGCGCCGGAATCTCTGGTGTTGCGCCGCACTACATCCCGCCGCCATCAACCTTCAACGTGCTTCTTGACTCCTACTGGTTCGATTAAACCTTGGTTTCTTACTGAGGGAAACTTGCCGCTGTGCGCATCACACCTTCCTCTTGGGGTTCCCAACGGACGTGTCAACTACACGCATCAGGCACAACCACAACATACTACACCTTTCTTTAGCCTAGACAACTATGTAGATTTGAGTGACCGGTTGAACCATAAAGATCCACTCACACCCAACTTTGTCACACACTATCCACATGTGTCAGCATCATATGAGTCTGGATATGGGGGAGATGATTCCAGGAACCTAGACTGCTCAGAGTCACCAACCGAGAATTCGACTGGTTGGCGCTTCGGGGAACCATTTGGAGATGAAGGAGAACCCATCACGTGTGATTCAGAGGATGAAGGAGGCGCGGTTAACCAGAACGTTAACCAAAGCTTTGGGCAGGAAGAGAAAGACACCAACTCCATTTCTTTAGATTTGGAGATGGGATTACCCAAAACATCCCAGTACGTCGTAGGTGAGAGTTCGGGAACCAAGAAAAAGAAGAAGAAGAAGATGATAGGTCAAGTGAGTAGGAATCCTCCATGGATGGCAGAAGAAGGTGAGCTGTATCCCACTGGGGATACATATGAGTCTTTATCCAGCTACTTTGGCATGATAGATCTCTGTCTCGGCACTTCGTTCGATTCAGACTACATACCTACTGGAAGGACCTTCATTCCGGACGGGGTTCGGAAGACAAACCGCTGTACCGGATGGACCCCAGGGATGTACGCGGAGGCGAGTTATGATGACGAGGAGTAGAGCTCCAAGAAAGAATAAAGTAATCTAGGTGGTATTGTAATAGAACGTATTTTAAATTCCCGTTGGCTTGGGCTTTGAGCCAAATAAGTGGTTTATATACACCACATGTAATATAAGTTGTGTGTGTGTTATGTATTATACAAAGTATATGCATAATAAATGTTTGTTTTGGATTTGCTTCTTGATTTCATTGTGTGACTAGTTCTGGGCATTGAGTTGAGCTCAGAAAGCATTTGCATGGTGTAATTATGAGTAATCACTCTTTGTTACAGGACTAGGGGGAAATGGTGTTAGTAGAAACCGAGGAGGCTCGCAGAGAGCGGGAGGCAAGAGAAAAAGAGGAGGCAGATGCAGCAGCTAGAGCAGAGAATGCACCACCACCACCACACCCAATGATGCACCCAGACTTCCAACAGTATATGAGAGCAATGGAGGAAGATAGGAGGCGTTATCAGGAAAGTCAAAGCAAGAACATGCAAGACTTCTTTACCCACGTCATCAATGATAGGGGTAATGAAGGCAAGGGAGTAACCTTATCAGACTTCCAAAATGCAAGACCACTACCTTTTACATCAGCTCTAGAACTAATGGACGCTGAAGATTAGCTTATGGATACGGAACGGAAGCTGAAGACCGTTGGTTGCAACGATGAGGAGAAGATTAGATATACTACTTATCTGTTGTCAGGACCAGCAGCGTCATGGTGGGAGAACCTTGTAGCAGTACACCCTCCAGATAAGGTGTTCACCTGGGAGGAGTTCAAGAAGAAGTTCCGGGATGCCCAGGGTCCGGACAGCGGGGGGGAGCTGTTGAGGAGGGAGTTTGAAGAACTACGACAGAATACTGCGCCCATCATGCAGTATGTTCGGGATTTCAACAGGCTATCCAGGTATGCACCTGAGGATGTTGATACGGAGGAGAAGAGGAAGAAGCGGTTCATGAAAGGCATGAATCCATACATGAAGATGCAACTGAGGTTGGCACGGACTGCCGAATTCCAGGAACTGATTGACTCGGCAATCACTTTCGAGGATGATTACCGGCAAGTCCAAGAGGACAGGAGGAAGAGGGCTCGTATAGAGCCAAGGAAGTACCCAATTAGTAAACCAACACCTGATCGGAGTTTCAAACCCCGATACCGACCTACTACTGGTAATCAATACAACCGGGGAGGTCAGAGACAGAATCCAATCAACCAGATCATCTGCAACAATTGTGGCCTAAGAGGTCATCTGCAAAAGGATTGTCAGAAACCCAGGATCATTTGTTATGGTTGTGGGAAGGATGGACACATCAAGCCGGATTGTCCAAACAAGGCGTCTTGGAGTGGACAGAGCTCAGGAGGACGAGGTGGAAACAACAACAACAACAACAACAACAACAACAACAACAACCGCAACAACAACAACAACAACAACCGCAACAACAACAACAAGAGGGGAAAGCCTTATGGAAAGCTGAATTGCACATCTTTGGAACAAGCGGAAGAGTCGGATCAAACAGTCTTAGGTACGCTAAGCATTCTTACTCATCCTGGCAAAGTATTATTTGATACTGGAGCAACCACATCATTTCTTGCATTGGAGTTTGTGGAAAAATTCGGGCTTAGATGTTCTGAGTTAGAAACTCCTATAACTGGGGGGGGGGGGGACGATCTTAGTAACCCACGTGAAAGAAGCACAAGTCTTAACCATATGTGACTGTGTGTATTTCGCGGACCTATTCATCATACCCATGAAGGACATATCTGTCATCCTAGGGATGGATTGGTTGACAGAGAATGGAGCGGTGATTAACTGTGGAGACAAAACAGTATCACCTCGCAACTCCATTGGAGGTCGAATAGTGTTCCAAGGAGACAAGTATAGTGAGTTGGAGATAGGATTGGAACTCAATAGTCTGAAGGAGGTGAGGATTGAAGATATTCCTATAGTGAATGAGTTTCAAGATGTATTTCCTAAGGAACTACCGGGGATGCCACCCGATAGGGAGATAGAATTCACAATCGATCTGATTCCAGGCACAACACCAATAGCTCAACCACCATATAAGATGGGGCCAAAGGAATTAGTGGAACTAAAAGCTCAGATTGATGAGTTAGAGCAGAAGGGATTCATTCAAGAAAGTGTGTCACCATGGGGTACACCAGTTATTTTTGTGGATAAAAGAGATGGAGGAAAGAGAATGTGTGGAGATTACAGAAATTTGAACAATGTAACTATCAAGAACAAGTATCCTTTACCTAGAATCCAAGACCTTTTTGATCAAGTTCAAGGAGCGGGAGTCTTCTCGAAGATAGATTTAAGGTCAGGATACCATCAAATCAAGATCAAGAAGGAGGATGTACCAAAAACAGTGTTTGTATCAAGGTATGGACACCATGAATACTTGGTTGTACCATTTGGACTAACAAATGCACCAGCAATTTTCATGAATTTGATGAACAAGATATTCATGAATTACTTGGACAAGTTTGTGATAGTGTTTATAGATGATATTCTAATCTATTCCAAAGATAAAGAAGAACATGCCAAGCATTTGAAGATAGTTCTGCAAATTTTGAGAGAACATCAGCTATATGCAAAGTTCAGCAAGTGCAAATTTTGGCTAGATAGTGTTGAATTTCTTGGACATGTTATAACCAAAGAAGGCATAGCGGTGAATCCAAACAAGGTTCAGTCCGTATTGGAATGGAAATCACCTAAAAATGCTAAGGAAATACGAGGATTTCTTGGTATGGCAGGCTATTATCGGAGATTCATAGAAGGATTCTCGAAGATTGCAGGACCCATGACCAAGTTACTCAAGAAAAATACTCCATTTGAGTGGACAGATGAGTGTGAAGCCAGCTTCCAAACACTCAAAGATAAGTTAACAACAGCACCGGTGTTAGCAGTTCCTGAACCAGGAAAGGATTACGCGGTGTATTGTGAAGCTTCCAAGAATGGACTTGGATGTGTTCTTATGCAAGATCGGAAGGTAATAGCTTATGGATCAAGGCAGTTGAAACCACATGAACACAACTACCCAGTACATGATCTAGAGTTAGCGGCAGTTGTGTATGCTTTGAAGAGTTGGAGACAATTTTTATATGGATCCAAGTGTGAGTTATACACCGATCACAAGAGTTTGAAATATTTCTTCACTCAGAAGGAATTAAATATGAGACAAAAGAGATGGTTAGAGTTGATTAAGGATTATGACCTTACAATCAACTATACACCAGGCAAGGCTAATGTAGTAGCAGATGCTTTAAGCAGGAAGAGTACGGAGAATCAACCTACGGAATGGGAGATTCCAAAGGAACTTCGGAAAGAGCTAGAGGATTCTTAGATTTTGTTTATTCAAGGTGATGTTAAGGGAAGTATAGCAACCATGAGGATTATGGATGAGATGTACTCAGACTTGAAGTATGAGATTATCCGAAAACAAGCGGATGATTTGTTCATCCAAGAAGAAATCAAAAGGATTGGAGAGGGAAGACCATCGGAATTCCATCTAGGGGATTTTGATTCATTATACTTTCAAAAAAGGATATGCGTACCGGATGATCCAGAAGTAAAGTCAATCATATTAAAGGAAGCACATGAAACCCCTTATTCAATACATCCGGGAAGTACTAAGATGTATATGGATTTGAAGGAGATGTTCTGGTGGAACAACATGAAAAGAGAAATAGCACAATATGTCTCGGAATGTCATACATGTCAACGAGTAAAGGCAGAACATCAGAGTCCTGCGGGATTACTCAAACCACTAGAGATACCGGAGTGGAAATGGGATGAAATCGGGATGGATTTTGTTACTGGTCTACCAATGACTAGTAAGAGGAAGGATATGATATGGGTAATAGTGGACAGGCTTACCAAGAGTGCTCATTTCATAGCCGTAAATACAAAGGATACTGCAGAAAAGCTTGTGGATATATATGTGAAGGAGATTGTGAGTAAGCATGGAGTACCCAAGAAAATAGTCTCAGATAGAGGTTCAATTTTCACATCAGCGTTTTGGAAACAACTACAAGAAGCTTTGGGATCCAAGTTGGATTTCAGTACAGCATATCATCCAGAAACCGGAGGACAAACCGAAAGAACCAATCAGATACTTGAGGACATGCTTAGAGCCCGTGCTCTGAACTTTGGAGGTTCATGGGAGGACCATTTACCTTTAGCGGAATTCTCATATAACAATAGTTATCAGAGTAGCATCCAGATGGCACCGTATGAAGCATTGTACGGAAGGAAGTGTCGATCACCAATTTGTTGGTTTGAAACCGGAGAAAACAAGGAGTTTACACCGGACTACATCAAGGAGAGACAAGAAGTCATCGAGGTGGTCCGGGATAGACTCAAAATAGCTCAGAGTCGTCAGAAGAGTTACGCCGACTTAAAGAGAAGAGATTGGGAACCGAAAGTGGGAGACATGGTATATTTAAAGGTTAGCCCAATGAAAGGACTCAAGAGGTTCGGAGTGAAAGGAAAGTTAAGTCCTCGATATATAGGACCATTTAAGATACTCAGTCAGAATCGAGGAACAACTTTTGAGTTGGAATTACCAGCGCAACTAAGTCAAGTTCATAATGTGTTTCATGTATCACAACTCAGAAAGTGTTTGAAAGAACCAGATGATCCTATCACATATGAAGAAATAGAATTGCAATCTGACCTAACTTATGTGGAAATACCGGAAAAGATCTTAGAAGTACAATGGAAGAAGTTAAGAAACAGAGCAATCAAATACTGCAAAGTTCAATGGCAACATCATCCTGAGCGAGAAGCAACTTGGGAGACGGAAGAAAAACTCAGGAAGTCCTACCCCGAGATGTTCAGGTACCAATCTTAACTTCGGGACGAAGTTTCTGTTAAGGGGGAGAGGCTGTAATAACCCAGAACATAGGAACAACGAAGGGTAGATTTAGAAATGGGATGTGCATTTCATCGCAAAACAGGGGAAATTTTCGCGCCTTATTGCAACTAAACCTAAGAGGGATCGAGGTTCTCTCTCATTTTGCACTTAGGGTTAGGCAATGTGAGTTAGGGTAATTTCGACATGATCTCTTTTGTATCTTATTACTTTGGGGAATGATTGCATTTGATAAGTATCAAAACCTTTAACAATAAACATCACACAAAATAAGTAATGAATTCATAATTCAAACACAAGTTATAAATTCAAATCACTTTGAATTTCAAAGTGAATATCAAATACAATATTTAATTAAGAATATAAACATTACATAATACCAAAAGCTCATACACAAAACTTGAGCTTTATTGATATAAACACAAATTACAAAGTCTTTACAATATTCTTGGTACAAGAATTGAGAAAATAATGAACAGAAATAAAAAGAGGAAAATTACAAGTATGTTCTAAACTACAACCTATACTAAATGACTTGAGGATGATCTTCTGGCTATCTTCCACTTCAAACCTGCAACATAAATAACAAGTGCTAGACCAGAATGTAAGTGTTAGAAATTTTAGTTTGGACAGTTAACACAAATCACAGAAATTCAGTTTGGACAGTGAAATTGTCACTGCACACTTGTGCTTGTCCAAATTCCTGGACAGCACAAGATAAGACCAGGCAGACCAAAACTGAGCAGCCACAGGGGCTCAAGTTTCAGCATATGAAGGCTGTTGCTAACCAAGCAACAGCAAGGCAATGCAAGGGGTGAGTCACAAAGTAACCAGGCCTTGTGTGTCATGGCCAGGGTAGAAGTAGGGAGCATATAAATAGAACACAAACCCTAGAACCTTGACAGTCGACAGATAAGATAATTCACCAGGTAAGGGTGAAGCTAGAGCCAACACAAGTTCATCCAGTTCATACTCAAGAACAGCACCAACACACAACCACTTAGCCACCAGGAATCATGGTGACCTGAGAAGATCACCAGAACCTGGAGGTGAAGGGCTGTGCACAAAACCCCAAGTCTGCAACAACAAAACATCTCATACATGGAGCTGGAACAAGGTATACCAAGTTCCTGGACAGATCCAATGGATCTGATCCATAATATATGCATGACATAATCATGGGATTGAGCAGATGCTCAAGTGGGTAGATCATCACTTGGTTTTCACCAAGGATTACTGCCAGTCTAAAAGCCACTAAAAATGGAAATCATCTAGATACAGATCTTGTACACTGAAGCTAGTAATCATGCACAGATGCACACACTAGCAAGATCATATGCACAGACAGCACCAGTAGATGTGTTGCAATGAATAGCAGCTAATACAGACTACACAGTAAACCTAAGCTAGTAACCATCAGTAAACCATAGATTTCATCAGGCAAGCATATTGGCATTCATATCTAGTATGATCCCCAAATATGCAAGCAAAGGTTGAGTAGCCACAAGATCCAATTAAATAGGTGAGCAACCAATCAGTAGCAAGGCTACTGAGGTCACATCACACTTAGCACTAAATAAAAGAAAGCCAACTATAGCACATCATTATCCAGGAATGGATTCAGATTCATTTGCTTGCTAAACAATCATGAATAGCAGATTCATTTGCAAGCAAGTCATTTAAATCATTACTACATAAGCAGTTCATCATAACTTAATTAATACAAGCATGAATTTATCATAGATCCATGCTTAGTACTGACAGTAGCATAATATAAGGCAACACAGTTTAATCACTGCATAATAGCTACTGGATCTAGTCCAGTAAGCTTGAATGAGCAACAGCACAAGTAAGCAGCAGCATAGTGATGCTTGAGTATCAGCATCAACAAAGAAAATGAATCACTTAGCCACAGAATTAATCAGTAAGCCATCACTGACATTTAATTGATCAAATGGATCAATTGAATCAAGTCAAGCCACACAGATAAGCTAGCCAACAAGCCATGGATGATCCAATGGATCATTAGCTTACACAGGAAGCACAGAAGCATTTCACAAACACCACTGGCACACACAAGTGTCACTGATGCACCACAGTACACCTAGACAAGCAAGTATGTTATGCTAGTAAGCACAAGCAAGCCATAAGCAAATACAGCATGGCATAGCAAGCTCTTAAGCAAGCACAGCAGAGCATAGCAAGATTAGAGCAGGGTAGGAGCAACAGATAAGCAAGCAAAGCATGAACAGCAAGCAAGGCAACCCTGGCCAGTACCAGAAATAGGTGCTTTGGCCATGGGCTTGCAGCAAATGAAAGTATAGGAAGATTAAGCAGCCATGGCAGAGCTCTGGGTGATCACAGGATCACCAGAGAGCCACAGAACATGAGGAGGAAGAAGTACAGTAGCAAGGGAGGCGCACAGACATGAAGGAGAGAAGGAGGAGGTGAAGAACTTACACGCGCCTGGTGGCAGAAGCTAGGGCATGGCGAGGCAGTGCTCGCGCGGCCATAGCAGCTGCAAAGCCAGGGTAGGCGCCGACGTTACGCCAGCGAACACGAACACACCATCGCAGCAGAGCACCAGAGACGACGGCACAAGTACTGCGAGCAGCACCTGCGCCAGGTCAGTCTCGGAGGCGCACACGTCGTCGGTGAGGACGAGAGCTCGCCGGAGATCGTCAATCGCCAGAGGCGATTCTCCACGAGATCCAGAGAGGTGCGATCCACTAGGAGAGGAAGAGATGTGGGAAACCACACGGACAGATCGGTAGATCTTCACGCGGCGGTCCCGATTTGGTAAGTGGCTAGAGCAGGGGAGCATGGAGATGGCTGGAGAGTGGCGGCGGCCATGGCGGCGATGCCATCGCCACGGGAGACGCGAGAGAGTTAGGGTTAGGAACGAGCGAGTGTGAGAGACGAGTGAGGAGCGAGGTGGGCCGCTTCGGCGCCACCGACCCATTAGGGGACATGCCTTAGTGGGCTGTCCCTGGGCCTTAGTTAAGTGGGCTGGCCCAATAGGGGCCAGGGGTATTTCTGTCTTTTTACTTTTTAGAAAAAAGACCAGAATTTCACCAATTTTTAGTAAATAAAATACAACTCTAAAAATCCATTAAAAAATGGATTAATGAATGATAAATAAATCTTAACCAGAATAAAATATGAAATAGAATTTGAGAAACAAATTCAAAATTATGAATTTTAAGAATTTAAATAATAACTTGGAATTTTAAACCATTATTTCCTTGTATTTAAAATTCAAGGAAAAATCTCAAATAAGTTTAAATACTTATTTTCAAACATTTCAAAATGAAATTCTACTATTCCAAGTCATTTCTATTGAGAAAGGTATTTCTCAAAGAAAAATACTCTATTCCCTATTTATTCCAAAAATATACAGAGACAACTCTATTATTTTAATTCAGTTTTGGAATGAATGATAAACCACCAAGTCAAATAGTTTTACTTTGAATTATTGTACTTTATGAGAATTAAAATGATTTACACTTTTAAATCTATTGCAAGTTACTGTCAAAGACATAAATCATAACTCAACCCTAAATTGCTATAACTCAGCGGGGTAAAGGGATTCAACATAAAATAATACATCCATGATTGCATTATTTGGATTTTATAACATTGTCCTTACCGGACAATGATGCTTTTTACAGAACCCGAGGTCTGATGTCTACGCCCCCTCCTTTTCCTGTAGACAGTGTTGGGCCTCCAAGAGCAGAGGTTTGTAGAACAGCAGCAAGTTTCCCTTAAGTGGATCACCCAAGGTTTATCGAACTCAGGGAGGAAGAGGTCAAAGATATCCCTCTCATGCAACCCTGCAACCACAAAGCAAGAAGTCTCTTGTGTCCCCAACACACCTAATAGGTGCACTAGTTCGGCGAAGAGATAGTGAAATACAGGTGGTATGAATAAGCAGTAGTAACGCAGCGAGTAACGCAAAGAAACAAAGAAACAAGCAGCGATAGCAGTATTTAGGAACAAGGCCTAGGGATTACACTTTCACTAGTGGACACTCTCAACTTTGATCACATAACAGAATAGATAAATGCATACTCTACACTCTGTTGGATGATGAACACATTGCGTAGGATTACACGAACCCTCAATGCCGGAGTTAACAAGCTCCACAATTCAATGTTCATATTTAAATAACCTTAGAGTGCATGAAAGATCAATACGACTAAACCAAGTACTAACATAGCATGCACACTGTCACCTTCATGCTAAGAAAGGAGGCATAGATCACATCAATACCATCATAGCAATAGTTAACTTCATAATCTACAAGAGATCATAATCATAGCCTACGCCAAGTACTAACACGGATGCACACACTGTCACCATTACACCGTGCAGGAGGAATAGAACTACTTTAATAACATCACTAGAGTAGCACATAGATAAATTGTGATACAAAACACATTGCAATCATAAAGAGATATAAATAAGCACTTCACTATGCCATTCATAACAGTGAATAAGTATTCTGTGAAATATAGCCTAAGAGACCCACACGGTGCACACACTGTCACCTTTACACACGTGGGACAAGGAGTCTCCGGAGATCACATAAGTAAAACCCACTTGACTAGCATAATGACATCTAGATTACAAGCATCATCATATGAATCTCAATCATGTAAGGCAGCTCATGAGATTATTGTATTGAAGTACATAGGAGAGAGATGAACCACATAGCTACAGCGGAGCCCTCAGCCTCGGGGGTGGATTACTCCCTCCTCATCATGGAGGCAACGATGGCGGTGAAGATGGCGGTGGTGTCGATGGAGGAGCCTTCCGGGGGCACTTCCCCGTCCCGGCAGCGTGCCGGAACAGAGACTCCTGTCCCCCAGATCTTGGCTTCGCGATGGCGGCGACTCTGGAAGGTTTCTCGTACCGTGGCTTTTCCGTCTCGAGGTTTTAGGTCGAGGGGGCTTAAATAGGCGAAGAGGCGGCGTCAGGAGGTCAACGAGGCGACGACACTATAGGAGGGCGTGGGCCACCCCTAGGCCGCGCCGGCCTATGGTTTGGTGGGCCTGTGCCCCCTCTCTGGCGGTTCTCGTGTGTTCTGGATGCTTCCGGGCAAAATAGGAACCTGGGCGTTGATTTCGTCCAATTCCGAGAATATTTTGTTACTAGGATTTTTGAAACCAAAAACAGCAGAAAAAAGAATCGGCACTTCGGCATCTTGTTAATAGGTTAGTTCCAGAAAATGCACGAATATGACATAAAGTGTGCATAAAACATGTAGATATCATCAATAATGTGGCATGGAACATAAGAAATTATCGATACGTCGGAGACGTATCAGCATCCCCAAGCTTAGTTTCTGCTCGTCCCGAGCAGGTAAACGATAACAAAGATAATTTCTGGAGTGACATGCCATCATAAACTTGATCATATTATAAACATATGTAATGAATGCAGCGATCCAAAACAATGGTAAATGACATGAGTAAACAAATGAATCATAAAGCAAAGACTTTTCATGAATAGTACTTCAAGACAAGCATCAATAAGTCTTGCATAAGAGTTAACTCATAAAGCAATAATTCAAAGTAAAGGCATTGAAGCAACACAAAGGAAGATGAAGTTTCAGCGGTTGCTTTCAACTTATAACATGTATATCTCATGGATATTGTCAATGTAAAGTAATATAACAAGTGCAATATGCAAGTATGTAGGAATCAATGCACAGTTCACACAAGTGTTTGCTTCTTGAGGTGGAGAGAAATAGGTGAACTGACTCAACATAAAAGTAAAAGAATGTTCCTTCAAAGAGGAAAGCATCGATTGCTATATTTGTGCTAGAGCTTTGATTTTGAAAACAAGAAACAATTTTGTCAACGGTAGTAATAAAGCATATGTATCATGTAAATTATATCTTATAAGTTGCAAGCTTCATGCATAGTATACTAATAGTGCCCGCACCTTGTCCTAATTAGCTTGGACTACCGGATCATCGCAATGCACATGTTTTAACCAAGTGTCACAAAGGGGTACCTCTATGCCGCCTGTACAAAGGTCTAAGGAGAAAGCTCGCATCGGATTTCTCGCTATTGATTATTCTCAACTTAGACATCCATACCGGGACAACATAGACAACAGATAATGGACTCCTCTTTTATGCATAAGCATGTAGCAACAATTATTTTTCTCATATGAGATTGAGGATATATTTCCAAAACTGAAACTTCCACCATGGATCATGGCTTTAGTTAGCGGCCCAATGTTCTTCTCTAACAATATGCACGCTCTAACCATAAGGTGGTAGATCGCTCTTACTTCAGACAAGACGAACATGCATAGCAACTCACATGATATTCAACACAGGGTAGTTGATGGCGTCCCCAGGAACATGGTTATCGCACAACGAGCAACTTAATAAGAGATAAAGTGCATAAGTACATATTCAATACCACAATAGTTTTTAAGCTATTTGTCCCATGAGCTATATATTGTAAAGGTGAAGAATGGAAATTTAAAGGTAGCACTCAAGCAATTTACTTTGGAATGGCGGAGAAATACCATGTAGTAGGTAGGTATGGTGGACACAAATGGCATAGTGGTTGGCTCAAGGATTTTGGATGCATGAGAAGTATTCCCTCTCGATACAAGGTTTAGGCTAGCAAAGTTATTTGAAACAAACACAAGGATGAACCGGTGCAGCAAAACTCACATAAAAGACATATTGTAAACATTATAAGACTCTACACCGTCTTCCTTGTTGTTCAAACTCAATACTAGAAATTATCTAGACTTTAGAGAGACCAAATATGCAAACCAAATTTTAGCATGCTCTATGTATTTCTTCATTAATGGGTGCAAAGTATATGATGCAAGAGCTTAAACATGAGCACAACAATTGCCAAGTATCACATTATCCAAGACATTATAGCAATTACTACATGTATCATTTTCCAATTCCAACCATATAACAATTTAACGAAGAAGAAACTTCGCCATGAATACTATGAGTAGAAACTAAGGACATACTTGTCCATATGAAACAGCGGAGCGTGTCTCTCTCCCACACAAAGAATGCTAGGATCCATTTTATTCAAACAAAACAAAAACTAAAACAAACCGACGCTCCAAGCAAAGCACATAAGCTGTGATGGAATAAAAATATAGTTTCAGTGGAGGAACCTGATAATGTTGTCGATGAAGAAGGGGATGCCTTGGGCATCCCCAAGCTTAGACGCTTGAGTCTTCTTGATATATGCAGGGGTGAACCACCGGGGCATCCCCAAGCTTAGAGCTTTCACTCTCCTTGATCATAATATATCATCCTCCTCTCTTGACCCTTGAAAACTTCCTCCACACCAAACTCGAAACAAACTCATTAGAGGGTTAGTGCATAATCAAAAACTCACATGTTCAGAGGTGACACAATCATTCTTAACACTTCTGGACATTGCCCAAAGCTACTGGAAGTTAATGGAACAAAGAAATCCATCCCACATAGCAAAAGAGGCAATGCGAAATAAAAGGCAGAATCTGTCAAAGCAGAACAGTCCGTAAAGACGAATTTTAAAATGGCACCAGACTTCCTCAAATGAAAATGCTCAAATTGAATGAAAGTTGCGTACATATCTGAGGATCACTCACGTAAATTGGCATAATTTTCTGAGTTACTTACAGAGAAAACAGCCCAGATTCGTGACAGCAAAGAAATCTGTTTCTGCGCAATAATCCAAATCTAGTATGAACTTTACTATCAACGACTTTACTTGGCACAACAAAACACTAAACTAAGATAAGGAGAGGTTGCTACAGTAGTAAACAACTTCCAAGACACAAATATAAAACAAAGTACTGTAGCAAAATAACACATGGGTTATCTTCCAAGAAGTTCTTTCTTTATAGCCATTAAGATGGGCTCAGCAGTTTTAATGATGCACTCGCAAGAAATAGTAGTTGAAGCAAAAGAGAGCATCAAGAGGCAAATTCAAAACACATTTAAGTCTAACATGCTTCCTATGCATAAGAATCTTGTAAATAAACAAATTCATGAAGCATAATTCAATAAGCATAGAAAGATAAAACAAGTGCAGCTTCAAGATTTTCAGCAAAAAGAGAGGTGTTTTAGTAACATGAAAATTTCTACCACCATATTTTCCTCTCTCATAATAACTTTCAGTAGTGTCATGAGAAAACTCAACAATATAACCATCACATAAAGCATTCTTATCATGAGTCTCATGCATAAAATTATTACTCTCCACATAAGCATAGTCAATTTTATTAGTTGTAGTGGGAGCAAATTCAACAAAGTAGCTATCATTATTATTCTCATCATCAAATATAGGAGGCATATTGTAATCATAATCAAATTCATCCTCCATAACAGGTGGTAACAAAAGACTACTATCATTATAATCATCATAAATAGGAGGCAAAGTATCATCAAAGTAAATTTTCTCCTCAATTCTTGGGGGACTAAAAATATCATGCTCATCAAAACCAGCTTCCCCAAGCTTAGAATTTTCTGTATCATTAGCAACAATGGTGTTCAATTCATACTAATATGTTCCATAGGTTTTTTAATTTTCGCATCAAACCATCCATGTCTTAAATCAGGAAATAGAACAAGAAGCTCATTGTTGTCCATTATGCCTAACTAGTGTAAACAAGAAACAAAAAGATGCAATTGCAGGATCTAAAGGAAATAGCTTCGAGCACAAACACAATGGCGCCAGAAGAGTACTTACCTGGAACCGAAGTATGAGTGCCTTTTTACCTTTCCTCCCCGGCAACGGTGCCAGAAAATAGCTTGCTGTCCACAACTGGCGCGTAGTTGACGTGGGAGGTTTAATGGCGGTTGACGGGCTTGGTGGAGTGTCTTGATTCGTCCCCGGCAACGGCGCCAGAAAATAGCTTGATGTCTACGCCCCCTCCTTTTCCTGTAGACAGTGTTGGGCCTCCAAGAGCAGAGGTTTGTAGAACAGCAGCAATTTTCCCTTAAGTGGATCACCCAAGGTTTATCGAACTCAGGGAGGAAGAGGTCAAAGATATCCCTCTCATGCAACCCTGCAACCACAAAGCAAGAAGTCTCTTGTGTCCCCAACACACCTAATAGGTGCACTAGTTCGGCGAAGAGATAGTGAAATACAGGTGGTATGAATAAGCAGTAGTAACGCAGCAGTAGTAACGCAGTAAAACAGTAAACAAGCAGCGATAGCAGTATTTAGGAACAAGGCCTAGGGATTACACTTTCACTAGTGGACACTCTCAACTTTGATCACATAACAGAATAGATAAATGCATACTCTACACTCTTTTGTTGGATGATGAACACATTGCGTAGGATTACACGAACCCTCAATGCCGGAGTTAACAAGCTCCACAATTCAATGTTCATATTTAAATAACCTTAGAGTGCATGAAAGATCAATACGACTAAACCAAGTACTAACATAGCATGCACACTGTCACCTTCATGCTAAGAAAGGAGGCATAGATCACATCAATACCATCATAGCAATAGTTAACTTCATAATCTACAAGAGATCATAATCATAGCCTACGCCAAGTACTAACATGGATGCACACACTGTCACCATTACACCGTGCAGGAGGAATAGAACTACTTTAATAACATCACTAGAGTAGCACATAGATAAATTGTGATACAAAACACATTGCAATCATAAAGAGATATAAATAAGCACTTCACTATGCCATTCATAACAGTGAATAAGTATTCTGTGAAATATAGCCTAAGAGACCCACACGGTGCACACACTGTCACCTTTACACACGTGGGACAAGGAGTCTCCGGAGATCACATAAGTAAAACCCACTTGACTAGCATAATGACATCTAGATTACAAGCATCATCATATGAATCTCAATCATGTAAGGCAGCTCATGAGATTATTGTATTGAAGTACATAGGAGAGAGATGAACCACATAGCTACAGCGGAGCCCTCAGCCTCGGGGGTGGATTACTCCCTCCTCATCATGGAGGCAGCGATGGCGGTGAAGATGGCGGTGGTGTCGATGGAGGAGCCTTCCGGGGGCACTTCCCCGTCCCGGCAGCGTGCCGGAACAGAGACTCCTGTCCCCCAGATCTTGGCTTCGCGATGGCGGCGGCTCTGGAAGGTTTCTCGTACCGTGGCTTTTCCGTCTCGAGGTTTTAGGTCGAGGGGGCTTAAATAGGCGAAGAGGCGGCGTCAGGAGGTCAACGAGGCGACGACACTTTAGGGGGGCGCGGGCCGTGCCGGCCTATGGTTTGGTGGGCCTGTGCCCCCTCTCTGGCGGTTCTCGTGTGTTCTGGATGCTTCCGGGCAAAATAGGAACCTGGGCGTTGATTTCGTCCAATTCCGAGAATATTTCGTTACTAGGATTTCTGAAACCAAAAACAGCAGAAAACAGCAACTGGCACTTCGGCATCTTGTTAATAGGTTAGTTCCAGAAAATGCACGAATATGACATAAAGTGTGCATAAAACATGTAGATATCATCAATAATGTGGCATGGAACATAAGAAATTATCGATACGTCGGAGACGTATCAAGGTCCAGGTTCTATCAACTGCATTGAACTGCACTATCTCGCAGTCCACAGGAAAGTTCACCCTTGCTCATGTCAACTTGATTATTTTCTACTACTTTAATGCAAAGCTATATACTTATCATTCCTGCATCGCAAATGAAATGTTACTTTCCAACTATGAATATGACTATGTGGCTGGCAATGGAACCATGGTATGTGTTGATATGGTGGAGGTTCCATTGCATGGGTTATATCACCCTAGGATTAATTACCAATGCCGTCCAGTGATTCTAGCGCCGTACAAACCGCGTTGACCATGAGATCTATAATGGCTCTGGGCAAGCCAGCCGTATCTTTTCCCTTCTGCACGCCAACGGATCTGTAGAGCCGGTGGGGTGTTGGAGGCACTGCCGCAATAGGTTGGGATATCCTTTTAAATCCCCATCCATTAGTGATGATAAGCTCTACGATATATGAAGGATTGTCCGGAGTACACCGTGAGTAAAGCCGTATTATCGGGAGAAGTCTACTGGGGGTGTACGGTTGGACAAAAGGGTGGGTTTGCAGTCGCGGAGAAGGCGGTGTGGGCTTGGATTTTCATACCTGGCCTCACACCAAAGGAAGTGTGAACGGGGGCAAGTCCCTGCGGATGGCAAAAGGGGTGGAATCTCTTATGGGAAAAGTAACGCATCTCTACAGAGTGTATCAAATTGTGGCTGTCACTCCCTGTTCCGGGAAGGGAACTGCGAACGCGGCAGGAAAGGAACTCCATGAAGTTCTGGTCAACCTGTGAAGACTGACGGGCATAGTTTTCATAATAAAAGCAACCTTTTGAAGAAATGATTTTAAAACATGCATTGACCTGCGATTTCCTGATCAATGGTCGTAGCTAGTGCATCAAACACCTTTTTACTCTTTTAGAACTTGCTGAGTACCCCTGTACTCACTTTCTTTCGACACCCTTGCTAGACTGTGATCTGGAAGTGGAGGCCATCAACGATGGAGTACCAGAAGGAAGTTTCGAGCTGGTTTACGAGGAACCTGATCTTACCGGCGGAGTGGAAGGAGTAGACTACGGGATAGTCTACGGATCAGATGACACGGAGGTGGAGGAGTAGTGACATACCCTAGCATCATAGAGCCGAGCAACGTAAAACTTACTTAAATAAGTTGTTGAGCTCCCTTTATAGTTGTTATAAGTTGTAATCGTACTTAAGTAATATCTTAGGGTGTTCTCATAGGACCTGTGAGAATACCAACTTGTTAAGACAATGTTTGTAATAAAGTATGGAGTGTTATGACCTGCAATGTTTCTGTTGTACCACTCTGAGGGATATGGCAATTTGTGAAGAAGTCCCTTCACAAAGATCATATCAACGACTTGTATACTACAACATGCAGTGGTATGCTGGGTCACCGCAGGCGGCTAGTCGACGGTGAGGTGGTTGGTGTGAGATCTCTGGGATGAGGCCAGGGGAAGTGGGCGAAGTGCTCGGGACTAGGGACTCCCCTCGACTTTCCGCAGTAGTATAATAATAAGTGGTGGACGAGGGAGACTAGTCCAGAGACTACCCAAAGTTGAGTACAGTAGTAGTAGTACATCATGTTCGAGGGAAAATGCCCAAGATTTATTATCAAAATTCAAGCTAATTTCGCCTATTTTGTTCTGCCGTTTTTTTCTTGAACACAGTTCTGTCGTTTATTAGACATCATCCAACGGCCTTGGTCTCTAGGATTCGCTGCTACAGTGTCATCTACTATTTTCTACCCAATTCCAGAAACATCCATAAAGCTATAGATAGCTTTCCTGCTTGTTGGCCCCACCCCATTTTTTTAATCTTTTCTTCCTTATCCCCTTCGCTCATGCTAGCAGCTACTTGCAGCCATTGCTACACCAGTGAGGTGATCTCTATGATAGGCACGGTTTTTGTAAGACAGCAATTTGTAGATAGCTAACCATGAGACACATGCCTCTCTGGTTGAGACTGAGCTCGCTCTTGTGATTGGGCTCCAATGGTCGAGGTGAGTCACAGCTGCAATGACAGAGGTTTGTGCTGGATGTAGGCAATGGGATAGAATTAATTAGCACAGAGGCGTAACTAGCACTAGATGGAGAAGGCATAGTACACATATCGGACACGAAGTCGCGTCTGGCGAGCAGCTCGCATTCACTTGCATCAGTGCGGTACAACAAAGATGATGAAGAAGGATTGGAGCTTTGAAGGTAGTCAGAAAAGTTACAAAAAATAATACGTGCAAAACTTAACCTGTATAAACGCACATGCATGGATAATTTTACATTTCTGCATGAGAAAGATATGTCAATTTTCAGTAAGACATGGTTTGATTTGTCAAATTTGATGCTCCTTAATGCATTTTAAGTGAAAATTACAGGTTTATTCATTATAATTGCCGATTTTTAACGTTACGTGCAACTGACTAGCAAACTATAAGTGTGTGATTGCTTGCTTCCAAAATAAGGATATGTAATCATTTTGTATAAGGTAGTACCAATTAGTCGTTATATTGCAGAACTTAAAGAGTTTTGACAAAAAAAAACTCGTTGCTACTACATAAAAATGGTCATGTTGACAAATTTGATCCAGTGTTGAACAGAGCCAGAAACATTTCTAAAACTTGAGCATGGAAGAGGCTAGGGGTAAATGCCCCAAGGCCAGCCGAGCCTATCGTAGGTGCCGTCGCGAGGCCGATGTGCTCGTCGCCGGTACTTATCTCCGCTTAATAGGTACCTTAATTTGGGGCGTGCGCGGACGCTGCGCTACCCCGAGCTCGAGACACCGCCGTACCGCTAGCTCGACCATGGCGGCGGAGGCGGAAGCGGAGCGGCGGCGGCGGAAGGTAAAGCTCCTGCTGACAAACATATTAGGCACAAATGGGCAACCTTCAGTAACCCATGTTCCATTTTTTTGTCAGGATAACCCCATGTACCACCTTCCCAATAGAAAAAGTACTGTTCAACCTTCCCCTGTTGGGCCAATATTTCACTTTTGGGTTGCCAACGAACATCTACATGGTAATTGTTATCGGTCTACTTGCTCCGGCTGTCGAAGCCCAATAACTACAAATGGGCCTTTCTGCTCATGCAATTGCGGCCCTTTTCTAATGAAACACAGATCCAATGATTGGCAAAAAAAACACGGAGATTCTACATAAGAGTTGTTTTTATTTATTTTGAATTATTGGGTTCCAATTTTTGAAACTGCTCATGCCCAATATGAAAATCCTTGATCGCTCCATACCCACATGGATAACGCTATTTTTAAAAATTCATAAAGTGGATTTGAAATTTAAAACATATCCTGATAATTCCATGATTTAATCTATCAACTTGCAAGATCTTGGAGCGAAAGAGCTTGTATTAGTCTGCAAAAATAATACTGATAAACCTGTCGTTAACAAGAATGAAGGTTTATCATTCAGAGAGGATGCCATGTGGGACCCATGAGACAGTAGCGTTCTCAACGTTTCAAAGAAAAAGGCAAGTAGCCCTAAAATAGGGGTAAAAAATAAATCCTAGAAAGGAAACATTTATAGTTCATAGAGGCTGACATGCACTACAAGAAAAGTTCTGATAGACAACGTCTCAAAATCGTCCGCTAAGGGGTATTTTTCGTCGCCTATGGGCCTAACCCGACGATATGGGTTCTGTTGTCGAAACTGCGTCAGGCAAAGTCCTACAACGATTTTTTCGGTCCGTCGCGCTTGGGCGCCCTTCCGCCACGGAAAATCGGACCGTTGCAGAAGTGTTTCCGGGAGCCCGTTGACTGCTGACGTCATGCAAACTGACACGTGGCAGACGCCGTTAACTGGCAGTTAACGGCGTTAACCGGCTGAAACCCCGTGGTAGATGGTAGGCCCACACGAGGCCTGCCACGTCTTAAGCGGGCCGGCCCATTAAGTTTGCGGGCCGGGCCAGCTGACTTAGTTTGACCGGTCAACTATATAGCTGGGCTGGTCCATTAGTTACGTGGGCCGGGCCTAACCTCTAAGGTTGACTGGTCAAAACATTAATGGGCCGGCCCACTTAGCATGTGGGCCGGGCCGAATGCACTCGTTTGACCGGTCAACAGGCAAAAGGGCCGGCCCACAAAACATGTGGGACCCACTTTCCTGTTATTGGGCCGGCCCATTTACCAAGTGAGGTCCACTTTAAAGCAAGTGGGCCGGCCCAAGAAGTTATTGGGCCAGCCCAATTAGGATGTGGGTCCCATTTTCCTCCTATAGGGCCGGCCCATTTAGTACGTGGGGTCCACAATAGACTAAATGGGCTGGCCCAACAAGCCAGTGGGCCGGGCCAAAATCACAGGTGGGTCCCACTTTCCTGTTAAAGGGCCGGCCCATTTAGTATGTGGGGTCCACCATATAGCAAGTGGGCCGGCCCAACAAGTTAGTGGGGTCCACCGTATAGCAAGTGGGCCGGCCCAACAAGTTAGTGGGCTGGGCCAAAAACACAGGTGGGTCCCACTTTCCAGTTAAAGGGCCGGCCCATTTAGTATGTGGGGTCCACCATAACGTAATTGGGCTGGCCCAACAAGAAAGTGGGCCGGGCCAAAAACACAGGTGGGTCCCACATTCCTGTTAAAGGGCCGGCCCATTGAGCAAGTGGGGTCCACGATATAGCAAGTGGGCCGGCCCAATAAGATAGTGGGCCGGGCCAAGAACACTGGTGGGTCCCACATTCCTGTTAAAGGGCCGGCCCAGTTTGTAAGTGGGGTCCACCATAACGTAATTGGGCCGGCCCAACAAGATAGTGGGCCGGGCCAAAAACACAGGTGGGTCCCACTTTCCTGTTAACGGGCCGGTCCGGTTTGTATGTGGGGTCCACCACAGAAGCAATTGGGCCGGCCCAACAAGATAGTGGGCCGGGCCAAAAACACATGTGGGTCCCGCTATCCTTTTAATGGGCCGGCCCATTTGATAGTGGGGTCCACAACAGAAGCATGTGGGCTGGCCCAAGTAGAGTGTGGGGTCCACGATAAATCAAGTGGGCTGGCCCAATAAGTAAGTGGGCCAGCCCATTTAGTTGCTGTTTATATGGCGGCAAAATAGGCGCTTTAGGATTTTGCTTAATTGGGGCGTTTAAGGGATGGGAATTTGTGATTTAGATACTGAGAATATTTACGCAGCACATGATTTCTGTCGGATAGCCTCACTTACCACGAGCACCATAGAAAAAATGCGCGAAAGAACTATAAAAACTAATTAAATATTACATCAGCTGCAAGGCTTTGAAAAAATATTACAGAACCCAGAGAAATTGAATGGTAATTAAACCTAGCAATTCAATGAAGCCATTCGGCAATCTTTTAAGTTGTCCATGCACCACCTATATCTGAAACAAAGACATTACAAGTTAAGACAGCAACAATGGAAAGGCAAAGACACTACAATATTGTTTGCCAAAGAATTTGGAACTCATCATTTCATCGTTATAACAAGATCGTTGTAATGCGCACAATAAGCAAACAAAGAGTGCATGCCGCATACCAACAACCAATATAACAGAGCACGTTAAAATGAAACAGCAGACTTACTACTGTCGAGTCCCATGCAAACCAACATGTTCAGGGAGTACAAAATTGTCATGAACAACATAGTAGCAGGCTATAAATTATGTAACAACGACTGAGCAAGATGAAGTTATGATGGCTACATCTACAGAGCAGGGAATGTAAACCAAAAATAGAAGTTACGATGGCAAAAGCTAAAGAGGAGGGAATGTGAACCAACATGTGCCAAGTGCAATTACTTCAAATTGGCCGTGAACTAAATAATACTCCTAAACTTGTAGTGAAGGGGATGCAAATCAAGATGTTTCGGGATATAAACTTGTAATGAGCAACACATAGAGGATAGTTAATGCTGGAGCTTAGGATGGACCAGATACAGAATATAGTGGGATCACCTGTGAACTTGTATAAGAGGGAATGCAAACCAATATGTTCAGCATTCCATATGTGAGTGTCATGCCAAGTCAGAGAAACAAGTCAATAATGCAGCTTTTGAAGAACAAGATGGCACACAAAATTATTATCTAGTAGTATGACAAGTATATTTGTACTACAGGCTAGATAGCAGAGTGATAGCATGCCAAACTAAGTCCTTACTTTGTTAGCTTACAATGAACTAGATACAAAACAATGGCATCACTTGTAGTACAGGGAATGCAAGCCAACATGTTCATGGAGTAAAAAATTGGCGCAAACAACATAGTAGCAGGCCATAAGTTTTGTAACAACGACTGAGCAAGATAAAGTTATGATGGCTAGATCTACACAGCAGGGAATGTAAACCAAATATAGAAGTTACGATGCCAAAAGCTATAGAGTAGGGAATGCGAACCAACATGTGCAATTACTTAAAATTGTCCATGAACTAAATAATAGCAGGATGTTACTATAATAGCTAGGAATAAAACAGATAGGAGTTATAATGGCATCACTCATAAACTTGTAGATAAGGGAAACAAACCAATTTGTTTCGGGATATAAAGTTGTAATGAGCAACACATATAGGCAGTTACTTTGTTAGCTTACGACGAAGTAGATAGAAATAACAATGGCATCACCTGTAGTACAGGGAATACAAACCAACATGTTCAGGGAGAACAAGATTGGCATGAACAAAATAGTAGCAGCCTATAATTTTTGTAACAATGACTGAGCAAGATAGAAGTTATGATGGCTACATCTACAGAGCAGGGAATGCAAACCAAAATGTTCAATCGCTTAAAGTTAGCAATGAAGTAGAAAATAGCAAGGTATTATGGTCATAGCTAGGAATGAACTAAAAGAGCTTCAGACAAACAAGCATCTGAACCCAGAACATGGCGCTAAAACAAGGGACTTACATTAGGAGAAGCACTCTGTGGGAGTCACAGCAGATCTTCCTGGGGTTGATAGATCCGGTGATGAAGTACGCTACATGTGCTACTTGGGGTTGGAGAGACGGCCATTACACTTCATGGTTACTCATCTCATCTGCAAAAACGTAACGGCGCGTCGTTAGCACAAACAGGTTCCCCCAACAGTAAACAAGAACTTGCAGGCAAGCAATAGAAAAGCGACAGTAGAAGAGTTTAGATCATGCACGGCGCCGGTGAAGCAGATCCGGTTCATGCACAGCGGTGTCGGTGAGCAAGATCGGATGCGGTGGACGACGGATCCGGTGAAGCGGCTCCGGTGGGGTGGACGATACCGAAGCTGAAGCGACTGCGGTAGACTGCTGGATGAGCATATGGTTTCGAGGTTTGGCGGGGATGATCCGGTCCGGTTGATGACAGCGTCGATGAAGCGGCTCCGGCAGGCAGCCGGATGACGAGGATCGCGAGGGCTCGGGTAGGCCAGGGAAGTCCGGCGGGGATGTTCCGGTGCGGTGGTCGTGGAGGTGGGAGAGAGGGACTTGGGAAGTTCCGGTGGGTGGTCTGAGGGAAATGAATTTTTTTTGGGAGGGTTTCCGGGCTATGGAGGTGGTGATCCAAAAAATGACGGGCATACCCCCCCACCAACCGACTTTGCTGTCATCTCCACAGGGGTAGAATGGGAATTTGAAAACGTGTGAAATTTTTGTATTTTGTGGGCGGGAAGATTTGCCGCTATGAGATTTTGAATTTGGCTACCGTCCAAGTATAATGATAAAAAATTGTGACACCGTACTAGTACCTCTGTTCAAGGCCGAGTGCAAAATCAAATCATCATAACAGTAAATAACGGTCACTACCATGATCATGTTCTATCTCTAAAATTAGCGTATCCGCTAGATCTTGCAAAGTATAATGATAAAAATAATTGTGAGACCGTACTAGTACTTCTCTTCTAGGCCGAGTGCAACAGCAAATCATCATCACGTTGAAAATTTGTTACCATGATCATGATCTATCTCTAAAATTGGCGCATCCACTATATCTTGCAAAGTATAATGATAAAGAATTTGTGAGACGGTACTTCTATTCAAGCCCGAGTGCAACATCAAATCATCATCACGTTGAAAATTTGTTACCATGATCATGATCTATCTCTAAATTTGGCGCATCCGGTAAATCTTGCAAAGTATAATGATAAAGAAATTGTGAGACAGTAGTAGTACTTCTGTTCAAGGTCGAGTGCAACATCAAATCATCATCACGTTGAAAATTTGTTACCATGATCATGATCTACCTCTGAAAATGGGCGCATCCGCTAAAACTTGCAAAGTATAATGATACAAATTTGTGAGACCGTACTAGTACTTATGTTCAAGGTCGAGTGCAACATCAAATCATCATTACATTGAAAAGTGTGTTACCATGATCATGATCTATCTCTGAATTTGGCGCATCCGCTAAATCTCGCAAAGTATAATGATAAAAAAATTGTGAGAATGTACTAGTACTTATGTTCTAGGCCGAGTGCAGGATCAAATCATCATCACGTTGAAATTTGTTACAACGATCATGACATATCTCTAAAATTGGCGCATCCGCTAAATCTCGCAAAGTATAATGATAAAAAAATTGTGAGATTGTACTAGTACTTATGTTCAAGGCCGAGTGCAGGATCAAATCATCATCATGTTGAAAATTGTTACAACGATCATGACATATCTCTGAAATTGGCGCATCCGCTAAATCTTGCATGTGGCGCATCTCATTGCGGAGCAATAGGCCAGTGCTATCAAGGTTGAGGCGTCAGTAGCGTCATCGGGCTCTCCTCTTTTGAAAGATCTTCTACATGGCGCGGCGCACCGCCCGTCGAGAAGCAGTCACATGTGATACCGAGGTGGAGACGTTGCCGGCATCCTCGAGGCGCGACCGCACTTCTACGAGCCAGCATCGACTCAAGGTATGAATCCTTGCGTTGTCGCGCCCTTCTTCCGATGAAGTGGGGTGCCTTAGATTTATTGTTCTTCTCTTACGATTATTTCGAGCCGAACATGTGTGCTCTTTCTCTGAATATATTGCTTGAAAAGCTAACCAAGTTACTTAAATTCACTTCATTCTTAATCTTGCGAGCTAATTTTGTTATTTTTGCTGACAGTGGTGCGCGCAAGGAGATTTATTTGTGGGTGTGCTGAGCTGTTAGGCAGTGGCGGACGCAGCAAAGAATTGGAGGGGGGCACACCCCAAAAAAAATTTTTGCGCCGTCAAAATTGTGAAAAACGTTTGCCAAATGAACAATATATAAGGCTCTGTTGGGATGTTTATATTCGGAGACTTGTCATTGCGTTTAGTTGAATGTTGATAACCTAGGATATTGAGATTGAATGCCAATATTTCTGTTTGGATATTTAGATATTTAGAAGCTCGACTTAATATGGAGGGTGAATGCCAAAATAGTCGGATCAACTTTGAAATTCTGAAAAACTAAGAAACAATGTGTACAACACAAGGAGCTCGGTGGAACCACGCGCTAGGGTTTCCGTCTCGCCGCCGCCGCTCCGGCCGCCGGCGGGGCGGGCGCCGCGTGTCCGTGTTTTTGAGATCGTCCACAACCACCTCAACATTTTGCTACATATATGCAACTCAGTGAGGAAAATATCGTCAGTACTTTACATTTTTGTGACATACAACAAGCACCCATTTTCTGAACATCGATTCATTATTTTAGGAATTATTAAAAACTAAACTTTTCAATGTGGGGAGAATAGCTGAATATGGGCAATTTTAAGTTTTGAACACTTAACACTAACACACAGTATAGCACATGGAAATAGAAACAGAGAATGGGGAGGCGGAAGCGGACACTGGACGTGGACCTGCTAGAGCGCAGTGGTGTGGCGGCCGGCGGGAAGAGCCGGGGAAGGTGTACAATGGCGGTCGGCGGCCAGCGCTGCGGCGGCCGAGCCCCAGCCCGCTTCTTTTTGAGCGTCGAGCGGCGGCCATCCGCAAGCCTCAGAAGTGCAGAGGGAGTCCAGAAAGGGGGCAGTGACGAGCGGATAGGCTAACAGGAGGGCAACAGCCCCCGACGGGAGAGAGCGTAGAGGGCGAAGCGAGAGATTGGCGGCGGCGCGGCGGGGAATTGTGTGGTCGCTCACCTGGTCTCTCGTCAATCCTTGATACGAGACAAGCTTATTGGGCCTTTTTCAGCACTTAAATTAGGTGTATCAAAAACGTTTTCAACAATTCTGGGTGCCCCCCCCCCCACTGTGTACGCCCATGCTGTTAGGCCTAAGTCGAAATCCTCAGCTAAACGAGGCCTCAGCTTAACACATAAAAAAGGTGTTCAATCTCACCCACAATGTCCTCTTCTTTCCTCTTCCTTTATTGGAACTTGTTTTGCAGACAAGGAAAGTGGCACATGTAATGTGAGAAAAACCCTCTTAGCCAAAATCAGCTACGAGCAAGATTTTCTGTATTGTAGATGCCCCAATTGACTCTCATCCCCAATGTAGTCTTTTTTTTATGTCAGTATAGACTTCTTTACATGGCATGCATTTGCCTAATGAGCAGCATTGTATTGCCATTCTAGCCAACCTGATCGATATGTCAAGCTTCATGCAGGAGATGCCATGTTTAATTTACTCCCTCACTCCGATCCATATTTCTTTGTGTAAAATGAATGTGAATCGAATGGAGTACTTTTCTTAGATAGTACTATACCAGTTCAAAAAAAAGTACTACTCCTACTACATCACAAATGCATCAAAAGAGTACTACATCACAAGACCACCACGGTTGTACTAGTAGAGTTTAATGCTGAACTTCCAAAGGGAATAAGATTACACATATGAACTTTAAACAGGACCAGGAGCATGAGGGCCAACAACAGGGGCGTTGACCGGGAAAAAGCCAGGCAAGACGTAATTCTGGAGGAAGAAGCCATATGCCGCGTGCTTGGCCTTGGTTGCAGGGCGGTGCTTCCCCGATGTACTTAGGCCTACACCCGTCGCATGCTGGATCAGGCTGCGGATGTCCTTCTGGAGGATTTTGCCACAGAATGGGCAAAATAGCTCCCCGCGCATGCGGAAACGAATTTCACCACCCTTCACCGCTTCAGTAACGTAGCGGCTCTTCCGGTCCCTCGCGCTCCTTGTTGTCGTCCATGTCATCAGAATATTCCTGTGAATTATAAAGTACATAATAATCAGGTGTTTAATGACAGATCGAATAAATACTGCACTATCATAAGCAAACCTTAGAAACCCTAAAATTAAATGTGTAGAACAAGTAAATGGCAGAAGAAATCATACTAAATCATGAGAAAACCCTATGAACAGCAATGAACATAAGCCACAACAATTGCAAGTCCACTAAGTATGAACACATAAATTAATTATATGACTAATCAAGCCAACTACATTGCAGATTAGTCGAAATTAAACTAGAATCTGACCGTACGAACCGTAGAATCAAGTACGTCTACAAGAACAAGGTAGGAGATCAAATCAATCAAGAACCAGGTTCGTGCAAACCACATGAACAGTAATATAACACAAAGAGGATCGGGACAGTTTCGGTAAAAGAGCAGTACCTCCTCGTCGTCACCCTCGACATCCTCCTGGAACTGAACGTTTGGGCCGAAATCGTCGAAGGGGTCGAGGTCCGCGTCCACCACCGGGTCTAGGAAGACCTCGCCGTGGTGGCCTGCAACGCCTTGCAGATCTTCGGTGGGAGCAACGGCATTGCTATCCACCTTCTCCTCGACGGCAGGACGCCCGTTTCGACCGAGGTCGAAGAATCAGACAAGCAGAGGAGACGAGCGGCCTGGGTGCCCGGTGAAGCCTCACCCGCCGCGACGGCCACTACCGCAGAGGAATCCTCTGCGCGAGCGGCTGCCGATTTCTCCGCCTCGTATGCAAGACCTGTCTTCATGCTGCTGCGGTTGGAAACGAGGAAGTCGATGCCTCGGAGGTGCGGTGAGTTGATGGGGGTTTTTCACAGTGTGGGGGAGGGGAGAGGACGAGCTCGCGAGAGACGATGAGGCCGATTATTTTATAGCCTCTGACTCTCTGTATCGAGTTGTGGACGCGTGAAGTCGTGCATGTACTCGATTTTCCACTTTCTGAGAAACATGTACGAAACCTTTTTTTCTTGGACCATTTAACTTCATGTGGGGCTCATGTATACCAATACTTCTAAACGTCATAAGTAATTCACAATCATTCAGAAAAATATGAGACCTTAACATTTTATTGTTTGTGTCAGATATTGTCCATGAAAAATAACATCCTTCAAAAAATAAATCCCCTATGCCAATCCGGCCATGCCCGTCTACTCCAACTAGCTTCCTCGAGTAATTTGTCACCTTACATTCTTAAAATGAACCAAAATTTGGCACAGGGGCAACACGTGGAAAATGATGTTACCATTCTCTCTTCCCATTTTTGTTTGAATTTTTCAAAATTTTCATGCCCTAACGGAAAAAATGTATGTTCCTTCTATGAAGCATGTATCAAATGGCATTACCAAAACCTGGGGGTGGCGGGGCACATGGTGGTGTGATGATACATCACATTTGGACCACACAACACAATTTGGACCAACAAAAAAAATTCAACCACCCTACACAAACCCTGGTCAAAACTAGTTTGACCAATATTACAAAAGTTGTACATAATTCAGAAACCGTCAGAAATATACGAAGCATTCCGGAGTCAATACTGAAGAGAAAGCAATTATGCCAAAAGACGAAGGCAGGGGAGGAACAGGTCTTGCTATATTGCACAGCAAAGCCAAATTCAACTTTTCATTGATTGCAAAATTCTGGCTGCAATTAGCACACCCTGGTCTCCTGATGTCGCAATAGTTGGCTGCCGGGAGCGCAGACACTCGACTTCCTTCTTCAACTTATCGCACTCTGTGTGAACTTTCAAGTACTTCGTCTCGAAATATTGCGCATGTTCAGCATGCAACTCCACTTCCTGTTGAAAACTTTCACAGTCACAGTTGCAATCACACTGACCAGCCTTGTCAGTGACCACACTCATCGGTGGCTGGGCGCGTAGTTCCTTGACTTCCTTCTTCAACTTCTTACACTCAGCGACAACGTCTGAGTACCGTTTATCAAAAGAAGATTGCACGGAACGGGCATTCTCCTCCGACATGGCACGATCTAAAATGCACCTGCCCACGAGGTGGCAGATTTTCTTATGAAGGATGGTGTTGTGGCCCTTGATCTGGTCCAGTTTCACGGAGAATCGTGTTATCACATCCTGCATTGCAAATTCAATAGCAATGAAGTATGCAGAGTGCAGATGAGGGGGGAGAAATAAACAAATGGAGTGCCAACCACTTCAATATGCCTGAGAGCTGCAAAGTCCTTGTCCATAGGAACCTCTTCAACGATGGAACTGCCATTCCTGGAAGAAAGATAGTTAAGTAGTTGGATTTGGCATCCAGCAAGGAGGCGATGAAACTGCGGCTCGGCAATGGAAATATACACGGCCGAAGATGCATACACGCGCACTAGCTGCTCCTCTCCCGGAGACTAAGCATTCATCTCTGATTCTGCATTCAGGATACCAAACCTATGCATGTTCTGGCCCTTGATCTCGGCGGCTGTCGCCGATAATCTCATAATCCCTTCCTGCATTGAAAAATTCACCAGTAACGAATCAGGGATCCTTTTTCATTCACAGGATAGGAAAATCATAAGATTAGGAAAAGCATAGGATTTTGTATACATTAGAGTGGGTGTATGCGCTATTTTATGGGCTATTTGGAATGTACAAAATGAATTCGTGTTTAATAAACCTAAATCTCATCCCTTCTTGCAGGTTATCCCTATGATTATTCACTAGATCCGTATGTTTCTTATCTCCCGCCCGAGGATCAGCAGGATATCATGGAGTCTGGGTGCAACTGACTAGAGACAGTCGCACGGGATTTTTACAGCCAGGGTGGCTGGCAGTTTCCTCATAGAATTACTTACTGATGTGTTTTTGCCTTTTTGGCACCCGTTGTTTTCTATGTTTCGTTGGTGGATCTTTGTGTCGACTCTAGCTGATCCGTGAGAAGTTGTCATAATTTGTGTATGAACTGAAGAAAGCAATAAAGCAGCCATATACATCATTTTGATGTAGAGGCTGTGGTATGTCCCCCATTTCGAAAAAAGGAACAAACATAGGATTGAGATGTCATGGCTAGTTGAATTAATGTTTTATTCCTGTATTATTCGCACTACTAGATTCCTATAGGATTAGTTCCTATAGGATATGTTCCTATAAATCAAACAACTAATTTAGGAAAAAATCCCATAGGATCTAAATGCTACACAATTCTTATAGGAGTCCTACGAATTAAAGAAGCCCTCATGCAGTACGGAGATGAAGAGGAAGAAAAAAAAGCAATGGATATATATTATATAGTGCATACATTATTAATGCTCTTGAGAGCTAACAAGTGCTCATCAAACAACGGGTCCTCGATAGCTAAGTACGAAGTGGATCCTGCGGTAGAAAGCACGAGTCTGGAACCGTCGGCCCTGGAAGATGATAGCCGGTTTAGTTGGCACTGCCTGCCAGCAAGGACTCAACGAAAATCCGGCATGGCGATGGAAACATACCCAGGAGCTTCGTACCCACCAGGTTGGCGAGAAACGAGCGATTTCTCAACTTGGGTAGGAATGGCGCTGAAACCAGCCGCCATGGAAGAAAAACGGTTAAATTGTTTGATCCGCTAGCCAGCCAGAAGGCAAAGAAACTTCGGCATGGCGATGGAAACATACCGGGGAGCTTCGTACCCACCATCTTGGCGAAACACGGGCGATTTCTCGGCATCGGTAGGAAGGGCGACACTTGAACGGGCGGCCCTGGATGAAAGACGGTCAAATAGCTGGTTCTCCCGGGTAAAAAAAATAGTTGGATCTGTTTGCCTTGCTGTAATCTGCGTTCATGGGAGCAAAGAAAGCACATGGCGATAAAAACCTACCAGGACTCTTGCTGGATTACTCTGCCCTGACCCAACAAGCCCGAAGCAGACTGTGCTTGCGATGGAAGCGCAGACATGCCTTTCCGTCGGTGCCGCTGGTACACTTTCAAAGTCGGAGTTTGCAGGACTTTCAGCGGGATGGATTTCACCGCGGATTTAGTCTCAGACACCAACGCCTCCTTCCTCTTCTTACTCTTCTTCATGTTCTTCTTAGACAACTTGTTGAACGAGGGATGAATCGCTGGAGGAAGAAGAAGGGACAAGCAGGTGGGGATAGAAGGGGTCGGTGTAGAGCTCTCCGGGGAGGGTTCCCCGGGGAGGAGGATGAAACTGGAACGAACAGGACAGGGATGGGACTGGGCAATCTTTTCCGTCCATCCAAAATCGAAGGGCGGGAGCACATAAGACTTTGGGCCATTGACAGGCTGGTCCTGCCACAGGCGGACCCCAAGTTTCAGCGATTCAATGTCAATGAAAAGATATATCGGCAATGTAAAAGAATCTTGTTCAGGGTCGGCCGCGGAAGCCAAATCTCCGTGTCGCAAAGTCTACTACGAGTAGTAGTCTACTTCTATATAGGTATAGCTGCATAGCCATCATACCATTGCATTGATCGAGCTGTACGCCTTCACCACTCTGATTCAGGTCCAAAATATTAGTGTTCTCTTGTCAAATCAAAGGCCATGTCAGTTTGACGAAAGGGACGTTCTTTACGGACTACTCAGTTCGGCAAAAAGATTCTTGAAGCCATGTACATATTTTCTGGATCGACTTAAGTAATTTGCTACAACTGTAATATTATTTCCAATTTTCAGCAATTTATTTGAATTTTAGGATTTTACTTATAAATTTCGCTAATTGACATGTGTAGGGAAAGATAGAAAACAACTAGTGTATGCATGACCAATTAATCTGACTAAATAAATCTTATAGTGGCCACTTTGCATCACTCAAACTGAGAGGGCATGTTAGATTCATATGATAGAAAAATGGAGAATCGCTATGACATATGCCTCCTTGAATCCTACGGGAAAATCTACGGGAATTGGTAAAGCTAGGTGTGTGATGGTATCATAGGAAAGCCAAAGGAAATTTCTACTAGAGATTGAGAGTGCATAGCATAGTTGTCACAATTGCATATGAATTTTTCCAAGAGGTCTAACCTCTTATTAGAAATCCTATAGGGTTGTACTAGTATAAGAAAACAATACATATAAATTTTGGAGGATTCAATTCTTCAAATCAAACAAGCTATATAGGGGGGAAATCATATCCTTTGATTCGTACAATTTGTATAGGAGTTATGTAGGATTTGACTATAGGAGTTATGTAGGATTTGACTATAGGATTTGAATATTTGTACGGTTGTGTAATATTTTTACCCAGATCAATTCACATACCACCGGTTATGTTTTTTTTGGGGCTATAAAAATAGGATGCGTGGTATATTTGATGTGTGTAGAGATAATCTCACCATCTTATAGCCACCCATAACATTTCGAGCAAACAAAAAAAATCTATACTACCACTAACCACCTCTCGTCCTACACTCAATTCCTACACAACCAAACAACAAAAATTGGCTATCCCTAGCCAGGTGGTTGGGGATACTCTCATCCCGTAAACCTATCCCCTAAACCAAACAACCCCTAATAGGGAGGGAAGGAAAACCTAGTATCTGATACTGTACAAAAAACACATAAAGCAATCTGGAACCGTCCACATAGAATCAACGGGCCAGAGTAGATGCCTTCTTTAGGAAGGGTCTTGCGCGGAAGCCAAGGAATCCTCTGCGTCGACAATCTGCTGTAGCAGTAAAATTGACCATCATAGCGGAACATTGATGGAGCCACTGCAATGCGTCCAAATCCAGGTATAGTCTTGTCATATCAATGGCTATGTCAGTTTCTCCAGATATAATCTACTATCCGTTAGGTAGTACTACTACTCTAGAGGCTTCTACAACCATCTTGTACGCCACATGCAGAAGTTGTACAGTACTACGACTACTATCAGGTATCGACTAGTCCGATCACGTCCAGGTCGCAACTACTAAAATATGGCCGTAAAGAAAATGCAGAAGTAGGATGGGGCCACGACAAAAGACATATCATATCAGCATGCATAGCATCTCATTTGCAACTAGTTGCACCCGCATCCTATTATCGGATATCACACTTCTGCACTTTTAAAAAATATGAAGAAAATCAAAACTGGGACACATATTATGTTGTGTATTGCTCCACGCCTCCACAGGTCACAGATGAGTATGCATCTGTGAAGTTTCATCAAAAAAATGAAATTTTCTAGCTTGCACAAAAAAGACAAATGATATGTGAATAGTTAAGGAATATTATTAACTTTGGTCTTTTCTTTTTTCCACAGCTCACATATGGTCACTTTTTGAAAGTGTTCGACGATTACCAAGGCATCTAGGATACCTTAAAAGCACTTTTTTGTGATGTTGATCAAATTGTACTCTAAAATCGTCACTGGACAACATGCCGGCCTATTGCAAACTTGTTTGAATGAGCTAAAATAGTTAGAAATCTAGAAAATTTGTCAATTCAGTGAATTTTCATCCTATAACGTTTACTTAATTTGAAAAACGAATGGGGACATTTGCCATAATGGGACAATCATTTCTACAAAAAAAAGAATAAGATGGAAAGTCTCGCAATGTTATTTATCATGACAACATTGACAATGTCACAACCGTGGGGTGATTAGGGAATCCACTCCGCTAGAAAAAACAAACTTATATAAGGCATGTGTGGCAATGTAGTTTGTCTACCTTATACAAATATCTCGATGTGGAGCTATATATGGATTTTATTTTCCAACTTTAGATGATCAGTTTTTAGTTCACCATTTAATTAGAATTCATAATTTTGGGGAATAAAATACTTGGAGGTACGTACCCTGCAAGTGTGGTACCACAAACAAAGCCCAAACATGGGTCCCAATAGTACACCATATATAGCACGCATAGGAAGTTTGAGCAAATTTGAAACCAACCAAATGAGGTAGAAACAAATAAAAAAAAAGTTCTGAAACATGTGCATGGAGCCATCACTGACATGTACTTACTACTAACAAGTAAAAAATATAAAACCCAATCATACATAGAGGTTTGGGGTGAAGAGTCATTATTCACACACATATACAATAAATATGGACTGCTTTTGGCTTTCTACCCATTAGTTTGAGCAAGCTTCATGCATTGTCCACTTCAAACTTGACAACATTGGAACCATAGCTGCTTGAGTTCGCCTCGCTAGCCTATTCCCATATGTAAGCTTAATTAATTGGTTACACTACGAAAACCACAATCAACTTCTGAGTAATGCATGCATTTCCCCCCTTTTGCACATATGCAACTTTGCAAATTAGGGATGTTTGGTTTACCACACATTAGTGTGTTGTTTATTTTTATTAGGACCCCTGTTTGGTAGCCACATTTTTTCCAAAGCCAAAGTGTGGTTAGCCAAAAAAAATACTCCAAATTGTGTGGCTAGCCACCAAATTGTGGCTTAACATATTAAAGCCAAACTTTGGCAAAACTTTGTAAAAAAAAGTTGAGTCTATGACAAATGGACCATACATGCAATAAAGCATGATAAGCCAAATTGTGGCAAAAACCAAACACATGCCTAATAAACTATATGGCTGCCAAATTTTGGCTTCTTGGCAAATTGTGGCTAGGAACCAAACATGCCCTTGCTGGCCAAAGGGGTCCAAATAGGTGTTTTTTTTATTCGCTATCATGTGTAGTGTGTGCACAATACCACAAATCAAAATTTCCCAGGTAGGCCAAACATGCATGCATGGTAGGCGAATTGCCATTTCGAAGGTTAATTTGTCAAACTAGCTTACCATGAAACCATAAACTAAATCATTTGTACTCCAATTAATTAAGTTCGGATATGAATGGTGGTCATCAACCAAACTAATAAGAATTCAAAATTTGGGATGATATAGGGATGTGCCCTATTGTTGTGGAATCAGAAAACATTAGCCAACGAAAATGTGGGTTGCATCCAAGTATAGTGGATCACAAGTCGATTGCCAAGAAGTTTTTGCCTAAATTTGAAATAAAGCCAAAATGAGGTTCAAACTTATTGAAATCAGCAAGCAAGGCAATCAAGAAGTCGCCAATTACTACTTTTATCTAGGAAAAATAACAAACATCATGGCATGCAAATATTCTTGAGAAGCAGAATCATTCTGTAAGGTATATATTTTTGGTACTATGCATGTTGGACATTGATTCGCTTCTTGCCACATGGGTGAGCTAGCTTGGTTACCGCAAGAACCATGCATGGCGAACTTTTGAATCATGACCCCTTTTTTAAGAGATCAATGAAAAACTTCGTATTTTCAACTATACTTTGCCAAATACAGTTTTTTTGGTTTTCCACCTAAAGTCTTTTCATTTTTATTGGCCGATTTAAGGGGGGCAAAATTAAAAGGATGTATTTGTGAAGTGGCTACCGTGTGTATTGCGCACACTACCACCTATACAATTTTCACAAGCGGGTGACATGGTTGGATGGCCATCCATTTCCATGGTTTGTTGGATTATCTCATCATGTAGTATATAATAAATTAATTTTGTAAATATTTTTCAATTCAAGTATTAACGATGGTTATATTACAACTCAAATAAATTGGGAAAAAACTGGGATTCACCTCCCTAGAATCAATCTTGCCCGTCCATTTCCTATCAACTGACTATAGGGAGTAAAAGATTTAAATGGCGGTTGGAGTTAATTCCTCAACCTCGTCGCAGTATTATTCCCATCAGTCCCCACTAAACAACCCCCGGCGGTTTGTTCTCCCGTGCATTTCGGCAAGTTCCAAAAAACACCATTGTTTGCAGTTGCTCTCCCTCCCTCCCCCTCAATCCCTCCGATCAGTTCGACGTGCTTCAGCGCTTCCATGGCCGACGGCGGCCTGTTTACTCTAAAGTGGAGCGTCGTTCCCCATGGGAAGACCAAGGTGAACGTGGTCTACACGAATGACCCTTCCGTTCTCGAGCGCACCCTCAAGATGTACGAACAAAAGCTTCTAGAGGACAGGCCTAGGTTCGTCGGCCTCGACCTAGAATACACTTCGGACCAAGTAAGTACCGCCGTCGTTCAGTTGGCCATGGACGACCACGTCCTGGTGTACCATTTCTGCAGGTATGTTCTTCACATGCCTTCCTTTATCTTGGATCTGCTTTTCTATTTCGAAATAGACTAGGTTCTAACTTGTATGAAAACACGAACAAACTAACTTGTATGAAAAATGTGGTCTGGAACGTAATATCCAACAAACTTGTATTTTTTTTGGATTGACCACGATATCTAGTTTCATGATTTTGGTACTCAAAATTTGCACAAATTTCATGTACTCATACTCACCGATAATCGGCATGGATGTCAAGATATTTTTATTTTACATATAGTAACTGAATCTTAACTTGACACTTAAATAATTAGATCATATAGTCGCAACAATAATTCATGTTATTTTGATGTGTATCACTGATGCAAAATCATTGTTCCACTGCAACAAGTATACAGTTTACTGGAAGAAAAATATGTGTACTATTTCAGCATATACGATCTTACAAGATTGATTTGTGTTAACATGCAGGAGTCCTGACAATCTGGCACTGCGAGAATTCCTTCAACATAAAGGAATTTGTTTCACAACTGTTGACATCAGGAGTGACTCTAGAAGGTTTGCTAGAGATGGCATTAAAATTCCTGAACATAATTGGATTGACATTCAGGATATGATCAATTTCAATGGTCCTGGCAATAGGACTGGCATGGCTGATTTGGCAGCCGCCATCATTGACCCATCTTACAAAGACATGAAGACCAAGTTCCCTACTAGCAGCCATTATCAATGGGAGTGCATGCCATTGCCTCAAGTAAACTTGAGGTATGCTGCGATCGATGGGTATGTTAGTTTTGAGTTGTACAGGCGACTCAAAAAAATCAATGATGGGCAGCGTCAATCACAACCAATTCCAAGGGAAGTGGTTTGCCCGGATTGCAAGGAAGCGGCTAGGTTGGCCGCTCTTCCCCCTGCCTGGCGCGACGAGAAGAAGCAGTTTGTCGGGACAACCTACTGGGAATTTGTATCTTATTGCTTTAGGTACAACAAACCATTTGATCCGAAGAATATGCCACCATGGATAAAGGACCCGTGCGAGCCTACTTCGGGGTCTCCGTGGGATGGCGGTTCACATGGTGAGCAAGCTAGGGCAACGGCTGGATGTGGTGAGCTAGCAAGGGCAGGGCCTGTATCTAGTTGGGAAGCTCCAACAAGGATTCCCGACACACGAAGTGCGAACGAGTGCAGAACTTGGACTGCCAACCCATGGGAGGCAGGTACAAGCGGCACCGGCAAGCGCATCAAGAGGGATGACGATAATTGGTGAACTAGGCTCGCGTTATATGTTTGCAAGATTGTACATAAGTTTAGAATTATGAACTAGTAGTATTGTTTAGGTGATGTAATTACTTTTGCAACAATGTGTATGAGGTTTCAGAACCACGCTTCCTTATTTAAACATGTTTAAACCATGAAAATGAAAAGGTAAGCATGCATCCTTCTTAGTCACTCCAAAATGAAGCTTTTGGGCAGGTATTTGAAATTTCCATGTTTGAAACCCAAAACGACTTCTCTTCGTGATTGACTTCATAAGACAAAGTTTAGGCTTAGGGGTAGATACATGATTTTTCTGGTTTGAGTATGTCTAGACCTTGTTTATCAACTTTAATGCTTACTATATGACATAAGAAGGCTATGTGCTTTGGTTTTTCATTTTTTTCATTTTTTTTGAAATTTTATGCCCATTTGAATCTTGGTCAAATCCTAGGTACGTTTGACCAAGAATTGAACAAGTTTAAAATATGAAAATAAAATGTAAGCCCGGTCTGGATCCTTCTTAGTCACTCTGAAATGAAGCTTTTGGGAGGTTTTTGAAATTTCCATGTTTGAAACCCAAAACCACTTCTCTTCATGCTCGACTTCGTAAGATAGAGTTTAGGGTTAGGGGTAGATACATGATTTTTCTGGTTTGAATATGTCTAGACCTTGTTTATCAACTTGAGTGCTTATTATATGACATAAGAAGGCTATGTGCTTTGGTTTTTCTTTTTTTTTTATGCCCAATTGAATCTTGGTCAAATCCTAGGTTTGACCAAGATTTGAACAAGTTTAAAACATGAAAATAAAAGGTAAGCTCGACCTGGATCCTTCTTAGTCACTCTAAAATGAAGCTTTTGGGGGGTTCTTGAAATTTCCATGTTTGAAACCCAAAACCACGTCTCTTCATTCTTGACTTCATAAGACATAGTTTAGGGTTAGGGTAGATACATGATTTTTCTGGTTTGAATATGTCTAGACCTTGTTTACCAACTTGAGTGCTTAATATATGACATAAGAATACTATGTGCTTTGGTTTTCATTTTTTGATTTTTTCTGAATTTTTATGCCCATTTGCTCTTGGTCAAATCATAGGTTTAACCAAGATTTAAACAAGTTTAAAACATGAAAATGAAAAGGTAAGCCTGCATCCTTCTTAGTCACTCCAAAATGAGGCTTTTGGGAAGGTTTTTTGAAATTTCCATGTTTGAAACCCAAAACGACTTCTCTTCGTGCTTGACTTCATAAGACAAAGTTTAGGGTTAGGGGTAGATACAAGATTTTTCTGGTTTGAATATGTCTAGACCTTGTTTACCAACTTGAGTGCTTACTATATGACATAAGAAGGCTATGTGCTTTGGTTTTTCAATTTTTTTGAATTTTTGTGCCCATTTGAATATTGGTCAAATCCTAGGTACGGTTTGATCAAGATTTGAACATGTTTAAAACATGAAAATCAAAGGTAAGCATGGATCCTTCTTAGTCACTCTAAAATGAAGCTTTTAGGAGGTTCTTTAAATTTCCAAGTTTGAAACCCAAAACCACTTCTCTTCATGCTTGACTACATAAGACAAGGTTTAGGGTTAGGGGTAGATACATGATTTTTCTTGTTTGAATATATCTAGACCTTGTTTATCAACTTTAATGCTTACTATATGACATAAGAAAACTATGTGCTTTGGTTTTTCATTTTTTAATTTTTTTAAATTTTGATGCACATTTGAATCTTTGTCAAATCCTAGGTTTGACCAAGATTTAAACAAGTATAAAACATGAAAATGAAAAGGGGAAGCATGTATCCTTCTTATAGTCACTCTAAAATGAAGTTTTTGGGATGTTCTTGAAATTTTCATGTTTGAAACCCAAAACCACTTCTCTTCATGCTTGACTTCATAAGATACAGTTTAGGGGCTAGGGGGTAGATACATGATTTGCCTAGGTTTGAATATGTGCAAACCTTGTTTATCAACTTGAATGCTTACTATATGACATAATAAAACTTTGTGCTTTAATTTGGTTTTAAATTTTTCTATTTTTTTTGAATTTTGATGCACATTTTGAATCTTGGTCAAATCCTAGGTTTGACCAAGATTTAAACAAGTATAAAACATGAAAATGAAAAGGTAAGCATGCATCGATCCTTCTTAGTCACTCCAAAGTGAAGCATTTGGGAAGTTTTTGAAATTTCCATGTTTGAAACCCAAAACGACTTCTCTTCGTGCTTGATCGACACTTCAGAAGACAAAGTTCATGGTTAGGGGTAGATATATGATCGATTTCTCTGGTTTGAATATGTCTAGACCATGTTTATCAACTTGAGTGCTTACTACATGACATAAGAAGGCTATATATGTGCTTTGGTTTTTTTTTTGAATTTTTATGCACATTCGAATCTTGGTCAAATCCTAAGTTTGACCAAGATTTGAACAAGTTTAAAACATGAAAATGAAAATGAAAAGGGTAAGCCTGGATCCTTCTTAGTCACTCTAAAATGAAGCTTTTGGGAGGTTTTTGAAATTTCCATGTTTGAAACCCAAATTAAACCACTTCTCTTCATGCTTGACTTTACAAGACATAGTTTATGGTTAGGGGGCAGATACATGATTCGTCTGTTTTAAATATTTCTAGACCTTGTTTATCAACTCGAATGTCTTACTATATGACATAAGAAGACCATGCGCTTTTTTTTGAATTCTTATGCCCATTTGAATCTCTTGTTCAAATCCTAGCTAGGTTTGACCAAGATCGATTTAAAAAAGTTTAACACATGAAAATGAAAAGGTAAGCTTGTATCCTTCTTAGTCACTCTAAAATGAAGCTTTTGGGAGGTTTTTGAAATTTCCATGTTTGAAACACAAAACCACTTCTCTTCATGCTTGACTTCATAAGACAGAGTTTAGGGTTAGGGGTAGATACATTATTTGTCTTGTTTGAATATGTTTAGACCTTGTTTATCAACTTGAGTGCTTACTATATATATGTGACATGAGAATACTATGTGCTTTGGTTTTCATTTTTTTGATTTTTTTTTGATTTTGATGCACATTTGAATCTTTGTCAAATCCTAGGTTTGACCAAGATTTAAACAAGTATAAAACATGAAAATGAAAAGGGGAAGCATGTATCCTTCTTATAGTCACTCTAAAATGAAATTTTTGGGATGTTCTTGAAGTTTTCATGTTTGAAACCCAAAACCACTTCTCTTCATGCTTGACTTCATAAGATAGAGTTTAGGGGCTAGGGGGTACATACATGCTTTGCCTAGGTTTGAATATGTGCAAACCTTGTTTATCAACTTGAATGCTTACTATATGACATAAGAAGACTATATGCTTTTGTTTTTCATTTTTCTGATTTTTTTTTAAAATTTTATGCCCATTTGAATCTTTTGGTCAAATCATAGGTGTAATTTGACACAGATTTAAACAAGTTTAAAATATGAAAATGAAAAGGTGGTAAGCATGGATCCTTCTTATATTATTAGTCACTCTAAAATGAAGCTTTTGGGAGGTTTTTGAAATTTCCATGTTTGAAACCCAAAACCACTTCTCTTCATGCTGTTGACTTCATAAGATAGAGTTTAGGTGTTAGTGGTGTAGATACATGATTTGTCTTTTGTTTGAATATGTGTCTAGACCTTGTTTATCAACTTTAATGCTTACTATATGACATAAGAAAACTTTGTGCTTTAATTTGGTTTCAAATTTTTCTAATTTTTTTTGAATTTTGATGCACATTTTGAATCTTGGTCAAATCCTAGGTTTGACCAAGATTTAAACAAGTATAAAACATGAAAATGAAAAGGTAAGCATGCATCGATCCTTCTTAGTCACTCCAAAGTGAAGCTTTTGGGAAGTTTTTGAAATTTCCATGTTTGAAACCCAAAACGACTTCTCTTCGTGCTTGATCGACACTTCAGAAGACAAAGTTAAGGGTTAGGGGTAGATATATGATCGATTTCTCTGGTTTGAATATGTCTAGACCATGTTTATCACCTTGAGTGCTTACTACATGACATAAGAAGACGACATGTTTTTTTTGTTGATTTTTTTGAATTTTTATGCCCATTTGAATCTTGGTCAAATCATAGGTTTGACCACGATTTAAACATGTTTAAAACATGAAAATGAGAAAGTAAGTCTGGATCCTTCTTAGTCACTCCAAAATGTACCAATTGATATATGAGTTAACTTGGCTTCATGGAAAAAATAATGTCATGTAAATGAGTTAACTTGGCTTTCCTACCCTTGAATCCATAGGAGTAGTATAATAATCAACCGAGTTTTTAAACCAACAGGTCTGTCACTTACGTGTGGTGCCCATGCGTGAGGTCCCACACTTCAGTGAGCACAAGCCAAGTGCGGTAGGTACGCAAACTCATCAGGATGCGTACTGGAAGTCTCTGGGTCCTTCAGGATTCGGTTGTCCCTCTCACAAAAAAAAAAATCTCTCATTCTCGGCCTCGCTCGCTCGCTCGCACCTCCTGCTCACTGACAAAACCTGCAGAACAGTCAACATCATCACCCGAAAAAGGGCAGACACCATAATTCTCTCCCTTCTTCTCTCCTTCCGAGTGATCCCTCTTCCTCCGAGTTTCACTCGACGGGCAAACACACGTGTGCTGCATAGTAATAATATAAAAGTAGAAAAATCGACCTACGAATCTATGATTAAATAGGTTAATCTAGGTTTTTGCCCACTACTACAGATCAAGTTCAAAAATATCCAACTACTGGTTCGATTTCGGGCTACTAATATAAAATTAAATAAGTTGAACTAGTATTCCTCTAAAAAAATCATTTTGGTATGCATTGTTTTATACTTTTCATAGCTATAGTGCATCACAAATTCATGATTTCATGCTTTGCTTTGCCAATTTCGATTTTTTCTAACCACCTTCTCTTTGATTTCAAATTTAGGTCAAACTATTGGTGCCTGGTATGTGTTCTACTTGAATTGGATGCTGCGTGTGCACATGTTTTGCCATTGTTTTGGGCTTCCACACATCTTTGGGGCATCCAAGTATTTAAGTTACCTTGTGTTTTCTTGAATTGTAATTCATGTACCATTCCTCCCAATTTCTATGCCCATTTGAATTTGGTCAAATCATAAGTTTGACCAAGATTTGAACAAGTTTAAAACATGAAAATTATAAGGTAAGCCTGGATCCTTCTTAGTCACTCTAAAATGAAGCTTTTGGGAGGTTTTTGAAATTTCCATGTTTGAAACACAAAACCACTTCTCTTCATGCTTGACTTCATAAGACAGAGTTTAGGTGATATGGGGTGTCCCGATCTTCTCAGTAAGCAATGGTGGTGATGATGATCACGGGATGATGGCAGCGGAGATACACGACGATGAAGTGGATGATAACTTGTATGATGCAACGAGATCTCTCGATTGGTCCCTGTCGCCAATGCAACAGCTCTCAACCCTGCAAGATATTCGCAACTCCACACACTTGCGCACGTAGCCGCCGACCACGAAGCGGTAAGTTGCAACCGTCTAATTCCCAATGGAACAGCAGATCACACAAGACTTTTTCAGGGTCTACACAATATTCAAGCAATATGGTGTAGGGATTCAATAGTTTTGCTAGAGCAAACAACTAAGAACTAGGGTTTATCTTAAACGTGGTCTCCAGCAGCTAGGGGGGCGTCCTGGGCACTTATATAGGCGTCCGGGATGAGTTCTGGTCGAAAAGATACAAAAATAACCGACCCAGAATAGATCTGGTCGAGACAGACTCGGACACGTCCGGTCTGGAATCCGGTCAACCGGGCCAGGGACCGGGGCGGCCGGTCTAGGGTCCGGTCAACCGGGCGGCAACCGGGCAGCAACCGGATAGTTGCGAGGTTTCCGGTTTTCTTCCGGTACGATAAACTTGCGTCCGGTTGGCGCCCGGTCGACCGGGCTGATGGCCGGTTGGCCGGTCTGGCGGCCGGTCGGACCGGGTGCTGGACCGGCCTGGACGTCTTCTTCTCCTCTCGCGCATGCCTCCCGCTCCTCCCTCGCGCGACCATGAGATATCTTCATGTCCAGTTCCATGTCCAGCTTCACGTCCATCTTGACGTCCGTCTTCATGTCTAGCTGCTCCTCTCCTCCTCGTGCAATGCTCGTCTCTTCTTGATACCTGATGATACATAAGTAATAGGATTTAGGCAGTATAAAGTTCTCATCAATCAAAGTACCGTTTAGAAACAAGTTCACCTGTTGTTTAAGTAGCTTCGCACGAGCCCTTGTAATTGGTCCAATCCGAACTTCATTGGACTTGAGCTCCACAGCAGGTTCATCTTCATTTATTAATGACGGAGGTAGTGGTGTAGTAGGGATGTCCTCATCATCTCCCCCCCCCCCCCCCTTCAAAAGGCGTCGACCCCGACGCTCCAAGGTATTCTCCGTCATATGGTGTCAAATCAGCAACATTCAAAGAATTACTGACACCAAACTCATCAACTGGAAGATCTATCGAGTATGCATTATCATTGATCTTGGCAAGTACTTTGTAAGGACCAGCACCACGAGGCTTCAACTTAGACTTCCGCAGCTTCGGGAACCTATCCTTGCGAAAATGTACCCATACCATATCACCAGGCTTGAACAACATCTCCTTGCGCTTCTTATTCATCCTTGCAGCATTGCTCTTGCCTTTCTTCTCTATCAACTCTTTAGTCTTCACATGTATTTTGCGCACAAAATCTGCCCTCTTGGATGCCTCCATATTAACTCTCTCATGTATGGGCAAAGGCAACAAGTCAAGTGGAGTAATGGGTTTAAAACCATACACCACCTCAAAAGGACATAGCTCCGTGGTAGAATGTACCGCCCTGTTATAAGCAAACTCTACATGCGGCAAACACTCTTCCCACTCCTTCAGGTTCTTCTTGATCATGGATCTCAACACTTGTGACAAGGTTCGATTCACCACCTCAGTTTGACCATCAGTTTGGGGATGACAAGTAGTACTGAACAGCAGCTTTGTCCCAAGCTTTCCCCAAAGAGTCTTCCAGAAGTAGCTCATGAACTTCACATCACGATCAGAAACAATAGTCTTCGGGACTCCATGTAGTCGAACAATCTCCCTGAAAAACAGGTTAGCAATATGCGACGCATCGTCGCTTTTGTGGCAGGCAATAAAGTGTGACATTTTAGAAAATCTGTCCACTACTACAAATATAGAATCATGGCCTCTTTTAGTACGCGGCAAACCCAACACAAAATCCATACTAATATCTTCCCAAGGTGTAGTAGGTGCCGGTAATGGAGTATACAAACCGTGAGGCTTCAGCTTGGACTTGGACTTGTTGCAAGTAATGCACCTCTTCACATACCTGTCCACATCCCGCCTCATCTTTGGCCAATAAAAATGATCAGCGAGCATGAGTAGCGTCTTCTCACGCCCAAAGTGACCCATCAAACCTCCAGCATGTGATTCCTGCAATAAGAGCAAACGCCTGAGACGATTCTGGAACACATAGTTTGTTAGCTCGAAACAAGAACCCATCATGTATGTGATATTTTTCCCATGCTTTACCAAGAGCACATAAGCGATATGGTTCAGCAAAATCATGATCAGTAGCATACAAATCACATAACACCTCTAAACCAGGAATTTTAACATCAAGTTGAGTTAATAACATATTCTTCCTAGATAGAGCATCAGCAACAATGTTATCTTTTCCCTTCTTATGCTTAATAATGTATGGAAAAGACTCAATGAACTCAACCCACTTAGCAAGATGCCTATGCAAAGTAGATTGGGCTTTCAGATATTTCAAAGCTTCATGATCAGAATGTATGATAAATTCTTTTGGCCACAAATAATGTTGCCAAACCTCAAGAACTCTAATTAAAGCATACAATTCTTTATCATATATTGGATAGTTCAACTTAGCACCAGAAAGTTTCTCAGAAAAATAGGCAATTGGGCGACCCTCTTGCATCAACACACCACCAATTCCAATACCACTAGCATCACATTCAATCTCAAATTGCTTATTGAAATCAGGAAGTGCAAGTAACGGTGCAGAAGTTAACAATTGTTTCAGTTCATCAAAAGCATGATCTTGGGCAACGCCCCACTCAAATGCAACACCCTTTTTAGTCAATTCATTCAAAGGTGCAGCAATAGTAGAAAAATTGGGCACAAAACGGCGATAAAACCCAGCTAGACCATGAAAACTTCTAACTTGACTCACATTCATGGGAGTAGGCCAATTTTGAATAGCTTCAATTTTTGACACATCTACTTCTACTCCATGCTTAGAGACAACATAACCCAGAAATATGACCTTATCTTTGCAAAATGTGCACTTCTCAAGATTACCATAAAGTTTACTATCACACAACACTTGCAAAATATGTCGAATATGTATAATATGATCAGATTCATTGCGGCTGTAAATTAATATATCATCAAAATACACAACCACAAACTTGCCAATAAATTCACGCAAAACATGGTTCATCAGTCTCATGAAAGTGCTAGGTGCATTAGTCAAACCAAAAGGAATTACTAACCACTCATATAAACCAAATTTTGTTTTAAAGGCGGTTTTCCACTCATCCCCTTCTTTCATCCTAATTTGATGATAACCACTACGCAAATCAATTTTAGAGAACACAGCAGCACCACTCAATTCATCTAGCATATCCTCTAAACGGGGAATAGGGTGACGATATCGAATAGTGATATTGTTTATAGCTCTACAATCTACGCACATACTCCATGTACCATCTTTCTTAGGAACTAGAATAACAGGAACAGCACAAGGACTAAGGCTCATGCGGATATAACCTTTGTCGAGTAGCGCTTGTACTTGCTTCTGTATCTCCTTCGTTTCTTCGGGGTTCGTTCTATATGGTGCCCGATTGGGTAGCGAAGCTCCGGGAATCAAGTCGATTTGATGCTCAATACCTCGCAATGGTGGAAGTCCTGCAGGTACCTCATCCGGAAACACATCGCCAAATTCCTGCAAAACATTAGAAACACCAAGAGGAAGAGGGGTCATGTCGTTAGAAACCAAAACCGTACCCCTGTACAAAAGCACAAGAGGCATGGCTATAGGATCCTCACTAAATTCTCTCATGTCTTCTTTGGTGGCTAATGAGACTAAGGAATTCACTCTCTCACTTTTCGTTATATCACTCACAACATTACAATTCTCTCGCCTATCTAAAGAAGCATCCTCCAAATTGACTTCAACTTTCTGACAAGACTCATTGACAATTTGCTGTGGTGTCATAGGCTGTAAATTGATTTTCTTGCCCTTGAACTCCAAGTGATATGTATTGGCACGGCCATTGTGTTGCCCAGAACGGTCATAGAGCCAAGGCCTTCCCAATAGTAGGTGACACACCGTCATAGGGACGACATCAAAATCAATGCATTCTTTATACGGTCCAATAGCAAATTCAACACGCACCATGTGGTTTACCTACATCTCACCATTGTCGCTCAACCACTGAATATAGTATGGATGCGGGTGCGGTAGATACTTCAACTTCAGCTTGGTACACAACTCCTTGCTTGCTAAATTGCGGCAACTCCCGCCATCAATAATGACCTTGCAAGCCTTGTCAGGACCAACTAAAGCCTTCTTTTGGAACAAATTGCAGCGCTGAGTAGAGGCACTAGGCAATACATTAAGAGCACGCTGCGACACAACAATGGTGCGAGCATCAGACGGATATGCATCTTCACCATCAGTGTCATAGTCATCATCTTCTGGAACATTAGGATCAACATCGTCTCCAGTCTCGTACTCATTGTCCTCATTAATAACCATGACTTTGCGATTAGGACAATCTCTCTTGAAGTGACCCTTGCCACCACATGTATGACAAAGCATGTCACGATTACGCGCAGTAGACACATTAGAGCCACTCGTACTTACAGCAGATTTGGACTTCTTTGTGTTAGACACATTGGAGACCGACTTACTAGGCGGAGGGGCGGAGCGCGTCGAGGGCGCCGGCGCCATAGATGGGGCCGCGCGGGGTGTGAAACGCCCAGCTCCTGTAGCTCGACCTTTGATCTTTGCTTCGTCAGCCAACTGTGATTCAGCTTCTCTTGCATGATGTAACAATTGATTCATATTGGTGTAGCTGTAGTGACGAACAATGCCTTTGATGTCATACTTCAAACCGTTGAGAAAACGCTGCATTGTCATCTCAAGAGACTCACGGACACGGCCACGCTGCATAAGCATCTCCATCTCCATGTAGTATTCATCCACAGTCTTCACACCTTGTCTCAAAAGAGTCAGCTTGTCATATATATTCCGCAAGTAATTTGTTGGCACAAAACGAGCAGTCATTGCCTCCTTCATGGCACGCCATGTGCGTATAGGCTACTCACGATCCTCTTCGCGATTACGAACAAAAGCATCCCACCAACGCAAAGCATAGCCATCAAATTCGGAAGAAGCAAGCCTGATCTTCCGGTCTTCAGTATAATGCGGATGTAAGCTCCACAACTTCTCAATCTTCAGCTCCCAAGTGAGGTATTCTTCAACATCAGCTCCTCCTTCAAACTTGGGTATAGAAAACTTGGGCTTACCCAAACCATCTTCCTCATCTTGTCCACGACCATTGCGGCCAAGTGGAACCCAACCGTGAGGACGATTACCACGTGGCGCATCACGAGCATTGTGTGCATCATCTTGAAGCTCAGGATCATCGTCATCTTCTTGTTGTTGTTGCGAGGTCAAATTCTCAACATCCAAGCGCAAATCAGCAAGATTGCGTTGGACATCCGTCATTTGATCTTGCATTGTAGTGACGGTCACATGAGTAGCATCCAGCTTTTGGGAAATCTCATCAATCTTCCCATTAAGCACCTCGTCCTGAGCGCGGAATTCACGTCGCATCTCATTACGAAGAGCCTCATACTCCCTCCATGTGATGATATCTGCAGCACTCTTGTTTTCCTGGTTAACAATTTTATGATCACTAGCAGACATCGTTAGTAGGTTAGTGCACTAAATCAAAAATATATGGTGGTACTCTCGCAACTCACTCAAAACTGATAAGAAAAGGAGATCTTACCGTTCCAAAGTAAATTAGTGTTGCTTACCACTTGTAGTAACAACTAGTGCACGGATGTAGCGAAGCGAATATCAAGGGTATAAGAATAAATCACACGGCAAAGCAGGGTATATGTGGGGCTGTAGGTAGGCTACCTATTTGCACCAATAACAAGCTCTAGCGCTGACCGTAGACAAGCAATGATACTCACACAAGGCGATATAATGGGGCAATGCAACTATATGTGGAAAAGGTTGCAATGCACACAAGAGACGCTAGCAAAGCTCAACGAGACAGGCACAAGATTGCTCAACTACAGGTGCAGTAAAGTAAACTTAGGCCTTCACTTGATTCAACTAGCACTTCACTTTTCTTTTTGGAAGTTTCTATTTGTATAACACACGCAGCGATGTAGCTCTTTTTGCTTCTTTTCAATTTTCCCTTTTTTTTTGATTTTCTGACACAACTCCTTGATAACACGGCCAACAAAGATATGCAAAACACCAATAACCTAACGAGCAGCCTGTCGAGCGGTAAAACTAGTCTCTTCTGGGGAAGTTCCTAGTCACTTGTATCGAAAGGCTGTGTCTATGGTCTGGAACAAGCACACTGTACGCTATGTGGACTCGGAGTAACAAAAACTGACACCACAAGATAAAGGAAAACAAGATGATAGAGTAAACTCAAACCCTAAAAGACTAGATGGAAAGAAAAGATACGCAAAAACAACTACGAAAAGCAACTAAAACTTGAAATTAGTGCAATCTAAGGCTATGGCAAACCCTAACCCTAATTTTTTTTTTTGGCTTTTTCTGGATAGGAAAAAACTCACAACTCAACTATGGGGGTGGATTGTGGATGGCTTGCCGAGGAAAACTGGAAATATGATACCAAGATGATATGGGGTGTCCCGATCTTCTCAGTAAGCAACGGTGGTGATGATGATCACGGGATGATGGCAGCGGAGATACACGACGATGAAGTGGATGATAACTTGTATGATGCAATGAGATCTCTCGATTGGTCCCTGTCGCCAATGCAACAGCTCTCAACCCTGCAAGATATTCGCAACTCCACACACTTGCGCACGTAGCCGCCGACCACGAAGCGGTAAGTTGCAACCGTCTAATTCCCAATGGAACAGCAGATCACACAAGACTTTTTCAGGGTCTACACAATATTCAAGCAATATGGTGTAGGGATTCAATAGTTTTGCTAGAGCAAACAACTAAGAACTAGGGTTTATCTTAAACGTGGTCTCCAGCAGCTAGGGGGGCGTCCTGGGCACTTATATAGGCGTCCGGGATGAGTTCTGGTCGAAAAGATACAAAAATAACCGACCCAGAATAGATCTGGTCGAGACAGACTCGGACACGTCCGGTCTGGAATCCGGTCAACCGGGCCAGGGACCGGGGCGGCCGGTCTAGGGTCCGGTCAACCGGGCGGCAACCGGGCAGCAACCGGATAGTTGCGAGGTTTCCGGTTTTCTTCCGGTACGATAAACTTGCGTCCGGTTGGCGCCCGGTCGACCGGGCCAGTGACCGGGTTGGCCGGTCTGGCGGCCGGTCGGACCGGGTGCTGGACCGGCCTGGACGTCTTCTTCTCCTCTCGCGCATGCCTCCCGCTCCTCCCTCGCGCGACCATGAGATATCTTCATGTCCAGTTCCATGTCCAGCTTCACGTCCATCTTGACGCCCGTCTTCATGTCCAGCTGCTCCTCTCCTCCTCGTGCGATGCTCGTCTCTTCTTGATACCTGATGATACATAAGTAATAGGATTTAGGCAGTATAAAGTTCTCATCAATCAAAGTACCGTTTAGAAACAAGTTCACCTGTTGTTTAAGTAGCTTCGCACGAGCCCTTGTAATTGGTCCAATCCGAACTTCATTGGACTTGAGCTCCACAGCAGGTTCATCTTCATTTATTAATGACGGAGGTAGTGGTGTAGTAGGGATGTCCTCATCATTAGGGTTAGGGGGTAGATACATGATTTGTTGTTTGAATATGTTTAGACCTTGTTTATCAACTTGAATGCTTACTATATGTGACATGAGAATACTATGTGCTTTGGTTTTCATTTTTTTGATTTTTTCTGAATTTTTATGTCCATTTGATCTTGGTCAAATCCTAGGTTTAACCAAGATTTAAACAAGTTTATAACATGAAAATAAAAAGGTAAGCCTGCATCCTTCTTAGTCACTCAAAAATGAATCTTTTGGGAAGGTTTTTGAAATTTCCATGTTTGAAACCCAAAACCACGTCTCTTCATTCTTGACTTCATAAGACATAATTTAGGGTTAGGGTAGATACATGATTTTTCTGGTTTGAATATGTCTAGACCTTGTTTATCAACTTGAATGCTTAATATATGACATAAGAATACTATGTGCTTTGGTTTTCATTTTTTGATTTTTTCTGAATTTTTATGCCCATTTGCTCTTGGTCAAATCATAGGTTTAACCAAGATTTAAACAAGTTTAAAACATGAAAATGAAAAGGTAAGCCTGCATCCTTCTTAGTCACTCCAAAATGAGGCTTTTGGGAAGGGTTTTTGAAATTTCCATGTTTGAAACCAAAAACCACTTCTCTTCGTGCTTGACTTCATAAGACAAAGTTTAGGGTTAGGGGTAGATACAAGATTTTTCTGGTTTGAATATGTCTAGACCTTGTTTACCAACTTGAGTGCTTACTATATGACATAAGAAGGCTATGTGCTTTGGTTTTTCAATTTTTGTTTAATTTTTGTGCCCATTTGAATCTTGGTCAAATCCTTGGTACGGTTTGATCAAGATTTGAACATTTTTAAAACATGAAAATAAAAGGTAAGCATGGATCCTTCTTAGTCACTCTAAAATAAAGCTTTTAGGAGGTTCTTTAAATTTCCAAGTTTGAAACCCAAAACCACTTCTCTTCATGCTTGACTACATAAGACAGAGTTTAGGGTTAGGGGTAGATACATGATTTTTCTTGTTTGAATATATCTAGACCTTGTTTATCAACTTTAATGCTTACTATATGACATAAGAAAACTATGTGCTTTGGTTTCTAATTTTTTTATTTTTATTTTTAATTTTGATGCACATTTGAATCTTTGTCAAATCCTAGGTTTGACCAAGATTTAAACAAGTATAAAACATGAAAATGAAAAGGGGAAGCATGTATCCTTCTTATAGTCACTCTAAAATGAAATTTTTGGGATGTTCTTGAAATTTTCATGTTTGAAACCCAAAACCACTTCTCTTCATGCTTGACTTCATAAGATAGAGTTTAGGGGCTAGGGTGTAGATACATGCTTTGCCTAGGTTTGAATATGTGCAAACCTTGTTTATCAACTTGAATGCTTACTATATGACATAAGAAGACTATATGCTTTCGTTTTTCATTTTTCTGATTTTTTTTTAAAATTTTATGCCCATTTGAATCTTTTGGTCAAATCATAGTTGTAATTTGACACATATTTAAACAAGTTTAAAATATGAAAATGAAAAGGTGGTAAGCATGGATCCTTCTTATATTATTAGTCACTCTAAAATGAAGCTTTTGGGAGGTCTTTGAAATTTCCATGTTTGAAACCCAAAACCACTTCTCTTCATGCTGTTGACTTCATAAGATAGAGTTTAGGGGTTAGTGGTGTAGATACATGATTTGTCTTTTGTTTGAATATGTGTCTAGACCTTGTTTATCAACTTTAATGCTTACTATATGACATAAGAAAACTTTGTGCCTTAATTTGGTTTTAAATTTTTCTAATTTTTTTTGAATTTTGATGCACATTTTGAATCTTGGTCAAATCCTAGGTTTGACCAAGATTTAAACAAGTATAAAACATGAAAATGAAAAGGTAAGCATGCATCGATCCTTCTTAGTCACTCCAAAGTGAAGCTTTTGGGAAGGGTTTTTGAAATTTCCATGTTTGAAACCCAAAACGACTTCTCTTCGTGCTTGACTTCATAAGACAAAGTTTAGGGTTAGTGGTAGATACAAGATTTTTCTGGTTTGAATATGTCTAGACCTTGTTTACCAACTTGAGTGCTTACTATATGACATAAGAAGGCTATGTGCTTTGGTTTTTCAATTTTTTTGAATTTTTGTGCCCATTTGAATCTTGGTCAAATCCTAGGTACGGTTTGATCAAGATTTGAACATGTTTAAAACATGAAAATAAAAGGTAAGCATGGATCCTTCTTAGTCACTCTAAAATGAAGCTTTTAGGAGGTTCTTTAAATTTCCAAGTTTGAAACCCAAAACCACTTCTCTTCATGCTTGACTACATAAGACAGAGTTTAGGGTTAGGGGTAGATACATGATTTTTCTTGTTTGAATATATCTAGACCTTGTTTATCAACTTTAATGCTTACTATATGACATAAGAAAACTATGTGCTTTGGTTTTTAATTTTTTAATTTTTTTTAATTTTGATGCACATTTGAATCTTTGTCAAATCCTAGGTTTGACCAAGATTTAAACAAGTATAAAACATGAAAATGAAAAGGGGAAGCATGTATCCTTCTTATAGTCACTCTAAAATGAAGTTTTTGGGATGTTCTTGAAATTTTCATGTTTGAAACCCAAAACCACTTCTCTTCATGCTTGACTTCATAAGATACAGTTTAGGGGCTAGGGGGTAGATACATGATTTGCCTAGGTTTGAATATGTGCAAACCTTGTTTATCAACTTTAATGCTTACTATATGACATAAAAAAACTTTGTGCTTTAATTTGGTTTTAAATTTTTCTAATTTTTTTTGAATTTTGATGCACATTTTGAATCTTGGTCAAATCCTAGGTTTGACCAAGATTTAAACAAGTATAAAACATGAAAATGAAAAGGTAAGCATGCATCGATCCTTCTTAGTCACTACAAAGTGAAGCTTTTGGGAAGTTTTTGAAATTTCCATGTTTGAAACCCAAAACGACTTCTCTTCGTGCTTGATCGACACTTCAGAAGACAAAGTTTAGGGTTAGGGGTAGATATATGATCGATTTCTCTGGTTTGAATATGTCTAGACCATGTTTATCACCTTGAGTGCTTACTACATGACATAAGAAGACGACATGTTTTTTTTTGTTGATTTTTTTGAATTTTTATGCCCATTTGAATCTTGGTCAAATCATAGGTTTGACCACGATTTAAACATGTTTAAAACATGAAAATGAGAAAGTAAGTCTGGATCCTTCTTAGTCACTCCAAAATGTACCAATTGATATATGAGTTAACTTGGCTTCATGGAAAAAATAATGTCATGTAAATGAGTTAACTTGGCTTTCCTACCCTTGAATCCATAGGAGTAGTATAATAATCAACCGAGTTTTTAAACCAACAGTTCTGTCACTTACGTGTGGTGCCCATGCGTGAGGTCCCACACTTCAGTGAGCACAAGCCAAGTGCGGTAGGTACGCAAACTCATCAGGATGCGTACTGGAAGTCTCTGGGTCCTTCAGGATTCGGTTGTCCCTCTCACAAAAAAAAATCTCTCATTCTCGGCCTCGCTCGACTCGCTCGCTCGCTCGCTCGCACCTCATGCTCACTGACAAAACCTGCAGAACAGTCAACATCATCACCCGAAAAAGGGCAGACACCATAATTCTCTCCCTTCTTCTCTCCTTCCGAGTGATCCCTCTTCCTCCGAGTTTCACTCGACGGGCAAACACACGTGTGCTGCATAGTAATAATATAAAATTAGAAAAATCGACCTACGAATCTATGATTAAATAGGTTAATCTAGAGTTTTTCCCACTACTACAGATCAAGTTCAAAAATATCCAACTACTGGTTCGATTTCGGGCTACTAATATAAAATTAAATAAGTTGAACTAGTATTCCTCTAAAAAAATCATTTTGGTATGCATTGTTTTATACTTTTCATAGCTATAGTGCATCACAAATTCATGATTTCATGCTTTGCTTTGCCAATTTCGATTTTTTCTAACCACCTTCTCTTTGATTTCAAATTTAGGTAAAACTATTGGTGCCTGGTATGTGTTCTACTTGAATTGGATGCTGCGTGTGCACATGTTTTGCCATTGTTTTGGGCTTCCACACATCTTTGGGGCATCCAAGTATTTAAGTTACCTTGTGTTTTCTTGAATTGTAATTCATGTACCATTCCTCCCAATTTCTATGCCCATTTGAATTTGGTCAAATCATAAGTTTGACCAAGATTTGAACAAGATTAAAACATGAAAATTATAAGGTAAGCCTGGATCCTTCTTAGTCACTCTAAAATGAAGCTTTTGGGAGGTTTTTGAAATTTCCATGTTTGAAACACAAAACCACTTCTCTTCATGCTTGACTTCATAAGACAGAGTTTAGGATTAGGGGTAGATACATGATTTGTTGTTTGAATATGTTTAGACCTTGTTTATCAACTTGAATGCTTACTATATGTGACATGAGAATACTATGTGCTTTGGTTTTCATTTTTTTGATTTTTTCTGAATTTTTATGTCCATTTGATCTTGGTCAAATCCTAGGTTTAACCAAGATTTAAACAAGTTTATAACATGAAAATAAAAAGGTAAGCCTGCATCCTTCTTAGTCACTCAAAAATGAATCTTTTGGGAAGGTTTTTGAAATTTCCATGTTTGAAACCCAAAACCACATCTCTTCATTCTTGACTTCATAAGACATAGTTTAGGGTTAGGGTAGATACATGATTTTTCTTGTTTGAATATGTCTAGACCTTGTTTATCAACTTGAATGCTTAATATATGACATAAGAATACTATGTGCTTTGGTTTTCATTTTTTGATTTTTTTTGAATTTTTATGCCCATTTGCTCTTGGTCAAATCATAGGTTTAACCAAGATTTAAACAAGTATAAAACATGAAAATGAAAAGGTAAGCATGCATCGATCCTTCTTAGTCACTCCAAAGTGAAGCTTTTGGGAAGTTTTTGAAATTTCCATGTTTGAAACCCAAAACGACTTCTCTCCGTGCTTGATTGACACTTCAGAAGACAAAGTTTAGGGTTAGGTGTAGATATATGATCGATTTCTCTGGTTTGAATATGTCTAGACCATGTTTATCAACTTGAGTGCTTACTACATGACATAAGAAGGCTATATATGTGCTTTGGTTTTTTTTTTGAATTTTTATGCCCATTTGAATCTTGGTCAAATCCTAAGTTTGACCAAGATTTGAACAAGTTTAAAACATGAAAATGGAAATGAAAAGGGTAAGCCTGGATCCTTCTTAGTCACTCTAAAATGAAGCTTTTGGGAAGTTTTTGAAATTTCCATGTTTGAAACCCAAAACGACTTCTCTTCGTGCTTGATCGACACTTCAGAAGACAAAGTTTAGGGTTAGGGGTAGATATATGATCGATTTCTCTGGTTTGAATATGTCTAGACCATGTTTATCGACTTGAGTGCTTACTATATGACATAAGAAGGCTATATATATGCTTTGGTTTTTCATTTTTTTTTGAATTTTTATGCCCATTTGAATCTTGGTCAAATCCTAAGTTTGACCAAGATTTGAACAAGTTTAAAACATGAAAATGAAAAGGGTAAGCCTGGATCCTTCTTAGTTACTCTAAAATGAAGCTTTTGGGAGGTTTTTGAAATTTCCATGTTTGAAACCCAAATTAAACCACTTCTCTTCATGCTTGACTTTACAAGACATAGTTTATGGTTAGGGGGTAGATACATGATTCGTCTGTTTTAAATATTTCTAGACCTTGTTTATCAACTCGAATGTCTTACTATATGACATAAGAAGACCATGCGATTTTTTTTTGAATTCTTATGCCCATTTGAATCTCTTGGTCAAATCCTAGCTAGGTTTGACCAAGATTTAAACAAGTTTAACACATGAAAATGAAAAGGTAAGCTTGTATCCTTCTTAGTCACTCTAAAATGAAGCTTTTGGGAGGTTTTTGAAATTTCCATGTTTGAAACACAAAACCACTTCTCTTCATGCTTGACTTCATAAGACAGAGTTTAGGGTTAGGGGGTAGATACAAGATTTGTCTTGTTTGAATATGTTTAGACCTTGTTTATCAACTTGAATGCTTACTATATATATGTGACATGAGAATACTATGTGCTTTGGTTTTCATTTTTTTTTATTTTGATGCACATTTGAATCTTTTTCAAATCCTAGGTTTGACCAAGATTTAAACAAGAATAAAACATGAAAATGAAAAGGGGAAGCATGTATCCTTCTTATAGTCACTCTAAAATGAAATTTTTGGGATGTTCTTGAAATTTTCATGTTTGAAACCCAAAACCACTTCTCTTCATGCTTGACTTCATAAGACAGAGTTTAGGGGCTAGGGGGTAGATACATGCTTTGCCTAGGTTTGAATATGTGCAAACCTTGTTTATCAACTTGAATGCTTACTATATGACATAAGAAGACTATATGCTTTTGTTTTTCATTTTTCTGATTTTTTTTAAATTTTATGCCCATTTGAATCTTTTGGTCAAATCATAGGTGTAATTTGACACATATTTAAAAAAGTTTAAAATAGGAAAATGAAAAGGTGGTAAGCATGGATCCTTCTTATATTATTAGTCACTCTAAAATGAAGCTTTTGGGAGGTTTTTGAAATTTCCATGTTTGAAACCCAAAACCACTTCTCTTCATGCTGTTGACTTCATAAGATTGAGTTTAGGGGTTAGTGGTGTAGATACATGATTTGTCTTTTGTTTGAATATGTGTCTAGACCTTGTTTATCAACTTTAATGCTTACTATATGACATAAGAAAACTTTGTGCTTTAATTTGGTTTTAAATTTTTCTAATTTTTTTGAATTTTGATGCACATTTTGAATCTTGGTCAAATCCTAGGTTTGACCAAGATTTAAACAAGTATAAAACATGAAAATGAAAAGGTAAGCATGCATCGATCCTTCTTAGTCACTCCAAAGTGAAGCTTTTGGGAAGTTTTTGAAATTTCCATGTTTGAAACCCAAAACGACTTCTCTTCGAGCTTGATCGACACTTCAGAAGACAAAGTTTATGGTTAGGGGTAGATATATGATCGATTTCTCTAGTTTGAATATGTCTAGACCATGTTTATCACCTTGAGTGCTTACTACATGACATAAGAAGATGACATGTTTTTTTTGTTGATTTTTTTGAATTTTTATGCCCTTTTGAATCTTGGTCAAATCATAGGTTTGACCACGATTTAAACATGTTTAAAACATGAAAATGAGAAAGTAAGTCTGGATCCTTCTTAGTCACTCCAAAATGTACCAATTGATATATGAGTTAACTTGGCTTCATGGAAAAAATAATGTCATGTAAATGAGTTAACTTGGCTTTCCTACCCTTGAATCCATAGGAGTAGTATAATAATCAACCGAGTTTTTAAACCAACGGGTCTGTCACTTACGTGTGGTGCCCATGCGTGAGGTCCCACACTTCAGTGAGCGCAAGCCAAGTGCGGTAGGTACGCAAACTCATCAGGATGCGTACTGGAAGTCTCTGGGTCCTTCAGGATTCGGTTGTCCCTCTCACAAAAAAAAATCTCTCATTCTCGGCCTCGCTCGACTCGCTCGCTCGCTCGCTCGCACCTCCTGCTCACTGACAAAACCTGCAGAACAGTCAACATCATCACCCGAAAAAGGGCAGACACCATAATTCTCTCCCTTCTTCTCTCCTTCCGAGTGATCCCTCTTCCTCCGAGTTTCACTCGACGGGCAAACACACGTGTGCTGCATAGTAATAATATAAAAGTAGAAAAATCGACCTACGAATCTATGATTAAATAGGTTAATCTAGGGTTTTGCCCACTACTACAGATCAAGTTCAAAAATATCCAACTACTGGTTCAATTTCGGGCTACTAATATAAAATTAAATAAGTTGAACTAGTATTCCTCTAAAAAAATCATTTTGGTATGCATTGTTTTATACTTTTCATAGCTATAGTGTATCACAAATTCATGATTTCATGCTTTGCTTTGCCAATTTTGATTTTTTCTAACCACCTTCTCTTTGATTTCAAATTTAGGTCAAACTATTGGTGCATGGTATGTGTTCTACTTGAATTGGATGCTGCGTGTGCACATGTTTTGCCATTGTTTTGGGCTTCCACACATCTTTCGGGCATCCAAGTATTTAAGTTACCTTGTGTTTTCTTGAATTGTAATTCATGTACCATTCCTCCCAATTTCTATGCCCATTTGAATTTGGTCAAATCATAAGTTTGACCAAGATTTGAACAAGTTTAAAACATGAAAATGATAAGGTAAGCCTGGATCCTTCTTAGTCACTCTAAAATGAAGCTTTTGGAAGGTTTTTGAAATTTCCATGTTTGAAACACAAAACCACTTCTCTTCATGCTTGACTTCATAAGATAGAGTTTAGGGTTAGGGGGTAGATACATGATTTGTTGTTTGAATATGTTTAGACCTTGTTTATCAACTTGAATGCTTACTATATGTGACATGAGAATACTATGTGCTTTGGTTTTCATTTTTTTTATTTTTTATGAATTTTTATGTCCATTTGATCTTGGTCAAATCCTAGGTTTAACCAAGATTTAAACAAGTTTATAACATGAAAATAAAAAGGTAAGCCTGCATCCTTCTTAGTCACTCAAAAATGAATCTTTTGGGAAGGTTTTTGAAATTTCCATGTTTGAAACCCAAAACCACGTCTCTTCATTCTTGACTTGATAAGACATAGTTTAGGGTTAGGGTAGATACATGATTTTTCTGGTTTGAATATGTCTAGACCTTGTTTATCAACTTGAATTCTTAATATATGACATAAGAATACTATGTGCTTTGGTTTTCATTTTTTGATTTTTTCTGAATTTTTATGCCCATTTGCTCTTGGTCAAATCATAGGTTTAACCAAGATTTAAACAAGTTTAAAACATGAAAATGAAAAGGTAAGCCTGCATCCTTCTTAGTCACTCCAAAATGAGGCTTTTGGGAAGGGTTTTTGAAATTTCCATGTTTGAAACCAAAAACCACTTCTCTTCGTGCTTGACTTCATAAGACAAAGTTTAGGGTTAGGGGTAGATACAAGATTTTTCTGGTTTGAATATGTCTAGACCTTGTTTACCAACTTGAGTGCTTACTATATGACATAAGAAGGCTATGTGCTTTGGTTTTTCAATTTTTTTGAATTTTTGTGCCCATTTGAATCTTGGTCAAATCCTAGGTACGGTTTGATCAAGATTTGAACATGTTTAAAACATGAAAATAAAAGGTAAGCATGGATCCTTCTTAGTCACTCTAAAATGAATTAAGCTTTTAGGAGGTTCTTTAAATTTCCAAGTTTGAAACCCAAAACCACTTCTCTTCATGCTTGACTACATAAGACAGAGTTTAGGGTTAGGGGTAGATACGTGATTTTTCTTGTTTGAATATATCTAGACCTTGTTTATCAACTTTAATGCTTACTATATGACATAAGAAAACTATGTGCTTTGGTTTTCATTTTTTTGATTTTTTTTGATTTTGATGCACATTTGAATCTTTGTCAAATCCTAGGTTTGACCAAGATTTAAACAAGTATAAAACATGAAAATGAAAAGGGGAAGCATGTATCCTTCTTATAGTCACTCTAAAATGAAATTTTTGGGATGTTCTTGAAATTTTCATGTTTGAAACCCAAAACCACTTCTCTTCATGCTTGACTTCATAAGATAGAGTTTAGGGGCTAGGGGGTAGATACATGCTTTGCCAAGGTTTGAATATGTGCAAACCTTGTTTATCAACTTGAATGCTTACTATATGACATAAGAAGACTATATGCTTTTGTTTTTCATTTTTCTAATTTTTTTTTAAAATTTTATGCCCATTTGAATCTTTTGGTCAAATCATAGGTGTAATTTGACACAGATTTAAACAAGTTTAAAATATGAAAATGAAAAGGTGGTAAGCATGGATCCTTCTTATATTATTAGTCACTCTAAAATGTAGCTTTTGGGAGGTTTTTGAAATTTCCATGTTTGAAACCCAAAACCACTTCTCTTCATGCTGTTGACTTCATAAGATAGAGTTTAGGGGTTAGTGGTGTAGATACATGATTTGTCTTTTGTTTGAATATGTTTCTAGACCTTGTTTATCAACTTTAATGATTACTATATGACATAAGAAAACTTTGTGCTTTAATTTGGTTTTAAATTTTTCTAATTTTTTTTGAATTTTGATGCACATTTTGAATCTTGGTCAAATCCTAGGTTTGACCAAGATTTAAACAAGTATAAAACATGAAAATGAAAAGGTAAGCATGCATCGATCCTTCTTAGTCACTCCAAAGTGAAGCTTTTGGGAAGTTTTTGAAATTTCCATGTTTGAAACCCAAAACGACTTCTCTTCGAGCTTGATCGACACTTCAGAAGACAAAGTTTATGGTTAGGGGTAGATATATGATCGATTTCTCTAGTTTGAATATGTCTAGACCATGTTTATCACCTTGAGTGCTTACTACATGACATAAGAAGATGACATGTTTTTTTGTTGATTTTTTTGAATTTTTATGCCCTTTTGAATCTTGGTCAAATCATAGGTTTGACCACGATTTAAACATGTTTAAAACATGAAAATGAGAAAGTAAGTCTGGATCCTTCTTAGTCACTCCAAAATGTACCAATTGATATATGAGTTAACTTGGCTTCATGGAAAAAATAATGTCATGTAAATGAGTTAACTTGGCTTTCCTACCCTTGAATCCATAGGAGTAGTATAATAATCAACCGAGTTTTTAAACCAACGGGTCTGTCACTTACGTGTGGTGCCCATGCGTGAGGTCCCACACTTCAGTGAGCGCAAGCCAAGTGCGGTAGGTACGCAAACTCATCAGGATGCGTACTGGAAGTCTCTGGGTCCTTCAGGATTCGGTTGTCCCTCTCACAAAAAAAAATCTCTCATTCTCGGCCTCGCTCGACTCGCTCGCTCGCTCGCTCGCACCTCCTGCTCACTGACAAAACCTGCAGAACAGTCAACATCATCACCCGAAAAAGGGCAGACACCATAATTCTCTCCCTTCTTCTCTCCTTCCGAGTGATCCCTCTTCCTCCGAGTTTCACTCGACGGGCAAACACACGTGTCTGCATAGTAATAATATAAAAGTAGAAAAATCGACCTACGAATCTATGATTAAATAGGTTAATCTAGGGTTTTGCCCACTACTACAGATCAAGTTCAAAAATATCCAACTACTGGTTCAATTTCGGGCTACTAATATAAAATTAAATAAGTTGAACTAGTATTCCTCTAAAAAAATCATTTTGGTATGCATTGTTTTATACTTTTCATAGCTATAGTGTATCACAAATTCATGATTTCATGCTTTGCTTTGCCAATTTTGATTTTTTCTAACCACCTTCTCTTTGATTTCAAATTTAGGTCAAACTATTGGTGCATGGTATGTGTTCTACTTGAATTGGATGCTGCGTGTGCACATGTTTTGCCATTGTTTTGGGCTTCCACACATCTTTCGGGCATCCAAGTATTTAAGTTACCTTGTGTTTTCTTGAATTGTAATTCATGTACCATTCCTCCCAATTTCTATGCCCATTTGAATTTGGTCAAATCATAAGTTTGACCAAGATTTGAACAAGTTTAAAACATGAAAATGATAAGGTAAGCCTGGATCCTTCTTAGTCACTCTAAAATGAAGCTTTTGGAAGGTTTTTGAAATTTCCATGTTTGAAACACAAAACCACTTCTCTTCATGCTTGACTTCATAAGATAGAGTTTAGGGTTAGGGGGTAGATACATGATTTGTTGTTTGAATATGTTTAGACCTTGTTTATCAACTTGAATGCTTACTATATGTGACATGAGAATACTATGTGCTTTGGTTTTCATTTTTTTTATTTTTTATGAATTTTTATGTCCATTTGATCTTGGTCAAATCCTAGGTTTAACCAAGATTTAAACAAGTTTATAACATGAAAATAAAAAGGTAAGCCTGCATCCTTCTTAGTCACTCAAAAATGAATCTTTTGGGAAGGTTTTTGAAATTTCCATGTTTGAAACCCAAAACCACGTCTCTTCATTCTTGACTTGATAAGACATAGTTTAGGGTTAGGGTAGATACATGATTTTTCTGGTTTGAATATGTCTAGACCTTGTTTATCAACTTGAATTCTTAATATATGACATAAGAATACTATGTGCTTTGGTTTTCATTTTTTGATTTTTTCTGAATTTTTATGCCCATTTGCTCTTGGTCAAATCATAGGTTTAACCAAGATTTAAACAAGTTTAAAACATGAAAATGAAAAGGTAAGCCTGCATCCTTCTTAGTCACTCCAAAATGAGGCTTTTGGGAAGGGTTTTTGAAATTTCCATGTTTGAAACCAAAAACCACTTCTCTTCGTGCTTGACTTCATAAGACAAAGTTTAGGGTTAGGGGTAGATACAAGATTTTTCTGGTTTGAATATGTCTAGACCTTGTTTACCAACTTGAGTGCTTACTATATGACATAAGAAGGCTATGTGCTTTGGTTTTTCAATTTTTTTGAATTTTTGTGCCCATTTGAATCTTGGTCAAATCCTAGGTACGGTTTGATCAAGATTTGAACATGTTTAAAACATGAAAATAAAAGGTAAGCATGGATCCTTCTTAGTCACTCTAAAATGAATTAAGCTTTTAGGAGGTTCTTTAAATTTCCAAGTTTGAAACCCAAAACCACTTCTCTTCATGCTTGACTACATAAGACAGAGTTTAGGGTTAGGGTAGATACGTGATTTTTCTTGTTTGAATATATCTAGACCTTGTTTATCAACTTTAATGCTTACTATATGACATAAGAAAACTATGTGCTTTGGTTTTCATTTTTTTGATTTTTTTTGATTTTGATGCACATTTGAATCTTTGTCAAATCCTAGGTTTGACCAAGATTTAAACAAGTATAAAACATGAAAATGAAAAGGGGAAGCATGTATCCTTCTTATAGTCACTCTAAAATGAAATTTTTGGGATGTAATTGAAATTTTCATGTTTGAAACCCAAAACCACTTCTCTTCATGCTTGACTTCATAAGATAGAGTTTAGGGGCTAGGGGGTAGATACATGCTTTGCCAAGGTTTGAATATGTGCAAACCTTGTTTATCAACTTGAATGCTTACTATATGACATAAGAAGACTATATGCTTTTGTTTTTCATTTTTCTAATTTTTTTTTAAAATTTTATGCCCATTTGAATCTTTTGGTCAAATCATAGGTGTAATTTGACACAGATTTAAACAAGTTTAAAATATGAAAATGAAAAGGTGGTAAGCATGGATCCTTCTTATATTATTAGTCACTCTAAAATGAAGCTTTTGGGAGGTTTTTGAAATTTCCATGTTTGAAACCCAAAACCACTTCTCTTCATGCTGTTGACTTCATAAGATAGAGTTTAGGGGTTAGTGGTGTAGATACATGATTTGTCTTTTGTTTGAATATGTTTCTAGACCTTGTTTATCAACTTTAATGATTACTATATGACATAAGAAAACTTTGTGCTTTAATTTGGTTTTAAATTTTTCTAATTTTTTTTGAATTTTGATGCACATTTTGAATCTTGGTCAAATCCTAGGTTTGACCAAGATTTAAACAAGTATAAAACATGAAAATGAAAAGGTAAGCATGCATCGATCCTTCTTAGTCACTCCAAAGTGAAGCTTTTCGGAAGTTTTTGAAATTTCCATGTTTGAAACCCAAAACGACTTCTCTTTGTGCTTGATCGACACTTCAGAAGACAAAGTTAAGTGTTAGGGGTAGATATATGATCGATTTCTCTGGTTTGAATATGTCTAGACCATGTTTATCCCCTTGAGTGCTTACTACATGACATAAGAAGACGACATGTTTTTTTTTGTTGATTTTTTTGAATTTTTATGCCCATTTGAATCTTGGTCAAATCATAGGTTTGACCACGATTTAAACATGTTTAAAACATGAAAATGAGAAAGTAATTCTGGATCCTTCTTAGTCACTCCAAAATGTACCAATTGATATATGAGTTAACTTGGCTTCATGGAAAAAATAATGTCATGTAAATGAGTTAACTTGGCTTTCCTACCCTTGAATCCATAGGAGTAGTATAATAATCAACCGAGTTTTTAAACCAACAGGTCTGTAACTTACGTGTGGTGCCCATGCGTGAGGTCCCACACTTCAGTGAGCACAAGCCAAGTGCGGTAGGTACGCAAACTTATCAGGATGCGTACTGGAAGTCTCTGGGTCCTTCAGGATTCGGTTGTCCCTCTCACAAAAAAAATCTCTCATTCTCGGCCTCGCTCGCACCTCCTGCTCACTGACAAAACCTGCAGAACAGTCAACATCATCACATGAAAAAGGGCAGACACCATAATTCTCTCCCTTCTTCTCTCCTTCCGAGTGATCCCTCTTCCCCCGAGTTTCAATCGACGGGCAAACACACGTGTGCTGCATAGTAATAATATAAAAGTAGAAAAATCGACCTACGAATCTATGATCAAATAGGTTAATCTAGGGTTTTGCCCACTACTACAGATCAAGTTCAAAAATATCCAACTACTGGTTCGATTTCGGGCTACTAATATAAAATTAAATAAGTTGAACTAGTATTCCTCTAAAAAAATCATTTTGGTACGCATTGTTTTATACTTTTCATAGCTATAGTGCATCACAAATTCATGATTTCATGCTTTGCTTTGCCAATTTCGATTTTTTTTCTAACCACCTTCTCTTTGATTTCAAATTTAGGTCAAACTATTGGTGCCTGGTATGTGTTCTACTTGAATTGGATGCTGCATGTGCACATGTTTTGCCATTGTTTTGGGCTTCCACACATCTTTGGGGCATCCAAGTATTTAAGTTACCTTGTGTTTTCTTGAATTGTAATTCATGTACCATTCCTCCCAATTTCTATGCCCATTTGAATTTGGTCAAATCATAAGTTTGACCAAGATTTGAACAAGTTCAAAACATGAAAATGATAAGGTAAGCCTGGATCCTTCTTAGTCACTCTAAAATGAAGCTTTTGGGAGGTTTTTGAAATTTCCATGTTTGAAACACAAAACCACTTCTCTTCATGCTTGACTTCATAAGACAGAGTTTAGGGTTAGGGGTAGATACATGATTTGTTGTTTGAATATGTTTAGACCTTGTTTATCAACTTGAATGCTTACTATATGTGACATGAGAATACTATGTGCTTTGGTTTTCATTTTTTTGATTTTTTCTGAATTTTTATGTCCATTTGATCTTGGTCAAATCCTAGGTTTAACCAAGATTTAAACAAGTTTATAACATGAAAATAAAAAGGTAAGCCTGCATCCTTCTTAGTCACTCAAAAATGAATCTTTTGGGAAGGTTTTTGAAATTTCCATGTTTGAAACCCAAAACCACGTCTCTTCATTCTTGACTTCATAAGACATAGTTTAGGGTTAGGGTAGATACATGATTTTTCTGGTTTGAATATGTCTAGACCTTGTTTATCAACTTGAATGCTTAATATATGACATAAGAATACTATGTGCTTTGGTTTTCATTTTTTGATTTTTTCTGAATTTTTATGCCCATTTGCTCTTGGTCAAATCCTAGGTTTAACCAAGATTTAAACAAGTTTATAACATGAAAATAAAAAGGTAAGCCTGCATCCTTCTTAGTCACTCAAAAATGAATCTTTTGGGAAGGTTTTTGAAAATTCCATGTTTGAAATCCAAAACGACTTCTCTTCGTGCTTGACTTCATAAGACAAAGTTTAGGGTTAGGGGTAGATACATGATTTTTTTCTGGTTTGAATATGTCTAGACCTTATTTATCAACACTTGCGTGCTTACTATATGACGTAAGAAGGCTCTATGTTCTTTGGTTTTTCATTTTTTTGAATTTTTATGCCCATTTGAATCTTGGTGAAATCCTAGGTACGGTTTGACCAAGATTTGAACAAGTTTAAAACATGCAAATAAAAGGTAATCCTGACCTGGATCCTTTAGTCAATCTAAAATGAAGCTTTTGGGGGGGGTCTTCAAATTTCCATGTTTGAAACCCAAATAAACCACTTCTCTTCATGCTTGACTTCGTAAGATAGAGTTTAGGGTTAGGGGTAGATACGTACATGATTTTTCTAAGTATTGTTATGCCCATTTTTGAATCTTGGTCAAATCCTAAGTTTGACCAAGATTTGAACAAGTTTAAAACATGAAAATGAAAAGGTGTGCATGGATCCTTCTTAGTCACTCTAAAATGAAACTTTTGGGAGGTTTTTGAAATTTCCATGTTTGAAACCCAAAACCACTTCTCTTCATCCTTGATCGACTTCATAAGACAGTGTTTAGGTTTAGGGGTAGATACATGATTTGTCTGGTTTGAAAATGTTTAGACCTTGTTTATCAACTTGAATGCTTACTATATGACATAAGAATACTATGTGCTTTGGTTTTCATTTTTTATATTTTTACTGAATTTTTATGCCCATTTGATCTTGGTCAAATCCTAGGTTTAATTAACCAAGATTTAATTAAACAAGTTTAAAACATGAAAATGAAAAGGTAAGCATGCATCGATCCTTATTAGTCACTCCAAAGTGAAGCTTTTGGGAAGTTTTTGAAATTTCCATGTTTGAAACCCAAAATGACTTCTCTTCGTGCTTGATCGACACTTCAGAAGACAAAGTTTAGGGTTAGGGGTAGATATATGATCGATTTCTCTGGTTTGAATATGTCTAGACCATGTTTATCAACTTGAGTGCTTACTATATGACATAAGAAGGCTATATATGTGCTTTGGTTTTTCATTTTTTTTTTGAATTTTTATGCCCATTTGAATCTTGGTCAAATCCTAAGTTTGACCAAGATTTGAACAAGTTTAAAACATGAAAATGAAAAGGGTAAGCCTGGATCCTTCTTAGTCACTCTAAAATGAAGCTTTTGGGAGGTTTTTGAAATTTCCATGTTTGAAACCCAAATTAAACCACTTCTCTTCATGCTTGACTTTACAAGACATAGTTTATGGTTAGGGGGTAGATACATGATTCGTCTGTTTTAAATATTTCTAGACCTTGTTTATCAACTCGAATGTCTTACTATATGACATAAGAAGACCATGCGCTTTTTTTTGAATTCTTATGCCCATTTGAATCTCTTGGTCAAATCCTAGCTAGGTTTGACCAAGATTTAAACAAGTTTAACACATGAAAATGAAAAGGTAAGCTTGTATCCTTGTTTAGACCTTGTTTATCAACTTGAATGCTTACTATATGACGTAAGAAGGCTCTATGTTCTTTGGTTTTTCATTTTTTTGAATTTTTATGCCCATTTGAATCTTGGTGAAATCCTAGGTACGGTTTGACCAACATTTGAACAAGTTTAAAACATGCAAATAAAAGGTTATCCCGACCTGGATCCTTTAGTCAATCTAAAATGAAGCTTTCGGGGGGTTCTTCAAATTTCCATGTTTGAAACCCAAATAAACCACTTCCTCTTCATGCTTGACTTCGTAAGATAGAGTTTAGGGTTAGGGGTAGATACGTACATGATTTTTCTAAGTATTTTTATGCCCATTTGAATCTTGGTCAAATCCTAAGTTTGACCAAGATTTGAACAAGTTTAAAACATGAAAATGAAAAGGGTAAGCCTGGATCCTTCTTAGTCACTCTAAAATGAAGCTTTTGGTAGGTTTTTGAAATTTCCATGTTTGAAACCCAAAACCACTTCTCTTCATGCTTGACTTCACAAGACATAGTTTATGGTTAGGGGGTAGATACATGATTCGTCTGTTTTAAATATTTGTAGACCTTGTTTATCAACTTGAATGCCTTACTATATGACATAAAAGACCATGCGCGCTTTGTTTTTTTTTTTTGAATTCTTATGCCCATTTGAATCTCTTGGTCAAATCCTAGCTAGGTTTGACCAAGATTTAAACAAGTTTAACACATGAAAATGAAAAGGTAAGCTTGTATCCTTCTTAATTAGTCACTCCAAAATGAAGCTTTTGGGATGGTTTTTGAAATGTCCATGTTTGAAACCCAAAACAACTTCTCATCGTGCTTGACTTCATAAGACAGAGGTTAGGGTTAGGGGGTAGATACATGATTTTTGTGGTTTGAATATGTCAGACCTTGTTTATCACCTTGAATGCTTACTATATGACATAAGAAGACGACGTGCTTTTGTTTTTCATTTTTTCGATTTTTTTGAATTTTTATGCCCATTTGAATCTTGGTCAAATTATAGGTTTGACCACGATTTAAACATGTTTAAAACATGAAAATGAAAAAGTAAGCCTGGATCCTTCTTAGTCACTCCAAAATGTACCAATTGATAGATGAGTTAACTTGGCTTCATGGAAAAAATAATGTCATGTAAATGAGTTAACTTGGCTTTCGTACCCTTGAATCCATAGGAACTTTGTACAGTACAAATGTATTAGTATAATAATCAACCGAGTTTTTACACCAACAGGTCTGTCACTTACGTGTGGTGCCCATGCGTGAGGTCCCACACTTCAGTGAGCACAAGTCAAGTGCGGTAGGTATGCAAACTCCAAGCCATCTTCTTTGTCAGGAGAAGACGCATCAGGATGCGTACTGGAAGTCTCTGGGTCCTTCAGGATCCTTCGGTTGTCCCTCTCACACACACAAAAAAATCTCTCTCATTCTCGGCCTCACTCGCTCACACCTCCTGCTCACTGACAAAACCTGCACACAGTCAACATCATCACCCGAAAAAGGGGAGACACCATAATGCTCTCCCTCCTTCTCTCCTTCCGAGTGATCCCTCTTCCTCCGAGTTTCACTCGACGGGCAAACACATATGTGCTGCATAGTAGAGTAATAATAAAAAGGTACATAGAAAAATCGAGCTACGAATCTATAATTAAATAGGTTAAACTAGGGTTTTGCCCAGTACTACATGTCGTGGATGTAACCACGGCAGATGCTACAGGGGGTAGCACTTCATTGATGCGAGGGGAAGGGAACATTGCCATCTACGGGTCGAGGTGCAAGAGACGCAAGGGTTTTACCCAGGTTCAGCCCCTCCGGAGAGTAAAAGGCCTACGTCCTGCTAGATCTTTATTGCTCAGTGGAGAATTACAATGGGGGGGCTCAGTCGGCGGCTACGCCGAGAGCTTACAGGGGGAGATTGGATCTCGAGTAAGGTGTCCTCTAGGGTTTAAGCTCGGGGGTTTATATAAGCACCCCCGGCCTAGGGTTACATGGAGATAACTCCGAATCATATCAGTTGCTACTAATCCGGGATCCGCTATCCCTCTCGCAAGTAACCTTCTTGTCCAGCCGTGTGGACCTCCTCCTTGGGATCACGGCCCAGTCGCCTTAGGGCCCAGTCGCTTAGGCGACTGGCGATCCACCCAAGCCTCTATCTTCATGGCGACTGGGACTGGCGACCCACCCCCTATGGGCATATCCCCATCAGTAGTCGCCAAGCGCGGTGGTGAAGAAGCGCGGATCTGGAACAAGTCTTGGAGAGGCGCGGTGATGGATCAAGATGAGTCGCCGCCGGGCTTCCAAAGATAAAGTCGCGGGTGCGGTGGCAGTCTCAGTCGCCATAATTTGATCAGTCAGTCGGCGTGTGACAGTCGGCTCTAGCCAGTCGCCGTTTGCCAGTCGACGCGTAGTCACCATAGAGACACGTGGAGAGGCCAACGGCTAGATTTCACGTTGACCGAGGCGCACACCGTCTGCATGTTGTTGACCGTTGGGCTCGACGTGACCGCTAACGGCTAGTTTAACGGCTATTCAGCCGGTGACGGCGCAGATCTCGACCGTTGATTGCGGGGCGGCGATTCCGGGACAATTCAACGAACAGATCTCATCCTCAATCTGAGCGAGTGCGGGCGGTATAAAGGGTCGCCCCTAGGATTAGGGTTCAACACTCCTCCGCATTCATCCCCCATCTTCTCTTCATCTCATCTTCATTCCACACTCCACACGCATCCATGGCGGCGAAGGGTTGGGGCAAGTCGAAGGTCACGCGGGAGTCTCTCCTCCCGTACGTCGCCTCCGGAGTCATCCCGGAGTTCAACCAGAGCGATGGCGGGTTCCGCCGGCGAACGAGACGGAGCCCCTCCCACGGCCCGGGAGTTCGTGATCTTCATGAGCTTCCTCGATCGCGGGTTCGCTCTCCCCACCTCCGATTTCCTCCGGCGATTGCTGGCCTTCTACAGCATCAAGGTTTCCGACCTCGGGCCGCACAGCGTCCAGCAGATTTCTCTGTTCGTGGCGCTGTGCGAATGCTACTTGGGCTGTCCGCCCTACTTCCCGCTGTGGGTGTCCATCTTCCACGGGCGGGCGACTCGGGCCAGCAAGAACAGCGAAGCACTCATCCCGAACGGGGGGATCACCTTCCGTGAAGTCCGGGGAAAGCTTCATCGACATGGCGCTCCCCAAGAAGGCGCGATCGCTGTGGCGTCGTTTCTGGTTCTACGCCAAGGAGTACACTCCCCCGGGCGAGGTATGCATTCCCCAATACAGTCCCGAGCCGAGCGTCCCGCGGCGCCTCAATGTCCGGTCGCTGCCGCGCGAGCAGGAGAAGGTGGTGAAGGATATGCGCCAAGCGATCCAGGCGCTAAAAGATGACGGCCTGACGGCGGTCGACATGTACAACTGTTGGCTTGGCCGGCGGCTGATCCCCCTGCGGTGCCGAGCTCACCCCATGTGGGAGTACCGGGGACAGAACGACCGCACCCGGTCGACGGCGACCGAGTGGGACGAGGGCGAGTACCGGAAGGCGCTCGCTAAGATCACCACTGCCACCTTTACTTCCTTCGAGGACGGCTTGCAGCCCTACACCGAAGACACCCCAGCGCCTCAGGTAATGCTTCGCATGGCGACTTCGCACGGCTTAGCCGCGCTTCTTCCTTTCTGACTTGTTCCTTTGATTCGATTGCAGCGTTGGCGGAAGATCGCAGACCACCTCCCTCCTCTCGCCGGAAAGGAACCACCGGAGATGACCGAAGGCGAGGAGGAAGAGGTCGACGAGGAGGAGGAGCGCACCGAGTCGGACTCGGAGGCGCGGGACTTCATCAGACTCCCGCGCGGGTCGAAGAGGGGTGCCGAGTCCTCGTCCCAGGGCGCGGCTGAAGAGGAGGCGACCTCCCGTCCGGAGGACAAGGCGGAGCCCTCCAAGGAAGGGGCCGAGCCGCTATCGAAGCGACTGCGCCCCACTCTCCTGGAAGGGTCCATGAGGCTTCAGCGTCCCTTGAAGGACGCGATCGATGCGGGAGCTCGGGCCGGTCCGGGCGTAAAAGCGATTCCCACGGTGAAGTAAGTATTTCTTGTCGAATTTATCCTTCCTGCGACTGGACTGAGTGTCGACTCACCTCGCCTCTCTGTAGGTCCAAGAAGAAGACCTTGGCGAAGCCGCCCGCGGCCGGGGTGGCGGCCACGAGGGCGGCCGAGGCAAAGAAGAAAGCCGCGGAGAGGAAGGCGGCGCCGTCCGACCTTGGGGGTGCGGGGTCGGCTCCAGAAGAGCCCGCCGCCGGGAGTCAAGCGGAGAAGGAGAGCATTAGCCACGTCGAGCCCACCGCCAACGTTTTTCCTCTACCCAGCATGGCTCGCGGGGGCATGGCGAGTGCGGCGACGGGTCCGGACGTTGCTCCGCCTGTGGTGGAGGAGGAGTCGACTGACATTGGATCGACCGAGGGCGTAAGGCACCCGAAGTTGAAGAGGACATCGTCGAGGAGGGCGGCCTGTCGGAGCCACTGAAAGAGCGCCGGTCCAAGGCCGCCAGGGACCGCGCCCCGCCCAGTGACACCGACACGCGGACGGGCGAGGTTCCGTCGACTGAGGCGGTGATGCGAGCGGACGGGGCGACCGAGTCGCGTCATCCGCCGCCGTCTTCATTGACCTTCACCGAGCTCCACACGGCGCTTGGCGAGGCGCATGTGGTAAGTGTCGCTGAACACGTGGCCTAGTCACCCCCAGTCCCGAGGGTCGACTTGGTCCGAAAGGGCGAGTCGAGTCTCTATTTGCTTTTGTTTGTTGACCTTGGCATTTTTGTTTGGTTTCCGTAGGCGGAGATTAAGCGGCTGACCGCGCTTGTGGAGGAGGCGGCGCGTAAGAACCGGAAGCTGATTGCCCTGGGCAAGTAACTCATGCCCACTCGCCGTCCTCATTCAGTGTCACTGGCCCGGGCGTTCGTTCTCACCGTTTCCTTTTCTTGTAGCAGAGGCGCAGGCAAAGGCTCTTGCCGAGGCTCGGGAAGGGTTCGTCAAGGAGTCCTTCTACCGTGAAGCCGAGTTCCGGGCGCAGCAGGCCGAAGAGGCCCGGAAAAGGGCGAAAGCGGAGGTGGCGGAATTGACGAAGGTCCTGGAGCAGAAGGGCCGGGAGCTGGAGGACGTCATCACCGAATACAAGGTGAAGGCTGGAGGCCGCGACCGATGCGCGGGACTCGCACGTGGGGCTGCCGCGTCTCTGCGGGAGGAGGTGGCGGCCTTGAAGCAGCAGCACGCCAAAGAACTTGCTGCGGAGAAGGAGGCGTTCGAGGGCATCGTCTGGCGGTGCAGGCCGTGAAGACCACCTTCGGGGCTTTCGTCCGTGAGATGTCGCGGCAGATTCTTGGTAAGTTCTTGTTGTCGCACTTCTTGTTTTATTTGCCGGCGGTTTGAGTATCTGAACACGGCGAGTCGGCCTCGGGGTCAGTCCCCGAGCGTGGCGAGTTGGCCTCGGGGGCCGGTCCCCGAGCGTGGCGAGTCGGTCTCGGGGGCCAGTCCCCGAGCGTGGCGAGTCGTGCCCGGGGGGCAGTCCCCGAGCGTGGCGAGTCGGCCTCGGGGGCCAGTCCCCGAGCGTGGCGAGTCGGCGTTGAAGGGGAAGTTCTCATTTTTCCCTTTTCCTTGTGTTGTTGACTGCAGGTACGTGCGACTTCGTGGAGACGGCGACTCCACGGGAATGCCTGTCGACCGCGACCGCGCGTATCATCGCCTGCGCGGGGGAGATACTTGCCGCGCTCCAAGACACGAGCCCGCGGGAGGTGATTCCGCGGGACACGCCATCCGTCTTCAAGGCCGTGTCCAACATTCCGGCTGTTGTTGACTGGCTTCGTCGCTCTTCCTGCCGCGTTGGCATTACCATGGCTCTGAGCATGGTGCTGGCGCATTACTCTGAAGGGTTCGACGTGGAGGAGGTCACCGCTGGCTTCCCCTCGGAGACTGGGGAGTTCGATGTTGCCGAAGTGCTGCGGCTGATGGATGCGGTGCGCCCCTTCGCCGACCGAGTACTGGCGACCGCGGACTTGGAGACTCATATCCCCAGCCAAGCGGCTCCTGGTGACGCGGAGAAGGAGCCGGGCCCGGTGGACTACCCCGCGGAGCGCCTCTTCCATGCTTTGCCGCCGGCTCGCTGTCTACATATCCGGTCGTGGTGTACACGCCGAAATTTCGTCACGGCGATGACGGCGTCGAGCCTGTCGTAGAGGGGGCTCCGGGGTCGTCCTCGTAGTTTCCTGAGTACCTGTGTAAGAAGTAGCTAGATTTCCCGCGAGCGGGTGTTAGTTGTAAATAGAATGATGACTTTTGCTTAAATGTGATTCGGTGGTTGCTTTTGCATTATTTGAGACGGCGATGCATTGGAGTTGGTTCCGACTATCCATGGCCTTCGTGTCGGTCGCCTTGCGACCCCAATGAAGGCTATCGACTTGACTGTTTTCCTTTTCGAGCTGGGCGTCCCCAGTCGCAGTACGTAGTCATTATAGTACGAATAGCAGCCTCATGGGTGGAGTAGTGGTGTGGTGTAGTTTGCGCTGTTCGGATGTAGCGCGCCACTCGTCGTGGCTCGGTGAGCCAGTCGCTAGGCGACTCCAAAGGGGATCATTGCGGCGTATTTTCCTTGGCGAGCCGCGGGTCCGTTTTGCGGGGTCCCTAGTCGAAGTACTTAGCCACGCAATTCGCCAACCTAAGGTAGAGGAGGGCATTGGTGTGCTTTATAACGTAGCACAAGGCGGTCGCCGAGGCCCGTGGGGCTGGCCGAGCGTGCGGCCCTGCTGTGGGTTCCAGTCGCCGTTTTCACCCGATGGCGTGAGAGATGGTGGGTGACCGGGCCTGGTGTTGCGCCTCGGTCACGCCGCCATCCCGTGTTAGCCCGGCTACTTGGCCGATCGTGGACTTCTCTCTTCCAGCCGCGGCGACCGGAGGTCTCTCAGTTCCTAGTCGCTTGTCGCGGCGACTAAGCCGGTATGTCCCGGGATGAGAGATGACGATATTTGGCGGGTGAAGGAGAGGTAGTCGGAGCTTGAGATCAAAAAATGGTCGGCGATTTTTATTACCCTCTGAATTTTCGGATTACATTTTTCCCTTAGGTATAGAACCGCCGGAGGAGGTTGATGTTCCATGGGCGCTCCACCTCTTTAGTGATCTGATATCCTTTGTCGTCCTTTCGGACTTCGATGAGGTAGTAGGAGTCGTTGCCGAGTACGCGGCCGACGGCGACTGGTCCTTCCTGTGGCGGGGACAGCTTGTGCATCCCTTTCTTGTCCTGGATTAGCCGGAGTACCGTATCGCCGACTTGGAAGGAGCGACTCCGAACGCGGCGATCGTGGTAGCGACGGAGGTCCTGCTGGTAAATGGCGGTTACGGAGAGTGCGAGGTCTCGGCCTCGTCGAGGAGGTCGATGTCATCTTGGCGAGCTCGCTCGTTGTCTTCTTCGGCGTAATTGGCGACCCGAGGTGAGTCGTAGGCGATGTCCGTGGGCATGACGGCTTCGGCGCCATATACCAGGAAGAAAGGCGTGAAGCCGGTTGACCTGTTAGGCGTTGTGCGGATGCCCCATAGTACTGAAGAGAGCTCCTCTGCCCAGCAGCCGGCTGCGCGCTCTAGGGGCACGACCAGGCGTGGTTTGAGTCCGTGCAGGATGCTCTGGTTTGCCCTTTCTGCTTGGCCGTTCGACTCGGGGTGGGCGACTGAGGCGAGATCGAGTCGGATGCCCTTTTCTTCGCAAAAGTCAGCCATCTCCCCTTTGGCGAAGTTGGTGCCGTTGTCGGTTATGATACTGTGAGGGTAGCCGTACCGATAGATGAGCTCGCGTAGGAACTTTGTGGCCGTCTTCCCGTCGCACTTCTTTATGGGCTTTGCTTCTACCCATTTGGTGAACTTGTCCACCGCTACCAGGAGGTGAGTATATCCGCCGGGGGCCGTTTTGAATTTTCCCACCATGTCCATGCCCCATACGGCGAAGGGCCAGGTGAGGGGGATGGTCTTCAATGCCGATCCTGGCATGTGCGATCGGCTTGCATGCTTTTGGCACCCGGCGCATGAACGGACAAGGGCGATTGCGTCTTCGTGGGCTGTTGGCCAGTAGAAGCCGTGACGAAAGGCCTTGGCGACGATTGACCGCGCGCCTGCGTGGTGGCCGCAGTCCCCTGCGTGGATGTCGCGCAGAATGTTGCGCCCTTCCGCCGTGGTGACGCATCGTTGGAACACTCCCGAGACACTGCGCTTGTATAGCTCATTGTTGATGATGGTGAAGGACTTGCATCTGCGCACGATGGCGCGTGCTTTGGTTTCATCCATCGGCAGTGCCTGGCTCTCGAGGTAGCTTATGTATGGCTCGGTCCAATCGGTGCTGTCGACGGCGAGTGCGACTAAGGCGGAGTCGGGAGCCGGTGGCTCGGCAATGTCCAGCTCGCGCGGTGCGCGCACCGAGGGGTGGCTGAGGATGTCCAGGACGACGCCCGGAGGAGGTTGAAGTCGCTTGGACCCGATTCTGGCTAGCGCGTCGGCTTCTTCGTTCTTGCGCCTGTCAACCCACTCGACGACGTGACCGGCGAAGCTAGCGCCGGCTTGGTCGACGGCGCGTTTGTATGCGATCATGTTGGCGTCTGTGGCGTCGCAGGTGCCGGAAGTTTGGCTGGCGACTAGGTCGGAATCGCCGAGGCAGCGCAGCCGTGTTGCGCCCATCTCTTTGCGACTCGCATGCCGTGCAGAGCGCCTCGTACTCGGCCATGTTGTTGGTGCAAGGCTCGAATCTGAGTTGCAGGACGTACTTCACCGTGTCGCCCTTTGGTGATGTGAGGACGACTCGCGCCTGCTCCTTCGAGGTTTTTAGAACCGTCGAAGTGCAACGTCCAATGTTTGAGGTCCGCGGGGGAGCTTGGCTGCTGGGCCTCTTCCCAGTCGGCGAGGAAGTCGGCGAGTGCTTGAGATTTGATGGCGTGGCGTGACTCGTAGGTGATGTTGTGGACGCCGAGCTCGACCGCCCACTTGGCGATCCGGCCGATTTGCGTCGCGGTTGCGGATGATGTCGGCGAGTGGTGTTGAGGCGACTACCTTGATGGGGTGCTCGTGGAAGTAAGGGGCCGGTCGCCGCCGGGCCCCGAGGACGGCGTACACCAGCTTCCGGTAGTGTGGATACCGTTGCTTGGATTCGATTAAGGCTTCGCTGATGTAGTAGACCGGGCGTTGTACCAGCTTGCTCCCTTCCTTCCTCCTTCCGTTCGACGACCATGACTGCACTTATAGCGCGGTTCGACGCGGCGACGTATAGGCGCATGGTGTCTTTGGGCAGCGGGGCCGCGAGGATAGGGGCATTCGAGAGGGCGTGCTGGAGGTCCTCTAGGGCCCGCTGCGCCTCGTCTGTCCACCGGAATGATTCCGACTTCTTGAGCAAGCGGTATAGTGGCATGGCCTTGTCTCCGAGCCGGGGTATGAAGCGGCGAGGGCGGCGACTCGACCGGCGAGTTTTTGCGCGTCGACTAGGCATGCTGGCTGCTTGGTGCGCATGACCGCCGGTGTCTTCTCCGGGTTAGGTTCGATGCCTCGCTTGGAGACGACGTAGCCTAGCAGCTGTCCCGATGGAACCCCGAAGGTGCACTTCAAAGGGTTGAGCTTGATCTTGTACCGCCGTAAGTTGGCGAATGTTTCGGCGAGGTCGCCGACGAGGTCGGTCTGTCGAGTCGATTTGACCACCACATCGTCGATGTAGACATGCACGTTGCGGCCGATCTGGCTTTCTAAGCAGCTGTTCATGCACCGCTGGTACGTTGCTCCGGCGTTCTTGAGGCCGAAGGTCATGGACGTGTAGCAAGAGGCGCCTAGGGGTGTGATGAATGCGATCTTCTCTTGGTCGTCCTTGGCCATCTTGAGTTGCGTGCACCCGGAGTATGCATCAAGGAAGCATAGCGACTCGGACCCGGCGACCGCGTCGATAATCTGGTCGATTCGCGGTAGGACGAATGGGTCCTTGGGGCACGCGCTGTTGAGGCTTGTGTAATCGATACACATTCGCCACGTCTTGTTCTTCTTTAGCACTAGGACTGGGTTTGCCAGCCATTTCGGGTGCTTGATTTCTATGATGAAGCCGGCAGCGAGCAGCCGGTTTACTTCTTCGGCGATTGCGCGTCGCCGTTCTTCTCCCATAGGGCGCATTGCCTGCCCTAACGGGTCGCGCGGTGGGATCGACATGTAATTTGTGCTCAGCAAGTTCTCTCGGGACACCTGGCATGTCGTATGGTTTCCATGCAAAGATATCTCGATTCTCACGGAGGAACTTGATGAGCGCGCTTTCCTATTGGGCGGACAGGCCCGTCCCAATGGTAACTTGCCTACTTGGATCGTTTTCTACAAGATCTACTTGGCGGGTGCCCGCTGCGGCCTTGAAGGTTGCTGCGGACGAGTCGAGCTCGGTTGGCTTCTCCAGATGGCGGGGTCGTTGCGGTCGACCGGGTACTTGGCGAGCTCGGCGGAGTTGTCTTGTTCGTCGGCGATGACGGCGTCGGCGAGCTTGGCGCTGTCGTCCTCACATTCCAATGCCATCTCCGGTCGCCATGGACGGTGATGACGCCTCGAGGCCCTGGCATCTTCATCATGTTGTACGCGTAGTGTGGGGTCGCCATGAAGCGGGCGAACGCTTGTCGGCCGAGTACGCAATGGTAAGAGCTTTTGAAGTTCACCACCTCGAACGTTATCCGCTCGGTACGGTAGTTCACGGGCGTGCCGAAGGTGATCGGCAGCGTCACCTTGCCGATCGGGAAGGCCTTCCGCCCGGGGACGATGCCGTGGAACGTGACCTTGGTGTTCTCAAGGCGTGAGTCCGGCAGGCCAAGCCGCTGGAAGGTGTCGTAGTACATGATGTTGATGGAGCTTCCCCCGTCCATCAGGGTTTTTGGTAGCCGTAGTCGGCGACCTTGGGCACGACGACTAGCGCCACTCGCCCGGGGTACTCGATGCGGGGGGCGTGATCTTCGCGGCTCCAGGTGATGCTTTGCTCGGACCAGTTGAGCCACCGGGGTACGTCGGAAAGTATGACTGCGTGTACCGCCACTGCCCTTGCGAGGACCTTCCTGTCCCGTCGGTCGCCGACCCCGGTGAAGGTGTGGAGCGAGCCGGCGCTGCGACCGAAGCCCTCTCCCTTGAGCTGGTCTTGGTCCTTGGCGCGCTCCTTGTGCTGGTTGCCGCCGTCGTTTTCCTTGGCGCGGCGAGCTCTTTCTATCTGCAACAGGCAGTAGCAATTTCCCGTCGTGTGGTTGGCGGGCTTGCCCTCCTTGCTGTGATAGATGCATGGTGCGTCTAGGAGGCTGCGGGCGTCGAAGCGCTTGGGCTGAGGCCGATCCTCCCGAGGTGGACGAGTGTCGCGCCGAAACGATTTTGGCTCGCGCTGCTCGTAATCGGTGGTAGCAACTAGCTCGTTGTGTCCTCCCTCTCCGCGGCGCTTGCCGTTGTTGGACCGGCCGGCGAAACGGTAGTCGCCACGCCGAGGCTCCGTGTCTTGTGCAGGGCGGCGATTGCGTCGTTGACCGTACTCGTCGTCCGAGTCGACTGTAGGGTCTTCATCGGCGTAGCGGGTGGCGATGTCGAAGAGCTCGGAGATTGAGATATTGTCCCTGCTGACGCGACGGAGCTTGGCGCTTAGTGGTTCGTACCGGCAGCAGCGTCGGAAGCGATGATTGCCGTGTCCGTGCTGATGCCGCTGGAGGTCGTCCACATGTCCTGCCAGCGCTGCACCCACCGGCGGGTCGACTCGCGCGGGCCTTGGACGCAGCGATCTAGGTCTTCTATGGTTGTGGCACGGGTGTATGCGCTGGCGAAGTGCTGGATGAACGCGGCGCGGGCTTCTTCCCAGGAGTCGATGCTGTTGACGGTGAGGGTGTTGAACCAATGGCGATTGACGCCGTCCATCATGAGGGGCAGGTATCGCGCTGCGAGTAACTCGGAGTGGCCCTGGATCCCCATTGCCATGGCGTACGAGTCGATCCAGACAGTGGGGTCAATGCTTGTATCGTACTTCTCGATGTCGCGGGGTCCTTTGAACCCCACAGGGTACGGCTCGCCTCTAATCATCGGCCCGAAGCAAGCGGGGCCGATTCGGGTGAACGCGCTCTGGCGCGGGGCTTCATCGGCGTGGCGGTCGTTCAATCGATTGCGCGCCCGCCATTCTTGGTCGTTGACGATGTGGGTTCGGGCGTCGACTGGCTGCCCGTTAGCGGCGACCATCACCCGCGCGGGGCGCGGCTCGACTCGGTTGTTAGACGAGTGGCCGCGCGCGGTGCCGGCGGCGGGCCGTTGTTGGCGTTGACGATTGCGCGGTTTGCCGCGTCGACGACGCCGCGCGATCGGCGGATGTGCGCGAATAGAGTCGCCCCTGCGAGTCGGCTGCGGCGTGCTGCTGCTCCAATGCCTTGGCTACCAAAGCCTTGGCGTGCTGGACGAGGATCGCGCCGTCTCCCGTTTCGGGGATTCTTGCGAGGACGGCCTGCGCAGCTGCCACGTTGTCGGCTGGAGACGAGTGCAGTGGTAGGCCGTTGGCGTCGACCTCTGCCCGAGGAACTTCGGGTGGTGGTGGTGGGGGTGGCGGTGGTGCTCCGCGCGCTGTTCTATCTGCAGCAGCCCGACTTCCTTCCGGATGTCAGGGTTTTGGACTCGGGCGACCCGGATTTCTCCGTCTGGGTCGTCGAAGTTAAGGCGTGCGCTGGGAAAGTCGCTCGCGCGGGCGCGCTCCATGCGCCGGCGGTTTCGCTGCTGACGATAGTGGGACACGGCCCTTACTTCATCTTGCTCGAGGCGGAATTTCTGCCTTTCGGCGAGCTCCTTTTTCCTCTGCTCCTCGAGGGCCGCCCGGTGCGCCTCGATCTCGGTCGCGGTGGCGGTTGCGGGGAGGAGTGGTGAAGGCGTCGACTGGGGTCTCTCCATCACCCCCCGCCATGAAGATCTGCGGTCGGGTAGCGGTAACGCGGGGCCTCGACGCAGTCCGAGTCGTAATCGCTGCCGAAGAGGGAGAGGATGGAGTCGTCCTCGAAGCCACCTTCGAAGTCGCTCGGGTGGGAGACCAGGGAGATAGAGTCCTTGGTCGATCTTTCGTGGCGATGGAGCGGGCAGTCGGGGACGCAGCGGTGGATCCCGCAACCGACGTTGTAGCGATGATGTCGGTGAAGTCGGCGTCGATCGCAGCGATGATGGATTTGATGGCCGGGATGGTGTCGGCGGAATCGGCGACTGGAGCGGTGTCGGCGGAGTCGGTGGCTGCCGAGGCAACGGTGGAGTTAGCGGTCGGTGCCACGACCGCCGACTCGGCATCGTCTCCCAGGGCCGCCTCAGCCTCCGCGTATACCTCGCCGGTGACCGGGCGAGTAGCGGTGAGGAGCTGCCCGGGCGCGAAGGGGTCGTGTGAGCGACTGGGGCGAGGCTCAGAGGGATCGCTGACGCCGGCGAGCCCAACGAAGAGGTTGATGGAGCCGATCGGCACCATCCAGGCGTGTGTGAGAGGTGACGAGGCGGGCCGGTAGGTGCTTGGCTGGATGTGGAAGAAATTGCCGGTGGCGATCATCCTGCCGGAAGCAACCGGCCGCCGAACTGGCGAGTAGGGCCTCGCCGTAGCTCGAAGGCTTGATGTCCCATGCCCCACGGTGGGCGCCACTGTCGTGGATGTAACCACGGCAGATGCTACAGGGGGTAGCACTTCATTGATGCGAGGGGAAGGGAACATTGCCATCTACGGGTCGAGGTGCAAGAGACGCAAGGGTTTTACCCAGGTTCAGCCCCTCCGGAGAGTAAAAGGCCTACGTCCTGCTAGATCTTTATTGCTCAGTGGAGAATTACAATGGGGGGGCTCAGTCGGCGGCTACGCCGAGAGCTTACAGGGGGAGATTGGATCTCGAGTAAGGTGTCCTCTAGGGTTTAAGCTCGGGGGTTTATATAAGCACCCCCGGCCTAGGGTTACATGGAGATAACTCCGAATCATATCAGTTGCTACTAATCCGGGATCCGCTATCCCTCTCGCAAGTAACCTTCTTGTCCAGCCGTGTGGACCTCCTCCTTGGGATCACGGCCTGGGCCGCCTTAGGGCCTGGGCCGCTTAGGCGACTGGCGATCCACCCAAGCCTCTATCTTCATGGCGACTGGGACTGGCGACCCACCCCCTATGGGCATATCCCCATCACTACAGATCAAGGTTCAAAAAATGTAAAATTGTGAAACAAGCTCTTGGAGCCATCACATGCCATCTTGCTAGTACTATATTGTAAAAACACCAAAGCTTACATATACTCCGGGAATACTGTTTTGGGTGATTTGTCATTCAAAAATTTGGTACTGTATCATTCGGATCGGAGGAAGTATAGTTGGAGATGAATGGCCCACCAAGTCTCTGCCTTGAAGTTTGCTCTTTGACCAGATAAGTATTACTCCTACTACTCGCGAGGAGCCGAGGAGACGGGGAGGCCAAATTTATGGACTAACCTTTGCTCTAGCCATCTTCCTCAGTTCACCACTTCGTTTACCTCTTGGAATACTACTTCACCACCATGACCGGGAGCAAGTCTCGCCACAGAAGGGCTCGTGCGGCTGCGGTGAAGCTGAGGGAATCCCAGCAATGGCGTCCCTGTGCTGCTGTCGAGGTGCCTTCTGTGCAAGAGTCTTCAAGGGCGTCGCAGCCCGCGACTGCTACCTTCAGGCGATCCTCCGTTCTTGCGCATCTTTCTATGTCTTTCAGAACTTATCATCCCCTCCTTTTCGAACCTTCTCTCAATCGTATTTTCAGGTCGGGCGGCCTTAGTTTTCCCGCAGCCCTCCTGCCTGCGGAAACATCTTCCACGGAGCCAACTTCTCAAAGCAGCGAGGTATAGACATTCGTGCAAATTGGGATTCCCATTCTCTCTTTCTTGGTAGTTCTCTGGGTACACTTCTGATTTTGTGCTCCATCCCCATCTGATAGAAGCCCCGCTACGAGATCGGGACCATTTTAGAAATGGTTATGGGCGATTTCTGCGTCGAGACGGCGGACAGAAGCGCCCTCGCCGATGAGTGCATGAGACTTTATTCTGAGCTCGCCACTGAGAAGATCCGGATTCGCATTCTCGACGATATCGCCATGAAATCGTTCACTGAGAGTAACGAGATCCAGCGGCGGAGCCTCGGCCAGGCGGAGACCATGGACAAACTCGTCGGACTGATCCTGAACCTCACGGTTAGGACGGACAAACTAGAGGCCGAGCTGTCACAGGAGAAGGCTCTCAACTCCGAGCTGAAGCATCAAGCAGGCTCAAGGTAGATCTTGACAAGGTCACTGTGTACCGGTAGCTGCAATCCTTGATGACTGCTGTGTCACCTGGCTTCCGAATGTCTGAAGGTTAATTTTTGAATTTTTGTTCGTAAAAGTGTCCTGTGGAAATGTAAACAAACTAGTACTCTTACTTTATTATATTAGTACTTGTGTCCATGTAGTATTATTATTATGGTGGTGTACTTGTGTTCATGTACTTGTTTCAGACAGGTATTGCTGTTTTGGTGAAGGAGACATGCGTCACCCTTTTTTGGTGGGGTTAATTGGTTCTATGCCACTCCCCAATTCACAAGTTGTGTTTATGCCATTAAAAAACTGAAGTTTTGTCTATGCCACTCTCAGTTCTCAATACCCCTTTCTATGCCATTTTCAGCAATACAACATCATATACTGCCTATGTATCCAGTATTTGTACCCTATACTACAGTTTGTACATACTCTCAGATAATCTGGACCGTACTTTGCACATATTTTTAATGGATCATATGTGCCCAGAAATGGCTCATATTAGAATAGTAGACTCATATTAGTGTTCTTGACATTCTGTAAATTTTTCAGATTTTTCGAAAGAGTTTGATTTTTTGGACAAAATTTGACCAATTTCTAGACAGAACATAAAATGTCAGTTTTTATGCAAATCCGCGCATAAATGGCTCAAATTAAAACAGTATACTCGTTTCAGTGTTTTTGATTTCCTGTAAATTTTTTTTAGATTTTTCTGAGAAGTTATAATTTTTTCCAGAATTTGAAAATTTTGGATTTTTTGTGTGCCCGAAACACCCAAAAGTCGCTCCAAATCTGAACACAGTATTATTTTGGTCAATACGAAGTATAAACTGAAAATGGCATAGAAGGGGTTATTGAGAATTGAGAGTGACATAAACACAACTTCAGTTTTTGTAATGGCATTGACACAACTTGTGAATTGAGGAGTTGCATAGAACCAATTAACCCTTTTTGGTGATGTCGTCCTGTAGCCCTTGTCAAATTAAATTCCTCTAATACTAATGGGAGGGCTTGCTCACCCCACATGCCAGGAAGAAGTGGAGAGAAACTACTCGTCCCTTGTTGGACACGGGACCATTGGAAACTTATTTTTATGCCCTTTTGAATCTTGGTCAAATCCTTGGTTTGACCAGGATTTAAACAAGTTTAAAACATGAAAATGAAAAGGTAAGCCTGCATCCATCTTAGTCACTCTAAAATGAAGCATTTGGGAGGTTTTCGAAATTTCCATGTTTGAAACCCAAAACCACTTCTCTTCATGCTTGATCGACTTCATAAGACAGAGTATAGGTTTAGTGGGTAGATACATGATTTGTCTGGTTTGAATATGTTTAGACCTTGTTTATCAACTTGAATGATTACTATATGACATAAGAATACTATGTGCTTTGGTTTTCATTTTTATTTGTTCTGAATTTTTATGCCCATTTGATCTTGGTCAAATCCTAGGTTTAACCAAGATTTAAACAAGCTTAAAACATGAAAATGAAAAGGTAATCATGTATCCTTCTGAGTAACTCAAAAATGAGGCTTTTGGGAAGGTTTTTGAAATTTCCATGTTTGAAACCCAAAACGACTTCTCGTCGTGCTTGACTTCATAAGACAAAGTTTAGGGTTAGGGGTAGATACATGATTTTTATGGTTTGAATATGTCTAGACCTTGTTTATCAACTTGAGTGCTTACTATATGACATAAGAAGGCTATGTGCTATGGTTTTTTCAATTTTTTTTGAATTTTTATGCCCATTTGATTCTTGGTCAAATCCTAGGTACGGTTTGACCAAGATTTGAACATGTTTAAAACATCAAAATAAAATGTAAGCATGGATCCTTCTTAGTCGCTCTAAAATGAAGCTTCTGGGAGGTTTTTGAAATTTCCATGTTTGAAGCCCAAAACCACTTCTTTTTATGCTTGACTTCGTAAGATAGAGTTTAGGGTTAGGGGTAGATACGTACATGATTTTTCTAAGTATTTTTATGCCCATTTGAATCTTGATAAAATCCAAGGTTTGACCAAGATTTAAACAAGTTTAAAACATGAAAATGAAAAGGTAAGCCTGCATCCTTCTTAGTCACTCTAAAATGAAGCATTTGGGAGGTTTTTGAAATTTCCATGTTTGAAACCCAAAACCACTTCTCTTCATGCTTGATCGACTTCATAAGACAGAGTTTAGGTTTAGTGGGTAGATACATGATTTGTCTGGTTTGAATATGTTTAGACCTTGTTTATCAACTTAAATGCTTACTATATGACATAAGAATACTATGTGCTTTGGTTTTCATTTTTTTATTTGTTCTGAATTTTATGCCCATTTGATCTTGGTCAAGTCCTAGGTTTAACCAAGATTTAAACAAGTTTAAAACATGAAAATGAAAAGGTAAGCCTGTATCCTTCTGAGTCACTCCAAAATGAGGCTTTTGGGAAGGTTTTTGAAATTTCCATGTTTGAAACCCAAAACGACTTCTCGTCGTGCTTGACTTCATAATAAGACAAAGTTTAGGGTTAGGGGTAGATACATGATTTTTCTGGTTTGAATATGTCTAGACCTTTTTATCAACTTGAGTGCTTACTATATGACATAAGAAGGCTATGTGCTATGGTTTTTCATTTTTTTGAATTTTTATGGCCATTTGATTCTTGGTCAAATCCTAGGTACGGTTTGACCAAGATTTGAACATGTTTAAAACATCAAAATAAAATGTTAGCATGGATCCTTCTTAGTCGCTCTAAAATGAAGCTTTTGGGAGGTTTTTGAAATTTCCATGTTTGAAACCCAAAACCACTTCTCTTCATGCTTGACTTCGTAAGATAGAGTTTAGGGTTAGGGGTAGATACGTACATGATTTTTCTAAGTATTTTTATGCCCATTTTAATCTTGGTAAAATCCAAGGTTTGACCAAGATTTGAACAAGTTTAAAACATGAAAATGAAAAGGTAAGCTTGTATCCTTCTTAGTCACTCCAAAATGAGGCTTTTGGGAAGGTTTTTGAAATTTCCATGTTTGAAACCAAAACGACTTCTCGTCGTGCTTGACTTCATAAGACAAAGTTTAGGGTTAGGGGTAGATACATTATTTTTTTGGTTTGAATATGTCTAGACCTTGTTTATCAACTTGAGTGCTTACTATATGACATACGAAGGCTATGTGCTTTGGTTTTTCATTTTTTTGAATTTTTATGCCCATTTGATTCTTGGTCAAATCCTAGGTACGATTTGACCAAGATTTGAACAAGTTTAAAACATTAAAATAAAATGTAAGCATGAATCCTTCTTAGTCACTCTAAAATGAAGCTTTTGGGAGGTTTTTGAAATTTCCATGTTTGAAACCCAAAACCACTTCTCTTCATGCTTGACTTCGTAAGATAGAGTTTAGGGTTAGGGGTAGATACGTACATGATTTTTCTAAGTATTTTTATGCCCATTTGAATCTTGGTAAAATCCAAGGTTTGACCAAGATTTGAACAAGTTTAAAACATGAAAAATAAAAGGTAAGCCTGGATCCTGCTTAGTCACTCTAAAATGAAGCTTCAGGAGTTGAGGTTTTTGAAATTTCCATGTTTGAAACACAAAACCACTTCTCTTCGTGCTTGACTTCATATGACAGAGTTTAGGGTTAGGGGTAGATACGTACATGATTTTTCTAAGTAATTTTATGCCCATTTGAATCTTGGTCAAATCCTAAGTTTGACCAATATTTGAACAAGTTTAAAACATGAAAATGAAAAGGTAAGCCTGGATCCTTCTTTGTCACTCTAAAATGAAGCTTTTGGGAGGTTCTTGAAATTTCCATGTTTGAAACTCAAAACCACTTCTCTTCATGCTTGATCGACTTCATAAAACATAGTTTAGGGTTAGGAGGTAGATACATGATTTGTCTGGTTTGAATATGTTTAGACCTTGTTTATCAACTTGAATGCTTACTATATGATATAAGAATACTATGTGCAAAGAAGTGAGCCTAGCTCATTCGGTTAGGGAAGTGGATGTACAACCCAGCCACCCAGGTTCAAGTCCCCACAGGCGCAGAATTGGGTTCTTATTATAAAAAAACACTGTAGGGGATTCCCTTACCGTATTCCTTTCATAAAAAAATACTATGTGCTTTGGTTTTCTTTTTCTGATTTTTTAAGAATTTTCATGCTTTGATCTTGGTCAAATCCTAGGTTTAACCAAGATGTAAACAAGTTTAAGACATGAAAATGAAAAGGTAAGCCTGCAACCTTCTTAGTCACTCCAAAACGAAGCTTATGGGAAGGCTTTTAAAATTTCCATGTTTGAAACCCAAAACGACTTCTCTTCGTGCTTGACTTCATATGACAAATTTTAGGGTTAGGGGTAGATACATGATTTTTCTGGTTTGACATGTCTAGATCTTGTTTATCAACTTGAGTGCTTACTATATGACATAAGAAGGCTATGTGCTTTGTTTTTTCAATTTTTTTTGAATTTTATGCCCATTTTACTCTTATTCAAATCCTAGGTTTGACCAAGATTTGAACAAGTTTAAAACATGAAAATAAAAGGTAAGCCTGGCGTGGATCCTTCTTAGTCACTCTAAAATGAAGCTTTTGGGGGGTTCTTGAAATTTCCATGTTTGAAACCCAAATTAAACCACTTCTCTTCATGCTTGACTTTACAAGACAGAGTTTAGGGTTAGGGGGTAGATACATGATTTGTCTGGTTTAAATATGTCTAGACCTTGTTTATCGACTTCAATAACTACTATATTAAAGTTTAACCAACATCTTTTTTCTCAAAATCTTGTATTAATTTTTAAACTACGGATGGGTGGACGCGTATGCGGCTGATTACCATGATGTATTTTTGGTGCAGTCTTTGCAATTTTCTAAGGGTTTTTCCCTTTGTTTCAGTGTGTTTTCTTGTTGTTTGGGTGGCTCTAGCTTCTTTTCAAACCGCTTTGACTACTTTTGCCTCACCGCATGGCCTCTGACTGGAGAAATCACGTGCCATACCGTTCTTGGTTTCCTCCCGGCTCTCTCTCTCTTCCTCATTATCTTCCCTACTATCGCGACTCGCGAGCTCCTCCCTGACAATCCCCTACGCTCCCTGCAGGAGCTCCTCTCCTTTCCTAATTCTCTTCCAATGGAGGATAGAGGGACTGGCATTGACAATCGCTTCAGGCGGTATAGCGCGGGGCGGTGGTGCCGAGCCACGAGGCAGCAGCAGGTGCCGCTGCTTGGACGACGAGGTAGAGGCGGCGGGGAACGGCGGCCGGCAGTGAGTTCGGCCGGAGCCTGACCGTGACAAGCTGCTGGTGAGGTGCAGCCGTCGCGGACGTTCGCGTCGACCTGCGCCAGTGGTGGGAGCGGAGGGGAGGACCGGCGCCGGCGAGGAGGCGGCGATGGCGCAAAGAGCGATGTGCCCAGCTTCCGGACGAGCTCCACATCCTCCACCCGCCAATCCCCTACACATTCACCGGCTTCCGCCGCCGGAGCTTCTCGCCTCGCCTGATCCCTTCAAGCGGAGATAGAGGGACGGGCGCTACGGCCTGGCGTCGAGAGGTGCTTCAGGTAGTTGGCAATCTACGACTCGGGGCGATGGAGCCAAGCACTGAGGCAGGAGGTAGGCGGCAGCAGGCAGCGCTGCTTGGGCGACGAGGCAGAGGCGGCGAGGTCGGCCGGGGCTTGGCCGGCACAAGATGCTGGTGAGGTGCATACTGTGTGGTCGCTGACATCCGCGTCGAGCTGATGCTATCACGGAAGTGGCGGGGAGGAGCAGCGCCGGCGAGGAGGCTGCCAGCCAAGGTCGACCACGAGCTTTCGATCCCCGTTTTCCAATGTATCGTCCAGTTTCTTTTCTGAATTTTTTGTGTATGTTGGCTGAGTTGCAGATCTAGGAGACCAAGAGCCATCGCCGCATCGCGGCAGCAACAAGAATTTCTCCCCCGCTACCAGACTACCCTGCCGCAGCGCCTGCTCCACGTACGTCAAATTCAATCAGCCAAACCAAACCAACTCTCTACCTTTTCTCTTGCAAGTTAAACACAAATGGTTTCGTGATGCCATAAGTAGTCTTTTGCTTACCGTAGCCAAGTGATGAGTCTTCTTTTGCAATCAGATCTGGGCTATTTTTTTAGCTAGGAATAAGATCATCTTTTACGTGCTTAGTTACAGAAATCCTCTTTCATAGCTCTTTCAGATCAGGTATAATTTTTTTTTCTTGGCTATAACTTTCATGTATATGCGGAGAACAACTAGATTAACAGTGGAAGCTCAACTTGGGAGATCAAGATCAGCTTCGTCGAGCCTTATACTTTGTGCTCTCAAATTCTGTAGGTTCCCTTTTATATGCACTATAAATGGCAGCGAAGTTTCCATGTGTTGAAATTATAAGAATAATCAGTAAGGAAGATTGTATCAAACTGAAAAAGCATGCATGTATGTTCGTTTTGTCATCTCTAGCAGACCTTTTCTATTTAGTGAAGTTACACCGGTGTATTCCACGCCAATCGTAGTTGTTCAAATGAAATTGCTTTTGCTTTAGAAAATCAAATCTCATGTCAGGATATGTCATGCCTGCAGGTCCAAGCACTAAAACTGATTTTTTAAAGGATATATCTTATTTGCAGTAGAGATCTCTGCAACAAAATAATTTAATCATTCTTATGAAGGAACTTTTTATTTAGAGATTAGATCACAAAAATTGCTATGCAATATCTTTTTTATACCCAAATTCCTGAATTTGCAGCAAGCTTTAACAATTATGTATATAAGTATTTTAGCTTTACAACTGGGTTTTCCTCGACGTGCCCATGCGGTGCTGACCATGGATGTATAAATGAATCTAAAATACTTTTTTTCCTTATATGATACGATTCACCTTTTAAATGCTGAAACTATGCTTACATGTCACTGCAATATTTTAAGGTCATGTGCTCTTCTTCCTGATTGATGTGCTGCTAGGTATTTTGGAAGACTGGAGGTAACATGAACTAGGTCATATGTATGATTAGTGTAACTTCAGCCACTTTACAACAACTGAATTCGCCTCTGGTCTCGACAGCTCCAAGATAACAAAATCATAAGGTTAAATTTTTCTGTGGTGCGTTGTACATCTTCTCCTTCTTTTCTTTCACTTGCTCTTCCATTTTGATTCCTCTTCCCACATTTTTCCATAAGAAATTGGATCTCTATGTAAGTTTCATGGACTGTTCTTAATTCTTTGGTACGATATCTAGGATCAGATGCTGAATATTCACTTACATGCAGGTGAAAGAAAGTGGGACATACAACTCTCTCTACTCAATTATGTATCACCTTGACAATTCCAATAAAAGGTCTTTGTGTGTGTTGCTCGAATCTAGGAATGCATGGGTAAGCAAACAAGACACAATGTATATGAACTGACTTTATTTCTGCAGACCATGAGATATTAATTCTGCCATGTTATTTTGGAACTGCTTTCTTGGCCCGAAGTAGTTGCTTGCTTGGTATATATTAGGATGAAGTGGTGGAGGCAGGTTTTATTATTATGATATTTAAATAGGATTCTTTCTTGATATACATTTTCCTGCATAACGGAACATATGCAGAGCTAGCTTCATGTTGCAGATACATGAGGAGCACATTTAGTTTCATGCTGTAAAAATAGAAGCAGGTTACCTATTTATTTCCATGTCCTGGCAGGTCTTCGCTCGAATCATGGGTATTTCACTCCGCAGGACACAAAATGCTTACATGCAGGAAACAAAATGAAGCATTCTTATAGAGGTGTGTCCTACTGGAGTGAAAGAAAATTCTTCTGCCTTATAACTCACGCCTTGGTTTATTATTCACAAGTAACTTGAAGTTCAGTACATCATCATCTTTAGGCTCCTGCAACTTTAAATTTTCTACAGCTCTTGCTATTTTACATAAACCTAACATTTTATCATGATATTTCTCTCGGTTCTTACAAAGTATACCACATAAATTTTGTCGTATTTTAAATTTTGTCACTAAAGAAATTCGAATGTTTGCATACATTGTTTCAGTAAAAATAGATTCCTCCTGTGTGAGTATATTTTACTATACCGATGATTAACTATATTTGAATTTATGAATTAAAGCGAATTGGATTTGCGGTGAGATTAAAACATCTGTGTGGCCCTATCGTCTAGGGTTGTATTCCTTCCCCAGGTTTAGATACTTGCAAATACGAGAAAATTAGGTTATTTATATCTATTGTTGTTTTATACTGTTTGATGAAATAAGGGTACGCACCAAAATATTAGTCATGGACTGAACATAAGTCTTGAATTATTGGTCATATGAAGAAACAGAGTTAGCATGTAGGCCCTTAATTTACTTTTCAAGGTATACCATCTTTTATATCACCATTGTGTCTGAGCCAATATAATCAAAATTTCATGTTCTGTATCTTCTTTTGAGGTTCCCGTTCTATTTCATACCCCAGTTGATGCAATTTATTATTCTGTGAAAGTATACGATAAACTAAAGTTTACTTAATTACTACTTGCCTCTTACAGTTTTCTTGCGAATAGCTGCATACGAGAGTTGCCCTCGAGCCTTTTCATGCTGACAAACATGACAGGTTTGTACGTCTAATTGATGTTTATTTACTAAATTTCTTGCGCTAATGCCATCTTGGATTTAACAAACTAGGTAATGTTTTGTCATAAGTACCACGGATTTCTATTTTCTAGCATTATTGCATTGTAGTACTTTGTTCTGTAAATTACATGAAGGCATGGAGTTGAATGAGAAAATTGGCATAAGTCTTTTTTTTGCATTGGTAGTACATAATCATAGGTCTGAGCCATTAATGCTTGAAACAAAACACATCGGGAAGCATTTGTATATTTTTATTAGGATTCTTTTTTATGTGTCTTCCTCTGTCCTACAAAGGAGATCTGCTCAAAATAGTTATACTTTTGTCGGTGATTGTAGTTTTGTTACATTTAATTGCGAGGAAGATTTATAAATTTACTAAAATGGTAACAATGCTACAATTATTTGCTTGACAAGAAAATTCGTTAGTTAATACACAAATATGAATTAGAGCTCTCTTTTTACTGTTTTTATATCGCCTCATCTAAGCTGGTCCAGTGTACTACTACACTTAGGGGGACACTACAGTTATTTTTGTCTCTACTAAACTCCAGGGCAAGATGACCCGAGGTTGGCGGACAATCTTTGATTATCATACGGCAACATGAAGCAATACTATTGAGCCTGAATCTAGCAATGTCAGCCACGGACGGTTGAGGTAACGTTGGCATGATTTAATATGTTCTGTATTGTCAATTGTTGTTCATATCTGAATTGTTTGGGTGTAGACACTGCTTGTGCTCGGTCTTCACGCCGTTTCATGTGATGGGTGCGAGGATGTACAACGTGCCGCCTAATGACCCAACTGGACACGTTTTAGATTCTACATAGCCTAGCTTAGAAGTTTTTTGCTTCATTTTTCTTCTTTTCTTTTTGATATTGCTTTGAGAGTTGTATTTGCACTACTTTAGTGCTTTCTTCTAATACAGATGACACAGTTTGGTGTGTATTCGAGAAAAAGAAGGTATATCCATCATTTGCAGAGAAAAAAAAGGTCGGTCCAATTTCCATTCACTACACTATTAGCTACGCATCAATAGTAACCTAGATGACACAAATGCTAAAACTTCAAGAATGCTCGATGTCAGTCACAGAAACATGATTGCAATACCACTTTAGTATGTAAACATCAGTCAAAGTAACAGAAGGACTCAAATAGAGTTAGCTACTGAATTCATTCTTATCCTGATATAGAGTTAGTTTCTATATATTATTAGGACGTTTCTGATGCTTAGTTTCCTATTGGGCTTTTCATCTGGACAAATCATTAGCTGAAATGGGCAGCTACTATTTTTAGATTATATCAACTAAGGCAGCTGTTACTTTTCTCTGTTCTTACTAATTACTGTTCATGAAACTATAGTTCATATTACATGTGTCAAGGTGAGACGATTGCTAAAGTAGAATTATCTGCATTTACTTTGCCGTGCTTTCCCTGAAAATAGTCTATTGTTTTTGGCTACTAATTCATACGCTCACATATTCACATGTTAAACATGGATGTACACTAGACCAGCTTACATGAGGCAATTGTCCACTTTTGCTGGTGTAGCAATTTTAGTATTTCATCTTACACTCAATTACTTCAGGGTAGCCGTCTTTTGTTTTCAGATGTCTTTTAATAGATCAAATTATTAGAAGGATGCAATTACCTTCACATGGTCAGTTTCCTACATGGGGTAGCTAGCTGAGCATTTGGCTAAGTATATGAACTCTTACTTTCACAACTGGAGACATGAACCATCAATATTAGTAGATGGCCTAGCAATTTAACCGATACTGCACAAGATACACACCAAGGAGTGATAACAAATGGCATCACAAAATTGTGTTCTGTAAAAAATAATCTTGAAGTTGTGTTGTGATCTATTTATGAGTTGCAGCAATATGTGCAACGGATTCGTTCTCTACACATCAGGATTAGACAGTTTTGTTAAATTAAATGTTGATCTCTTCACAGTTGAGATTGTTTCAGACTTCCGGATAGCATGATGTTTGATTGCGTTGTCTCAAGGCTTAGGGAAAGTGGGTATCTGCCTAATATCAGCTCCCTTAACGTTGTAAGGGCAGTTTGAGAATCGGTGAGTTTGAGCATCATTTATTCAAAAAGAAAATCATGCTACAACTGCTAAACTTCACTTCATGTTGTGCCATCATCATTGCTGATGAAAAGCCCATAAATATTTACAACTGCTAAACATTTACTCCATCTCACAGCTTAAGGTGTAAATAAATTGGCGCTAGGAATAAGGAGGGTTGGCGTGCAAATTAGCTTCCATACTTGCCCCTCATAAATCTCTAATAACTCACTCCTTTTACTCCGTATTTCTCTCTCTTCCCTAAAGTAGCCGCATCAGACTCCTCGTTAACTACCATCTCATGCATGCACCGTATACAACCAATGAGGCACCGGTTTTAGAGGAGATTGACTGGAGGAGCAGTTAATTCAGCGTGAATACCGTGTGCATGCCATAGCTGGGTCAATCGTCTCCTTGTTTTTAGCAAACGAGAAACGGCTGAGAGGGGCATCTTCGGTAGAAATAGGATAGAGTTCACCCTACGCGTTATGCTTTGATCAAAAATCGAATTTATTTTTACGCCTTAAGCTCTGAGATAGAGGGAGTATATTAGTTAGACACGCCGCGCCGATCATTGCTAGTGCCTTACTATATGACATAAGAAGACCATGTGAAGGAGACATGCATCACCTTTTTTGGTGATGTAACGATGTTGTATTGTGTTCCGAAATCTGTTTACCTATTGTACTATGGAAGGAGTCCTAACGGACTATGGCATACCAAACGTGCTAGACGTAGCACATAACAACTCTATTTCGTGTCCGCCAAGAAAGAGAGTTGTTTGCCCCTATATATAGTCCCAGGTAGTCATAGAATAGATGAGAGAAAGTTACACATATTGATAGCACGTAGAGGGTCTGTCCTCTTGTGTATTGTAATACTCCTCCAATTATAGTGAGAGCGCCGCCGTGCGTTTCGTGGTTTTTCCCGTTTGGGTTTTCCACGTAAAAATCTGTGTTCTTGTTCTTCGTTTGATCTACTTTTATTTGCACGGTTTTATAACAAGTGGTATCAGAGCACAAGGTTTCAAGATCGATCTGCTGTCCGGGAGACTTTCCGCTGCGCTCCCGGGCAGCACCGTGCAACATCGTTTTGGATCAGCAGCCGCCGATGCGGCATCAAGCAGCTTCAACAAGATTGACCCACGGTGTGGTTTCGTGAGATCTAATCTACACCCGATCTACAAGGTCGACACAGTTTTGGCGGCAGCGGCAGCATAGTATGCGCGTGCTTTGGCGATTCCTTTTTCCACAGGGCAAGTGCCACTGTCGGATCAATCTGTCACGGTCTGGTACAATTTCTGATCTGTCTGCGGGATCACGTCTTTCATCCACTTCGCCGAGATTGGCAGAATTTTCGAGTTGATCGGATCCACCGATCCGTTCGTTCGGCCGCGTTCAGGTTTGGCTCCGTCTCAATCCTCGAGTCGGCTGCGTATCAAGCGGCCGTGTGTAAAGCATCAGACAGAAGTTTGAAGCTGTACATGGTGTGAAGCAATTCTAGAGATCAACCATCCATCAACGAATCCCAAGGTATCAAAAAGAAACTTTATCTATTGCTGCACTAGTGCTGGTTCACGTGAAGTCTTTGAAGACTACTAGTTCAGTTTTCTTTTCATCTCTGATTGCTCCATCCAGCCCGAGACACTACCAGGTGCTATATTTTTCTTAGTTTTTGCTCTGCAATTTGGTTCTACAAAGAATTTTTCTGTGGCTTGTACTACTTTGTGATCATAGTTTTATCTACTCATGGATATCATAAAGTATGATGTTCAGCTGTTGGATTATGACACAAGGTTTTCCCTATGGCAAGTCGAGATACGAGCATTGTTTGGCGCAAGCCGATTTTAAGGATGCACTGGATAGTTTTGAAAATAAGTGTTTTGCTGTTTGAACTTACAAGGAGAAAAGAAAGAATTCCCGCGCCACCTATGATTGATGATTTGCCGCTGATATGATCATCGTTTTTTGATAGTTTTCAGTTCAAGGTGGAGTGGAATTGTAGCCTGCTGGGAGATATTATGGATGTAAATTCCAGATGTTATGTTGCTGCAATTATATGAAGAACACAATTCAGTTATCCAGAAAAAATTATGGAGGAGGTAATTTTTATGCCTGTTGGTAGCCAGCATTATACTCTTTGCTCTCCGAGTTTTTGCTGTTATGCATGTGAAGGTTTTGCTTTGTTACTTAAGTTCGTGATGAGGATTGTTTGAGGTGCAACAAGGAGATTGTTTCTGCTAGATACTACAACATTTGGTACTGTAAGTTTCAGTGCAATTCAGTTGTCTATGCTCTTTCAAGAGGGGTCTATTGCAGAGTTGAAGCTCCGTTGCATGTTGAGGTTCCTTCATCTGGCTCTTGTTCTACAAAGATATTTTTGACCATGTCATGCATTTTCATTAGCCATTATAGATCGGCAGTTTTTGTTGTACGTGATGTCCTTCGTACTACATGCTCTTGCATGAGTATGTTTGCCGAGGTTTGTGCTCTCTAGTTTGTAGCACGTTTCAGATTCCATGAGATGAGTTCTTCACAATGTTATGTGCACGAAGATGTTGCACTATGAGCTATGCGCTCGTTCAGGCACCACAGGAGATATGATGACTTATGTCATTTGATGTTTGAGCAGTTTCAGTTTTTCTTTGAGGTCAGTGACACAGACTCAGATTTTTGCTGGGGTTTTAAGGATACCCAAGTTCATATGTCAGCTTTGTTGACAGCTGTGTTTTTTTCTGGACGACCCAAGATTGATTTGCTAAATTTGACTTCATGAGAAGTTTAATAGTCCTATGGACGTTTCAAGGCACAAGGTTTACTTGTGATGACTTTAGTTGAGGAGTTGAATGCTATCTATGACTGTTACAAAGGATTTCGGCTCAAGGTGGAGTTTGTTGTATTGTGTTCCGAAATCTGTTTACCTGTTGTACTATGGAAGGAGTCCTAACGGACTATGGCATACCAAACGTGCTAGACGTAGCACATAACAACTCTATTTCGTGTCCGCCAAGAAAGAGAGTTGTTTGCCCCTATATATAGTCCCAGGTAGTCATAGAATAGATGAGAGAAAGTTACACATATTGATAGCACGTAGAGGGTCTGTCCTCTCGTGTATTGTAATACTCCTCCAATTATAGTGAGAGCGCCGCCGTGCGTTTCGTGGTTTTCCCCGTTTGGGTTTTCCACGTAAAAATCTGTGTTCTTGTTCTTCGTTTGATCTACTTTTATTTGCACGGTTTTATAACAAACTAGTCCTGTAGCCCTTGTCAAATTCCTCTGATACTGATGGGAGGGCCTGCTCACCCTATACGCTAGTACAGTAGTAGTAGTTGCATTTTTTGGGCTCACACCGGCGAAGGGCGCGAATCGGGCGCGTCGGCGCCTCGCGGCACGACCGTTTTCGCGTGTGGGGCCGCCTTGTCAGCGGGAGGACGCGACTGTTCGCATCAAAGGCGAAGCGGGAAGGTTGGTAGTCCCCGGCGTTTAATGGTCTCCCGGGCCTAAACCTAGGCGACCACGAGGGCAGCGGCCGGACACGCGACGTCCAGTCGCCTACGCCGCCGTAAATGAGGGTAGTTGCCTACCACCAGCATGAAGTACCTACTACGCCGTCCACCCCCGCGGTGCTATCCTCTCATTTCCACCACCGCTTACGCTACATTCTCTCCTCTCCACCTAAAAAATGCCGCGCCATCGGAAGACGAGGTTCTGTAGGCTTGGCCTCAAAGTCCGCGCGCAGCCTCCACCACCATCGCAGCCGGAGCCGGAGCCGGAGTCCGACGCGGAGTACAGCTCCGGTAATGACGAGGACCCACAGTTGAAGGAGGAGTACAGCGAGCACGACCTCCGGATCTTGGAGGCTTCCCAACGGAAGTTCTGCGAGGACAGGGCTCATCGCCATTATGAGGCGTTCGCCCGCCAGCAAGCGATACTCTTCTTCCAGAAGAAGATTTCTCGGCTAAGGACTGAACCGCTGGGACAGCTCCGTCGGCAAGGTCTTTTGACGGCGTCCGCCATGCTCCAACGCCTGAAGCGCGAACAGTGGTTGCGCCAGTGATGATGTGCTGGGTATTCATTTTCAACCTGTGTATTCATTTTGCCAAATCCTCATGTATTTGCCAAATTTTTCCCTGATTTATGAGGAAATTCTAAGGTTTTGTCAAAATCTTGGGTATTCAGCTGCATACGCAAAAATACCCCTGGCGCCGCCCCTGTTGCGAAGCATGGGACGAGAAGCGGGCACGGACGTAGGCGGCATAGGCGAAGAACGAGGACGAGGCAGACCCGTCGCGCGCCCCAACCGACGTCCATTAGATTAGGATTAAGTTTAAGTTTTATTTAGGCCTCCCCAACCGACGGCATCACTTGTGTTCATGTAGTATTATTATGGTGGTGTACTTGTGTTCATGTACTTGCTTCAGACATGTACTGCTGTGTTTGTTGAAGGAGACATGCATCACCCTTTCTTAGTGATGTCTTCCTGTAGCCCTTGTCAAATTAAATTCCTCTGATACTGATGGGAGGGCTTGCTCACCACACACGTCAGGATGAAGTGGAGAGAAACTACTCGTCCCTTGTTGGACACGGACCATTGGAAACTTATTTTCATAATCAATCCTACGTATTATTTTTGTGGCATATATCTTATATTACACCTTGTCAGTGCCCATGATGATGGACTTGGGTGTCTAGGAAGGAGGACACTAGCGAATAAACAAACCGGTCAGCCAAACTGGGCAGCCGATGAAAAGTATGATCAAGTGCGAATCGTCGAAATTTTAATACAATAATTTCCGGGCAAAATAATTGTTGATATGAACTTGCAATACAATAATTTCCGAGCTGCTTGTTGGCCCCACCCCATTTTTTAAATCTTTTCTTCCTTATCCCCATAGTAGCTACTTGCAGCCATTGCTACACCAGCGAGGTGATCTCTATGATAGGCACGGTTTTAGTAAGACAACAAGTTGTAGATAGCTAACCATGAGACACATGCCTCTCTGGTTGATACGACTGATCGAGCTCGCTCTTGTGATTGGGCTCCAATGGTCGAGGTGAGTCACAGCTGCAATGACAGAGGTTTGTGCTGGATGTAGGCACTGGGATAGAATTAATTAGCACAGAGGCGTAACTAGCACTAGATGGAGAAGGCATAGTACATGTACACATATCGGACACGAAGTCGCGTCTGGCGAGCAGCTCTCATTCACTTGCATCAGTGCGGTACAACAAAGATGATGAAGAAGGATTGGAGCTTTGAAGGTAGTCAGAAAAGTTAGTACAAAAAATAATACGTGCAAAACTTAACCTGTATAAACGCACATGCATGGATAATTTTAATTTCTGCATGAGAAAGACATGTCAATTTTCAGTAAGACATGGTTTGATTTGTCAAATTTGATGCTCCTTAATGCATTTTAAGTGAAGATTACAGGTTTATTCATTATAATTGGCGATTTTTAACGTTACGTGCAGCTGACTAGCAAACTATAAGTGTGTGATTGCTTGCTTCCAAAATAAGGATATGTAATCATTTTGTATAAGGTAGTCCCAATTAGTCGTTATATTGCAGAACTTAAAGAGTTTTGAGAGATTCAACTCGTTGCTACTCCATAAAAATGGTCATGTTGACAAATTTGATCCAGTGTTGAACAGAGCCAGAAACATTCTAAAACTTGAGCATGGAAGAGGCTAGGGGTAAATGCCCCAAGGCCAGCCGAGCCTATCGTAGGTGCCATCGCGAGGCCGATATGCTCGTCGCCGGTACGTATCTCCGCTTAATAGGTACCTTAATTTGGGGCGCGCGCGGACGCTGCGCTACCCCGAGCTCGAGATGCCGCCGTACCGCTAGCTCGACCATGGCGGCGGCGGCGGAAGGTAAAGCTCCTGCTGACAAACATATTGGGCACAAATGGGCAACCTTCAGTAACCCATGTTCCATTTTTTTTTTGTCAGGATAACCCCATGTACCACCTTCCCAATAGAAAAAGTACTGTTCAACCTTACCCTGTTGGGCCCAATATTTCACTTTTGGGTTGCCAACAAACATCTACATGGTAATTGTTATCGGTCTACTTGCTCCGGCTGTCGAAGCCCAATAACCACAAATGGGCCTTTCTGCTCATGCAATTTCGGCCCTTTTCTAATGAAACACAGATCCTATGATTGGCAAAAAAAAACACGGAGATTCTACATAAAAGTTGTTTTTATTTATTTAGAATTATTGGGTTCCAATTTTTGAAACTGCTCATGCACAATATGAAAATCCTTGATCACTCCATAACCACATGGATAACGGTATTTTTACAAATTCATAAAGTGGATTTGAAATTTAAAACATATCCTGATAATTCCATTATTTAATCTATCAACTTGCAAGATCTTGGAGCGAAAGAGCTTGTATTAGTCTGCAAAAATAATACTGATAAACCTGTCGTTAACAAGAAATGAAGGTTTATCGTTCAGAGAGGATGCCATGTGGGACCCATGAGACAGTAGCGTCCTCAACGTTTCAAAGAAAAAGGCAAGTAGCCCGAAAATAGGGGTAAAAAATAAATCCTAGAAAGGAAACATTTATAGTTCATAGAGGCTGACATGTGTGACCGATCTGCCAGCAGCATCCTCATCATTTTGAAGTCGGCAGGGATCAGAAGAAAAAGGCTAATAGCCAAAAATTAGGGGTCAAAAATAAATCCAAAAAAGGAAACTTTTATTCTTCATAGAGGATGACATGTGGGACCGAACTGCCAGCAGCGTTTCAAAGGGGGCAGGGGATCAAAAGAAAAAGGCAAATAGCCAGAAATTAGGGGTAAAAAATAAATCCAACAAAGGAATGGTTTATTGTTCATAGATGCTGACATGTGGGACCCTTGAGCCACCTGCGACCTCAATTTCAAAGGCGGCATATGATCAAAAGAAAAAGGCAAGTGACCAAAAATCAGGGGGTAAAAAAATCTAAGAAAAGAAACTTTATTGTACATAGAGGATGACATGCGGGTCCCATGAGACAGCACCTTACTCCACTTTTCAGAGGCGGCATGAGATCGAAAGAAAAAGGAAAGTGACCAAATATCAGGAGCAAAAAATAATCCAAGAAAAGAAACTTTTATTGTACATAGAGGATGGCATATGGGTCCCACTTATACAAGCTCTTTCGCTCCAAGATCTTGCAAGTTGATTGTACATAGAGGATGACATGCGGGCCCCTTGTGTCAGCAGCTTACTCAACGTTTCCAAGGCGGCAGGGGATCAAAAGAAAAAGGAAGTAGCCAGAAATTAGCGGTAAAAAATAACTCCAAGAAAGGAAACTTTTATTGTTCATAGAGGATGACATGCGGGACCCATGCGCTAGCAGCTTCCTCAGCGTTTCAAAGGCGGCATGAGATCGAAAGAAAAAGACAAGAGACCAAATATCAGGAGCCAAAAATAATCCAAGAAAAGAAACTTTATTGTACATAAAAGATGACATGCGGGTCCCATTTTGCAGCAGCGGTGTCAACGTTTCAAATGCGGCTTGAGATCAAAAGAAAAAGAGTAGCCAGAAATTAGGGGGTAAAAAAAACTCCAGAAATTAGGATGGCATGCGGGTCCCATGAGTCCGCAACTTACTCAACGTTTCCAAGGCGGCAGGGGATCAAAAGAAAAAAGGAAATAGCCAAAAATAAGAGGGTGAAAAAAATCCAAGAAAAGAAACTTTTATAATACCGAGGATGACATGTGGGTCCCATGAGCCAGCAGCTTCCTCAATGTTTCAGAGGCTGCATGAGATCGAAAGAAAAAGGCAAGTGACCAAAAATAAGGGTGTAAAAAAATCCAAGAAAAGAGACTTGATTGTACATAGAGGATGACATGCGGGACCCCTGAGGTAGCAGCATACTCAATGTTTCCATGGCAGCACAGGACCAACAAAAAAAGAGGAAGTAGCCAGAAATCAGGGGGTCAATAAAATTCAAGAAAAGAAAGATTTCAATTGGGCTACATCTTGCCGTCTGGGCCTTCGAACTATCTTGCTGGACGCCTTTGGACTCGTACAGTTTCAGCCCACTCCAAAACAGGAAAGTCCTATGCTTCGCAAAAACAAAAACAAGGAGATTCAACATATAAGTTTGTTTATTTAATAATAAAGATTTATTTTTTCCGGTTGCAACAGCTCAGAGCGAAATACACTGTTTATTGTGTGCAAAATAATCAAGATATCACATGTTTCTTGTACGGGGAGGCTGGCATCGGGGACCCATGAGCCAGCAGGGTCGTCAACGTTTTAAAGACGGCAGAGGATCGAAAGAAAAAATAAACCAAAAATCTGTTGGTAAAAAATCCAAAAAAATAAATATTTTTCGTTCTGAGAGGATGACATGCGGGACCCATGAGGCAGCAGCATCCTCAACGTTTCCAAGGCGACACAGGATTTAGAAAAAGGCAAAATAGCCAGAAATTAGAGGTCAAAATAACTCCAAGAAAGGAAAGGTTTATTGTTCATATAGGATGACATGTGGGACCCATGAGCCAGCAGAATCCTCAACGTTTCAAAGGCGGCAGGGGATCAAAAGAAAAAGGAACTAGCCAGAAATTAGGGGTAAAAAATAACTCCATGAAAGGAAACTTTTATTGTTCGTAGAGGATGACATGCGGGACCCATGAGCCAGCAGCTTACTCAACGTTTCAAAGGCGGCATGAGATCAAAAGAAAAAGGCAAGTGACCAAATATGAGGTGCCAAAAACAATCCAAGATTTATTGTACATAGAGGATGACATGCGGGTCCCATTTTGCAGCAGCTGTCAAAAGAAAAAGAAAGTAGCTAGAAATTAGGGGTAAAAAACTCCAAGAAAGGAAAGCTTTATCGTTCATACAGGCTGACATGTGAGACCTATGAGCCAGCAGAGTCGTCAACGTTTCAAAGGCGGCAGGGGATCAAAAGAAAAAGGAAATAGCCAAAAATCGGAGGGTGAAAAACCCGAAGAAAATGAACTTTTATAGTACATAGAGGATGACATGCGGGTCCCATGAGCCAGCAGGTTCCTCAACGTTTCAAACGTGGCATGAGATCGAAAGAAAAAGGCAAGTGACCAAATATCAGGATCCAAAAATAATTCAAGAAAAGAAACTTGATTGTACATAGAGGATGACATGCGGGTCCCATTTTGCAGCAGCGGTATCACCGTTTGAGAGGCGGCAGGGGATCGAAAGAAAAAGGCAAGTGACCAAATATCAGGAGCCAAAAATAATCCAAGAAAAGAAATTTTTATAGTACATAGAGGATGACATGCGGGTCCCATGAGCCTGCAGGTTCCTCAACGTTTCAAACGTGGCATGAGATCGCAAGAAAAAGGCAAGTGACCAAATATCAGGAGCCAAAAATATTCAAGAAAAGAAACTTGATTTTACATAGAGGATGACATGCGGGTCCCATTTTGCAGCAGCGGTATCACCGTTTGAGAGGCTGCACGGGATCGAAAGAAAAAGGCAAGTGACCAAATATCAGGAGCCAAAAATAATCCAAGAAAAGAAATTTTATTGTACATAGAGGATGACATGCGGGTACCATTTTGCAGCAGAGGTCTCAACATTTCCCAGGCGGCACAGGACCAAAAGAAAAATGAAGTAGCCAGAAATCAGGGGGTGAAAAAAATCCAAGAAAAGAAAGATTTCAATTGGGCTGCATCTGGACATCTGGGCCTTCGAACTATCCTGCTGGGCCTTTTGACTCGTACAATTTCAGCCCACTCCAAAACAGGAAAGTTTGGATTTTTCTAAAAAAAACAGGAAAGTCCTATGCTTCGCAAAAACACAAAACAAGGAGATTCAACATATAAGTTTGTTTATGTAAAAATAAAGATTTAATTTATCCGTTTGCAATAGCTCAGAGCGAAATACAATGTTTATTGTCTGCAAAATAATCAAGATATCACATGTTTCTTGTACGGGGAGGCTGACATCGGGGACCCATGAGCCAGCAGCGTCGTCAACGTTTTAAAGGCGGCAGGGGATGGAAAGAAAAAATAAACCAAAAATCTGTTGGTAAAAAATCCAAGAAAAGAAACATTTTCGTTCTGAGAGGATGACATGCGGGACCCATGAGGCAGCAGCATCCTCAGCGTTTATTGTTCATAGAGGTTGACATGTGGGACCCGTGAGCCAGCAGCGCCCTGAACGTTTTAAAGGCTGCAGGAGATCGAAAGAAAAAATAAGCCAAAAATCGTTTGGTCAACAAAATCCAAGAAAAGAAACATTTACCGTTCTGAGAGGATGACATGCGGGACCCATGAGGCAGCAGCATCCTCAACGATTCCAAGGCGGCAGGGGATCAAAGGAAAAAAGGAAATATCCTGAAATTAATTAGTGGTTCAAAATAAATCCATCAAAGGAAACTTTTATTGTTCACAGAGGATGACATGTGGGACCGACCTGCCAACAGCGTCCTCATCGTTTCAAAGGGGGCAGGAGATCAAAAGAAAAAGGCAAATAGCCATAAATTAGGGGTCAAAAATAACTCCAAGAAAGGAAACTTTTACTGTTCGTAGAGGATGACATGCGGGACCCATGAGCCAGCAGCTTACTCAACATTTCAAAGGCGGCATGAGATCGAAAGAAAAAGGCAAGTGGCAAAATATCAGGAGCCAAAGATAATCCAAGAAAAGAAACTTTATTGTACATAGAGGATGACATGCTGGTCCCAATTAGCAGCAGCGGTCTCAACGTTTCAAATGCGGCTTGAGATCAAAAGAAAAAAGAAAGTTGATTGTACATAGAGGATGACATGCGGGTCCCATGAGTCAGCAGCTTACTCAACGTTTCCAAGGCGGCAGGGGATCAAAAGAAAAAGGAAATAGCCAAAAATCAGAGGGTGAAAAAAAACCCAAGAAAATAAACTTTTATAGCACATAGAGGATGACATGCGGGTCCCATGAGCCAGCAGGTTCCTCAATGTTTCAAACGTGGCATGAGATCGAAAGAAAAAGGCAAGTGACCAAATATCAGGAGCCAAAAATAATTCAAGAAAAGAAACTTGAGTGTACATAGAGGATGACATGCGGGTCCCATTTATCAGCAGTGGTATCACCGTTTGAGAAGCGGCAGGGGATCGAAAGAAAAAGGCAAGTGACCAAATATGAGGTGCCAAAAAGAATCCAATAAAAGAAAGTTTTATAGTACATAGAGGATGACATGCGGGTCCCATGAGCCTGCAGGGTCCTCAACGTGGCATGAGATCGAAAGAAAAATGCAAGTGACCAAATATCAGGAGCCAAAAATAATTCAAGAAAAGAAACTTGATTGTACATAGAGGATGACATGCGGGTCCGATTTAGCAGCAGCGGTATCACCGTTTGAGAGGCTGCACGGGATCGAAAGAAAAAGGCAAGTGACCAAATATGAGGTTCCAAAAAAATCCTAGAAAAGAAAGTTTTATAGTACATAGAGGATGACATGCAGGTCCCATTTAGCAGCAGCGGTCTCACCGTTTGAGAGGCGGCAGGGGATCGAAAGAAAAAGGTAAGTGACCAAATATGAGGTGCCAAAAAAATCCAAGAAAAGAAAGTTTTATAGTACATAGAGGATGACATGCGGGTCCCATTTAGCAGCAGCGGTATCACCGTTTGAGAGGCGGCAGGGGATCGAAAGAAAAAGGCAAGTTACCAAATTTGAGGTGCCAAAAAAAACTCCAAGAAAAGAAAGTTGATTGCTCATAGAGGATGACATGCGGGTCCGAATTAGCAGCAGCGGTGTCAACGTTTCCAAGGCGGCAAGGGATCAAAAGAAAAAGGAAGTAGCCAGAAATCAGGGGGTCAAAAAAATCCAAGAATAGAAAGAATTTTGGTTCATAGAGGATGACATGCCCGACCCATGATCCTGCATCGTAAACGGCTCGATCGGAGAGCGTTGAACGAGATGGCGCGATCGAGAAAAAAAACAATGCCAGAGAGGCTGCCATCCGGGCCCTACATCCCTCGGCGGTGCGGATTTGCGTTGACTCGGCTGGCGAACCCGAGAATTCGAGATGCACCACGTCCCGGGCCACCATACGCAACGTTTTGGCCGGTTTCGTCGGGCTAGGTGGCCTCAAAAACGAGAAAAAAAACGTTTTGACATGCACAACGGACAGACCCAAAATCGTCGGCCATGGTACACCAGCAACCACGGCGCGACTTCAACTTCGTCGGCCATGGCAACTTTTCTTGTAGTGATGTGGGACCGATCTGCCAGCAGCATCCTCATCATTTCGAAGTCGGTAGGGATCAGAAGAGGAAGGAAAATAGCCAGAAATTAGGGGTCAAAAATAAATACAAAAAAGGAAACTTGTATTCTTCATAGAGGATGACATGTGGTACCGACCTGCCAGCAGCGTTTCAGAGGGGGCAGAGGATCAAAATAAAAAGGCAAATAGCCAGAAATTAGGGGTAAAAATAAATCCAACAAAGGAATGGTTTATTGTTCATAGATGCTGACATGTGAGACCCATGAGCCACCAGCGACCTCAATTTCAAAGGCGGAATATGATCGAAAGAAAAAGGCAAGTGACCAAAAATCAGGGGGTTAAAAAAATCTAAGAAAAGAAACTTTATTGTACATAGAGGATGACATGCGGGTCCCATGAGCCAGCACCTTACTCAACGTTTCTGAGGCGGCATGAGATCGAAAGAAAAAGGAAAGTGACCAAATATCAGGAGAAAAAATAATCCAAGAAAAGAAACTTTTATTGTACTTAGAGGATGACATATGGGTCCCACTTATACAAGCTCTTTCGCTCCAAGATCTTGCAAGTTGATTGTACATAGAGGATGACATGCGGGCCCCTTGTGTCAGCAGCTTACTCAACGTTTCCAAGGTGGCAGGGGATCAAAAGAAAAAGGAAGTAGCCAGAAATTAGCGGTCAAAAATAACTCCAAGAAGGGAAACTTTTATTGTTCATAGAGGATGACATGCGGGACACATGCGCTAGCAGCTTCCTCAACGTTTCAAAGGCGGCATGAGATCGAAAGAAAAAGACAAGAGACCAAATATCAGGAGCCAAAAATAATCCAAGAAAAGAAACTTTATTGTACATAAAAGATGACATGCGGGTCCCATTTTGCAGCAGCGGTGTCAACGTTTCAAATGCGGCTTGAGATCAAAAGAAAAAGAGTAGCCAGAAATTAGGGGGTAAAAAAACTCCAGGAAAAGAAAGTTGATTGTACATAGAGGATGGCATGCGGGTCCCATGAGTCCGCAACTTACTCAACGTTTCCAAGGCGGCAGGGGATCAAAAGAAAAAGGAAATAGCCAAAAATAAGAGGGTGAAAAAAATCAAAGAAAATAAGCTTTTATAGTATAGAGGATGACATGTGGGTCCCATGAGCCAGCAGCTTCCTCAACGTTTCAGAGGCTGCATGAGATCGAAAGAAAAAAGGCAAGTGACCAAAAATAAGGGGGTAAAAAAATCAAAGAAAAGAGACTTGATTGTACATAGAGGATGACATGCGGGACCCATGAGGTAGCAGCATACTCAACGTTTCCATGGCAGCACAGGACCAACAAAAAAAGAGGAAGTAGCCAGAAATCAGGGGGTCAGTAAAATTCAAGAAAAGAAAGATTTCAATTGGGCTGCATCTGGCCGTCTGGGCCTTCGAACTATCCTGCTAGACGCCTTTGGACTCGTACAATTTCAGCCCACTCCAAAACAGGAAAGTCCTATGCTTCGCAAAAACAAAAACAAGGAGATTCAACATATAAGTTTGTTTATTTAATAATAAAGATTTATTTTTTCCGTTTGCAACAGCTCAGAGCGAAATACACTGTTTATTGTCTGCAAAATAATCAAGATATCACATGTTTCTTGTACGGGGAGGCTGACATCAGGGACCCATGAGCCAGCAGGGTCGTCAACGTTGTAAAGACGGCAGAGGATCGAAAGAAAAAATAAACCAAAAATTAGTTGGTAAAAAATCCAAAAAAAGAAACATTTTCCGTTCTGAGAAGATGACATGCGGGACCCATGAGGCAGCAGCATCCTCAACGTTTCCAAGGCGACATAGGATTTAAAAAAAATGCAAAATAGCCAGAAATTAGAGGTCAAAATAACTCCAAGAAAGGAAAGCTTTATTGTTCATAGAGGCTGACATGTTGGACCCATGAGCCAGCAGAATCCTCAAAGTTTCAAAGGCGGCAGGGGATCAAAAGAAAAAGGAAGTAGCCAGAAATTAGGGGTCAAAAATAACTCCAAGAAAGGAAACTTTTATTGTTTGTAGAGGATGACATGCGGGACCCATGAGCCAGCAGCTTACTCAACGTTTCAAAGGCGGCATGAGATCGAAAGAAAAAGGCAAGTGACAAAATATCAGCAGCCAAAGATAATCCAAGAAAGGAAACTTTATTGTACATAGAGGATGACATGCGGGTCCCATTTAGCAGCAGCGGTCTCAACGTTTCAAATGCGGCTTGAGATCAAAATAAAAAGAAAGTTGATTGTACATAGAGGGTGACATGCGGGTCCCATGAGTCAGCAGCTTACTCAACGTTTCCAACGCGGCAGGGGATCAAAAGAAAAACGAAATAGCCAAAAATCAGAGGGTGAAAAAAATCCAAGAAAATAAACTTTTATAGCACATAGAGGATGACATGCGGGTCCATGAGCCAGCAGGTTCCTCAACGTTTTCAAAGGCGGCATGAGATCGAAAGAAACAGGCAAGTGACCCAAAATCAGAGGGTGAAACATAATCCAAGAAAAGAAACTTTTATTGCACATAGAGGATGACATGCGGGTCCCATTTTGCAGCAGCGGTCCCAACGTTTCAAATGCGGCTTGAGATCAAAAGAAAAAGAAAGTAACCAGAAATTAGGGGTAAAAAAACTCTAAGAAAGGAAAGCTTTATCGTTCATACAAGCTGACATGTGGGACCTATGAGCCAGCAGAGTCCTCAACGTTTCAAAGGCGGCAGGGGATCAAAAGAAAAAGGAAATAGCCAAAAATCAGAGGGTGAAAAAAACCAAGAAAATGAACTTTTATAGTACATAGAGGATGACATGCGGGTCCCATGAGCCAGCAGGTTCCTCAACGTTTCAAACGTGGCATGAGATCGAAAGAAAAGGCAAGTGACCAAATATCAGGATCCAAAAATAATTTAAGAAAAGAAAGTTGATTGTATATAGAGGATGACATGCGGGTCCCATTTAGCAGCAGCGGTATCACCGTTTGAGAGGCTACACGGGATCGAAAGAAACAGGCAAGTGACCAAATATGAGGTGCCAAAAAAACTCTAAGAAAAGAAAGTTGATTGCACATAGAGGATGACATGTGGGTCCCATTTAGCAGCAGCGGTCTAAACGTTTCCAAGGCGGCAAGGGACCAAAAGAAAAAGGAAGTAGCCAGAAATCAGGGAGTCAAAAATAATCCGAGAATAGAAAGAATTTTGGTTCATAGAGGATGACATGCGGGACCCATGAGTGCCAAAAATAATCCAAGAAAAGAAATTTTATTGTACATAGAGGATGACATGCGGGTCCCATTTTGCAGCAGCGGTCTCAACATTTCCAAGGTGGCACAGGACCAAAAGAAAAATGAAGTAGCCAGAAATCAGGGGGTGAAAAAAATCCAAGAAAAGAAAGATTTCAATTGGGCTGTATCTGGACATCTGGGCCTTCGAACTATCCTACTGGGTCTTTTGACTCGTACAATTTCAGCCCACTCCAAAACAGGAAAGTTCGGATTTTTCTAAAAAAAACAGGAGAGTCCTATGCTTCGCAAAAACAAAAAACAAGGAGATTCAACATATAAGTTTGTTTATGTAAAAATAAAGATTTAATTTATCAGTTTGAAATAGCTCAGAGCGCAATACACTATTTATTGTCTGCAAAATAATCAAGATATCAAAGTTTGTGTACGGGGAGGCTGACATTGGGGACCCATGAGCCAGCAGCGTCGTCAACGTTTTAAAGGCGGCAGTGGATGGAAAGAAAAAATAAACCAAAAATTTGTTGGTAACAAATCCAAGAAAAGAAACATTTTCGTTCTGAGAGGATGACATGCGGGACCCATGAGGCAGCAGCATCCTCAGCGTTTATTGTTCATAGAGGCTGACATGTGGGACCCGTGAGCCAACAGCATCCTCAACGTTTTAAAGGCGGCAGGAGATCGAAAGAAAAAATAAGCAAAAAATCATTTGGTGAACAAAATCCAAGAAAAGAAACATTTACCGTTCTGAGAGGATGACATGCGGGACCCATGAGGCAGCAGCATCCTCAACGATTCCAAGGCGGCAGGGGATCAAAAGAAAAAAAAGGAAATATCCAGAAATTAATTAGGGGTTCAAAATAAATCCATCAAAGGAAACTTTTATTGTTCATAGGGGATGACATGTGGGACCTGATACGTCTCAAACGTATCTATAATTTCTTATGTTACATGCTACTTTATTGATGATATCTACATGTTTTATACATACTTTATGTCATATTTATGCATTTTCTGGCACTAACCTACTAACGAGATGCCGAAGAGCCAGTTGCTGTTTTCTGCTGTTTTTGGTTTCAGAAATCCTAGTAAGGAAATATTCTCGGAATTGGACGAAATCAACGCCCAGGATCTTATTTTTCCACGAAGCTTCCAGAAGTCCGGAGGAGATACGAAGTGGCGCGACGAGGCGCCCACACAACAGGGCGGCGCGGCTAGGGCTTGGGCCGCGCGGCCCTGGCGTGTTGGGCCCTCGTGGCGCCCCCTGACCTACCCTTCCGCCTACATAAGCCTTCGTCGATAATAGTTCCAGTACCGAGAGCCACGATACGAAAAACCTTCCAGAGACGCCGCCGCCGCCAATCCCATCTCGAGGGATTCAGGAGATCGCCTCCGGCACCCTGCCGGAGAGGGGAATCATCTCCCGGGGGACTTTTCACCGCCATGGTCGCCTCCGGAGTGATGTGTGAGTAGTTCACCCCTGGACTATGGGTCCGTAGCAGTAGCTAGATGGTCGTCTTCTCCTAATTGTGCTATCATTGTTGGATCTTGTGAGCTTCCTAACATGATCAAGATCATCTATTTGTAATGCTACATGTTGCGTTTATTGGGATCCGATGAATAATGAATGCTATGTTATGTTGATTATCAATCTATCATCTATGTGTTGTTTATGATCTTGCATGCTCTCCGTTATTAGTAGAGGCTCTGGCCAAGTCGTTACTTGTAACTCCAAGAGGGAGTATTTATGCTCGATAGTGGGTTCATGCCTCCATTAAATCTGGGACAGTGACAGAAAGTTCTAAGGTTGTGGATGTGCTGTTGCCACTAGGGATAAAACATCAACGCTATGTCTAAGGATGTATTTGTTGATTACATTACGCACCATACTTAATGCAATTGTCTGTTGTTTGCAACTTAATACTGGAGGGGGTTCGGATGATAACCTGAAGGTGGACTTTTTAGGCATAGATGCATGCTGGATAGCGGTCTATGTACTTTGTCGTAATGCCCAATTGAATTTCACACTACTCATCATAACATGTATGTGCATTGTCATGCTATCTTTATTTGTCAATTGCCCAACTATAATTTGTTCACCCAACATGCTATTTATCTTATGGGAGAGACACCACTAGTGAACTGTGGACCCCGGTCCATTCTTTACATCGAATACAATCTACTGCAATACTCGTTCTACTGTTCTCTGCAAACATCATCATCCACACTATACATCTAATCCTTTGTAACAGCAAGCCGGTGAGATTGACAACCTCACTGTTAAGTTGGGGCAAAGTATCTTGGTTGTGTTGTGCAGGTTCTACGTTGGCGCCGGAATCCCTGGTGTTGCGCCGCACTACACTCCGCCGCCATCAACCTTCAACGTGCTTCTTGACTCCTACTGGTTCGATAACCTTGGTTTCTTACTGAGGGAAAAACTTGCCGCTGTACGCATCATACCTTCCTCTTGGGGTTCCCAACGGACGTGTGCTTTACACGCTGCAAGGGGAGTCTCCACTTCCAATCTCTTTACATTGTTTTTGTCTTGCTTTATTTTATTTACTATTTTGTTTGCTGCACTAAATCAAAACACAAAAAAATTAGTTGCTACCTTTACTTTATTTACTATCTTGTTTGCGTTCTCCATATTAAAAACACGAAAAAAATTAGCTACTTGCATTTACTTTATCTAGTTTACTTTATTTACTATTGATAAAATGGGTACTCCTGAAAATACTAAGTTGTGTGACTTCACAAACACAAATAACAATGATTTCCTATGCACACCTATTGCTCCACCTGCTACTACAGCGGAATTCTTTGAAATTAAACCTGCTTTACTGAATCTTGTTATGAGAGAGCAATTTTCTGGTGTTAGTTCTGATGATGCTGCTGCGCATCTTAATAATTTTGTTGAACTATGTGAAATGCAAAAGTACAAGAGGAAGAGCTAAAGATTGGTTGCTATCTTTGCCTAAGAATAGTATTGATTCATGGACTAAATGTAAGGATGCTTTCATTGGTAGATATTATCCTCCTGCTAAAATTATATCTTTGAGAAGTAGCATAATGAATTTTAAACAATTAGAAAATGAGAATATTTCCCAAGCATGGGAAAGATGAAATCTTTGGTTAAAAATTGCCCAACCCATGGACTGACTACTTGGATGATCATCCAAACCTTTTATGCAGGATTGAATTTTTCTTCACGGAACCTATTGGATTCAGCTGCTGGAGGTACTTTTATGTCCATCACTCTAGGCGCCGCAACAAAGCTCCTTGATGATATGATGATTAATTATTCTGAATGGCACACGGAAAGAGCTCCACAAGGTAAGAAGGTAAATTTTGTCGAAGAAACCTCCTCCTTGAGTGATAAGATTGATGCTATTATGTCTATGCTTGTGAATGGTAGGACAAATGTTGATCCTAATAATGTTCCGTTAGCTTCATTGGTTGCCCAAGAAGAACATGTTGATGTGAACTTCATTAAAAATAATAATTTCAACAACAATGCTTATCGGAATAATTCTAGTAACAACTATAGGCCATATCCTTATAATAATGGTAACGGTTATGGTAATTCTTATGGGAATTCTTAGAACAATAATAGGAATACACCACCTGGACTTGAAGCCATGCTTAAAGAATTTATTAGTACACAAACCGCTTTTAACAAATCTGTTGAAGAAAAACTTGGCAAAATTGATATACTTGCTTCTAAAGTCGATAGTCTTGCTGCTGATGTTGATCTTTTGAAATCGAAAGTTATGCCTAATGAAAATAAAGATATTTAGTCATTTGCTACAGAAAACTACATCCAAGTTAGAATTAATGAGAATATAAGATTGATGGCCGAATTGCGTGCTAGGTGGGAAAAAGAAGAAAATGCTAAAGATAACAATATAGCTAAAGTTTGGACTATTACTACCACTAGCAATGCTAATGCTTCACATGTTGCTGCACCTCCTACTATCAATCTTATATTTACTAATTGGAGGCACCGTAAAAGCTTCCACGTTTATCCACATCATCAAAATAATTAAGACAATTAGATCTAAAATCTATGGTTAAGATTTGTCGAGAAAAATGTGATTTATCATGTACCATAATATGTAACATCGGCACGTTACAGACTTACGTACGTACGGAGGCACCATTAACTAATATGTATGCGGGCCGTTACGGACCAATAAGGAACATATGCTTGCAGCCGTCTAGATGAATCACCAAATCACGATCGCGCATGAGCCGTCCTCTCCTTGCCAACTCTCCAAGTCTGCTATATATTAAAACCAAGCTGGGACAGTTACGAGCAGATATCCTTCGTTGGCAAAATTCAAAAGACGCGGATACATATAAATAGCCTCCGGATAAAGTGCTGCATCAGTTTGGTAAAATATCCGGACCGTATGCAAGTTGCCTAAAAAAAATCTTACGTCAGTACAAGCAACCTAAAATATCCCACTAGATTACGTTTTCTACTTAGCCGACCTTAACTCTAGGTAAAAATAGATTACCATGCGTGGGATTTTTCCTCCGAACCATCTGAAACCATTCTCCGCACGCACGGTGTCAAGCAGCCCAGCTTTTAGGGTTTCTGTTAGCGCTATTTCTCGGCGCCCACCGCCCGCCGGCCAAACTCATCGCTGAGGCGCTCTTGCCACAGTAGTACACGACGACAGCTCCGGCCGGACAACAAAGCAGGACGTTCCAAGCTGCCTATTCCCCATCGTGCATGGATGATGCATGTGGCTCTGGATCGATGCATTGTTAGGAGTACGTACTCCAGATCCTTCACTCTCCCTCTAGATTTGATCATTAATTATTCATCTTCTGTTTTTTTATCTTACAGGATTGATAATTATGAAACTACTATTGTTTAGATCTAGCAATAATGAATGCATACGTTGCTAATTGGAGCTAGCGATAGGGAGGAGGAAGCACCTAATAGTTGGATATTGGTCATGTTATCAAGCGGCTTGACCAACAAATATGTCATGCGAACATTTAGCTACTATAACCGACATGGATAAGGACAAGAATTGCATGAAGCTACAATACAAATGTTTTCTCTACCCAGTTCAACACTTTTTTCCTTCATCAAGCTCCACCTTATTATTACTGTTGTTCAATGCAATCTATAGAAATTAATCTACTTCCACCGTCTGTAAAAGGATATCTTAATTTTGGATAAATTTAGATTTATCGAGATACTAAAACGGGTCTAGATACATTTAAATTTTTAAAAAGTTGAGATATGAGGGAGCGAGGGTGTTAGTACATATTTCTGCATCCACACAACACACAATTATGTCTAATCATCCTAATTTTGGCTATTTTCTATTACGTCGAGAGAGCTCTAATTTTCTGTCGTTGAATGTTTTCCTTTGATTAGCTATCAGGTAGTCTGCATGAGGTGCTACAACTTTATTCTAAGATTCGCCCCTATTGTTCATAATCCGTTAATCGTTTTCCTTTATATATGCTCATTAGAATAATAGTTATTTATTGGTTTTTTCAATTACTACAGCTGCGGGGAACAACTAGAGTTACTACCGTATCTACTTTTCCTTTGCTACAACGTTATTATAGCGGAAATTCAATTCGGCACCCGGGTGCGTATGCTCCCTCTACCAAAAAATCATATTTCGAAATGTCGAAAAATTTGAGCAAACATTTCTACATGTACATCTCTATAATATACGTGCTTTCGTCAAGTTTCACGAAAAAACAATATTTTGTGTGGTCTATATAAAAAAGAGAAAATTTATCTTGTGAAAAACATTATTTTTAGTACTGAATTTTGTCTTTTTTACACACGTCACATGATAAGTCGATTTTTTATGAAACGACTTTGTGAGCATGTAGCACGTGAAGATGTATGTGCGAACTTTTAGTTTCAATTTTTTAAAAATTTAAAATGTATGCAAGATGCATTTTGAAATATAGGGAGCATATGCACCCATGTTCCAAAACACCGCTCCCGTTATTATAGTAAGTATTATGTTGTGAAAAATTAGCATTGCTCTCTAAACTTCTATTTGCAGGAAAATTCGATTTATGCTAATTAAAATAGGAGACGACGATCATGTGTACCTTATGCCCAGGAGCACCAGACTCACTGCTTGCCGGTTGAACTGATGAAGAGATGTTGATAACACCAGGGAATTTTTCAGTTATGATAATTTTCTCTGTAGAACTATTATTTTGATCTCATATTGGAAATAATTATGAGTTTTCCCGTAAAAAAGTAGAATTTTTGTATTTCAATATTCAAGGTTACATCACATAAAGGTAAATGTGCTCTCGGCTTTCTGAGAGAAAAAATGGTAGATAATTAATCTTATCATTAGGTTGGTTTCATTTTGCGGACGATTTAAACCAATTGAGAGGGGAAGGTGAAGATGTGTTGTGATTTGAGTAGGACATGCATATAGGAAGGAGATGGGAAAGCCATGCGTCGGCCTGGTGAGGCCAATGATTTGGAAGGACATCATCTGGTGTTAAACTTACAATGGTAATGCAGTCCTAATATTCTCCGCAACTAATTTGATGTTTTAGTTAAATAAATATAGCTAATTAGAGTAAGTATCAGATAAATAGATAAATGTAAAGTTAATTTAATTTGCTATTTTTTACTTTATGTATTTGGTTTACTGTAGCCTTAAGCAAACAAGAAAATGTTATAGAATTTCTATCCCGTGCAGCGCACGGGTTGACGACTAGTGGTAAAATAATTGGTGTTGGCAATGTTTCTACTTCTAATGCAAAGCCTGCAAGACTACCGGAAACTGCTAAAACTGCTGAAACTGCCTGTGATAAAACTGTTGAAATTTTTTCTAATGTTGGGGACAATGATCCCACTGTTTTAGATCATAATGGTTTAGATTTTGATGATTGTCACATCTCTGAAGTTATAAAGTTCTTACAAAAACTTGCTAAAAGTCCTAATGCTAGTGCTATAAATATGGCATTTACGAAACATATTACAAATGCTCTCATAAAAGCTAGATAAGAGAAATTAAACTGTGAAGCTTCTATTCCTAGGAAGTAAGATGATGGTTGGGAGCCCATCATTAAAATGAAGGTCAATGATTTTGATTGTAATGCTTTATGTGATCTTGGTGCAAGTATTTCTGTTATGTCTAAGAAAATCTATAATATGCTTGACTTGCCACCATTGAAAAATTGTTATTTGGATGTTAATCTTGCTGATAACTCTACAAAGAAACCTTTGGGGAGGGTTGATAATGTTCGCATTACGGTTAACAATAACCTTGTCCCCGTTGATTTTGTTGTCTTGGATATTGAATGCAATGCATCCTGTCCCATTATATTGGGAAGACCTTTTCTTCGAACTGTTGGTGCTATTATTGATATGAAGGAAGGTAATATTAAATATCAATTTCCTCTCAAGAAAGGTATGGAACACTTCCCTAGAAAGAGAATGAAGTTACCTTTTGATTCTATCATTAGAACAAATTATGATGTTGATGCTTCGTCTCTTGATGTTACTTGATACACACTTTCTGCGCCTAGCTGAAAGACGTTAAAGAAAAGCGCTTATGGGAGACAACCCATGATTTTACTTCTGCACTTTTGTTTTATATTAGAGTCTTGGAAGTTGTTACTACTGTAGCAACCTCTCCTTATCTTTATTTTGTTGCATTGTTGTGCCAAGTAAAGTCTTTGATAGTAAGGTTCATACTAGATTTGGATTGCTGCGCAGGAACAGATTTCTTGCTGTCACGGATTTGAGCAGTACGCTCTGTAGGTAACTCCGAAAATTCTGCCAATTTACGTGAGTAATCCTCAGATATGTATGCAACTTTCATTCAATTTGAGCATTTTCATTTGAGCAAGTATGGTGCACCTAAAAAATTCGTCTTTATGGACTGTTCTGTTTTGACAGATTCTGCCTTTTATTTCACATTGCCTGTTTTGCTATGTTTGATGGATTTCTTTATTCCATTAACTTTCAGTAGCTTTTTGCAATGTTCAGAAGTGTTAAGAATGATTATGCCACCTCTGAACATGTGAATTTTGATTATGCACTAACCCTCTAATGAGTTGTTTTGAGTTTGGTGTGGAGGAAGTTTTCAAGGATCAAGAGAGGAGGATGATACACTATGATCAAGGAGAGTGAAAGCTCTAAGCTTGGGGATGCCCCGGTGGTTCATCCCTGCATATTTCAAGAAGACTCAAGCACCTTCTTCATCGACAACATTATCAGGTTCCTCTAGTGAAACTATATTTTTATTCCGTCACATCTTATGTGCTTTACCTGGAGTGTATGTATGTTTTTGTTTTTGTTTTGTTTGAATAAAGTTGGATCCTAGCATTCATTGTGTGGGAGAGAGACACGCTCCGCTGTTGCATATGGACAAATATGTCCTTAGGCTTTACTCATAATATTCATGGCGAAGGTTGAAACTGCTTCGTTAAATTGTTATATGGTTGGAAACGGGAAATGCTACATGTGGTAATTGGTATAATAACATGAATAATGTGATACTTGGCAATTGTTGTGCTCATGTTTAAGCTCTTGCATCATATACTTTGCACCTATTAGTGAAGAAATACATAGATCTTGCTAAAATTTGGTTTGCATGATTGGTCTCTCTAAAAGTCTAGATATTTTCTAGTAAGGGTCGAACAACAAGGAAGACGGTGTAGAGTCTTATAATGCTTGCAATATGTCTTTTATGTGAGTTTTGCTGTACCAGTTTATACTTGTGTTTGTTTCAAATAACCTTGCTAGCCTAAGCCTTGTATCGAGAGGGAATACTTCTCATGCATCCAAAATCCTTGAGCCAAACACTATGTCACTTGTGTCCACCATACCTACCCACTACATGGTATTTCTCCACCATTCCAAAGTAAATTGCTTGAGTGCTACCTTTAAAATTTCTATCCTTTATCTTTGCAATATATAGCTCATGGGACAAATAGCCTAAAAACTATTGTGGTATTGAATATGTACTTATGCATCTTATCTCTTATTAAGTTGCTTGTTGCGCGATAACCATGTTCCTGGGGACGCCATCAACTACTCTTTGTTGAATATCATGTGAGTTGCTATGCATGTTCGTCTTGTCTGAAGTAAGGGCGTTTTACCATGAGTTGAATGGTTTGAGCATGCATATTCTTATAGAAGAACATTGGGCCGCTAACTAAAGTCATGATCCATGGTGGAAGTTTCAGTTTTGGACAACAAACCTCAATCTCATATGTGAATATTAATTGTTGTTGAATGCTTATGCATTAAAGAGGAGTCCATTATCTGTTGTCTATGTTGTCCCGGTATGGATGTCTAAGTTGAGAATAATCAAAAGCGAGAAATCCAATGCGAGCTTTCTCCTTAGACCTTTGTACAGGCGGCATAGAGGTACCCCTTTGTGATACTTGGTTAAAACATATGTATTGCGGTGATAATCCTGGTAATCCGAGCTAATTAGGACAAGGTGCGGGCACTATTGGTATACTATGCATGAGGCTTGCAACTTGTAGGATATAATTTACATAACACATATGCTTTATTACTACCGTTGACAAAATTGTTTCTTGTTTTCAAAATAAAAGCTCTAGCACAAATATAGCAATCGATGCTTCCCTCGTCGAAGGGCCTTTCTTTTGCTTTTATGTTGAGTCAGTTCACCTATTTCTCTCCACCTCAAGAAGCAAACACTTGTGTGAACTGTGCATTGATTCCTACATACTTGCATATTGCACTTGTTATATTACTTTATGTTGACAATATCCATGAGATATACTTGTTATAAGTTGAAAGCAACCGCTGAAACTTAATCTTCCTTTGTGTTGCTTCAATGCCTCTACTATGAATTTATTGCTTTATGAGTTAACTCTTATGCAAGACTTATTGATGCTTGTCTTGAAAGTACTATTCATGAAAAGTCTTTGCTATATGATTCAATTGTTTACTCATTGTCTTTACCATTGCTTCGAATCGCTGCATTCATTACATGTTCTTACAATAGTATTGATCAAGATTATGATAGCATGTCACTTCAGAAATTATCTTTGTTATCGTTTACCTACTCGGGACGAGTAGGAACTAAGCTTGGGGATGCTTGATACGTCTCAAACGTATCTATAATTTATTATGTTCCATGCTACTTTATTGATGATACCTACATGTTTTATACATACTTTATGTCATATTTATGCATTTTCCGGCACTAACCTATTAACGAGTTGCCGAAGAGCCAGTTGCTGTTTTCTGCTGTTTTTGGTTTCAGAAATCCTAGTAAGGAAATATTCTCGGAATTGGACGAAATCAACGCCCAGGATCTTATTTTTCCACGAAGCTTCCAGAAGTCCGGAGGAGATACGAAGTGGGGGGACGAGGCGCCCAGACAACAGGGCAGTGCGGCCAGGGCTTGGGCCGCGCGGCCCTGGCGTGTGGGCCCTCGTGGTGCTCCCTGACCTACCCTTCCGCCTACATAAGCCTTCGTCGAGAATAACTCCAGTACCGAGAGCCACGATACGGAAAACCTTCAGGAGATCGCCTCCGACACCCTGCCGGAGAGGGGAATCATCTCCCGGAGGACTCTTCACCGCCATGGTCGCCTCCGGAGTGATGTGTGAGTAGTTCACCCTTGGACTATGGGTCCATAGCAGTAGCTAGATGGTCGTCTTCTCCTAATTGTGCTATCATTGTTGGATCTTGTGAGCGGCCTAACATGATCAAGATCATCTATTTGTAATTCTATATGTTGCGTTTGTTGGGATCCGATGAATAATGAATGCTATGTTATGTTGATTATCAATCTATCATCTATGTGTTGTTTATGATCTTGCATGCTCTCTGTTGCTAGTAGAGGCTCTGGCCAAGTCGTTACTTGTAACTCCAAGAGGGAGTATTTATGCTCGATAGTGGGTTCATGCCTCCATTAAATCTGGGACAGTGACAGAAAGTTCTAAGGTTGTGGATGTGCTGTTGCCACTAGGGATAAAACATCAACGCTATGTCTAAGGATGTATTTGTTGATTAAATTACGCACCATACTTAATGCAATTGTCTGTTGTTTGCAACTTAATACTGGAGGGGGTTCGGATGATAACCTGAAGGTCGACTTTTTAGGCATAGATGCATGCTGGATAGCGGTCTATGTACTTTGTCGTAATGCCCAATTGAATTTCACACTACTCATCATAACATGTATGTGCATTGTCATGCTATCTTTATTTGTCAATTGCCCAACTGTAATTTGTTCACCCAACATGCTATTTATCTTATGGGAGAGACACCACTAGTGAACTGTGGACCCGGTCCATTCTTTACATCGAATACAATCTACTGCAATACTCGTTCTACTGTTCTCTGCAAACATCATCATCCACACTATACATCTAATCCTTTGTTACAGTAAGCCGGTGAGATTGACAACCTCACTGTTAAGTTGGGGCAAAGTATATTGGTTGTGTTGTGCAGGTTCCACGTTGGCGCCGGAATCCCTGGTGCTGCGCCACACTACACTCCGCCGCCATCAACCTTCAACGTGCTTCTTGACTCCTACTGGTTCGATAACCTTGGTTTCTTACTGAGGGAAAAACTTGCCACTGTACGCATCATACCTTCCTCTTGGGGTTCCCAACGGACGTGTGCTTTACCGTCACAAGCAGCAGGACCGACCTGCCAACAGCGCCCTCATCGTTTCAAAGGGGGCAGGAGATCAAAAGGAAAAGGAAAATAGCCAGAAATTAGGGGTGAAAAATAACTACAAGAAAGGAAACTTTTATTGTTCGTAGAGGATGACATGCGGGACCCATGAGCCAGCAGCTTACTCAACGTTTCAAAGGCGGCATGAGATCGAAATAAAAAGGCAAGTGACAAAATATCAGGAGACAAAGATAATCCAAGAAAAGAAACTTTATTGTACATAGAGAATGGCATGCGGGTCCCATTTCGCAGCAGCGGTCCCAACATTTCAAATGCGGCTTGAGATCAAAAGAAAAAAGAAAGTAGCCAGAAATTAGGGGTAAAAAACTCCAAGAAAGGAAAGTTTTATCGTTCATATAGGCTGACATGTGAGACCTATGAGCCAGCAGAGTCCTCAACGTTTCAAAGGCGACAGGGATCAAAAGAAAAAGGAAATAGCCAAAAATCAGAGGGTGAAAAAAACCAAGAAAATGAACTTTTATAGTACATAGAGGATGACATGCGGGTCCCATGAGCCAGCAGGTTCCTCAACGTTTCAAACGTGGTATGAGATCGAAAGAAAAAGGCAAGTGACCGAATATCAGGATCCAAAAATAATTCAAGAAAAGAAACTTGATTGTACATAGAGGATGACATGCGGGTCCCATTTAGCAGCAGCGGTATCACCGTTTGAGAGGCGGCAGGGGATCGAAAGAAAAAGGCAAGTGACCAAATATGAGGTGCCAAAAAAATCCTAGAAAAGAAAGTTTTATAGTACATAGAGGATGACATGCGGGTCCCATGAGCCTGCATGTTCCTCAACGTTTCAAACGTGGCATGAGATCGCAAGAAAAAGGCAAGTGACCAAATATCAGGAGCCAAAAATATTCAAGAAAAGATACTTGATTGTACATAGAGGATGACATGCGGCTCCCATTTTGCAGCAGCGGTATCACCGTTTGAGAGGCTGCACGGGATCGAAAGAAAAAGGCAAGTGACCAAATATCAGGAGCCAAAAATAATCCAAGAAAAGAAATTTTATTGTACATAGAGGATGACATGCGGGTCCCATTTTGCAGCAGCGGTCTCAACGTTTCCAAGGCGGCACAGGACCAAAACAAAAATGAAGTAGCCAGAAATCAGGGGGTGAAAAAAATCCAAAGAAAGAAAGATTTCAATTGGGCTGCATCTGGACATCTGGGCTTGCGAACTATCCTGCTGGGCCTTTTGACTCGTACAATTTCAGCCCACTCCAAAACAGGAAATTTCAGAGTTTTCTATAAAAAACAGGAAAGTCCTATGCTTCGCAAAAACAAAAAACAAGGAGATTCAACATATAAATTTGTTTATCTAAAAATAAATATTTAATTTATCCGTTTGAAATAGCTCAGAGCGCAATACACTATTTATTGTCTGCAAAATAATCAAGATATCACATGTTTCTTGTACGGGGAGGCTGACATCGGGGACCCATGAGCCAGCAGCGTCGTCAACGTTTTAAAGGTGGCAGGGGATGGAAAGAAAAAATAAACAAAAAATCTGTTGGTAAAAAATCCAAGAAAATAAACATTTTCGTTCTGAGAGGATGACATGCGGGACCCATGAGGCAGCAGCATCCTCAGCGTTTATTGTTCATAGAGGATGACATGTGGGACCTGTGAGCCAGCAACGTCCTCAACGTTTTAAAGGTGGCAGGAGATCGAAAGAAAAAATAAGCCAAAAATCATTTGGTAAACAAAATCCAAGAAAAGAAACATTTACCGTTCTAAGAGGATGACATGCGGGACCCATGAGGCAGCAGCATCCTCAACGATTCCAAGGCGGCAGGGGATTAAAGAAAAAAAGGAAATATCCAGAAATTAATTAGGGGTTCAAAATAAATCCATCAAAGGAAACTATAGTTGTTCATAGAGGATGACATGTGGGACCGACCTGCCAACAGCGTCCTCATCGTTTCAAAGGGGGCAGGAGATCAAAAGAAAAAGGCAAATAGCCAGAAATTAGGGGTCAAAAATAACTCCAAGAAAGGAAACTTTTATTGTTCATAGAGGATGACATGCGGGACCCATGAGCCAGCAGCTTACTCAACGTTTCAAAGGTGGCATGAGATCGAAAGAAAAAGGCAAGTGACAAAATATCAGGAGACAAAGATAATCCAAGAAAAGAAACTTTATTGTACATAGAGAATGACATGCGGGTCCCATTTTGCAGCAGCGGTCCCAACGTTTCAAATGCGGCTTGAGATCAAAAGAAAAAAGAAAGTAACCAGAAATTAGGGGGTAAAAAAAACTCCAAGAAAGGAAAGTTTTATCGTTCATACAAGCTGACATGTGGGACCTATGAGCCAGCAGAGTCCTTAACGTTTCAAAGGCGGCAGGGGATCAAAAGAAAAAGGAAATAGCCAAAAATTAGAGGGTGAAAAAAAACTAAGAAAATGATCTTTTATAGTACATAGAGGATGACATGCGGGTCCCATTTAGCAGCAGCGGTCTCAACGTTTGAGAGGCGGCAGGGGATCGAAAGAAAAAGGTAAGTGACCAAATATGAGGTGCCAAAAAAATCCAAGAAAAGAAAGTTTTATAGTACATAGAGGATGACATGTGGGTCCCATTTAGCAGCAGCGGTATCACCGTTTGAGAGGCGGCAGGGGATCGAGAAAAAGGCAAGTGACCAAATTTGAGGTGCCAAAAAAACTCCAAGAAAAGAAAGTTGATTGCTCATAGAGGATGACATGCGAGTCCCAATTAGCAGCAGCGGTCTCAACGTTTCCAAGGCGGCAAGGGATCAAAAGAAAAAGGAAGTAGCCAGAAATCAGGGGGTCAAAAAATCCAAGAATAGAAAGAATATTGGTTCATAGAGGATGACATGCGGGACCCATGATCCTGCATCGTAAATGGCTCGATCGGAGAGCGTTGAACGAGATGGCGCGATCGAGAAAAAAAACAATGCCAGAGAGGCTGCCATCTGGGCCCTACATCCCTCGGCTGTGCGGATTTGCATTGACTCGGCCGGCGAACCCGAGAATTCGAGATGCACCACGTCCCGGGACACCATACGCGATGTTTTGGCCGTTTTCGTCGGGCTAGGTGGCCTCAAAAACGAGAAAAAAACGTTTTTATATGCACAACGGAGAGACAAAAAATCGTCGGCCATGGTGCACTAGCAACCACGGCGCGACTTCAACTTCGTCGGCCATGGCAACTTTTCTTGTAGTGTGATTTCTCAATTTTGATGAATCTCAACCGTTTGGACATCCATACCGGGAAGACAAGGACAACGGATGTTTGGACTTTTGTCCAGCTGAAACTTCCACCATGTGAACATGGCTTTAGTTGGCGGCCCAATATTCCTCTCTAACAATATGCATACTCCAATCTTTTCCATTCATGGTAAATCTCCCTTACTTCAAACAAGATGAGCATGCATAGTAATTCACACGATATTCAACAAAGGCACGTTGATGGTGTTCCCCATGACAACATGGTTATCACACAACAAGCAACTAATAAGAACTAATAATGCATAAGACATAATACTTACTACAATAGTTTTTTGACTACTTTCCCATAAGCTATAAATTACACAAAACAAGTAGTAATGTTTGAAAGTTTAAAGTAAGCACACAAGCAATTCACTATGAAGTGGCGGCTGTCGTGGATATGACCACGGCAGGTGCTACAGCGTGCAACACTTCGTTGATGCGGGAGCAAGGCGACGTAGCCATCTGCGGAGCGAGGTGCACAGGATGCAAGGTTTTACCCAGGTTCAGCCCCTCCGGAGAGTAAAAGGCCTACATCCTGCTAGATATATATATTGCTCGGTGGAGAATTACAATGGGGGGGTGATACGCGTACAGCACGCATCCGTTGGGAACCCCAAGAGGAAGGTGTGATGCGTACAGCGGCAAGTTTTCCCTCAGTAAGAAACCAAGGTTTATCGAACCAGTAGGAGCCAAGAAGCACGTTGAAGGTTGATGGCGGCGGAGTGTAGTGTGGCGCAACACCAGGGATTCCGGCGTCAACGTGGAACCTGCACAACACAACCAAAGTACTTTGTCCCAACGTAACAGTGAGGTTGTCAATCTCACCGGCTTGCTGTAATAAAGGATTAGATGTATAGTGTGGATGATGATGTTTGCAGAAAACAGTAGAACGAGTATTGCAGTAGATTGTATTCGATGTAAAAGAATGGACCGGGGTCTACAGTTCACTAGTGGTGTCTCTCCGATAAGAATAAGCATGTTGGGTGAACAAATTACAGTTGGGCAATTGACAAATAAAGAGGCATGACCATGCACATACATGTTATGATGAGTATTGTGAGATTTAATTGGGCATTACGACAAAGTACATAGACCGCTATCCAGCATGCATCTATGCCTAAAAAGTCCACCTTCAGGTTATCATCCGAACCCCCTCCAGTATTAAGTTGTAAACAACAGACAATTGCATTAAGTATGGTGCGTAATGTAATAAATAAATATATCCTTAGACATAGCATTGATGTTTTATCCCTAGTGGCAATAGCACATCCACAACCTTAGAGGTTGCAGTCACTCCCCCAGATTTAATGGAGGCATGAACCCACTATCGAGCATAAATACTCCCTCTTGGAGTTACAAGCAAAAACTTGGCCAGAGCCTCTACTAGCAACGGAGAGCATGCAAGATCATAAACAACACATAGATGATAGATTGATAATCAACATAACATAGCATTCATTATTCATCGGATCCCAACAAACGCAACATGTAGCATTACAGATAGATGATCTTGATCATGTTAGGCAGCTCACAAGATCCAACAATGATAGCACAATTAGGAGAAGACGACCATCTAGCTACTGCTATGGACCCATAGTCCAGGGGTGAACTACTCACTCATCACTCCGGAGGCGACCATGGCGGTGAAGAGTCCTCCGGGAGATGATTCCCCTCTTCGGCAGGGTGCCGGAGGCAATCTCCTGAATCCCCCGAGATGGGATTGGCGGCGGCGGCGTCTCTGGAAGGTTTTCCGTATCGTGGCTCTCGGTACTGGATTTATTCTCGACGAAGGCTTAAGTAGGCGAAAGGGTAGGTCAGGGGGCGACACGAGGGGCCCACACCACAGGCCGGCGCGGCCAGGGCCTGGGCCGCGCCGCCCTGGTGTGGCGTCGCCTCGTCGCCCCACTTCGTATCTCCCCCGGTGTTCTGGAAGCTTCGTGGAAAAATAAGATCCTGGGCGTTGATTTCGTCCAATTCCGAGAATATTTCCTTACTAGGATTTCTGAAACCAAAAACAGCAGAAAACAGCAACTGGCTCTTCGGCATCTTGTTAATAGGTTAGTGCCGGAAAACTCATAAATATGACATAAAGTATGTATAAAACATGTAGGTATCATCAATAAAGTAGCATGGAACATAAGAAATTATCGATACGTTGGAGACGTATCAGCATCCCCAAGCTTAGTTCCTACTCGTCCCGAGTAGGTAAACGATAACAAAGATAATTTCTGAAGTGACATGCCATCATAATCTTGATCAATACTATTGTAAGCACATGTAAGGAATGCAGCGATCCAAAGCAATGTAAATGCAATGAGTAAACAATTGAATCATATAGCAAAGACTTTTCATGAATAGTACTTTCAAGACAAGCATCAATAAGTCTTGCATAAGAGTTAACTCATAAAGCAATAAATTCATAGTAGAGGCATTGAAGCAACACAAAGGAAGATTAAGTTTCAGCGGTTGCTTTCAACTTATAACAAGTATATCTCATGGATATTGTCAACATAAAGTAATATAACAAGTGCAATATGCAAGTATGTAGGAATCAATGCACAGTTCACACAAGTGTTTGCTTCTTGAGGTGGAGAGAAATAGGTGAACTGACTCAACATAAAAGTAAAAGAAAGGCCCTTCGACGAGGGAAGCATCGATTGCTATATTTGTGCTAGAGCTTTTATTTTGAAAACAAGAAACAATTTTGTCAACGGTAGTAATAAAGCATATGTGTTATGTAAATTATATCCTACAAGTTGCAAGCCTCATGCATAGTATACCAATAGTGCCCGCACCTTGTCCTAATTGGCTCGGATTACCAGGATTATCACCGCAATACATATGTTTTAACCAAGTATCACAAAGGGGTACCTCTATGCCGCTTGTACAAAGGACTAAGGAGAAAGCTCGCATTGGATTTCTCGCTTTTGATTATTCTCAACTTAGACATCCATACCGGGACAACATAGACAACAGATAATGGACTCCTCTTTAATGCATAAGCATTCAACAACAATTAATATTCACATATGAGATTGAGTTTTGTTGTCCAAAACTGAAACTTCCACCATGGATCATGGCTTTAGTTAGCGGCCCAATGTTCTTCTCTAAGAATATGCATGCTCAAACTATTCAACTCATGGTAAATCGCCCTTACTTCAGAGAAGAAGAACATGCATAGCAACTCACATGATATTCAACAAAGAGTAGTTGATGGCGTCCCCAAGAACATGGTTATCGCGCAACAAGCAACTTAATAAGAGATAAGATGCATAAGTACATATTCAATACCACAATAGTTTTTAGGCTATTTGTCCCATGAGCTATATATTGCAAAGATAAAGGATAGAAATTTTAAAGGTAGCACTCAAGCAATTTACTTTGGAATGGCGGAGAAATACCATGTAGTGGGTAGGTATGGTGGACACAAGTGGCATTGTGTTTGGCTCAAGGATTTTGGATGCATGAGAAGTATTCCCTCTCGATACAAGGCTTAGGCTAGCAAGGTTATTTGAAACAAACACAAGTATGAACTGGTACAACAAAACTCACATAAAAGACATATTGCAAGCATTATAAGACTCTACACCGTCTTCCTTGTTGTTCGACCCTTACTAGAAAATATCTAGACTTTTAGAGAGACCAATCATGCAAACCAAATTTTAGCAAGCTCTATGTATTTCTTCACTAATAGGTGCAAAGTATATGATGCAAGAGCTTAAACATGAGCACAACAATTGCCAAGTATCACATTATTCAAGTTATTATTCCAATTACCACATGTAGCATTTCCCGTTTCCAACCATATAACAATTTAACGAAGCAGTTTCAACCTTCGCCATGAATATTATGAGTAAAGCCTAAGGACATATTTGTCCATATGCAACAGCGGAGCGTGTCTCTCTCCCACACAATGAATGCTAGGATCCAACTTTATTCAAACAAAACAAAAACAAACAGACGCTCCAAGCAAAGCACATAAGGTGTGATAGAATAAAAATATAGTTTCACTAGAGGAACCTGATAATGTTGTCGATGAAGAAGGGGATGCCTTGGGCATCCCCAAGCTTAAATGCTTGAGTCTTCTTGAAATATGCAGGGGTGAACCACCGGGGCATCCCCAAGCTTAGAGCTTTCACTCTCCTTGATCATATTGTATCATCCTCCTCTCTTGATCCTTGAAAACTTCCTCCACACCAAACTTAAAACAACTCATTAGAGGGTTAGTGCACAATCAAAATTCACATGTTCAGAGGTGACATAATCATTCTTAACACTTCTGGATATTGCACAAAGCTACTGAAAGTTAATGGAATAGAAAAATCCATCAAGCATAGCATAACAGGCAATGCGAAATAAAAGGCAGAATCTGACAAAACAGAACAGTCCGTAAAGACGAATTTCTAAGAGGCACCAGACTTGCTCAAATGAAAATGCTCAAATTGAATGAAAGTTGCGTACATATCTGTGGATCACTCACGTAAATTGGCAGAATTTTCTGAGTTACCTACAGAGAATTGAGCCCAGATTCGTTACAGAAAGAAATCTGTTTCTGCGCAGTAATCCAAATCTAGTATGAACCTTACTATCAAAGACTTTTACTTGGCACAACAATGCAATAAAATTAAGATAAGGAGAGGTTGCTACAGTAGTAACAACTTCCAAGACTCAAATATAAAATAAAAGTGCTGTAGTAAAATCATGGGTTGTCTCCCATAAGAGCTTTTCTTTAACGCTTTTCGGCTAGCGCAGAAAGTGTGTATCAAGTATTATCAAGAGGTGATGCATCTACAGCGGGGTTTGGAGTTTTCTCAACTATGCATTGTATCTTATCTATGTAAGTTTCAGAGGCCCCCTTTTCATTACCCTTAGGCTTACTACTCTCATCAAACAAATTTTCAGGAACAATCCAATCAAAATTCTTTTCTAGTGCCTCGCACATTCCCAAGAGCTTGCAAGGTATTGATGTTTTAATATCCCCCTCATAATTAACTTTATTAGTGTACTTTTGTCTATCTTTTTCCATCTTTTCAAGGGTGCTAGCAAAGTTCGTATAAGAGCCAAGCATATTATATTTAGTAAAGACTTTTCTTGCTTCTCTTGCTACATCACCAAATTCTTTAAGAAGGGTTTCTAAGACGAAATGTTTCTTTTCTCCTTCTTCCATATCACCTAGTGTAAGAAACATATGCTGCATTACGGGGTTGAGGTTAACAAATCTAGCTTCTAACATGTGTACTAAAGAAGCAGAAGCAATTTCATAAGTAGGAGCAAGTTCTACCAAGTGTCTATCTTCAAAATCCTCAACCGTACTAACATGAGTGAAAAAATCTTCTATATTATCTTTCCCAATGATAGACCCTCGTCCTACTGGTACATCTTTAAGAATAAACTTAGGAGGAAACATGATGAAATAAGTAAAGCAAATGCAAGTAACTATTTTTTTTTGTGTTTTTAATATAGCAAACAAGACAGTAAATAAAGTAAAACTAGCAACTAATTTTTTTTTGTGTTTTGTTTTAGTGCAGCAAACAAAGAAGTAAATAAAATAAAGCAAGACAAAAACAAAGTAAAGAGATTGGAGGTGGACACTCCCCTTGCAGCGTGTCTTGATCTCCCCGGCAACGGCGCCAGAAAAAGAGCTTGATACACGTACATCACGCGTCCGTTGGGAACCCCAAGAGGAAGGTGTGATGCGTACAGCGGAAAGTTTTCCCTCAGTAAGAAACCAAGGTTTATCGAACCAGTAGGAGCCAAGAAGCATGTTGAAGGTTGATGGTGGCGGAGTGTAGTGCGGCGCAACACCAGGGATTCCGGCGCCAACGTGGAACCTGCACAACACAACCAAAGTACTTTGTCCCAACGTAACAGTGAGGTTGTCAATCTCACCGGCTTGCTGTAACAAAGGATTAGATGTATAGTGTGGATGATGATGTTTGCAGAAAACAGTAGAACGAGTATTGCAGTAGATTGTATTCGATGTAAAAGAATGGACCGGGGTCCACAGTTCACTAGTGGTGTCTCTCCGATAAGAATAAGCATGTTGGGTGAACAAATTACAGTTGGGCAATTGACAAATAAAGAGGGCATGACCATGCACATACATGTTATGATGAGTATTGTGAGATTTAATTGGGCATTACGACAAAGTACATAGACCGCTATCCATCATGCATCTATGCCTAAAAAGTCCACCTTCAGGTTATCATCCGAACCCCCTCCAGTATTAAGTTGTAAACAACAGACAATTGCATTAAGTATGGTGCGTAATGTAATCAATAAATATATCCTTAGACATAGCATTGATGTTTTATCCCTAGTGGAAATAGCACATCCACAACCTTAGAGGTTGCTGTCACTCCCCCAGATTTAATGGAGGCATGAACCCACTATCGAGCATAAATACTCCCTCTTGGAGTTACAAGCAAAAACTTGGCTAGAGCCTCTACTAGTAACGGAGAGCATGCAAGATCATAAACAACACATAGATGATAGATTGATAATCAACATAACATAGCATTCATTATTCATCGGATCCCAACAAACGCAACATGTAGCATTACAGATAGATGATCTTGATCATGTTAGGCAGCTCACAAGATCCAACAATGATAGCACAATTAGGAGAAGACGACCATCTAGCTACTGCTATGGACCCATAGTCTAGGGGTGAACTACTCACTCATCACTCCGGAGGCGACCATGGCGGTGAAGAGTCCTCCGGGAGATGATTCCCCTCTCCGGCAGGGTGCCGGAGGCGATCTCCTGAATCCCCCGAGATGGGATTGGCGGCGGCGGCGTCTCTAGAAGGTTTTCCGTATCGTGGCTCTCGGTACTGGAGTTATTCTCGATGAAGGCTTAAGTAGGCGAAAGGGTAGGTCAGGGGGCGCCACGAGGGGCCCACACCACAGGCCGGCGCGGCCAGGGCCTGGGCCGCGCCGCCCTGGTGTGGCATCGCCTCGTCGCCCCACTTCGTATCTCCCCCGGTGTTCTAGAAGCTTCGTGGAAAAATAAGATCCTGGGCGTTGATTTCGTCCAATTCCGAGAATATTTCCTTACTAGGATTTCTGAAACCAAAAACAGCAGAAAACAGCAACTGGCTCTTCGGCATCTTGTTAATAGGTTAGTGCCAGAAAATGCATAAATATGACATAAAATATGTATAAAACATGTAGGTATCATCAATAAAGTAGCATGGAACATAAGAAATTATCGATACGTTGGAGACGTATCAGGGGGGCTCAGTCGGCGAGAGCACCGAGAGCTATGGAGGTGAGACACGATCTCGTGTGTCTTCTAAGGCCTACCTCGGGGGTTTATATACGCACCCCCGATCTTGGGTTACATGAGGATAACTACAAATCATATCCGTACAAATCAGTTGCTACAAATCCGGGATCTATTATCCCATGCTCAAGTAATCTTGTTATCCAGCCACCTGGCCTCCGGTCCAGTCGCAACCCCGCGGTTTAGGCCCAGTCGCACCAGGGTTTTAGGCGGCGAGTGAGACTGATGATGCACCCCCTTGTGCATATCTCCTCTACGTCGCTGCGTCCAATCGCGCCATGAGCGCGGTCATGGTAGTGGAGCGCAAGGAAGAAGGCAAAGAGCAACTCGTGCATCGCCCGGTGTACTACATCAGCGAGGTCCTCACCGAGTAAAAAAAATACTACCCACACTACCAGAAGTTGGTCTTCTCCGTGTTCAGGGCCCAGCGGCGACTGGCCCCATACTTCCTCGAGCACCCCATCAAGGTCATCGCATCGACGCCACTCGCCGATATCATTCTCAATCGGGATGCGACTGGAAGAATTGCCAAACGGGCCATCAAACTCGGCGTCCACAATATCACGTACGATCCCCGCCACGCAATCAAGTCACAGGCGCTGGCAGATTTCTTCATCGTCTGGGAGGAAGCGCAGCAGCCAACCTCCCCGGCGGACATCAATCATTGGACCCTCTACTTCGATGGCTCCAAGAACCTCAAAGGGGCTGAAGCAGGCATCGTCCTCAACTCCCCGAAAGGAGACACCATGCGGTACGTCCTGCAGCTACAATTCGAGCCCTGCACCAACAATGTGGCCGAATACGAGGCACTCCTCCATGGCACGCGGATCGCCAAGAAAATGGCCGCATCACGCATGCGCTGCTTTGGCGACTCCGACCTAGTCGCCAGCCAAACCTCAGGGACCTGCGCCAACATGATCGTCTAAAAACGGGCGGTAGACCAGGCCGGTGCCAGTTTCACCGGGTACGTCGTCGAGTGGGTTGACAGGCAAAAGAACGAATAGGCCGACGTGCTCTCCAGGCTCGGCTCCAAGCGGCAACCTCCTCCGCCGGGCTTCTTCCTCGACATCCTCACTTGCCCGTCGATACGGCCACCCCGCGAGGTCGACATTGCCAAGCCACAAGCACCAGACTCCGTGCTGGTCGCAGTCGCCTCCGACGCTGGGGACTGCACAGAGCCCTACCTAAACTACCCCGAGCCGTAGGTACTGCCCATGGACGAAGCAGAAGCACGCATGATCGTGCGTCGATGCAAGTCTTTCACCATCATCAACCAAGAGTTGTACAAGCGCAACATCTCCAGAATCTTCCAGCGATGCATCACCGCAGAGGAGGGTCGCAAAATCCTACGCGACATACACGCAGGCGACTGCGGCCATCATGCAGGAGCCCGCTCGATAGTTGCCAAAGCCTTCAGGCACGGCTTCTACTGGCTAACCGCACACGCCGACGCATTCGAACTCGTCCACGCATGCCCCGGGTGCCAGAAATACGCGAGCTAATCGCACATGCCAGGCTTCGCGCTCAAGACCATCCCCCTCACGTGGCCTTTCGCCATTTGGGGCATGGATATGGTGGGCAAATTCAAAACAGCCCCCCGCGGTTACACTCACCTGCTCGTCGTCGGCAAATTCACAAAGTGTGTGGAAGAAAATCCCATCAAACAGTGCGACGGTAAAACATCGACGAAGTTCCTGTAGGAACCGATATACCGCTATGGGTACCCGCACAACATCATCATCGACAACGGCACGGACTTCACCAAAGAAGAAATGGCGGACTTTTGTGAAGAAAACGGGATCCAACTCGACCTCGCTTCAGTCGCTTATCCCGAGTCGAACGTCCAAGCGGAAAGGGCCAACCAGAGCATCCTTCAAGGAATCAAGCCGCGATTGGAGGTTCCCCTGGAACGCGCCGCCGGATGCTAGGCGGATGACGTGGGCATTACCAAGTCGCCGCTGCCTGCGACACACATGGACCCGCTTTTCTCTCGTCCACAGTAGCCGCTGCTTTCACTGCCGATGTCTTCGCCACCTCTGCGCCCCGTGGCTCGAAGGAAGACTCTTGCTGGACAGGACATCACCCGCTCCGCGGGCTTCTCGCTCCGTCGTGCAAGCAACCGCCTAAGGGCCAAATGCAGGGTTGTGCCTGTTGCCCGCCAAGCCGAAACTTTTGTCTATTGTGGTCTTGGCATAATCAAGGATGGCGAGGTGGTCACGGAGGCGGCCTTACAGGAGTTTGCTCGCCGGTTCGAGGGGCAGGTTTCTGCCGAAGTCTTTCTTGCGATGAGAGCCCTGTTCAGGCTGGGTGTCCCGGAGGACGAAGAGGATGACGAAGCCATTCTCAACCTTGGGGGCACTGCCGCTCTAGACCTGGATGGCATCACTGAAGATGCCGCTGCTGTTGATGCCTGATTCGCATGCCTTGTTGGTCGGGTGCACCATAGTTCCAATGTTAGATCAAGTCCTAGTTCAATGTTTAGAGGGTTGTAGCGATGCTAGCTGCTGTCTCATCCCTGGATTTTGGTGCCTGTACCAGTTCCATGGATTTGTTGTTGGGCACAGCTGCTCTCAGTCAGTTTGTTCGTTGTCGTGGGTCTGCAAGGTTTCCCAATGTTAGAACAACCTATCAATATTCTGGGCTGGAACACTAGGGGTCTCAACGACCAAGATCGCCGCGATGCTGCCCATAAAACTATTCCTCCTCCTCTTGCCACATTGTGTGTCTTCAGGAGACCAAGTTAGAAGATGTTTCTCAATTCGATGCCGCTTACATTGGTGGGCACCGCCTCCGTAGCTTTGCTCAGCGCCCGGCTCTAGGGACAAGAGGTGGCATCCTTCTCTTATGGGATGATTCTGTCGTGGCGGTCTCTAACATCGTCATTACTGAATTCTGTCTATCGGCGGAGGTTCACATCATAGACCCTGACAATAGCCGCGACGGGGATTTCAAGATCACCGGTGTCTACGGGCCTACGGCACATAACAGGAAAGATGATTTCTTTGCCAAGCTCTTGGGGCAAAAGCCGGCCCAGGGGTGCCGATGGCTAGTTCTTGGCGACTTCAATCAGATTCGGAGGGCGAGAGACAAGAACAAGCATAATGTTAACCGGGGTCGCATCATTCGCTTTCGGGCCGCGCTTCACGCTTGTGAGCTCAAGGAAATACACTTGCAAAATAGAAATTTCACTTGGTCCAACGAGCGGGCAAACCCAACTCTTTGCAAGCTAGACCCCTTCTACTCCAATTACAAGTGGGATCTTCGCTTCGACATGCATATTCTCCATGCCCTCTCTTCCTCTTTGTCGGACCATTGCCCGCTCCTCCTTGCCGATGATAGCGGGCCCCGGAGGCCGCGTTCGTTGAAGTTTGAGAACTTTTGGGTGAGGTTGCCCGGGTTCGGTGAATTGGTGCAACACGCTTGGAACGAGCCAACCCCTCACACCGAACCGTGCCATGTTCTCTTCCACAAATTGAGGCATACCAGTTGCGTGCTTGCCAAATGGGGACGGAGACGCTTCTCTAACACAAAGGTTTTGATTCATGCGGCCCTTCTTATCATCCTTCATCTTGACTTGGCTCAAGAGACCCGCCTCCTTTCCTCCGATGAGATCGACCTTCGCAAACGGTTAAAAAGAAAGGTCCTTGCCCTATCGGTGGTAGAAAGGTCGAGGAAAAGGCAATGTGCCCGCGTTTCCAACATCAAAGAAGGTGATGCTAACACTAAGTATTTTCATATGAGGGTCAATGCGAGGCGGAGAAAGAACAACATTTTTAGGCTACATCACAACAACGGTTGGGTTACTGAGCATGAGGCCAAGGAGCAAATCATCCACAACCATTTCCTTGAGACTATGGGTCCGGTGCAACCCCGCTCCCTTGATTTCAATTGGGAGGGCTTGCACTTCACCACACCGGATTTGGATTGCCTTGGGGAACCTTTTTCCGAGGAGGAGGTCAAGGAGGCTATTAACCAAATGCCTAGCGACAAGGCCCCGGTGAAAGAACATCTCGCATATTATGTTTTGTGTGTTTGATGTCAATGTATGTGATACACAAATGTTTGTCTAAGTGGTACAGGGATTATATAGATACATTTATATGTGTGTTGGATGTGGTCAGTTCTATCAAAAAGAAGCAGCAAAAAGATCATCAGGCCGGATAATCCGGGCTGGTTATTTCCAAAATATCCGGCCCCCAGTTTTCGGCTAAGGACTTGAGGTTGTGTGGCTCAGTATGCTCCTGGATAGGGGCCGGACATTTGCCCGGACATTGTCCCGGTTTTGTCCCAGGGCCGGATTATCCGGGCCGGACATTTCAGAAATATCCGCCCCCCTCGAAAATGGCTAAGGACCTGAAGAAAAGCAAGTCTGGATAGTGGGCGGATATTTGGCCGGACATTCTCTCGGTTTTGTACCTGAGGCCGGATTATCCGGGGGGGGGGGGGGGCGGATTATCCGGCCCTTACTTAGGCCGGAATATCCGGCCCCCCGGAAGCCCCAACGGCTGGATTTTGGGGAGGGGTATTTATACCCCTCTTCTTCTTCCTTCCTCCTTTGCTCAATCATTACACAAGAAATCTGCCAAGCTTCACCTCCATTAGAGCCACCTCAAGAAACACAAGATTTGCAAGATCTCCTTCCTCCCCCAACCAAAGCTCTTGATCTTTGGAAATTCGAAGGAGAAGACACCGATCTACATCCTCACCGAAGCATTTTTCATTTCCCCCTCATTTGTTTGAGGGATCTCATGCTAGTGTTCCTATTTGGTTCCCTAGTTGATTTGTGTTGATGTGTTGTTGTTGATTGTTGTATTGTTACAGATTTGGGAGCCTCCAATTCAGTTGTGGATGTGTGCCCCAAGAACCTTGTAAAGGCCCGGTTTCCACCTCGAGGAAATCCCTTAGTGGAAGTGGGCTAGGCCTTCGTGGCGTTGCTCACCGGAGATCTGAGTGAAGCCTTCGTGGCTGTTGGTTTGGCTTTCGTAGCAACCACACTCCTCCAAACGTAGACGTACCTTCTTGCAAAGGAAGGGAACTACGGGAATCATCTCCGTGTCATCGCGTGCTCCACTCTCGGTTACCTCTATCCTATTATATCTCTTATATTGTGTAGCTATATCTTGCTAGTTGATTATCTTCTCATATAGGGAAATTCACTTAGTTGCATATCTAGAGAATTTACCTTTGTGTCAAGCCTAAATTGAAAAAGAACTAAAAATTGGTTAGCACCTATTCGCTCCCCCCCCCCCCTCTAGGTGCGGCATACGATCCTTTCAATTGGTATCAGAGCCTCGGCTCTTATTTCGGGCTTAACCGCCTAAGAGTATGCCGGACGACGGACCTACGGAAGGGGAGGCTAAGATGGTCACCATGGATGACATCAATTCGTTGAGGTCATCCATGGAAGCTCAAATGGAAAGCATGAGAAAGATGATTTCCGAGCTTTTGACTCCGCCCCGTCCCGTGGCTCCCACCAAAGAGGTTAATGTCACGGATGCGTTAGAAGAGGGTGATGCTTCGGTATTACCCTCCGCTACCACACCCGTGGATGGTGATAACTTAAACACTAACAAATCCACCATTGCATCTCCTAGGGAAACTAGTGGAGGTGAGAGCTACAATCGAGTACCTCCACCTTTTCTATCTCCCGATATACCGGTTCCCCATCCTCATATAAACATCTGGGGTGACCCACCTAAGTTTTCCGTTAATGATTATGATACTTGGCAATTTGAGTTTAGCTCTCATGTTCGTAGTGCCTCCAATGAACTTTGGAGAATCATCGTGGAAGGCTTCAAGCCTTACAACCCCGACAAGTTGACTACAAGAGAAGCGGTTCATAGTCAACTCAACAACACCGCCTTGCACATGATTCAAACTAGTGTGGGGACAAAGCAGTTGTCCCATGTTGCTAGTGATGATGAAGAGGAAAGCTCAAGAGAAGTGGCCGCCATTGTCACTACCAACATTCTCTCTTCCTCTCTCTTTGATTCACCCAATGAGAATCCTCAATTCAAGAATGCACATTGCTTCATGGCAAGGTCCACCTTGGACACATCAATTGTGCTATCAACTCAAGAAGAGTATACCTCCGGAGATGATGATGTTGATGATGAATAAGATGCAACCTCAAATGGATTGGTTGCCCTTGCCTCCCTCTCCTCTAACTCTTCATCAACAAGTGAATCTCCCAATGAGGTCATTCATGTGGAGGAAGAAAGTTGCCTTATGGCTAAATCTTCCGAGGTATCATCTCCTAACCCCTCTACGCCTAACATTCCAAATGATCTAGGGGTTGATCTTGCTAGTCTAAAAGTGAAACAAGAAATGCTAGAGTTTGATGATTTCATTCTTAACCTACAAGGTAACACTAAGAAGCATGTTTCAAGTCTCATGGTTCGTATAGCTCAACTAAATGATACTCTTGAGAAAAAGTGCCAAATAGAAAGAGAAGACTCTCTAGAAATACATGCTCTTAAAAATGCTCTTGAGGAATGTCAAGAAACTATAGCATCTCTTGAAGAGAGGCTAGAAAATCTTGAAGAACCTCAAGATAAACTTAACAAGCTCACTAAAGCTAGTGATCTTGCTAGAGCTAAGACTAACATGCTTATAAAGGAAAAGGCCAAATTTGGTGTTGATCATGAGAAACTTGTGAAGGATCTAGATGAACTAGACAAGGCTCACAAAGCCTTGACGAGTGAATACTCTCTCCTCTCCGAGTCTTATGAGCAACTTCAAATTAGGCTTGCTTCATATGACATACCTAGTACCTCTACTTCTTCATGTGATCATGCAAATATAGTTGAGGAAAATGCTAGGTTGAAGGATGAACTTGCTAAGGCCTCCTCTCCCCAAAGTAAACTTTCCTTGGATGATCTTTTGAGTAAGCAAAGGTCAAACAATGGGAAGGAGGGACTTGGTTTTAATACCAAGGCTAAAAAGGCAAACAAGAGAAAGGCCAAGCCCGCACATGAGAAAGCTAATGGTGAAACCCGAAAGGGCAAAACCATTAATGATGATGGTGCGGGAATAGATAACCCTCACTATGTTCTTTTTAAAGATTATTATGGTGATGTTTATGCTAAATATGTTGGTCCATATGATGGTTATGTTGCTTGGTCTATTTGGTTCCCAAAGACCCTTGTTGCTAACAAAAGAGGACCCATTGAAAAATGGGTACCTAAATCCAAGAATTGATCTCATGTAGGACTATGCCCCCGGAGGTTCAAAATGGGTACTTGATAGTGGATGTACAAGTCATATGATCGGCGGCAAGAACCTCGTCAAGGAGTTGAGGCCCAACATAAATGATATCACCGTCTCCTTTGGCGACAATTCTACATCCGAGGTATTGGGTTTTGGCAAGGTTGTGGTTGCACACAACATTACTCTTGTGGATGTCATGCTTGTCAAAACCCTTTGTTACAATTTGCTTTCCATTTCCGCCCTTGGCAAGATGGGTTTCGCCGTCTTTATTTATAATGATATTGTGGTCCTCTTGTGGAGCAAGACTCTAAAAGTCGCATTCGTTGGGTATCGCGAACACAACTTGTATGTGGTGAACTTTTCGGGGACCACCACTACAAGTGCGATGTGCCTATTCGGAAAGGCGAACGTGGGTTGGTTGTGGCATCGCCGCCTAGCCCATGTCAACATGAGAACTTTGCAAAGTCTACACATGGGGAACCATATTGTGGGACTAATGGAAAATGTGTCTTTTGCCAAAGATCGTGTTTGTAGGGCTTCTGTTGAAGGCAAAATGCATGACTCTCCGCATCCAAGCAAGACCATCATCTCTTCCAAGAGGATCTTGGAGCTCCTTCATGTGGATCTCTTTGGTCCCGTTACTCATGCAAGTCTTGGTGCGAAGAAACATTGCTTGGTGATTGTTGATGACTACTCAAGATACACTTGGGTCTACTTTCTCAAGACGAAAGATGAGACTCAACAAATATTCATTGACTTTGCTACCGAGGTGCAACGCCAACACAACCTCATCATTATGGCAATAAGAAGTGACAACGGCTCCGAGTTCAAGAACTACACACTCAATGATTTTCTGAGTGATGAGGGGATTCGACATCAATATTCCGCTGCTTACACCCCTCAACAAAATGGTGTTGCGGAGAGGAAGAACCGGACTCTTATGGATATGGCAAGGTCTATGATGGCGGAGTACAAATCCCGCTATAACTTTTGGGCCGAAGCCATCTCCACCGCTTGTCACTCCTCTAACCGGCTCTATCTCCGCAAGGGCTTGAACAAGACTCCATATGAAATACTCACCGGGAACAAGCCTAATATCTCATACTTCAAGGTGTTCGGGTGTAAGTGTTTCTACAAAATCAAAGGGGTTCGTTTATCTAAATTTGCTCCTAAAGCTTTGGAGGGTATATTTGTTGGTTACGGTGCCGAATCTCACACTTCTAGAATCTTTGATATATCCTCCGGGATTATCATCGAATCTAGTAGTGTGAAGTTCGAAGAAAATGATGGCTCCCAAGTGGGGCAAGTTGATGTATGTTCAGGTGATGAAATACCTCAAGATGCCATATTAAGAATGGGTGTGGGATTTTTCCGCCCCGTTGAGGGACACAGTGTGGCGCCTCGGGAAGGACTATGCTCTACCACGGTGGAGCCCTCATCTTCTCAACATCAACAAACCCCATCAAGTGAAGCAAATGATGCACCAACCCAAGAACAAGAACAAAACCCTCCCTCTTGTGTGCAAGATCAAGGACAAGATCAAGGTCAAGATCAACCAAGAATTCATGATGGCTCCGACGAGTATCCATTTGATATTTGCTCCGCACCAAATGATGTCCAAGATCAAGCACATGAGGTTGAGCACACTCAAGAGATTGAAGTTGCTCAAGTTGAAGGTCAAGACGGGGACCCAAATGATCAAGTTGATCAAGTGACACCTCCAAGGCCAAGAAGAACCAAGGAGGAGATCGAGGCCCGTCGTCTAGCAAGAAGAGAAAGGCAACTTGAGCGTCTTGAACACACACATGACAAGGTTCTTGGTGATGTAAGGGCAAAGGTTTCCACAAGAAGGCAATTGGATAACTTTAGCAATCATCATGCTTATATCTCCTTAGTGGAACCCAAGAAAGTATTTGAAGCCCTTGAAGATTCGGATTGGTTGGAAGCTATGCACGAAGAACTCAACAACTTCAAGCGCAACAAAGTGTGGACCTTAGTAGAGAATCCAAAAGGGTGCCGCAATGTTATTGGCACTAAATGGATATTCAAGAACAAGCAAGATGAGTTTGGAAATGTTGTGAGGAACAAGGCAAGATTGGTGACTCAAGGGTTCTCTCAAGTTGAAGGAATTGACTTTGGAGAAACCTATGCTCCCGTGGCTCGCCTTGAGTCCATCCGTATCCTTCTTGCTTATGCATCGCATCATAACTTTAAGTTACAACAAATGGATGTGAAAAGTGCATTTGTTAATGGTCCTTTGCATGAAGAGGTTTATGTTAAGCAACCCCCGGGGTTCGAGGATCTCAACTTCCCTAACCATGTCTACAAGATTGACAAAGCTCTTTATGGTCTCAAACAAGCTCCTAGAGCTTGGTATGAGCACCTTAAAGAATTATTGGTAGACCGTGGGTTTGATGTTGGGCTAATCGATCCCACTCTTTTTACTAAGAGGGTCAATGGGGAGCTTTTCGTTTGCCAATTATATGTCGATGATATTATCTTTGGCTCTACTAACAAAGCTTTCAATGATGAATTCTCAAAGCTTATGACCGATAGGTTTGAGATGTCTATGATGGGAGAGATGAAGTTCTTCCTTGGTTTTGAGATCAAGCAATTGAGGGAAGGAACCTTCATCAACCAAGCAAAATATCTCCAAGACATGCTCAAGAGGTTCAAGATGACCGAGATGAAGGGTGTAGCCACTCCTATGGTTACTAAATGTCATCTTGCACTTGATCCCAATGGTAAAGAGGTGGATCAAAAGGTATATCGCTCCATGATTGGATCCTTGCTTTACCTTTGTGCATCTAGACCGGACATAGTGTTGAGTGTTGGTGTGTGTGCAAGGTATCAAGCTTCTCCTAAGGAGAGCCACATGATGGCTCTCAAAAGAATCTTTCGGTATTTGGTTGATACCCCAAGATATGGTATTTGGTACCCCAAAGGCTCAAGCTTTATTCTCAATGGATACATCGATGCGGATTGGGCGGGAGACAAGGATGATAGGAAATCAACTTCCGGGGCTTTCCAATTTCTTGGTAGGTCCTTGGTGTGTTGGTCTTCTAAGAAGCAAAGTTGTATATCTCTCTCCACCGCCGAAGCTGAATATGTTGCCGCTGCAAGTGGATGCACTCAATTGTTATGGATGAGGCAAAGTTTAAAGGAATACGGTGTCATTTGTGACAAAGTGCCTCTATTATGTGACAATGAAAGTGCCATCAAGATTGCCTATAATCCGGTGCAACATTCAAGAACGAAGCATATTGAGATCCGGAATCATTTCATCAGGGATCATGTTGCCCGTGGTGATATTAAGCTTATCTATGTTCCTACCAAAGATCAACTTGCCGATATATTCACGAAGCCTCTTGATGAAGCAAGGTTCACTTATTTGAGGAATGAGCTAAATATCATTGATTCAAGGAGTATAGCTTGACCATCTTGCAAACACACCTTCATCTCAAAACTTTATTTGGTTTATATGTGGGCATGGAAATAGGGGGGGTGCGGTTTAAATTATTGAGCTATCCCTCCCCCCATAATGCCAACATTATGAAATCATTCTCTTTATATCATATGTTGATATGTGAGCTTCAATGATGAGTAGTGGCTTGGACCCAAGATATATCTTCGCGGTGCCATGCCACAACACTCATATATGGTGGCCTAAGCCACCACACTCTTCTTTGTGAAGAGTTGGAGTTATTTGGGTCTTATCGCCTTTTATTTGACAACTCCATGTTCTTATGGGAAATCACTTTAGTTTGGCCTTATTTGCTCATATCTTGCAAACTTGAGTGATCATGTACCATTAACAGTTTGTACCCTCTAAACCTAAGCCTACACTCTCCTATAAGCCACTTCCATCTTGCTCATTTGTCATGTTTGGTAAAAACTTGGAGTTTGAGGTTTCTCGGTCGGATGATCTAGGGTGCCCCATCTTATTGGTAAATATGCATCTTATATGTGACGTGATACTTAATTGCAACACATATGGGTTCGCAAATAACCAACTAAAGATAGGCAGGATTTCCGGTGTTCTGGAATTTTCCAGAAAACCGGATAATCTGGCCCCCTGGCACCCCGGAAAATCCGGCCCGGTCGGATTATCCGCCCTTACTTAGGGCCGGATTATCCGGCCTGGGCAGATCTTGAAATGGTTCACAACCCCCCACGCTCCTCTCTCTCCTCTCTCTCCTCTCAAGATCGTCGGAGACTCTCCTCCTTGCCGGAGCCGCCCCGTCCGCTCCCTCTCGGAGTTCTTGGGTGGATCGGGTGCCCCTCCTTCCTAGCTCTCATCTCCTCCAAGCGGCTTCCCCAATGGATGCGGGTATGACTCACAATCCCTAACCCTAGGTGTTGTGATTTGTATGGGCTTTTTTATTGGTTGAGATGGTGTTTAGTGGATCTAAATCATGTGTAGTATACTCCTCTTGCATGCTAAAGGGCCGATCTGGTCGTAGACAAGCTTTTGATTGCAATTTCTGCCAATCTCGCAGGGCCGGATTATCCGGCCCCCGCGCAGACCGGATTATCCGGCCTGGCAGGATTATCCGCCCCCCGGGGACACCGGATTATCCGGCCTGGAGCTTCATCGCCGCTGCAGTGTTGATTCAATCTATCTTGTCTAGACTTGTATCGACTTATAGTATGTTTCTAGAGTACATTACTGTATCATACATGACTTATGAGCATTATCTTCTCTTTGCTATCCGCCTTTCCTATTCACAGGTGGTGCTTCTCGGGGTGGTCGGAGACGCTCAAGGTATGATCGTTCTAGTGATGAGTTTGCACCCAACGCTCCTCGCAAGTCCTCAGCATCTAGGCAGAAGAACAAGGCTACAAGGGAAAACTACAAGACCATGGACCCTGTCTCTTATTCCGCTATCCGCATGAAGAACTGGTATGAAGACCTCCCAAGGGATGAAGAGATAGAGGGCAGGAAATACTGGTGCATGGAGCGGGAGTTCATCTACAAGGACATCTATGAGCCCATGAAGAATCTGAGACCCATGCAAGCTATCGATGTGGACCTTCTGGCAGTCAACAATCACTTTGAAGATGCAATCTGGGTAGCTGGCAGGATGGGCTTGAAGGATATCATGAAGATTCAATGTGACTATAGTCCAGAGTTGGTGAAGCAATTCTTTGCCACTTTGGCCATCAAGAAAGATGAGGACCACACTATGGAATGGATGACTGGCTCCACTCACTGTAGTGCCACCCTGCGCCGATTTGCTGGTATTCTTGGAGTTCCTGCAGGAGGAGGTCGTCGCCTTCATGGACCACAGAGGACAGATAAGAGTGCACTGTTTGATCTCTATACCTTAGCGGGAACAGTTGGTTCTGCCAAGGGGCTGCTTCCCATCTATAGTTAGTTACTCAGGTTCTTTCGGGCCACCATTTCTCCAAGTGGTGGTAATAATGATGCACTCCGGGGAACTCTTGTGGATCTTATGCACCTCAGCTTTAGGTGTGCTCGTGATGTTAATGAGGAACGGAACTACACTATTGATGTCATGGACTTCATCTTCCATGAGATTCATGATGCCATGGTCTCCCGGACCACCATACCTTATGCACCTTACATCCAGCTCCTCATCAGCAACTCTGTGGCCTTGGATGGTGAAGACTTGAGCGGGTACCCATTGATGAAGCACAATGTCAAGAAGGCTTACAGGCTTAAGCCAGTCTCTTCTGCTGCTCCTGCACCTGACTCCTTCATGGGTGATGCTCGTTCTAGTTGTTTTGCTCCTGCTCGCCATCCTGACCTCCCGGTTATGAAGAAACAAGTGAACAGGCTTAGTTGGTTTCAGCGTCACATCCTTTGCATGAACATTGAGATCCATAAGGAGAACTACGCGGCCAGCCGAGAGCGTTCTGAGATTAAGCATACTCAGGCAGTTATTCTGCACAAGCTCAGTGGTGAGCAAGGACCCCCGCCTCAGCCTCCAGTTCACCCAGGTTACAGTGGGTGGCATTCTGCACAGGTTCCGTGGAGTGATCTTGATGATTGCATTCAAAGGTCCAACCTCACTCGCCGCTCTCTGGATGCCCCTGACACTGAAGATGAAGATGAGGAAGCGGCGTACCAGTCCGATGATGAAGATGCCTCCGAGTGATCCCCATGGGGCGAGTAGCATCGCGCTTGTCCCCTTTTTGGCGTCTCGATGCCAAAGGGGGAGAAGTGTTCTATTAGGACTCTCGGGGATTTGCATGGTTTGGGCACAAGCATATGCATTTATCATTCTTCTATTGCTTGTGTTCCCTCTTATTTGAACTATTTGGTTTGCTTGTGTTCTGTTTAAAACTATGTGCTATGTGGTGTGAGACATTGTTATGGTTTTCGGATTTCTATATGTTGAGATCAAGGCTATTCTATTATGTGTGATGCTATATCTCCGTATTATATATCTACACATGGGTATGATTTCTACCATCCTATCTCAACTTCATATATGTCTATGTCTCTTGTTAAGAGCTCATGTTGGATACCTCTTGTGTTGAGGCACCTTGCACCTATGTGTTGTGTATTTGTATTCAAATGCAAATTACTTATATGCACACATGTAGGGGGAGTGCCTCTATGTTTTGCCATCATGCTTGTCTCTATAGTGATTCTCTCGCAAATCCGTATATTGTCATCAAACACCAAAAAGGGGGAGATTGAAAGAACATCTCTCATATTATGTTTTGTGTGTTTGATATCAATGTATGTGATACACTAATGTTTGTCTAAGTGGTACATGGATTATATAGATACATTTATATGTGTGTTGGATGTGGTCAGTTCTGTCAAAAAGAAGCAGCAAAAAGATCATCAGGCCGGATAATCCGGGCCGGATATTTCCAAAATATCCGGCCCCCAGTTTTCGGCTAAGTACTTGAGGTTGTGTGGCTCAGTATGCTCCTGGATGGGGGCCGGACATTTGCCCGGACATTGTCCCGGTTTTTTCCCAGGGCCGGATTATCCGGGCCGGACATTTCAGAAATATCCGGGGCCCTCGAAAATGGCTAAGGACCTGAAGAAAAGCAAGTCTGGATAGTGGGCGGATATTTGGCCGGACATTCTCCCGGTTTTGTACCTGAGGCCGGATTATGCGGGGGGGGGGGGGGGATTATCCGGCCCTTACTTAGGCCGGAATATCCGCCCCCCCGGAAGCCCCAACGGCTGGATTTTGGGGAGGGGTATTTATACCCCTCTTCTTCTTCCTTCCTCCTTTGCTCAATCATTACACAAGAAATCTGCCAAGCTTCACCTCCATTAGAGCCACCTCAAGAAACACAAGATTTGCAAGATCTCCTTCCTCCCCCAACCAAAGCTCTTGATCTTTGGAGATTCGAAGGAGAAGACACCGATCTACATCCTCACCGAAGCGTTTGTCATTTCCCCCTCATTTGTTTGAGGGATCTCATGCTAGTGTTCCTATTTGGTTCCCTAGTTGATTTGTGTTGATGTGTTGTTGTTGATTGTTGTATTGTTACAGATTTGGGAGCCTCCAATTCAGTTGTGGATGTGTGCCCCAAGAACCTTGTAAAGGCCCGGTTTCCGCCTCGAGGAAATCCCTTAGTGGAAGTGGGCTAGGCCTTCGTGGCGTTGCTCACCGGAGATCTGAGTGAAGCCTTCGTGGCTGTTGGTTTGGCTTTCGTAGCAATCACACTCCTCCAAACGTAGACGTACCTTCTTGCAAAGGAAGGGAACTACGGGAATCATCTCCGTGTCATCGCGTGCTCCACTCTCGGTTACCTCTATCCTATTCTATCTCTTATATTGTGTAGCTATATCTTGCTAGTTGATTATCTTCTCATATAGGTAAATTCACTTAGTTTCATATCTAGAGAATTTACCTTTGTGTCAAGCCTAAATTGAAAAAGAACTAAAAATTGGTTAGCACCTATTCACCCCCCCCTCTAGGTGCGGCATACGATCCTTTCACCCGGGCCCGGATGGATTCAACGGCGCTTTCTTCAAGATATGTTGGGATACAATCAAGGTTGATGTTATGAACGTCATCCAACTCTTTGGGAGCCTACACTCGGAAAATTTCCATTGGCTAAATTTCGCGAACATCGCCCTTTTGCCCAAGAAGGATGGGGCCGAGGCTATCTCCGATTTCCGCCCAATTAGCTTGATCCATGCTATTGCCAAGATTATTGCCAAGATGCTTGCTTGGCGCCTTGGACCCCTCATGGATGACCTTGTCTCCAATGCCCAAAGTGCCTTCATAAAGAGAAGAAGAATTCACGACAACTTCTTATATGTCAAAAACCTCGCTACTAGGCTTCACAAGAATAAAACCGCGGCGCTCCTTTTCAAACTTGATATCCGCAAGGCTTTTGACTCTATCCGTTGGGACTACATTATCGACCTCCTTCAACGCCGGGGCTTCCCTCACCGCTTCCGAGAATGGGTTCTCGCGCTTTTCATCACCTCCACCTCACGGGTTCTTCTCAATGGGGTGGCCGGCCCCCCTATTCATCATGGCCGTGGGCTGAGACAAGGGGACCCCCTTTCCCCGCTCCTTTTTGTTCTTGGCATTGACCCCTTCTCGCAAATCTTGGAACATGCGACGACTTTGGGGCTCCTTCACAAGCTCCGGGGTAGAGGGTCCATTCTTAGGACTTCGCTTTATGCGGAGGACGCGGCGGTGTTCATCGCCCCCTTCAAGGAGGATATCAAAAACTTCGCGGACATCCTTGGCCACTTTGGGTTGGTCACCGGGCTTCATAATAACTTTGAGAAGAGCTCCGTGGTTCCCATTCGATGCGGGGGCATTGACCTTGATGTTATCCTTGAAGGGGTGCCGGCGGCAAGAACTTCCTTTCCTATGCGGTATCTTGGGTTGCCTCTTTCGGTTCGCTCCTTGAGGAGGGTCGACTTCCAATTTCTTGAGGACAAGTGCGCCGGCAAGCTACCCTCTTGGAATGGCAAATTTATTACCACGGATGGCCATACCGCCTTGATCAAATCCGTCATCGCCTCTCAAGCCATCTATCACCTTACGCCGCTTATGGTTCCGCCCGAGACTATCAAATTCATCAACAAACTCCAAAGAGCCTTCCTCTGGTCCGCCAAAGATACTACTACCGGTGCCAAGTGCAAGGTAAATTGAGAGTTAGTGTGCCGCCCCAAAAGGTTAGGTGGGCTTGGAATCCTTCATACGGACAAATTCGCTACGGAACTCCGCCTTCGATGGCCTTGGTTTGAGTGGAAAGACCCCAACAAGATTTGGGTCAAATACGGTAACCCTTGCAACAAAGATGATATGGATATCTTCTATGCCGGGGGCACTTTGATCACTGTTGGGAATGGGAAGAAAACGCCCTTTTGGCATGCCCCTTGGCTTGGCGGGAGAAAGCCAATTGATATCGCACCGCTCATCTTCGACTCCTCCAAAAGGAAAAATTGGAAGGTTGCGCAAGCCCTCCATGACCGTGCGTGGATCGCCAAGATTGACTTGGGAAGACCTTTTACCGCCGATCACCTTCTCCAATTCATTGAGCTTTGGACGCTTCTCAACACCGTCACTCTTAGGCACGACATTGATGACGACATCATTTGGAGGCTCACCCCGCATGGCGGCTACACAACCAAGTCGGCTTACGAGCTGCAATTCTTCGGGTCCACCGCCTCGGCCATGGATAAGTACATTTGGAAAGCTTGGGCCCCGCCGAAGGTGAAATTTTTCGCTTGGCTTGCGAATCAAAAACGTATTTGGACGGCGGATCGGCTTGCCAGGCGAGGGTGGCTAAACTGCGGCCTTTGCCCACTGTGCAAACAGGTCACGGAATCGGTGGATCACCTCTTCATTCATTGCCGCTTTACCATTCGTCTTTGGACTCGGGTTAAAGATTGGTTGGGAATTCCGGAGTTGACCCCCTCAAATTGGGAGGGCCTTTCGATCGAGGATTGGTGGAGAAGAATGTCGTATGATGCTAGGATCAACCGCAAAGCTATGGCTTCCCTAACTATGTTAGTGTCCTGGGAAGTGTGGTGCGAGCGTAATGCTAAAGTTTTTCGTAACAAGCTTGCGCCTTCGTTTGTTGTGTTTGATAGGATCAAATCCGAGTCGAGGTTGTGGGTCTTAGCGGGGGCTAAGTGCTTGGGTGATTTCATGCCGGGAGAGTAATACCTTTTGTCTTTATCGGGGCTTCTAGCCTTTGTAAACTTTAAACTCTTTGCTTCTCCTTAATTAATCAATTGAAAGGGGCAAAATCTATTTGGCCCCCGTTTAAAAAAAAAAAAAAACTGTGGCGTATCCACCTTTTAATTTATTTTGTTGTTGAAACTCAATCAATCAACTAACTCTCCCCAAAGTCGCACGTACCACGACAAGAAAAGTTGGATGCCGTTTACCTGTACAGTGCCTGAACATGTAGCTGCACCACGAGCAAGGGCCACGCCGACCGGCCGTGTGGTACTCGTAGCTTGACGTGCCACCACCACACCACACCGGCCGGCCGGACCTAACCACCGCACTTCGCCGAACGAACCACAGCCACGACGCCCAGCGGCGTAGCCAAGCTCTATGTGCTTTCGCTTCGCCCGCTCACTCGCTTGCGTTTCAAGGTATAGCGAGAGCGCCAGACACACCGCAAGCTGGAGCGCACTATGCATTGCATGGGAGGGAACCGCTCTTGCGTGTGAGTGTGTTCGGCGCCGTTTCGTTGGGCTTCACCATTCATGGGCCCACGTGATCCGTCACTTTCTTGAAATGTTCCGGTTGATGCTCTTGTTCGGTGCGTGCGTCAAATAAAGCGGGAAACGTGATTGACTCGCCGTGACGCCGCGTGTCTGCACCACTATATAGCATCTACTATTATGGCCGGCAACGGCGGAGCCAGGCCGAACATTGACCATAGCTTTAGGATGGAGTATAGCATATAAAAGAAAGTACAAAATATATATGTGGTAATAACGTCATTTTGACAATTACAAAAGAGGTGGCATTCAAGCAAAATATACAACTGTATGACGATGAACTTACAATTTTTAGTCGAATGGCACACAACTTGTCTCCGTATTGAATTCGTTTGCTAAGAACCCCGCTGCAATCTCTTTCTCAGTCTATTTCTTTTTTGCTGGGAATTTCTCAGTGTATATTAACAAGCAATCTCTTAGAAATCTGTTTTGCATTTTATTTCGAGGCCTTTGTTTTAACCAGTATTAAACAGTAATCAATGTAATAACAGTCAAGTCTAATTTTCTTCTTATAAAAAAGCAATGGTCTTCATCTTCTTTAGCCATGATTTTCCTACAGAGATTAATCGCCAAAAGTTAGAAAGATGGATTTTGATATATGATTTTTATCCTATCTAGGAAATGGGGAACCAATTCTCAAAAAAAAAAAAAAACTAGACCCACAAATTTATACTTCATATTAGAAGACAAGACTGAAAGATCTTCAACTTCGTATCTGTACAAAAGTATTGATGAGCTCCAAATCGCAGGGGATAAAAATAATCTGGTGATTCTTTGGGCCTTGCGGTCTTGGCCAGTTTGCTGCTTCGAACAAGCAAATAACACAGAGAGAGAGAGAGCGCGCCGAGACAAGCGAGCAGAGAAGCTACAGGAAGAATAAAGAACATAACATGGGGAATGCGGACAGAGATTTGGTATACATGGGCACAGGGTGATATTGTTTTTTCAAATAAATTAAAAATTATATTTTTGAGTTTCAAAAAAATCTGAAAAAAATCTGCATATAGCGAATAATGTATCCCACAAACTTGTAAAATATCAATTTCAAATACTTTATATTTTAAGCTACACAAAAATGACAAAAGTGTAGATCTGAGTAGTCATTTTCAAATCTCCTAAAACATGTCAGATTTTGTCATTTTTGTCTAGCCCAAAGTAAAAAAGAATTTTGGTTGTGATTTTGCATGATTGTGAGATATATCATTGACAAATCCATAATTATTTTCAGATTTTTATAACTTATATACATTTTTTAAGTTTTAAAAAAATGGCAAGAGCACTGGAGCTCACTAGCCAAAAACGTTTTTCGGGGGAATGCAAACATGTGTGAGTGTGTGTAAACTATGAAGAAAGGAGTAAACGTCAAAAGGCTTCTATAGGATAGGATCTTCTGCGAGAAGCTGTCGTGTATCTCAACGAGTATACAAATGTTTGAATGCAGGGTCGTACTCGTCCAGTGTCTTCTTCTGCTGCTAGGTCTACGTCGCCACGCTCGCCGCAGGGTGTGCCGGTTTCGTCTTCTTCTCCGGCTCAGACGGAACCGGCGCAGTCGACCACGGTGATGGGTACGGGATCCCATCAGGGGCAGCAGCCGACCTCGTCCACGTTGCACTGCGCCCCGGCGGTCATGCCGCTGCATGTCCAGGCGGCCAAGGCGCCGCTTGTTCAGGCGGCCTCGACGCAGCACGCCCAGGCGGCCTCGACGCAGCACGACCAGGCGGCCACGACGCAGCTCGCCCAGGCGGCCACGACGCAGCCCGCCCAGGCCGCCACGACGCAGCCCGCCCAGGCGGCCACGACGCAGCTCGCCCAGGCGGCCGTGACGCATCACACCCAGGTGGCTTTGCCGGAGCACACGCAGCGCACCCAGGCGGCCACACCGCAGCAGCGCCCTGGCGACGGCGCTTCGTCGGCCATGCAGCAGTTGGCCGCGGCGAGGTCCGACTCGCTGCAGAGACGGCCCATCGAGGACCACGAGGAGGCGATGCCTGAGACAGTGGCTCTGCCACCTTGGGTGGATGGTCTGTTCGGGGCGTTGATACCACCCCCCGCGGGCGGAGGAGGAGCTTTCGTCTTCGCCGCTGTCGCCTCTGGAGAGAGGTTCGCCGCGGGTGGAGTCGGTTCAGGGGGCTTCACCGACACCTCCCCCTGGCGCGCCGAGTTCTTCTTCCGCTTCGACGGCCTCTTCGTCGAGTTCGGCTTCACCGTCGCCGATACCTACTTTGCAGCAGCCTCCTCCTCCTCCTCCTGTCGTTCAGCCGATGGTGAGACGGAGCGGGCGGCATGCACTTGCGGAGGATGGATCGGGGGCTACGGACAAGGACGTCATGCAGCGGGCCATGAGACGCAAGGCGGAGATGAACCTCGACACGGCTGGTATGAAACAACCTTCCAAGTTCTTTATTTCTTTTTCAGATTCACGTATTTCATCTAATTTGAGTAGTCTTGGGGTCTCATTGGGTAATACATCTGATGAGATCTCGGTTTCGGCTAATGTGTTGAGACAGACGGAACTTGACCGTTTAACGGTTGTTTCGAACGTTTCCACTGGGCCTGAAACTTCCATCGTAGCCGATGATGAAGATGATGACATCCTAGATGGCCAGCTTCTCTCGGCTATCATTGGAAATATATCAGAGGTCGACTTAGAACACTCGGAGCTTAGTTCAGTTTATGACCTAAAAGCTTCAGCACGTGGTTCTAGGTCGTCACCTGGTAAGAAGTCTCGTAGATATTGTAAGAGGTCTAAATCTAAAATAGTTTCTCAATGAATGGCATGTTTCGAAATAGCAGAGGTCTTGGTGACTTGGCTAAACATTCGCACATTACCGATGGTTGTAGAGAGTATGATTTAGATTTTATTGCAATATCGGAGACGGGTAGGCGGAGTTTCTCACAGAGTTTTCTCGACCGTTTATCGGGCGGGATTAACTTTCAGTGCTTTTCTCGCCCACCTCGTGGTAGGTCTGGAGGCATTTTACTTGGCGTCTGCATAGACACCATGACTATTTTAGCTAGTTCTGATGGCGAGTATCACATTAAGCTCGACATTCAGAATAAGGCTGATGGGTTCATGTGGAGTCTGGTTGCTGTGTATGGTGCTGCCCAAGACGCTTTTAAGGCTGACTTTTTACGTGAGTTGGTAAATCTTACTAAAGATAATCCATACCCGATTTTGATCGGTGGTGATTTTAATTTACTAAGATTTCCTCATGAAAAAAGTAAAGGTCTCTTCGATGGACATTGGCCTTTCTTATTCAATGCTGTCATTGATAGTCTTGACTTGAGAGAGGTGTTTATGTCAGGTCGACAGTTTACTTGGGCCAATAGCTTGCCTGAGCCCACATACGAAAAACTAGATCGCGTGTTGATGGATACCGAATGGGAGAATAAATATCCCATGGTGTATGTCCGTGCACTAGAACATATTGAAAAATTGTCTCACCATGCTCCTATCCTCCTAACTACTGGAAACCCTAGACCTGTTTGTAAGCGGCCTTTCAAATTTGAACTTGGCTGGTTACAGAGAGAAGGGTTTCATGAGATGGTTAAGACGGTTTGGGAAAGGCCAGTTGGTGGTAGTACTCCAATCTTGAGATGGAATAATAAGATGCGTGCAATGCGCAGACATCTCTCTAGTTGGGCTACCCATATGACAGGCATTCTTAAAAAAGAAAAGGCTCGCTTATCAACCTTAATTGATGAGCTCGAGGCTTTTGCTGAGGTAAGACCGTTGACTGCGCACGGGATTGGAATTAAGAATCAATCCAATGCACAGATGGCGAGTCTACTTCGCGAGGAGGAACTCAAATGGTACCAACGATCCAAGGCCCAATTCATTTTGGAAGGAGACTCAAATACGCGATATTTCCATGGTATAGCCAATGGGATACATCGGAAAAACATATTCATTCTCTTATTCAAGATGAAGGGTTGATTGAAGGTCATGAGCAACTCAAATCGTACATTACTAATTATTATAAAGGCTTGTTTGGTCCTCCAGATGAAAGCTCTTTTTCTCTAGATGAGGACTTAACAGCCGACATACCCCAAGTTTCTATTGAGGAAAATGGATTACTTACTGCACCTTATTCAGAGGAGGAGGTGCAGAAGGCTATTTTCCAGATGGAATGCAACAAAGCACCGGGTCCTGATGGTTTTCCAGCGGAGTTTTACCAAACCTTCTGGGATACTATTAAAGGGGATCTTCTAGATTTGTTCAGTGCTTTGCATATTTGACAACTAGTATTATTTCGTCTAAATTTTGGTGAAGTAATCTTGTTACCAAAAGTTAATGAGGCAGAAAGGATTCAACAATATAGACCTATTTGCCTTTTAAACGTAAGTTTCAAGATTTTCACGAAAGTGGCCACCATTAGACTTAATACGGTTGCGGATCGTGTAGTTCGGCCATCTCAAACCGCTTTCATGCAAGGAAGAAATATCCTAGATGGAGTGGCGGTTTTGCATGAGACGGTACATGAGATGCATACTAAGAAATTAAATGGGGTTATTTTAAAATTAGATTTTGAAAAGGCTTATGACAAGGTCAAGTGGTCTTTCCTACAACAGACACTCAGGATGAAAGGTTTTTCTCCTGAATGGCGTGCTTTAATTAATGATTTTGTGTATGGAGGTAGTGTGGCAATTCGGGTTAATGATGACACCGGCCATTATTTCCAAACACGAAAAGGGTTACGCCAAGGGGATCCGTTATCACCGATGTTATTTAACATTGTGGCGGATATGCTGGCTATACTCATAGAGCGGGCCAAGTCTGATGGTCAAATTGAAGGGGTGATTCCACATCTGGATGATGGTGGTTTATCTATCCTTCAATATGTCGATGATACAATTCTGTTTATGGATCATGATCTCGAAAAACCTCAAAACCTGAAATTAATTTTGGTGGCTTTTGAGCAGTTGTCGGGATTGAAAATCAATTTCCATAAAAGTGAATTGTTCTATTTCGGTGATGCCCAAGATGATACAGCTCTCTATACAAAGTTGTTCGGTTGCGGGCAAGGCCAATTTCCCATTCGCTATTTGGGTATTCCGATTCATTATCGGAGGCTCACGATCGCTGAATGGAAAATAGTAGAAGAAAGATTACAAAGTTGTTCTGTTTCGGTGATGCCCAAGATGATACGGCTCTCTATACAGAGTTGTTCGGTTGCGGGCAAGGCCAATTTCCCATTCGCTATTTGGGTATTCCGATTCATTATCGGAGGCTCACGATCGCTGAATGGAAAATAGTAGAAGAAAGATTACAGAAGCGCCTTAGTAGTTGGAAAGGCAAATTGCTATCCCTGGGAGGAAGATTGGTACTCATTAATTCGGTACTGACAAATATGGTACTGTATATGTTATCATTCTTCCTTTTACCAAAAGGAGTTCTGCACAAACTCGATTATTATCGATCCAGATTCTTTTGGCAAGGGGATAGCGAGAAAAAGAAATATCGACTGGTTAAATGGAGTGTAGTTTGTAGTCCCAAAGATCAAGGCGGGCTTGGTGTTCATGACCTGGAAGTCAAGAATACGGCCCTGCTAGGTAAATGGCTTTTCAAGCTCCTTACCGAGGATGGGATTTGGCAAACTATACTCCGGAGAAAGTATATCGGCTCCAAGACGTTATCTCAGGTGGTTTGGAAACCTGGAGATTCACACTTCTGGGCTAGTCTAATGGCGTCAAAAAATTTCTTTTTTCGTCATGGTACTTTCTCAATTAAGAATGGGGCACAGATACGTTTCTGGGAGGATGCTTGGTTAGAAAATGTACCTCTAAGTGAACAGTATCATGTGCTGTATAGTATCGTTCGTCGCAAGGGAGATACCATTGCCACAGTAATGGCTACCTCTCCACCGAATGTGACGTTCCGACGTGTTTTGCTAGGACAAAGGCTAGTGGCATGGAACTCTTTAATTCATAGGTTGGGGGATGTTAACCTATCGCCTGAACCAGATGAATTTAGGTGGAATTTACATGTAGATGGCTCTTTCTCGGTAAAATCCTTATACACCGCCATAATCCATTCTGATTTACCGGTTGATAATAATAAGAAAATGTGGAAGATGAAGATACCATTAAAAATAAAAATATTTGGATGGTACCTTCGTCGAGGAGTCATCCTCACCAAAGACAATCTTGTTAAGCGGAATTGGCAAGGAAGCTCTCGATGTGTTTTTTGTCATCATGATGAAACTATTAAACACCTCTTCTTCCAGTGCCAGTTTGCGAGATCTATTTGGTCTGTCATCCAAGTAGCGTCTACCTTGTATCCTCCCACTAGTGTGGCCAATGTCTTCGGTAATTGGCTTCATGGTATAGATTCAAGGTTCAAGTTGCTTCTTAGGGTGGGGGCGCTGCTTGTGACGGTAAAGCACACGTCCGTTGGGAACCCCAAGAGGAAGGTGTGATGCATACAGCGGTGAGTTTTACCTCAGAAAGAAACCAAGGTTATCGAACCAGTAGGAGTCAAGAAGCACGTTGAAGGTTGATGGCGACGGAGTGTAGTGCGGCGCAACACTAGAGATTCCGGCGCCAACGTGGAACCTGCACAACACAACCAAAATACTTTGCCCCAACTTAACAGTGAGGTTATCAATCTCACCGGCTTGCTGTAACAAAGGATTAGATGTATATTGTGGATGATGATGTTTGCAGAGAACAGTAAGAACGAGTATTGCAGTAGATTGTATTCGATATAAAGAATGGACCGGGGTCCACAGTTCACTAGTGGTGTCTCTCCGATAAGAAATAGCATGTTGGGTGAACAAATTACAGTTGGGCAATTGACAAATAAAGATGGCATGACAATGCACATACAAATTATGATGAGTAGTGTGAGATTTAATTGGGCATTACGACAAAGTACATAGACCGCTATCCAGCATGCATCTATGCCTAAAAAGTCCACCTTCAGGTTAGCGTCCGCACCCCTTCCAGTATTAAGTTGCAAACAACAGACAATTGCATTAAGTATGGTGCGTAATGTAATCAACACAAATATCCTTAGATAAAGCATTGATGTTTTATCCCTAGTGGCAACATCACATCCACAACCTTAGAACTTTCTGTCACTGTCCCAGATTTAATGGAGGCATGAACCCACTATCGAGCATAAATACTCCCTCTTGGAGTTACAAGTAACGACTTGGCCAGAGCCTCTACTAGCAACAGAGAGCATGCAAGATCATAAACAACACATATATGATAGATTGATAATCAACATAACATAGTATTCCATATTCATCGGATCCCAACAAACGCAACATGTAGCATTACAAATAAATGATCTTGATCATGTTAGGCAGCTCACAAGATCCAACAATGATAGCACAATGAGGAGAAGACGACCATCTAGCTACTGCTATGGACCCATAGTCCAGGGGTGAACTACTCACACATCACTCCGGAGGTGATCATGGCGGTGAAGAGTCCTCCGGGAGATGATTCCCCTCTCCGGCAGGGTGCCGGAGGCGATCTCCTGAATCCCCCGAGATGGGATTGGCGGCGGCGGCGTCTCTGGAAAGTTTTCCGTATCGTGGCTCTCGGTACTGGGGTTATCTCGACGAAGACTATATGTAGGCGGAAGGGTAGGTCAGGGGGCGTCACGAGGGGCCCACACGCTAGGGCCGCGCGGCCAGGGGGTGGGCCGCGCCGCCCTGTTGTGTGGCCGCCTCATCGCCCCACTTCGTTTCCCTTTCGGACTTCTGGAAGCTTCGTGGAAAAATAAGACCCTGGGCGTTGATTTCGTCCAATTCCAAGAATATTTCCTTACTAGGATTTCTGAAACCAATAACAGTAAAACAAGAAGCGGCTCTTCGGCATCTTGTTAATAGGTTAGTGCCGGAAAATGCATAAATATGACATAAAGTGTGTATAAAACATGTGTGTATCATCAATAAAGTAGCATGGAACATAAGAAATTATAGATACGTTTGAGACGTATCAAGCATCCCCAAGCTTAGTTCCTACTCGTCCTCGAGTAGGTAAACGATAACAAAGATAATTTCTAAAATGACATGCTAACATAATCTTGATCAATACTATTGTAAGCTTATGTAATGAATGCAGCGATCCAAAGCAATGGTAAAGACAATGGTTAAACAACTGAATCATATAGCAAAGACTTTTCATGAATAGTACTTTCAAGACAAGCATCAATAAGTCTTGCATAAGAGTTAACTCATAAAGCAATAAATTCAAAGTAAAGGCATTGAAGAAACACAAAGGAAGATTTAAGTTTCAGTGGTCGCTTTCAACTTGTAACATGCATATCTCATGGATAATTGTCAATGCAAAGTAATATGATGAATGCAAATATGCAAGTATGTAAGAATCAATGCACAGTTAACACAAGTGTTTGCTTCTAAGGTGGAAGGAAATGGGTAAACTGACTCAACATAAAAGTAAAAGAATGGCCCTTCGCAGAGGGAAGCAGGGATTGCTATGTTTGTGCTAGAGCTTTTATTTTGAAAACATAGAGAGAGCATAAAAGTAAAGTTTTGAGAGGTGTTTGTTGTTGTCAACGAATGGGAATGGGCACTCTAACCCCCTTGCCAGACAGACTTTCAAAGAGCGGCTCCCATGAATTTTTTTTATTTTTGGGTGGCACTCCTTCCAACCTTTGCTTTCACAAACCATGGCTAACCGAATCCTCGGGTGCCTGCCAACAATCTCATACCATGAAGGAGTGCCTTTTTATTTTAGTTTTATTTAGATGACACTCCTCCCCACCTTTGCTTTCTCAAGCCATGGCTAACCGAATCCTCGGGTGCCGTCCAACAATCACATACCATGGAGGAGTGTCTATTTTTTTATAAAATTATGAAGGTTAATTAATTGGGGCTGGGAACCCCATTGCCAGCTCTTTTTGCAAAATTATTGGATAAGCGGATGAAGCCACTAGTCCATTGGTGAAAGTTGCCCAACAAGATTGAAAGATAAAACACCACATACTTCCTCATGAGCTATAAAACATTGACACAAATAAGGGATGATAAATTTTGAATTGTTTAAAGATAGCACTCAAGCAATTTACTTTGGAATGGCAGAAAATACCATGTAGTAGGTGGGTATGGTGGACACAAATGGCATAGTTATTGGCTCAAGAATTTGGATGCACGAGAAGTAATCCCTCACAATACAAGGCTTAAGCTAGCAAGGTTGTTTGAAGCAAACGCAAGTATGAACTGGTACAGCAAAACTCACATAAGAACATATTGCAAGCATTATAAGACTCTACACTGTCCTCCTTGTTGCTCAAACCCTTACTAGAAAATATCTAGACTTTAGAGAGACCAATCACGCAAACCAAATTTTAGCAAGCTCTATGTATTTCTTCACTAATAGGTGCAAAGTATATGATGCAAGAGCTTAAACATGAGCACAACAATTGCCAAGTATCACATTATTCAAGATATTATACCAATTACCACATTTCGCATTTTCTGTTTCCAACCATATAACAATTAACGAAGCAGTTTCAACCTTCGCCATGAACATTAAGAATAAAGCTAAGGACATATATGTTCATATGCAACAGCGGAACGTGTCTCTCTCCCACACAACGAATGCTAGGATCCAATTTTATTCAAACAAAACAAAAAACAAGAACATACAGACACTCCAAGTAAAGCACATAAGATGTGACAGAATAAAAATATAGTTTCACTAGAGGAACCTGATAATGTTGTTGATGAAGAAGGGGATGCCTTGGGCATCCCCAAGCTTAGATGCTTGAGTCTTCTTTAAATATGCAGGGATGAACCACGGGGGCATCCCCAAGCTTAGAGCTTTCACTCTCCTTGGTCATATTGTATCATCCTCCTCTCTTGATCCTTGAAAACTTCCTCCACACCAAACTCAAAACAAACTCATTAGAGGGTTAGTGCATAATCAAAAATTCACATGTTCAGAGGTGACATAATCATTCTTAACACTTCTGGACATTGCACAAAGCTACTGAAAGTTAATGGAATAAAGAAATCCATCAAACATAGCAAAACAGGCAATGCGAAATAAAAGGCAGAATCTGTCAAAACAGAATAGTCTGTAAAGACGAATTTTTTAGGTGCACCAGACTTGCTCAAATGAAAATGCTCAAATTGAATGAAAGTTGCGTACATATCTGAGGACCACTCACGTAAATTGGCAGATTTTTTTGAGTTACCTACAGAGAACACTGCCCAAATTCGTGACAGCAAGAAATCTGTTTCTGCGCAGTAATCCAAATCTAGTATGAACCTTACTATCAAAGACTTTACTTGGCACAACAATGCAATAAAATTAAGATAAGGAGAGGTTGCTACAGTAGTAACAACTTCCAAGACTCAAATATAAAATAAAAGTGCAGAAGTAAAATCATGGGTTGTCTCCCATAAGCGCTTTTCTTTAACGCCTTTCAGCTAGGCGCAGAAATTGTGTATCAAGTGTTATCAAGAGATGGAGCATTAACAGCGGGGTTTGGAGTTTTCTCAACTATGCATTGTATCTTATCTATGTAAGTTTCAGAGGCTCCTTTTTCATTACTCTTAGGCTTGCTATTCTCATCAAAGAAATTTTCAGGAACAAGCCAAGCATAGTTATTTTCTAGAGCTTCATGCATTCCTAGGAGCTTACTAGGTATCGGTGCTTTAATCTCCTCACCATCATTAACATTATTAGTGTAACTTATTCTATCCATGTCCATCTTTTCAAGTGTTCTCTTAAAATCAGTGAACAAACCAAGCCTATTATGCTTAATAAAAACTTTTCTAGCTTCTTTAGCTATATCTTCAAATTCTCGATCTAACAAGGACTTTTAAAACAAAATCTCTCTTTTCTCCCATCTCCATATCAGAAAGTGTGAGAAACATATGTTGTATTATGGGATTGAGATTAACAAAAAGTTTCCAACATGTGTACTAAACAGGCAGAAGCACTTGCATAAGTAGGAGCAGCTTTTAATAATGGTATATCTTCAAAATCTTCATCCATGCTAACATGGGTGAAAAATTCTTCTATATTATCTCTTCCAATGATAGACCCTTGTCCTACCGGTATATCTTTCAGAGTAAACTTAGGAGGAAACATGATGAAATAAGTAAAGTAAATGCAAGTAACTAATTTTTTTGTGTTTTTAATATGGAGAACGCAAACAAGACAGTAAATAAAGTAAAGCAAGTAACTAAATTTTTTGTATTTTGATATAATGCAGCAAACAAAGTAGTAAATAAAATAAAGCAAGACAAAAACAAAGTAAAGAGATTGGAAGTGGAGACTCCCCTTGCAGCGTGTCTTGATCTCCCCGGCAATGGCGCCAGAAAAAGTGCTGCTTGTGACGGTAAAGCACACGTCCGTTGGGAACCCCAAGAGGAAGGTGTGATGCGTACAGCGGCGAGTTTTCCCTCAGAAAGAAACCAAGGTTTTCGAACCAGTAGGAGTCAAGAAGCACGTTGAAGGTTGATGGCGACGGAGTGTAGTGCGGCGCAACACCAGGGATTCCGGCGCCAACATGGAACCTGCACAACACAACCAAAATACTTTGCCCCAACTTAACAGTGAGGTTGTCAATCTCACCGGCTTGCTGTAACAAAGTATTAGATGTATAGTGTGGATGATGATGTTTGCAAAGAACAGTAAGAACGAGTATTGCAGTAGATTGTATTCGATGTAAAGAATGGACCGGGGTCCACAGTTCACTAGTGGTGTCTCTCCGATAAGAAATAGCATGTTGGGAGAATAAATTACAGTTGGGCAATTGACAAATAAAGATGGCATGACAATGCACATACATATTATGATGAGTAGTGTGAGATTTAATTGGGCATTACGACAAAGTACATAGACCGCTATCCAGCATGCATCTATGCCTAAAAAGTCCACCTTCAGGTTAGCGTCCGCACCCCTTCCAGTATTAAGTTGCAAACAACAGACAATTGCATTAAGTATGGTGCGTAATGTAATCAACACAAATATCCTTAGACAAAGCATTGATGTTTTATCCCTAGTGGCAACAGCACATCCACAACCTTAGAACTTTCACATCGTCCTGCATTTAATGGAGGCATGAACCCACTATCGAGCATAAATACTCCCTCTTGGAGTTACAAGTAACGACTTGGCCAGAGCCTCTACTAGCAACGGAGAGCATGCAAGATCATAAACAATACATATATGATAGATTGATAATCAACATAACATAGTATTCCACATTCATCGGATCCCAACAAACGCAACATGTAGCATTACAAATAGATGATCTTGATCATGTTAGGCAGCTCACAAGATCCAACAGTGATAGCACAATGAGGAGAAGACGACCATCTAGCTACTGCTATGGACCCATAGTCCAGGGGTGAACTACTCACACATCACTCCGGAGGCGACCATGGCGGTGAAGAGTCCTCCGGGAGATGATTCCCCTCTCCGGCAGGGTGCCGGAGGCGATCTTCTGAATCTCTCGAGATGGGATTGGCGGCGGCGGCGTCTCTGGAAGGTTTTCCGTATCGTGGCTCTCGGTACTGGGGTTATCTCGACGAAGACTATTTGTAGGCAGAAGGGTAGGTCAGGGGGCGTCACGAGGGGCCCACACGCTAGGGCCGCACGGCCAGGGGGTGGGTCGCGCCGCCCTGTTGTGTGGCCGCCTCGTCGCCCCACTTCGTTTCCCTTTCGGACTTCTAGAAGCTTCGTGGAAAAATAAGACCCTGGGCGTTGATTTCGTCCAATTCCGAGAATATTTCCTTACTAGGATTTCTGAAACCAAAAACAGCAGAAAACAGCAACTGGCTCTTCGGCATCTTGTTAATAGGTTAGTGCCGGAAAATGCATAAATATGACATAAAGTGTGTATAGAACATTTGTGTATCATCAATAAAGTAGCATGGAACATAAGAAATTATAGATACGTTTGAGACGTATCAGGCGCTAGCAGTTATCTGGGCGCTTTGGCTGAGTAGAAATAACAAGATTTTTAATGACATTAACTCCTCTTTGTTGCAGGTCATCTACAGATGTACAGGGATTCTTTGTTCATGGTTACCTCTTCAGCGTATGGAGAACCGAGACCTATTTACGGAGGTCTGTACACGATTGGAGGCTACTGCGAGGGATACTTTTTCACTACATGGGTGGCAGCATAATCTACGGATTGAAGCCCCACCCACACCTTAGGCATTTTGCGATTCATCGTTCCGATATGTATTTCGCCTAGTTTTTAGTTTGACGTATTTTTTAGACTTGACTTTCATAAACGGCTGTGTGCATCCTGGTTATGCAGAGGCTGGATGTAATTGCTTTCCCAAAAGTAATAAAGCATCCTTTATCGAAAAAGAAGATGATACATAATTATTTCCATAAGAAATCCAGGGATCTTATAAAATTTCTAAATCTTGGGGGCGCCATGGCCCCTGGTGGTCCCCCTGGCTCCACCCATGGTGGCCAGTTCGTGCGAGAATATGGTGGAGCACCGAGCGACGCACCCTCATGGAATTATGTAGGATTCGTAGCATAGAAAATAAAAATTCTATCGCAAGATCAAACAAAACCAAGATTCAATCTAGGAAAAAGCCAAAATCTAATCTACTAGATTGGTGGAACGAGATGGATGACAACATCACCCTTGAAGATCCAAAGTGGTAACGAGATCAGATCCCGTGGATGATGTAGTCGTACACTCCGTACTCGGTCACACATACAGTGTCAATGAAGACGTCCTCTCCCTGTTCCAGCAGGTAGCGGATGTAGTAGATCCTCCTCGGAACTCCAGCAGCACGACAGCGTGGTGGTGGTGGAGGAAAATTCCTGCAGGGCTTCGCCAAGTTTGCGCAAGAGAAGGAGGGAGAGAGGGTGGCGGCTAGGGTTTGGAGTAACGTGGCCGGCCTGCCACCTCAACTCTATTTATAGAGGGAGGGGTGGCCAAGGCAGCCCCCTTTGACATGTAGGGAAAGCGGGGGAGAGAAATCTTCCCCTTCCAAGTTTTGCTTCCCCTTCCAAATTTGCTTCCTAAATCGTGGGATTCGATCTTATCTCTCTAGAATTGATCCTATCCGTTTAGGGGCTAGCCGGCGGAGCCTGCACCACACCTCGACCCATGTATCCTCTCCCGGGTCGTGGGCCCACCGGTGTCCTTTCGAAACCTTCTAGAAACATTCGGTCAAACACTAAAACTTTTCTCGAACCCCCGAAAGTAACTTCCCTTATGTGAATCTTATTCACTGGACTATTGCGAACCTCCTCCTGATATCCTGATCCAATTCGTGACTCCGAACAACATTCGGTCCCCATCTCATATTTCATATCTATTAAAACAACATCGAACCTTAAGTATGTCACTCTGCGGTTCGCGAACGATGTAGACATGATCGAGTTATCTCTCCGATCAATAGCGAACATTGGGACTTGGAGATCCATAATGGCTCCTAAAAATTCAATGATGACCTCGTGATTGAAAGAACCATAAGCATTCGCTACCAATTCCCTTTGTCGCGTGATAATTTACTTATCCGAGATTCGATCGTCGGTATCTCCATACCTAGTTCAGTCTCGTTACTGATAAGTTCTCTTTACTCGTCCCGTGGTACAACATCCCTTGTGACCTAGTCACATGCTTGCAAGCTAACTGTATGTCTTGTCAGCAGGAGGCCTAGAGTATACCTCTCCGTCATTTGGATGGATAAATCTTATTCTTGATCGATGAGCTTCAACTCTCACCACCCAGTCATGAAGTGGTGTTTGATGTCATCAAAGTATTCCTTCGGTACTTGTTAGTGATTAACATGTTCTCATGGTCGAAGGATTAGTTTATTATGTATTTGAGAGCTACAACAAAACAAACTTAATTACTTGATCTTATTGCCATGCATACAATGGGTGTGTCTCCATCATATCATCCTTCTAATGATATCATCTTGTTATTAACAACATTTAATGTTCATGATCAGAAAACAGTGATCATCAATTAATCAACAAGCTACTTAAATAAGAGGCTTACTAGGGACTCCTGTTTATTTACAAAACACACATGTATTAATAATTTCAGTTAATACGATTATAGCATGTGATGTAAACATTTATCATAAACAAAAAGATATATTAATAACCACTTTATTATTGTCTCTTGGACATATCTCCAACAAATCCCACTATCCAGTAACTACTCAGCAGCGCACCGTCATGATCCTCCCTTCCACGTATATTGAACGCCCTTTAAGTATTCCTTTCGATCCATATTATTTGATGTGAAATGGATGTATCTATAACTAAAATGTGTCTAGATATATCTAAATTACCATCAAGTAATATGAATCGGACCCACACCATGACTCATACCCATAGCGGACCCAATGCATTAAAATCAGCACAGCAGGCCCACACCATGACATCATACCCATAGCGTACCCCAGGCATTAAAATCCTGTCGTCAACGCCCACAGCAACATTACGATGCATGTAGGTCTCGTATTACTTGGGTACCAAACCTTCAGTCGCAGCATGATCGCCAACAACTGATCGAATCTCCGATGTCCACTTCTTGATGAACTTGCAGATCATTTACCTTTCCATGGTTTGCTATCAGATATATCGTTAGATGAATCATCCATCGTCATACCCTGAAGACTGTTTCCAGCAACGTATTCAAAAGATTAACCATTCTGTCAGTTATTAGGTGTAGACGACAAGCTTCCAATGGCCAGATCTACACCGAATAGATTTGTACCTACTGCATCCAACTCCATTCTGAATCGAAGTTGGCCCATTTCCGATACAAAGCGACATCCATACGTGACTGGTCAACAGATACCACTAGTGGAGAAGAGGCCTTCGGTCCCAAGCAAATGTCCCAGTGCTGAACCAAACCGGGTCCAATGGGGGCATTGGTCCCGGTTCGTTTCTGCCCAGGACGATCCCACAAGCTGGAGCCTGTCCTGTAGTGGCCTTTGGACCCGGTTTGTATTACAAACCGGGACTAAAGGGTCCACCGCAGGGCGCGCCAGGCCGTGTCAGTCGTGGGGAACCCTTTAGTCCCGATTTGTAATACAAACCGGGTCCAAAGGCCCCGCCTCTGGCTATATAACCTTGCCCCTGCCCAAGTGTGAGCCACACTTGGCCTTTTTTCACTTTCTTCACAAGAGGGGTGTATTGCTCTCCTCTCTTCTTCACATGCACAAGAGGTGTTTGATGAAATGCTTAAGAGGATTTGCCACTTGAGTTTACACAAATCAAGCCACACTTAACTTGCTTTTTTCTTCTTCATCGAGGTTAACAACTTTATCCTTTTCATCTGCAATTGATAAAATGCATGTGTATATATACATCGTGATGTTCTGTAATGGTTTTGATCAGCTTAATTATATCACGCAGATGAATCGGCAATGGATGTACATTGACCGACGGTTTGACGAGTTCACTGCGGGCCTGGATAATTTTATGGCCGTGGCGGAGACAAACAAACATTGTGGCTTCATGTATTGTCCATGTGTGGACTGCAAGAATACCGTAAATTACCCTCACTCGAGTCTCATTCACAGCCACCTTCTGCGATCCGGTTTCATGCCCAGTTACTATTGTTGGACCAAGCACGGAGAAAGAGGGGTTATGATGGAAGACAATGACGAAGAGGAAGAGGATGATGACGGTTATCCCAATTTCCCTGAATACGATGATACTGCAGAAGGCAATGAAGACAATGAAGTAGAAGATCAAGAGGCACCAGATGAGCCTGCTGATGATGATCTTGGCCGGGCCATTGCTGATGCAAGGAGAGAATGTGAAACTAAAAAGGAAAGGTGGCCTTCGACAAGATGATAGAAGATCACAACAAATTGTTATACCCAACTTGCGAAGATGGCCATAAAAAGCTAGGCGGACACCAGAATTGTTGCAATGGAAGGCAGAGAACGGTGTCACTGACTCAGGATTTGGAAAGTTGCTGACAATAATTAAGAGGAAGCTTCCAAGGGGTAACGAATTGCCCGCCAGTACGTACGAAGCGAAGAAGATTGTCTGCCCTCTAGGATTAGATGTGCAAAAGATACATGCATGCATTAATGACTGCATCCTCTACCGCGATGAGTACGAGAATTTGGATGCATGTCCGGTGTGCACTGCATTGCGGTATAAGATCAGACGAGATGACCCTGGTGATGTTGAGGGCGAGCGCCCCAGGAAGAGGGTTCCTGCCAAGGTTATGTGGTATGCTCCTATAATACCACGGCTGAAACGCTTGTTCAGAAATAAAGAGCATGCTAGGTTGTTGCGATGGCACAAAGAAGACCGTAAGAAAGACGAGATGTTGAGGCACCCTGCTGATGGCTCCCAATGGAGAAAAATCGATAGAGAGTTCCCAAACTTTGCACAGGATGCAAGGAACTTACGGTTTGGTCTAAGTACAGATGGCATGAATCCTTTTGGAGAGCAGAGCTGCAGCCATAGCACCTGACCTGTGACTCTTTGTATATATAACCTTCCTCCTTGGTTGTGCATGAAGCGGAAGTTCATTATGATGCCAGTGCTCATACAAGGCCCGAAGCAACCCGGGAATGACATTTATGTGTACCTGAAGCCATTAGTTGAAGAACTTCTACAGCTGTGGTCTCTAGCAGGTGTACGTGTGTGGGACGAGCACAAGCAGGAGGAATTTGACCTAAGAGCGCTGCTTTTCGTAACCATCAATGACTGGCCTGCTCTTGGTAACATTTCAGGACAGTCAAACAAGGGATACAATGCATGCACGCACTGTTTACATGAGCTCGAAGGTGATTATTTGGAAAAATGTAAGAAGGTCGTGTACAGGGCATCGTCGATTTCTTAGGCTTACCCATCCCGTAAGAAAGAAAGGCAAGCATTACAACGGTGAGGCTGATCACCGGAGGAAGCCTCTCTATCGTGATGGTGTTGATATATTTGGTATGGTCAAGGATCTAGATGTAATATTTGGAAAGGGTCCTAGCGGACGGTCTGTTCCGAATGACGATGCCGGACACGCGCCCATGTGGAAGAAGAAATCTATATTTTGGGATCTACCCTATTGGGAAGTCTTAGAGGTCCGCTCTTCAATCGATGTGATGCACGTGACGAAGAATCTTTGCGTGAACCTGCTAGGCTTTCTGGGCGTGTACGGGAAGACAAAAGATACACCAGAAGCACAGGAGGACCAGCAACGTAGGAAAGACCCCAAAAAACTGCATGAGAGAGTTAAAGGACGTCATTACTCCAGCTACGCTCTTACAAAAGCAGAGAAGGAAATATTTTTTGAATGTCTGAGCAGTATCAAGGTCCCGTCTGGCTTCTCCTCCAATATAAAGGGAATAATAAATATGGAGAAGAAAACATTCCAGAACCTGAAGTCTCATGACTGTCACGTGATAATGACACAGTTGCTTCCGATTGCATTGAGAGGGCTTCTACCGGAAAATGTTCGACTGCCCATTGTGAAGCTATGTGCATTCCTCAATGCAATTTCTCAGAAGGTAATAAATCCAGAAATTCTACCGAGGTTGCAGAATGATGTGGTCCAATGTCTCGTTAGTTTTGAGCTGGTGTTCCCACCATCCTTCTTCAATATTATGACACATCTCCTCGTTCACCTGGTCGATGAGATTTGCATTCTCGGTCCTGTGTTTCTACACAATATGTTCCCCTTCGAGAGGTTCATGGGAGTCTTAAAGAAATATGTTCATAACCGTGCTAGGCCAGAAGGAAGCATCTCCAAGGGCTATGGAACAGAGGAGGTCATTGAATTCTGTGTTGACTTTATTCCTGACCTTAAGCCGATTGGTGTTCCTGAATCGCTGCATGAAGGGAGACTAAGTGGAAAAGGCACGATAGGAAGGAAATCGCGGCTTGTTGATCTGCTTGGCAAGGCGTATCGATGCTCCTTTTATAGGCACGGCACCTCTTCTACTTTGTCTTGTTCCTTCGACAGGGCGTCGTGCGCTACATGCTTTATCTCATCGAGCAGTGCGTCCACCCATGCGTTCTTATCCTGCCGACATCTTTAGTCCCGGTTGTACCCACCAGCCGGGACTAAAGGTTACCCACACGTCCTTATCCCACCGACAGTTTTGTTAGATGACACAAAAAAGGATCTTTAGTCCCGGTTGTACCCACCAGCCGGGACTAAAGGTTATCCCACCGACAGTTTTGGGCGCCATTGCGTTCCCGCCTATTTTTCTTCCCGCGCTTTCCACTGCTTCCCGCCTCCGTCCTCCCGCCATTTTTTCACTATATATATGTTGGCTTGGCCTCCATTTACATATCACATCTAGACTCATATCTGCAAACCTCATCACCAGGTCACATGGCTTCCATCGTATCTCTAACCCTCCGGGAGGCGGAGGCGCTTTGCGCGTCGAACTACCCCTGCCCGCCGGGCTACCGCGTCCCTACCGGCTGGTTGCTGAGCGTCGGAGGCGTACCGGTCCCTCCTGTCCCTCTAGGTGTGGCGCGCGAGATGGCCATCATGAACCACTACTACTTCGAGCTCACGCCAGAGCAGCGGAGGATTCCCAGTGGCATCCCGACTACAGCCCGACTTGGGAAGGCTTCTTCATCAATCGGCGTGAGAGGGCGCTCGCCAGGCACGAGGAGGGCGGCCCGCCTCCTTCGAACTTCAACGAGGCCGGCCGTCGGCTGTGGTGGCGCGACCGGACTCTCCAGGGCGTCATGGCCCACCGTGGCCCCCGCCTGCGCTACCCTCAGTCCCAGCCCACGCGTGCTCTCCCGCCGAGGTTGGACTACCGCGACCCCGATGCCAGCGACGATGATGACGGCGACTACGACGACTACAGTGGTGAGTACTATAGGGCTAGGCACGAGTATGACTGAATGACTCGAACAGTCGAATCTGGCCATGTATCTTAATTAATTTTCAGTTGAGCTAGGCACGAGTACTATAGGGCTAGGCACGAGTACTATCTGGCCATGTATCTTAATTAATTTTCAGTTGAGCTAGGCATGAGTACTATAGGGCTAGGCACGAGTACTATCTGGCCATGTATCTTAATTAATTTTCAGTTGAGCTCTGTACTTTAATTCCACATGTAATCTGGCGGGAAACTTTTCTCATCATCAGCGTCTGCCACAACGACTTTATTGAAAATACAATTAAAATAGATAAACAACTAGTCTAGTCGATCTACTCGTCGTCGGAGGTTGTCTCGGTCCAAATGTCGTCCCACCGAGGGTCGTTGTCGGCCCAAGTTGTATTCGGGTTGTCGAGCTCGAACACGGCGACGGCCCGACGGTGGCGCCTGTTGGACCTGCGTTGTGCCCGGAGGTCAGCGAAGAACGCGGCGGTGTTGTCGACGTCGTTGGGGAACTGCGCCCTCCACTGGCGCATCAACTCCTCGTCGTGCTCGGCGATTGCGATCCGGCGCTGCACCTGGCGGTGGCGGCGACGGTCCTCGTCGTCGACGAGGCACGGCGTCGGCGCGAGGAACTCCGCCTCCTCTAGCGATTCGACGTCTGGGAAGTTCATGTCGCACCGTGGCCGCCGAAATCGCCATGCGGCCGCGCCGTAAGCGCGCGCCGCCAGCTCCGGGGTGTTGTACGTGCCGAGGGTGAGCCGGAAGCCACCGGCGCGCATCTCGGCGTAGAACCTACCGTTCGGACGCGCTCGGATGCCACGGAAGCCGGACGAGCCGCGACGGCGCGGCGGCATCCCGGCGACGAATGAACGGAGGCGACGGCGACGTGTGGTTCCGCGCGCAAGCGGCGCTTTATAGCACAGCGACGCGGCAAGTTTGGCGACAGGTGGCGTTGGGAAGCGGCGGGGCGTGGCACGTGGAAGCGGCGGCGACAGGTGGCGCGGGGAAGCGGCGGGGCGTGGCACGTGGAAGCGGGATCTACACGTCGCACGGCGGTGGCGGCGGGGCGAGGCACGTGGAAGCGGCGGCGACACGTGGCACGGGGAAGGGACACGTGTGGCGGTGGCGGTGGTGGCCAGTACATGGCGGTGGCGGTGGTGGGCAGTACACGGCGGTGGCTGGTACATGGCGGTGACGGTGGTGGCCAGGCGGTGGCGGTGGCGACGGTGGCCTGGGCCAGGCGATGGCGGTGGTGGGCAGTACACGGCGGTGGCCCGTACATGGCGGTGACGGTGGTGGCCAGGCGGTGGCGGTGGCGACGGTGGCCAGTACACGGCGGTGGCGACGGTGGCCAGTACACGGCGGTGGCGACGGTGTCCTGTACATGGCAGTGGCGGTGGTGGGCAGTACACGGCGGTGGCCCGTACATGGCGGTGACGGTGGTGGCCAGGCGGTGGCGGTGGTGGGCAGTACACGGCGGTGGCCCGTACATGGCGGTGACAGTGGTGGCCAGGCGGTGGCGGTGGCGACGGTGGCCAGTACACGGCGGTGGCGACGGTGGCCTGTACATGCATGGCGGTGGCGGCGGTGGACACGTGTCGCAGTGCGGTGGCTTTTTTTTCATTTGAAATAAGGCGGGAATGAAACTTTTTAAAAAAAGTGGCCTTTGGACCCGGTTTGTATTACAAACCGGGACTAAAGGCCTTTTTTGCGCGCAAATGAAAACGCAGCAAAAGGCCTTTAGTCCCGTTTTGTATTACAAACCGGCACCAAAGGGGGGCCTTTGGTCCCGGTTTGTAACACCAACCGGGACCAAAGGGGGGGGTATATAACTGGTCCTTCGTCTCCGCGCGGAGATCAATCCCGCGGAGACGAGCGAACCGACGCCACCAGGCTGCCGAACTCGCGCGCCGTCGCTGCCGCCGCCCCTGCCGCACGCAACCGCCGCCGCCGACGCCACCGCACGACGCCGCCTCCTCCTCAGCCGCGCGCACGCAACCGCCGCGCGCCGTCTCCGCCGCCTCCTCTCCGCCCGCAACCGCCGCCGTGTCTCCACCGCGCGCAACCGCCGCCGTCTCCGCCGCCTCCTCTCCGCCGACAACCGCCGCCGTCGCCGCCTCCTCGTCGACCGCGCCTCCTCCTCCGGTAAGAGCTGCCGCCCCACCGGCCACTTCTCCTTTTTTTCTTTTTTAGTCTTTTTTTTAGATTAGTTTGTTAAGTTAGAAAAATTAGATTAGTTTGTTAAGTTAGAAAAATTAGATTAGTTTGTTAAGTTAGAAAAATTAGATTAGTTTGTTAAGTTAGAAAAATTAGATTAGTTTGTTAAGTTAGAAAAATTAGTTAAAATAATAGTTAGAAAATTAATTAGTAAAATTAGTTAGTAAAATATTTAGTTAGTGTGTTAGTGAAAAATAGTTAGAACTTTAGTTAAAACAATAGTTAGAAAATTAGTTAGTGTGTTAGTGTAAAATAGTTAGCGCGCAAAAACGCCGGCGCCCCCCAAATAGAGATGTACGCCGGCGCCCCCCAAATAGAGATGTACGCCGGTGCCCCCTTACGCGGTAGTGCCGGCGCTCTTGCCGGCGCCCCCCAAATAGAGGATGTACGCCGGCGCCCCCTTACGCGGTAGTGCCGGCGCTCTTGCCGGCGCCCCCCAAATAGTGGATGTTGTGCCGGCGCCCCCTTACGTGGTGTGCCGACGCTCTTGCCGGCACCCCCAAATAGAGGATGTTGTGCCGGTGCCCCCTTACGCGGTAGTGCCGACGCCCCTGCCGGCGCCCCCAAAATAGAGTATGTAGTGCCGGCGCCCCCCAAATGGTAGTGCCGGCGCCGACTAACATATAGTGAAGTTATTTTTTAATTTATGTTAACGTTGGTACATATATATATGATTTGTTTTCGTAGCTACGATACCACGACAGCCGCCGCGCCGTGGTCTAACTCTTCTAGAGGAGATGGAGCAGATGGGGGAGGTCCGGGACTGGGCTCCGCCGGGGTGGCACTGGGAGGTCTTAGCTTCCAGGTCGCGCACCTTGGTGCGGAATCCGGGTCCCGTTGTCGACCCGGATATTCTTTGGTGGAGGTCTTATGGGCCACGGTCGTTTCAGGGAGCCGGCCCGCCGGGAGGAGGTAGCTCAGCGCATTGAAGCGGAGGACCAGCACGTTCGCCGTTACATGTACGCGTTAGACAACATGTATAGGACCGGATGGAGCGTTATGCGGGGATCTCATGTTAGCTATGCTCCCGTTGTTGTTCCGTGGCTTTGGTGGTACACCCAGCGCGGCTCAGGACCCGGTCGGCGCCCTCTAGGACCCGGTCTGCGCGGTTGAGTGGTTGTAGTAGTGATTGATATGTATTAGGGTTAAATAAACATGAACCCGATCTATGTATGCATGTAACTGCAGTATCTGCTTTCAGCACTATATTATCGATCCTTAGTTAAGAACTACATATGTAACTCCATTTTCAGTTTTCTGCATTATCCTTAATTTGATCATATGATGGTTCCTATGTATAGCTTGCAGGTCATTGTAGAAAGCATGGACAGAGATGAAATTCAAGAAAATTTCATGGAGGAACTCATAGCAAACGGTACTCTGGATGATCGCGACGACGACGTTATTCCAGATGATGGCGGTGACGATGTCACCGCAACTTATTTGAATGACTCCGGTGAGGGAGCGGAGAATATTGAGGAAGAAGATCCTAGTGGCGCCGGTGAGGAACAAGATCATCATAATGGCTCCCGAACTGTAGTTATCACCGAGGTATATAAATTAATTAAGCCGCTGTTGATCGACTAGATGCATTAACTAATTAAATTGTACTGACTATGAATTATTTCTTTTTAGCCCTCCGTATCGAGCACTTCTTCTGTAAAGTCGAGGAAGCGAGGCCCGGCCAAAAAGTTGGATGACGGTGTTAGGCACGACATCACCCACATCGAAAAGGATGGTAAACCGATTGCTCCAGAGAAAGGTGCAAAGGCATTTATAGCTCAATGCGGAGTGCTTGTTAGGGACCACGTCCCGATCACCGTTCGAGAATGGCACAAGCCGAAGGGACTAGTGCTGTCTGCAGAGGAAGAAGCTCAAGGTCTTTATATCGATGATGTAGCCAAAAACAGCATTATGAACAAGCTCATGTCACATTTCAACATAGTACCCGAAGAGGGGGGTGACGCTGAAAAGGCCAAGATGGAGCAGGCCCTCCGCGAGTTTGGCAAGAAGAAGATGGCCGAACTATTCAAGCACCACAAGAAAAGATTGCGCCGCCTTATCAAGGTAAAGAAGACTCCGGACAGTGAGAAGGTAAAAAATCAGCAGGACGAATTCGTGAAGTACAGCACGGAGTCGAAGAATTTAAGAGAAGGTCGGAAATAAATAAGGCAAATGCTGCGTTGAAGCTATATCACCAAATTCTGGGTCCAGGTGGATACAGGGCTAACCGTCCTAAGTGGCAGGCAGCTGAGGCGGAACTGACCAGTAAAGGGATCAGATTAGGGACACACGGTTGGATCGAACGGTACAAGGAGTGGTTCTACGGGATTGGGGGAACGTTGGATCCAGAAACAGGGAAGTGCATCTATAAGAAAGCTCATCTGAAGGTTCCCATTGATGCCCTGGAAAGAGCACATAGGGACGTGGAGGCGGGGTTGTTCCAGCCCAAAAGAGAGAACGATGAGCTAACACGTGCCCTTGGGAACAAAGAACACGCCGGACGAACACGAGGCACAGAAGGCTCCGTTCCGTGGAAGTATGGCTTTCCTGCGGAAAGGAAGAGATTTCCTGATAAAAGCCATGAGAGGAGGAAGGCAAGGGAAACAGACCGCCTGGCTAACTTAGAGGAGGGTATGAGCACCATGAAAGCCCAATTAACCATGGTAACCCAAGTACTTACATCTCAGATGGCTCAGGGGCAGGCTGTAGATCCTGCATTGCTCAATGCCCTCGCCCCGCTGCAATCTCAACCACACCGGAAAAGCAGCGTGGCTTCCTCTCAGCAGGTGGATAATGATGATGATGATGACCAGGTGGTCGAGCCTCCTCGCTACCCCCCCGTGGATGATCTCACTGAGAGCTGTCCTTGTGAGCTGCATGTTAAAGTTTTCAACCTATCCTTCAAGGCGGCGGTCGGCATCCTCTTACCTACAAGGTCTTACCATTGCCGTCAGGTCCAAGACGACTTTGATGTTGTGATGGTGGATGAAGTGTTGAGAGATTATGAGGGGTTGGTGCTTGAGCACCCTGCAGGTGAAGATGGGGAAATCAAAGAACTGGGAGAAGCCCGTAGAACCACCGTGCAATGGCGGAAGGAGAACATTGTGTTTCCAGGTGAGAAGCCAACAAGCAGGCCACCTCCGCCTCCTCCGCCACCTGTGCAGTCTCCTCCGCGTGATGATGATTCCCCTATCCATGACCAGTCTCCTCCGCGTGAAAATACTCCGCCGCCTCCTCCTCCTCGTCAGGAGACTCCGCCGCCTCCACCTAAGCAAAAGAGGAAGCGGTCCGCGGCACCTCCTACAGCTCCGAAGAGATCATCAACTCCAATGAGGGCACAGACTCCAGAGTTGTTACCACATGAGCATACTGAAGAGCAAAAGGTGTTTCTTGCGCCGAGGAAGATGTTTATTCCACCGCAGACAGTGAAGCACTTTGCCGAGACGAGAATGAAGAGACCTGAGCTGAGAGCTGATTATGACCGCTCTCTTGGACAGTCCTCTAAAGCGAGCAAAGAAGCAAAAAAAGTCGCCCAGCTTGGACAGCAGGACATTCAGGCCGTACCCCACTTCATCGTGGAGCCCTATCTTGATCCAGAGACTGCATCGATGATCGAACGGGCGGCTAGAGCTCAGGGAGCATCAGTTGAGTACGAAGATTACTATCCAACGGCTCAAGTGGTAAACAAGTATAGATACGGATCTGATCTCGTCAAACCTGGCGTGCTCGCGCGTCTAGGGACTCAGATGCGAAGGTTGCATGAATGGTACCTGAAAGCCTGTCGAAGAGGTGATGCCTACCTCACGGTGTATCTTAGAGATGAGCATTACTTCCGGGGGAAAGACGAGATAAACCTTGAGTTAGAAGAACTGTTTCAGTTATTCAATCAAGACGCCCTCGACAAAGCTGTCATCAGTTGCTACTGCCTGTAAGTGATTTATTTGTGTAATTAAGTTTGTAGCTCATTCATTTGCACTAACAATTATCCTCATTATATTCTTTGTGTACGCTATACATTTAATTATGTAGAATGAAGAAGCTGGAATACAAAAGAGGCAAGCTCCTACCGCTGGGGTTCATAGACCCAAACACAGTTCATGAAGTTACGGTTCGAGACTTCGCCAAGGACACAGAGGACAACATCGTAATGTTTTTAGAGAAGCAAGCAGACAAAGAGGATATATTCTTTCCCTACAACTTCAAGTGAGTGTTATATATAACATACATTATGCTTGTGCACCTTCCACTTTATTCTCGTAATCATTGAGCTATGCTTGTGCAGATTCCACTTTATTCTCCTAATCATTGATCTTCACCTTGGAGTCGTAAAAGTCATGGACTCGAAACGTAAAGAATATGCGGAATGGGCGGACATGGCTGCCATCCTCCAGAGGTAGTTTCAATCAATTTCGTATTGGCATCTTCATCTGCTCTAATTCGAAGATATCATCAACTAATCAATTACTCATTTACTCATTATTTTTTGCCGGGCAGGGCTTGGAAACAGTTCATCAATACTGTTCCGGGTAAATGGAAACCGGAGCTTACATTTGAAGATTACCCTGTAAGTAGTACTATATATATAGCTATGTCCGTGAAACTTTATATATGATATTTACTTTCAATACGATGCTTGATTATTAGTTTGATCGAACTATTTTTTCGTAAAGTGTATGAGGCAGGAACAAGGGAATAACTTATGTGGATACTACGTCTGCACCTTCATGCGTGACATGGCCTGTCCCAAGGGTGGGGATGCCCGTATACACCACACCGTGTACGATAACAAAATTTCACAATTAATCTTAATTAGTACCATCTATTGTATTGATTTCCATTCATATATTGATCTCCTTTTTTAAATATAGATGACACGCCTGCGGGACACTCTCATAACGGAGGATCAAATAAAAGCAATTCAAGAGGAAATCGCGGGATTCTTTATTACCGAGGCCCTTACCCCAGGTGGAGAGCACTATCGGCAGATCGTGACGGCGGAGGATATTCGTCGAGGAGATGTTGTATTGTAAATATGCATGCATTATGTGTACTGTGTTGACTATGTCGTGTACTGTTGACGATGTCTATATATATTCATGACGATTTTTTGTGGTTTCTTGAATGATATATATGCATTGCTGAAACTCTGCCGCGGCAGAGAAACGCCCTGTTTCTCTGCCGCGGCAGAGAAACGCTGGTACAGCCTAAATCTGTGCCGCGGCAGAGAAATAGCAATTCTCTGCCGCGCCAGAGAAACCTAGGCCCGGTTCGTACCACGAACCGGGACCAAAGGCCTTCCACCGCGAGCTCCCTGGCCGCACCACGTGTCGAGGCCTTTAGGCCCGGTTAATCTTTGAACCGGGACTAAAGGGTACCCCCTTTAGTCCCGCCTAATTGGTCCCGGTTCGGGAACCGGGACTGAAGGCCCAAATGGACCGGGCCTATTGCCCCTTTTTCTACTAGTGTACGAACAGTATCTACTCCCTCCTCCCAAATTATGTTGCATATAATTTTTAGTCAAAGCCTATTTTTTAACGTCTGATCAAATATATATATATATATACATGTAAATAAATATATATTAACATATATATACTAAACTTATATTACGATCCACCAGGAAACATATTTTTGTGATGTACCACCTGTCTTAATAAATACGAACATTTCTTGATTTTTTTTTAAATTAAACAATATAAAGTTTGACTAAGTTTTTACAAAAGAAATATTAACATGCAATACAAAATCAGTGTGAATCTTTTTAAATAATACATTTTTCCTTTATTTTCATAAATAATACTTATTTTTGACAAATTTTACAAATAATACACAGTCGGGGTACTGTTTCCCGATTAGTTTTTATCGGGAAAACGTTTCCCGTGGACCAGCCGCTACACAGAAACCGTTGGATAGTAATTGTTGAATATATTAGCAATTTTCTGCATGATATAAGTGAAACAGAAAATAGATAAACACGACTAGAAAAGGGATAGCCAATCTAGTCATGGCATCTAGCAAAGAGAATAATAAAAACAATTCTAGACAAGATAATAGAGATAGAAACTCCATCATGATCTCGACTAGGAGAATGGGGAGAATATATGGAACAGCGGAAGAAGACCTGTTCACGTTGAAGGTGTTGTCGCCCATGTCATCGTAGAGGCTGCTGATGTCGGAGAAGAAGTCATCGTCGGGGAAGTGCCCGCGCCGGTGATGTGATCAGTAGTCGCGCAGAAGCGCTCCCCAAAAACCTTATCGCCACTCTCCCGTACATTCTCCACTACAGATAAAACGTTTCACCTTATGTGGCCATTTAAATTCCATTCATGCATGGCAAAAAGGGAAGAGAAGAGCAGCTCTCGGCTCGAGGCATTCCCGCAAACCGCAGCGCGCGCGTTGTGACGAGGCAAGCGAGCGGGTGGCGGAGGAGGAGGATCGCGCATTTGGGAGTCCTCTTCTCATGCTTGTACAACAAGTGGAGCAGCCCCCTTATAAGGAGGTCCAACTCTCTCTAAACTAGCAAGGTGGAACTAAACTTTGGTCCCCCCCTTGCCATGCATGAATGGGCCAATTGGGCTTCTGAGATTTTCGGGAATTGTGGTCTGAAATAAAAAGGGTTGGGCCCATAATTCGAACAATCCCCTACCAGATCCCAGAGGCGGCAGATAAAAATTTCCCTTTGGTTCCAAACCATTGTTTTATATACCGGTACTATAGCGAAGACTGTTAAGTTGAACTTTCACCAGAACTCTATGCTACACTAGACTGCTACTTGAAAAGTGGACTAAGCCTTGAACTGCAAGTTTTATGCGAATCTAGTTTCACACAAAGCCTTGAACGATACTGGGCCGTTGTAGGGCTTCCCCGCGGGTGGAGCTTATGCGTCATACTTCATGGCCTTTCATGAGTTTATTGGAGAGCACCTAACTCTCATAGATTGCGACGTTTAACAGCCAAAACTCATATAGGTGTGTTCTTCAATAGATGTTCTATAGGACAACATATGTGCTTAAGTAAGCCACTTACAGCACATTAAGATAAAATCAACCTACCGTGCAGATTAGGAAAGTATTGCATCTTCACGGAGTGGTATAATACAAAGAGTAAGTATGCTTTCCTCTCAGTTGACATACAGCTTGTCTCCCAACTCTAATTCACGGGATCTCCGATCACATAGAGTAGGTTGCCAGTGTGGACAAGTTATACGGTGTGTCTCATACCCATCTCCTTCGATGCATTCTCTATCACGTTACGTGATAGACCCTCTGTGAAGGGGCCTGCCAAATTTCTAGATGTATGGATATAATTCAATGCAATAACTCCCGAGTTTCTCATTTTTCTGATAGATTTTAAACTCCTCTTCACATGTCTTGATAACTTCATATTATCCTTAGAACTGTTAACCTTGATAATCACAGTGTGATTATCACAGTTCATTGGAATAGCAGGTATTGGTTTGTCAACCACAAGTAAGTTCGTCAAGAGCTAACAAAGCCACTCTGCTTCGACAGTTGGTGAGTTCTGCTTCCATTGTTTATCTCATTAAGATGGTCTGTTTGCAAGACTTCCAAGAAACAGTGCCACCACCTAGTGTAAAAACATATCCACTAGTGGCCTTAATCTCATCAGCATAAGATATCTAGTTTGAGTCACTATAACCCTCTAGTACCCTCGGATACCCGATATAGTGAATGCCATAGCTCGCAGTGCCTTTAGATAGCGCATAATTCTTTCAAGAGCATGCCAATGATCATCGCCAGGATTTGAAACAAAGCGGTTAAGTTTGCTTACAGCAAAAGTAATGCCAGGCCTCCTAGCGCTAGCCAAATACATAAGTGAGCCAATAATCTGAGAATATCTCAGTTGATTTCTAGAAGCCATTTTCTTCTTTCGAAGAAGCACGCTAGCATCATAGGGTGTTGGGGAAGATTTGCAGTTGCTAAACCAAAAACAACTCAAGATCTTTTCCACATAGTGAGATTGAAGCAGAGTAATTCCACCATTGTCATCTCTCAGCAGCTTGATGTTCAAAATTACATCAGCTACTCCAAGATCCTTCATCTCAAAACAACGAGACAAGAAATCCGTGGTCTTCTTAATCACATTCAGAATGCTTCAAAAAATTAATATGTGATACGTCTCCGACGTATCGATAATTTCTTATGTTCCATGCCACATTATTGATGATATCTACATGTTTTATGCATACTTTATGTCATATTTATGCATTTTCCGGCACTAACCTATTAACGAGATGCCGAAGAGCCAGTTGATGTTTTCTGCTGTTTTTGGTTTCAGAAATCCTAGTAAGGAAATATTCTCGGAATTGGACAAAATCAACGCCCATGGGCCTATTTTGCCACGAAGCTTCCAGAAGACCGAAGGGAAGGCGAAGTGGGGCCACGGGGCGCCGCCACACTAGGGCGGCGCGGCCCAGAGGGGGCCCGCGTGGCCCTAGCGTGTGGGGCCCCCGTGACGCCTCCTGACCTGCCCTTTCGCCTACATATAGTCTTCGTCGCGAAACCCCCAGTACCGAGAGCCACGATACGGAAAACCTTCCAGAGACGCCACCGCCGCCAATCCCATCTCGGGGGATTCAGGAGATCGCCTCCGGCACCCTGCCGGAGAGGGGATTCATCTCCTGGAGGACTCTACACCGCCATGGTCGCCTCCGGAGTGATGAGTGAGTAGTTCACCCCTGGACTATGGGTCCATAGCAGTAGCTAGATGGTTGTCTTCTCCTCATTATGCTTCATTGTCGGATCTTGTGAGCTGTCTAACATGATCAGGATCATCTATCTGTAATACTATATGTTGTGTTTGTTGGGATCCGATGGATAGAGAATACTATGTTATGTTGATTATCAATCTATCTTTGTGTTGTTTATTCTTTTGCATGCTCTCCGTTACTAGTAGATGCTTTGGCCAAGTTGATGCTTGTAACTCCAAGAGGGAGTATTTATGCTCGATAGTGGGTTCATGCCTCTATTGAATCTGGGGGAGTGACAGAAACCCCTAAGGTTGTGGATGTGCTGTTGCCACTAGGGATAAAACATTGATGCTATGTCCGAGGATGTAGTTATTGATTACATTACGCACCATACTTAATGCAATTGTCTGTTGTTTGCAACTTAATACTGGAAGGGGTTCGGATGATAACCTGAAGGTGGACTTTTTAGGCATAGATGCATGCTGGATAGCGGTCTATGTACTTTGTCGTAATGCCCAATTAAATCTCACAATACTCATCATATCATGTATGTGCATTGTCATGCCCTCTCTATTTGTCAATTGCCCAACTGTAATTTGTTCACCCAACATGCTATTTATCTTATGGGAGAGACACCACTAGTGAACTGTGGACCCCGGTCCATTCCTTTACATCGAATACAATCTACTGCAATACTTGTTCTACTGTTCTCTACAAACAATCATCATCCACACTATACATCTAATCCTTTGTTACAGCAAGCCGGTGAGATTGACAACCTCACTGTTTCCTTGGGGCAAAGTACTTTGGTTGTGTTGTGCAGGTTCCACGTTGGCGCCGGAATCCCTGGTGTTGCGCCGCACTACATCTCGCCGCCATCAACCTTCAACATGCTTCTTGACTCCTACTGGTTCGATAAACCTTGGTTTCTAACTGAGGGAAACTTACTGCTGTACGCATCACACCTTCCACTTGGGGTTCCCAACGGTCGCGTGCTGTACGCGTGTCAAGCTAAATTTCTGGCGCCGTTGCCGGGGAGATCAAGACACGCTGCAAGGGGAGTCTCCACAATCCAATCTCTTTACTTTGTTTTTGTCTTGCTTTATTTTATTTACTACTTTGTTTGCTGCACTAAATCAAAACACACAAAAATTAGTTGCTAGTTTTACTTTATTTGCTATCTTGTTTGCTATATCAAAAACACAAAAAATTAGTTACTTGCATTTACCGTACTTATTTCACCATGTTTCCTTTTAATTTTACTGTAAAAGATATACCGGTGGGACAAGGGTCTATAATTGGAAGAGATAATATAGAAGAATTTTTCACCCATGTTAGTATGCACGAAGATCTTAAAGATATACCCCTTGCAAAAGCTGTCTCTACTTATGAAGATGCCTCTGTTTGTTTGGTACGCATGATGGAAGCTAGATTTATTAGTCTCAACCCCATGATACAACACATGTTTCTTACACTTTCTGATATGGAGAGGGGAGAGAAGAGAGATTTTGTTCTAAAGGTCTTAGTGCGAGAATTTGCGGATATAGCTAAAGAAGTTTGAAAAGTTTTTAGTAAGCATGATAGGCTTGGCATGATCACCGATTTTAAAAGAACACTTGAAAAGATGGATATGGATAGAATTAATTACACTAATAATATTAATGATGGTGGGGAGATTAAAGCACCAATACCCTGTAAGCTCCTAGCAATGCATGAAGCACTAGAAAATAACTATGCTTGGCTTGTTCCTGAAAATTTGTTTGATGAGAGTAGCAAGCCCAAGACTAATGAAAAGGGAGCCGCTGAAACTTATGTATCCAAAATACTATGCATGGTTGAGAAAACTCCACACCCCGCTGTAGATGCACCATCTTTTGATAATACTTGATACACACTTTCTGCGCCTAGCTGAAAGGCGTTAAAGAAAAGCGCTTATGGGAGACAACCCATGTTTTTTCTACAGTACTTTTATTTTATATTTGAGTCTTGGAAGTTGTTACTACTGTAGCAACCTCTCCTTATCTTAGTTTTGTGCATTGTTGTGCCAAGTAAAGTCGTTGATAGTAAGGTTCATACTAGATTTGGATTACTGCGCAGAAATAGATTTCTTTGCTGTAACGAATCTGGGCCTAATTCTCTGTAGGTACATCAGAAAATTATGCCAATTTACGTGAGTGATCCTCAGATATGTACGCAACTTTCATTCAGTTTGAGCATTTTCATTTGAGCAAGTCTGGTGCCTCAATAAAATTCGTCTTTACGAACTGTTTTGTTTTGACAGATTCTGCCTTTTATTTCGCATTGCCTGTTTTGCTATGCTTGATGGATTTTTCTATTCCATTAACTTTCGGTAGCTTTGTGCAATGTCCAGAAGTGTTAAGAATGATTATGTCACCTCTGAACATGTAAATTTTAATCGCGCACTAACCCTCTAATGAGTTGTTTTGAGTTTGGTGTGGAGGAAGTTTTCAAGGATCAAGAGAGGAGGATGATACAATATGATCAAGGAGAGTGAAAGCTCTAAGCTTGGGGATGCTCCGGTGGTTCACCCCTGCATATATCAAGAAGACTCAAGCGTCTAAGCTTGGGGATGCCCAAGGCATCCCCTTCTTCATCGACAACATTATCAGGTTCCTCTAGTGAAACTATATTTTTATTCCATCACATCTTATGTACTTTGCTTGGAGCGTCGGTTTGTTTTTGTTTTTGTTTTGTTTGAATAAAATGGATCCTAGCATTCTTTGTGTGGGAGAGAGACACGCTCCGCTGTTGCATATGGACCAATATGTCCTTAGGCTTTACTCATAATATTCATGGCGAAGGTTGAATCTTCTTCGTTAATTTGTTATATGGTTGGAAACGGAAAATGATACATGTAGTAATTGGTAAAATGTCTTGGATAATGTGATACTTGGCAATTGTTGTGCTCATGTTTAAGCTCTTGCATCATATACTTTGCACCTATTAATGAAGAAATACATAGAGCTTGCTAAAATTTGGTTTGCATAATTGGTCTCTCTAAGGTCTAGATAATTTCTAGTATTGAGTTTGAACAACAAGGAAGCCGGTGTAGAGTCTTATAATGTTTACAATATGTCTTTTATGTGAGTTTTGCTGCACCGGTTCATCCTTGTGTTTTTTTCAAATAAACCTTGCTAGCCTAAACCTTGTATCGAGAGGGAATACTTCTCATGCATCCAAAATCCTTGAGCCAACCACTATGCCATTTGTGTCCACCATATCTACCTACTACATGGTATTTCTCCGCCATTCCAAAGTAAATTGCTTGAGTGCTACCTTTAAAATTTCTATCCTTTACCTTTGCAATATATAGCTCATGGGACAAATAGCCTAAAAACTATTGTGGTATTAAATATGTACTTATGCACTTTATCTCTTATTAAGTTGCTTATTGTGCGATAACCATGTTCCTGGGGACGTGTCTTCGAGGGAAGTAAAACCCAATTTATTGATTTGACACAAGGGGAGACAAAGAACACTTGGAAGCCTTAACAGCGGAGTTGTCAATTCAGCTGCACCTGGAAATAGACTTGCTCGCAAGAGTTTATCAGTAGTAACAGTTTTATAGCGATAGCGATGGTGAAATAACAGCGTGAGTAACAAAGACAGCTGTAGTGATTTTAGTAAACAGCAGGATTAAAATACTGTAGGCACGGGGACGGATGACGGGCGTTGCATGGATGAGAGAAACTCATGTAACAATCATAGCAGGGCATTTGCAGATAATAATAAAACGGTGTCCAAGTACAAAGCAATCAATAGGCATGTGTTCCATATATAGTCGTGCGTGCTCGCAATGAGAAACTTGCACAACATCTTTTGTCCTACCAGCCGGTGGCAGCCGGGCCTCAAGGGAAACTACTGGATATTAAGGTACTCCTTTTAATAGAGTACCGGAGCAAAGCATTAACACTCCGTGAACACATGTGATCCTCACATCGCTACCATTCCCTCCGGTTGTCCCGATTTCTGTCACTTCGGGGCCATCGGTTCCGGACAGCGACATGTGTATACAACTTATAGGTAAGACCATAACAATGATTATCTTGATGAAGCAATAACATGTTCAGATCTGAGATCATGGCACTCGGGCCCTAGTGACAAGCATTAAGCATAACAAGTTGCAACAATATCATCAAAGTACCAATTACGGACACTAGGCACTATGCCCTAACAATCTTATGCTATTACATGACCAATCTCATCCAATCCCTACCATCCCCTTCGGCCTACAGCGGGGGAATTACTCACACATGGATGGGGGAAACATGGCTGGTTGATGTAGAGGCGTTGGCGGTGATGGCGGTGATGATCTCCTCCAATTCCCCGTCCGGCGGAGTGCCGAACGGAGACTTCGGCTCCCGCGATGGAGTTTCGCGATGTGGCGGCGTTACGGAGGGTTTACGGCGACTTCGACTTCTCTCCGTGTGTTTTTAGGTCGAGGCCGATAAGTAGTCCGAAGGAGGGCGTCGGAGGCCGGCCGAGGGGGCCACACCACAGGGCCGCGCGGGCCCCCCCTGGGCCGCGCCGCCCTATGGTGTGGGGCCCTCGGGCCTCCACCTCGATTGTCCTTCTGGCTCCGTTAGTTTCCTGGGAAAATAGGGCCTTCTGCATAAATTCCGAGGATTTTCCCGAAAGTTGGATTTCTGCACAAAAACGAGACACCAGAGCAGTTCTCAATGAAAACAGCGTTAGTCCGTGTTAGTTGCATCCAAAATACACAAATTAGAGGCAAAACAATAGCAAAAGTGTTCGGGAAAGTAGATACGTTTTGGACGTATCAACTCCCCCCAAGCTTAGCTTATTGCTTGTCCTCAAGCAATTCAGTTAACAACTGAGCGATAAAAGAACTTTCACGAACACATTTGCTCATATGATGTATATATTCTCATGCAATGGCTAATACTCAAGCAGTTCATAATGAGATACATGCAAATAAGATCATCTAACAGCTATGTCAATCATGGAGAGGTACCAACAATTAATAATAAGCATCATGAATCATGTATATAAGCAGGATTGCAATGTTCATAAGAGAGTATGATAAAGTGGTATCTCGCTTGCCTGTATTTGATTGGCAAAACATAAATGCCCGGGCACCTCTGGAGTTCATAGAAAGACTAGAAGTAGTGATTGTCAAAAGATAAATGCATCAAAGTTATACCACAATCAATCATATTTTGAGACAAGCATATTATACTAAGAATGACAGTTGTGCTCTCAAGATAGTGCTCAAAGAAATAATGGAGACACAACATAAAAGTAAAAGATTGACCCTTCGCAGAGGGAAGCAGGGATTAACATGCGCTAGAGCTTTTCATTTTTATAAAGACAGGAGTAAAATTATTTTGAGAGGTGTTTGTTGTTGTCAACAAATGGTAATGGGTACAACTAACTACCTCGCCAACCGGACTTTCAAGAGCGGCTCCCATGAATTATTGCATATTTATTTGGCTCTCCTTCCAACCTTTCTTGCACAAACCATGGCTAACCGAATCCTCGGGTGCCTGCCAACAATCTCATACCATGAAGGAGTGCCTTTTTATTTTAGTTTTATTATGATGATGACACTCCCCCCAACCTTTGCTTACACAAGCCATGGCTAACCGAATCCTTCGGGTGCCGTCCAACAATCACAAACCATGGAGGAGTGTCTATTTAAGTTAATTAATTCGGGACTGGGAATCCCATTGCCAGCTCTTTTTGCAAAATTATTGGATAAGCGGATGTGCCACTAGTCCATATGAGAGTCCGTCAAAAGTAAATGACAAGGTTGAAAGCTAAGCACCACATACTTCCTCATGAGCTATGAAACATAAACACAAATTGAGAAGCATTTTGAAGGTTTTAAAGGTAGCGCATGAGAATTTACTTGGAATGGTTTGAAATGCCATGCATAGGTATTTATGGTGGACACTTTGGAATAACTTGGTTTTCAGGTGTTTGGAAGCACGAGCAGCGTTCCCGCTCAGTACAAGTGAAGGCTAGCAATAGACTAGGGAGCGACAAATCAAGAGAGCGATAAGCTTGTCATAATCATGCTTGCGGCAAAATATATTAACGGAGGCATAAAAGTGATACAAGAACTCTGAAGCAATATAAATCATCGAGGCTTAATTGACTTTTTGTTCAGTCATATGCATGCGTGAGCATGTGCCAAGTCGATATAAATGAATTATTCAGAGGAGGATACCACAATGCCATACTTACTTATGAATAAAACAATGCAACCAAACATCCATGACATGCTACTCATATTAATAAATTGGAGCTAAACATGAGAGATCATGAACTACTAGACTTTCTCAAATAACATATACCTCACATGAACCAACTAAGCATGCTCACATGGATGAGTATATGTACAAAAATGAAAACAAATAGAGTTCATACCAGCCTCTCACCACAATCAGATTGTCGTAGATCGTCATTATTGCCTTTTCACTTGTGCAGCTTGGATAATATGAAATGAAAACCACGCTCCAGCCACCGAATACCATTGAACTCATAAAGAACTTTACAAACCAAAGAAGAACAGCAAATATTTTTGGTGTTTTCAAATTGCAAATAAGAACAAGAGGAAACAAACAAACAAAGCAAAATCTTTTTGGGTTTTCTTATAGCAAACTAGTGATAGCAAATAAAGCGAAACAAATGCAAGAAACCAAAGCAAACAAATGGTGAAGAGAAACAACAGAAATATTTTTCTTCTTTTTGTGTTTTGGGAAGGAAACAAAACAAAAACAAGAAATAGCAAACTAAAAGAAACACAGAAAAGCGAGATGGCAGAAATCTGCCAAAACCTGACAGCAGTACAGAAATCGATTTTTACAAAAATCTTACGTTGCCCAGATCGAAAAGTGTTCAACTAATGAAAGTTAGATAACAACCTGGGGAACCTGCACAAAAATTGGCAGCTCAAAATGACGCTCTGGCTATGTTTAAGAATTTTTACGGTAACGTTCCAGAATCTGTTTTCAGGCAGCACTTCCCCAAATATCATCTTCCTCTCATTAGAAAACCACTCAAACGAACAAAACAAGTATGTGCAAGTATCCAGCAACCATAATATGCAAAGAATGAGTGATGCCGGTATACCTCCCCCCAAGCTTAGGCTTTTGGCCTAAGTGGAGTTCAATCCCATCGATCCCATGAAGTAGTGTCTCCGTAGTATGACGAAGATGGATCGTATTCTGGGTATGTACTAGAAGAAGCACCGGGATATGTGACAGTGTAATCATAGGAGGGCTCGACGTCCTCGGAGTCATGCTGCTGGTGGAAATCTTGTATCTTCATATGTTCATCCACCTCCTCCTTAGTGCACGACCATGACTGCCTGTCAATACTGAACAAACCTGGTTGGGGAAGAGGGATTTCCTTCTCCTCCCCGTCAGAAAACAACATTCTATACACCATATTATCTAAAGTAGAGTCAGTGGTAACAAAATGATGACTCTTCATAGCAGTAATATCGAGTCTCCTAGGGGCCAATGGCACATCATTAGGATCAATAGGAAGATTTAGATATGTTAAAACGCGCAGTGCAATGGTTCCTCCAAAAATAGGCCCCCTGGTAGTCAGGCGGCGGTGATAGGATGTTTGACCAGTAAGTGCAATATTCAGGAAAGCAAGATGGTAGCTAGAGATATTACTAGTGTTCTCCCTACCAAGAATGCTAGTAGCAATGTAGTATGCAAAATACTTAATGGCGGGGAGTTGAATGTTTCTTATCTTGCCCCGCTGAATGGTGCGACAATCATCATCGGTGATCCCTCGGTAGAGCTCCAACAAGTCCCGGGGGTTGTCATCAATCCTACTTGCTGTACCTACAGGGGCAATATCCAAGGCACGACAAAAATCCTTCAATGGCATAGTAACAGGATTACCATAGATCCTGAATGCAACCGTTGGCTCATATTGTTTGTTGTTGAACTGGAAACTCTCGACGAAGATTTTGGTGAGCAAGTAGTATTGCTCCCTTTCATCTCCCATATAGGTGGTTAACCCTACCCTGTTGACAAGGGTTAGGAAATCCTCCAATATCCCTGCATTCCTTAGAAAATCATAGCATGGAAAAGTAGAAGCATTAGGAGGCCCATTGTCCTCTTCGGGCGCGAAGCTAGGCGCGATGATGTCTTCATTGTATGATCGCCTAATCCGGGTGGCGGCCCTAGAAGGCCTCCCGGTGCTGGTTGTCCCTTTCTTGAACAACTCTCCAAAGCTGAACTTCTTCATATCTTCTCTGAAATTTTCAACAAATGACATAAAAATTTGATTTGGTGACATATAATTGAGGGAAACTACCATAGGAACTTGCTAGAGTACTAATCATGCATCAAAACTAGTTTCTACCACTTAGAACAAGCATGCAAACTCACTAAACATGTTACCTACAGCAGCAAAATATTCAAGATATACTCAACCAAACGAAATTCTACTTGGATGGGTGGAGGAGTCACATACCGAAGAGCAATTGTGCCAAATTTCAGACAGAAATCTGGGCTGAGCAAAGAGATCGAGAAATCTGGAGCTCTGGAGCAAAAACGCGAGTGAGAGGAACTTGGTACGAGTTTTTTCGGGAGAGAGAAGGTGCTGGGAGAAAGAGATGACAAAGTGGGGCAAAGGGGGGCCCACACCACATGGTGGCGCGGCCACCTCCTTGGCCGCGCCGGCCTGTGGTTTGGCGCCCTCTGGTGCCCCACAGGTCATCCTCTGGTGCTCCCAGGTGCCTCGTCGAAAAATAGGACCAACGGTATAATTTTTGTGAATTTTTGAAAACTTTGAAAAACGCACATTTCTGGGTATTTAGTTCATTATTACTGGCCAGGAAAAAAATCTTCAAATAACTAAAGAACTTTGCAAATTAAAAGTGCTACAGCAACTAGAGCAAGTGGAGGAAGAAAGATATGTTGTTTACCCTCTCTATGCATGTAAAAGGTATTTGTTAACAAGGTTGATCAAGTCTTGCCACCAAATAAATTTTACATAACATAAGAAGAAATAAACCTCAAATCAATCATGTTACCTTGAATTGTATTGATATGGATCCAATCACGAGAGTTTGATATTCTTCCTTAGGCTCATATATAGGACAATCAATAGTTCCCACTTTGATAGTTCTCACATTAGAAATAGTATTAACTCCACACGCTTTCTCAATCCTCTTGGGGAAATAAACGGTATGCTCCCTATCATCAACATTGAAAGTAACCTTTCCTTTGTTGCAATCAATAACAGCCCCTGCGGTGTTAAGAAAAGGTCTCCCAAGAATAATAGACATATTATCATCTTCAGGCATTTCCAACACAACAAAATCAGTTAATATCAAGCAGTTAGTAGTAACTTGAACAGGAACATTCTCACATATACCAACAGGAATAGCAGTAGATTTATCAGCCATTTGCAAAGATATATCAGTAGGTATCAACTTATCTAAGTAAAGTCTCTTATAAAGAGAAAAAGGCATAACACTAACACCGGCTCCCAAGTCACATAGAGCAGTTTTAACATAATTATTCTTAATAGAACAAGGAATAGTAGGTATACCTGGGTCACCCAACTTCTTTGGAATTTTGCCATTGAAAGAGTAATTAGCAAGCATAGTGGAAATTTCCTCATTGGGGATTTTCCTTTTGTTAGTAACAATATCTTTCATATACTTTGAATAAGGTGGCAATTTAATAGCATCAGTCAAAGGGATTTGCAAGAATAAAGGTTTCATCCAATCGCAAAATTTATTATAGTGTTCTTCTTCCTTTGATTTTAGTTTCTTAGCAGGAAAAGGCATTTGCTTTTGCACCCAAGGTTCTCTTTCATTACCATGTTTCTCAGCAATAAAGTCTTCTTTAGTATACTTTTTATTTTTAGCATGCTTCTCAGGTTCTTCTTCAACCTCTTCTTTATCAGGAGTATCATTCTTATCATTATCTTTATCATTATCATGTTCATTACCACTTTCGGTTTCAGCATCGAAATAGAAATACTATTAGGATCATTAACGGGTTCAGAGGATTCTACAACATTTTTATGTTTCTTCTTCTTTTTCTTCCTAGAATGAGCACTAGGTTCAATGCGTTGAGAATCTTGTTCAATTCTTTTGGGATGCCCTTCAGGATATAGAGGATCCTGGGTAGAGACACCACCTCTAGTTGTTACTTCATAAGCATGTTTCTCTTTAGAATTATTCCCTAACAAGTCATTTTGCACTTTAGTGAGTTGATCAATTTGAGTTTGAATCATTTGAAAATGTTTAACAAGCATCTTAACATCATTGGAGGTTCTCTCCACAATATCATGCAATTCACTAATAGCTCGAGAATTTTCCATTAAATGATTCTCTACTCTCATATTAAAATTTTCTTGCTTAACAATATAATTATCAAACTCATCTAAGCATTGTGCAGGAGGTTTCGAATACGGAATATCTTCCCTAGTAAAGCGTTGAAGGGAGTTTACCTCAATCATGGATGAAGGGGGAATTATCTCACATATATCTTCTATAGGAGGTAGATTCTTCACATCCTCAGATTTAATACCTTTCTCCTTGAGAGACTTCTTGGCTTCCCTCATATCTTCATCATTCAATTTAATTAAACCCCTCTTCTTCAATATTGGAGTTGGAGTTGGTTCAGGCGTAGTCCAATCATCATGATTCCGGCTTGTTTTAGCCAATAATTCTTCAGCGTCGTGCAGGTTCTTTTCCTGAAAACACAACCAGCACAACTATCCAGGTATGCCCTAGACTCAATGGTTAGTCCGCTATAAAATATATCAAGTAAATCATGCTTTTCCAAATCATGCTCAGGCCGAGCTCTAATAAGAGAGCAAAATCTCGCCCAAGCCTCAGGCAATTTCTCTTCATCTCCCTGGTCAAAATTATAAATTCTCTGCAAGGCAATATGTTGAGCACTAGCAGGAAAGTATTTGCGAAAGAAAACATCAAGCAATTCTTTCGGACTTTTAATAGAATTTGGTGGCAAATTATTATACCAAGTTTTAGCGTCATCCTTTAATGAGAATGGAAAGATTTTAGCAACAAAGTAAGTACGCATCTTGACATCATCAGAAAACAAGCTACTTAGAGTAGATAGCTCAGTCATGTGTTCAACAGCACTTTCTTTTTCAGTACCACAAAAGGGTGTTTTCTCAACAATAGCTATATGAGATAGATCAAGAGAAAAATCATAATCTTTATCCCTAATGTTTATAGGAGATGTGGCAAACTTAGGATCAGGAGACAGTTTATATCTAACAGCATGTTCTGCAAGCAACTTTTTAATTTTTCTTGCATCAGTAGTAGCATTGCATTTTTCAATAAAATTATCATTAAGCTCCACATAATCTTCCTCAGGGTCATCACTAAAATAATCAAGTTCAGGTGAACTAACAGGTGTAGTAGCATTAGGAGTTTCAGTATTTTCAATTTGTCTAGACCTAGCAATTGTAGCATCTAGAAAGGATCCCAAAGAACCACTATCATCAAGCACAGTAGAAATATTATCAATATTATGAGAGTTTTCAGATTCAGCAGAAGCACCCGCATGCGAAGCATGCGGCGGTGAAACAAGTTTATCAATCACAGATGGTGAATCAAGTGTAGCGGAGGTACTCAGAATTGTACCTTTTCTTGTAGTGGATGGTAATATGGCGATCTTAGTATCGCGAGGTTTACCCATGATGGAGAATTTGCAGCGAACAATATTAATCCAAGTGAACTTCCAAATAAAGCTATGCTCCCCGGCAACGGCGCCAGAAAATAGTCTTGATGACCCACAAGTATAGGGGATCGCAACAGTCTTCGAGGGAAATAAAACCCAATTTATTGATTCGACACAAGGGGAGACAAAGAACACTTGGAAGCCTTAACAGCGGAGTTGTCAATTCAGCTGCACCTGGAAACAGACTTGCTCGCAAGAGTTTATCAGTAGTAACAGTTTTATAGCAGTAGTGAAATAACAGCAGCAGAGTAACAAAGACAGCAATAGTGATTTTAGTAAACAGCAGGATTAAAATACTGTAGGCACGGGGACGGATGACGGGCGTTGCATGGATGAGAGAAACTCATGTAACAATCATAGCAGGGCATTTGCAGATAATAATAAAACGGTGTCCAAGTACAAAGCAATCAATAGGCATGTGTTCCATATATAGTCGTGCGTGCTCGCAATGAGAAACTTGCACAACATCTTTTGTCCTACCAGCCGGTGGCAGCCGGGCCTCAAGGGAAACTACTGGATATTAAGGTACTCCTTTTAATAGAGTACCAGAGCAAAGCATTAACACTCCGTGAACACATGTGATCCTCACATCGCTACCATTCCCTCCGGTTGTCCCGATTTCTGTCACTTCGGGGCCATCGGTTCCGGACAGCGACATGTGTATACAACTTATAGGTAAGACCATAACAATGATTATCTTGATGAAGCAATAACATGTTCAGATCTGAGATCATGGCACTCGGGCCCTAGTGACAAGCATTAAGCATAACAAGTTGCAACAATATCATCAAAGTACCAATTACGGACACTAGGCACTATGCCCTAACAATCTTATGCTATTACATGACCAATCTCATCCAATCCCTACCATCCCCTTCGGCCTACAGCGGGGGAATTACTCACACATGGATGGGGGAAACATGGCTGGTTGATGTAGAGGCGTTGGCGGTGATGGCGGTGATGATCTCCTCCAATTCCCCGTCCCGGCGGAGTGCCAGAACGGAGACTTCTGGCTCCCGCGACGGAGTTTCACGATGTGACGGCGTTCTGGAGGGTTTCTGGCGACTTCGACTTCTCTCCGTGTGTTTTTAGGTCGAGGCCGATAAGTAGTCCGAAGGAGGGCGTCGGAGGCCGGCCGAGGGGGGCACACCACAGGGCCGCGCGGGCCCCCCCTGGGCCGCGCCGCCCTATGGTGTGGGGCCCTCGGGCCTCCACCTCGATTGTCCTTCTGGCTCCGTTAGTTTCCTGGGAAAATAGGGCCTTCTGCATAAATTCCGAGGATTTTCCCGAAAGTTGGATTTCTGCACAAAAACGAGACACCAGAGCAGTTCTGCTGAAAACAGCGTTAGTCCGTGTTAGTTGCATCCAAAATACACAAATTAGAGGCAAAACAATAGCAAAAGTGTTCGGGAAAGTAGATACGTTTTGGACGTATCAGGACGCCATCAACTACTCTTTGTTGAATATCATGTGAGTTGCTATGCATGTTCGTCTTGTCTGAAGTAAGGGAGATTTACCACTAAAATGGTTAGAGCATGCATAATGTTAGAGAAGAACATTGGGCCGCTAACTAAAGCCATGATCCATGGTGGAAGTTTCAGTTTTAGACAAATATCCTCAATCTCATATGAGAATATTAATAATTTTTGTTACATGCTTATGCATAAAAGAGGAGTCCATTATCTGTTGTCTATGTTGTCCCGGTATGGATGTCTAAGTTGAGAATAATCAATAGCGAGAAATCTGATGCGAGCTTTCTCCTTAGACCTTTGTACAGGCGGCATAGAGGTACCCCTTTGTGACACTTGGTTAAAACATGTGCATTGCAATGATAATCCAGGTAATCCGAGCTAATTAGGACAAGGTGCGGGCACTATTAGTATACTATGCATGAGGCTTGCAACTTGTAGGATATAATTTACATAACACATATGCTTTATTACTACCGTTGACAAAATTGTTTCTTGTTTTCAAAATCAAAGCTCTAGCACAAATATAGCAATCGATGCTTTCCTCTTTGAAGGACCTTTCTTTTACTTTTATGTTGAGTCAGTTCACCTATTTCTCTCCACCTCAAGAAGCAAACACTTGTTTGAACTGTGCATTGATTCCTACATACTTGCATATTGCACTTGTTATATTACTCTATGTTGACATTATCCATGAGATACACATGTTACAAGTTAAAAGCAACCGCTGAAACTTAATCTTCCTTTGTGTTGCTTCAATGTCTTTACTTTGAATTATTGCTTTATGAGTTAACTCTTATGCAAGACTTATTGATGTTTGTCTTGAAGTACTATTCATGAAAAGTCTTTGCTTTATGATTCAATTTTTTACTCATGTCATTTACATTGTTTGGATCGCTGCATTCATTACATATGCTTACAATAGTATGATCAAGGTTATGATGGCATGTCACTCCAGAAATTATCTTTGTTATCGTTTACCTGCTCGGGACGAGCAGAAACTAAGCTTGGGGATGCTGATACGTCTCCGACGTATCGGTAATTTCTTATGTTCCATGCCACATTATTGATGATATCTACATGTTTTATGCATACTTTATGTCATATTTATGCATTTTCCGGCACTAACCTATTAACGAGATGCCGAAGAGCCAGTTGCTGTTTTCTGTTGTTTTTGGTTTCAGAAATCCTAGTAAGGAAATATTCTCGGAATTGGACGAAATCAACGCCCATGGGCATATTTTGCCACGAAGCTTCCAGAAGACCGAAGGGAAGACGAAGTGGGGCCACGGGGCGCCGCCACACTAGGGCGGCGCGGCCCAGGGGGGCCCGCGCGGCCCTAGCGTGTGGGGCCCCCGTGACGCCTCCTGACCTGCCCTTCCGCCTACATATAGTCTTCGTCGCGAAACCCCCAGTACCGAGAGCCACGATACGGAAAACCTTCCAGAGACGCCGCCGCCGCCAATCCCATCTCGGGGGATTCAGGAGATCGCCTCCGGCACCCTGCCGGAGAGGGGATTCATCTCCCGGAGGACTCTACACCGCCATGGTCGCCTCCGGAGTGATGAGTGAGTAGTTCACCCCTGGACTATGGGTCCATAGCAGTAGCTAGATGGTTGTCTTCTCCTCATTATGCTTCATTGTCGGATCTTGTGAGCTGCCTAACATGATCAAGATCATCTATCTGTAATACTATATGTTGTGTTTGTTGGGATCCGATGGATAGAGAATACTATGTTATGTTGATTATCAATCTATCTTTGTGTTGTTTATTCTCTTGCATGCTCTCCGTTACTAGTAGATGCTTTGGCCAAGTTGATGCTTGTAACTCCAAGAGGGAGTATTTATGCTCGATAGTGGGTTCATGCCTCTATTGAATCTGGGGGAGTGACAGAAACCCCTAAGGTTGTGGATGTGCTGTTGCCACTAGGGATAAAACATTGATGCTATGTCCGAGGATGTAGTTATTGATTACATTACGCACCATACTTAATGCAATTGTCTGTTGTTTGCAACTTAATACTGGAAGGGGTTCAGATGATAACCTGAAGGTGGACTTTTTAGGCATAGATGCTTGCTGGATAGCGGTCTATGTACTTTGTCGTAATGCCCAATTAAATCTCACAATACTCATCGTATCATGTATGTGCATTGTCATGCCCTCTCTATTTGTCAATTGCCCAACTGTAATTTGTTCACCCAACATGCTATTTATCTTATGGGAGAGACACCACTAGTGAACTGTGGACCCCGGTCCATTCCTCTACATCGAATACAATCTACTGCAATACTTGTTCTACTGTTCTCTGCAAACAATCATCATCCACACTATACATCTAATCCTTTGTTACAGCAAACCGGTGAGATTGACAACCTCACTGTTTCCTTGGGGCAAAGTACTTTGGTTGTGTTGTGCAGGTTCCACGTTGGCGCCGGAATCCCTGGTGTTGCGCCGCACTACATCTCGCCGCCATCAACCTTCAACGTGCTTCTTGACTCCTACTGGTTCGATAAACCTTGGTTTCTAACTGAGGGAAACTTACTGCTGTACGCATCACACCTTCCACTTGGGGTTCCCAACGGTCGCGTGTTGTACGCGTGTCAATATGTCATCGACGTATAAGAGAAGAATGACTCTCTCGCCCCCACCATGGAGATAGTACACACACTTGTCAGCTTCGTTTAAGACAAAGCCTTCAACGGTCAAAGTTCTTTCGAACTTCTTGTGCCACTGCTTAGTAGCTTGCTTAAGACCATATAAAGTCTTCAATAACTTGCAAACCTTTCCTTCTTGACCATTTACTACAAAAGATCTGGCTGCTCCATGTAAATTTCCTCGTCCAACTCTCCATTTAGGAAAGTCGTCTTCACGTCCATTTGATGAACAAGAAGACCATACGAGGGAGTCAATGATAGTAGTACTCGAATGATAGTCAATCTAGCTACATGTGAGTAAGTATCAAAGAAGTCTTCACCTTCCTTTTGGGTATAACTCTTGGCCACAAGCCTTGATTTGTACTTTTCAATAGTACCATAAGGTCTAAGCCTTTTCTTAAACACGCACTTACACCCTACAGGTTTGCACCCATAGGGATGGTCAGTGATTTCCCAGGTTCCGTTAGCCAAAATAGAATCCATCTCACTACGGATGGCTTCCTTCCAATAATTAGCATCCGGGGATGCATACACTTCTGAAATAGAAGTGGGAGTATCATACACGAGGTACACAATGAAATCATCACCATAGGACTTTGCAGTCCTCTGTCTCTTGCTCCGTTTAGGAGTTCCATTGTTACCCTCCTCGGGTTTTTCCCGTGTGTTCTATTGGAATGGTAGGTTCGAGAATTGTAGGTAACTCCTGACTAGATGTATTGGGCATCCCCTGATTCGACAAGCTAGGTATATTTCTCATGGGAAAAATATCCTCAAAGAAAGTCACATCATCCGACTTCATGATTGTACCAACATGCATGTCGGATACCTCAGATTTTACTATACAAAATCTATAGCCATTGCTATGAAAAGTAGCTCAGAAAAACACAGTCCACGGTTTTTGGTCCAAGTTTGCGCTTCTTGGGAATTGGAACATTGACTTTTTCCAAACAGCCCCATTCCTCGAATGGAGTTATTTCTTTGTTCTTTGTGGGAACTCGGTTTAGGACATGCAACGTAGTAAGTATCGCATCCCCCCACCATGCCTTGGAGAGACCCGATGTGCTTAACATGGCGTTAACCAAATCAGTTAGAGTACGGTTCTTTCTTTTGGCCACCCCATTTGACTGAGGTGAGTAGGGAGTCGTCCTCTCTTGGACTATACCATGTTCCTCACAAAACGAATCAAACTCATTGGAAAAATACTCTCCACCACAATCAGACCCGAGTCACTTGATCTTTCGATCGAGTTGATTTTTTTTCTCAATATTGGTGCAAATATGATTAACAACTTTATTACAAATACTTCACAAGGATAAGCGGAACAAGCCTCCGCATCATAACCTTTACCAACAAAGGTTCCAAATTTTGACACAATAAATTTATTGGATTCAAAAACAATGTTCTAGCCATCTCGACATAGGAGGGATCCGCTAACACGATTTTTATTGATAGGAGGGACATGATGCACATTCTTCGGGCGCACGTCCATTCCTGAAGTGAACTTCAGATCAACCGTACCAAGACCACAAACAGTAGCATGCGAGCCATTGCCCATCAACACGGAGAAAGTCCCTGTGACCTGATAAGAAGAAAACATAGAGATATCAGCAAAAACGTGTACGTTGGCACATTTGTCAATCCACCACTCAGGAGAATGACAAACTGAAAGAACAGTAGGAAATATACCATACCCAACATCGTTCATCTCAGTATCAATGACAATATTGGCAGTCTTGCCGCCTTTCCCATGCCGCCGCTTGTCAAAGAGGTTTGGACAATTGGGAGCCCAATGATCAGGATCACCACATATGTGGCATACACCTTTCTTATCAGTCTTCTTCTTGAAGTTGGTAGGTTGTGATGCCTTGTGCTTCCCCTCAATTTTCACTTGCCATCGTACTTGTTCTTGTTCTTGAACTTGTCGGACTGGAATTTTGCTTCTGTACCAAATTGGCACTAGGACCTCCCTCAGCACCTCGAGCACGTGGTCTTTTGCTCTCGCCTTTTCTTCAACATCAAGAGTACCAATGAGGTCTGTGACAGAAAACTCCTGTCTCTTGTGTTTCAGAGAGGTAGCAAAATTTCTCCATGAAGGAGAAAGTTTGGCAATTATGCCTCCGGCAATAAACTTGTCTGGTAACACTCATGTGAACTGCTCAAATTCCTTGGCAATGGACTGTATCTCATGAGCCTGCTCAACAAAGGAGCGCTCATCAGTCATCTTATAGTCATAGTATTGCTCCATGGCATATAGTTCACTGCCCGCGTTCGAGACCCCAAACTTAGCCTCAAGCGCATCCCACAGGTTCTTGCGCGTAGTGATGGACAAATATGAGTCAACAATATTCTCACCAAGAACACCAATAATAGCACCCCTCAAAAGAGTACCGGCTTCCTCGAAAGATTTCTCCTCGAGGGGAGTAAGCTCTCCTTCAGTCTTGCTTTTAGTTGCATCAAAGCATCTCATGGTTGTGAGCCAGAGAATTGTTCTAGCAAGCCATCTCTTAAAATTCACACCCTCAAAGGGAGGTGGCCTCTGAGACGTAGCAAAGCCAACAGAAAAGTGGCTATAATAAGATTTTTGGATTGTTGGATATATTAGCAATTTTCCGCATGATATAAATAAAACAGAAAATAAATAAAACACGACTAGAAAAGGGATAACCAAACTAGTCATGGCATCTAACAGGTAGAATGATAAAACAATTGTAGACAAGATAAAAGAGATAGAACCTGCATCATGATCTCGACTAGGAGAACATACGGGACATCGGAAGAAGACCCGTTCGCGTTGCCGATGTTGTCGCCCATGTCATCGTAGAGGCTACTGATGTCGGGGAAGAAGTCGTCCGCGTCTGTGATGTGATCAGTAGTCGCGCAGAAGCGCTCCCCAAAAACCTTATCGCCGCTCTCCCGTATAGGATCTCAATCTTCGGGGCTTCGGAGGCCTACTGTCCCGGATCTCAATATACACTTATACTTCTAACGTAGATACGTATACATGGTGGGCCGCACCTGAAATAACATAGGTAGGTAACAGTAAAATTTAAAAAGAAATGCGATAAAATTTTGACAGAACAAAATTGAACAAAATAATATGAAGTCTTAAATATGTATGTTTGAAGATCTAAGTTCAACATCTCATACGTGTTCTCATCATCAAATGTAATGTAATTCTTTTCATTATCAATTTGGTCAGCTAAATCATATTTGCTTGAAACTAGCAACCTGAGATGTGGAAATTTAAATCGGTTGAGCAAGCTCCCGTTACACCTACCAAGAACAGACAAATAAAATACAGTCAATTATGGGAGGAGCTGGCTACCCGCCCCCAGGATGACCGTCTTCCACCAGCGCGAGGCCCTTCTGCCACCGGTGTTCTAGAGTTCCGGTCTGGACTGGCCACGATACACGGGAGCGAGATGCGAATCTTTCATTTTTGTTTCGGGTCGAGCTTGTCGCCATGTCCCAGTGTCAAGCTAAAGTGAATGGGCCCCATCCGTATACGTATTTTGTACAAATACAAGTATGTTTTGGTCAGTATGCATGATTAAATAGACATAATGGCATCTATAGAATATACAGAGAATTGTAGTGGGGTTTTTCAAAAGACGAAAATTGTAGTGGCGTTTCTCAAATAGCTGGAAATTGCAATGACATCGATCTAATTAACCCAAAAAAGACTCATATTTCTATATGATATCTGTAGAATGACATATTTTTAAAAATAGATTTTGCTAAATGTTTGGTCAATTTTACTTGGCTTCACTTATGAAATAAAGAACCTTATTTATTTGAAGGGAGGGAGTATTAGATATTGTAGGGATTAATATGTTTTTTCTTTATACATGATCAAATTCTATAAGTTTTAGCTTTGACTTAATATGTAGGCTAGCCATAGTGCTACTATCTAAGCTAGTATCATGCACACTAGTTCCATAAAAATAGTAATGTGGCAGCTAATTAAAAAGAAAAGAATATTTGAGAAACCTAAGTGAATATTGTATAATGCACATCACCAGGAAAGCTAATGTCAGACAAATTTTGTGCACAATTCGCCTTGAGATATTACATATCAATAACAAAACAATAATACCACTTCATGATACCACCCACGTACCAATACTACCCACTATGGCTAGCCTTAGCACCTACTAGCCGGCCACTTTCTTGCCTAATCTTTGCATGCTTTCAGAGGTTGACAAGGAAGAAACAATAACTAGCTGCAGCAATAAAAGGAAGTAGCGGCCGCAGCAATAAATTCTCCAATTAATCCCTTCAATAATGGTTCATCATAGAGACGTCTTGGAGATCCTGTTCCAGCCTGCCAAGTGGCGCCCACCGAGCCCATTTATTATGTATTACTCTATTTATTCGTTTTTATTCTTACTAATTGCGAGGCGAAAAGTCATTTTGAATCATGGGCACCAATGCTTTTATTGTATTAAAAATTTAGAAAATTATATTTATATATTTCAAAAAAATGATATCACAAAAATTTGAAAGTAGCAAATGATGTATTCCACTAACGTATAAAATCTCAATTACAAATGTTTTGTTTTATGAGCTACACAAAAATGATAATATCTGATTTTTTTTTGGAGATATGAGTCACTATACTCAGATTCACATATTTATTATTTTTGTGCAGCCTAAAATACACATTGTTTCAAATTTACATGTTTGTGGGATATAATGCTGACTACATCATGATTTATTTTCAGATTTTTCTGAAACTTAAAAATATGATTTTTAACTACTTTTCTGACAAGGGATCATTGATACTCACGTGCACCAAATCTCTTTCCACTGACTGATTCCTTTTTAAATACATGCTACTTTATTTGCGAATCGCGACCACTCCCCACAACCGCACAAATGGACAGTGCTAAGAATTCTCCGAAGGCTCACAGCCTCCCAGCCTCCTACTTGCATACGTGACACACGATGTCCATTTTCTTAAATCTAGTTTTTTCTTCGTCGCAGCAAAAATGGTCCTGCTTTTGCTTCATTTAAGCAAAAACCGGTTCGTATAGTAACAAAAAAAAATACTCGCCGAAGATAGACCTCACCGGAGACCTCGCCGGAGACCTGGTAGCAAAAATTTTGTACTAAAGTAGCAAAACAGTAGAAAATTTACAACAAAAAAGTTTATGCTATCGTATTACCGTCCATTACTCGTCGGAGACCTCGCCGGAGACTCACTGGAGACCTCGCAGCAAAATTTTGTACTAATGTAGCAACACCATATAACAATTGTAGCAACAAAAATATACTATCGTAGCATCACAACTGTTTTTACGAGATCTCCGGTGAAGACATTGCAACACCGGCGGCAGGACCAACCTATTCCTTCGGAGCATCAGTGACATTGCTTTGCAGCATCGATGACACCCCGTTTGCAATGCCAGTTATGGTCTCTTATAGCATCGAGCGTCCAGCGGCCGACTTTGTAGCTCCTCCCAAAAGCCTTTGCAGCTCCACCCGATGGCCTTTGTAGCAAAGTTGTTGGCGATTTGCAGCAACGATGTGCTAGATTCATAGCACCGGTAGCGTCGCCGTAGCTCCGCCTGGAAGCATTTGCAGCTCGGCACGATAGCGTATGTAGCAACAACGCCAGCAGTTTGCAGCAACACAATGCTGAAAATCGTAGAATTTGCAGCTCCACGGGCATGGCTGGTAGCACCGCTGGACATAGGCGGCTGCACCACCACAGCCTACAAAGGCAGCAACGTCGAGTGCCCCTTGCAGCAACAACAACGAAATACACCGTATGAAGCTCCGCCGCACACCGGTCACACCATCACCACCTGAGCTCACAATGCCGTGTGCCAATCCTCTTGCAGCAACACCACCCAGAGGAACGGCCAGTGGTGCTCCGTAGGGACGGCCTGATGTCTCGTCGGCTGTAGGACCTAGTTTTTATTACTTTTAAAATAGTTTATACCGATGTTGATGATTATTAATAGATCAATAAAACTTTCGTATAAAAACATGCATCGGGTAGTGTACTGTAGCTTGCCAGCCTAGCATCTCGTTGGATGACCATGACACGTGGTACTAGTGCTAGTGACTCTACGGCCCGGCAAATTCGTGTGTTCTGAAGAGACAACACGTGGTACTCCGAATTCTTCCTGATGACTGATGTCAACACTGGAAAATGGCTAAAGGTAGAGCAAAGATAGTGCTACTTGGCACTCTGCGCCACCTCTCAGGATCGTCTCCGAGAAAAGACTACTTAATAATAATAGTATGTCTTAACGTTTTTTCCTGTTTACTTTAACAACCTTCCCATGCCCTTATAAGGTAAAATGATGCAAGTAGTTTGAACTATTGTCTTCCGGTTTATTTCTCGGCCGACTTGCTTCTTTTTGCCCTTACTCGATTTTGCTCGTTCAAGTTGCACTATATTTACGGTCATAAAATAAGATGCATTATGTTTCTTTGCATGAGGTTGAGGAAATTTCTTTCCATGGATGTGAGATCCTGCTCTAACAGATTCATGTATTTTTCTGGCTTTTTTTTTCTTTGTATTGCACATCGTTGGTAACTTTTTTTTTGATAAACAGTATTTTATTGATTCCTCTCTGTTACTAATTAAGACGCCTCGCGGGGGTAACTAATTACAAATAAACGATCAAATGGACCTTAAAAGTTAAAATAACAAATTGAATAACTGTATCTGCAAACAAAAAGTTAAGGGGCCAAAGCCTAAAGATGAAGAAAATCGGCAGCAGCACACACCGTATTATTTCTCTCTCTGGTGTCAAATAAACACGGCGCATGCAAGCACTAGCGAGCATCGCTGACTACAGTGGTCGTCGCGAGTCTTCCCTGAGATTAGAAACATGCACAGTCGCGCACACACCGATCTCGAGCTAGCGAGCCATGCACGATTGCGTTCCCCATAAATACCGCACCTCCGGACGCGGGACGCCTCACTCCACATCAGTCGTCACACGGACAAACAAACCAGTTTATAGCTGAACCTAGCACTAGCAGCTAGCTTGCAGGCATCTCCAACATGGCTACCGCCCAGCATTTGGCCCTTGCCATTCTTGTGCTACTTAGTATAGGCACGACCACCAGCGCTCGAATCCTACTGGGTTACGGCCCGGGCGGAGGAGGGGGTGGCGGAGGTAGCGGCGGTGGCGGCGGCTATGGTGGATCAGGGTCGGGTTCTGGTTACGGCGAGGGAGGTGGAAGTGGAGGTTTTAGTGGTGGTGGATATGGGCACGGTGGTGGCAGTGGAGGCGGTGGTGGTGAGGGCGGCGGTGCAGGCTCTGGGTACGGGTCTGGTGAGGGCTCTGGCTATGGAGGCGGCGCTGGCGGGTACGGTGGCGGCAGTGGTGGAGGAGGCGGTGGTGGCCAAGGTGGCGGTGGCGCAGGCTATGGGCATGGGTCCGGTGAGGGCTCTGGCTATGGAGGCGGCTCTGGGGGATACGGTGGCGGCAGTGGTGGAGGAGGAGGCGGTGGTGGCCAAGGTGGCGGTGGCGCAGGCTATGGGCATGGGTCTGGTGAGGGCTCTGGCTATGGCGGCGGTGCTAGTGGTGGTGGTGGTGGACACGGTGGTGGCGGCGGAGGCGGCCAAGGTGGTGGGTCTGGCGGCGGCTCGGGCTATGGCTCCGGTTCTGGCAGTGGATATGGCCAGGGTGGTGCTTATGGTGGAGGGTATGGAAGCGGCGGTGGTGGCGGTGGTGGCGGTGGCGGCGGCGGCGGCCAAGGTGGAGGCTCTGGCTATGGATCCGGCTCCGGCTCTGGATATGGCTACGGCTCCGGCTCCGGTGGTGGCTTCGGAAATGGACGCCACTGAGCTCACTTCAATGGCAAGGCGCACCACTGGGTACAGTATATAGATAAAAGTGTTTCACAGATTGATTAATACTCCTGTATTGGGATTCCGCTTTACTTATTTGGCAAATTCTACAACGTAGTAAATAAACGATATTTACAATGAGATTGTGTTTCTGTGTCCATGGAGCTGTTTCCCCAATTGAAGAGATGTGATATGCAAGCAGCCAAGCAAAATGATATACACTCCATGACAACGGAGGTCAACCTTGTATACTGAGCTCTATGTTTGGTAGTTGGTTCTGCACATTTTTCCCACGAGCGAACCTCAGTGTCAAGCATAGATTACTCAGATTCATCTTCAGTTCCATTAGTTTCCACAGGTAAACAGGTTTATGTAAGATACAGTTCCTGAACGGTCCGAGTCCACCATATGATGAACCCTGTTTCTGAATTTTTCTGTTCTGAGCAATTTTGCAGCCACGCCACACAATTTAATAACCAAATGTTCTAGCCTATGAACCATCGTGCGTGGACATTCAAATTTCATCCCTTCTTGACTGGCTCAATCCCGTAAGCTGGTTTTGCAATTTGATTATATCATGAACTCTGCAGTATTTGTGCAGACTCCATGCCCTGTTATTTGTCTGCTGGATGAAATCTACCGATGAAACTATAGTACCAAGACTTGTATACCCTGCTTCAAGTTTAAACAAACCTGGGACGGAGGGAGTAATAAGAAAACTAGATTAAACAAATACGCCAGCTAATGAATTAAGGAAAAGTTAAACATTAGGAAAAGCATCTAATGGAAATAATGAACTACACGCCAGCTTCTACCTGACCGATACCACTGGTCCACTGTCCTCTGCCAAGATGAATTAACACATAGTTATGACGCAGGCCTCACAACATAAAACTCAAATCGAATGGCTAACACGGATCCCCACCTACCCCGTCAGCTCTCTTCTCACACCGGAGCTCGGAAGAACCATTCACTCATGTCGCACAGGTTCTCCAAATTGTTCTTGCTCTGTTTACAAGTATTCTGCATAGCATCTGATTTCAGCTTCACGCCTTGTTTACCTCTAGTGTATTTTCACCCCCTAGGCCTTGTTTTGTTGGTGTGGATTATTATCAGGGGTGTTTTGGGTGAAAACACTTGCATCACCCGATTCCCTTCCCCCACCCAATACTCTCAAGACCACAATACACTCCAACGAACCCCATTGTTTGGCACACAGGAATTGTTCGAAGTGCATTTGAAAACAAACTAAGAGCAAATGACAGGTTGCAGCTTGAATGAATTAATAAAAAACAAAACTTTTTGACTGGATCAAATGGTACCAACTGAAATGACAGTGCCTACTAAAGTTAAATTACAGTGCCAACTGATGTCACATAGTAAAATGACTGAACATTATGGTACCAAATGATATAACAGTATGATATAGCTCTCGAGTATCAGACATAATAAAGTTATTGAGACGAGTACAAATCCTTGACCTCAGCATTCCAATTCTGCCACAACCTATCCACAGCTTTGTTTCCTGAAAAAAAGGCATTAAATAGCATAGATGAGCATCAACCCAAAACTATCGTAATATATTCAGAGTTCAAACAGATCATATACTCAGAGTTTAAACAGGACAGAGACACATAACAAGGTTGAAGATTGCAATGAAGTAGTACTCAAATAGCACTGCATCACAAATTCAAACTGACTATTGCATCAATAGTTCATACCAGAAAATAAAAAGAAGAAGGCATAGTTACTGAACTGACAAGAGCAAACAACACTTGCAGACATAAGAAAAGAGACATGATATTTCAGACATAAGAGCAAACAACAGTTCGAAAAAAGACTAGTTGCTTCTTCTAGAATAACTTGGCTTTTAGTGACAGCGGGTCATTTCATTGCGAAGAACTTGTTTGTGTTACATCTATATCTAGACAAAGTTAAGTCAATTAATATGAACCGGAGGGTGTATAAAACTGTGAAAAAATGACCAGGGTACTTAATTCGTCCTAGCATTGATTAGTAATCTGACTATGCCTTTGTCAACAACAGAAGATATCATTATTCGCTAGCAAAATATAATTGACTATGAGCTTTGGAATGTATTGGTGCCAGCAAGTGAGCTAACTAAAACTAAGAAATACATAGCAAAATTCAGAGTTATATTGGTGGCACTGTTGTTACCACAGCCTGTCAAGAACACAGTGGTAATTATAACAGCCTTGGGTGAAGAAAAACAATTTGGTAGATAACCATCGCAAGCAAGAACAGTGTGTTTAATCCTGTATACTAATTTGGTAGAAATACATAGCTAAATTCAGAGCTCTATGGTTCATGCATATGAAATGGAGTGCCATAAACAGAAACGGTAGGCGAGTGAACTGACATCCTAGCCACTAAACAGAAACGGTAGGCGAGCTTCTACAAATTTACAGCCTGGTGGATCCTCCTCCTATTCGGTTCCTGATATCCAAGAAGGCATACATTATAGCTAGCGGCATCTCTAAAAGACTTAAGAGGAAAAGAAAGTAAGCTTGAAAGAAATGGACTACAGCAACTGTTCCAAGGCTACAGCAGTAAGCAATAGATATGCAAATGTACAACAGCAGAACTGAACACATGGTCGATGCAATCCTACTACTTGCAGAACTTAAACCATTGTCAATGAAGAGAAGAGTCAGGTTGAATGGTCAGATGGTTATTCATCAAGTTTTTCTGAGGCAGTATCGTATAGGGGTCTAGTTGATTATGCATATGGTAACAATAGCTCATAGCTCAAGTATACACTGCACAACCTTATACGAGGAGAAGCAGCAGTAATTAACCATTTTTAATTATTTGTACACGAAAAGTACCATATGGTACATTTCTCCAAGAAAACTGAACGGTCTCAGTCCACCAGATGATGAACCCTGTTTCTGCATTTCTCTGTTCTGAGCAATTTTGAAGTCACGCCACACAATTTATTAACCAAATGTTCTAGCTTATGAACCATCGTGTGTGGACATTCAAATTTCATCACTTCTTAACTGGCTCAATCCGGTAAGCTGGTTTTGCAATTTGATTATATCAACAACTCTGAAGTATCTGTGCAGACTCCATGCCCTGTTATTTGTCTGATGGATGAAATCTACCGATGAAACTAGAGTGCCAAAACTTGTACTCCCTCCTTCCCAGAATCCCAGTACCCAGGCCATGTTTAGAAAAATCTAAGAGATGTTTAATGGGATGGACTTTTGCAATAAGAAAACTAGATTAAACAAATATTTCAAATGGTGGATCATCTGATCTCAAGTCTCAGTTTATCATCTGCAGATCTATAATATGCAATGTTGTACTACTATGATTCTTGGGGATGTCTCTGCTTCCTTCTCCGTTGGTATCATTTTTGTTTACCTGGCTCCCGATGTCAACCCTTGACCGGAAGAGGATCATCAAGAAGGGAGATTTGACAACAATTCAGTAGAAAAATGATAAATTGCAAGAATTAAATAAAAGATAAATTTAGGGTTCATATTTCTTGGTTGATTGCAACAAGATACAAGGGTAAGTTTATATAGACCTAACCAACTACAACATGACAACATAGGTGGAATACCGATACTACCCTTACAACTATTAACACACTAGTAAACCCCTACTCATACCCATATGCCATATTAGTCCCTGACATTACTCCCCCTTTGAGACCATTGCTCAGCAATGGAGAAACTTTTATCATTGTAAATTATCCTCGATGATTCATTCACCATATCAAGGAGGCAGAAATGTTATGAAGATAATACTCATTTCTCAAATCTTAACACCATTCTTTGAAGATAGCAGCAAACACTGTGTATTGTAATTTCTATGGACACCTTGCTGACAGATAAACTTCCTGTTGTCTTCATTACCAGAGGTGTTGCTCATTGTTGATGGACTTTGTAACCAAGTTGATGTCTTCACTGCTGTCATTTCCAGCCAGCCAGGGTGCCATGGACATACTACACTGCTTAATAATATGCATTGGCGAAAATAAAGCAGCGCTGCAATTTTTCTTCCTTGCTGAATTAATTTTGTAGGAGGCCAACACATACTGGCAGTAGTATCAATGAAGTAAGTGTAATTGTGAGTACCAAACTTCACAGCCAGTGGATGTCTCAATACATATCCAGTCCCTTTAGTCAACCGCCATAGCTCATATAAGATGCCAGGACCATGTGGAAATGTAAAATCTGCAGCCTCTTCACTGAATGCATGATCTGAGGCGTTGTTGAAACACACAACAAGCAGTGCAGTATCTAGTTTAGTGATGTTGACTTTAGGATGTATGCAACTCCGCAAGCAGCAGCATGGAGTACAGGATTAATGTCATCAGAAGCAATATATTGTATGCATGCACTCGAGCTAAGAAATAAGTATTCAGCTGTCGTCTGGACGAACTGAACTTGATGGCCCACTGCATATTTATCTAGCATCATATCGTGTATGATATACAAAACACCAGGATCCCACGTGTAATTAGTATTGTTCAGTAGCAGGAATGGAGTCCCGGTTATTGAGCTGTGCCATGTAAGCGCTGCGACTTTGCAAGAAGTATTTGACATGAGCTCCTGGTCAGCAAGGCAATCTTCTAGAACTTCCCTGTAACTTGCAGAGAGTACTAATAGCATCATATCCATTTGGTTCACAATGCCTGGATCCCATAAGAATTGAATTTTATTTTCCATGATTTATCAGCCTTGATGGCATTCCGCAGTAGCATCGTTGTGGGACACAAAAATTGGGTATGCCAAATTGGCTTCTCTTTGATAGCACATCATTGAGTATAAAAACACCACTTCTTGGTAGTACTGAGGTCTGAAGAAAACCTACATTATCTCTAGTCGATGTTGAACTCAGAATTGTATCTGCTCCTGGATCACTCATACTATGCTCAATACTGACATGGCTGGACCTTGTGACATCTGAATCGTAGACCTTTAGGACTGGACATTTGCATGCGCTCTCATCATGTTGGTGCTGTAGCTCAAGAGTGAAATCCAACACATCTGAGATTCAGGCAAGCAATATCTTCTTTCTCATACACATTTGAATTTGGCGTGCTCTTGGATGTCTCAAACTGTATTTGGTGAGTAGCAGCAGCAGACATCGGAGACTGTTGGGACGGTATCTCATTTTCTGATTGGTTGCTGAAGTACTTGGGAATATGTTCAATATCTGGTTTGCCCTCTCCATCTTGTTGAATGACAAGGTTGGCATCTGAAACATACAGGAACATATCGAACAACTATTTTCTTCTTCAGCATACACATCATATAATGGCATTTCATCTGACACATGTTTATTGCCTCTTGAGTGGAAGGGTTAGGTTGTGATGCTGTAGGTTGCTTACTCTTAGGACCTTTCATACGCTCGACGGCCTGGCTCAGAGTCTCACTCATGGTGTTTAGTTTAGTCTGAATCCGCACCATCTTATCACGGATACAGAACATGTCTCCTTTTCTGAAAGTTGGTCATTCCTTCGAGGTGTAAAAGACTGATGGTTGCAGCTGAGCTTGGCGTTTCCATCTTGCGTACATGAACGCTGAACTGGTGTTTGATGCCCATAACAATAGTTAGGTGTTGTAGCATGTGTTCCATGCCAAGAGCTTGGTGTTGGTATTTCAGCAAACACCAGTCGGGCGACACCAGCAGTAGCTGATGGCACAATTGATGCGCTCATCTCAGGAGCAGAAAGACACACCGGTATAGAAGCAGCAAAAGATTCACCCAAAAGAAAGCCAAGGGAAATTTCCGACATGCTTGCTTCTGCACCCATATTAGAGAACCTGGGAGAAGATGGGACAGCCTCATGCGTGTGTAGCTCCCTCACAGTTGGAGCTGCCAGTTCGGGCAGATCGAGCAGGCTACTTGCCTTAGGGCATCTCCGACGGGATGACGCAAACAGACGTTTTTATGTTCAGATGCCTATTATGCCAATACATCGCAATCCCAGGAATATTGTTTTTGCGAGACATAATAGATTGATATCACAGAACATCATTCATTACAACTCATATTGTCTTACATCAAAAGGATGACATGATCCAGTCTTATTACAATACTTGATCTAAGGATCAAGGATCAAATACATAACACAATAGCGGAAGTACGTAGTAGTGGTCCATCTGTTTCACAGGCAACTGTTGACGTCAGGAGTAGTCCTAGTTGTCGTAGACGTCCTGGTGTCCGTCATCCTGATACTGCTGCTCTTGTTCATAGTCTGGCCATTTGAATAGCCAGGGACAAAGCCATGAGTACTTTAAAGTACTCGCAAACTAATACTAGTGTAAGTACTATCAACTATATCAATGGTGTTTTAAGCTCTAATTTCATTTGCATAAAGCCAGTTTTATTTCATAAGCATTTAGTAAACAAGGATCCTTCATTTGCCTAACTTAACTCAAGTGGAAACATTAGTGTCATTCCCACAACTCTGTTGTGATTCAAAGTCAAGGTCATCTTTCAAGTTCAAATCATAAGTCACCAGTCACATGTAAAAATTTTGAAAATTTCTGATGACGGAATAGTATGGCCTTTCCAACTGTCCATGACCGCGGACGCGGCTATTCGAATAGGTTTACACTCTGCAGAGGTTGCACAGTTGTACAACAACATTTGATTACATGCGTCAGGGTAACCCTGAATAATCATAACTCAGTATGCGGATCATCAACCATTAACCTTTCACTTACATAACCTAGTATAGGCACCTCCTCCATGAGTTTGGTCTCCCGGTGATAACCAACTGTTAACCCGGGAACTGCACAGGGCTTGGGTAGGACATTCAACTCTTTTCACGTCATTTCATTTTCAACGGAGGCAGCCGTAGCATAACCTCTATGACGCTTGTTCAGAGGAAACCCATACTAAGACACATAAATTTTCAGCTAAAGCCTTACCCATAATCAGGTATTGTGGGGGTACTCAAGAATTGGAATGGTATCGCATCCAACCCAGTCATCTGTTTTTATCAAATCACCATTTCATCCAAGTCACTTTCACCTTCAAAATCTTTCAATAGAAAGACTCATCATTCCAATGTTTTCAAATTTCAAAGATTCACATGTTCCCAGCTAGAGTAGTCATTTTTCATTTAGCACAAGCAACTAATCATTAGGGGTGCTATCTAGCTTGTAGCTTGTTATCCTAACTTTGATATTCTTGCACTACTTTATCTAGACTCAAGTTAACTATAAAAGTAAGATTTGGAAAAATCAAGGTAGAAGCTTAAGAGATAAAACTGGGACTGGTAAAATAAAGCACAAAGTAGAGTGGTGTTACTGCCTTGCTCAAGTTGAGTTTGCACTAGGGTAACTTGCAAAAGTATAGCTTGCCTTGATTGGTACAGTGATCAAAGGTCTCTTCTTCTTCCTGGTATTAGATCTCCCCCCTGGTACTCCACGGTACTAGCGTCTATAAACGAATACGAGGTATACAATCACCAAACCAATCTTAAGGCTAGACTAAGCACACAAATGGTCAACACAAGTTATTCTAGCATCACACATCATTCACATATTGGTTGACTTTGTTTTCTTTTTAAGAAAAGTAATTTCCTCTCATTGAAATAATTATGAGGGTTGTTATGTTTGTTCTTTGAGAAATAATTTCCTCTCACTGAATCTTGTTAAGATTTTCTTTCCTCAAATTATAATAAGGTATGAAGACATGTTGACCAAGGTCAACACTTCACAAATATCATTTGGGAAAATGATTTAAATGGGGTATTACACCTCATGCAATTTAACACTATCCTGCTAACCATTTAATATCCCCAAATAATACAACATGAGGTTATATAGACTAAGGTCATTACCTCATGTTGAATTACTTGAGACAAAGATTTAAATGAGAGGATTCTTCTCATACTATTTAATAAATCATTTTGGATAATTTCAAATGGCTAGAAATGGACACATAGCCACTATTTTGCTCTAGCTCATGATCATATGAAGCAACCATGTCATATTTTTGCATAAACAATTATACAATATCAAATGTGATTTATGAGAGTTGGAATCAACTCAAAATCACTTATGGTTGATTTTTAATAAATGTTTGAAGTTTGAAAAGGCCCTGCCTTGTTCTTTTTACTACATTAATTCTACAATTAATCTAGGGTTGAGACCAGTGTAGTTGTTTAGGGAATTTCATAAGCTTTCCAAATATATAAAATTCATAAAATTTGGTTCAGTAGATTTGATTCTATTGAAATTTGAAAATGGTATCTGCAGTGAATTTGAATTAAATCGCATATTTGAATTCAAATGGTTTGGGCTCGCGCGGGAAAATCTAAACAGGCCGACGAGAGAAAAGGGAGAAGCCAGCCCAGCAACGCGTCTCACACGTGGGCTGCCTGACATTGGTGGCCCGCATGTCAGCGGCTCCATCAACCCGAAGCGGTACGCTCTATTCCGAACCGTAGGATTAGAGGGAAATCCAACGGCGCACGAGCGTCGTCTTCTCCGGCGAGAAGCAAACTCACTGGCGGCGAGGGTTGGGGGTCGGGGAGCTAAACAGGGTCCGGCGAGGCTTGGCGACGAGGTACGGCGGTGTTGTCGATGACGGCGGTCCTCTGGGTACCAGCGGAAGCTCCGGGGGCGGCTCCTATCTCCGGTGATCTTGCGGCAGTACTGCGGGCCTCCGGCGATCAATTGGGGGTCTACAGAGGGAATTGGGAAGCGGCGTTGCTTGAGGAGGGTCAGGAAGGAGAGAGGAGGCGAATGGCATGCAGAACTTAGGCGCGGGGAGCCTCCTTTTATAGCGGCGTCGAGGTCTGAGGCGCGTGGCTAGGTCGAGCACGGCGACAGCGGTTTGGAGTGGCGAAGGGGCAAGGTATGGACGTGGTTCTGTTCCTGACGGCTGGGTGGTCTTCACACGCTTGGCGGCACAGTAAACGGCTGTCGGACGCGACGGGGAGCTTGACGTCTGCGACCATGCCCGTGGTGGACGACGGCGACTGGAGCGACGGCGACAGGGCCTGGGGAAGGGAGAGAGGGTGTCTGTAGCGTCGCTGGTGTCATGGTGACTCGCCTGGCAGGCGCTGATGGCGAGGCGCGGTCTGTACTGGCGTGGCGACGCAGCGCTCTGGCACGCCCGTGCGTCGCAACCTTGCGCGTCCTGGCGTCACTGGCAGGTATAGGGATGGCAAATTTACCCACGGGTATGGGTACCCGCGGGTACCGTACCCGCATGGGCAGGGTATGGGTACACTTTTATGCCCATGGGTAGTACCCATACCCTGCCCTTAAGTCATGGGCAGGGCACGGGCATAGCCTCGTACCCGCGGGTATACCCATACCCTGCCCATTTATTGTTAAATTCTTACGTGACACGTCTATTTCTGTTGACTTATGAGTTAGAATATGAGAATGTGATTTTTATATTATGTTAATTGTTATGTACTCAACTACCTATTATTTAGCTGAGATAATTAATTTTTTAATCGAAATTGTTATCGATAAATGTAAAATTGTGATTGACTTGTGTACAATTTATCCTACCCACCGGGTACCCAATGGGTATGGGTACCCGCCGGGTATGGGTATGGGAAAAGTTTTGTACCCATGGGTACGGGTATGGGTAGAAGTTTGTACCCATTGACTATACGGGTACGGGTATGGTATTTCCCTACCCTGCCCATTGCCACGGGCTGTTCTGGCTAGGGCTGGCGGCGACTTGGTCAAGGGCGTGGATGAGCAGATGCAGGAGAGCAAGGGAGACCTCCTAGACATGGTGCTGTGAGCTGGCGACGTGTGGAGAGAGAGATGGCTGGGGGGGGGCATGAGCTCATGGCATGGCATGGCATGGCTCATCTCCTGCCTTGATCAGGGATGCAAGTGGATGGTAAGGTAGAGGAGAGGTGCAGGGCACTGTGGATGACCTAAGCCTCCAAGTGTATAAGTGCATGCCATGTGTTTGTAAACACTTATTTGAAATTTGAATTTGTAAATAAGTGCATGCCATGTGTTTGTAAAAATGGCCGAAAGAATTTCAATTTCAATTTTTTTGTCAAACTTTGTGTTGGAGTTGATTCAAATAATGTTTAGGTCACAATGGTGGTGGTGGTGTGAAAAATTGAGTTAGTTTGTGAAATTTCAAAATAGTCCCAATCTAGAATCTGATTTGATGTTCCCTCTTTGTCTCCTTTTAATTAGCAATAGAAAGAGAGTTGGTCAAAGTGGTCAACATCAAAGTTGTTCATCTTGATAAGGTCTTGGATGAGGTGCAAAGAGTTGGGGTAGTTTGGTTTAAGAATCTCTTAATCCAGGGGCTCAAAGTAGGCATCATGAAATAAGTGGCAGATTTGACCATTATCTTATGTGAGCTCATTTGGAATTCAAATTTGATTTGATTTGAGTTTATTTGATTCCAAAAGTGTTCTTAAGGGTTTAGAAACATTACTCAACCATTGGCACAAGTCAAATTGGCCTAGGGTTAGGATTTGCAAAAATGGCCATAAGCATATGCGAGGTTTTTTTTTTGCATTTTTCTCATTTTCTTCCCCTTTTTCTTATTTGCTTCTTTTTGGTGATCTCAAATGATCCCACTCTAGGGTTTTAGCAACTTTGATAGACACACCAACAATCATCATGGCAAAGTCACATAAGAATGTGATGGGGACTGATACGTCTCCGACGTATCGATAATTTCTTATGTTCCATGCCACATTATTGATGTTATCTACATGTTTTATGCACACTTTATGTCATATTCGTGCATTTTCTGGAACTAACCTATTAACAAGATGCCGAAGTGCCGATTCTTTGTTTCTGCTGTTTTTGGTTTCAGAAATCCTAGTAAGGAAATATTCTCGGAATTGGACGAAATCAAAGCCCAGGGGCCTATTTTTCCACGGAGCTTCCAGAAGACCGAGAACCACGATACGGAAAACCTTCCAGAGACGCCGCCGCCGCCGATCCCATCTCGGGGGATCCAGGAGATCGCCTCCGGCACCCTGCCGGAGAGGGGAATCATCTCCCGGAGGACTCTACGCCGCCATGGTCGCCTCCGGTGTGATGTGTGAGTAGTCTACCCCTGGACTATGGGTCCATAGCAGTAGCTAGATGGTTGTCTTCTCCCCATTGTGCTATCATTGTCGGATCTTGTGAGCTGCCTAACATGATCAAGATCATCTATCTGTAATTCTATATGTTGCGTTTGTTGGGATCCGATGAATAGAGAATACTTGTTATGTTGATTATCAAAGTTATGCTTATGTGTTGTTTATGATCTTGCATGCTCTCCGTTACTAGTAGATGCTCTGGCCAAGTAGATGCTTGTAACTCCAAGAGGGAGTACTTATGCTCGATAGTGGGTTCATGCCTGCATTGACACCGGGACAGGATGTGAAAGTTCTAAGGTTGTGTTGTGTGTTGCCACTAGGGATAAAACATTGATGCTATGTCTAAGGATGTAGTTGTTGTTTACATTACGCACCATACTTATTGCAATTGTCTGTTGTTTACAACTTAATGCGGAGGGGTTCGGATGATAACTTTGAAGGTGGACTTTTTAGGCATAGATGCGGTTGGATGGCGGTCTATGTACTTTGTCGTAATGCCCAATTAAATCTCACTATACTCATCATGATATGTATGTGCATGGTCATGCTCTCTTTATTTGTCAATTGCCCAACTGTAATTTGTTCACCCAACATGTTGTTCGTCTTATGGGAGAGACACCTCTAGTGAACTGTGGACCCAGGTCCAATTCTCTTTACTGAAATACAATCTACTGCAATACTTGTTCTACTATTTTCTGCAAACAATCATCTTCCACACAATACGGTTAATCCTTTGTTACAGCAAGCCGGTGAGATTGACAACCTCACTGTTTCGTTGGGGCAAAGTACTTTGGTTGTGTTGTGCAGGTTCCACGTTGGCGCCGGAATCCCTGGTGTTGCGCCGCACTACATCCCGCCGCCATCAACCTTCAACGTGCTTCTTGGCTCCTCCTGGTTCGATAAACCTTGGTTTCTTTCTGAGGGAAAACTTGCTGCTGTGCGCATCATACCTTCCTCTTGGGGTTGCCCAACGAACGTGTGAAATACACGCCATCAAGCTCTTTTAAGGCGCCGTTGCCGGGGAGTTCAAGACACGCTGCAAGGGGAGTCTCCACTTCTCAATCTCTTTACTTTGTTTTTGTCTTGCTTAGTTTTATTTACTACTTTGTTTGCTGCACTAAATCAAAATACAAAAAAATTAGTTGCTAGTTTACTTTATTTGCTATCTTGTTTGCTATATCAAAAACACAAAAAAAATTAGTTTACTTGCATTTACTTTATCTAGTTTGTTTTATTTACTGTTGCTAAAATGGCCAACGCTGAAAATACTAAGTTGTGTGACTTCACAACCACAAATAATAATGATTTCTTATGCACACCTATTGCTCCACCTGCTACTACAGCAGAATTCTTTGAAATTAAACACCTTTCTTGAATCTTGTCATGAAAGATCAATTTTCTGGAATTAGTTCTGATGATGCTGCTGCCCATCTTAATAATTTTGTTGAACTATGTGAAATGCAAAAATATAAAGATGTAGATGGTGATATTATTAAACTAAAATTGTTCCCTTTCTCATTAAGAGGAAGAGCTAAAGATTGGTTGCTATCTCTGCCTAAGAATAGTATTGATTCATGGACTAAATGCAAGGATGCTTTTATTGGTAGATATTATCCCCCTGCTAAAATTATATCTTTGAGGAGTAGCATAATGAATTTTAAACAATTAGATACTGAACATGTTGCTCAAGCTTGGGAAAGAATGAAATCTCTGGTTAAAAATTGCCCAACCCATGGACTGACTACTTGGATGATCATCCAAACCTTCTATGCAGGACTAAATTTTTCTTCACGGAATTTATTGGATTCAGCTGCTGGAGGTACCTTTATGTCCATCACCCTTGGTGAAGCAACAAAGCTTCTTGATAATATGATGATCAATTACTCTGAATGGCACACGGAAAGAGCTCCACAAGGTAAGAAGGTAAATTACGAAGAAACCTCTTCCTTGAGTGATAAGATTGATGCTATTATGTCTATGCTTGTGAATGATAGGACTAATATTGATCCTAATAATGTTCCATTAGCTTCATTGGTTGCACAAGAAGAACATGTTGATGTAAACTTCATTAAAAATAATAATTTCAACAACAATGCTTACCGGAACAATTCTAGTAACAACTATAGGCCATATCCTTATAATAATGGCAACGGCTATGGTAATTCTTATGGGAATTCTTACAACAATAATAGGAGTTCACCCCCTGGACTTGAAGCCATGCTTAAAGAATTTATTAGTACACAAACTGCTTTTAACAAATCTGTTGAAGAAAAGCTTGGGAAAATTGATATACTTGCTTCTAAAGTTGATAGTCTTGCTGCTGATGTTGATCTTTTGAAATCGAAAGTTTTTCCTAATGAAAATCATCATAATAAAATTACTACTACAGCAAATGCCATTCAAGTTAGAATTATTGAGAATATAAGATTAATGGCTGAACTGCGTGCTAGGTGGGATAGAGAAGAAAATGAAAAACTAGCTAAAGAGAAGAATATAGCTAAAGTTTGGACTATTACCACCACTAGTAATGCTAATGCTACACATGTTGCTGCACCTTCTACTCATACTAATAAAAGAATTGGTGTTAGCAATGTTTCCACTTCTAATGCAAAGCGCGAGAAACCGCTGAAAGCTGCTAAAGCTACAGAAAGCTGCTGCGATAAAGGCTGCTGAAATTTTTTCCAACATTGGGGATGATGATCCCATTGCTTTAGATTATAATGGTTTGAATTTTGATGATTGCCACATCTCTGAAGTTATAAAGTTCTTGCAAAAACTTGCTAAAAGTCCTAATGCTAGTGCTATAAATTTGGCTTTCACGCATCATATTACAAATGCTCTCATAAAAGCTAGAGAAGAGAAACTAGAGCGTGAAGCCTCTATTCCTAAAAAGCTAGAGGATGGTTGGGAGCCCATCATTAAGATGAAAGTTAAAGATTTTGATTGTAATGCTTTATGTGATCTTGGTGCAAGTATTTCTGTTATGCCTAAGAAAATTTATAATATGCTTGACTTGCCACCGCTGAAAAATTGTTATTTGGATGTTAATCTTGCTGATCATTCTACAAAGAAACCTTTGGGTAAAGTTGATAATGTTCGCATTACCATTAACAATAACCTGGTTCCCGTTGATTTTGTTGTCTTGGATATTGAATGCAATGCATCTTGTCCCATTATATTGGGAAGACCTTTTCTTCGAACTGTTGGTGCTATCATTGATATGAAGGAAGGTAATATAAAATATCAATTTCCTCTCAAGAAAGGTATGGAACACTTCCCTAGAAAGAGAATGAAGGTACCTTTTGACTCTATTATGAGAACAAATTATGATGTTGACACTTCATCTCTCGATAATACTTGATACACACTTTCTGCGCCTAGCTGAAAGGCGTTAAAGAAAAGCGCTTATGGGAGACAACCCATGTTTTTACCTACAGTACTTTGTTTTTATTTTGTGTCTTGGAAGTTGTTTACCACTGTAGCAACCTCTCCTTATCTTAGTTTTGTGTTTTGTTGTGCCAAGTTAAGCCGTTGATAGAAAAGTAAGTACTAGATTTGGATTACTGCACAGTTCCAGATTTCTTTGCTGTCACGAATCTGGGTCCACCTCCCTGTAGGTAACTCAGAAAATTAAGCCAATTTACGTGCATGATCCTCAGATATGTATGCAACTTTCATTCAATTTGAGCATTTTCATTTGAGCAAGTCTGGTGCCATTTTAAAATTCGTCAATACGAACTGTTCTGTTTTGACAGATTCTGCCTTTAATTTCGCATTGCCTCTTTCGCTATGTTGGATGAATTTCTTTGATCCACTAATGTCCAGTAGCATTATGCAATGTCCAGAAGTGTTAAGAATGATTGTGTCACCTCTGAATATGTCAATTTATATTGTGCACTAACCCTCTAATGAGTTGTTTCGAGTTTGGTGTGGAGGAAGTTTTCAAGGATCAAGAGAGGAGTATGATGCAACATGATCAAGGAGAGTGAAAGCTCTAAGCTTGGGGATGCACCCGGTGGTTCACCCCTGCATATATCAAGAAGACTCAAGCGTCTAAGCTTGGGGATGCCCAAGGCATCCCCTTCTTCATCGACAACATTATCAGGTTCCTCCCCTGAAACTATATTTTTATTCCATCACATCTTATGTGCTTTTTCTTGGAGCGTCGGTTTGTTTTTGTTTTTGTTTTGTTTGAATAAAATGGATCCTAGCATTCACTTTATGGGAGAGAGACACGCTCCGCTGTAGCATATGGACAAGTATGTCCTTAGTTTCTACTCATAGTATTCATGGCGAAGTTTCTCCTTCGTTAAATTGTTATATGGTTGGAATTGGAAAATGATACATGTAGTAATTGCTATAAATGTCTTGGGTAATGTGATACTTGGCAATTGTTGTGCTCATGATTAAGCTCTTGCATCATATGCTTTGCACCCATTAATGAAGAAATACATAGAGCATGCTAAAATTTGGTTTGCATATTTGGTTTCTCTAAGGTCTAGATAATTTCTAGTATTGAGTTTGAACAACAAGGAAGACGGTGTAGAGTCTTATAATGTTTTCAATATGTCTTTTATGTGAGTTTTGCTGCACCGGTTCATCCTTGTGTTTGTTTCAAATAAGCCTTGCTAGCCTAAACCTTGTATCGAGAGGGAATACTTCTCATGCATCCAAAATACTTGAGCCAACCACTATGCCATTTGTGTCCACCATATCTACCTATACTACATGGTATTTTCCAGCCATTCCAAAGTAAATTGCTTGAGTGCTACCTTTAAAATTCCATCATTCACCTATGCAATATATAGCTCATGGGACAAATAGCTTAAAAACTATTGTGGTATTGAATATGTAATTATGCACTTTATCTCTTATTAAGTTGCTTGTTGTGCGATAACCATGTTTACTGGGGACGCCATCAACTATTCAATGGTTGAATTTCATGTGAGTTGCTATGCATGTTCGTCTTGTCTGAAGTAAGGGCGATCTACACTGAGTTGAATGGTTTGAGCATGCATATTGTGAGAGAAGAACATTGGGCCGCTAACCGAAGCCATGTTCCATGGTGGAAGTTTCAGTTTTGGGCAAACATCCTCAAATCTCTAATGAGAAAAGAATTAATTGTTGTTGAATGCTTAAAGCATTAAAAGAGGAGTCCATTATCTGTTGTCTATGTTGTCCCGGTATGGATGTCTAAGTTGAGAATAATCAATAGCGAGAAATCCAATGCGAGCTTTCTCCTTAGACCTTTGTACAGGCGGCATAGAGGTACCCCTTTGTGATACTTGGTTAAAGCATATGTATTGCGGTGATAATCCAGGTAGTCCAAGCTAATTAGGACAAGGTGCGGGCACTATTAGTACACTATGCATGAGGCTTGCAACTTATAAGATATAATTTACATGATGCATATGCTTTATTACTACCGTTGACAAAATTGTTTCATGTTTTCAAAATCAAAGCTCTAGCACAAGTATAGCAATCGATGCTTTTCCTCTATGAGGACCATTCTTTTACTTTCAATGTTGAGTCAGTTCACCTATTTCTTTCCACCTCAAGAAGCAAACACTTGTGTGAACTATGCATTGATTCCTACATACTTGCTTATTGCACTTATTATATTACTCTATGTTGACAATATCCATGAGATATACATGTTACAAGTTGAAAGCAACCGCTGAAACTTAATCTTCTTTTGTGTTGCTTCAATATCTCTACTTTGAATTATTGCTTTATGAGTTAACTCTTATGCAAGACTTATTGATGCTTGTGTTGAAGTGCTATTCATGAAAAGTCTTTGCTATATGATTCACTTGTTTACTCATGACATATACATTGTTTTGATCGCTGCATTCACTACATATGCTTTACAAATAGTATGATCAAGATTATGATGGCATGTCACTCCGTAAATTATCGTGTTATCGTTTTACACGCTCGGGACGAGCGAGAACTAAGCAGGGATGCTGATACGTCTCCGACGTATCGATAATTTCTTATGTTCCATGCCACATTATTGATGTTATCTACATGTTTTATGCACACTTTATGTCATATTCGTGCATTTTCTGGAACTAACCTATTAACAAGATGCCGAAGTGCCGATTCTTTGTTTCTGCTGTTTTTGGTTTCAGAAATCCTAGTAAGGAAATATTCTCGGAATTGGACGAAATCAAAGCCCAGGGGCCTATTTTTCCACGGAGCTTCCAGAAGACCGAGAACCACGATACGGAAAACCTTCCAGAGACGCCGCCGCCGCCGATCCCATCTCGGGGGATCCAGGAGATCGCCTCCGGCACCCTGCCGGAGAGGGGAATCATCTCCCGGAGGACTCTACGCCGCCATGGTCGCCTCCGGTGTGATGTGTGAGTAGTCTACCCCTGGACTATGGGTCCATAGCAGTAGCTAGATGGTTGTCTTCTCCCCATTGTGCTATCATTGTCGGATCTTGTGAGCTGCCTAACATGATCAAGATCATCTATCTGTAATTCTATATGTTGCGTTTGTTGGGATCCGATGAATAGAGAATACTTGTTATGTTGATTATCAAAGTTATGCTTATGTGTTGTTTATGATCTTGCATGCTCTCCGTTACTAGTAGATGCTCTGGCCAAGTAGATGCTTGTAACTCCAAGAGGGAGTACTTATGCTCGATAGTGGGTTCATGCCTGCATTGACACAGGACGATGTGAGAAAGTTCTAAGGTTGTGTTGTGTTGTTGCCACTAGGGATAAAACATTGATGCTATGTCTAAGGATGTAGTTGTTGATTACATTACGCACCATACTTAATGCAATTGTCTGTTGTTTACAACTTAATACTGGAGGGGGTTCGGATGATAACCTGAAGGTGGACTTTTTAGGCATAGATGCAGTTGGATGGCGGTCTATGTACTTTGTCGTAATGCCCAATTAAATCTCACTATACTCATCATGATATGTATGTGCATGGTCATGCTCTCTTTATTTGTCAATTGCCCAACTGTAATTTGTTCACCCAACATGCTGTTCGTCTTATGGGAGAGACACCTCTAGTGAACTGTGGACCCCGGTCCAATTCTCTTTACTGAAATACAATCTCTTTGCAATACTTGTTCTCTTGTTTTTACGCAAACAATCATCTTCCACACAATACGGTTAATCCTTTGTTACAGCAAGCCGGTGAGATTGACAACCTCACTGTTTCGTTGGGGCAAAGTACTTTGGTTGTGTTGTGCAGGTTCCACGTTGGCGCCGGAATCCCTGGTGTTGCGCCGCACTACATCCCGCCGCCATCAACCTTCAACGTGCTTCTTGGCTCCTCCTGGTTCGATAAACCTTGGTTTCTTTCTGAGGGAAAACTTGCTGCTGTGCGCATCATACCTTCCTCTTGGGGTTGCCCAACGAACGTGTGAAATACACGCCATCAGGGACTAAGTCCTTGGATGTGCCCGATCTTCACGGATTTGGATGGGATTCGTGGGGGAGGTGGATGAACACGAAGAACACGGGTGGGTTTCGGGGTGGATCGAAGATACAAACACAACACACGCACACAACCGGTTGTTCTTCGTTGGCCCGATACACCAACCCAATGGAATTGCAAGAAAAAGACCCACAAGGAGTAGAATCCCTCACAAAAGATTGGCAATAGCAATGGATAGAGTTCCAAAGAGGAAAAGAGTGCAAATAGATAGAATTGCAAAAGCAAAAGATCCACAAACACCAGAATTCCTAGAATGGAAGAGATCCATCACCTAGAAGAGTAGATAGCTTCATAGATTGGTAGATCTAGAAGGGTTTCCCACATGGGTAAGAGCAAAGCTCAAGTTTCTCCTTAGTTCATCTCTAACCCTAATTCGTGGCTGGGGGTGCCCTATATATAGAGCCCAGATCTAAGGAGGGGTAACTTAGTCATTTATGAAAAGTACACAGCCACAGGATTTAAATGGATGGTCCAGATGTAGTGGGCGTCGAGGAGGCCGGCAGTGCCGGTGCTTCAGGGGTGGTAGTGCCGGGGTGCTTCGGCCGGCAGTGCCGGGCTGATCCGGCCGGCAGTGCCGGGGTGCTCTGGGCGGCAGTGCCGGCCTGATGGTGGCGGCAGTGCTGGCCCTGGGCAACCTTCTCCATTTGATGGCGATCCTTCTTCTTCTTCCTCAGTTTCTTGGGGCGTTAGCGGCGTTCCTTCTTCTCCTTCAGTTCCTTGGTGAGCTTGGTACCTGATGACACATAGAGCACTTGCATGAAGTAGCAAGCCATCCAGTGGGGTATCGAGATCAAGGGTAGTGAGGATTGAGTTCACCTTATCATGTAGCGCTTTGACTCGAGCCCGTGTCATCGGTCCACTTGGGGGACTTGTTGGTCTTGGTGTAGCGTCGTCGGTGAGCGGGGCTACATCATCTCCCCCCCCCCTTGGGAAAGAGTCGTCCTCGACTCTAACGTCTCTTCATCTTCATGATATGGTGAGAGGTCGGACACATTGAATGTGTTGCTCACCAAGTACTTGGATGTTGGTATGTCGATGACGTAGGCGTTGTTGTTGATTCGCTTGAGGACCTTGAAGGGACCATCGCCTCGAGGCTTGAGCTTGGAGTTTCTTTCTTGAGGGAAACGGTCCTTGCGAAGATGTATCCACACTAGGTCCCCTTCATTGAAGATCCGTGCCTTTTTGTTCATGTTGAGGCGTGTTGCTTGACGAAGAACTTGTTGCTCGATTGTTGCCCTTGTATCTTCATGTAGCTTCTTCATGTATTGTGCTCGCTTGTCGATGTCCATGTTTACTTGCTCATGTAGCGGTAGAGGAAGGAGCTCAATCGCCGTAGGAGGCTCAAAGCCATAGACAACCATGAACGGGCTTCGCATTGTAGTAGTGTGCTTGGCGCGGTTGTAGGCAAACTCCGCATGCGGGATGCAATCTTCCCATGACTTCAAATTCTTCTTGACAAGGACTTGTAGTAGTGTTGAGAGGCTTCGATTCACCACTTCGGTTTGCCCATCGGTTTGTGGGTGTGAGGATGAGGAGAACAAAAGCTTGACGTTGAACTTGGCCATTAGTGTCTTCCAAAGGTAACTCATGAACTTGACATCTCGATCCGACACAATGCTTCTTGGTACACCGTGGAGTCTCACAATTTCCCTAAAAAACAAGGAAGCAATGTGTGAAGCATCATCCGTTCGGGGGCATGGTATGAAATGTGCCATTTTAGAGAATCGATCAACCACTACGAAAATGGAATCATGACCATATTTGGTTCTAGGCAATCCTAACACAAAATCCATACTAATGTCGGACCAAGGAGCATGAGGAATAGGCAATGGTGTATAAAGACCATAGGGGTTGGAAGTTGACTTAGCTTGTAAGCATGTTGTACACCGTCGGCAAAGGCGCTCCACATCGCGCTTCATTCTTGGCCAATAATAGTGAGTGGAGAGCATGGCATATGTCTTGTCTCGACCAAAGTGTCCCATAAGACCACCACCATGCGATTCTTGTAAGAGCAAAAGGCGAAGCGAAGACATGGGAATGCAAAGTTTGTTGCCCTTGAACAAGAATCCTTGGTGCAAATAGAAATCATCGATGCCCTTCTCACTAGAACACTTTGCAAAGATTGGGCCAAAGAAAGCATCGGAAGCATATAAATCTTTGATTTCATCAAGACCCAAAACACTAATATCCAAACGAGTGATTAAGAGGGTGAGTTTGCGGGAAAGAGCATCCGCCACAACATTGTCCTTGCCCTTCTTGTATTTGATTACATATGGAAAGGACTCAATGAACTCAACCCACTTTGCATGTCTTTTGTTTAAATTGTGTTGACTCTTCAAATATTTTAAGGACTCATGGTCGGAGTGGATAATAAACTCTTTTGGCCAAAGATAGTGTTGCCAAACTTCAAGAACACGAACCAAAGCATAAAGTTCCTTGTCATATATAGGATAGTTGAGGTGTGCGCCATCCAACTTCTCGCTATAGTATGCCACGGGTTTTCCATCTTGCATAAGCACTCCACCAATACCAAGTCCACTCGCATCACATTCAATCTCAAAAGTTTTGGAAAAGTTCGGAAGAACAAGAAGTGGAGCTTCGGTAAGGCATTTCTTCAACTCATCAAAAGCATTTTGTTGGGCCTTGCCCCAAACAAACGGAACATTCTTCTTGGTAAGCTCATTCAAAGGGCAAGCAATGGTGCTAAAATCTTTCACAAAGCGGCGGTAAAACCCGGCAAGTCCATGGAAACTTCGGACTTGACCAACATTTGTAGGGGTAGGCCAATTGTGGATGGCCTCCACCTTGGAAGAATCAACTTCAATCCCATTAGCGGAAACCACAAAGCCAAGGAAAACCAATTTGTTTTGAGCAAAGGTGCACTTGGGGAGGTTAGCATAAAGCTTTTCATGACGCAAGATGCACAAGACCTCTCTCACATGTTGCACATGGTCCTCGAGGTTTTTGCTATAAATGAGAATATCATCGAAATAGACAACCACACTCTTGCCAATGAGAGGACGCAAGATGTGATTCATGAGTCGCATGAAAGTAGATGGAGCATTTGAAAGACCAAATGGCATGACAAGCCATTCATAGAGACCAAGTTTGGTCTTGAATGCCGTCTTCCATTCATCACCTATTGCCATGCGGATTTCATGGTAGCCACTACGCAAATCAATCTTAGAGAAAATCGTGGCACCGCTCAATTCATCAAGCATGTCATCTAAACGCGGAATGGGATGGCGGTATCGAACGGTAATGGCATTGATGGGGCGACAATCCATACACATTCGTTGCGTCTCATCCGGTTTAGGCACAAGAATCACGGGAACCGCACAAGGGCTTAAGCTTTCACGAACATACCCTTTTTCGAGGAGGTCTTGTATTTGACGTTGGATCTCCTTTGTGTCTTCGGGGTTGGTGCGGTAGGCGGCGCGGTTTGGTAGTGGGGCGCCGGGTATGAGGTCGATGCGGTGCTCAATCCCTCGAAGCGGTGGTAGTCCATGAGGAAGCTCGTCGGGGAAGACATCTTGGAATTCCTTCAAAAGAGACAACAAAGACGAAGGAAGTGTTGTTAAGTTGTTAGTCTCCGAGGATGGCCCCTTGCAAATGAGCACGTAGTGCAATATGGTGGATGGGTTGTGGTGCAATTCTCTCATCTCACTTTTGGTAGCTATGAGGACACTCTTCATCTCACTCATATATGGCTTGTGGCGCTCACTTTCTTTGTGGTGGGTCACTCTCTCACCACTCATCTCACTAGTGATGGTAGCTTCCTTAGCCCTCGCTAAAGCCTTTGCATTGTCCGCAATTACTTGGCTAGGAGTCATTGGGAGTAGGATGAACGTCTTGCCGCCGACCTTGAAGCTATAGGCATTTGTGTAGCCATCATGGCTTGCTCTTTTGTCATATTGCCAAGGGCAACCAAGTAGCATGTGGCACACCGTCATGGGTACGACATCACACTCAACGGTGTCTTCATAGGCGCCAATCTTGAAGGATACGGAGACGGTGTGTTGTATCTTGACATTTCCATTGTCACTTAGCCATTGCACATGGTAAGGGTGGGGGTGCTTCCGGAGTGCGAGGTTGAGCTTGGAGCATAGTTCGGTGCTTGCAAGATTGTGGCAACTCCCTCCATCGATGATGACCTTTATTGACTTGCCATTGATTCCGGCTCTTGTTTGGAAGATGTTGCACCTTTGATCTTCATTGGGAAGTGCATGGGTTGTCAACACTTTGGTCACCACAAGGGACGGGCTTGCATCATGCACACATAGGACTTGCTCTTGGTCGTCCAAGTCATCATCTTCATGATTGGTTGCGGCTTGTACCAAGGCTTCATATTCTCCTTCACTCAAGTACTCCACATCTCCATCATCTCGAGTTATCATAACTCTTGTGTTCTTGCATTCAAAGGATTTATGTCCTTGAGCTCCACACTTGAAGCAAGTGATGTTACTAGATCCCGTGGAAGCTTTGGAGGACATAGTTGGTTGATCCGGCTTGAAGCTTGTTGTCTTGAAGGCACTCTTCGTTTGCTTAGGAGGATCCTTGGGAGCAATAGCACTTGTGTTCTAGATGCTTGAGGAGGTGGTTGTTGCATTTCTTGCGGCGAAGAAGGACTTTGTTTTTGCACTTGCTAAGTCTTCTCGCACTTGGCGCTCGGCTCTTGTTGCTTGATGAAGCAATTCAACCATGTTGGTGTAAGGCAAGAACTCCACTATCCTCTTGACGGGAATGTTCAAACCATTCAAGAATCTTGCCATTGTTTGCTCTTCTCGCTCATCCACATTGGCACTCATCATGGTCATGTGCATCTCCTTGTAGTATTCCTCAACGGATTTGAAGCTTTGCTTGAGTTGAGTAAGCTTGTTGAAGAGGTCGCGTTTATGGTGGTTGGGCACAAAGCGCTTGTGCATGACTTCTTGCATCTCTTCCCATGTGTCAATGGGGTCTAGATCTTCCTTGTCACGCTTCTTGTTCACTTCTTCCCACCAAACATTTGCATATCCTTCAAACTCAAGTGATGCCATGGCCACTTTCTTTGCTTCGGAGAAGTTGTGGATGCGAAAAATCTTGTCAACCTTGAGAACCCAAGAGAGGTATGCATCGGGGTCTTCTTCTCCGTGGAATTTGGGCATGGTGAATTTGAGCTTCCCAAAGATTTCCTCTTCATTGCGGTCATTGCGTCTAGGATGTGGTCTTGCATCATCTTCATCCTCATTATGGTTGCGAGGTTGTTGAGGTTGTTGAGGTTGTTGAGGTGGATCCTCATTTCCATGGCAGCGGTTTGGAAGAGGAGGACGCCTTCCATGAGGTTGCCGGGGGTGTGGCATGACACTAGCTTCACTTGAGGCGTCTTCTTCATTTTGGTTCCTTGCTTCACCTTGGTGAGCATGAAGTGCTTGATGAGCTCGATAATTGAGAGGGTTGTGTCTTCTATTGTCCCTATTGTTCCTTCTTGCGCCATCATCTTGCGGAGCATCAATATTGATGATTTGGCGTTCTTGGTTCACTTCGTGGTCGACGTCATGAGGTGGGTTCCTTTGAGCATTGGCCACTTGAGATGGGCGCGGTTGCCCTTGTTGTTGACGTGCCTCTTGCTCATGGCGAAGACGTTCTTGCTCACGTGCATGAAGGAGAGCTTGATCATGACGAAGACGTTGTTGTTCCTCTTCGAATTGAGCTTGGCGATGTGCTTGTTGTAGTCTCTCTTGTTCAAGTTGAGCACGTGCTTGCTCCACATCTCGAGCTTGTTGTTGAAGTACTTGAGCATCCACATTATGGTGGTGTGGGTCTTCATTAGAAGCATGGTAAGACGAGGATGAAGCTCGGTGTCTTGAACTATGAGAGCGCGAAGACCTTGAGTGTTGGCTTCGGTTGTTGGCGATGTTGGCAATAGCTTGCTCAAGGCGTGCCATCCATTCTTCTTGCCTTCTCATGCTCTCCATGTTTTGTTGACCTTGAGTAGCAAGTGTGGCCCTCATATCATGGGCTTGAGCATCAAGCTTGTCATGGATGTCTTGCACTTGGACATTGAGGTCCCGTCGTTGCACTTGAGCTCGTTCTTCATAGCGTGCAACGGTCTCATCGATCCTTGCCGTGAGGTCATGGATACTCTTGTTGACGGCTTGAGTAGCTATCCAATGTTGGTGCCGTGTCATCGGTAGTTGGTTCCCCTCTTCACTAGACATGGTTACAACTAAAACAAGAACTATGTTGTGGGGTTAGAGGAAAGCTCACAAGTAAGCCAAAGACTCACAACAAAATTGGAAAGGTGTATCAAGGTGAGGAACAACCAGTTACGCACACAAAAACAAAACTCTATATGGTGTTAGGTACGGATGTGGAAAGCCAAATGGAAGAACCAAACGAAAAGTCTAATGTCAAAAGTGGGTAAGGTCCAAAAGTCACAAGTCAAAAGCGGTGATCACAAAAGGCATACACAATGAGGAACACACGCGTGGGACAAAATGGGGTTAGCGCGACTTGGAAAATGAGCGAGAACAAAATGGTCCTAACGAAGACTACTAGCTCGGTGTCACGCTAACGCAAGAGAGACCGTGGCTTGGTTGCAAAATTGAGAAGCAACAAGATTTGCGCAAGACGCCTCTCTTCTCTTTTCTCTCTTTTTCTTAAAAGCTTTGGACTTTTTTTTTGTATAGGTGTCACTCACACTCTTTTCTTTTTCTCTTTTTGTATTTTTCTTTTTCTCACTATGTAAGGATACTACTATCTATGTAAGTATGTCACACTTCTTTTGCTTATCTTTTCACACGAGCTTGCTTCAAAGCTTTGCTCAACACACGCACACCCTCACGGTCGGGACGCTTGCGCAATGCTTCGCAACACTAGAAAGCCACTCTCGATAGGAAAGATACGCAAAAGAGGCTAGGGCTACAAGTTAGGAGCAAGTTATACCACTTGATGATGGTGGCCGACGATCTTGAACTTGCTATGGTGGTGAAGGTGTCAAATGAACCGCTTGAATCCTCGGGGTTCCGTCGTCGTTGTCGATGTTGCGGAAGCTTGTGGTAGCTGAAATGGCACTCAAAACCGAAGACCAAACACAAATGGGAAGTGCCAAAACGAAAACGAAGAAAGTGTGAAAAATTTCGGGGCCAGCGGCAGTGCCGGCGTTTGGGTGGCGGCAGTGCCGGCTTTGGCAAGCAGTCTTGCCGGCGTTTTTGGGGCGGCAGTGCCGGCCTCAGCTGCTGTTCGTCGATTTGGCGGAAAACTGACCCGAAAATCTTCGATTTCGTAGGAAAATTGGCACAAACTGGTGGGAAAAGTTGGGGAAATAGTAGATCAACACCAAAGACAAGTTTCTATTGGAACAAAACCACAAATAACTCAACAAATCGAGAGATCGATCCAAGGCCAATTTGGGGCTATTTTTTGGGAAAAAAATTTGGAAAATTTTTGGGCGAAATTGGTGATGTGGGGGTCAAATCCGTGGCAACCCAAGAGCTGCTGATACCATATGATGGGGACTAAGTCCTTGGATGTGCCCGATCTTCACGGATTTGGATGGGATTCGTGGGGGAGGTGGATGAACACGAAGAACACGGGTGGGTTTCGGGGTGGATCGAAGATACAAACACAACACACACACACAACCGGTTGTTCTTCGTTGGCCCGATACACCAACCCAATGGAATTGCAAGAAAAAGACCCACAAGGAGTAGAATCCCTCACAAAAGATTGGCAATAGCAATGGATAGAGTTCCAAAGAGGAAAAGAGTGCAAATAGATAGAATTGCAAAAGCAAAAGATCCACAAACACCAGAATTCCTAGAATGGAAGAGATCCATCACCTAGAAGAGTAGATAGCTTCATAGATTGGTAGATCTAGAAGGGTTTCCCACATGGGTAAGAGCAAAGCTCAAGTTTCTCCTTAGTTCATCTCTAACCCTAATTCGTGGCTGGGGGTGCCCTATATATAGAGCCCAGATCTGAGGAGGGGTAACTTAGTCATTTATGAAAAGTACACAGCCACAGGATTTAAATGGATGGTCTAGATGTAGTGGGCGTCGAGGAGGCCGGCAGTGCAGTGCTTGAAGCGGCGATGCAGCGTGGCCGATGCGGTGCTTCGAAGCGGCAGTGCCGGGGTGCTTCGGCCGGCAGTGCCGGGCTGATCCGGCCGGCAGTGCCGGGGTGCTCTGGGCGGCAGTGCCGGCCTGATGGTGGCGGCAGTGCCGGCCCTGGGCGACCTTCTCCATTTGATGGCGATCCTTCTTCTTCTTCTTCAGTTTCTTGGGGCGTTAGCGGCGTTCCTTCTTCTCCTTCAGTTCCTTGGTGAGCTTGGTACCTGATGACACATAGAGCACTTGCATGAAGTAGCAAGCCATCCAATGGGGTATCGAGATCAAGGGTAGTGAGGGTTGAGTTCACCATATCATGTAGCGCTTTGACTCGAGCCCGTGTCATCGGTCCACTTGGGGGACTTGTTGGTCTTGGTGTAGCATCGTCGGTGAGCGGGGCTATATCAGAATGCATGAACACTATGCATAGCACCATAATTAAATAAAAGTTTTTGTTAGTTCTAAATCTGGGATATGGGAAATTTCATTTTCTCTTTGTTTTTAGGATGTTACAAGAAGGGGCAGACGCATGCGGACATGCGGATGTTTTTTATGTCCGTGTCTCACGCAATTGGACATAAATATGCGTCAGCCCGCTGGAGATGCCCTTACTCCTTGGCGATGTAGGTGGACGAAGCTCTCGATTTGGAGTGGTCGGGCCAGCGTTTTGTTGTGGAACCACTTGGGCTGCGCGGGCTCCACCTCCAATGATCGCCAATCCCCGTGCAGTCGAGCGTTATTAGAGGATCTCCAACACACGCCAGCGCTGTATAAAAAAATAATCTATACTATTATATTGGAGTTGGTCGTAGGTCGTACAACACGTTTGATGAAGGAGATTGGGACCATCCGAAACGTCTAATCTTTCACTGGTGAATCCTGTCCCTACATCTCGATCTTGACTTGTAACAATTGCTGCTTAGTGCCACCGCAGGTCCACGCACCAAGAAGGTAAGATATAAACAGAATCACGCACAAACACAAGAAATCAGGGATTTGATACACTGTTAATTTACAAATTAATTATGCCTTCCTAACTAATCACATCCTATCTCTATTTGTCTCGGGTATTTTTCATTTTCGTCACTCCACCTTCGTTCCCGATGCAATAGCCACGCCCGTCGCTCTGCCCTACCCGCGCCGGGGTCGTGCTCGACGGGGGCAGCACCGGGCTGCTTGTCGTCGCCGTATCGCACGCTGAGGCTCCCGTACGGCAAATCTTTTTCTGCTCATTTCTCCAGTCTACGTACGTAGCTGCTACGTCCGGAAGGATCAATCTCCCTCCCGGCTTCCCATCCCTCCAACATCCGCTTCACCACCGACAAGTGACGGATCCGACCGCCGGGGCTGAGGTCACGAGCTCTTCGACCGGACCTGCGGCGCCGAAAAATTCAGCGAGGATTAATCATTTGTTTGCTGGACTTAGATGGCTCCTCCCCTTTTGCTGTTTCGGCCAAGGTTTTAAATTTGGCCAAAGACACGCATGCGCACCTCAGCGAGAAGTGGTAAAGAAAGATCGTGTCTTACTAGACGGAGAGCAACAATTCATCACCAAATTCATCTTTGTACCTTGTTTCCATTTAAGTGCATATATACTTTGTTTACTATCAGAACGAAATAATCAGTTTGGAAAATAGTTTTGTCCTATACATTCACTGATACATAGTGTTAGAAATCAATGATGGGCATGGCCAAGTTTCTTGTGAGGAAAGCAGACCAGGTTCTTAAATTTGTGTGATACTTCCTACACAATTAGCAACTATTTACTTGGTGTGCCGTAAAATATATGTCCACAATGGATCTTTGATATTATTTAAGTTTGGAGGGTTTAATTTTAACTGCACCTGAAAATTATGAAGCTTACATGAAAGGATTTAATATAATTCTGACCTTTTCTCAAAAGAATTTTATTTTTTTCTTCGTACATTTTGCTTTAGGCTCTGGTCGACCTGAAACAATAATATCAAAGTACTTTTATTTTCTATCATGTGCTCTAAACTTTAAAAGCTACAACTTGTTTCAGGTCTTGGGTATGCTCAATGAATAACAATGAGTTTAAACTAGGTGATTCGAGTTTACATTAATATCACAAATCTTCATTGTTACTACTTTATTTTCTCCCATGTTGTTTTTTTCCTTGTGTGTTCAGTTGTTGCTTGGTTGATCTACCGCAGTTAGCGAGAACCTGAGGTGAAGAGAAGGCAGAGAAAGATTGAAAGGTGAAGATAATGTGACCGAGGAGGAAGAATGGAACCACAGTAGTGTGGCGCATCTCCGAGTGGCCCCTGCGACGGGAAAACCACATCCACGAAGTCATTTTCCAAGCTTGTCTCTTCCCCTGCAGCTTTTTCTTCACATCTTGCAGCAGGAAGGTGTGATTTCATGTCTCCGACCTTAATTTGTACATCCTTTGGAATAAAATCTGAAGCAATTACAAAAAATGAAGGCCTAAGACAGGTGCAAAACTTGAAAGTGCAACATGATCATATTACTCCTTCCAACACAAAAACATTGGGTGCTTGCACAATTTGGCCCCTTTCTTATCCTTTTCTTCTAGACTAGATGTTTCTTGTCTGGAAATTGGTACGCAAAAGATAAAAAAAATAGAAAAATGGATGGTCCTTCCTTCTAAATTTTCAATCCACTGCTCCAATTAACAGAACTAGCAAAGAACATGCCTGGAACAGGAGAATATATAGGATTTCTTTTGACCAAGCTATGCTAATACAATTTTGTAAAAACTGTTGGCTGTCTGTAAGGGACATGCTATGTTATTTTATCTCTTTCCCTTCTCAACTATTTGATTTTTCTTTCATACTTTGATTCGAGCTCCATAAGCTTCAACTTATGGTGCTGCCAAGTTAGTTAAGAGAGATATGCAAGAAGGTGCATGATGGAGGTACATGCATATGTATTGAAATTTGATGCCTAAAGTAGGAACAAATATTACGATTAGCTGAGAGACCTATGCATATATGTGCTGCAATCTTCCTGCCTCCGGTTTTATGTTGTATCTATTCAGTTACATTTTTTAAAATTCCTTTCACATTTGGCGGTCATACTTAAATCAATCCAATCTTATAAGTTGAATATATTTCATATAATTTCCTATTCATAGGAGCACACTATTTGCGATGCTGAGGAGGTGAGTTTGGTTGCGTCCGTGGATGGCGAGAAGGATAGGTGCATTGTCGGCATTGCGGCAGGTCAGATAGGATCTACACGACACAAACCCGTACTCATCGACAAGGCCATCGGGACAAACTCCATGGGCTATGGCATGTTAAAGGAGGTGGGTTCTCAACAAGTTGTTGGCGCTGTAGATCACGTCTAGCATCAGCATTTCAATCTCCTGGTATGTCCAACATCACCGCTCCAGTATTAGTTCTGTCATGCCGGACATACACACAAGACCATGACATGTTGTTGCCACAATGACGACTACAAAATTTCCCCCAATTTTACTTTAAATTGCTTAGACAGTAGGTAAACTGATTAACTGAATTGTGCAAGATAGTATGGTGGTGTTTGGTTTGGCCATAGGAGATTAAAAGATGATCTATGTTTCTCTATCTATTTTATATGTTCTCCGTTTGGTTTATGTGATTCATTGATATCTAATTTAGGTACGTATAATTGTAAACTAATTTAATTAGGTATAATGAAATACTAATATGGACATAGGACATAGCACGACATCTTCATGTATAAGAAGATGAACCGAGACCTGTCGATGTTCTTTACATGGATAAATGAAACAAACTAGATTAAGAATGGAATATTTGGGTTGATCGATTTTTTTTGAAATGCTTGCTCTTCTGGTGTTCAACTTCATGGCTGTCCAAGCTCAAGTTTCTTTTGTGGGGTAGGGATGGAGGAAGATTGTGGTCGCCCCTTTGGGACAGGGGCTTGGACAAGGTATTGGCCCGCACAGATTGAGGCATGCATCTTGGTGTTGGGTCACTGTCAACCACCGCTTCGGTAGGGCGTCGGATTTTGTGTCATGTAGGATTTGCTGGGGACGATTTTGAGTTGCCTGGTGACTGGTGAGGGAGGTGTTGAGCACGGTGTCCATACGGTGGATTTTTTCCGTTTCTAACTTATATTTCTGGAAGTAAGCACATCACAATATGTTGCATAACACGGTCTGCAGACATTGTAAAATTACGATGATAATATGTGGCAACGCACGGACATTTAACTAGTTTGTTTAGTGCCAGAGATCTAAATTGTTGCTCCAACAGATGTTGTAAGAGCATCTCCAGTCGTGTCTCCCAAACCGTTCTCAAACGGCGTTGGATTGAGCGTTTGGGGACGTGTTTCTTTTGTGCCGTGTTTGGGGGACGTCGCTCCTCAGTCGCGTCCCCCAAACAAAATTTAGATTCGATTAAATTCATCCAAACTTGGCATATATTACATACATTCGAACGAGATTCGACTAAATTTAAACTAAACCTAATCTAGAAGTACTTGCGGCGGCCGGAGGCGTCGTAGTACTGATGGGAGTTGTACATGTCGTCGGTGACGACCTCCTGCTTGACGCGCTCGTCGGGCTCGTCGACGGGCTCGTCCTTCACCAGGCCGCTTGGCCTGCCTCGCCGTCGTCGGTGAGGTCCACGAGCGCCTCTCTTGCTGGCGCCGGCTGCCGCTGCGCCTCGGATTCACGGGCGTCGCCGGCTCCTCCTTCACGCGATTGGGGACAATGTAGGGCGTCGAGCGGTTCGACGAGGACGGCGTCGATCGGGCTGGTCCTGAGGAAGAAGAGTTTGAGGAGGACGAGTATATCCTCCTCGGCAGCCATTGCGTTGTGGGAGATGGTGGCGGTGAGGATGGAGCCTCCAACATTGGAGCGTCGTTGCGGATCCCGTGGATGACGCTCTCCAGGGTGCGCCCCGGAACGCCCCAGAACAGGGCGCGCCCGTCCCTGTTCCAGCTGTTGGGCCCACCGATGAGGCCGTTGGTGCCGTGCATCTCCATCTCGTACTTGGCCTTGAAGTAGGTGGCCCACCAGGCGTCGTTGTTCTTGGCCGCCTAGGTCGGATCCGCCCGCTCCTCGGCGTCGAGTTCAGCCTGCCGGGCCCTAATGGGGTCCTTCCATTGCTCCGTGCCCGGCTTCGGCGGCGGTGGGATGCCAATGCCGTTCACGACCATCTTCCAGCCGCCACTGCTTGGAAGGCACATGTCCGGCGGGACGGGATATCCCGCGTGGTACAACGCCCACGCCTCCTACACGGTTAGGCTTCCGTGGCCGAAGTCGTTCGCCGCGGCGATCTTGCGGGAGGGCGAGGACAACATTGCTTGGAACAGCGAGGAGAAGATCTGGGGGCGGCGAGGAGAAGGTTTGGGAGCGGTGAGAGATTGGGACAAACCGCAGGGCCTCTTAATGTACAGCGGCAGCAGCGGGTGGTTGCACGCAATAACGCCGGCGCGGACGGCCACGTGGCCATGCACGACGAGACGCGTCCCTGCGTCACCTGGGAAAACAGGGACGCCCTTAACGTCGCTTGACCAAAGGTAGGTGACGGGGTTTTAGGCATCCGAGCCGGTGATGGGTCGGTCCCGCGTCGCTTCGCCTCACTTTTCGTTGTGTTCGGCGTCCCCGGAGCGTCCCCTGTGGGGCGGGGACGGGCTCGGGGCGCCGGACACCGTATCTGGCCGCGCCAGACAAAAAGCGGCTTTGGGGGACGCGGCTGGGAACGTTTTTTTATCCGGGGCGCCCCAAATCGCTTTGGGGACGCGACTGGAGATGCTCTAATCGGTGCTATAAAGTGGAGCGCGCTGCAAAAGCGCTATCTGGTACAAATCGTGCACAAAAGCAACTACCCAGTTTTACAGCTCCAAAATTTAGAGCTTCTGCCGGAGAGAATAGGCCTGGTTCGAAACACTTTTGGAACACGCTACAACGTGTTTTTACAGCGCCGAAATTTAGCGCGGTTGTTGGAGATGCTCTTAGAAAACGATACGGCATGTTTGCCCCTTCTCGCCCCACCTCTTCATATGGAAGAACCGAAGAACTCAAGCAATAATTGTAATTGTGTGGTGAGAAGATGCAAATGATCTGTTGGTTTGAAAAATCTGCAAGACCTGAATTGTTCAGATTATGAATTCATTCAGAAACTAATTATGAAATCAGTTGGATTGTCTTGTGATATATTTTCTTTTAGTTGAATGCTTTCCTTTGAATCTCAAACCTTGCAACTAATTACCTTTAGAGTTGTCGAACCAAACAAATTTTGACTTTTACCTGTTCCGTTTACATTAATAGTGTCATTTACTTTACTTTTTTTCTGAAACAAACACAACTACACATGGGGCCTTTTAAAGCATTCCATAGCTTGAAAAGCCTTTTTTGTGTGCAGTGCGGAAGAATGCTGATGCACAAAAAACCACCGTCTGCCACCTAGCCACAAAAACATAGCACACATTTAAAGGATTAAAAATGTATGTGATATAACGCGAACTTTTTGACGTGAAAAAACTGTGTGATGTACATTTATCAGTGAAGACTATTTCTTGTCAAAGTGTGTGTGATGTTTTCGCGCTTAGTTTTCCTTTCCTGCTTCCTTTTCCTACCGTTTAGCTGTCTTCCCACTGTTGAGATAGAATCAATCTACGTATATGTAGAGAGTTGTTGCCTAATACGGCTTACCTTTCCCTCTCCCCACGTTGTAATCTGGCTATCTATATAAGGAAATACATTGTGCACCTGCTCGGTATTCGAGTAGAGATTATTCCTACCTGATCTTATATGGTATCAGGCCGGCTCTTCCGCCGAGACTTCTGATCGCAACAAACCATCCCTGTCGCCGCCATCATCTCCTTCATGGCGTCATCCTCCGCTGCCCCGGTGTTCAACCTTGGGCATCCCTTGACGGACAAGCTCTCCCGCACAAACTACCATTGCTGGCGCGCCCAGGTGCTGCCCGCGATTCGCGGTGCTCGCGTGTTCGGCCTCCTCGACGGCTCGGACGCTGCACCTCCGGAGATGCTAACGAAAAAGCATGCTGACAAAGATGCAGCAGATCAAATGGTGAAATCCGTTCCAAATCCCGCCTATGACGCCTGGATAGCTCGGGATCAAATCGTCCTCGGCTACCTCCTTCAGTCGATCGGGCCTGAGGTCCTTCCTCACGTCCACCGGATCGAGACCGCAGCCGGAGTCTGGCGGGCGGTTGAGGAGATGTTTGCGTCCCACTGCCAGACCAAGATCATGAATCTTCGAATCCAATTGGCCAACACCAAGAAACTGCAGATGTCCATCGATGCCTTTCTCACCAAGATGCAGGGCATTGTCGACGAGCTTGCGACTGCTGGCGAGGTCATCACCACCCGGGAGCAGGTATCCTTCATCCTCGCCGGCTTGGGAGGCTCCTACAACTCCCTTCTCGCCGCCCTCGGTGTCAGCACTGCCCCGATCTAAATGTCCTCCTTGCATGCACAACTGCGGGCTTATGATCACCGCCAGGAGATGCTTGGCGGTGGCTCGTTCGACATGGACTTTGAATCTTCTGCCAACGTTGCTCAGCGTCAGGGACGCGGGGGCCAGAACAATCAGTTGCATGGCGACCGTGGTGACTACTCTGATCATCGTGACACGCGACGCGATGATCGCCGTGACGATCGCCTGCCTCGTCAAGGACGTGGTGGTGGCCGTGCACCTCCTGCAGAGGCGTGGACGCGGCCGTGGACGCTGTCGCAACACGCCATGGGTGGATGTAACCTGCCAAATCTGCGACAAACACTACAAGAAAAACTTTCCATAGAGACATTTTACTAGAGACACTTCCTACTTTGCATCATTAAAAATCACATTAAGACACTTTGCATATTGTAGTGGCACTTTTTGAGACACTTCAGAAATAGTCTCAAATGTAGGGACATTAGTTGAGACATTTCTGTAAGGTATTGCAATTTTAATTCTATAGATAACTTATGAGACACTCCAAAAGTGTCCCATATAAGTTGTCAAGAGGCAATCCATGAGACACTTCATTGTATGTCTTTACTTTTCCTCTAGAGGCAATGTTTGAGGCATTTTTCTTGTTCTCTAGAGTGTTCTATGTTTGGGCCATGATGGGAAATATACTAATTAGAAATTTGTTCCAAGTATCAACATATACTTGTGAAAGGGTGAGATGGTTAATGGATTAAGTATTAATCATTAAGGTCATGAGTTCGAGTATTGTTTTTCACATGATTTCTTCACATTTATTTACACTAGAGACACAATATAATGCCTCTTTTATGTCTTCTAAAATGTAAAGACATTATTACTATTGTCCTTAGCACGTAGAGACACCGCCCATAGTGACACTTTTGAGACAATATGGAAAGTGTCTCTATAACTACGTAAGAGCAATTTAAGTATCTCTACTGGATCAAAATAGTGTCTCTACATGCCAATTCTATTGTAGTGAAAGAGGGCCACCCTGCCAAAGATTGCTGGTGGCGATTTCAAGAAGATGATGATGCCGATGATAAAGAAGCTCATGTTGCGTCCTATGGAGTTGATACCAACTGGTACCAGGACAGTGGTGCTACTCATCACATCACCGGGGAGCTGCAAAACATGACTGTCCGCGACAAATATCGTGGCAATGACAATGTCAACACTGCAGGTGGACATAGTATGCCTATATCTCATGTTGGTCATTCAATTTTTCGTACTCCTACTCAAATTTTTCATCTTCATAATGTCCTCCATGTTCCACATGCTTCTAAAAACTTGCTCTCCGTTCACCGCTTCACTTATGATAATCGCGTGTTTATTGAATTCCATCATTTCTTCTTTTTGATCAAGGACCAGATCACGCGGAAAATAATTCATAGAGGTCGCTGACGTAGGCATCCCCAATGGGCCTGCCGAAGATGGTACCCGGGGTTTATTGAAGGCCCATGAGTCGACGAATACGAAGCTCGGAAGCCCAATTAGTTGTTGATAAGGAAAGATAGAATTGTATTAGGAATAAAGAGATTTGTAACTTTACGGGTCGAACTCAAAGAGTCTCCCGGAATCTGTAAACTTGTGTAATACGAAACCCTCGGCTCCGCCTCCTATATAAGGGGGAGTCGAGGGACTAAGAGAGGATCGATTTCATTGTCAACATAACCCTTGTTTTTTAGCAGTCGAGTACTTTTCCGGCTGAAACCTTCGAGATCTACTTGCCCTCTACTTCCAACTAAACCCTAGTCTACAATCTGTAGGCATTCGCAAGTTAATACCTTGTCAATTGGCGCCGTCTGTGGGGATTAGAGGCGTCAAGGAGCCGATCTCGATGGCACGTTCAACATCGTCAAAATCATCGGCAACATCTTCGGTGGCAAGCAACGCGATGGATAGAGGTAAACAGATCAAAACTAGTCTAGTCGATTTCATACCTCACCCGCCCTCCCGTTTAGATGCATATGCACATCTGGAGGAGCCCATGGAGATGGCGTTCGGAAAGTTCCACTTCCGCGTCGGGAAAGCCGGATCGCATCGTCTCGAGGTTCCGGTTTCGTCAAGAACGTCGGTGATGGATTCCGATCTTTCGGATTCATCCTCATCGTTCGAGTCAGGCGCCAAGGAGATCTCGTCGCCACGCTTTGGCAAGCCTGCGACAAGTAAACAACGCGTCAAATTCTTCGGCAATATGTCCTTCGAGTCATTTGCAGACTCCAATATAAGCATCGACTCAGACAGCATCGGCAACTTCAGCTTCATCGACAAATCCACTTCCGTTGGAGAGGTCTTCGCCGATCTATACGACGGTGTCACCAATCTCGACAAAGGACAAAGTTCAAAATATCATTAAATCTATGCAATTGGAGATACAAGCCGGCCACATGAGGACACATCAGAGGACTTCGATAACGCGGGAAATCCGTACATCGATCCCGTTGATCTTACGCGAGGCTTAGGAACCAAATATGTCGGACCTGGAACACGAAAGATGGTACAATTTCCGCAGGCAGTTTGGGATAGAGTCGCAAGAGATATTGATGGCACAGAGCCAATGACTGTAACTGCGACAGTTGAAGAGTTGCAAGCATATCAATATAGACTCGCCTGTGCTAGACGAGAGCTCGAAAAACAGAAAGTGGAGCTGGATAGGAGGCAAGCCGCAGCTTCCGCGTCAAGCAGGTGAAGAGCGGACTTGAGTCGACAATCAGGTACTTCGGAATGAGACAGTCACAGAGCATCTCGGAATAGGGCAAGGTCTCGGCTGCAACATATACCTGAGGCTGAGAGGGAGAACCTAGTTCAAAACCTCGACATGTCCTTTATGTCGATAGATACAACGGGAATACTATTCCAAAGACACCAGAAGCTGGATATATGGCGACACAAGCTTTCATTCTGGCGTCCAGGCCACCTCCTGGAGATCCAAGAGAAGCACTTTATAACATGGCCATGGCAGGAGTTGGAGCTATGTGAACAGTGTTTGCAAGTACGCCTCCCAAAGGATCTGCAAGGCAAAATAGTCCACGACCTACTGCAGCGGTACAAGACCCTGCGAGAACGAGTGCGGCAAGAGACACAGCGACACAAGCAAGGGTTGACAGAGCGCAATACGAGAGAAGGGAACGTTGGCACTCACCAGAGGATGACGAAGAGGATATGTGCGGGCTCCCGTGCTTTACGAGACGATTCCGTAAAACTCGAGTTCCATCAGGGTTTAAGCCACCCGATAATTACGAAAAATTCGATGGCCTACAAGATACTGAGGACTGGCTAATCGACTACCTGGAGACGGTGAAGCTAATGGTTGGAACCAGAGCAAAAACCATGCAGAGCATCCAAGTACACTTGAGTGGAGCAGCGCGATCATGGATAAAGAAACTGCCTCCTGGCTCCGTCGACAGTTGAGAAAGTTTCGAGGATATATTTGTGAAAAACTTCCGATCCACATGCAATAAACCCGCGTCATTGGAGCAGCTGAGGCTTGCAGACATAAATACAATGAACCAATGAGGACATATATCCAGAGGTGGAACATCATCAAAAACTCGGCAGATAACATATCCGATGAGAGAGCAATAGATGCATTCGTTGCTGGAATTCGAAGGAGGGACTTTGTCGAGGATTTGGGAAGGACCAACCCGAAAACAATAGCAGCACTCATGGAAATAGCGAATCGCTGGGCGGATGGAGAAGATGTTGTTCATAACAAACGGCACAGATCACCTGAGGATGAGCGCAACCGAAACTTTCAAAATAGGCGACGATTCCCTCGATAGTTCTCAGATTATGATGCTCCCGGCCAAATATCGGCTGGTTTCCGAACAACTAGTGGCAGTAACAATAGAGATGATTATCAGAGGAGTAATGAACAAAGAGGTGATCAGCGGGATGGTCCCCGTCCCAATAGACAATATAATGGACCAAGGTTTCAGAGGCCGTATGTATCACCCGAGGAACTCTTGAACGGACCATGCCAAATGCACTTTTTCGTCGACAACAATGGAAAGAGGCAATCAGGACATCTGGAGAAGGACCGCCGGACGTTCCTAGCACTACATCGATATGAAGGACATACCAGCACGCCGACAGTACAAAGGAACCCTCAAGGGCCGAGGAGTGAGATCCACCTTCCACCTCCACCCGCAATTACAGATGAAAATCGACACCAGTTACAAATAGCGGCAGCTCCACAACCGGGTCCTTATATCGACTCCAATGGTGCGGTCTCGATGATTCAGAAAGGCAGGCCATCCAATAGAGCTCAGAAAGTAATCTCGCGACAAGTTTTTATGGCAGAGAAGATGCCTCCACCAACAATCGAGTACCTGAACTGGCCAGGACAGGACATCGGCTTCACTATAGCTAATCACCCGCAACAAGTTCCACGACCAGGACAGTCTGCTTTGATCTTACCAGCGGTGATCACATGATTCGACGTTTCACGAGTGTTCATTCATGGCGGGACCAACTTGAACCTCATGTACGCGGACACATTGAGGAAGATGAACATATCCTTGGCAAACTTACTGCCAACTGACACACGCTTTCACGGTATCACACCAGACAAGCCAAGTTATCCATTAGGAAGGATCAATCTTGACGTTCAGTTTGGAACCCGAGAGAACTACAGAAGAGAGAAGTTGGAGTTTGAGGTCGTAGATTTCCCATCACAATATCATGCTCTGTTAGGACGACCTGCTTACGCCAGGTTCATGGAAGTACCACATTACACATATCTATTGTGGAGGCTCCCTGGACCAAAAGGGCCAATCACAGTAAAAGGAAGCTTTGCGTTAGCCGATAAATGCGACAAAGATTTCCATCGACTGTCAGAAACCTTCGGGATGCAAGCAGAGTACATGGCATCAAGGCTAACAACTGATTATGATGTATTGCTTGACGACGGAAGACCATTGAGGGAGCCGACTTTTGATACCGCCAAAAATTCAAAGGAAGCACAGATACACCCGACAGATCCTAAGAAGACGACGTCTATTCAATAGACATGGACCTCGCATAGGAAAGCGCGCTCGTTGAGTTCCTCCGTGAGCACTGGAAAATCTTCGCATGGTGTCCAGCTGACATGCCAGGTGACGAGGCGGTTCCTCGGCAATGCCCACCATGAGGGGCTTGGGTTTTAGAGAAAGGCGACGATGGAAGTTCCGGGAGCGAGGCGGTACACGACGTACCCAGGTTCACGTCCCCACTGTGGAGGATCGCTACGTCCTGCTAGCAATCCAGTATATGAATATGTGTGTACAGGGGGCCGCCATAGGCGGAGTTGTTGGATCTAGTCTAGTTCTAATCCGCGGGTTGCGTCGTCTAAGCGTGTCGCCTCTATGATTATGTTTCTGATTATGCATTTCCCTATGGGGTGCCCCTGCCTGGCTTTATATATCAGCCAAGTTAGGGTTTACAAGAGTCCTAGTAGGATTCGTATTGGAGTGTTCTTTCCTTGTAATCCAAGTTGAGGCGCGTGCAGGTCCAACTTGTCGAGTCCTTGTGCTGGTCCAACTTCACAGTTTACACCGGGTATGGCAATGCCAAGTACCCGAAGGGTTATGTCCACGTCAGTAGCCCCCGAGTGTCTGGCCGAAGTGAAGCTTCGGGCAGGGACTAAAGTTGTCTTTGTCGAATGTCTTGATCATCTGTTGAATCTTGTGCTTGATGTAGAGTCGAAGTTGCTTTCTGTCGGGTGCGCGAAGCGCTCCCGATGGGAGTAGCCCCCGAGTCTATGGGCGGGTGCTTGCAGCCACACATAGACACAAGTTGTACTACTCGAATATCTTGATTGTTGATGCTGACGTCTTCAACTTTATTCTTCTTTGTTGGCACTGGTGCTTGCAACCGTGAGTAGACTCAAGTCGAGCAACCCGATGTTTATAGTTTTCTTCAGGTGCCGTTGACACATTATTGTTTATTTCAAGGGGCAATTCTTAATGCACCTTGAACATCGTCGATGCCATTGTTTGTAAGTTTATCGGCAGCAAATTATTTGAGTGATCAGCTCGTGTTGCAGGTTTTGCTAAACCTATTGTATGTGCAACTTTGCTTTCAACCGATGCATGACTTGACAACAGCTCCCGAATAGATCGGTGGCACTAGATCTGCCGATGACTCCGTCGCTCTTTGATACTTCTGTAATTTAAAGTATCGAGCGTGGGTCATTTTCGTACGTGTTTCATGATCCTTGCTATCTGCGGCACTCTTTGAGGCATCTATAGCAAAGGAAAAGAGCAACGTCCCTGTTGTTTCATGATCCTTGCTATCTGCGGCACTCTATGAGGCATCTATAGTGAAGGAAAGGAGCAAGGTCCCCGTTGTTTCATGATCCTTGCTATCTGCAGTACTCTTTGAGGCATCTATAGCGAAGGAAAAGAGCAAGGTCCCCGTTGATTTTGCATCATAGCACTCGTAATTTCAGAGGCTTTTTTAGAGTGCAATCTCTGGGCGTATTTTCCATCGAACCGATGTTTGTTGTAATATACGAACAAAGTTCCTGACGATGTAGTTCGGGTGTCCCGAAATACTGCAATTCTTCAAAGAAATAAAACTTGAATCTTCATATCTTCTTGAATTCCAGTGAACCGGCGCTCCCGTTGGGAGTAAGGAGTCTTCACATCTTCTTGAATTCCAGTGAACCGGCTTTCCCGATGGGAGTAAGGAGTCTTCATATCTTGCTTGAATTCCAGCGAACCATCGCTCCCAACCAGCGCTCCCGTTGGGAGTAGTAAAAATAGTCGGAGATCTTCATGCCTTCTTGAATTCCAATGCTCCCAATGGAAGTAAACGCAATAGTTTGAAAATACTCCAAGAGCCCCCGAGTAATTCCAGCGCTCCCGACAGGAGCGCATCGGGTCAATATAATATGATATCCATGGAATATTACAGATGATGAATCCACCGAACCGAGAGTGCATCGGGAGAAGATATATCCAGAGCCGAAGAAGATAAATCCAGTAGCTCGGCTGCGGCGAGGCCAATATGGACGCAGGTCGCACTGCGGACGCAATCGAAGTAATCATCCATCCAGAAATAGTTGATGCAGTTGAAACACCACCAAAAATAATCCATGCGGCGGGCGCAGTCAAAATAATTGCGCCATCAAAGAAAGTCCATGCCGGCGGGCGCAGTCGAAATAATTGCGCCATCCAAGATAGTCCAGCGGCGGGCGCAGTCGAAGTAATTCCGCCACCCAAGATAGTCCACGCGGCTGGCGCAGTCGAAATAATTGCACCACAAAAGAAAGTCCATACCGGCGAGCGCAGTCGAAATAATTGCGCCACCAAAGAAAGTCCATGCAACCACGCGGCTCCTGGCTAACGTGACCGATGAAGAGGACGCAGTTGATACGGCCGATCCGCGACGGATGAACACCCGAATATATCCATCCACAATGCCGGGCTCGCAACAGACGAGCCCCCAGTATGATGAGTGCGTGAAGGTGGGCGCGGTCAGCCAAGCAGAGTAGTCGACGGGCGGGCTCCCGAATATATCGAGTCTGCGATGCAACAAGCAAGCCCCGAGCGTGGCGACTCTGGACGGTGAAGCAGTCAAAGCTTGTTCCGATCTGCAGTCATATTACGGCGCAAAAATTATGCACAAATAATAGTACGAGCCAAAAAAATATTTGGCGAAATAAATTTTGCATAATTAGAAATATAGAACCTGATGGTTTTTTCGTCGGATGGTAAATTCACCATAAAGTGTTGCCGAACAGTCGAAGTTGTCGGCTCCACGGCGGCGAGTTCGTGCAGCCCTTTGTCCGACCATGTGAATCCGTAATAGCTTGGTCGATTAGTACTGTCGTGGAGACCATAAGAATTTTTTCCAATCAAGTTAATTTATTTCTTGAGTCTTCAGAGCTTCTGCTAGTCTTCGGGACGTGATCCTTGCCGGGACCAGTCTGATTCTCATTGTATGTGCTATCATGCCTCCAGGCTTCTTGACGCGTTTTCTTAGAGCCAATATCAATCGAACCAGGGCGATTTACACATAAATAACCTTGTTGCAACTATAGCACAGACTGACCCTCCGGCCAAACTATTTCACCCATCTAACCCTTTTGTGTGGCGCTCCTCTCATGGGCGCCACACATGCCAGTGTGGCGCCCGTCCTGCCGGCGCCACACACCCATCCGACATGGCGCCCTCGACGCTGAGCTGGTAAGCCGATCTGACGTGGCAGGATGTGTGGCGCCCCTCCCATCGGCGCCACACATGCATTTGTAATTGCCCAAAACATATTGTAAGGCAAATCGTCTGGGACTTAGCCGTTTTGCGACCCTGTTTGTGTGGCGCCGATGCCACGGGCGCCACACATCCACTTAAGTGTGGCGCCCGCGCCCGTGCCCAGCCCGACCCTCTTCTTCTTTCTCTTCCTCTCTGCTTCTCCTCCCCCAACTGCCGCCGCCGGCCGCCTCTCCTCCGCCCCCCACCAAATCCTCCACGGATTGGACAGATCTGGCCGGCCAAATCCATCCCCATACAATCCTCAAGGTATTCCCCTTCGTTCCCCTTCGATTCATCCAAGATTTGCTTCGATTTAATTCGATTTAGACATGGAACCTAGATTGGAAATGTTGGTTGTTGGAATCTATATTGATGTGTATGTATTGAAATTGATAGCCTCATTGTATGCATGTGTTTGAGCCATAGATTTGTTGGAACCATAGATGTTAAATTTTGCTAGATTTGTACATGAACCCTAGACATGAAAACTAGATTTGAAATGGCTATGTATGTGTTGAAATGGCTATGTATGTGTTGAATGTGTATGTGTAGGAACCCTAGACATGTATGTATCCTAGATTTGTGGAGGAACCCTAGGCATCAAATTTCATGAATGTGTATGTGAAGGAATAACTCATATTTGTGATTGAATAACTCATATTTGTTACGAATGGCTCATAATATGGTGTGTTATCCCTAGATAAGTATGTATATGTATGTATGTGATGTATGTGTGATGGCTTATTTGGATATATTCTCATGTATGTGTTGCTCATATTTGTTAGAAATGGCTCATAATATGGTGTATTTGTGTAAACATGTAGGATGGTGTGGCTCCTAGATCAAGAGTATGACAGGGATCACCGGGCTTTTCATATGACGGAGAGAACAACAGATCTTCACCCTTTGAAGATTCGTTACCATGGCACAGTGGATATACCGTATGACGAGAGGTATACGGAGCACATCGAGCCTACCGGTTTTCTCCCGTTCATATCGCTTGTAAGCCGTGGGGGGCCGAACATGAACGCCACGGCACTCACCGCCCTTGTCGACTGGTGGAGACCGGAGACGCACACCTTCCACTTGAGAGCCGGCGAGATGACCCCTACTCTCCAGGATGTTTCATGATCCTTGGACTTCCTATTCAGGGCGAGCCACTGTGTATGAACACAGCTTCTGATGGGTGGCGCCAGCAGATGGAGGCGCTTATTGGCATGGCTCCTCTGGCGCCAGCAAATCCAAAGGAGAGAGCTCCCGCCGGCGCAGCTTTCTCTTGGATCAGACTTCACTTTAGACAATGCCCTGAAGGGGCCAACGAGGACACTATCAGGACGTACACCCGCGTGTACTTATGGTACATGATTTCGAGGACTCTCTTTCCTGACAGTGGGGGGAAGCTGGCCCATTGGTGTTGGCTGAAGGCGCTTACGGTGTTGGAGCACCGGTGGAGTTGGGGAACAGCGGCACTTGCCTACCTCTACCGGCAGGTGATGATTTGTTCTATGTACTATTTTTCTATAGTAGTGTGCTAGACAAAGTACTAACCAAATGTCTTATGTACGCAGTTGGACGAAGCTTGTCGCAGGACTGGGAGCGGCGGTACTGGTGGATGCTTGCTTCTACTTTCCGTATGGAGCTGGGACCGCCTATCAGTTGGGCGGCCTAGGACACTCACCGAGAGGCCGTGGCCTCATCACCATGAGAACCTTGACCGGGAGCCGACTTGGGCATATCTTTGGGACAATGTCTCGGAGATGACGAGCGATCCAAAGATCATGTACATGCACTACACTGAGGAGTTGGACACTCTTACCGCTGAGAAGGTAACCGATCACTCTTTTGCAATCCGAATTCATAAATTCTACTGGCATGTTGTAAATTCTGAAATATTTGTATGCTGCAGGTGGATTGGGAGCCATATGGTACCTACTACCGTATTGGCGCGGGGATGGCTGACCTCAACCACAAGTGCACGGAGGAGGCATGGTTCTGGCGTATGCGCTGCCCACTCATATGCATGTGGCTTGTTGAATACCACCAGCCGCATAGAGTGATGAGACAGTTTGGGTTGTATCAGGAGTGCCCACCTCAGTGGCAAGACACGGACAAGACGCTTCATAGGTAAACTTCTGGAATCATGCGATGCAAGATTCTTGATAGAAGAGGTAGAATCTAACTTCTTGATTCTTGCAGGCTTGATAGGCAGCGGCAGAGGAAGATCACAAATTGGCCAGTCCATCATAGCGGCCACGTCACAGCGTTCCAACACTGTTTGGAAGCGACACGGAATGCTGGCCCTGTGGAGATTGTGCCTCACGACTTGGCCGCTTTCAACAACTACCTCCAATGGTTCCATGAAAACACGCATATCGAGTTAGTGAAGCACGCGTATGCTGACGACATCTTGGACGACCCCATCGAGTTCAATGAGGTTGTGCAAAGCCAGCACGACATCTTTGCTCGCAGAGGGAGATCGACTTCTATTGCTTCCGAGCTGAACTTCGTGGTAATGGATTCTCTCATTAACTAGTACATCATCTACATTCGCTTAAATTGTGTATACTATGTTTGTCATAGCGGTCGGAGATCCAAAAAACTGCTGACGAGTGCGAGGTTATGTGGGACCAGAGCGGGAGAGATGAAAAGCCTGTCGGACCGTTGCGGCATTTCATTAAGGTATGATCACCAACTTTGAATGTACGCTATTATGTTCTGTTGGCTTTGTAACCATGAGTTCCATGACGCAGAACACTGCACGAAAGATGCGGCAGTTAGCCAACTTGCTAGGTTGCCGCGACGGCGAAATTCCTACATCCTCTTCTGAAGAGCCGGAGGTATGGACATTGAGGAGGATGAGGGACCGCCGCGGAGATCATCTTTGTCGAGGATGAGGAACGACGAGCCGTTATCTTCATGTGAGGAGGAGCGGGAGGAGCAGCAACAACAAGAGCCACGGCAGCGGACGAAAAGGATGGCCGTCCGGAAGCAGCCCGTGAGGACGGCACGGCGAGGACGATACTAGGATTTTCTACGTGTTGTTGTGAACTCTATCTTCATAAGTATCGTGTTGTGAACCCTGTGTCATTTCGAACCATGTCTGTAATGCTACTTGTTGTTTGAATCTACGTGCTACGATGTGAGCTATGAAGTGTTATATGTGAATGTTCTGAAATTGCTACTGTTGTGTCCAATGTTGTATTCAAAACTGTTGGAGTATGGTAGGATTTTTCATTGGTTTAACACAAGTCAATGTGTGGCGCCCTTCACACTGGCGCCACACTGCACTGTGTGGCGCCCGTATCATTGGCGCCACACGTGCCAACTTATATCAACTTTTGGTTCGAAAACATCCAGGGGCTCCGGACGATAAGTCCTTAGCAGTTTTGGCGAGCCTCTTTGTGTGGCGCCCGTGGCATCGGCAGCACACTGTGACACTGGTAGAAAAATGGCCTTTAGTCGCGGTTCGCAACTGCCATTAGTCGCGGTTGCGCAACCGCGACTAATTAAGCGCGACTAAAGGCCCCCCCTTTAGTCGCGGTTGCTTACGAACCGCGACTAAAGGCCCGTCCACGTGGGCGGCTACCGTGCGCCTGGACGAAGGACCTTTAGTCGCGGTTGGTGTCCCCAACCGGGACTAAAGGCTATTTCGTTAATTTTTTTTTTAATTCATTTGGATTTCTAATTTTTTTTCACTCCGTTTTTTTTTCTTTTTTTTTTTTCCAGAATTTCTCTTATTTCAGTTATTTTCATAGCTTAGTCTCTATCTCTAACTACACTTATCTCTAGTCAAATTACTTACTCGTGATCAAACTTCCCGCTCGGTCACCCATCCTCCCACTACTCCACCTCTAGCACGCATAACTTCCGAGTTCCATTCCGTTCCGCATCCAAGTGCTTCGCGCGCATGTATGTGATAGTAGTATCATATCAATCCTATTAACATGTTGATCGATGTCACATTTCTTTATTGTTTGAATTTCAAATAATTCTTTTAATAAACAAAAGTAATGATGTAATAATAATATTGAATAAATAAATAAACATTAACTTTTTAATTTGTATTATTTTTAATTTTATTAATTAATTAAATATTTTTTTGCCAAACCTAAAATCTAAAAATTTGAAAATCTAAAAATTGGGTAAAAATGATAGATAGTAATCTTTATGCAGAATGAAATTATTAATTTTAGGTTTTAAAAAATTAAAAAAATATATAATCCATAATTTATAGAAAAAACTAAAATCTTCCTGCTTTTGTATTTCCATTTGGAATTTTGAGAATCTAAAAATTGGCTAACCGGGTAAACCAAAAAAAGGCGATCCACGGGGGGGGGGGGGGGGGTGCAGGGTGCGTGGGAGTAAAAAAACTCGGAACCCTTTAGTCGCGGTTGGTTTCCGCCGGCCGCATCCCTCCATAGCCCTTTAGTCCCGGTTGGTGTTACCAACCGCGACTAAAGGGGTACCCTTTCGTCGCGGATGGAGCATTAGTCGCGGGTCGCCTCCCGAACCGCGACTAAAGCCTCCTTTAGTCGCGGTTCGAATATTTCCGGGACTAATGGGGGTGGACGGAAGCCTCTTTTTCTACTAGTGTGAGGTGTGGCGCCCGTAGCATCGGCGCCACACAAACAGGGTCGCAAAACGGCTAAGTCCCAGACGATTTACCTTATAGTATGTTTTGGGCAATTACAAATGCATGTGTGGCGCCGATGGGAGGGGAGACACACATCCTGCCACGTCGGATCGGCGCACCAGCTAAGCGTCGAGAGCGCCACATCGGATGGGTGTGTGGCGCCGGCAGGACGGGCGCCACACTGGCATGTGTGGCGCCCATGAGAGGGGCGCCACACAAAAGGGTTGGATGGGTGAAATAGTTTGGCCGAAGGGTCAATCTGTGCTATAGTTGGAACAAAGGGTTTATTTATGTGTAAATCGCCTCGAACGAGAGATGTCGCGAGGTAGGCTCCTGCTGCGCGGCGACCTCGGGACCCTTCTGTGCTTTGTCGTTTCCTTTGTTATTTTTGGTCGGGTGAATCACTTGATCCTTGATGGCTTTACTTTAGCAATAAATCAAACCTTAGTCTGGTCGACATACACATAGATTCCAGTGCTTGTTGATTAGAGGCTCCAACTTCCCGGTAACGAGACTTGTTCTGATCGATCAATTCTTCTTGGGACTTGATCTAGTATTATTTTTCCTCGCCGCTAGCCCATCCGAAGAAAACAACCGGATAGCGCTAGTTCCATGACAGATCGATCGGCACGAAGATGACTAATATGATCCAGGAACTTAGTATACTTTTTTTTTCTTGACACGATCTGCCGACAAATCACCAGGAGCAGGATGTCCCGTGCAGCCGATAATTTCGCTCTGCGCAGCCGATGAGTTTTCCCTGGTTTCTTCGATCTCCTCAGTGATGATGAATTTCAGCCCGAGCGTTGAGATGCAATTCGAAAGTTGTTAATGAACGTGATAAGAGATCCCGCCCGGATAACAAAATCCACTCGCCGCGCGCTTCCCACAGACGGCGCCAATTGACGAGGCGGTTCCTCGGCAATGCCCACCATGAGGGGCTTGAGTTTTAGAGAAAGGTGACGACGGAAGTTCCGGGAGCGAGGTGGTACACGACGTACCCAGGTTCAAGTCCCCGTGGTGGAAGATCGCTATGTCCTACTAGCAATCCAGTATATGAATATATGTGTACAGGGGGCCTCCATAGGCGGAGTTGTTGGATATAGTATAGTTCTAATCCGCGGGTTGCGTCGTCTAAGCGTGGCTCCTCTATGATTATGTTTCTGATTATGCATGTCCCTAAGGGGTGGCCCTGCCTGGCTTTATATATCAGCCAAGCTAGGGTTTACAAGAGTCCTAGTAGGATTCGTATTGGAGTCTTCTTTCCTTGTAATCCAAGTTGAGGCGCGTGCAGGTCCAGCTTGTCGAGTCCTTGTGCTGGTCCAACTTCACAGTTTACACCGGTATGGCAATGTCGAGTACCCGAAGGGTTATGCCCACGTCACCAGGAGTACCCAGAGAACTTGCCAAGCACCACCTTAAGTTGGATCCGGTTGCCAGACCAATCAAACAACCTTTGCGGCGATTTTCGGAGCCAAACCGCAAAGCTATGCTATCAGAAATTAATGGACTCGGAGAAGCAGGATTCATCAACTAGTTACATACAGAAGCCACATGGGTCGCAAACCCAGTGTTGGTCCCGAAGAAAAACACAGAGGTCCTTCGCATGTGCGTCGACTTCACGTGTCTCAATAAACATTGTCCAAAGGATCACTTCCTCCTCCCAAGGATCGATCAAATCATCGACTCCACGACAGGCTGTGAACGTCTTTCCTTTCTGGACGCATATTCTGGTTACAACCAGATCAGATTGAAAGAAGAAGATGAAGTCAAAACAGCTTTCATAACACCTTATGGCGTGTTCTGCTATAGAACAATGCCTTTCGGGTTAAAAACGCGGGAGCACCATATCAGCGGATGATCCAGAAATGTCTCGTCACACAGATTGGCAAGAACGTTCAAGTATACATTGATGATATCGTCATAACAACAAAGAAGGGCTAAACCTTGATCGAGAATCTCAAGGAGACTTTTGCTAACCTCGATAAGTTCCGCCTCAAGCTGAACCCGACGAAATGCTCTTTTGGCGTCCCCGCGAGAGAGCTTCTCGGGTTTCTGGTGTCAGCAAGAGGAATCGAGGCTAACCCGGAAAATCCAAGCCATCGTGACGATGCGAAAGCCAACAAAGTTAAAGGAGATACAACAATTGACTGGGCGAGTCGCAGCTTTAAGCAGATTCGTCGCCAGGATGGGAGAAAAGGCGTTGCCGTTCTACGCCTTGATCAAACAAGGAGAAAAGTTCGAGTGGAACGAAGAAGCAAATTGAGCTTTTGAGGATCTCAAGCGCACAATCTCGACACCACCAATCTTGGTGGCACCTAAGGAAAAGGAACCTCTCCTGCTATACATCGCAGCCACGCCTCAAGTGGTTAGCATAGTACTTGTGGTCGAAAGAGAAGAAGAAGGTGTCGGGGGGAAGACCCCGGGTAGGGCAATGGACGCGGAGCAGCCGGCGGGAGGCTGGCCGGCTCGCGGCAAAGGCTGGCTGAGGAGCAGCCGACTGGAGCCATGGCCGGCTGCCTGGGATGCCGGCTGGCTCTAAGTCCTAGTCGGCCTGGCTATGGCCGACTTCGCTGTGGCTGGGCTGGCTTCTACAAGCCATATCTGACTGGGGTTTTATCCTCTAGACCGACTCGAGGCTGGCGAGTCTTGCAAGAGAAGGAACTGGGTAGGTGGTCCGGGTTCAGAGGTCCACGCTGACCTCATCTCCCGTAAAGTAAGGGGCACTGTGGAGCAACAGTGCCACGCGGTAGACAGGCCATCATGGTGTACGTCGGTCCGTACCGGCTACAGGGCATGATGGCGACAGAGACACTTCCTCTCCATACCGCTGACTCAGGAAGTCGGATGGGACAGGCCATGAGGCCTCAACGGCTACTGACGTAAACGCCTCGGGAAGGAGCGGAAGCCGAAGCCGGCCAAGCCGGCCAGTAGATCATAGGGGCTTCTATGTAAAGTGCCGTTGCCTATATAAGCCGCACTACCCCCTCTCGTGCAGGGGATCGATCATTCTAGTCTTAGCGCTGCCCTGTGAGAGAGACCTTCGTCTCCCTTAACCTCCCAGGGCAAGCCGGATACAGCTCTAGGAGCACCATTGTACTGTGTGATCACCATATACACTCATAGCAGGAGTAGAGGTGTTACCTCCACAGGTGTCAACACCCGGATTTTTAAGTCCGGATGCCTATTATGTCATACATCGCAATCCCAGGAATATTGTTGTTGCGAGGCATAATAGTTAAGTATCACAGTCATCATTCATTACATACCATAATCGTCTTACAAATAGAGATCACATGATCCAATATTACACAAATAGTTGATCTATTGATCAACGGACACAAAGTTCATAATAGCGGAAGCGTAAGTAGAAATGGAATCTCTAGTCCACAGGCCAACGTCTGACGTCAGAAGATTCCCTAGTTGTCGTAGACATCTTGGTTGCCGTCATCTTGATAGTTCTGCTCCTCTTCATAGTCTGGCCATTTGAATAGCCAGGGACACAGCCGTGAGTACTTTAAAGTACTCGCAAACTAATACTAATGTAAGTACTAACAATTCTAGTAAGGGGTGCTAAGCTTTGGTTTATTTGCATAAAGCCAATTTTAGTTCACAAGTATTTGAGAAAAACTTATTCATGTGCTAACTAACTCAAGTGGGAACATTAGTGTCATTCCCACCATTCAAGTGGTGATTTCAATTCAATTCACCACTTCACAAGTCATTTCACCCATTTCAATTCAACATCATTTTCAAGAATTTGACATCGGAAACTGTATGGCCTTTCCAACCGTCCGTAACCGTGGACGCGGCTATTCGAATAGATTGACACTCTGCAGAGGTTGCACACTTGTGCCACAACATTTGATTTCATCCGTCGGGATTACCCCGAATCATCGTAACATAGTACGCGGATCATCAACCATAACCTTTCACTTATAAATCCTAGTATGAGCACCTCTCCCCATGAGCTTGGCCTCCTAGTGAAGACCAACTGTCAACCTGGGAACTGCACAGGGCTTGGCCGTACAATTCACCTCAATTCACATCATTTCTCAACAACGGAGGCAGCCTCAAGCATAACCCCAATGACGTGTGTTCAGAGGGAACCCATACTAAGATGCATAAACTTCCAGTTAAGCCCTACCCATAATCAGGTATTGTGGGGGTACTCAATATTGGAAAGGTATCGCATTCAAACCAATATCATGTTTATCAAAAATCACCATCTTCTCTTTGTCATATTCACCTTTAAAAATCGTTCAATGGAATGATTCATCATTCCAAGGTTTCAAAATTCAGTTCAGGTCACATTGTTCCCATCTAGAGTAGTCAAGTTTTAATTCATTAGCAACTAGCTCTAAGCATGAGGGGTGCTATCTTGCTTTGCTTGATTAGACTAACTTCACTACTCTAGTAAACTCCTTTACTTTGACCAAAGTTAACTATAAAAGTAACTCTTGGAAAACAACAAGTAAAACTTGTAAAGTAGAAACTTGGGATAGGCTTATGGTAAGAAAAGATAAGATTCATGGTGCCTTGCCCCAAAGGGGCTTTGCACTTTGCAAGAATATTAGCTTGCATTGGTGTTAGCTTGCCTTGGTTGTTGAGGTGGTCAAAATGCTCTTCTTCTTCCGGGTAGAATCCTTCCTCTTCCTGGTATTCTCCGGTACTAGCATCTATACACGAATACGAGGATACAATCACCAAACAACACTTAAGTAACCTAAATTAGCCTTAATGGCTCACTCCAAATGATCTAGCATCATTACTTAACATTGCTACTTAAAATTAATCTAGGGTTTCTTACTTAGTGTTAGAGAATAACTTCTCTCCTTATATATGTAAATGATAGTTTCCATATAGTTTTTGAGAAATAATTTCCTCTCATTGAATCTTCTTAAGATTTAATTTCCTCAAACAATTATACATGAAATCATGTTGACATAAGTCAACCATTCATCATCATCATTTGGGGAATTGATTTAAATGAGGTAGAATACCTCATACCATTTAATAATGCCTATTATGATTTAAATTCACCAAGAATTTCATTTGAGAGTGTTTGACCAGGGGTCAACACTTCATATGAAAGTATTTGGGACAAGATTTAAATGAAGTGAAGCACTTCATATAATTTGCATAATAGTTTTGGAATATATCACTTAAATAAACTAGCCATATTGTCCATTAATTAAACTAGGGCATTATCATGCAAAGTGACCACACCATTTTCTTGCAGAAACAATTAGTGTAAGTCAAATGTGAGCTATTGGAGTTGGAATTAACTTAATATCTATTTTGGTTGATTTTTAATAATTATTTGAATAGGAAAAAGTCCCTGCCTTCTTCTTTTTATCAGATTAATTCTACAACTAATCTTGAGATGGGACCAGTGGGGTTGGATAGATCTTTTCTCTAGATTTCCAACAACATAAAATTCATCAAATTTGGTTGGGTAGATTTGAAACTATTCAATTTCTAAAATAGGATCAGTATTGAAATTTCTGCCAATTTATTTCAACAGAAAAGGAGAAGTGGGCCGGCGGGAAATTAAACGGGCCGAAAGATTTGAAAAGCCAGGGGCAGCCCAACTAACGCTGCGGGCCAACTGACAATGGGGCCCGCACGTCAGCGACTTAATCTTACCGAAGCGGTACATATGAACGTGGGCGGTTGGATTAGATGGAGATCCGACGGTCGAGGCGCGTCGTCTCCGTCGAGGGGAAGAGGTTGTTGCCGCGGCGGAGGTAGGGGGTCGGTGGCGCTCCTGGAATCCGGCGAGGGGTTGGCGAGGTGCAGGACGGCGTTGTCGACGATGAGGCGTGCGCTGGTACCAGTGGCGTCGCTCGGGGAGGCGTCAATCGACGGCGGCTTCTGTGTCGGGTTCCGGCGATCGACGGAGCAATTGGCGAGCTCCGGTGAGAATTGGAGAGGGGAAATGGGTCGAGGAGTTCGAGGAGAAGGAGGCGAGCAGGTTTGGTGTGGGGATGGAGGCGCGGGGATGGCTCTATTTATAATGGCGCGAGGCGACCGAGGTTCTGCGGCGAGGGCGATAGTGGCACGGCGACTCCAGCGAAGGAAGTGGGTCGGCGACGTCAGCGCGAGCTAGGCGGCGTCCAGGCGGTCCTAGGGAGCTAGAGAATGAGGTGGGGGACGGCCTGGTACGCGCGCGAGAGGGCGAGGTGCTGGCGACAGGATCACGGGATTCCGGCGAGGTGGTCGTCGGCGACACGTCTCGCGCGAGCAGGGGAGCGTGTCCTGCGGGATCCTGGCGAGGTGGCGGAGCTCAACGCGGTGCATGGGGGTCCAGGGGCTGCGCAGAGTGATGGGGCGACACGTGGCCAGAGTTCGCCGTGGCGTGCGCGCTGTGCGACGCGAGCGGCATGCTCTGGCTGACTTGGGCGCGCCAAATCCGGCGAGGGTCGACGTCCTTCTCGACAGCTGGTGAGGCTAGATGGTGTAGGATGGTGCTGTGGCAAGCTTGGGCATGGTGGCCAGGGTGGTGAGTGAAGGGGAGGAGAAGGAGAGGGACATGGCCGGCATGGCCATGCCATGCTAGCTTGGCTAGCCCTCCTAGGGTTTCTGTGGGTTGGCTAGGGTGAGAAAGGTCAAGGGAACAATGTAGAGTAGTTTGGGGCAGATTAGGGTTAGATAGGACACTATTTGAAATAGTGTTGCATTGTTCCATATTTGTAATTTGCTATAATTCACCAAATTTGGCTTGATTCAAAAGGTGGCAAGATTTGGAAAGGTTGTACTTAGTTGAGTTGTATTTGATCAGAGAGAATGAGGTGTGGTTGTGGAATTTCTAAATTCAAAGAATTTGCAACATTGCTAAGTGTGAGAATGTTCCACTTAATAAAAAGTTCCAACTTTGGATGAGCATAGTATTTTATCTAAAAAGAATTTGGCATGGTGGTCTTTACAAAAAGTGTTCACCTTGATGTTGTCTTGGATGAGGTGCAAAGAGTTGACAAGGTTTAGTTTGAAAATTTTGAATTGCAAGGGCTCAAAGTGGTGATCAGACTAAAAATGGCAGATTTGACCATTATCACATGTGATCACAATTTGAGTTTGAAAATCATTTGATTTGTGTTTCTTTGATTCCAAAAGTTGTAATAAGTGTTTAGTAACATTATTCAACTAATGGTGAAGACCAAAATGGTCTAGGGTCAAAATTTATATAAATGGCATAAGCCATATGTGAGGGTTTTGTGAATTTCTAACTTTTATTCTTTTATTTTTCTTTGCTTCATTTTGACAAGAGTGAGGTTTATTTGGTGTTAGATTGAGTTAGGTGAAAGGTTCAACCCATTTTGAGGCAATGGAAGTGGCTAGGTCAAGATTTGATAATTTGGCTAAGTGCCACATATGCCTCTATGCATATGTTTGATTTTATTTTGTTTCCTACTTGAATTGGTTGGTAGGTGCTTTGTTGAGGGTGTTGAGGTATTTCAATTCATCTACTCAAGGTAGAAAAGGCAAAGCTCATCATTTTCAAAAAGTATCCATAGGCTTGCATATGCCTTTTTCTTAAATAAGATCTTTTCTTTTTATTTTATTTTTCAAAGATTGATGACCAGAGGGATGAGGTTTAGGGTTTAGTAAGTTTTGCAATGATTCACCACCATTTTAGCAAAGTAAGAAAAGTAGAGTTCAAAAACCTCCATATTAGGGCTATAGGCCCACATATGTCTTTTTCTTTACTTTAGGTTTCTCAAAATAGATCAAAAAATATTTTTGAGAGGGTTAGGGTTTTGGGTTTTTCTTATTTGATTTCTTTCTCTTTGATTTTATTTGGTTTGTGATCTTCACTTGATCACTTTAGGGTTTTAGGGTTTATCACATAAGCATAAGAACACTCATCATGGCAAAACACAGGTATTATGTAGGAGCACTATGCATAGCACTCTATTTAAGAAAAGTTTTTGTTGGTTCTCATTTTTGGAAAAAGGAAATTCATTTTCTCTTTGTTTTGAAATTTGGGGTGTTACAACAGGAGGGCCTCGAACCTGGGTACGTCGACCGTGTCATTCGTCCCCATACCCTCATACGGATACCGCCGTGAGACCACTAGGAACCACCTTCATTAGCCATCCTATGGCATATGCCGTGACGATACCATGACATTTGGCGCCCACCGTGGGGCCTTCAGCGTCCTCGGCCGGTGTCTTCATCCGGACGGGCCTCACCATCACCACCGGCGAGCGAGTCGCTTCAGGCTTGATCTAGAGATTTGGCTCCCTCGACTGCGTCAGCGACAACGCTGGCTGCTTCGCCGACTGGCCCTTCCCTACCGGCGGCAGCGTCATCTCCTTCGGTGGCCACGACGTCTACGTCGCCACCGTCGCACCGCTGCGCTACCCGCGGCAGGTGCTGCGCTGTGATATGTAAACAACAAAGAGTCCCTAGTATGCCTCTTAACTAGCTTGTTGATTAATGGATGATTAGTTTCATAATCATGAACATTGGATGTTATTAATAACAAGGTTATATCATTGTATGAATGATGTAATGGACACACCCAATTAAGCGTAGCATAAGATCTCGTCATTAAGTTATGTGCTATAAGCTTTCGATACATAGTTACCTAGTCCTTATGACCATGATGATACGGGGTGGCCTTCGGACACCACCGCCTCAAGACCGACAAGCCCTCCTCGTGGTCCAATGACACGAGCTCGAGCTCAAGCCCTACACCAAGAGGTGAATTCGCTCCTCTCCACGTTCGCCTTTGACACCCCTTTGGATGGATTGCTACTTCATGCCAATACCCTATGTTCAATCAGGTACATCGACCAAGAAGCGAGCCATGGAGACCAAGCCAATGAAGAGAGAGCTGGAAATGATGAAGATGGAGCTACAGCTTCAGGCCGGAACTTCCGCCCCCCCCAGGACCGGAACTTCCGGCCAGATGCTCTCCAGATGCCCTCCAGATGCCTCCCAGCGCCCAGCGAAGTGGATCAGGCCGGAACTTCCGCCCCGAGGGACCGGAACTTCCGCCCACCGGAACTTCCGCCCAAGTTCCGCCCAAGTTCCGAAAGTCGGCGAAAACGCCCCTGGATGTTACTGCGGGACAATGGCGCAATTCCGGAACAAGGCCGGAACTTCCGGCCCGACCGGAACTTCCGCCCCTCCGGACCGGAACTTCCGCCCCTGACCGGAACTTCCGCCCAAGTTGACCGGAACTTCCGCCCCATCGAACTTCAGCAAGACAGCACTTTTCAGCGTGTAACTTACCTCTTCGCCCCCCCACCTATAAATAGCCTTGTTGGCTCAGATCTGAGATTAGACTTGATGTAAGAGAAAACATGAGCTATGCTCCTTCCCGCGGGAAACCCTTCTAGATCTACGAATCTACGAAGTTATCTACTCTTCTAGGCGGTTGATCTCTTCCATTCTAGGAATTCTAGTGTTTTGGATCTTTTGCTTTTGCAATTCTATCTATTTGCACTCTTTTCCTCTTTGGAACTCTATCGATTGCTATTGCCAACCTTTTGTGAGGGATTCTACTCCTTGCGGGTCTTTTTCTTGCAATTCCGTTGGGTTGGTGTATCGGTCCAACGAAGAACAACCGGTTGTGTGTGTGTGTGTTGCGTTTGTACCTTTGATCCACCCCGCCATCCACCCACGTTCTTCGTGTTCATCCACCTCCCCCACGAATCCCATCCAAATCCGTGAAGATCGGGCACATCCAAGGACTTAGTCCACATCATATGGTATCAGCAACTCTTTGGTTGCCACGGATTTGACCCCCACATCCCCCAATTCCACCAATTTCGCCCAAAAATTTTCCAAATTTTTTTCCCAAAAAATAGCCCCAAATTGGCCTTGGATCGATCTCTCGATTTGTTGAGTTATTTGTGGTTTTGCTCCAATAGAAACTTGCCTTTGGTGTTGATCTGCAATTCCCCCACCTTCCCACAGCTTCTAGTGCCAAATTTTCCTCGAATTCGAAGGATTTCGGCCCGGATTTCCGCCCAAATCGACGAACAGCCCGCAGATCTGATTGCGACCGGAAGTTCCGCCCGGAAGGACCGGAAGTTCCGCCCGGGACAGGAAGGTCCGCCCCTCAGGACCGGAAGTTCCGCCTGGCTGAAATTTTGACAGCAACCTTCGTTTTTCGTTTTGGTACTAACCCCCTTGTGTTTGGACTTCGGTTTGAGTGCCATTTCAGCTACCACAAAGCTTCCGCAACATCGACAATGACGACGGCACCCCGAAGATCCAAGCGGTTCATTTGACACCTCCACCATAGCAAGTTCAAGATCGTCGGCCACCATCATCAAGTGGTATAACTTGCTCCTAACTGGTAGCCCTAGCCTCTTTTGCGTACCTTTCCTATCGAGAGTGGCTTTCTAGTGTTGCGAAGCATTGCGCAAGCGTCCCGACCGTGAGGGTGTGCGTGTGTTGAGCAAAGCTTTGAAGCAAGCTCGTGTGAAAAGATAAGCAAAAGAGTGTGACATACTTACATAGATAGTAGTATCCTTACATAGTGAGAAAAAGAAAAAGAAAAATACAAAAAGAGAAAAAGAAAAAGTGTGTGAGTGACACCTATACACAAAAGAGTCCAAAGTTTATAAGCAAAAGAGAGAAAAGAGAAGAGAGGCGTCTTGCGCAAATCTTGTTGCTTCTCAATTTTGCAACCAAGCCACGGTCTCTCTTGCGTTAGCGTGACACCGAGCTAGTAGTCTTCGTTAGGACCATTTTGTTCTTGCTCATTTTCCAAGTCGCGCTAACCCCATTTTGTCCCACGCGTGTGTTCCTCATTGTGTATGCCTTTTGTGATCACCGCCTTTGACTTGTGACTTTTGGATCTTACCCACTTTTGACAATAGACTTTTCGTTTGGTTCTTCCATTTGGCTTTCCACATCCGTACCTAACACCATATAGAGTTTTGTTTTTGTGTGTGTAACCGGTTGTTCCTCACCTTGATACACCTTTCCAATTTTGTTGTGAGTTTTTGACTTACTTGTGAGCTTTCCTCTAACCCCACAACATAGTTCTTGTTTTAGTTGTAACCATGTCTAGTGGAGAGGGGAACCAACTACCGATGACACGGCACCAACATTAGATTGCTACTCAAGCCGTCAACAAGAGTATCCATGACCTCACGGCAAGGATCGATGAGACCGTTGCACGCTATGAAGAACGAGCTCAAGTGCAACGACGGGACCTCAATGTCCAAGTGCAAGACATCCATGACAAGCTTGATGCTCAAGCCCATGATATGAGGGCCACACTTGCTACTCAAGGTCAACAAAACATGGCGAGCATGAGAAGGCAAGAAGAAAGGATGGCACGCCTTGAGAAAGCTATTGCCAACATCGCCAACAACCGAAGCCAACACTCAAGGTCTTCGCGCTTTCATAGTTCAAGGTCAAGAGCTCCTACACCGTCTCGCCATGATTCTAATGAAGACCCACACCACCATAATGTGGATGCTCAAGTACTTCAACAACAAGCTCGAGATGTGGAGCAAGCACGTGCTCAACTTGAACAAGAGAGACTACAACAAGCTCATCGCCAAGCTCAATTCGAAGAGGAACAACAACGTCTTCGTCATGATCAAGATCTCCTTCATGCACGTGAGCAAGAACGTCTTCGCCATGAGCAAGAGGCACGTCAACAACAAGGGCAACCACGCCCATCTCATGTGGCCAATGCTCAAAGGAACCCACCTCATGACATCGACCAAGAAGTGAACCAAGAACGCCAAATCATCAATATTGATGCTCCGCAAGATGATGGCGCAAGAAGGAACAATAGGGACAATAGAAGACACAACCCTCTCAATTATCGAGCTCATCAAGCACTTCATGCTCACCAAGGTGAAGCAAGGAACCAAAATGAAGAAGACGCCTCAAGTGAAGCTAGTGTCATGCCACACCCCCGGCAACCTCATGGAAGGCGTCCTCCTCTTCCAAACCGCCGCCATGGAAATGAGGATCCACCTCAACAACGTCAACAACCTTGCAACCATAATGAGGATGAAGATGAAGAAAGACCACCTCCTAGACGCAATGACCGCAATGAAGAGGAAATCTTTGGGAAGCTCAAATTCACCATGCCCAAATTCCACGGAGAAGAAGACCCCGATGCATACCTCTCTTGGGTTCTCAAGGTTGACAAGATTTTCCGCATACACAACTTCTCCGAAGCAAAGAAAGTGGCTATGGCATCACTTGAGTTTGAAGGATATGCAAATGTTTGGTGGGAAGAAGTGAACAAGAAGCGTGACAAGGAAGATCTAGAGCCCATTGACACATGGGAAGAGATGCAAGAAGTCATGCACAAACGCTTTGTGCCCAACCACCATAAGCGCGACCTCTTCAACAAGCTTACTCAACTCAAGCAAAGCTTCAAGTCCGTTGAGGAGTACTACAAGGAGATGCACATGACCATGATGAGTGCCAATGTGGATGAGCGAGAAGAGCAAACAATGGCAAGATTCTTGAATGGATTGAACATTCCCATCAAGAGGATAGTGGAGTTCTTGCCTTACACCAACATGGTTGAATTGCTTCATCAAGCAACAAGAGCCGAGCGCCAAGTGCGAGAAGACTTAGCAAGTGCAAAAACAAAGTCCTTCTTCGCCGCAAGAAATGCAACAACCACCTCCTCAAGCATCAAGAACACAAGTGCTATTGCTCCAAAGGATCCTCCTAAGCAAATGAAGAGTGCCTTCAAGACAACAAGCTTCAAACCGGATCCATCAACTATGTCCTCCAAAGCTTCCACGGGATCTAGTAACATCACTTACTTCAAGTGTGGAGCTCAAGGACATAAATCCTTTGAATGCAAGAACACAAGAGTTATGATAACTCGAGATGATGGAGATGTGGAGTACTTGAGTGAAGGCGAATATGAAGCCTTGGTACAAGCCGCAACCAATCATGAAGATGATGACTTGGAAGACCAAGAGCAAGTCCTATGTGTGCATGATGCTAGCCCATCCCTTGTGGTGACCAAAGTATTGACAACCCATACACTCCCAAATGAAGATCAAAGGTGCAACATCTTCCAAACAAGAGCCGGAATCAATGGCAAGTCAATAAAGGTTATCATCGATGGAGGGAGTTGTCACAATCTTGCAAGCACCGAACTATGCTCCAAGCTCAACCTCACACTCCGGAAACACCCCCATCCTTACCATGTGCAATGGCTAAGTGACAATGGAAATGTCAAGATACAACACAACGTCTCCGTGTCCTTCAAGATTGGCGCATATGAAGACACCGTTGATTGTGATGTAGTGCCCATGACGGTGTGCCACATGCTACTTGGTCGCCCTTGGCAATATGACAAAAGAGCAAGCCATGATGGCTACACAAATGCCTATAGCTTCAAGGTCGGCGACAAGACATACATCCTACGCCCAATGACTCCTAGCCAAGTGATTGCAGACAATGCAAAGGCTCTAGCGAGGGCTAAGGAAGCTACCATCACTAGTGAGATGAGTGGTGAGAGAGTGACCCACCAAAAGGAAAGTGAGCGCCACAAGCCATATGTGAGTGAGATGAAGAGTGTCCTCATAGCTACCAAGAGTGAGATGAGAGAATTATACCACAACCCATCCACCATATTACACTACGTGCTCATTTGCAAGGGGCCATCTTCGGAGACTAACAACTTAACAACACTTCCTTCGTCTTTGTTGTCTCTTTTGAAGGAGTTCCAAGATGTCTTCCCCGACGAGCTTCCTCATGGACTACCACCGCTTCGAGGGATTGAGCACCGCATCGACCTCATACCCGGCGCTCCTCTACCAAACCGTGCCGCCTACCACACCAACCCCGAAGACACAAAGGGGATCCAACGACAAATACAAGACCTCCTCGAAAAAGGGTATGTTCGTGAAAGCTTAAGCCCTTGTGCGGTTCCCGTGATTCTTGTTCCTAAACCGGATGAGACGCAACGAATGTGTATGGATTGTCGCCCCATCAATGCCATTACCGTTCGATACCGCCATCCCATTCCGCGTTTAGATGACATGCTTGATGAATTGAGCGGTGCCATGATTTTCTCTAAGATTGATTTGCGTAGTGGCTACCATCAAATCTGCATGGCAATAGGTGATGAATGGAAGTCGGCATTCAAGACCAAACTCGGTCTCTATGAATAGCTTGTCATGCCATTTGGCCTTTCAAATGCTCCATCTACTTTCATGCGACTCATGAATCACATCTTGCGTCCTCTCATTGGCAAGAGTGTGGTTGTCTATTTCGATGATATTCTCATTTATAGCAAAAACCTCGAGGACCATGTGCAACATGTGAGAGAAGTCTTGTGCATCTTACGTCATGAAAAGCTTTATGCTAACCTCCCCAAGTGCACCTTTGCTCAAAACAAATTGGTTTTCCTTGGCTTTGTGGTTTCCGCTAATGGTATTGAAGTTCATTCTTCCAAGGTTGAGGCCATCCTCAATTGGCCCACTCCTACCAATGTTGGTCAAGTTCGAAGTTTTCATGGACTTGCCGGTTTCTACCGCCGCTTTGTGAAAGATTTTGGCACCATTGCTTGCCCTTTGAATGAGCTTACGAAAAAGAATGTTCAATTTGTGTGGGGCAAGGCACAACAAAAAGCTTTTGATGAGTTGAAGAAGAGACTTACCGAGGCACCACTTCTTGTTCTTCCAAACTTTTCCAAAACTTTTGAGATTGGATGTGATGCGAGTGGACTCGGTATTGGTGGAGTGCTTATGCAAGATGGAAAACCCGTGGCATACTATAGCGAGAAGTTGGATGGCGCACGCCTCAACTATCCTATATATGACAAGGAACTTTATGCTTTGGTTCGTGTTCTTGAAGTTTGGCAACACTATCTTTGGCCAAAAGAGTTTATTATCCACTCCGACCATGAGTCTTTGAAATATTAGAAAAGTCAACACAATTTGAACAAAAGACATGCAAAGTGGGTTGAGTTCATTGAGTCCTTTCCATATGTAATCAAATACAAGAAGGGCAAGGACAATGTTGTGGCGGATGCTCTTTCCCGCAAACTCACCCTCTTACTCACTCGTTTGGATATTAGTGTTTTGGGTCTTGATGAAATCAAAGATTTATATGCTTCCGATACTTTCTTTGGCCCAATCTTTGCAAAGTGTTCTAGTGAAAAGGGCATCGATGATTTCTATTTGCACCAAGGATTCTTGTTCAAGGGCAACAAACTTTGTATTCCTATGTCTTCGCTTCGCCTTTTGCTCTTACAAGAATCGCATGGTGGTGGTCTTATGGGACACTTTGGACGAGAGAAGACATATGCCATGCTCTCCACTCACTATTATTGGCCAAGAATGTACCGCGACGTGGAGCGCCTTTGCCGACGGTGTACAACATGCTTACAAGCTAAGTCTACCTCCAACCCTTATGGTCTTTACACTCCATTGCCTATTCCATATGCACCATGGACCGATATTAGCATGGATTTCGTTCTAGGCTTGCCTCGCACTAAGCATGGTCACGATTCTATATTTGTGGTAGTGGATAGATTCTCTAAGATGGCTCATTTCATACCTTGCCATAAGAGCGACGATGCTTCACACATTGCTTCATTGTTTTTCAGGGAAATTATTCGCCTACATGGAGTACCGCAAAGCATTGTGTCGGATCGAGACGTCAAGTTCATGAGTTATCTTTGGAAGTCGCTCATGGCAAAGTTTGGAGTGAAGCTCTTATTCTCATCATCCTCGCACCCGCAAACGGACGGCCAAACGGAAGTGGTCAATCGAAGCCTATCCTCTCTTCTACGCAGCCTCGTGAAGAAAAACTTGAAGTCATGGGAAGAGTGCCTTCCACACGCGGAGTTCGCCTACAACCGCGCCAAGCACTCGACAACATCAAGGAGTCCCTTCATGGTCGTCTACGGGTTTGAGCCGCTCACGGCACTCGACATACTACCACTTCCACTTCATGAGCGGACAAACATGGACTTCGACAAGCGCACCGCCGCCGTGAAGAAGCTACATGAAGATACAAGGGCAACAATCGAGCAACAAGTTCTTCGTCAAGCAACACGCCTCAACATGAAGAAAAAGGCACGGATCTTCAACGAAGGGGACCTAGTGTGGATACATCTTCGCAAGGACCGTTTCCCTCAAGAAAGAAACTCCAAGCTCAAGCCCCCAGGTGATGGTCCCTTCAAGGTCCTCAAGCGAATCAACGACAACGCCTACGTCATCGACATACCAACATCCAAGTACTTGGTGAGCAGCACATTCAATGTGTCCGACCTCTCGCCATACCATGAAGATGAAGAGACGTTAGAGTCGAGGACGACTCTTTCCCAAGGGGGGGGAGATGATACGGGGTGGCCTTCGGACACCACCGCCTCAAGACCGACAAGCCCTCCTCGTGGTCCAATGACACGAGCTCGAGCTCAAGCCCTACACCAAGAGGTGAATTCGCTCCTCTCCACGTTCGCCTTTGACACCCCTTTGGATGGATTGCTACTTCATGCCAATACCCTATGTTCAATCAGGTACATCGACCAAGAAGCGAGCCATGGAGACCAAGCCAATGAAGAGAGAGCTGGAAATGATGAAGATGGAGCTACAGCTTCCAGGCCGGAACTTCCACCCCCCAGGACCGGAACTTCCGGCCAGATGCTCTCCAGATGCCCTCCAGATGCCTCCCAGCGCCCAGCGAAGTGGATCAGGCCGGAACTTCCGCCCCGAGGGACCGGAACTTCCGCCCCGAGGGACCGGAACTTCCGCCCAAGTTCCGCCCAAGTTCCGAAAGTCGGCGAAAACGCCCCTGGATGTTACTGCGGGACAATGGCGCAATTCCGGAACAAGGCCGGAACTTGGCCGGAACTTCCGGCCCGACCGGAACTTCCGCCCCTCCGGACCGGAACTTCCGCCCCTGACCGGAACTTCCGCCCAAGTTGACCGGAACTTCCGCCCCATCGAACTTCAAAGAAGACAAAGACTTTTCAGCGTGTAACTTACCTCTTCGCCCCCCACCTATAAATAGCCTTGTTGGCTCAGATCTGAGATTAGACTTGATGTAAGAGAAAACATGAGCTATGCTCCTTCCCGCGGGAAACCCTTCTAGATCTACGAATCTACGAAGTTATCTACTCTTCTAGGCGGTTGATCTCTTCCATTCTGGGAATTCTAGTGTTTTGGATCTTTTGCTTTTGCAATTCTATCTATTTGCACTCTTTTCCTCTTTGGAACTCTATCGATTGCTATTGCCAACCTTTTGTGAGGGATTCTACTCCTTGCGGGTCTTTTTCTTGCAATTCCGTTGGGTTGGTGTATCGGGCCAACGAAGAACAACCGGTTGTGTGTGTGTGTTGCGTTTGTATCTTCGATCCACCCCGCCATCCACCCACGTTCTTCGTGTTCATCCACCTCCCCCACGAATCCCATCCAAATCCGTGAAGATCGGGCACATCCAAGGACTTAGTCCACATCACATGAGATCATATAAATCACTTATACCGGAAAGGTACTTTGATTACACCAAACGCCACTGCGTAAATGGGTGGTTATAAAGGTGGGATTAAGTATCCGGAAAGTATGAGTTGAGGCATATGGATCAACAGTGGGATTTGTCCATCCCGATGATGGATAGATATACTCTGGGCCCTCTCGGTGGAATGTCGTCTAATGTCTTGCAAGCATATGAATAAGTTCATAAGAGACCACATACCACGGTACGAGTAAAGAGTACTTGTCAGGAGACGAGGTTGAACAAGGTATAGAGTGATACCGATGATCAAACCTCGGACAAGTAAAATATCGCGTGACAAAGGGAATTGGTATCGTATGTGAATGGTTCATTCGATCACTAAAGTCATCGTTGAAATATGTGGGAGCCATTATGGATCTCCAGATCCCGCTATTGGTTATTGGTAGGAGTGAGTACTCAACCATGTCCGCATAGTTCACGAACCGTAGGGTGACACACTTAAAGTTGGATGTTGAAATGGTAGAACTTGAATATGGAATGGAGTTCGAATATTTGTTCAGAGTCCCGGATGAGATCCCGGACATCACGAGGAGTCCCGGAATGGTCCGGAGAATAAGATTCATATATAGGAAGTCATTTTATAAGATTTAAAATAATCCGGAAGGTTCTATGGAAGGTTCTAGAAGGTTCTAGAAAAGTCCAGAAGAAACTACTATGGAAGGCGGAGTCCCAAAGGGACTCCACCACCATGGCCGGCCAACCCTAAAGGGGGAGGAGTCCCAAGTGGACTCCCCTAAGGGGGCCGGCCACCCCCTCCCAAGGAAGGGTGGGAATCCCACCTCTAGTGGGAGTCCTAGCTTGGGTAGGTTTCATGTGTTATGGAAGGTTTTGGTTTGGGGTTTTATTCGAAGACTTGTAGACCAACTCTTGGGTGTTCCACCTATATAATGAGGGCCAAGGGGAGGGGGCCGGCCACCCCAAGAACCACCAAGGTGGCCGCACCCCTAGTGGCCAGCGCCCCCCTCTCCCAAACCCTAGCGGCCCACTCTCCTCCACCACATCCCGCACGCTTAGCGAAGCTCCGCCGGATTTCTCCACCACCACCGACACCACGCCGTCGTGCTGTCGGATTCAAGAGGAGCTACTACTTCCGCTGCCCGCTAGAACGGGAGGTGGACGTCGTCTTCATCAACAACCGAACGTGTGACCGAGTACGGAGGTGCTGCCCGTTCGTGGCGCCGTGATCAAGATCTTCTACGCGCTTTTGCAAGCGGCAAGTGAACGTCTACCGCAGCAACAAGAGCCTCATCTTGTAGGCTTTGGAATCTCTTCAAGGGTGAGACTCGATAATCCCCTCATTGCTACCGTCTTCTAGATTGCATCTTGGCTTGGATTGCGTCTTCGCGGTAGGAATTTTTTTTGTTTTCTATGCAACGTTATCCTACAGTGGTATCAGAGCCGTGTCTATGCATAGATGGTTGCACGAGTAGAACACAATGATTTTGTGGGCGTTGATGCTCTTGTTATCTTTAGTTTTAGTACTTTGCATCTTTGTGGCATAGTGGGATGAAGCGGCTCGGACTAACTTTACATGACCGCGTTCATGAGAATTGTTCCTCGTTCGACATGCAACTTGTATTGCATAAGTGGCTTTGCGGGTGTCTGTCTCTCCTACTATAGTGAAGATTCAATTTACTCTTCTATTGACAACATTAGTATCAACGTTGTGGTTCATGTTCGTAGGTAGATTAGATCTCTCTCGAAAACCCTAAACCACGTAAAATATGCAAACCAAATTAGAGACGTCTAACTTGTTTTTGCAGGGTTTGGTGATGTGATATGGCCATAATGTGATGATGAATATGTATGAGATGATCATTATTGTATTGTGGCAACCGGCAGGAGCCTTATGGTTGTCTTTAAATTTCATGTTGAGTAGTATTTCAAAGTAGTTGTAATAGTTGCTACATGGAGGACAATCATGAAGACGGCGCCATTAACCTTGACGCTACCCCGACGATGATGGAGATCATGCCCGAAGATGATGGAGATCATGTCCGTGTTTTGGAGATGATGATCAAAGGCGCAAAGACAAAAGGGCCATATCATATCACATATGAACTGCATGTGATGTTAATCCTTTTATGCATCTTATTTTACTTAGATCGCGACGGTAGCATTATAAGATGATCCCTCACTAAAATCTCAAGATAATAAAGTGTTCATCCTTAGTAGCACCGTTGCCAAGACTTGTCGTTTCGAAGCATCTCGTGATGATCGGGTGTGATAGTGTTGATCGCCAAAACCCACCGGCGGGCAGCGGCCTATCAACACCGTAGAGCCGGGAAGAGCCTAGAGCTGCGGCTGGCTGAGACCCCTCCGAGCGACGGCCCGCAATGCTCTTCTGGTCACACGCGGCGATGCGAAGTGCAAGGGCGTGCCACCTGACCTATACCTGGTCAGGAAGGTGATGGGGATGCCTCGCTTAGTTCCTGCATGGCATACACGTAAACATTAAATAAGAGCCTCGATCGGCTCTCAGGTTATCCTGTGAATCGGCTCAAAGAGCCGATCCACCCATGATTCGTACGGGGTGCACGAATACTTGGTGATCCTGCTTGATCAAGATAAAGCTAATGAGATCTACGACGATTTAGGGTTTTCACCGCATAATCGGATCATCCTACTCCAGGTTGGGCCTCGCGGCCACGCACGGTGCTCGTAAGCCGATCCTAAACAAGGCCAAAGAACCAACAATGAAGTTGGTCCACGGAACATCCTGTTTAGGACTTGCGAACGCCACCCTACGTGCCACTGGATCCTCCCCCCCTTTGTAAGGCCTAACTATTGCAGATATTAAACTAATCCTTGTAGAACAAGGAGCAATCGTAACGGATCAGATCTACTAAATAATGAACAAGCAGGGTGCCGCCCCCACGCCTGAGATAGGCGTGAGGGCGGCTAGACATGCAAGGGTTGCACTACGTAAGCATGTTATACGAAGAGCTATGCTAACCCTAACACATCTATGATAACTACGTTGCCCGCCATCAAAGACGCTTCAGTACGGGCAACGCATGAACAACGTGGAGCTTGTGCTGCCTAGATCGCAAGATGCGATCTAGGCAGCATGTCGCTTACCTGATTGAAACCCTCGAGACGAAGGAGTTGGCGATGCGCCGAGATTGGTTTGTTTTTGGGGTGAACGTTGTGTTGTTGTTTATTCCATAAACCCTAGATACATATTTATAGTCCAGCGGACTTTCTAACGTGGGAATATCCCACCGTGTGCGATACAAACTCTACATCTTGATCTAAGATATAACCTACTATAATTAAAGATACACGAGCAAATTAGCCCAAATTCTCCGTGCAAGGCCGCTTCAGAGATCTTCCACGTTGTAGTCCTCTAAGCCCATCTCTCTTACGGCCCACCTCTGGATTTGTCCAAAATCTGGTGATAACACATGCCCCCCTGGTTTTGGAAACAATTTTTCCAAAATCATTAAGCTTTCCTTTCGAAGAGTCATGTCGTGGCAGAGCAGAGCCATTTGCAGCATCCGTCATCATTATGCCCTGTCCTCTCAGCTTCTCTGCAAAATTTGACAGCTCTGACATTACCCCTTCGGAAACTGTAATGGCAGTAATTCCCACCAGGTTTCTCATTATTTAACCGTGCCGACTGATTAGTTATCTTTATCCCCTTCCTCTGTTCCAGCCATCGGCACCCCCAAAAAACCCTTCTGCGCACCATGTCTTCTTCTTCCTCTGCCTCGTCGGGACTTTCCTTCGAGTCCTCTTCTCCCGAGCCGATGCCAGCACCGAGCCCACAAGAGGTCCATGCGGCCAACATCCGCCGCGCCATTGAGGCCGGGGAGGAGTCAGACCATGACTTCTCCATCTGGTCTGAGGACGACCAGTCCTCGACGGACGGGGAGAGCGACCTCCGCTTCCTCGCCAACGGGGAATCGGAGGAGGAGAGCGATGACGATCGCTTCTCCTGGGATGACTTTACCTCCTCCGAGGTGCAGGAGGAGGAAGAGGAGGAGGAGGATGACGACGACAGCCCCTCCGACGAGCCGCCGGCCAAGCGCCATTGCCCCTGGCCAGGGAATCTTAGTGATTATGATAGCGACGACGACGACGACGACGTGGAGGACGAGGACAACGAAGGTCCTGCCGGCGGCCGCTACAGCAGCGACGACGAGCCCGCCGGGAGCAGCGCCGACAGCGCTGACGACGGTGACGACGAGGGCAGTGACGGCCCGTAGAATAGGTCCTCTAGAATAGGATCAGCAACAGTAGACGGGGCAATGTATCCCCTTAGTACTCCCTTTTGAGAGCAATCAGCTCTTCTATGTAAGAAATCTGGTTTATCAATGAAGAACTTTTCCCCAATTTGAGTTTGCCGATTTCTTCGGAGTTTAATTGAGCCGATTCCCTCTTCTGCTGACCCTGCCGATCGTCACTTAACCAATGCCCAACGAGCCGATGACAACGCACCAGTATCTCAATGCCCCACCCCTTTGAGCTCTGGCGGACAACTAGGCAGATCGACGTTCTCACGAGAGCCCCAGAACCACTGCCGACACGACTTGCTCCTGAAGTCGATACCACTGGGTTTTCAGCCCGATGAAATCTCAATCGGCTTCTTAAGAACGGAAAATTCTGCGTCATCAGTTGCCCCCCGAGCCTTTATCAAGGCGAACATATCAATGGACTAACCAAATGTGTCGCCATCGGTTCCCAAGTCATGATGTTGAACCAGCCGATTTGAGCAAAATCGGCTCTCCAAAGCAGAGAACCTTCAGGGTGAGCTGCCCCCCGAGCTTCTTCAGTCTACTTTCCGTATCTTGCAAGTCAGATCGGCTCCTTCCCTGTGGTGGATCCGACCTATCCTTAACCTGGTCTGCATATTACTGAAGCGTGATCAAGCCAGGGGTTCTTGAAGAGAAAACCGAAGTCATCAAGCCACTCAACTGAGGAACTCTTCCATTAGAATTTCTCTTCGTGACTCACTTCCTGCTCCGTTGACCCTTTCTGCTCATAACCGCTGTACCTCTTGAGTCGATGGCCACGTATCTGCATCGGCTAAACGTTTTGTTGCTGTTTATTTTTTTTTTATTTGGCCGATTTTTCCCAATCGGCCCCCAATGTTCCTCTGCACACATGTTTACGCATGTTTATCTGCACATGTTCATCTGACTATATGCCCCCCGAGCCGAATCTGCCAAATGACTGCAGATATCGGCTTTCATGGTTAGTCAGGGCACTGCACTTGCTGACTTTCATCTGCCGACGTGGCCGCTGCCCAGTAGATCGTTGCTGACCACAAACAGAATATGTGCAGAAGATAATTTTGGCCGATTGCTGGACTCGGCCTCCACATTGCTTGTTCGATGAAGGTTTTGTAATGTCCTTCCATAAACTTTTTTGGGGCCGATCACAAGGATTAGCCTCGCACGGTCTGCTCATTGGTTTAATCTTGCTACTCGGTTAGGCTGGATAAGACCAACCCAACTTCTGACTTGATGCGCCTGCTGTCGTCCACCTTGAGTGCATCGTATAATCGTGGAGCACTAAGCTCTGTCGGCAAGACAAGCACCATGTTTGTGCCAGCCGATGTTTCATCATCGGCTTTCTTTTGCTTGGGACGCCACTCCATTCTCCGTGGACGACCCTCTTCATCCAGGGCTCGCTGAACCTTCGCAGCCAGATCAGGCCGTGCCTTCCTTAGCGTATGCAGGTATAACCTTTCGGCTTCCTCCAGGCCGCGCAAACGTTGAACCCTGCGCTTTTGTGAACGGCTGAGTCCGTCAGGGCACCACCTTGGACGGTGGTACCTGTCTTCTTCTCCTTCTATTCCTTCGTCTTCGGAATCCTCAAGATCTGCCCAACGAAGTGACTCAGCACGTTTGCTTGGTGGTGGGAGAGGCCCTAAGCGCTCAAACACAGACACGTTGGCTGCCTCCTTCTTCTTCTTGTTGCATTCTGGGCAATTGCCGATTGTGGGCAATCGGCTCATTCCTGAATCCCAGCAATGTCTGAAGAAAGGGCAGTCCCAGTGTCTGGCGTTGTCATCTTGCTCACTTGATTTTTCCGTGGCACGGCGCTCGTGCTCCTCCTCATCGCGATCCTGCCGACGATGTCTTCTGGCTTCTCTAGCCAGACGATCTCCTTCATCATCATAATTGGACCGTCGGCGTTGGTCATACTGACTCACATATTTGTTGAGGAGGTGATCAGAGAGAGGTCGTTGATATCTTATGTCCTTCACTTCTCCCTCTGTGACGTAGCGCTTGCCATCATGATGGAGCCGATCGCGTGGAGCGGCCTCCTCTGTGTCCTTGCTATGAGAGCAACTGCCCTCATCTCCATCTTTGCCAGAGTGGTTCCCAGGTCCTACCATGTTGATGCTGAACGTGGGAACTGGTTGGCAACCCTCGGGGTAGATGACTTCTACCATGTTAACGGCGGGGAAGGGCTGGGTGTCTACCTTCATGGCGTACTGGTTGAAAATTAAACGCCCCTTCTCTATCGCCGCTTGGATGTGCTGACGCCACACCCTGCAGTCGTTGGTGGCATGGGAAAACGAGTTGTGGAACTTGCAGTATGGCTTTCCGTTTAGCTCTTGCGCCGTAGGGAACTTGAGACCTTCAGGAATCGTCAACTGTTTCTCCTTGAGCAGGAGGTCGAAGATTTGTTCAGTCTTCGTCACGTCAAAATCAAATCCCCTGGGCGGCCCTGGTGGCTTTACCCATTTGCAGGACACGGGGGTTCCTCCCCGAGTCCACTCAGCCACCGCTACTTCTTGGTCTCCCGCAGCACTTCACCTTCCTCTGTATCGACCATGACTATCGCACGCTTGAACTTGTCTTGGTGCAGTCCGGGTGGCGCTGTTCATATGCCGATAGTTTCGAACCATGTGTGCCGCCGAGGGATAATCTGCTTGGGAGGCCATGTCCTTGAGCCGTGTTGCAAGGCCGACATCGCCAACTCGATCGTTTCCTTTTCGGTTATACGAACCGAATAACATCGGTTCCTAAGATTCCTGAAACGCCTGGATGTACTCTGTCACCGTTTCTCCGCGCTTCGACGTAGTTGTGCTAGATCGGCAATGCTAGACTCGGAAGCTTCGAATGATATTGCATATGGAACTGTTCTTCCAATTGCTTCCAAGACCGGATGGAGTTTCTTTGGCAAAGAGGTATACCATCCAAAAGCCGATCCTGTGAGGGACTGTGAAAAGAGCCTCACACGTAGCTGATCCGACACCGAAGCCGGTCCTAGTTGCGCCAAATATCGGCCGATGTGCTCGATGGAGCTGGAGCCATCCGATCCACCGAATTTGGAGAAGTCGGGGAGCCGATATTTAGGTGGCAGCGGGATCATCTCGTACTCGTCGGGTACGGCTTAGAATAGCCGATTGCCCTCCTTTTCGGCATAATGCCGAATCGGTCTCTCGCATGGTACTGATCTGATCCGCCGTCTTGGCGCGGGAGATGCACTCGAAGATTCGCCGGGGTGGCGTACTTAGCCGACCATGTTTGCTTTTCCAGCTCTGAGCCAAGCTGCAGGAGCTGGGCTCGAGTTTCGTCGGGGTGGCGTACTTAGTTAGCCACGTACGCTTCTCAAGCTCTGTCGCCGACGTTCCTCCTGTCTGCGCGGAGTCCCCGACGTTGTGGCCTGGTTTGAGAGTGCCCGGTTGCCACAATCGGCACATACGTGCACGCGTATCCTTGAGGGATCTCCTTAGGCGCCTCGACCAAGAACCGGTGGTCACTAGGGTCACCACCGATCTTGTAGACGACGAATGCCGGTGTAGCCGGCACTTCAGTGGTGCCGCCAACGCATATGGCAGCGGTGGACGGATCGGAGTGGCAACTCTCCTTGGTGCGTCCCGAGAGCTGGTCCCGACGGCGAGTACGGTGGCTCATGATCTCCTGGATCACGCGCGGAGCGAGACGCTCCAACACGTTGACCAAGTTTTCGAGTGGCGGTGTAGCGAGTGAGCCACCAAGTAGTTGATCTCTGCCGCCGCAGGCCACAGTGCGTTCCTCCGACGGGGCAGAGAGATCTATCTCATCGAGTGCACCTTGTGGTGAGAATCCCTTCCATCTGATGCCATGGGTACGGGTTCTCTGGAAAGAGCCGATGAGGTCGGCTTCGAGGGTGGCCTTGATCTCGTCATGTTTCTTCTTGAGCTCGGCAGGCAGCTCCTCGTAGGTGACTGGCGTGCCGTCCGTCGCCATCTCAGATGTAGATGGCGATGTGGTTGATGTAGACGATTGTCCCACCGGGCGTGCCAGAATGTGTTGATCGCCAAAACCCACCGGCGGGCAGCGGCCTATCAACACCGTAGAGCCGGGAAGAGCCTAGAGCTGCGGCTGGCTGAGACCCCTCCGAGCGACGGCCCGCAATGCTCTTCGGTCACACGCGGCGATGCGAAGTGCAAGGGCGTGCCACCTGACCTATACCTGGTCAGGAAGGTGATGGGGATGCCTCGCTTAGTTCCTGCATGGCATACACGTAAACATTAAATAAGAGCCTCGATCGGCTCTCAGGTTATCCTGTGAATCGGCTCAAAGAGCCGATCCACCCATGATTCGTACGGGGTGCACGAATACTTGGTGATCCTGCTTGATCAAGATAAAGCTAATGAGATCTACGACGATTTAGGGTTTTCACCGCATAATCGGATCATCCTACTCCAGGTTGGGCCTCGCGGCCACGCACGGTGCTCGTAAGCCGATCCTAAACAAGGCCAAAGAACCAACAATGAAGTTGGTCCACGGAACATCCTGTTTAGGACTTGCGAACGCCACCCTACGTGCCACTGGATCCTCCCCCCCTTTGTAAGGCCTAACTATTGCAGATATTAAACTAATCCTTGTAGAACAAGGAGCAATCGTAACGGATCAGATCTACTAAATAATGAACAAGCAGGGTGCCGCCCCCACGCCTGAGATAGGCGTGAGGGCGGCTAGACATGCAAGGGTTGCACTACGTAAGCATGTTATACGAAGAGCTATGCTAACCCTAACACATCTATGATAACTACGTTGCCCGCCATCAAAGACGCTTCAGTACGGGCAACGCATGAACAACGTGGAGCTTGTGCTGCCTAGATCGCAAGATGCGATCTAGGCAGCATGTCGCTTACCTGATTGAAACCCTCGAGACGAAGGAGTTGGCGATGCGCCGAGATTGGTTTGTTTTTGGGGTGAACGTTGTGTTGTTGTTTATTCCATAAACCCTAGATACATATTTATAGTCCAGCGGACTTTCTAACGTGGGAATATCCCACCGTGTGCGATACAAACTCTACATCTTGATCTAAGATATAACCTACTATAATTAAAGATACACGAGCAAATTAGCCCAAATTCTCCGTGCAAGGCCGCTTCAGAGATCTTCCACGTTGTAGTCCTCTAAGCCCATCTCTCTTACGGCCCACCTCTGGATTTGTCCAAAATCTGGTGATAACAGATAGAATCAACAAGTGCATACAACGGGTGCAAGACAGTTTTGCACATGCGGATACTAAGGTGGCCTTGACGAGCCTAGCATGTACAGACATGGTCTCGGAACACGTGATACCGAAAGGTAGAGCATGGATCATATGGTTGATATGATGAACACTTTGAGTGTTCGCCATTGAAATCACACCTTGTCTCGTGATGATCGGACTTAGGTGCGGTGGATTTGGTTCGTGTGATCACTAAGACAATGCGAGGGATATTGTTTTGAGTGGGAGTTCACCTAGATTTTTAATTATGTTGAATTAAAATTTGAACTCAATTTGTCATAAACTTAGTCTAAACTTTTGCAAATATATGTTGTAGAGATGGCGTCCCCAATCAATTTTAACCAGTTCCTAGAGAAAGAAAAACTTAAGAGCAACGGTAGCAACTTTACCGACTGGTTCCGTCATGTGAGGATCTTCCTCTCTGGCGGAAATCTGCAATATGTGCTTGATGCACCGCTAGGTGACCCTCCTGCAGAAACTGAAACCGATGAAGTAAAAGCTGTTTACGAGACTCGGAAAACTCGGTACTCTCAAGTTCAGTGTGCCATCCTATGCAGTCTGGAATCCGATCTTCAAAAAAGTTTTGAGCACCACGATCCTCATGAGTTGATGAATGAGCTGAAAGCTATATTTGAGACTCATGCGGCCGTGGAATGCTATGAAGCATCGAAACATTTCTTCAGCTGTATGATGGAAGAAGGCAGCTCCGTTAGTGAGCACATGCTCGCCATGACCGGGCATGCGAAGAAACTCAGTGACTTGGGAATAGTGATTTCTAACATACTGGGGATTAATCGTGTCCTTCAATCACAGCCACCAAGTTACAAGAACTTTGTGATGAACTACAATATGCAGGACATGAACAAGGAGTTACCTGAACTCTTTGGCATGCTAAAAGCTGCTGAGATTGAGATCAAGAAAGAGCACCAAGTGTTGATGGTCAACAAGACCACCAGTTTCAAGAAACAGGGCGAGTCTAAGGGAAAATTCAAGAAGGGTGACAAGAAAGCTGCCACGCCTCCTATAAAACCTAAGAATGGCCCTAAGCCTGATGCTGAGTGCTATTACTGCAAGGAGAAGGGACACTGGAAGCGTAATTGCTCCAAGTATCTAGCTGATCTGAAGAGCGGCCTTGTCAAGAAGAAGAAAGAAGGTATATCTGATATACATGTTATAGATGTTTATCTCACTGGTTCTCGTTCTAGTACCTGGGTATTTGATACTGGTTCGGTTGCTCATCTCTGTAACTCGAAACAGGAACTAAAGAATAAATGAAGACTACTGAAAGATGAAGTGACGATGCGCGTTGGAAACGGATCCAAAGTCGATGTGATCGCTGTCGGCACACTTCCTCTACATCTACCTTCGGGATTAGTTTTAAGCCTAAATAATTGTTATTTTGTACCCGCGTTGAGCATGAACATTATATCTGGATCTTGTTTAATGCAAGACGGTTATTCATTCAAGTCTGAGAATAATGGTTGTTCTATTTTTATGAATAATATCTTTTATGGTCGACCACCTGAAAAGAATGGCTTATTTCTATTAGATCTTGATAGTAGTGATACGCATATACATAACATTGATGCTAAGAGAATTAAATTGAATGATAATTCTACTTATATGTGGCACTATCGTCTTGGTCATATTGGAGTGAAACGCATGAAGAAACTCCATACCGATGGATTACTTGAATCACTTGACTTTGAGTCACTTGATAGATGTGAAGCATGTCTAATGGGAAAAATGACTAAGACTCCATTTTCTGGTATGATGGAGCGAGCTACTGACTTATTGGAAATCATACATACCGATGTGTGCGGACCAATGAGCGTAGCATCGCGTGGTGGTTATCGTTATGTTCTAACCTTCACAGATGATCTGAGTAGATATGGGTATATCTATTTCATGAAACATAAATCCGAAACTTTCGAGAAGTTTAAGGAATTCCAAAGTGAAGTAGAAAATCAACGTAACAAGAAGATTAAATTTCTACGATCTGATCGTGGAGGTGAATATCTGAGTTATGAGTTTGGCATGCATTTAAAGAAATGCGGAATACTTTCACAATTGACACCGCCGGGAACACCACAACGAAACGGTGTGTCCGAACGTCGTAATCGAACTCTCTTAGATATGGTTCGTTCTATGATGTCTCTTACTGATTTGCCGTTATCATTTTGGAGTTATGCATTAGAGACAGCCGCATTCACTTTAAATAGAGCACCATCAAAATCCGTAGAAACGACACCGTATGAATTATGGTTCAATAAGAAACCTAAGCTGTCGTTCCTTAAAGTTTGGGGTTGCGAAGCCTATGTAAAGAAGTTACAACCGGACAAGCTAAAACCCAAAGTGGAGAAATGCGTCTTCATAGGATACCCTAAGGAAACTATAGGGTACACTTTCTATCACAGATCCGAAGGCAAAATCTTTGTTGCTAAGAACGGAACCTTTCTTGAGAAAGAATTTCTCACTAAAGAAGTCACTGGAAGAAAAGTAGAACTCGATGAGATTGATGAATCTATACTCGTTGATCAGAGTAGCGCAAGACGAAGTTGTACCTGTACCGCCTACACCGGCAACAGAGGAAGCTAATGATAATGATCATGAAACTTCGAACGAGGAAACTACTGAACCTCGCAGATCGACAAGGGAACGTGCCACTCCTGATTGGTATGATCCTTGTCTAAATGTCATGATTGTGGATAACAATGATGAGGACCCTGCGACGTATGAAGAAGCGATGATGAGCCAGATTCCAACAAATGGCAAGAAGCCATGAAATCCGAAATGGGATCCATGTATGATAACAAAGTATGGACTTTGGTAGACTTACCTGATAGCCGCAAGGCTATCGAGAATAAATGGATATTCAAGAGGAAAACAGATGCTGATGGTAATATTACTGTCTATAAAGCTCGACTTGTCGCAAAGGGTTTCCGACAAATTCAAGGAGTTGACTACGATGAGACTTTCTCACCTGTAGCGAAGCTAAAATCTGTGAGGATTTTGTTAGCAATAGCTGTATTTTTCGATTATGAGATTTGGTAGATGGATGTCAAAACGGCGTTCCTTAATGGAGACATTGAGGAAGAGTTGTATATGGTACAACCCAAAGGTTTCGTCGATCCTAAAAATGCTGACAAAGTATGCAAACTTTAGCGTTCAATCTATGGACTGAAGCAAGCATCAATAAGTTGGAACCGACGCTTTGATAAGGTGATCAAAGACTTCGGGTTTATACAGTGTCATGGAGAGGCCTGTATTTACAAGAAAGTGAGTGGGAGCTCTGTAGCATTTCTGATATTATATGTAGATGACATATTATTGATCGGGAATGATATAGAACTATTAAGCAATGTAAAAGGTTATTTGAATAATAGTTTTTCAATGAAAGACCTTGGTGAAGCATCGTATATATTAGCCATCAAGATTTATAGAGATAGATCAAGACGCCTAATAGGGCTATCACAGAGTACATACCTGGACAAGATTCTAAAGAAGTTTAGAATGGACGAAAGTAAGAAAGGGTTCTTACCTATGTTACCAGCCAAGGTTTTGAGTAAGACTCAAGGACCGGCTACGGCAGAAGAAAGAGAAAGGATGAGTAATATCCTCTATGCTTCGGCAGTAGGATCTATCATGTATGCCATGCTATGTACTAGACCGGATATAGCACATGCTGTTAGTTTGACTAGCAGATATCAAAGTGATCCAGGAATGGAACACTGGACAGCGGTCAAGAATATCCTGAAGTACTTGAAAAGAACTAAGGATATGTTTCTTTGTTATGGAGGTGACCAAGAGCTCGTTGTAAACGGTTACACCGATGCAAGTTGGAACACTGATCCTGATGACTCTAAGTCACAATCTGGGTACGTGTTTATATTGAATGGTGATGCGATGGTGGGCAAGCTCGAAGCGGTGCACGGTGGCGAAGTCTTTAACGAGAATCGAGTACATAGCGGCTTGGAGGCTTCATCGAAGCGGTATGGATGAAGAGGTTCATTGTAGAGCTCGGTGTGGTTCCTAGTGCATTGGACCCATTAATCATCTACTGTGATAACATGGGTGCCATCGCCAATGCACAAGAGCCAAGGTCACACAAGAGGCTGAAGCATATCAAGCTGCGTTACCACTCGATTCGCGAGTACATCGAAGATGGAGAAGTAAAGATTTGCAAAGTACACACTGATCTGAATGTAGCAGATCCGTTGACTAAAGCTCTCCCTAGGGCAAAGCATGACCAACACCAGAATGCCATGGGTGTTAGGTATATTACAATGTAATCTAGATTATTGACTCTAGTGCAAGTGGGAAACTGAAGGAGATATGCCCAAGAGGCAATAATAAAAGTGGTTATTATATATCTTTATGTTTATGATAAATGTTTATATACCATGCTATAATTGTATTAACCGAAACATTAGTACATGTGTGATATGTAAACAACAAAGAGTCCCTAGTATGCCTCTTAACTAGCTTGTTGATTAATGGATGAGTAGTTTCATAATCATGAACATTGGATGTTATTAATAACAAGGTTATATCATTGTATGAATGATGTAATGAACACACCCAATTAAGCGTAGCATAAGATCTCGTCATTAAGTTATTTTCTATAAGCTTTCGATACATAGTTACCTAGTCCTTATGACCATGAGATCATATAAATCACTTATACCGGAAAGGTACTTTGATTACACCAAACGCCACTGCGTAAATGGGTGGTTATAAAGGTGGGATTAAGTATCCGAAAAGTATGAGTTGAGGCATATGGATCAACAGTGGGATTTGTCCATCCCGATGACGGATAGATATACTCTGGGCCCTCTCGGTGGAATGTCGTCTAATGTCTTGCAAGCATATGAATAAGTTCATAAGAGACCACATACCACGGTACGAGTAAAGAGTACTTGTCAGGAGACGAGGTTGAACAAGGTATAGAGTGATACCGATGATCAAACCTCGAACAAGTAAAATATCACGTGACAAAGGGAATTGGTATCGTATGTGAATGGTTCATTCGATCACTAAAGTCATCGTTGAAATATGTGGGAGCCATTATGGATCTCCAGATCCCGCTATTGGTTATTGGTAGGAGTGAGTACTCAACCATGTCTGCATAGTTCACGAACCGTAGGGTGACACACTTAAAGTTGGATGTTGAAATGGTAGAACTTGAATATGGAATGGAGTTCGAATATTTGTTCAGAGTCCCGGATGAGATCCCGGACATCACGAGGAGTCCCGGAATGGTCCGGAGAATAAGATTCACATATATAAGATTTAAAATGATCCGGAAGGTTCTATGGAAGGTTCTAGAAGGTTCTAGAAAAGTCCGGAAGAAACCACTATGGAAGGCGGAGTCCCAAAGGGACTCCACCACCATGGCCGGCCAACCCTAAAGGGGGAGGAGTCCCAAGTGGACTCCCCTAAGGGGGCCGGCCACCCCCTCCCAAGGAAGGGTGGGAATCCCACCTCTAGTGGGAGTCCTAGCTTGGGTAGGTTTCATGTGTTATGGAAGGTTTTGGTTTGGGGTCTTATTCGAAGACTTGTAGACCAACTCTTGGGTGTTCCACCTATATAATGAGGGCCAAGGGGAGGGGGCCGGCCACCCCAAGAACCACCAAGGTGGCCGCACCCCTAGTGGCCAGCGCCCCCCTCTCCCAAACCTAGTGGCCCACTCTCCTCCACCACATCCCGCACGCTTAGCGAAGCTCCGCCGGATTTCTCCACCACCACCGACACCACGCCGTCGTGCTGTCGGATTCAAGAGGAGCTACTACTTCCGCTGCCCGCTGGAACGGGAGGTGGACGTCGTCTTCATCAACAACCGAACGTGTGACCGAGTACGGAGGTGCTGCCCGTTCGTGGCGCCGTGATCAAGATCTTCTACACGCTTTTGCAAGCGGCAAGTGAACGTCTACCGCAGCAACAAGAGCCTCATCTTGTAGGCTTTGGAATCTCTTCAAGGGTGAGACTCGATAATCCCCTCGTTGCTACCGTCTTCTAGATTGCATCTTGGCTTGGATTGCGTGTTCGCGGTAGGAAAATTTTTGTTTTCTATGCAACGTTATCCTACAGCAGCCTCTCTGGCGCTTCGCCGAGGAAAGAAGGAAGGCCATCGGTGAAGAAATCGCCCGGCTGCTGGCAGCCGGCTTCATCATGGAAGTGCTGCACCCGGACTGGTTGGCGAACCTGGTCCTGGTCCTGAAGAAGAACGGCTCCTGGAGCATGTGTATCGACTACACCAGCCTGAACAAGGCGTGCCCGAAGGACCCCTTCCCCCTGCCGCGCATAGATCAAGTCATAGACTCGACTACCGGCTATGAACTGTTGTCTTTTTTAGACGCCTATTCAGGCTACCACCAGATTCCTTTGAATCCGGATGATCAAATAAAGACTTCGTTCATTACCCCGTATGGGGCTTATTGCTACACGACTATGCCGTTCGGCTTAAAAAATGCAGGCGCCACCTATCAAAGGTGCATGCAAAAATGGCAGGATCAAATCGGCAGAAACGTTCACGCATACGTGGATGATGTCGTTGTAAAGACCAAGGAGACGACTACCCTCCTTGATGATCTGAGAGAAACCTTCACCAATCTGCGGAGATTCCGCATGAAGCTCAACCCGGCCAAGTGCAAGTTCGGCGTGCCATCCGGCCAACTCCTTGGCTACCTCGTCTCTGAGCGAGGGATCGAAGCCAACCCGGAGAAGATCAGTGCCCTGGAGAAGATGGAGCTGCCGCAGTGCCTCAAGGACGTCCAGAAGTTCACTGGTTGCCTGGCCTCCTTGAGCCGCTTCATCAGCCGGCTGGGGGAGAAGGCACTGCCCCTGTAGCAATTGCTGAAGAAGTCGGACAAATTCGTCTGGTCACCGCAGGCGGATGAAGCCTTCCGTGGCTTAAAGCGCGTGCTCTCAACCGCGCCCATCCTCGCAACGCCGGCTTCAATGGAGCCGATGCTGTTGTACATCGCTGCCACCAACCGAGTGGTTAGCGTTGTCCTGGTGGTGGAGCGCAAAGAAGCCGGCAGAGAGCACAGTTCGCCGCCAGTCTACTACCTCAGCGAGGTGCTTTCCCAGTCGAAGCAGAACTACCCCCACTACCAGAAGGTCACCTACGGCGTGTACATGGCGGCCAAGAAGCTCAAGCACTACTTCCAAGAGCACCCCATCAAGGTGGTTGCCACGGCACCCCTGGCGGAAATCATCGGCAGCAAGGACGCCAACGGCCGGGTTGCCAAGTGGGCTCTGGAGCTAGCCGCCCACACCATCCTCTACGAGGCACGCACGGCCATCAAGTCGCAGATCCTCGCGGACTTCTTCGTCGACTGGGCCGAGATGCAGTACTTGCCGCATGTGCCGGACTCCACGCACTGGAAGCTGCACTTCGACGGCTCGAAGATGCGCAACGGCTTAGGAGCCGGCATCGTCATCATTTCTCCCAAGGGGGACCGGCTGGACTACGTCCTGCAGATTCACTTCGCCGCATCCAATAATGTGGCGGAGTACGAAGCGCTCATCCACGGGCTGAAGCTGGCCAAGGAAATAGGCGTGCGTCACATACTCTGCTTCAGCGACTCCGACTTGGTTGTACAGCAAGCATCCGGCGACTGGGACGCGAAGGACGCCAACATGGCCTCGTACCGCTTCCACGTCCAGCAGCTATCCGGCTTCTTCGACGGCTGCGAATTCCACCATGTGCCACGAGCAAACAATGAGGCGGCTGACGCCCTATCCAAGATTGGCTCAACCCGGCAAGCTATTCCGCCAGGCATTGCCCTGGCGCTTCTCAAGAAGCCGTCCATCACACCGTCACCGGACTCGCATTCCATATTCGTGCCGGCTGACCTGAGGGCTGCTCAGCCGAACCCGGGGGCTTCATCGCCCAAGTCGGGGGCTTCAAAGCCAAACCCGCCGGCTTCCATGCCGAACCCGGGGGCTTCTCAGTCCAACCCGGGGGCTTCATCGCCAAACTCGGGGGCTAGCAAGCCGAACCCGCCGGATTCCAAGCCGAACCCGGCGACCAAGCAGTCGAATCCGGAAGCTCCCACACAGAAGGCCCTGTTGGTTAGCGTATTCGAGATAAGATGCGTACCTTCATGGGCACAAGATTTCCTCTCCTACCTCACCGACGGTGTGTTGCATGATGACAGAGTCCAGGCCAGGCAGATTGAGAGAAGGGCCAAGGCCTATACTATCATCAACCACCAGCTGTACAAACGCAGCGTAAGTGGGGTGTTCCAGCGGTCTGTCGAACCGGCTGAAGGGATTGAACTCCTACGGGAAATCCATCAAGGAGAGTGCGGCCACCACGCCTCCTCCAGAGCCATAATGGCCAAAGCCTTCCGGCACGGTTTTTACTGGCCGACTGCGCTCAAGGACGCAGAAGAACTGGTGAAGAAGTGCAACAGCTGCCAGCGCTTCGCAAAGAAGAGGCACTCGCCGGCTTCCGCCTTGAAAACCATCCCCATCACCTGGCCGTTCGCCGTATGGGGTTTGGATAAGGTGGGCCCGTTCAGAACGGCGTGAGGCGGCATGACACATCTCTTGGTGATGATTGACAAATTCACCAAGTGGATCAAAGCCAAGCCGATCAAGAAGCTGGACGACTCCATAGCCGTCACATTCCTCAAGGAAATCATCGTGAGATACGGCTACCCCCATAGCATCATCACCGACAACGGCAGCAACTTCGCCCAAGGCATCTTCTCTCGCTATTGCTAGGAAATGGGGATCCGGATGGATCTAGCGTCCGTGGCGCACCCGCAGTCCAACGGGCAGGTGGAGAAGGCCAACGGCTTGATCCTAGCCGGCATCCGGCCCCGGCTGGTGGAGCCGCTCGAGCGAGCAGCCGGCTGCTGGATTGAAGAGCTGCCCAATGTACCGTGGAGCCTGCGTACAACGCCAAACCGCTCAGTCGGCTTCACACCATTCTTCCTCGTATACGGGGCCGAAGCCGTCTGTAGGCGATATCGAGCACGACGCGCCAAGGATCAAGCTCTACACAGAAGCTGAAGCTAAAGAAGCTCGCGAAGATGGAGTCGACCTGGTTGAAGAGGCCCGACTGCTGGCCGTGTCCAGATCTACCATTTACCAGCAAAGCTTCTGACGCTATCACAGCCGGAAGGTCCAGCCCTTAGCATTCCGAGTAGGAGACCTAGTGCTCCGACTGATCCAACGGACAGCCGGACAGCATAAACTGTCATCCCCATGGGAGGGTCCCTTCATCATGAGCAAGGCGGTAGGCAACGATTCCTACTATCTCATAGATGCCCAAGAGGCCAGAAAGAACAAGCCGGACAAGGCTGACGAGGAGACTAAACGTCCCTGGAATGTCAACTTGCTTCGCCCATTTTATACTTGAGAGCAGGAATGTATGTATCCTTGTACTCCTTTTGTAAGCTATGAAAAAGCAAGCGCCAAGAGCGCCGTTTCCGACAAGTTTTTCGCGTACTCTACTTTATTCCGCCGATTGGCCAACACCCTCTCACGCGGCCGGCTTAGTAACGTGATCCGGTTTCCGACAGCCGACGATCCGACTCTGAGACCGCAACCATCCGTGGCGGGAGTAAGTGCCTAGGGAGCCGGCACGCGAAAGACGGCTAAGAGAAAGAGTGAAAGCGAATTGACTTGCAAACTTTCACAAAAGTGCCGGATTGCCGAACTCGGATCGTTCGACTGAAATACTGTCGGCCTCACCCAGCGGCCCGCTCTTGATCCGGCGACGGATCGCAAGTCGGACGTACGACCGGCAAGAGCAAAGCCAAAGAGTGGGGCGGATGGGAAAAAGTGAACAAGCCGAAAAAAAGCAAGCCGGCACACAAATGATTAACAAACACATTAAAGTGTGCCTTAATAAAAGGATAATAAATATTCATACATATGCACCCGGCATTCTGGGGATTTAACAGTTTGTCTTGCAAAAGCAACATCTAAAAACAGGTACATCTAAGCACAGGCTGCATCAGGACCAGTCGGGGGAGCATCAGCGGAGCCGGCTGCCGGGTCCTCCTCAAGCATGTCCTCCGCCTCCTCATCTTCTGCCTCCTCGCCCTCGTCTTCAGACGGCGGGCTCGGATCTTCGATGAAGACGCCTTTGTCGACGAAGTCGGCAATGGCGCAGGCTCGGGCCAGGCGAGCAGTTTTGTCTTCCACCGGGAGCGCATCCTCCACGCCGGCTCGCCGGCACTCAAGCTGGTCGAGGCTGACCTCGTTGTACCAGGAGAGCACGAAGGACAGCGCCATGTCGGCCCCGGCGCGCGCAGCGGATTCCCTCCAGTCGAGGAAGCGGTTAGGCGCCTTCTCCAGCCAGGTGATGAGATTGGCGACGTCCTGCGGCAGAGTCTCAGTCGGCCACAGCAGCCGGATCAACTCTTCCGCCGCCTTCCGGAGCTCCCAGCCAAGCTTCGTGATGGGCACGACGCGGGCGGCCATGGACGCCAAGTAGTCCTCCATGGTGAAGTACTCAGCGCTGCCCTCGCCGGTTTCCCACCTCCGGGCATCGCGCGCAACACCAACGGCTGCTAGCGCCGCCTCCTGCGCCTCAGGGAAGGCCGCTGCAAAGAAGAAACATGTCAGAAGTCTATCGAAGCCGGAAAAGTGCTGAAAAATGCAAATTTTCGAAGTCCTAAAGTAAGGCTGGCGGCAGCCGGCATGAGCCGACTGCCCCCCAGCCCGAAGATGGAGATTCCAAAGCTCTAAAAGTAAGCCTAGCGGCAGCCGGCAAGAACTGACTGCCCCCAGCCTGAAGATGGAGATTTCGAAGTTAAAAGAAAGATCAAGGCGGCCGGCAGACGAGCCGATCGCCCCACCGAAGATGGAGATATCGAAAAAATCAGTTTCTGCCACCAGCTGCCAACCTAAGCCGGCAGCCGACAGCCGAAAGCCGGCAAGGGGAAAGGAAGAAAGAAAATGCACTCACCCGCCAAGCCGCGGTCGAGCGCCCCAATCTCCTCCACCCACCGCTTGGCAGTGGCCGACAGCTCCTCGGACTTGGCGGTCACCTCTTGGCGAAGTGCAAGCCGCTGCTGGTCCACCTCCTCCAGCCGCTTGCTCATGCCCTCCAGCAGATTAGTTCCCATAGCTTTCTGAAAGCTTGCCCAAAACTTGGAAGTGAAGATGCTTCCGCGATCAGAGCTTGTTTCCAAGGGAACACCATGAAGAGAAACAATCTTTGCAGTGTAGAGCTCAGCCAACTGACTAGCAGATATTGTGTCTTTGACAGGAAGGAAGTGAGCAACCTTGAAAAGACGGTCGATCACCACGAAGATAGCATCATTGCCTTTCCGAGACTTTGGAAAACCAGTCACAAAGTCCATCTCAATCTTGTCCCATTTCCACTCAGGAATTTTCAGGGGTTGGAGGACACCGGCAGGTCTCTGATGTTCTGCTTTGACACGGCGACAGACATCACATTCTGAGACATAGCGAGCAACATCCCTTTTCATCCTAGTCCACCAATAGGTAGACTTGATATCGAGATACATCTTTGTGCTGCCAGGATGGATAGAAAGAGGAGTGCCGTGAGCTTCTTTGAGAATGAGGTTTCTCAGATCTGGATCATTTGGAACAACAAAACGACCTTGGAAGAAGAGAGTTCCTTGATCATCGAGAGAGAAGGACTTGTACTTGGGCTTGTGCATATTCTCTTTGATATTCTTGCTGCAAATATCCCGCAACTGTCCTTTTCGGATCTTATCTTCAAGAGTTTGCGTGATCACCAAGTTTGCAAGGTAGCCTTGGGGAACAAGCTCAAGATTCAATTTCCTGAATTCTTCGTAAAGAGCAGGTTGACTTTCTTGAATCATGAGGTTGTTGCAATAGGACTTGCGACTAAGGGCGTCAGCCATGACATTAGCTTTGCCTGGAGTGTAGCTGATAGATAGATCAAAGTCCTTGATGGTTTCCATCCATCTCGTTTGACGGAGGTTCAAGTTGGGTTGTGTGAAGATGTATTTGAGACTCTTGTGGTCGGTGAAGATCTCACATTTGTTGCCCAACAAGTATTGGCGCCATGTTATTAAAGCATGTAACATGGCTGCAAGCTCAAGATCATGTGTGGGATAGTTGAGTTCATGCTTTTTCAACTGACGAGAAGCATACGCCACAACTTGACGTTCTTGCATGAGGACATCACCTAGACCGTGAAGAGAGGCATCACAGAATATCTGGAAAGGTTTAGAAGTATCTGGAAGAACAAGGACATGTGTGGAAGTGAGCTTCTGCTTGAGGAGGTCAAAGCTTTCTTGGCATTGAGGAGACCAAAGGAACTACTTGTCTTTCTTCAGGAGATCGGTAAGAGGCTTGGCGATCTTGGAGAAATTCTCAACAAAGCGGCGGCAGTAACTTGCCAAACCGAGGAAACTTCTCACTTGCTTGACATTCTTCGGAGGAAGCCATTCAACGATCGCCTTGACGGTTTCAGGATTGACAGCAATGCCTTTTCCCGAAATGACATGGCCAAGATAGACGACTTGAGGAAGCCAAAATTCACATTTGGAGAACTTAGCATAGAGACGGTGTTCACGAAGCTTCATGAGGATGAGGCGAAGATGCTTTTCATGCTCCTCATTGGACTTGGAGTAGACAAGGATATCATCGAGATAGACTACCACAAACTTGTCGAGGTACTCCATAAAAATGTAGTTCATCAACCGAGAGAAAGTGGCAGGAGCATTAGTGAGGCCAAAGGATATGACGGTGTATTCGTAGAGACCATAACGAGTTTTGAAGGCTGTCTTGGGTACATCCTCCTTGCGGATTTTGATTTGGTGATAACCACTTCTCAAATCCATCTTAGAGAACACAGTTGCACCCGCAAGTTGATCAAAGAGCTCATTGATGCGAGGAAGAGGATATGTATTCTTGATCGTTTTCTCATTGAGAGAACGGTAGTCAACCACCAATCGATCAGTTTTATCCTTTTTCTTCACGAAGATGGTAGGACATCCCCATGGAGAAGTGCTTGGCTGAATGAAACCGAGTTTTTGCAACTCGTCAAGCTGCTTCTTAAGTTCAGCCAACTCATTGGGACCCATTTTGTATGGCCGCTTTGAGATAGGAGCTGTTCCAGGCTCTAGTTCAATGACGAACTCAACAGCCCTGTCAGGTGGCATACCTGGAAGTTCTTCAGGAAAGACATCAGGAAAATCGCAAACCACCGGTATAGACTCAAGCTCCGGAAGAGAACTAGGATTCAAAGAAAAGAGCTGAACGAAAGGTGTTTGAGAAGGTGTATAGGTCAAGGATCCTGTCGCCGTAGGAAGAGAAACTGAATGCTTGGCGCAATCAATGACAACTTTGTTGGCCTTCAACCAATCCATGCCAAGGATGACATTAATGCCAGAGTTTCGAAGGAGTATCAAGGAGGCGATAAAGATATGGTTTCCAATTTGAATTTGGTTACCATGGCTTATCTTCGAAGATATCATTTGTCCTCCGGGAGAGTGAACCACGAGATTAGATGGCAAGAAAAACACAACAAACTCGTGCATGTGCGAAACTTGAGAGATGAAAGAATGTGACGCTCCGGTATTAAACAGAACTGTAGCTGAGAAAGGGTTGATGGAAGGACGAGGAACCATTAGTCTTGTAAAGCTGAAACAAAACTTTTGCTGAACTTGAGATCTCCGTGGAACAGAAAGAGGGGTGGGAGGGCGGGAAACAAAACCTTCGGACGAGGCACGTAGGTGGGTTGCGCCGGAATAACAAGATCAACACATTTATCGAATTTAACAAAACCTGATATTAATGCTAACGAGAACTTCAGAGGAAACATGAATATGACACGATATCTTCAAGGTACAAGAATTCAAGTATACGAGAGGTAGCCATAACATGTCAAAGATTAGAACGATAGCAGCAACAGTACTTCACAAAGATACCTTGCGAGGTTTATGAAGTGCAGCTATACAGAAGTTTTTGCAATAGCAAGTGTCAATAACTTGGGTCGTGTTGACACTAGTTATGCATATTGGAAGGGAAACAACAAGGTATGAGCTTGGCGAAAACAACTCCGGGGAAAGAAAGTTGATATATGCACAGGAACAAAAAGTGGTCGAGGTAGCAACGGAACAACATAGAGAAGACACATTAGCATGAAAATACCAATATGTCAAAGGAAGAGATTATATGTGGAGATTGACAAAGGATGATAATGAAGCAACCATAGTACAGAAAAATTTTCAAAATACTTTTCCCTATGGCACTATGGTTTCCCACAAACACGTCCAAGCCTAGATGAAACAAGATAAGAATAGAGTAAAACCGTTGCACGTCCTTACCAGAGGGAGGGTGGGTGGGGTAAGAAATAAAAGAAGAATTCCTACTCTCGCGTACAATTTTTCCTATGTAGCTAATAAAATATGAGTTTCTAGACACAACTTCGTCCGCTGCAAAGGGCTCCTAAAGGCAGTCCTGCTCTGATACCAAGTCTGTAAGCCCCAGGAGTAGGAAAACCCAGAGCGCGCATGTAAGAGGGGTTTATGTGCATGACGTCACTACAAAGGACCGTGAGGTCACCTCGCATTCCCAAGCATATGGGTAGGCCAAGCAACAGCTCGACACGCCCATGCACACAACACCCACCTCAAAGGCTCACGATAGGCTTTCCAAGCCTGAGTGCTTCACCTTCCTGTGCACTTCACACATACACACACTGTGTACAGGGTAAGAGGGTAGAATACAGCTTGAATATCACAACATGACTATGTATGACACAAAAGATGGAAATAAGGTTCATATATATAGCAACGCTCTAATGAGCAAGATCCAAATGTCACTCAGAAGGGAAACATACCCCATCAGTACATCATACATAAGATAGCCAAATAGTCTGGGTACAGACAAGAACCAAATGGGACTAAGAGTCCTGAAGATAATCAAGCGGTGTTTCCATAACCAACATGCCACAGGCTGCTGCCTTAGGAACGATCCTGCTACGCAACGAAGTCGTCGTCCGTGAACTCGACAAAGTAGCCACCTGCGTACTGATCATCATCTGTCGTACCTGTTTGTCGAAAAGCGGGTTCCGGAAAAAGAGGATGAAAAACGAGGGTAAGTACCAATGGCACGTACTTGCGAGACAAGACCAGCTATGCTTGCTGGTGGGCGGTGTAAACTTCGCCCGGCTATATGTGGAGTTTAGCGGCAGCAAAGCACTAACCAATAGAGACACGCTACAACATCCGTCTAATAGAGAAGGTGAGAGAGCGCATAATCTAGCAGTTCTATACTCTTTAAACAAAACCCTGCCATTGCGATCCCCCTTAGCCAAGAGGTACTAACAAGGCACTCACACAGTTGACAAATTTTATATCCATTCCATTATAATAGGGCTAACTTACTACGCAAGTAATTAGCAAGTTATTAGCGACAACATTAGGTGTAAGTTGTTCTATGAGCGAGTTAAACAGCTCCAAGTCGTCCATAACCGCGGACACGGCTTATCGATAAGATTTACCCTGCAGGGGTGCACCAATGTTACCATACACGCATGCTCGAACCCGCGTAGACAAGCGCGGAGTCTCACAACAAGACCGTTCCCAAATCAACAAGAAAGTCTAGGGGGGGCCACCCGCCTAAGCTACCCGTATCGAAGTTCGGCCGTACTCCGAGACGGACTCAGAGGTTTGCGCCGGCGGCTAGGCGTGCGAACCACACGCTTCGCTAAACATCCCGCAAGGTACAGTACAAAATATAAACACCCGAAGGCAACAGGAAGTAAACACCCGAAGGCAACAGTAAGTAAAGCATGGCATACATGGCATAGGCAAATAAAACCAAGGTTGTTGGCCCCTTTTCAACAGACTTGAGAAATGATAATGGGTGATGGGGGGTCCCGATAAAACCTCCCACGAGTGGTTAGCGCGCTCAGTCTTAGAAACAGATAACAAGAACTCGGGTCCTAAGGGACACAAGCGAGACAAAAATCCGATGCTTTCGCAAAGGGGCTCACCGATGCCTCTGCATATTATATCCCTCACCAATTTTAAGTTGTAGCAAAAGTTATCATCATCATTTTGAAAAGGTGGTACATGTGTCAACATCCCAACAAGATATTCCGAACATTTCGAGATATCAACAAAAACCCTAAACTCGCCTACGACTCGCAAAGCTGACAAACAACAAACAAAAGGTAGAGCGAGGAGGTGTATCTCGGACATATAGGTAACAGGTAGATCGGACACGTGACACAACAGAATCGCAACATAAGGATAGCAATAGATCAAAAGAGCATGTAAAAGTAAAATAGGTGAAGGGGTGGGCTCGCCTGTCAGATCAGAGGTAGAAGCACCGACACGATCCTCCAGGGGGAACTCGTACTGCTCTGCGTCGGCGTCTACTCGAGAAGAACCAAATAGCACATACAAGGAAAGTATAGCACAAATCAATACAAGTAAATGCAATGCACATTATGATGCATGATGGCATGGCAAGATGATTTGTGCAAGGCAAAATTAAGTGGGGTGCTCATAATTCACATGAAATGATAAACACCCTCACATATAGTTTTTGTTCATGTTGCATATTTAATTTGGATAATTCAGATATGATGCCAATGATGCATGACATGGTAATATTTGAATTCCTCGTATCTTTCTAATGCATTTGGATATAAAGTTTGCTAAATTTGGAGTTACAGATATTAAGTTATGAATTATTTAAGTTTACACTTTTAATAACCCAATTTAAATACTTGTCAGATTATAATTGCTCAAAAGGTGAAACAGACTTTATATTTGGAAAGTTCACAGAATTCTGAACAGAATGGATATAAAGTTTGTATGATTTGGTTTTGGAAAAGTGCAGTTTTAAATCATTTGAAAAAAATGACAGGGGACTAAAACTGATGAACAGCAGTTCTAGGATTTTCTGAAAAACAAGGTACCGGTCTGGTTGTAGCTAAGATAAAAAAAAGGAGGTTTATTTGTACCCAGATCGCCTGGTGATATGCAAAGGAACAGCACCAATGTAACCAGTAGAACTGGGCGACGGATTTGATACAAAACAGATACACGATGACGTATCTTAGAAGAACCCACGAACTGAACTTTAACTGAAGAAAAACGACGGTGTTAACTGAACTTAAGACTGAAACTGTGCAGCGTTTTCTGGGAGCCGAACAAGCAAAAAGGAATGGCCTTTCAGCCGGACCTAGGATTTGAACTGGCAACATGGAATGGAACCAGTGTGCTAGACGTTTTGATTTGTTTGGTAACGGGACTGACTTCAGGTGAAGTATTAAGTACGTTATCTGAACCTTACTGAAAACAACGCTGTTGTTAACTGAAGAAAACTTCAGACTTTCGTTCGCAACGGACACAGCAGCGCGACGGCTGATCGTTCTGGCTCGCGTTTGACATGATCAAGAGGACAGGGAAAGGCTGGAGCGGGGCGACTGCTCACCGGAAGGCTGCCGGAAGAGACGAGGCGGCTCGGGGACGGACGGAGACAAGGCGACGGCGACGGACACCGGGAAGAAGACGCGACAACCGGTTCGTTTGCGGGCAGAACTTGGCGGCTCCTACACCGTGAAGTAGACGAGGACGAAGAGGAGACCACGGCGGTTCTCTTTTCTGCTGCTCAGCTAGGCGTGCGGCGGTCCATGGCGACGGCGGCGTTCCGGCGACCTCGGGGCAGAAAACCTCTCTCACGTACAGAAGGTTGGAGGGGGCGGCGGCTTGGAGAGGAGGAACGGTAGCTAGGGTTCCTGGAGCGGCACTGGACGTTTTAAGGGGAGGAAAAGGCGTCGTGGCGAGCATCCAGGAAGGGGGGAGAATCATGTGGCGTTGGAGACATTCGTACAGGGGGGAAGACGACCTACAGGAGACTCTTCTCCAACGATGAATTGGGCTGGGCTAAAACAAAAGCAGGATGCCGGACCTTTGGCCTAAAACCAGGGAAGAAGACTAAAAAGGATGCTGGTTAGATAGTGTTAGCTAGGCTGGGTTGGGTTAGATAGGTGGGTGGCCTGGTGCGTTATAGCTAGGTAGGTTAGTTTTAGGTTTTGCCCTTTTATTTTCTTTTCTGTTCTTATTTTCTTTCTCTTTTCAAAACACTTTAGAAAAATTGGAGAAGAGTAATAGTTTGAATATTTGAATATGAACTTGAATTTAGAGAAGCTCAACATTTTACACCAACTATGGTGGTTGAGATTACGAGAAGAAAAGAATTAGAGGCAGCCATAGAGATTTAAGTAGAAGTCAAAATATTTGGTATTCAAATATTTGGCAAACCCTAATGGATTCAACAAATGGAGAAGGAGTGGATCCAACTCAAGAACACCTTAATAGCATTGATAACATAGAATAAGAGAGGTAGGTTTAACAACCATGTAATAGAAAATTTTGGCATGACCTATTTGAAATATAGATCAAGTGGTGGAAGGTTGGCATGTTAGCTTTTTCCTTGGAACATCACAAGAGGGAGGGGATGAACCAAGAGAGAGGAAGAGAGGAAGAACCACAAGCAAACAAAGCAAAGCCAAAACCAAATGCAATTTTATAAAAGCCAAAAGGTGTTGATATGCATGAATGCAACATGATGAGATGATGACAACAATGCAAGAAAGGTAAAAAGGATCTAGGTATTACTCTTGGGATGTTACAGTCGCCGTCCTCGAGGCCCTGGCGGTCGAAAAGCTGAAGACAAAACAAAGGGTATAAGTAAGCCTAAACAAAGTCGGCCATGCAGCCGCAAGTCGGAAGTCGGCCAAAACGAAGTCGACCATGCAGCGGCAAGCCGGAAGTCGGCCAAAACACAGAAACTTACCAGTTCCGGCGGCATCCCCCGGCTGTGGGGCGTCAGCCCCCAGTCCCAGTTCTCCGGCATGTTGGCCTTGGTGACGTTGTTCACCCGGCGAGCCACCTGGGTCTTGGAAAGCTCCACCTTGGACGTCCGGGTCGGATCAAACCGGCCGGACATATGCCCGATCTTGTGGACGCACAGCTGGAGCGACAGCACCCGGCGCTCGGCGTAGGTGCAGAGGAGGTCCTCGGCGCTCAGCCGGCCCCCAGTGACGCAGGCCCCCAGGAAGTCCCACAGAAGGTTTACCTCTGCGTCCGGGTCCGTCGTCCTGGCGTTGTGGCCCCAGTTGATCCGGCCGACTGGCGGTGCCGGGTTGTACTCCGGCAGGTTGAGCCGGTCGAAGGCCGGGTTCTCGTTCCGCACGTAGAAGAATGACATTTGCCAATTCTTCACCGAATCTACCGTCGGGATCTTCGGGAAGGGCGTGCCTGGGCGGGAGTATATCGAGGCGGCACCGCAGGCCCGCAGGTGGCCGTCAGTCGTCTGCGCCTTGATGAAGAAAAGCCGGCTCCAGAAGTCGATGTCCGGCCACAAGCCGGCGTAGCCCTCCATGAAGGCCACATAGCAGCTGAGGAGGACGCAGGCGTTGGCCGGCAAGTGATGAGGCTGCAGGCCGAAGAAGTCCAAGAAATGGCGAAAGAAGTTTGAAGCCGGCAGGCCCAACCCTCGATCGAAGTGCGCCCCGAAGACCACACGTTCGCCGGGGTTCGGCCTGGGCTCCAACTCTTCGTCGGGCACCCTCGTGATCACCTCCGGCGGAATCCGGCGGAGGCGCACAAGACGCTCGATGTCGTCCTCCCGCATGTAAGAACCCCTCCAAGAACCGCTTGGATGGGCCATCGATGAGGAGGAAGACGAAGAAGACCAAGAGAGGGGAAACGGCGAGGAAGAACCACGAGACGGCGGCGACGGCGGCGGCGGAGAGCGTACCGTGGACACACGCGGCCCCGTGGCGCCGGATCGATGGAGCAGCGGCGGCGGCTCGGCGGAGGAGCGTCGGAGCGGCTGCCCGCCGGAGTTCGCCAGGGAATCGGTGGAGAAAATCCGCCGGAGCAACAAAAAGCTCGAGCGAAGAAGAGAGTGGAGCAGGAGCGCGAGGAGGAAGAAAGGGGCACAGTGGCCGCCTCGATGCCTCCCCCGCGGCATTTATAGCCACCTGCCGCGGGCGGTTGGCCTCCAAGTGGCAGACGTGGGCCACAATCTCCGGGTTTACTGCGCACTAACTCCTCCCATGACCACAGCGGTTACTGGAAACGGCCACACCACGTCCCCCACGACCGCATGGGATCTGGAGGCGACATTGCAGTGACCAGACGAAGCGGCAGCAGGAGCCAAACGTCAGACCCATCAAGTCGGGCACAGGGCCCAAGGCGGCGGAGACTCCGGCGCGCCGAAGCCGGAGCCGGACATTAAATTCAATCCGCCCCCAGGCTCTCCTAGCAAGACGGAGACGTCGCCAACACTTGTGAAAAAACAAAAGCTGCAGAAGCAAAAAATGGCGTCCGGCTAGAAGAAGCCGGACGAAGCGAGCCGGATGAGGGCGCAGCCGGCTGAATGAAAATTCTCAGCCGGCCCCTCCGAGTGCCGTCAAACACATTCAAGAGATATCTGAAGCCAGGAAAACCTGTCTAGGTCCCTCTTGGCGCAAGACCTTGCCAGCTTCGGGGGCTAATGTCGGGGGGAAGACCCCGGGTAGGGCAATGGACGCGGAGCAGCCGGCGGGAGGATGGCCGGCTCGCGGCAAAGGCCGGCTGAGGAGCAGCCGGCTGGAGCCGTGGCCGGCTGCCTCGGAAGCCGGCTTGCTCTATGTCCTAGTCGGCCTGGCAACGGCCGACTTCGCTGTGGCTGGGCATATCCGACTGGGGTTTTATCCGACTGGGGTTTTATCCTTTAGACCAACTCGAGGCTGGCGAGTCTTGCTAGAGAAGGAACTGGGTAGGTGGTCCGGGTTTAGAGGTCCACGCTGACCCCATCTCCTGTAAAGTAAGAGGCACTATGGAGCAACAGTGCCACGCGGCGGACAGGCCATCATGGCGTACGTCAGTCCGTACTGGCTACAGGGCATGATGGCGACAGAGACACTTCCTCTCCATACCGCTGACTCAGGCAGTCAGATGGGACAGGCCATGAGGCCTCAACGGCTACTGACGTCAATGCCTCGGGAAGGAGCGGAAGCCGAAGCCGGCCAAGCCGGCCAGTTGATAAGAGGGGCTTCTATGTAAAGTGCCGGCGCCTATATAAGCCGCACTACCCCCTCTCGTGCAGGGGATCGATCATTCTCACTTCATTCTAGTCTTAGCGCTGCCCAGTGAGAGAGACCTTCGTCTCCCTTAACCTCCCAGGGCAAGCCGGATACAGCTCTAGGAGCACCATTGTACTGTGTGATCACCATATACACTCATAGCAGGAGTAGAGGTGTTACCTCCATAGGAGGGCCTCGAACCTGGGTACGTCAACCGTATCATTCGTCCCCATACCCGCATCCGGATACCGCCGTGAGACCACTAGGAACCACCTTCATTAGCCATCCTATGGCATATGCTATGACGATACCACGACAGAAGGAAAACTCCATGGAGTTCAGCGGCCGGTATACTTCATCAGTGAAGTTTTATCGCCTTCAAAACAGTGGTATCCGCACTACCAGAAGTTAGCATACGGAGTATTTACAACCGCAAGAAAATTACGACACTATTTTTTGGCGCATCCGATAATAGTGGTCAACGAGGCGCCTTTATCCAATATATTAAACAACCCAGAAGCTACGGGCCGTGTCTCCCTTTGGGGAATAGAGCTTTCCCCTCGGGACATCACATATTAGAAGAGAAAAGCAATAAAGTCACAGATTTTACCAGACTTCGTCGCCGAGTGGATGGAGCTACAAAATACGGGACCTCCAGATTTGTGGAGAACTTTGACGGGTCCAAAAGGCTAGAAGGAGCTGGAGCAGGCGTAATACTAGTATCACCACAAGGCGACAAGTTGAAATACGTGCTACGGATGACATTCCCAAACGCATCTAATAATGAGGCAGAGTACGAAGCACTTATACACGGGATGAAGATGGCGAAAGCCTGTGGAGCAACACGATTAAAAATCTTTGGTGATTCACAGTTGGTGGCTCAACAGGTGATGAACCAATGTGACGCAGTCAATGACACTATGATAGCATACAAGGAAGTATATAATGAACTCGAGAAGCTGTTCGACGGGTGCAAAGTAAATCATATCAGCAGGCTTAGCAATGATGAAGCCGATGTTCTTGCAAACATCGGGTCGCAGTGTTTAGCAATACCACCTGGCGTATTCTGGGAAGAGATAACTGAAAGATCAACCAAGGCGAAGAAACAACGGAAGAAGAAGGAGAAGGTTGATAAAGCCTCGGGGGCTCTAGCAGTAGAAGTAAACACATCAGAAGATGAGGAGGAACCGCACGTGATAATGATGGTACAAATTCCTTGGATGCAGGCCTACGTAACATACATCTCCAGGAAAAAACTACCCGATGATCCAGTTGAAGCAAGGCGAGTTATCAGACGTTCTAAAGCCTTTACCGTGATCAAAGGAGAGCTATACAAACGCAGTATCTCGGGAGTATTACAGAGATGTGTCACACCCGAAGAAGGAAGGCTTATTCTGAAGGATGTACACGAGGGGGTGTGTGGACATCATGCAAGCAGTCGAGCTATAGCAGCCAAAGTTTTCAGGGCAGGATTCTACTGGATGACAGCAATAGAAGATGCAAAGGACGTCGTACGTACTTGTGACTCATGTCAGAGATTTGTGGCAAAACCTCATTCTCCGGCCGCAGAACTGATGCCAATACCCTTGTCATGGCCTTTTGCTCAGTAGGGCCTTGATATGGTAGGAAAATTACATATGGCGTGGCCAGGAGGTTACGAGTATATGTTGGTGGCTGTCGACAAGTGTACCAAGTGGATTGAGGCAAAACCAATAAACTCGCCAAACGCAGCATCGGTGGTCAGTTTCGTCAAAGGCATTGTCTTTCGATTCGGTGTTCCCAAAAACATTGTCACAGACAACGACAACAACTTTACTTCCAAGGAGTTCAAAGCATACTGCGCAGAGGTAGGCATCAAACTACACTTTGCGTCGGTAGCTCATCTGCAAAATAATTGTCAAGTCGAGAAAGCAAACGGTATCATATGCAATGGTATTAAGAAACGATTGATAACACCTCTGGAGAAAGCTCGACATACTTGGCCAGAAGAATTGCCAAGTGTCTTATGGAGCATACGAACAACACCCAATACATCAACGCAAGAAACCCCGTTTTTCTTGGTCCATGGAGCCGAGGTAGTGCTCCTAATAGAAATAGAGCACAACTCCCCGAGAGTGGCAGAGTATAATGAAGAAACCTCGAGAAAGGCGCTAGAAGATGATGTCGATGCACTTGATGAAGCTAGAGACGAGGTGCTGTCAAGAGTTACCAAGTACCAGCAAGATTTGAAAAATTACCACAGTCGACGATTGCGACCAAGGTCTTTTCAAGTAGGAGATTTATTTCTTCGGCTCTCCCAGGACAGCCATGAAAAGTTCGAGTCGCCATGGGTCGGTCCATACATTGTCACAGAAGTGATCGTGGGAGGAGCATACAGGATAAAGGACAAGAAGACAGGAGCCCCAGAGAAGAATCCATGGAACGTGGTGCAACTTCGACGCTTCTACGCGTAGAAGTCAATATAGAAACATTTATGTAAACATACATTGTACTGAAATGCCCGCAATTTTCAGCGCACTCTTTTCCTTACAGAGCATCGAGTGGGGCTGGAAGGTTTTTAATGAGGCGGACTCGCGATGCTGTAATATAATAAAGATAGTGGTGATATACATCTTTTCGTCGACAGGATCAGGGGCTCGCGACCCGCAATAACAATATAGTCATAAATCTCCGCAAAAATACAGTCTACAAAGTTATTTGCCTCGGTGCAAAACATCTCGCAAACCAATAAAGATACAAACACCGGCCAACAAAAAAGCTCGGGGGCTAGGTGAAAGAAAAATTCGCTCGCAAACCAATATAAGTTGTTTTACAATATACATAGTGCTTACAATACACATATTTTTACTATCAAGAAAAATTCGACAAGAAAAAAGGAAGCTCTCAGTTATCACCTATCAGGTCGTCTATGTTTACTCTATCAGTATCAGCAGTACTACTCCTATGCTCAGCATAACTACCCCTCATGAAGAATTCATCATCTAGTCGAAGTAATTCATCCATCATCTCCTCGGCCACAGGGGTTACAACATTTTTGATTTTGTCGATATTCCTCCTCCTTTTCGTCAGTTTGGCTTGACACCTTTTGATGAGGTCTAAGACCTAGGTTGTGGCCGATCTCGCGATTGACCCGAAATCCAAAGGGGGAAAGAGGGAGAGTGTCAACACCCGGATTTTTAAGTCCAGATGCCTATTATGTCATTCATCGCAATCCCAGGAATATTGTTGTTGCGAGGCATAATAGTTGAATATCATAGTCATCATTCATTACAAACCATATTGTCTTACAACTTCAGATCACCTGATCCATATTACACAAATAGTTGATCTATTGATCAACGAACAGACATAAGTTCATAGCGGAAGCGTAAATAGAAATGGACTCTTTAGTCCACAGGCCAACGCTTGACGTTGGAAGACTCCTAGTTGTCGTAGGCGTCCTGCTGGTCATCTCCTTGGTAGTTCTTTTCATCTTCATACTCTGGCCATTTGAATAGCCAGGGACAAAGCCGTGAGTACTTTAAGTACTAGCAAACTAATACTAGTGTAAATGCTAACAATTCTAGTAAGGGGTGCTAAGCTCTAGTTTATTTGCATAAAGACAATTTTAGTTCACAAGTATTTGAGAAAAGACTTATTCATGTGCTAGCTAACTCAAGTGGGAACATTAGTGTCATTCCCACAACTCAGTTGTGATTCAAAAACAAGTCACCATTCACCATTCACTTCATCAATATTTTCAAAAATCTGACACCGGAAACTGTATGGCCTTTCGAACCGTCCGTAACCGTGGACACGGCTATTCGAATAGGTTTACACTCTGCAGAGGTTGCACACTTGTGCCACAACATTTGATTTCATCCGTCGGGATTACCCCAAATCATCGTTACACAGTACGCGGATCATCAACCATAACCTTTCACTTACAAACCCTAGTCTGAGCACCTCTCCCCATGAGCTTGGCTTCCCAGTGAAGACCAACTGTCAACCTGGGAACTACACAGGGCTTGGCTGTACAATTCACCTCAATTCACATCATTTCTCAACAACGGAGGCAGCCTTGGCATAACCCCTATGATGTGTGTTCAGAGGGAACCCATACTAAGATGTATAAATTTCTAGTTAAGCCCTACCCATAATCAGGTATTGTGGGGGTACTCAAAAATTGAAAAGGTATCGCATCCAAACCAATATCAGTTTTAATCAAAAATCACCATCTTCTCCAAGTCATATTCACCTTCAAAAATCATTCAATGGAATGACTCATCATTCCAAGGTTTCAAATTCATTTCAAGTCACATGTTCCCATCTAGAGTAGTCAAGTTTTAGTATTTAGCACTAGCACTAATCATGAGGGGTGCTATCTTGCTTGGCTAGCTTTGAGACAAACTTTGCTACTCTAGTAACCTTCTTAACTTAGACCAAAGTTAACTATAAAAGTAACTCTTCAATAAAACAAGTAAAAACTTGTATGGCAAAAAATTGGGATAGGATTGTGGTAAGAAAGGTAAGACTAATGGTGCCTTGCCCCACAGGGGCTTTGCACTTTGCAAGAATATTAGCTTGCCTTGGTAGTGGTCAAAGTTCTCCTCTTCCTCCTTGATACGTCTCCGACGTATCGATAATTTCTTATGTTCCATGCCACATTATTGATGATACCTACATGTTTTATGCATACTTTATGTCATATTTATGCATTTTCTGGAACTAACCTATTAACAAGATGCCGAAGAGCCAGTTGCTGTTTTCTGCTGTTTTTGGTTTCAGAAATCCTAGTAAGGAAATATTCTCGGAATTGGACGAAATCAACGCCCAGGGGCCTATTTTCACACGGAGCTTCCAGAAGACCGAAGAGTCAACGAAGTGGGGCCACAAGGTGGCCAGGAGGTAGGGCGGCGCGGCCCAAGCCCTGGCCGCGCCGGCCTGTCTCCTGGGCCCCTCGTGACACCCCTTGACCTGCCCTTCCGCCTACAAATAGCCTTCGTCGCGAAACCCCCAGTACCGAGAGCCACGATATGGAAAACCTTCCAGAGACGCCGCCGCCGCCAATCCCATCTCGGGGGATTCAGGAGATCGCCTCCGGCACCCTGCCGGAGAGGGGAATCATCTCCCGGAGGACTCTACGCCGCCATGGTCGCCTCCGGAGTGATGAGTGAGTAGTTCACCCCTGGACTATGGGTCCATAGTAGTAGCTAGATGGTTGTCTTCTCCTCATTATGCTTCATTGCCGGATCTTGTGAGCTGCCTAACATGATCAAGATCATCTATCTGTAATGCTATATGTTGTGTTTGTTGGGATCCGATGGATAGAGAATACTATGTTATGTTGATTATCAATTTATATCTATGTGTTGTTTATGATCTTGCATGCTCTCCGTTATTAGTAGAGGCTCTGGCCAAGTTTTTACTCTTAACTCCAAGAGGGGGTATTTATGCTCGATAGTGGGTTCATGTCTCCGTGAATGCGGGAGTGACAAACCTCTAAGGTTTTTGATGTTTTGTTGCCACTAGGGATAAATCATTGATGCTATGTACGAGGATGTAGTTTTTGATTACATTACGCGCAATACTTAAGGCAATTGTCTGTTGTTAGCAACTTAATACTGGAAGGGGTTCGGATGATAACACGAAGGTGGACTTTTTAGGCATAAATGCATCTTTGGATAGCGGTCTATGTACTTTGTCGTAATGCCCAATTAAATCTCACAATACTCATCATAATATGTATGTGCATGGTCATGCCCTCTCTATTTGTCAATTGCCCAACTGTAATTTGTTCACCCAACATGCTATTTATCTTATGGGAGAGACACAACTAGTGAACTGTGGACCCCGGTCCAATTCTCTATACTGAAATACAATCTACTGCAATACTTGTTCTACTGTTTTCTGCAAACAATCATCTTCCACACTATACATCTAATCCTTTATTACAGCAAGCCGGTGAGATTGACAACCTCGCTGTTTCGTTGGGGCAAAGTACTTGGTTTGTGTTGTGCAGGTTCCACGTTGGCGCCGGAATCCCTGGTGTTGCGCCGCACTACATCTTGCCGCCATCAACCTTCAACGTGCTTCTTGACTCCTACTGGTTCGATAAACCTTGGTTTCTTACTGAGGGAAACTTGCCGCTGTACGCATCACACCTTCTTCTTGGGGTTCCCAATGGACGCGTGTCGAACAGAAAGACAATACGTCAACCACGCGCATCAAGCAAATTTCTGGCGCCGTTGCCGGGGAGATCAAGACACGCTACAAGGGGAGTCTCCACAATCCAATCTCTTTACTTTGTTTTTGTCTTGCTTTATTTTATTTACTACTTTGTTTGCTGCACTAAATCAAAATACAAAAAAATTAGTTGCTAGTTTTACTTTATTTGCTATCTTGTTTGCTATATTAAAAACACAAAAAAATTAGTTACTTGCATTTACTTTATCTAGTTTGCTTTATTTACTACTGCTAAAATGGGTACTCCTGAAAATACTAAGTTGTGTGACTTCACAACCACAAATAATAATGATTTCTTATGCACACCTATTGCTCCACCTGCTACTACAGCAGAATTCTTTGAAATTAAACCTGCTTTACTGAATCTTGTTATGCGAGAGCAATTTTCTGGTGTTAGTTCTGATGATGCTGCTGCCCATCTCAATAATTTTTTTGAACTATGTGAAATGCAAAAGTATAAAGATGTAGATGGTGACATTATTAAATTAAAATTGTTCCCTTTCTCATTAAGAGGAAGAGCTAAAGATTGGTTGCTATCTCTGCCTAAGAATAGTATTGATTCATGGAATAAATGCAAGGATGCTTTTATTGGTAGATATTATCCCCCTGCTAAAATTATATCTTTGAGGAGTAGCATAATGAATTTTAAACAATTGGATACTGAGCATGTTGCACAAGCATGGGAAAGAATGAAATCTTTGGTAAAAAATTGCCCAACCCATGGACTGACTACTTGGATGATCATCCAAACCTTTTATGCAGGACTGAATTTTTCTTCGCGGAACCTATTGGATTCAGCTGCTGGAGGTACCTTTATGTCCATCACTCTTGGTGAAGCAACAAAGATTCTTGATAATATGATGATTAATTACTCTGAATGGCACACGGAAAGAGCTCCACAAGGTAAGAAGGTAAATTCTGTCGAAGAAACCTCTTCCTTGAGTGATAAGATTGATGCTATTTTGTCTATGCTTGTGAACGGTAGGCCTAATTTTGATCCTAATAATGTTCCGTTAGCGTCATGGGGTGCTCAAAAACAATATGTTGATGTAAACTTCATTAAAAATAATAATTTCAACAACAATGCTTACCGGAACAATTCTAGTAACAACTATAGGCCATATCCTTATAATAATGGCAACGGCTATGGTAATTCTTATGGGAATTCTTCTTACAATAATAGGAACACACCCCCTGGACTTGAAGCCATGCTTAAAGAATTTATTAGTACACAAACTGTTTTCAACAAATCTGTTGAAGAAAAGCTTGGGAAAATTGATATACTTGCTTCTAAAGTCGATAGTCTTGCTGCTGATGTTGATCTTTTGAAATCGAAAGTTATGCCTCATGAAAATCATAATCATAAAATTTTTACTACAGCAAATGCCATCCAAGTTAGAATTAATGAGAATATAAGATTGATGGCCGAACTGCGTGCTAGGTGGGAAAAAGAAGAAAATGAAAAAGAAGATAATATAGCTAAAGTTTGGACTATTACCACCACTAGTAATCCTAATGATACACATGTTGCTGCACCTCCTACTATTAATGGTAAAATAATTGGTGTTGGCAATGTTTCCACTTCAAATGCAAAGCGCGAAAAACTGCCTGAAACTGCTAAAGCTATAAACTGTCTCATGATAAACTGCTGAAATTTTTTCCAACATTGGGGATGATGATCCCATTGCTTTAGATTATAATGGTTTGAATTTTGATGATTGCCACATCTCTGAAGTTATAAAGTTCTTACAAAAACTTGCTAAAAGTCCTAATGCTAGTGCTATAAATTTGGCTTTCACGAAACATATTACAAATGCTCTCATAAAAGCTAGAGAAGAGAAACTAGAACGCGAAGCTTCTATTCCTAGGAAGCTCGAGGATGGTTGGGAGCCCATCATTAAGATGAAGGTCAATGACTTTGATTGTAATGCTTTATGTGATCTTGGTGCAAGTATTTCTGTTATGCCTAAGAAAATTTATAATATGCTTGACTTGCCACCATTGAAAAATTGTTATTTGGATGTTAATCTTGCTGATCATTCTACAAAGAAACCTTTGGGGAAAGTTGATAATGTTCACATTACCGTTAACAATAACCTTGTCCCCGTTGATTTTGTTGTCTTGGATATTGAATGCAATGCATCTTGTCCCATTATTTTGGGAAGACCTTTTGGTGTCTTGGATATTGAATGCAATGCATCGAACTGTTGGTGCTATCATTGATATGAAGGAAGGTAATATTAAATATCAATTTCCTCTCAAGAAAGGTATGGAACACTTCCCTAGAAAGAGAATGAAGTTACCTTTTGATTCTATTATTAGAACAAATTATGATGTTGACACTTCGTCTCTTGATAATACTTGATACACACTTTCCGCGCCTAGCTGAAAGGCGTTAAAGAAAAGCACTTATGGGAGACAACCCATATTTTTTTACTACAGTAATTTGTTTTTATTTTGTGTCTTGGAAGTTGTTTACTACTGTAGTAACCTCTCCTTATCTTAGTTTAGTGTTTTGTTGTGCCAAGTAAAGTCGTTGATAGTAAGGTTCATACTAGATTTGGATTACTGTGCAGAAACAGATTTCTTTGCTGTGACGAATCTGGGCAAAATTCTCTGTAGGTAACTCAGAAAATTATGCCAATTTACGTGAGTGATCCTCAGATATGTACGCAACTTTCATTCAATTTGAGCATTTTCATTTGAGCAAGTCTGGTGCCTCAATAAAATTCGTCATTACGAACTGTTCTGTTTTGACAGATTCTGGCTTTTATTTCGCATTGCCTGTTTTGATATGCTCGATGGATATTTCGATTCCATTGACTTTCAGTAGCTTTGTGCAATGTCCAGAAGTGTTAAGAATGATTATGTCACCTCTGAACATGTATATTTTGATTGTGCACTAACCCTCTAATGAGTTGTTTTGAGTTTGGTGTGGAGGAAGTTTTCAAGGATCAAGAGAGGGAGATGATACAACATGATCAAGGAGAGTGAAAGCTCTAAGCTTGGGGATGCCCCGGTGGTTCACCCCTGCATATATCAAGAAGACTCAAGCGTCTAAGCTTGGGGATGCCCAAGGCATCCCCTTCTTCATCGACAACATTATCAGGTTCCTCCCCTAAAACTATATTTTTATTCCATCACATCTTATGTGCTTTGCTTGGAGCATCGGTTTGTTTTTGTTTTTGTTTTGTTTGAATAAAATGGATCCTAGCATTCTTTGTGTGGGAGAGAGACACACTCCGCTATTGCATATGGACAAATATGTCCTTAGGCTTTACTCATAGTATTCATGGCGAAGTTTCTTCTTCGTTAAATTGTTGTATGGTTGGAAACGGGAAATGTTGCATGTGGTAGTGTATAATAAAATACTTGTAGAACATTGAGCTTTGATAACTTGATTCTTTGCAAATGTTTTGAGGTATTTAGATGGTAAGGCTTGCTGGATAAATAAGTTAAAATTAGTAGTGGATTGTTGTCTTTAAGTTTGTGCCGTACTACAAACTCTATTTAAATAGTTGAAGGCGTAGTTGGACTTGATAGCTTTCCATGTCTGAGAGTTCATCGTAATAACTAAGTTGTGCTGAAGGTCGAGGGAGCTTGCGGGGTACTTGTGCCACCGTGAATGGCCCTCCTTGGAGTAAATTTTAATCATGCTCTTAATGATGAACCTGCTAGTTGTTTGCAATAAGCTTGTGAGTTCTTTTTGACTAATGTTAAGCTACGGTTTTTGGCACTTCCACCATCCAAATTTGCTAGCCTCTTCGGTACTGTGCATTGCCTTTTGCTCACGTTGAGAATTGTGCATACTTTGCCGGTACATCCAAACCCGTGGGAGAACTTTCTCTTGTTCTCCTACACATAAGCCCATACATCTCCTCAAAACAGCCACCATACCTACCTACCACAGCATTTCCATAGCTGTTCCGAGATATATTGCCATGCAACATCCATTTTTACATTACATGCCATGTTGTCATTTATTATTTATATATTGCTTTGCATGATCATATACAGCTGATGTGTGGTTTACCCATGTTACGCTAGGTCATTGCACATCCTGCTACACTGGCAGAGGCATACAGTTTCATACATCATGTTTCATTCATTATGAGTTATTTGTACCAAAAAGTGTGTTGTCATAATTAGGATGTTGCCCCTAAAAATGAAAAGAGCCGTGGAGGCCATCAAAAAGAAAAAAAAAAGAAAAAGAGAAAGAAAAAAATGAAAAGAAAGAAAAAAAAGAAAAAAAAAGAAAAAGGAAAAAAGAGAATAAAGAAAAAGGGGGCAGCATTACTATCTTTTATCCACACTTGTGCTCATGTTTTAGCACCCGCATTATTCATAGTCATCATTTGTGCTCATGTTTAGCACCTACATTCATATGAGAGAGTTTTCATGTTTTACTAGTATAACTATGTGGGGAATTTACACTATAGAACTTGGGTTGTATATTCCAATGATGAGCCTCCTCAAAAGTGCTCTAGGTCTTCGTGAGCAACCCAGTTGGATGCACCCCCACTAGTTCTATTGGAGAGCTTTCATACACATATAGCTCTATGTGCATCCGTTGCATGGCAATCACTACTCCTTGCATAGCTTCGATCATAAGGCTTCCTCTTGTCTAATGGTCATTTACAGCTTTGCAAGCCTTTCTTCCATTTGGCCTTCCAAACCCCCATTAACGTTCTTTATGCCATAACATCCTGGTGCTAATACCAAATGCTTGCGCTCACCGGTTGAGTTGACTTCGAAACAGTTGATTCATGACGTTCATGTTTATGTTTACTTGACTGAATCCTTCTTATGTTGTGAAAATTTACTTGATGCTTGGAATGAAGGATAGAACTTCTATGCTGAATACTTAATACATCTTTAATGAACTTTGTACGGTTGCATGTCTTTAAAGCAATAGTTCATGAAAACTTCTAGCTTGTCTAACTCTTGCATTATCATCTCTTATATCAATATAGATACTTGCTTTGAATGATTTGATCTCAGCTCATATGCTTTACAATAGTATGATCAAGGTTATGATGGCATGTCACTCCAGAAATTATCTTTGTTTATCGTTTATCTGCTCGGGACGAGCAGAAACTAAGCTTGGGGATGCTGATACGTCTCCGACGTATCGATAATTTCTTATGTTCCATGCCACATTATTGATGATATCTACATGTTTTATGCATACTTTATGTCATATTTATGCATTTTCTGGAACTAACCTATTAAGAAGATGCCGAAGAGCCAGTTGCTGTTTTCTGCTGTTTTTGGTTTCAGAAATCCTAGTAAGGAAATATTCTCGGAATTGGACGAAATCAATGCCCAGGGGCCTATTTTCACACGGAGCTTCCAGAAGACCGAAGAGTCAACGAAGTGGGGCCACGAGGTGGCCAGGAGGTAGGGCGGCTCGGCCCAAGCCCTGGCCGCGCCGGCCTGTCTCCTGGGCCCCTCGTGACGCCCCTTGACCTGCCCTTCCACCTACAAATAACCTTCGTCGCGAAACCCCCAGTACCGAGAGCCACGATACGGAAAACCTTCCAGAGACGCCGCCGCCGCCAATCCCATCTCGGGGGATTCAGGAGATCGCCTCCGGCACCCTGCCGGAGAGGGGAATCATCTCCCGGAGGACTCTACGCCGCCATGGTCGCCTCCGGAGTGATGAGTGAGTAGTTCACCCCTGGACTATGGGTCCATAGCAGTAGCTAGATGGTTGTCTTCTCCTCATTATGCTTCATTGTCGGATCTTGTGAGCTGCCTAACATGATCAAGATCATCTATCTGTAATGCTATATGTTGTGTTTGTTGGGATCCGATGGATAGAGAATACTATGTTATGTTGATTATCAATTTATATCTATGTGTTGTTTATGATCTTGCATGCTCTCCATTATTAGTAGAGGCTCTGGCCAAGTTTTTACTCTTAACTCCAAGAGGGGGTATTTATGCTCGATAGTGGGTTCATGTCTCCGTGAATCTGGGGGAGTGACAGAAACCTCTAAGGTTATGGATGTGCTGTTGCCACTAGGGATAAAACATTGATGCTATGTCCGAGGATGTAGTTATTGATTACATTACGCGCAATACTTAATGCAATTGTCTGTTGTTAGCAACTTAATACTGGAAGGGGTTCGGATGATAACCTGAAGGTGGACTTTTTAGGCATAGATGCATGCTGGATAGCGGTCTATGTACTTTGTCGTAATGCCCAATTAAATCTCACAATACTCAACATAATATGTATGTGCATGGTCATGCCCTCTCTATTTGTCAATTGCCCAACTGTAATTTGTTCACCCAACATGCTATTTATCTTATGGGAGAGACACCACTAGTGAACTGTGGACCCCGGTCCAATTCTCTATCTTTGAAATACAATCTCTTTGCAATACTTGTTCTACTGTTTTCTGCAAACAATCATCTTCCACACTATACATCTAATCCTTTGTTACAGCAAGCCGGTGAGATTGACAACCTCGCTGTTTCGTTGGGGCAAAGTACTTGTTTTGTGTTGTGCAGGTTCCACGTTGGCGCCGGAATCCCTGGTGTTGCGCCACACTACATCTCGCCGCCATCAACCTTCAACGTGCTTCTTGACTCCTACTGGTTCGATAAACCTTGGTTTCTTACTGAGGGAAACTTACCGCTGTACGCATCACACCTTCCTCTTGGGGTTCCCAACAGACGCGTGTCGAACGGAAAGACAATACGTCAACCACGCGCATCACTCCTCTTGGTAGCAACCTTCCTCTTCTTGGTATTCTCCGGTGCTAGCGTCTAAATTCGAATACGAGGTATAATCACTCAACAAGTTCAAGAGCTATACTAAGCACCACATAAATTCACACAAACTATTCTAATCACACACATAACACAATTAGGTGCATTGGTTTTCTGGATTGAGGAAAAATAATTCCCTCTCATTACCTATGTAAATGATAGTTTTCATTTAGTTCTTGAGGAATAATTTCCTCTCATTGAATCTTCTTAAGCTTTAACTTCTCAAACAATCATACATGAAATAATGTTGACCTAAGTCAACCATTCATCATCATCATTTGAGAAAAAGATTTAAATGAGGTAGAATACCTTATACAATTTAACAAGGCTAATTATGATTTAATATCACCAAGTATTTCATGTGAGAGTAATTTGACCAGGGTCTAAACCTCATATGAAAGTACTTGGGACAAGATTTAAATGAAGTAGAGCACTTCATAAAGTTTGCATAATAGTTTTGGACAATATCACTTAACTAAACTAGCCATATAATCCTTTATTTAAACTAGGCCATGATCACTCAAAGTGACCACACCATATTTTTGCAGAAACAATTAGTGTAAGTGAAATGTGAGATATTGTAATGCCCCACTTTTGCAAACTTGTTTAATTGTCCTTATTGCAAAATTAGGGGGAAAAAAAACTTTTTCTTTAGACTAATTAAGATGAATTACCTTGATCTGTTTGTTATGATGAATTGCCTTGATCTGTTGGTAGATGAATTACCTTGATTTGCTTGTGAGTTTTGGCTTGAGCTACCTCATAGAACAACACCCCTAGTGGTTAAACAAGCAAATCGCCAAATAAAACACATGTGTGGCTTAGGAAGAATTGTTTTCCTTTTTACTACATCAAACCTCTCTCCTGATGACAACATGAGTGTGCCATCTTGATTTTCCTCTTTGTGGTACAAGATAACTGAATCATCCTTAATTCAAAACTTGGGATCGTCTACCCCTAGCTACATCCCTCTCTTATACCCACTCATCCTTGTTGGTTTTGTAGCCATGTCGACCATCTGTGTTGATAGGCTTAAAATGTCCAGACTTTAGCAGTTAATTTCTAAGCAACCACAACTGTTATTGGTAGCCTCAATACATGGATCTCATCTATGCAACACCCTCTTCAACCTCCACGTCTTGCATGTCTCAGTCAACCCCTGCAACTCATATATTCAACTTGATCTGGTATCCTATCCCATGTTCCAGCACCAGATCACTTCTTCCTCTTTTACCTCTTGTTTTTGTTTTCATCCAAGTTTATCTTCACAAAACCAAGAGTGGGAATGATGGATACATTTTGTAGCCATCATCTACCCTTGAGAACACTCCTCCTAAATTAGTTTTTCCTCCTCAAAAACCCTACTGTTTTCCTTCTCTAGTTTTGTTCACAAAACTACTTCCAGTTTTATTAAATATTTTCAAGAAATTTCTTCAAACAAAACAAAGAACTGAAATGGGTTATGTTTTTCATCCCATTTCTACCAAGTACTGATTTCTAAAACATTATTTCTATTTTGCCTTGTTTTAACAAAAAGCTTGTGTATGGTACCTATACCATTTCTTGTTTTCCTTTTGTGTATTTAACTTTTGAGAAAAACTCTACTTTACTTGGGAAAGTAAGTAGAATATTTTGAACTCCTATGTTCCAACTAGTTTTCTCTCAACATTTTCAAATTCCATTCCACTTGAGTTCATTCCCAATTGTCCCTAAACAATTGAGGTGTTCCATATACCTTTCAAATAAATCCATTTCAAATAATCACTCTTGCACATCTTGTGTACATATCTGATCTACCACATTGTATCCCCTCATCGTTCAACTCTTGATCAAATGGATGATCATTTGATACTTCCAAATGGACTCCCTTCTCCTTTCAACTAAACCCTTGACTCAGGGAGTATTTCAACCCACTCCCAATTGACCTCTTATTTGAAGAGCAACTTATATTTCATCATACATACCTCGCTCCTCCGTTTCTTTCCATCATCACCTTGACCTCATGAATTGGTGATTCATGTCACCATATTCATCCTTGTGAGTATATGGTTATTTCACTCACCATCTCTCTTAGTCTTGCTCTGCAATTGTCTAAACTCACCATCACCTCCATCATCTCTTGGTCAGATTGATATATTGATCTTGTGGATTTATTTTTCAAACGTAGCACCAATGTTTATTCTCATATCTCTTCCTATTTTAACGGCATCATCAAGCCACTCTCAGCTAACCATCCCAACCCTCAACCTTGGCCGACATACATAAAGTGGCATTTGCACCTTGCATGATCACTTGTGTTTGTCAAGAAGAAGTAGCCGGCCATGCCAAGCTCTTGGCATGCATGAGCTGAAATTCTTTCATCTTCATTTTCTTCTTCCACAAGCCTTGCCTCCCAACTAACCCAATCATTTAATGGGCAGCCACCTTCCTTGGCCAATCAAAAAAGGAGGCAGCCACCCCTCTCCCTCTATATAAGGAGCTTGGCCGGCCACTCCACCTCCCCTTTGCTCATTTTTCTCAATCTCAACTCCCTCACACTCTCCCCCTGCCCTCCACCACGAGCTGCTGCTCCTCCTAGCTACCATGGCCGGCCATGGCCATGGAAAGCCACCAAGATGCAGCTCCCTGATGTCTACGCCCCCTCCTTTTCCTGTAGACAGTGTTGGGCCTCCAAGAGCAGAGGTTTGTAGAACAGCAGCAAGTTTCCCTTAAGTGGATCACCCAAGGTTTATCGAACTCAGGGAGGAAGAGGTCAAAGATATCCCTCTCATGCAACCCTGCAACCACAAAGCAAGAAGTCTCTTGTGTCCCCAACACACCTAATAGGTGCACTAGTTCGGCGAAGAGATAGTGAAATACAGGTGGTATAAATAAGTAGTAGCAACGGCACCAGAAAAGTGCTTTGCCCAGGACAATAAACAAGCAGTAGTAACGCAGCAGTAGTAACGCAGTAAAACAGTAAACAAGCAGCAATAGCAGTATTTAGGAACAAGGCCTAGGGATTAGACTTTCACTAGTGGACACTCTCAACTTTGATCACATAACAGAATAGATAAATGCATACTCTACACCCTCTTGTTGGATGATGAACACCACTAACTATGTAGGATTACACGAACCCTCAATGCCGGAGTTAACAAGCTCCACAATATTCAATGTTCATATTGAAATAACCTTAGAGTGTAAGATAGATCAACACAACTAAACCAAGTACTAACGTAGCATGCACACTGTCACCTTCACGCTACGAAAGGAGGCATAGATCACATCAATACCATCATAGCAATAGTTAACTTCATAATCTACAAGAGATCATAATCATAGCCTACGCCAAGTACTAACACGGATGCACACACTGTCACCATTACACCGTGCAGGAGGAATAAAACTACTTTAATAACATCACTAGAGTAGCACATAGATAAATTGTGATACAAAACACATTGCAATCATAAAGAGATATAAATAAGCACTTCACTATGCCATTCATAACAGTGAATAAGTATTCTGTGAAATATAGCCTAAGAGACCCACACGGTGCACACACTGTCACCTTTACACACGTGGGACAAGGAGTCTCCGGAGATCACATAAGTAAAATTCACTTGACTAGCATAACGACATCTAGATTACAAGCATCATCATATGAATCTCAATCATGTAAGGCAGCTCATGAGATTATTGTATTGAAGTACATAGGAGAGAGATGAACCACATAGCTACCGGTACAGCCCCGAGCCTCGATGGAGAACTACTCCCTCCTCATGGGAGACAGCAGCGTTGATGGAGATGGCGGTGGTGTCGATGGAGGAGCTTTCCGGGGGCACTTCCCCGTCCCGGCGGCGTGCCGGAACAGAGACTCCTGTCCCCCAGATCTTGGCTTCGCGATGGCGGCAGCTCTGGATGGTTTCTCGTACCGTGGCTTTTCCGTATCGAGGTTTTAGGTCGAGGGGCTTTATATAGGCAAAGAGGCGGCGTCAGAAGGTCGAAGGGGCGCCGACACTATAGGGGGGCGCGGGCCACCCCTAGGCCGCGCCAGCCTATGCTCTGGTGGGCCTGTGGCCCCCCTCTGGCCTCTCTCGTGTGTTCTGGATGCTTCCGGGGATTCTAAGATGCTGGGCGTTGATTTCGTCCGATTCCGAGAATATTTCCTTACTAGGATTTCTGAAACCAAAAACAGCAGAAAACAGGAACTGGCCCGTCGGCATCTCGTCAATAGGTTAGTTCCAGAAAATGCATAAATATGACATAAAGTGTGGATAAAACATGTAGATATCATCAATAATGTGGCATGGAACATAAGAAATTATCGATACGTCGGAGACGTATCAGCATCCCCAAGCTTAGTTTCTGCTCGTCCCGAGCAGGTAAACGATAAACAAAGATAATTTCTGGAGTGACATGCCATCATAACCTTGATCATACTATTTGTAAAGCATATGTAGTGAATGCAGCGATCAAAACAATGTATATGACATGAGTAAACAAGTGAATCATATAGCAAAGACTTTTCATGAATAGTACTTCAAGACAAGCATCAATAAGTCTTGCATAAGAGTTAACTCATAAAGCAATAATTCATAGTAGAGGCATTGAAGCAACACAAATGAAGATTAAGTTTCAGCGGTTGCTTTCAACTTGTAACATGTATATCTCATGGATATTGTCAACATAGAGTAATATAATAAGTGCAATATGCAAGTATGTAGGAATCAATGCACAGTTCACACAAGTGTTTGCTTCTTGAGATGGAGAGAAATAGGTGAACTGACTCAACAATAAAAGTAAAAGAATGGTCCTTCAAAGAGGAAAGCATCGATTGCTATATTTGTGCTAGAGCTTTGATTTTGAAAACAAGAAACAATTTTATCAACGGTAGTTATAAAGCATATGTATCATGTAAATTATATCTTACAAGTTGCAAGCCTCATGCATAGTATACTAATAGTGCCCGCACCTTGTCCTAATTAGCTTGGACTACCGGGATCATCGCAATGCACATGTTTTAACCAAGTGTCACAAAGGGGTACCTCTATGCCGCCTGTACAAAGGTCTAAGGAGAAAGCTCGCATCGGATTTCTCGCTATTGATTATTCTGAACTTAGACATCCATACCGGGACAACATAGACAACAGATAATGGACTCCTCTTTTATGCATAAGCATGTAGCAACAATTAATTTTCTCATATGAGATTGAGGATATATGTCCAAAACTGAAACTTCCACCATGGATCATGGCTTTAGTTAGCGGCCCAATGTTCTTCTCTAACAATATGCACGCTCTAACCATAAGGTGGTAGATCGCCCTTACTTCAGACAAGACGAACATGCATAGCAACTCACATGATATTCAACAAAGAGTAGTTGATGGCGTCCCCAGGAACATGGTTATCGCACAACAAGCAACTTAATAAGAGATAAAGTGCATAAGTACATATTCAATACCACAATAGTTTTTAAGCTATTTGTCCCATGAGCTATATATTGCAAAGGTAGAGGATAGAAATTTTAAAGGTAGCACTCAAGCAATTTACTTTGGAATGGCGGAGAAATACCATGTAGTAGGTAGGTATGGTGGACACAAATGGCATAGTGGTTGGCTCAAGTATTTGGATGCATGAGAAGTATTCCCTCTCGATACAAGGTTTAGGCTAGCAAGGTTATTTGAAACAAACACAAGGATGAACCGGTGCAGCAAAACTCACATAAAAGACATATTGTAAACATTATAAGACTCTACACCGTCTTCCTTGTTGTTCAAACTCTATACTAGAAATTATCTAGACCTTTAGAGAGACCAATTATGCAAACCAAATTTTAGCAAGCTCTATGTATTTCTTCATTAATAGGTGCAAAGTATATGATGCAAGAGCTTAAACATGAGCACAACAATTGCCAAGTATCACATTATCCAAGACATTATAGCAATTACTACATGTAGCATTTCCCGTTTCCAACCATATAACAATTAACGAAGCAGTTTCAACCTTCGCCATGAAAATTAAAAGCTAAGAACAGATGTGTTCCTATGAACCAGCGGAGTGTGTCTCTCTCCCACACAAGCATTTATTCAAACAAAAACAAAAACAAAAGCACACAGATGCTCCAAGTAAAGTACATAAGATGTGACCGAATAAAAATATAGTTTCAAGAGAAGGAACCTGATAATTTGTCGATGAAGAAGGGGATGCCTTGGGCATCCCCAAGCTTAGACGCTTGAGTCTTCTTGAAATATGCAGGGGTGAACCACCGGGGCATCCCCAAGCTTAGAGCGTTCACTCTCCTCGATCGTATTGTATCATCTCCCTCTCTTGACCCTTGAAAACTTCCTCCACACCAAACTCAAAACAACTCATTAGAGTGTTAGTGCATAATCAAAAATTCACATGTTCAGAGGTGACACAATCATTCTTAACACTTCTGGACATTGCCCAAAGCTACTGGAAGTTAATGGAACAAACAAATCCATCCAACATAGCAAAAGAGGCAATGCGAAATAAAAGGCAGAATCTGTCAAAACTGAACAGTCCGTAAAGATGAATTTTATTGAGGCACCAGACTTGCTCAAATGAAAATGCTCAAATTGAATGAAAGTTGCGTACATATCTGAGGATCACTCACGTAAATTGGCATAATTTTTTGAGTTACCTACAGAGAATTTTGCCCAGATTCGTGACAGCAAAGAAATCTGTTTCTGTGCAGTAATCCAAATCTAGTATGAACCTTACTATCAACGACTTTACTTGGCACAACAAAACACAAAACTAAGATAAGGAGAGGTTGCTACAGTAGTAACAACTTCCAAGACTCAAATATAAAACAAAGTACTGTAGCAAAATAAACACATGGGTTATCTCTCAAGAAGTTCTTTCTTTATAGCCATTAAGATGGGCTCAGCAGTTTTAATGATGCACTCGCAAGAAATAGTATTTGAAGCAAAAGAGAGCACCAAGAAGCAAATCCAAAACACATTTAAGTCTAACATGCTTCCTATGCATAGGAATCTTGTAAATAAACAAGTTCATGAAGAGCAAAGTAACAAGCATAGGAAGATAGAACAAGTGTAGCTTCAAAAATTTCAGCACATAGAGAGGTGTTTTAGTAACATGAAAATTTCTACAACCATATTTTCCTCTCTCATAATAACTTTCAGTAGTATCATGAGCAAACTCAACAATATAACTATCACATAAAGCATTCTTATCATGAGTCTCATGCATAAAATTATTACTCTCCACATAAGCATAATCAATTTTAGTAGTAATAGTGGGAGCAAATTCAACAAAGTAGCTATCATCAAATATAGGAGGCATATTGTAATCATAATTAAATTCATCCTCCATAACAGGTGGCAACAAAAGGCTACTATCATTATAATCATCATAAATTGGAGACAAAGTATCATCAAAGAAAATTTTCTCCTCAATTCTTGGGGGACTAAAAATATCATGCTCATCAAAACCAGCTTCCCCAAGCTTAGAATTTTCCATAGCATTAGCAACAATAGTGTTCAAAGCATTCATATTAATAACATTCCCATTAGCATGCATATAAAGTTCCATGGGTTTTTTAATTCTCTCTTCAAACACATCATGTCCTAATTCAAGATAAAGTTCATAAAGTTCTCTCATATTTTTGTTGTTTTCCATTATGCCTAACTAGTGTAAACAAGAAACAAAAAGTTGCAATTGCAGGATCTAAAGGAAATAGCTTCGAGCACAAACACAATGGCGCCAGAAAAGTACTGTTACCTGGAACCGGAGTATGAGTGCCTTTTACCTTTCCTCCCCGGCAACGGCGCCAGAAAATAGCTTGATGTCTACGCCCCCTCCTTTTCCTGTAGACAGTGTTGGGCCTCCAAGAGCAGAGGTTTGTAGAACAGCAGCAAGTTTCCCTTAAGTGGATCACCCAAGGTTTATCGAACTCAGGGAGGAAGAGGTCAAAGATATCCCTCTCATGCAACCCTGCAACCACAAAGCAAGAAGTCTCTTGTGTCCCCAACACACCTAATAGGTGCACTAGTTCGGCGAAGAGATAGTGAAATACAGGTGGTATAAATAAGTAGTAGCAACGGTACCAGAAAAGTGCTTTGCCCAGGACAATAAACAAGCAGTAGTAACGCAGCAGTAGTAACGCAGTAAAACAGTAAACAAGCAACAATAGCAGTATTTAGGAACAAGGCCTAGGGATTAGACTTTCACTAGTGGACACTCTCAACTTTGATCACATAACAGAATAGATAAATGCATACTCTACACCCTCTTGTTGGATGATGAACACCACTAACTGTGTAGGATTACACAAACCCTCAATGCCGGAGTTAACAAGCTCCACAATATTCAACGTTCATATTTAAATAATCTTAGAGTGTAAGATAGATCAACACAACTAAACCAAGTACTAACGTAGCATGCACACTGTCACCTTCACGCTACGAAAGGAGGCATAGATCACATCAATACCATCATAGCAATAGTTAACTTCATTATCTACAAGAGATCATAATCATAGCCTACGCCAAGTACTAACACGGATGCACACACTGTCACCATTACACCGTGCAGGAGGAATAAAACTACTTTAATAACATCACTAGAGTAGCACATAGATGAATTGTGATACAAAACACATTGCAATCATAAAGAGATATAAATAAGCACTTCACTATGCCATTCATAACAGTGAATAAGTATTCTGTGAAATATAGCCTAAGAGACCCACACGGTGCACACACTGTCACCTTTACACACGTGGGACAAGGAGTCTCCGGAGATCACATAAGTAAAATTCACTTGACTAGCATAACGACATCTAGATTACAAGCATCATCATATGAATCTCAATCATGTAAGGCAGCTCATGAGATTATTGTATTGAAGTACATAGGAGAGAGATGAACCACATAGCTACCGGTACAGCCCCGAGCCTCGATGGAGAACTGCTCCCTCCTCATGGGAGACAGCAGCGTTGATGGAGATGGTGGTGGTGTCGATGGAGGAGCCTTCCGGGGGCACTTCCCCGTCCCAGCGGCGTGCCGGAACAGAGACTCCTGTCCCCCAGATCTTGGCTTCGTGATGGCGGCGGCTCTGGATGGTTTCTCGTACCGTGTGTCGTGGTATCGTCACGGCATATGCCATAGGGTGGCTAATCGAAGTGGTTCCTGAGGGATCTCACGGCGGTATCCGGAAGCGGGTATGGGCACGAGCGACACGGCGACGTACCCAGGTTCGAGGCCCTCCGATGGAGGTAAAACCTCTACTCCTGCTATGAGTGTATATGATGATCACACAATACAAATGGTGCTCCTAGAGCTGTGTCCGGCTGCTCCTGAGAGGCTAAGGGAGACGATGGTCTCTCTCACAGGGCAGCTCTGTAGGTGGGTGAAAGCAATAAATGATCGATCGTCCCTGCACGAGAGGGGTAGTGCAGCTTATATAGGCGCTGGCACTTTACATATAAGACCCTATAGTCTGCTGGCCGGCTTGGCCGGCTTCGGCTTCCGCTCCTTCCCGAGGCGGTGACGTCAGGAGCCGTTGAGGCGTCGTGGCCTGTCCCATCCGGCTGCCACGGTCAGCGGTATGGAGAGGAAGTGTCTCTGTCGCCGTCAGCCACTGTAGCCTGTACGGCCCGTCGTAAGCCATGATGGCCTGTCCGGCGCGTGGCACTATTGCTCCACAGTGCCCCGCGCTTTACGGAGGATGAAGTCAGCGTGGACTTTGGGAACCCGGATCACCAACCCGGTTCCTTCCAGTGCAAGGCTCGCCAGCCTCGAGTCGGTCTGAGGTACAAACCCCAGTCGGATATGGCTTGTAGAAGCCGGCCCAGCTACAGCATTGGTGGCCGTAGCCAGGCCGACTAGGACCTAGAGCCAGCCGGCTTCCGGACCAGCCGGCCACGGCGCCAGCCGGCTGCTCCTCAGCCGGCCTTTGCCGCGAGCCGGCCAGTGGCCAGCCGGCTGCTCCGCGTCCATTGCCCTATCCGGGGTCTTCCCCCCGACATTAGCCCCCGAAGCTGGCAAGGTCCTGCGTTTAGAAGGACCTAGGCAGGTTTTCCTGGCTTTTCGAATATATTTGACGGCACTTGGAGGGGCCGACTGAGAATTTCTATTCAGCCGGCTGCGCCCTCATCCGGCTCGTTCCTGCCGGCTGCTTCTAGCCGGCCGCTTTTTACACTTGTGCAGTTTTTGCTTTCTCGCAAGTTTTGATGGCGCCTCCGCCTTGCTGATGAATTTTGACTTGAGTGGAACTTATTGTCCGGCTCCGGCTTGCGGCGCGCCGGAGTCTCCGCCGCCTCGGGTCCTGCGCCCGACTTGACGGGTCTGACGCCTGGCCCGGCGGTCGGTTCGTCTGGTCAAATCAATGTCCCCCCGGATCCGGTGCGGTAGTGGGCGACGTGGTGTGGCCGTTTCCGGTAACCGTCGTGGACATGGGAGGAGTTACGGCGCAGTAAATCCGGGGAGTTACGGCCCACGACCGCCACTTGGAGGCGAACCGCCCGCGGCAGGAGGCTATAAATGCCGCGGGGGAGCGCATCGAGGCGCCCACTTGCCATTTCTTCCTCCTCGCGCTCCTGCTTCCATCGCTCTCCTCTGCGCGCTCGAGCTTGCTGTTGCTCCGGCGAACTCCTTCCGCTGGCGAACTCCGGCGGGCAAATCTCTACCGATCCGCCGCCGCCACTCCGTCAATCCGGCGCCACGGGGCCGCGCGTCTCGACGGAGCGTCCTCAGCCACCGTTGTCGCCGCCGCGGTCGCAAGGTTCTTCCTCACCGTTCCGCCTCTCCTGGTCATCTTCTTCCTCGACCTCGTCAATGGCGTCTCCCAGCGGATCGTGGAGGGGCTCCTACATGCGGGAAGACGACATCGAACGCCTGGTGCGCCTCCGGCGGATCCCGTAGTCGGTGATCACGCGGGCGCCCGGCAAGGAGGTGGAGCCCAAGCCGGAGCCCGGCGAGCGCGTCGTCTTCGGCGCGCATCTTGATCGCGGACTGGGCCTGCCGGCTTCGACGTTCTTCCGGCAGTTCCTCGACCACTTCGGCCTGCAGCCGCACCACCTGCCGGCCAACGCGTGCGTCCTCCTGAGCTGCTTCATAGCGTTCATGGAGGCTTACGCCGGCTTGTGGCCCGACATCGACTTCTGGAGTCGGCTCTTCTTCTTGAAGGCGCAAACCAACGACGGCCGCCTGCGAGCCTGCGGCGCCGCCTCGATCTACACCCGGCCTGGTACGCCCTTCCCCAAGATCCCCACCGTCGACTCGGTGAAGAACTGGCAGATGTCTTTCTTCTACGTGCGCAACGAGGGGGAGCTCGTCGACCGGATCAACTTGCCGGAGTTCAACCCGGCTCCTCCAGTCGGCCGGATCAACTGGAGCCACAACGCCCGCTCGACGGATCCGGACGCGGAGGTGAACCTTCTCTGGGACTTCCTGGCGACAGCCACCGATGGCGGGCTGACTGCCGAAGATCTCCTCTGCACCATCGCCGAGCGCCGGGTGCTGCCGCTCCAGATGCGCACCCACAAGATCGGGCACATGTCCGGCCGGTTCGATCCGAACCGGACGTCCAAGGCGCCGCTCACCAAGGCCCAGGTGGCCAGCCGGGTGAACCACATCACCAAGGCGAACCTGGCGGAGGACTGGAGCTACGGGCTGGTGCCCTGCGACAGGAACCATCCACCGGCGCGGGTAAGCTTCGTGTCTTTGCCATTTTCCGGCTTGCGGCTGCGAGGCCGACTTCCTTTTTCTTCTGCCGACTTCCGGCTTGTCATATGCTCATGTTTTTCCTATCTTTCTAGCTTTTTGAGCGCCAGAACGCCGAGGACGGCGACCTGGCGACGAAGAGGTGGACGCCGGATCACGTCGATCCGGCTGACCAAGCCGGCGACCATGCCGGCGACGACGACCTGCCGCAGGCGCCTGATCTAGGCGGCCAGGGGGAGCACAATCCGCCCCCATCACCAGAGCAGCAGGAGGAGGAGGAGCCGGCGCTGTCCGGCACGGGGCCAATCCCCGCCGTGCCTCTGCGTTCGAGGCCGCCAAGCACCACGGCGACTTCGGCGCCCAAGGGCACGAAGCGAGCCGGCTCCACCGCCGCCTTGGAGGCGAAGGCGAAGAAGCAGCGCCGGCAGCAGCCGAAGAAGGTCCCGGAGCAAGCCGGGTGAGTTCTCTTTCTCTTTTCCTTGTTTGATTCCTTTTCTTTCCTTACTTTTATGCTTATTATCTTTCTGTTTATCCGGCTAGGGCCCCTATCAAGTTTGCCCAGGGCGGCGGCTCCCGGCAAGCTCCGCGCGTTGTGTCGCCGCTTCCGCGCCAGAGGAGGGAGCAGACGCCGCAGCCTTCGTCGCGCGCACCTACGCCGCCGCCGCCTGCGACAGGGGCTTCTTCCTTTGCCGTGCCGCTGGCCTCCGCGCCAGATCGTGGCACGCAGGTCGAGCCAACGCGGCAGCCGACGCTGGACGACATGTTCCCGCGCCGGACACCTCTTCTGGACCCAGCCGCTGGGGCCGGGCGGGGCATGCCGCCTTCGGCCGGAACCGGAGCCGGGCCGGCAGGGCCGCGCCGCGCTGCGGCCGGAGCCGGCAGCAGGCCCACCGTGGTGGAGCTGGACGAGAGTCCGGAGGGGCGCCCGGGCGCCGGAGATAACTGGGCCGGCTGGGCCATCCGCTGCGCCGGAGCGACGCCGCCGCCGCAGCCGACGAGGGACGAGCCGACCAGGCAGGAGCCGGCGAGGGACGAGCCGGCGCGCATGGAGGGCGCCGACTCGCGCGCGCTGGTGAGGACGGGGACCTCATCGGCGTCACCGCAAGGCCTGCACGTGGCCAAGGGCGCACTTCTTCTTCAGGTGCCGTCCACCTCCGACTCCAGCCTCGGCTCGGCTGCCACCATGGAGCAAGCGTGGCTCCGCGCTGACTCCTACGAGGTGACCAGCCGGGAGGGGAACCCCGGCCAAGCATCGGTGGAGATGTTCTTCTCCAGCCTGCAGGCCAATCTCAAGGCCAGGGCAGCCGAAGCCGCGGCTAACGTTGCCAAGGTGGAGGAAGCCGGCAAGGTAAGCCTTATCTGTTTTTTGATCTGATTATCATCCTAGCAGCCCTCCGAGGCATGGGCCGGCTGCTTGGAGCCGGCACGGGTTTCGCCTGATCGACTGACTTTTTCTTTTCCTTAGGCTGTGATGGACCGGCGCACCACTTTGTATAATCGCGCCGTCACCCATTACCACAAGGCCAAGCTGGACCGGGCCGACTTGGCCCGCGAGCTGGAAGCCGTCAAGGGTAAGTTCTATGCTTCTTTCGACTTGATGTCTTATTCCTTTTTAATCTTGGTTGGCTGACATTTCTTTCCGGCCGCCTCGCAGCTGAAGCCGCCAAGGTCCCGCAGCTGGAGTCGGATCTCCGAGCCGCTCGCGCGCAGTGCGCCGAGAGCGAGGAGGCGGGCCGATCCGCCGCCGGCAAGCTCAAGCTGGCCGAGCAGGAGCTGACGCGGCTGCGCCTGCTGGAGAAGAACCACCTCACCGAGCTCAACTCCCTCAGGACGGCGGAGAAGGAAAAGGTGGATGATCTGAGCCGGCGGCTGACGGAGGTGGAGAAGCAGCGGCTTGCACTGCAGGAGGAGGTCACCGCCAAGTCCACAGAGCTGACGGCTACCGCCAAACGCTGGACTGACGATTTTAGCGCGCTTGATCGCGGCTTGGCGGGTGAGTACATCTTTATGTTCCTTTCCCTTTGCCGGCTTTCGGCTGTCGACTGCCAGCTTTAGTTGGTAGCCGGCAGCAGAAACTTCTGATTTCTTTGCTATCTTCATCTTCGGGCTGGTGACAGTCGGTTCTTGCCGGCTGCCGCCAGGCTTTTCCTTTTGACTTAGGACTTCGAAAATTTGCATTTTTCAGCTTATTTCGGCTTTGATGGTTTCTGACTTGCTTCTTCTTCTTGCAGCGGCCTTCCCGGAGACGCAAGACCCGGCTTTGGCAGCCGTTGGCGCCGCGCGCGACTCCAGGAGGCAGGAGACCGGCGAGGGCAGCTCGGAGTACTTCTCCATGGAGGACCACCTGGCGTCCATAGCTGCCCGCATCGAGCCCGTCACCAAGCTCGGCTGGGAGCTGCGGAAGGCGGCTGAAGAGCTGGTGCCCATGCTGTGGCCTGGGGAGGCGGCGCCGCAAGATATCTCCGGCCTCATCTCTGCGATGGAGCGGGCGCCGGACCGCTTCCTCGACTGGAAGGAGTCGGCCACTCGCGCCGGTGCCGACATGGCGCTGTCCTTCGTCCTCTCCTGGTACAACGAGGTGGACCTGGGGCAGCTTGAGTTCCGGCGAGCCGGCGTGGAGGACAAGCTCCCAGCCGATCTCAAGGCCGCCCGCCTTGCTCGAGCCAGCACCATCGCCGACTTCGTCGACAAGACCCTCTTCGTCGCGGACCCGAACCCTCCTCCATCCGATGAAGAATACATGGATGAGGAGGAGGCGGAAGACGTGCCTGAGGACGACCCGGCAGCCGGCTCCACTGATGCCCCTCCGGCTTAGATTTCCTGCTTTTCAGTTGTTCTTTTGCAAGACAATTTATTAAATCCCCGGGATGCCGGGTGCAGATGTAAGACAATATTATCGCCCTTTAATTATGTCGCACTTTAATGTGTTTGTTAATCATTTGTGTGCCGAGTTGCTTTCTTTCGACTCGTTCGCTTTTTCCCATCCGCCCCACTCTTTGGCTGTGCCCTTGCCGATCGTACGTCCGACTTGCGATCCATCGCCGGATCAAGAGCGGGCCGCTGGGTGAGGCCGATAGTATTTCAGTCGAACGAGCTGAATTCGGCAATCCGGCACTTTTATGAAAAGTTGCAAGTCAACTCGCTTTTACTCTTTCCCTTAGTCGTTTTTCGCGTGCCGGCTCCCTAGGCCTTACTCCCGCCAGCCGGACAGCCGGGTTGCGGTCTGTAGCTGGATCGGAAGCCGGCTGTCGGAAACCGGATCACGTTACTGAGCCGACCGCGTGAGAGGGTTCAAGCCAATTGGCGAAACAAGGTAAAGTACGCGAAAAACTTGTCGGAAACGGCGCTCTTGGCGCAAGCTTTTTCATAACTCACAAAGGGGATACAAGGGATACATACATTCCTGCTCTCATGTGTAAAATGGGCGGAGTAACCTGACATTCCAGGGACGTTTAGTCTCCTCGTCAGCCTTGTCCGGCTTGTTTTTCTTAGCCTCTTGGGCATCTATGAGATAGTAGGAATCATTGCCTACTGCCTTGCTCACGATGAAGGGACCCTCCCATGGGGATGACAGTTTATGCTGTCCGGCTGTCCTCTGGATCAGCCGGAGCACTAGGTCTCCTTCTCGGAATGCTAAGGGCTGGACCTTCCGGCTGTGACAGCGTCGGAGGCTTTGCTGGTAGATGGTAGATCTAGACTCAGCCAGCAGCCGGGCCTCTTCGACCAGGTCAACTCCATCTTCGCGAGCTTCTTTGGCTTCGGCTTCTGTGTAGAGCTTGATCCTTGGCGCGTCATGCTCGATATCAGTCGGCAGGACGGCTTCGGCCCCGTATACGAGGAAAAATGGTGTGAAGCCGACTGAGCGGTTTGTCGTTGTGCGCAGGCTCCACAGCACATTGGGCAGTTCTTCGATCCAGCAGCCGGCTGCTCGCTCGAGCGGCTCCACCAGCCGGGGCCGGATGCCGGCTAGGACTAAGCCGTTAGCCTTTTCCACTTGCCCGTTGGACTCTGGGTGTGCCACAGAGGATAGGGCCATCCGGATCCCCATTTCCCCGCAATAGCGAGAGAAGATGCCTTGGGAGAAGTTGGTGCCGTTGTCGGTGATGATGGTGTGGGGGTAGCCGAATCTCACAATGATTTCCTTGAGGAATGTGACGGCTGTGGACCCGTCCAGTTTCTTGATTGGCTTGGCTTCGATCCACTTGGTGAATTTGTCAATCATCACCAAGAGGTGTGTCATGCCGCCTCGCGCTGTTCTGAATGGGCCCACCATATCCAAGCCCCATACGGCAAATGGCCATGTGATGGGGATGGTTTTCAAGGCGGAAGCCGGCTGGTGTCTTTGCTTTGCGAAGCGCTGACAGCCGTTGCACTTCTTCACCAAATCTTCTGCGTCTCTGAGCGCAGTCGGCCAGTAAAAACCGTGCCGGAAGGCTTTGGCCACTATGGCTCTGGATGAGGCGTGATGTCCGCACTCTCCTTGATGGATTTCCCGTAGGAGTTCAATCCCTTCAGCTGGCTCGACGCACCGCTGGAACACCCCACTTACGCTGCGTTTGTACAGCTGGTGGTTGATGATGGTATAGGCCTTGGCCCTTCTCTCAATCTGCCTGGCCTGGACTCTATCATCAGGCAGCACACCGTCGGTGAGGTAGGAGAGGAATTCTTGTGCCCACGAAGGTACGCATCTTATCTCGAATACGCTGACCAACAGGGCCTCCTGCGTGGGAGCTTCCGGATTCGACTGCATGGTCGCCGGGTTCGGCTTGCTAGCCGGCGGGTTCGGCTTGCTAGCCCCCGAGTTTGGCGATGAAGCCCCCGGGTTGGACTGAGGAGTCCCCGGGTTCGGCATGCTAGCCGGCGGGTTTGGCTTGTTAGCCCCCGACTTGGGCGATGAAGCCCCCGGGCTTGGCTGAGCAGCCCCCGGGTCAGCCGGCACGAATATTGAATCCGAGTCCGGTGACGGTATGATGGACGGCTTCTTGAGGACCGCCAAGGCGACACCCGGCAGAATGGCTTGCCGGGTTGAGCCAATCTTGGATAAGGCATCAGCCGCTTCGTTGTTTGCTCGTGGCACATGGTGGAATTCGCAGCCGTCGAAGAAGCCGGATAGCTGCTGGACATGGAAGCGGTACGAGGCCATGTTGGCGTCCTTCGCGTCCCAGTCGCCAGATGCTTGCTGTATGACCAAGTCGGAGTCGCCGAAGCAGAGTATGCGACGCACGCCAATCTCCTTGGCCAGCTTCAGCCCATGAATGAGCGCTTCATATTCCGCCACATTGTTGGATGCGGCGAAGTGGATCTGCAGGACGTAGTCCAGTCGGTCTCCCTTGGGAGAGGTGATGACGATGCCGGCTCCCAAGCCGTTGCGCATCTTCGAGCCGTCGAAGTGCATCTTCCAATGTGTGGAATCCGGCACAGGCGGCATGTATTGCATCTCAGCCCAGTCGACGAAGAAGTCCGCGAGGATCTGCGACTTGATGGCTGTGCGTGGCTCGTAGAGGATGGTGTGGGCGGCTAGCTCCAGGGCCCACTTGGCAACCCGGCCGTTGGCATCCTTGCTGCCTATGATTTCCGCCAAAGGTGCTGTGGCAACCACCCTGATGGGATGTTCTTGAAAGTAATGCTTGAGCTTCTTGGCTGCCATGTAGACGCCGTAGGTGACCTTCTGGTAGTGGGGGTAGTTTTGCTTCGACTGGGAGAGCACTTCGCTGAGGTAATAGGCGGGCGCTGGACCAGCTGCTCTCTGTTTTCGGCTTCTTTGCGCTCCACCACCAGGACAACGCTAACCACTCGGTTGGTGGCTGCGATGTACAACAGCATCGGCTCCATTGAAGCCGGCGTTGCAAGGATTGGCGCGGTTGAGAGCACGCGCTTTAAGTCACGGAAGGCTTCATTCGCCTGTGGTGACCAGACGAATTTGTCCGCCTTCTTCATTAGTTGATACAGGGGCAGTGCCTTCTCCCCCAGCCGGCTGACGAAGCGGCTCAAGGAGGCCAGGCAGCCAGCAAACTTCTGGACGTCCTTGAGGCACTGCGGCAGTTCCATCTTCTCCAGGGCACTGATCTTGTCCGGGTTGGCTTCGATCCCTCGCTGAGAGACGAGGTAGCCGAGGAGCTGGCCAGACGGCACGCCGAATGTGCACTTGGCCGGGTTGAGCTTCATCCGGAATCTTCTCAGATTGGTGAATGTTTCTCTCAGGTCATCAAGGAGGGTAGTCGTCTCCTTGGTCTTTACAACGACATCATCCACATATGCGTGAACGTTTCTGCCGATTTGATCCTGCAAGCATTTTTGCATGCACCTTTGGTAGGTGGCGCCTGCATTTTTCAAGCCGAACGGCATAGTCGTGTAGCAATAAGCCCCATACGGGGTAATGAACGAAGTCTTTATTTGATCATCCGGATTCAAAGGAATCTGGTGGTAGCCTGAATAGGCATCTAGGAAAGACAACGAGTTCACGGCCCGGCGATCGAGTCTATGACTTGATCTATGCGCGGCAGGGGAAAGGGATCCTTTGGGCACGCCTTGTTCAGGCTGGTGTAGTCGATACACATGCGCCAGGAGCCATTCTTCTTCAAAACCAGGACCGGGTTCGCCAACCAGTCCGGGTGCAGCACTTCCATGATGAAGCCGGCAGCTAGGAGCCGGGGCGATTTCTTCACCGATGGCCTTCCTTCGTTCTTCGGCGAAGCGCCTGAGAGGCTGCTTCACCGGCTTGGCTTCAGGCCGGACGTGGAGGTGGTGCTCAGCCAACTCCCTCGGCACACCCGGCATGTCTCTTGGAGTCCATGCGAAGATGTTCCGATTCTCACGGAGGAAGCTGGTGAGCTCGCTTTCCTATTTCTTGTTCAAGCCGGCACCGATGGTGACGAACTTGTCCGGCTGCGCCGGGTCCAGCAGGATCTTCTTGGTGTTGTCGGCCGGCTGGAAGTGAGTCGTCCCAGCCGGGTTGCCCGCAGCCGGCATGTCTGTCTGCGCGGCTTTGGCGAGGGCGACGGCGTCGTGGATGAGCTGCTTCTCGGTGGCGATGACCAGCGTCTGGGCCATCTTGGAGCTCTGCGTGGCGCAGTCCATGGAGCGGCGATAGTCGCCGGCTACGGTGATGACCCCCTTGGGGCCAGGCAGCTTCATCTTTAGGTACCCGTAGTGGGGCACCGCCATGAACTTGGTTAGGGCCGGCCTGCCCAGGAGCGCGTGGTAGGGACTCACGAGGTCCACCACCTCGAACTCGATTCTCTCGGTGCGGAAGTGGTCCGGCTTCCCGAACATCACCTCCAGCGTGATCCGGCCGATCGGCTGGCAGCAATGGCCTGGCACGATGCCATGGAAGACGGTGGGGGTGGGGCGCAACTCGGCCTCCTGGATGCCCAGCTTGCGGGCGGTGTCGCGGTAGAGGATGTTGATGCTGCTGCCGCCGTCGATGAGGACGCGCGAAAAACGCACGCTGCGCCGGGTTGTGCCGATGGTGGGGTCGAGGACCATGGCGTAGCTGCCCGGCTTCGGCAGGACAGCCGGTGTGTCGCGGCGATCAAAAGTGATGGCCTGCTCTGACCAGTTTAGGTACTGGGGGACCGGCGGTATGACCGCGTTGACCTCGAGGGAACGGCGCTCTTGGCTCATCCTGTCCTCGGGCTCGGAGGTGAAGATGATGTAGGTGGCGTCTTCGGCCAGATATCGGCCGCCATGGTGCACTTGGTTAGCCTCGTGGTGCTCGAGGTTGGCGTTCTCTGCGCCGGCTTGGCCACCGGGCCCGCGGGGGGGGGGGGGGGGGGGGGGGAGGGGGGAGGGGTTCACCGCTTGTCAGCCGCTTCATGAAGTGGCAGTCGCGGGTGGTGTGGTTGGAGGGGTTCTTGCCGCTGTGGTACTTGCACGGCGAGTCGAGCATCTGCTCAAAGGTGTACTTCGGCTTCCACTGCCGGTCTGTTTGCTTCTGGCGGCGGCTGCCGCCTGCCGCGTTGTCTGCCACGGCGGCTACGTGGGCGGAGCCGTACCGGCGGTCCGGCTGGTCGCTGTGACGCTTGCCGCGGTAGTTGTCCCGCCGGCTGCCATGCGAGCCGCCCTCGGCCGGCTTGTGCTTAGCCGGCCTGTTGTTGTCCCGTCTTACTGGGGCCGGTGAAATATCAGCCGGCGCCTTGCCGGCTTCCTCTGCCAGCGCGTACTTGTCTGCGATGGCCATCAAGGCGGCCATCGACTTGGGGTCACTGCGGCGCAACTTGTGCCACAGCATGGTGTTGGGCCGACAGCCTCCCATGAAGAAGCTGATGGCCTGGATCTCGTGCACGCCCTCGCAGGAGTTGCGCATCTCGCACCAACGCGTCAGGTACGCGCGATCCGTCTCGTCGGGGCCTTGCTTGCACATCTCGAGGTGCTGGGGGCGACCCGGCCGGCGATAGGTGCCGGTGAAGTTGCTGATGAAGGCCGCTTCGAAGTCGAGCCAGCCGTTTATGCTGCCGGCTGGCAGGTTGTTGAGCCAGGTGCGGGCGGAGCCGACCAGCATCAGGGGGGAGTAGCGCACGGCCCAGCGCTTGTTGCCTTTGGCGATGCCGACTACGGTGGAGTAATCCTGCAGCCAGTCCTCCGGCTTGGCGGTGCCGTCGTACTTGGGGGTGTCGCGGGGGAGCGTGAAGCCTTCGAGCGTGGGCTCGTTGGCGATGCGGGGCCCGAAGCACTTTGGGCCGGCTGGAGCTTCTTCTTCCGCAATGCGGGATTCGACCAGCCGGTCGAGGCGATCTCGGGCGTCGGCGGGCTCGATGCGCGGGCCCAGCCGGGAGTGTGCCGGCTGGCGCGCGCCACTTGCTTCTGGAGCCGGCCGGTGATGACGGCGGGGCCTGGAGTCTTGCTCCTGGTTCCGGCTTGGAGGGGGCCGGCTGCGGTTGCTGCCGCTCGGCTGGTGGCTTGGCCGGCCCGAGCTGTGCGTGGCCCGGGAGTCATGGCGCCGGCTTGGTCCTGGGGAGGCGGACTCGGCCGTGTCCCTGGCGCCTTCCCTGTCGTTGCCTGCAGCTCCACGAGCGTGAGAAGCTCTGGGGGCATTGACATACCTGGGGTCGGCGATCTGCCTGTTGGCTGCGTTGAGCAGCTCAGTCACCCGCCTGGTCTGGCGGCGTAACTCTTCGCCTTCGAGGCGGTTCAGCTCTTCTGCGGCGGCTTCTGCCGCGCGCACGTTCTTGTCGGGGGTGTTGTAGACGGGGAGCTCCGCGGACGGAGCCGGCGAAGGAGCGCCGTCGCGGTCGATCTCAGCGCCAAGGTCGCGGCCCCTGCGGCGGATATGGCCGGCTCGGCTTGGCTCGTCGCCGCCTGGAGTGAGGCCGTGGGCGCGGTTGTACTCGCGCTGGGTGATCTCCATCTGGCGCTTAGCAGCAGCCAGTTCTTCGGTTTGCTTGAGGAGGAGCTGGCGGTGCGCCTCCAAGTCCGCCTCGATGGCGGTGGGGTCGGCACCAGGCGTGAGCGGGGTGCTCAGCTTCGCCCGGACTGCATCCAGCCGGGACGGTGGTGGTGGCGCTTTCGGGCCCGAGCCGGAGGCGTTGGGGTCGATGTTGCGCTCCAGGCCGGGGCCGCGGATGCGCGGGTTCTTGGTGGGGAGCTCGTCGCCAGCCATCATGACATGCACGACGGCGGGGCTGGCGGGAGCGCTGCTGCCGGCTCGCGGAGGAGGGCTAGCGCAGCGCAGCACCTGCCGCGGGTAGCGCGGCGGTGCAACGGTGGCGACGTAGACGTCGAAGCCGCCGAAGGAGATGACGCTGCCACCGGCTGGGAAGGGCCGGTCAGCGAAGCAGCCAGCGTTGTCGCTGACGCAGTTGAGGGAGCCGAATCTCCAGATCAAGCCTGAAGCGACTCGCTCGCCGGTGGTGATAGTGAGGCCCGTCCGGATGAAGACACCGGCCGAGGATGCTGAAGGCCCCACGGTGGGCGCCAAATGTCGTGGTATCGTCACGGCATATGCCATAGGGTGGCTAATCGAAGTGGTTCCTGAGGGATCTCACGGCGGTATCCGGAAGCGGGTATGGGCACGAGCGACACGGCGACGTACCCAGGTTCGAGGCCCTCCGATGGAGGTAAAACCTCTACTCCTGCTATGAGTGTATATGATGATCACACAATACAAATGGTGCTCCTAGAGCTGTGTCCGGCTGCTCCTGAGAGGCTAAGGGAGACGATGGTCTCTCTCACAGGGCAGCTCTGTAGGTGGGTGAAAGCAATAAATGATCGATCGTCCCTGCACGAGAGGGGTAGTGCAGCTTATATAGGCGCTGGCACTTTACATATAAGACCCTATAGTCTGCTGGCCGGCTTGGCCGGCTTCGGCTTCCGCTCCTTCCCGAGGCGGTGACGTCAGGAGCCGTTGAGGCGTCGTGGCCTGTCCCATCCGGCTGCCACGGTCAGCGGTATGGAGAGGAAGTGTCTCTGTCGCCGTCAGCCACTGTAGCCTGTACGGCCCGTCGTAAGCCATGATGGCCTGTCCGGCGCGTGGCACTATTGCTCCACAGTGCCCCGCGCTTTACGGAGGATGAAGTCAGCGTGGACTTTGGGAACCCGGATCACCAACCCGGTTCCTTCCAGTGCAAGGCTCGCCAGCCTCGAGTCGGTCTGAGGTACAAACCCCAGTCGGATATGGCTTGTAGAAGCCGGCCCAGCTACAGCATTGGTGGCCGTAGCCAGGCCGACTAGGACCTAGAGCCAGCCGGCTTCCGGACCAGCCGGCCACGGCGCCAGCCGGCTGCTCCTCAGCCGGCCTTTGCCGCGAGCCGGCAGTGGCCAGCCGGCTGCTCCGCGTCCATTGCCCTATCCGGGGTCTTCCCCCCGACACCGTGGCTTTTCCGTATCGAGGTTTTAGGTCGAGGGGCTTTATATAGGCGAAGAGGCGGCGTCAGAAGGTCGAAGGGGCGCCGACACTATAGGGGGGCATGGGCCACCCCTAGGCCGCGCCAGCCTATGCTCTGGTGGGCCTGTGGCCCCCCTCTGGCCTCTCTCATGTGTTCTGGATGCTTCCGGGGATTCTAAGATGCTGGGCGTTGATTTCGTCCGATTCCGAGAATATTTCCTTACTAGGATTTCTAAAACCAAAAGCAGCAGAAAACAGGAACTGGCCCTTCGGCATCTCGTCAATAGGTTAGTTCCAGAAAATGCATAAATATGACATAAAGTGTGCATAAAACATGTAGATATCATCAATAATGTGGCATGGAACATAAGAAATTATCGATACGTCGGAGACGTATCACTCCCCTCCTCCCTCAAGCTCATCCTCACCATGAGAGCATCTCTCTCACTCTCCTCTCCCCTAACCTTTGATGAATCCAGCCCCCTTTCTCTTGTCCCCACTCAAAAGATTGGATCTTGATGCAGGTGCATGTTGGTCCAAGCATGGAGAAGGTTGAGCAATCCTCATATCTGAAACTCTTGACCAAAGTTCGTCCAAAACCTTGCAGTAGTTTCTGCTATCTTGCTGTTTCAGATTCTGGTACGATTTTGTAAAATCCGCCAAAACTCGTGTGCAGGTCCAAATCGAGTGATTCAAAGTTCCACAGTTAGATATTGAAAAGATCTACAACTTGGTAAATAAAGTTCTGTAAACATGCAGAATACCTGTTTATTAGATTTGTTCCGTTTTACAAAACCTTTTTGCGCAAACTCAACTGTGGGTGAAAGCCCTCTTCAGTACCATCATTTTGGCGTTGGTTTCACTTCAAATGACCACCTGAAATTGAAATGGTTCACAGATCAAGATCTGGTCAGATCTGACTTTGTCGAATTAAACCAGGATCTTGGAAACGAATTTTTGAATGAAACAAATTGGGTAAGAACCACCTATTCAATACCTTTCAGATTCATCTGACCTCATATTTTTATGAGTTATGTACGATTTTTGGTGAATTAAACTTGTTCTGTGTGTTCTGCAGACATGGCTGTTAGTTTTTAAATCCCCAAAAATCTATTTATGAACCTAATTGAGTGATTCCAGTTCTGTTGGATTACTGAATGTTTTCTTAATCATCACAAACAAGTTTCAAATTGATCCCAAATCCAATTGTGCGACTCCATAGTTAAAGCAAATGGTGAAAACATGCAGTAACCTTGTCAATCCATTTGTGCTAGTTTCAGAAACAATTTGAACCCAAATCCAATTGTGTATGCATCTATGTTTAATTACCTTTCAAATGCCAGTGGCCTCATATTTTTAGGTTTTTTCTACGATTTATGGCTTACAGATCTTGTTTTCTGTACAGTCAGATTCAAAGAAATTCCTAAAATTGTAGGTTTAATATTTTTGGGTGATTCCAATTGGGTTAGTCTTGTATTAGTACTGTCTATCTAGGAAAAATATTATTAGTCTCTGTTCATACATATTTGTTGCTGTTAGTAATGTTTATGTGTGACATGCATTGTTGAATCAAAACTTTTCGGTTTATTTAAAACCCTTGACCAACTCTTTTTAGTAGAGATGGGCAACCTTTGTTTTATGCTTGCAAAACAAAACCTCTGCAACCTAACATTAGCTCTTTTGTTTTGCTTAAGTTTTCAAATGATGTGGTATATGGTTTGCTTCCTATTTTCTTTTGTATAGTGTTAAGTGAGCAAATTAAATTAGGAAAACTGATTGCTACTTTTCCAAAAATGTTTGAAATTATGTTGTGAATGTTTGTGATGCCAAACTAATGCTCTTGTCCTCTTCATGATGTTATCTACCAGGGGATAGTTGGTTTATACCATGGTGATAACCGAGAGAGGCAATTGCTAAGTTGTGATGCACTCATGCCTCTACTAGATAAATAAATGGGGTTTTCTAAATTAAAACTCTTAAATTTGTTTTGTGGTATCTATAAGTCCTTAGTATGTTATACCTTGGCTGCATGATTAGTTGTTGATTGTTGAATGTTGTCTTGTTGATGCAATGTGATTGATTGTGTTCCTTTTATATTTTCCGGCGATAGATGCGAACAATTCTGGAGAAGAAGAAGAAGTGGAATCGGACGAGGATTTTATTTATATATGTTGTTGGAATTCTTATATTGATGGAGTTGAAGAAGTACAGGGACAAATAAGCCAAGGCAAGCCATGTTTGAACTCTGTTTGATGCCTACTTGGATGTCATTTGTTGATGTCCCAAAGCATCTTGTTTCCATGTGTGTTGTTCTCTCTATATTTGTGGTATATGTATGGTTGTAAGTGGGGTACTCCCTTGAGGTGCTATTCCACCTTTGTTCACTTGTTGAAGGGAAGCATGGTGACAAGGTATCAACTTGTCAATGCCTATGGATTGTAGGCTAGGGTTTAGTTGGAAGTAGAGGGTAAGTAGATCTCGAAGGTTTCAGCCGGAAAGTACTCGACGATTATGAGAACTAGGGTTTGTAACAATGATTCGATGATCTCTTCGTCCCTCGACTCCCCCTTCTTATAGGAGGCGGAGCCGAGGGTTTCGTTTTGTACAAGTTACAGAGTCCGGGACGGTTTCTAACTCATCCCGCCAGATTACAAATAACACTTCCTATTACAACTCTAACTTTCCTTAATATATCTTGGGCTCCCGAATCTTCTTATTCTTCGGGTATTGGGCCTTCAGTAAACCCCGGGTGCTATCTTCGGCAGGCCCATTTGGGATGCCTATGTCAGTAGCTGTAACATCCCAAATTTCAAAATAAAGCAGAAATGAATTTTTCCTTTTTCCAAAAATGAGAACCAACAAAAACTTTTCTAAATTGGATTGCTATGCTTAGGGCTCCACCCTATTGCTTGTGCGTCTACCCTGCTGAGTGTTTGTCTGCTTAGGGGTAAACCCTAAAACCCTAGAGTGATCAAGTAAAGATCACAAACCAAATAACAACAAAAAGAGAAGGAAATCAAATAAGAAGAACCCTAAGCCCTAACCTTTTCAAAACTCCTTTGATCTATTTTGAGAAACCCTGAATAAAGGAAAAAACTATATGTGGGCCTATAGCCCTAATATGTGAATCTGAAACCTTACCCCTTTTCTTTTACTAAATGGTAGTGAACCATTGTAAAACGTGTTAAACCCTAAACCACATCTCTCTTGACATCAATCTTTGAAAAATAGAATAAAAAGGAAAAATCTTATTTTAGAAAGAAGCATATATGCCTATGGCTATTTTATAAAACTTCCCCTAGGCCTTTCTACTTTATGTAGAGAATTGGAAAGTATTCTTAAACCTTATCTAGTACTTTTCCAACACAATCCAAAGTGGAACACAAGGTTTTCAAAAAGAGAGTAATAATGCCATAGAGGTATATGAGAGCAAAATATCAATTTGTGAAATTGAGGATCTTGACCCTAGACTTGAAGTGGAATGGGTGGATCACTCCTATATACCTTTTCAACTCTCAACAACATCAAGTGGGTCAAGCCAAGTTCAATAAAAATCAAATGCCACATATGCATAGAGGCATATGTGACCCCTAGCCATTTTCACAAATTCTTGTCCTATGCACTTCTACCTTTACCAAAATGGTGTGAAACCATCTCTGAACCTAATCTAAACCTAATTTGACCCTCCACCTTGCCCAAGTAAAGCAAGGGGAGCACCTTACAAGAATAAGAAGAATTGACTTGTCATCTCCTATGTGTTTTGGCCAATTTTACAAAACTTTGAGCTAGACCTCTTGGAATGGTTTCAATGGTTTGAAATTGTTTCTAAACTAATAAGAATGACATTAGAGTCAAGTCAAGTCCAATCAAATGGAGAGAAACCCAATAGTGGGATATTTCCATTTTCCTCACATACACATAGGGCCAATTTATCAAATCTTGATCTAGGCACCAACCTTGCCTCAAAATGGTTGGAACCTTTCATCCAACTTCTTCTAACCGCAAATAAACCTCACCCTTGTCAAAGCAAGGCCAAGAAAAATAAAAGTTTAAATAGTTAGAAATTCACAAAACCTCACATAGGGCTTATGCCATTTTTCTAAATTTTGACCCTAGCCCATTTTGGCCTTCACCATTAGTTGTATAATGATGCTAAACATCTATTACAACTTTTGGAATCCAAGAAACCCAATTCAAATCAAATTCAAACTCAATTGGGGATCACATGTGATAATGGTCAAATCTGCCATTATTATTCTGGTCACTACTTAGAGCCTCTCCATTTCAAGTTTTTCAAACTAAACTTTTCCAACCCTTTGCATGTCCTCCAAGAGGACATCAAGATGAGCACTTTTTGTAAAGACCACCTTGCCAAAATTCTTCTTGATCAATTGCTTTGCTCATCCAAAGTTGGCACTTTGAATTAAGTGGAACAATCTCCCACTTAGTGAAAATTGACATATTTTGAATTTCTAAATTTCACCACCACCTCTCCTTGCCTCTGGTCATTTAGAACCAAACCAAACCCACTCTTATCCATTTGGTCAACCTTTTGAACTCAACCAAATTTGAGCAAATATTGCAAATTACAAATATGGCATAAATGCAACACTATTTGAAATAGTGTTCTACTACCCATAATCTCCCCCAACCTACACCATATTGTCCCCTTGCCCCCTCCTTGCCTCACACCACCACAGGAACCCTAGGGAAGGGCAAGACATGGCCTAGCCATGGCCATGCCAATGGCATGCCGGCCATGCCGTGCTCCCCCTCTCCTCCTTCATCCTCAGCTCGGCCCCCCATGTCTACTGGCTCCCCCTCACCTCCCTCTACCTCCCTAGCCTTGCCCCTGTCGAGATGAACGACTACATTCGCCGGAGGACACGCGCCCAGCCCCGCCCAGGACCATGCCGTGGACGTCGTGGGCGCGTCCACCGCCAACTCTGGCCACGTGCGACGCCGAGGAACGCCGCCTCCCCCGGACCCCCTGGAGACGCGTCGAGCATCACCGCCGCACCCTGAACCCGCCTGACACGGTCCCGTGTCCTCGCGCTGCCTGCCGCCGCCGACACCGTCGACCTTTTCCCAGCGGACGCCGCCGCGGACGCGCGGAAGCAAGGCGTCGCCGTCCGACACCGCCCGACCCCGCTGTCACCTCCGGGAGAACCGCCTGGACTTGCTGAACACCGCCACGTCGTTGCCCAGCCCTCTAGCTCGCCAGAAACACCGCGACCATGTCGGCTCCGCCGTAGACCTCTGACCACCTCGCGTCGCTATAAAAGGAGCGCTCCTCCTCCTCCGATTCTCACACCAATCGACCTCCCTCCTCTCCCTGATCCTCCTCGCACACTCTCCCCTCAACATTGCGCACCACAGCCACTCAATTGCATCATCGCCGCCCGTGCTCCGTCGCGAAGCCGCCGGAGCTAGAAGCCACCCGGGACCTGCGACTTGTTCGAGAAGCACCGCCGTCATCGACAACCTCCTCCTGCATCAACGCCGCCCCTCGCCGACGTTCCAGCTCGCCGTCGACCCCCTACCGCCGCCGTGCCGGCGTCGCCCTCGCGTCGGCAGCGACGACGATCCCCGACCGCCCGATCGCCATCTAATCCTACGGCCCGCATCCTTCCATACCGTTTCGGTAAGCCTCCCTCGCTGACAAGTGGGACCCCCTGTCAGCTGGCCGCTGCGCGCTGGACGCCTTCTTTGGGCCGGCCCAACTCGCCGTCGCTGCGTTTTAAACCATTTCGGCCCATTCTCTTTCCGCTTGACCCGCCGAGTTTGAATTAGAATTATTTCTTTCAAGTCTTTTTCAATACTGACCCCCACTTTGAAATTGAATAGTTTCAAATCTGCTGAACCAAAATTTATGAAGTTTATATATTTGGAAAGCCTAGAAAAATATCTACCCAATGCCACTTGTCCCACCTCAAGGTCTTGTGTAGAAATAATCTGACAAAAATAACAAGTCAGGGACTTTTCTGCCTTAGAATAATTCTTAAAAAGCAACCAAAATAGCTATTGAGTAAATTCCAACTCCTTTAGCTCACTTTTGACTTGCACTAGTTGTTTATGAAATAAAATGGTGTGGTCACTTTGCATGATCATGCCCTAGTTTAAGAAATGTGCAATATGGCTAGTTTAACTAGTTGATATTGTCCAAAATTATTAAGTAATTCATATGAAGTCTTATGCTTCATTTAAATCTTGTCTCAAATGAATTCATGTGATGTTTGGACCCCTGGCCCAAACTCACCTATATGAATTCCTTAGAGATTTAAGTCATTGGTAGTGTTAATAAATGGCATGAGGTACTCTACCTCATTTAAATCTATTTCTCAAATGATAATGATGAATGGTTGACTTGGGTCAACATGATTTCATGCATGATTGTTTGAGAAATTAAATCTTAAGAAGTTTTCAGTAAGAGAAAGGTATTTCTCAAACACTAGATGGAAACTATCACTTACATGTAAGGAGAGGAGATTATTTTCCTCAAGCCACACAACCAATGCACTCTAAGTGTAGTATTGGTGTGAGTACAAGTATTGTTAGAATAACCAATGTATTGTTGAGGATGTGAAATCACCTCAATGGTAGTTGTTAACCTAGTTACAACTATGTGTTAAATCTTATGAGAGGCTTTCCCTCTCATTTAAATCTTGTTCTCAAGTATTTCAACATGAGGTATGGACCATGGTCTATATAATCTCATGTTGAGTATTTGGTGATATTAAATCTGTACCCCTGTTAGTATTAAATTGTATGAGGTATGAAACCTCATTTAAACCTTTTTCTCAAATGAGGAGTATGAAGAGGTTGACTTTGGTCAACCTAGGTCATATTGTGTTCATAAGAGAAATTAAATCTTAATAAGATAATTGGGAGGAAATATCTTTTTCTTAAATAAGAGGAACCCATCCCCCCCCACTTATTAGTAGGGTGAGATGCTAGTTTAAGTTGTGTAAAACTTGTGTGTGCTTAGTTAGTATGAAGTTTGGTATGATGATTGTGTACCCCGTATTCGTATTTTAGACGCTAGTACCGGAGACCATCAGGTAGAGGAGGACTTCTACAACAAGGAAGGAGAAGAGAACTTGGACCCTCACTTCAACCAAGGCAAGCTACCATTAAGAGAAACTATTCTATAGCCAGCTATTATCAATGATATGTTTGCAAGTTAGTTGGCAAATTATACTCTTGCAAGCTGATAGTAGTGCAAGTTATTACCAACGCAAGCTAGCACTGATAGAAATTACCTTTGCAAGGTGATATTGTTTGCAAGCTAAGATATTGTTTGCAAACTAATATTCTTGCAAGGTGCAACGCCCCTTGGGGCAAGGCACCATGTTTCTTACCTTTTATTCTATGAACCTATCCTAAGTTTTGATTTTACAAATTCTTACTTGTTTTCTAGATGGGTTACTTTTATAGTTAACTTTGGTCAAAGTACAAGTTGGTGACTAAAGTAGTAAAGTTAGCAAGCTACCACCAATGCAAGCTAGCTTGAGGCAAACCATTTTGGTTGCAAGATAATAATCTTGCACACTTGCTAGGCTCTCGATGAGCAAAGCCTTCCCCTATTTTACTTCAGGCTTATGATCTTAATTCCCCGTTTATACTTACAAACTTTATTTACCTTTGTTTTATCAAAGTATTTTTTTTTGATTCATGATTCACTTGGCTAGTATTGGACTAGTACAAGAGTATCAAACTTAGCCTAGAAACACACCAAATACTTAGCATCCCTCTTGCATAGATGCTAGTGCTGATTTGAAAGTGGCTACTCCATGTGGGAGACTGGGAACTGAAATGATTTCGAAAACCTTGGAATGACGAGTCATTCTATTGAGAGATTTTTAAAGGAGTTTCGAAACCTTGGGATGAAGATGCATTCCATTGAATGATTTCTTTTGAAGGTGAAGATGACTGGTGAATGACTTGGTGAATGTTTCAAAAATACTGATGGTTGGGTTCGGATGCGATACCATTCCAATTTTACCGTACCCCCACAATACCTGAATCTGGGTAGGGCTTAACTGGAAGTTTGTGTGTCTTAGTATGGGTTCCCTCTAAACAAGCATCATCGGGGTTATGCCGAAAGCTGCCTCTACCACAACAACTGAGATGATACGATATGATGCGCGATGAGGTGAATGTCCGGCCCAAGCCCTGTGCGGTTCCCGGGTTGACAGTTGGTCTTCACCGGGAGGCCAAGCTCATGGGGAGAGGTGCCTATACTAGGGTATGTAAATGAAAGGTTATGATTGGTAGTTCGCGTCTTGCGTACGATAAATCAGGGCCGATTACCTGACGAGCTATTGCAATTGTTGTGGCACAAGTGTACAACCTCTGCAGAGTTAAACCTATTCGAATAGCCGCGTCCTCGGTTATGGACAGTTGGAAAGGCCATACTGTTCCGTCATCAGAACTTTTCGAAAATTATGAATGGTGAAGTGTGACTTATGACTTTGAACTTGAATGGAGACTTTGACTTGGAATCACAACAGAGTTGTGGGAATGACACTAATGTTCCCACTTGAGTAGTGGGTACATAAAGAGTTGTTTACAAAAATGTTTGTGAAACAAAATCTGCTTTATGCAAAATAAACTAGAGCTTAGCACCCCCTTACTAAGATTGTGAGCACTTACCTTAGTATTAGTTTGCGAGTACTTTAAAGTACTCACGGCTGTGTCCCTGGCTATTCAAATGGCCAGATTATGAAGAAGAACAACAGGGTGAAGAAGATGACCAGCAGGACGTCCACGACAACTAGGGAGCCTTCTGACGTCAAGCGTTGGCCTGTGGACTAGAGAGTCCCTTCTACGTTACGCTTCCGCTATGAACCTATGAACTGGGTGAATGTTGATCCCTAGATTGACTATGTGTGTATTATGGGATCATGTGATCTCTATTTGTAAAGACGACTATGGTATGTAATGAATGATGACATATGATATTCAACTGTTATGTCTCGCAACAACAATATTCCTGGGATTGCGATGTATGGCATGACAGGCATCTGGACTTAAAAATCCGGGTGTTGACAAGTTGGTATCAGAGCCATTGTTTGACCTTAGGAGACCCTAGTTAGAATGGACGTCTGAAAAACTTAGTTTCAAAAACCAATGAAGTGAATATTTGGGAAAACTTGTTCTTACTCTTATCCTTGAAATCCTTTTTCAATCTCTACTTCCTTTGCAAACTTACACCAAAGATTTGCACACTTGACTACTTCTCTAATTTACTCCTCTGTGCTCCCAGATGACGTACCAGTGGGAGTCCTATCAGCTTGGTTCCGAAGGCGACCTCAAGTTCGAAAAAGAGTTGAAGCAACTAGTGGATTATCTCGGACACCCGTACCCAAAGTTCTTCGGAATGCCACTCAAGGCTAAGGCAGGAGAACCACCTCAGTGGGACGTTTCTACTGATCTACGAAGGAAGCTTGATGCCCCGGTATGGGAAACCATTTGGATTGCTGTAACGGGAAACACTTGGAAGGAAGGACTAGCCGAAGCGATGCAAGAGGCAATTTTTCGTCTGTGTGGACAAAATAAGGACAAGATCAAGAACACTCGCTTCATCTACTACCCAAGACATGACCCCTGGGGAGAACCAATGACCATGCCCCACCACAACCAAAGATGAATCCCTATGAAGCACCTCAGGACTTCAGGCAGTACAAAACCCGCAGGGATTTGGACAACGCCCTCGCCTCTCGTCAAGCACCTCACCCGTGAAGAAGCAGATTACACCCGGAAGAGTAGTATCACCTCAGCACTTAAGTAGGTGTGAGTTGTATCAGGATCCCCATGTATCGTAGAACGAATGAATGGTTCCTCAAACCAACGGTGTGTTAGATTTGTAATGTGTGATGTTTGGTATGAATGAAAAAGTGTTGCTGGTTTTTACCCCCTCAACACTCCTCTAGTTTTCAAGTTTTCAATTCTTGAATTTTAACTCAAACAAACCATAGAAGTTTCCCCCTTATCTTATCATCTACTTCAATGTTCAGATGGCCCCTCCTACCCGCAACAACTCCCGTGCCCAGGCCAATCAGATACACACGGAGCACGCCAAGATGGCTGACACCATCAACATCCTTGCAATGGAGCGCAAGGCACTTCGCCACCAACACGCCAAGAAGGACTACCTCATTGCCCGCCTCCGCGTGAAGATAGCATCACTAGAACGGCTCATCCCAGTACCCCACCATGCCCCTAGAGCCAAGTCCAATGTGACCTGCCACGCATGCGGTGCTACTGGTCACTACTCTAACAAGTGCCCGAGGAAAACCACCAACAATGCCCCCAGGACGGGAAGCAATGCTGTACCCATCGCACAAACAAGCAGGTCAACGGTAACCTGCTATGAATGTGGAACTGTGGGTCATTACTCCAATGAATGTCGCAAGAAGCTTTCCAAGATCGCCGCCAACCCCGCTGCATCTGCACAGCAGCAGCGCCATATCGCAACCAGAAGGAAGTTTGCTCCAAACTACCCGAACAACCGCAACGGTCGCTACTAAAACTGAAGGCCACCGAAACTCAAGAAACCTCTCGAGAATATGCCAAGTATGTTCCCTGCTAAATCCTATCACCCAATCTCTCTTAGGAACCTAACTCTTCTTAAAATCTCGGGACGAGATTTGTTTAAGGGAAGGGTTTGTAACATCCCAAATTTCAAAATAAAGCAGAAATGAATTTTTCCTTTTTCCAAAAATGAGAACCAACAAAAACTTTTCTAAATTGGATTGCTATGCTTAGGGCTCCACCCTATTGCTTGTGCGTCTACCCTGCTGAGTGTTTGTCTGCTTAGGGGTAAACCCTAAAACCCTAGAGTGATCAAGTAAAGATCACAAACCAAATAACAACAAAAAGAGAAGGAAATCAAATAAGAAGAACCCTAAGCCCTAACCTTTTCAAAACTCCTTTGATCTATTTTGAGAAACCCTGAATAAAGGAAAAAACTATATGTGGGCCTATAGCCCTAATATGTGAATCTGAAACCTTACCCCTTTTCTTTTACTAAATGGTAGTGAACCATTGTAAAACGTGTTAAACCCTAAACCACATCTCTCTTGACATCAATCTTTGAAAAATAGAATAAAAAGGAAAAATCTTATTTTAGAAAGAAGCATATATGCCTATGGCTATTTTATAAAACTTCCCCTAGGCCTTTCTACTTTATGTAGAGAATTGGAAAGTATTCTTAAACCTTATCTAGTACTTTTCCAACACAATCCAAAGTGGAACACAAGGTTTTCAAAAAGAGAGTAATAATGCCATAGAGGTATATGAGAGCAAAATATCAATTTGTGAAATTGAGGATCTTGACCCTAGACTTGAAGTGGAATGGGTGGATCACTCCTATATACCTTTTCAACTCTCAACAACATCAAGTGGGTCAAGCCAAGTTCAATAAAAATCAAATGCCACATATGCATAGAGGCATATGTGACCCCTAGCCATTTTCACAAATTCTTGTCCTATGCACTTCTACCTTTACCAAAATGGTGTGAAACCATCTCTGAACCTAATCTAAACCTAATTTGACCCTCCACCTTGCCCAAGTAAAGCAAGGGGAGCACCTTACAAGAATAAGAAGAATTGACTTGTCATCTCCTATGTGTTTTGGCCAATTTTACAAAACTTTGAGCTAGACCTCTTGGAATGGTTTCAATGGTTTGAAATTGTTTCTAAACTAATAAGAATGACATTAGAGTCAAGTCAAGTCCAATCAAATGGAGAGAAACCCAATAGTGGGATATTTCCATTTTCCTCACATACACATAGGGCCAATTTATCAAATCTTGATCTAGGCACCAACCTTGCCTCAAAATGGTTGGAACCTTTCATCCAACTTCTTCTAACCGCAAATAAACCTCACCCTTGTCAAAGCAAGGCCAAGAAAAATAAAAGTTTAAATAGTTAGAAATTCACAAAACCTCACATAGGGCTTATGCCATTTTTCTAAATTTTGACCCTAGCCCATTTTGGCCTTCACCATTAGTTGTATAATGATGCTAAACATCTATTACAACTTTTGGAATCCAAGAAACCCAATTCAAATCAAATTCAAACTCAATTGGGGATCACATGTGATAATGGTCAAATCTGCCATTATTATTCTGGTCACTACTTAGAGCCTCTCCATTTCAAGTTTTTCAAACTAAACTTTTCCAACCCTTTGCATGTCCTCCAAGAGGACATCAAGATGAGCACTTTTTGTAAAGACCACCTTGCCAAAATTCTTCTTGATCAATTGCTTTGCTCATCCAAAGTTGGCACTTTGAATTAAGTGGAACAATCTCCCACTTAGTGAAAATTGACATATTTTGAATTTCTAAATTTCACCACCACCTCTCCTTGCCTCTGGTCATTTAGAACCAAACCAAACCCACTCTTATCCATTTGGTCAACCTTTTGAACTCAACCAAATTTGAGCAAATATTGCAAATTACAAATATGGCATAAATGCAACACTATTTGAAATAGTGTTCTACTACCCATAATCTCCCCCAACCTACACCATATTGTCCCCTTGCCCCCTCCTTGCCTCACACCACCACAGGAACCCTAGGGAAGGGCAAGACATGGCCTAGCCATGGCCATGCCAATGGCATGCCGGCCATGCCGTGCTCCCCTCTCCTCCTTCATCCTCAGCTCGGCCCCCCATGTCTACTGGCTCCCCCTCACCTCCCTCTACCTCCCTAGCCTTGCCCCTGTCGAGATGAACGACTACATTCGCCGGAGGACACGCGCCCAGCCCCGCCCAGGACCATGCCGTGGACGTCGTGGGCGCGTCCACCGCCAACTCTGGCCACGTGCGACGCCGAGGAACGCCGCCTCCCCCGGACCCCCACAGACGCGTCGAGCATCACCGCCGCACCCTGAACCCGCCTGACACGGTCCCGTGTCCTCGCGCTGCCTGCCGCCGTCGACACCGTCGACCTTTTCCCGCGGACGCCGCCGCGGACGCGGAAGCAAGGCGTCGCCGTCCGACACCGCCCGACCCCGCTGTCACCTCCAGGAGAACCGCCTGGACTTGCTGAACACCGCCACGTCGTTGCCCAGCCCTCTAGCTCGCCAGAAACACCGCGACCATGTCGGCTCCGCCGTAGACCTCTGACCACCTCGCGTCGCTCTGACAGGCGCGCTCCTCCTCCTCCGATTCTCACACCAATCGACCTCCCTCCTCTCCCTGATCCTCCTCGCACACTCTCCCCTCAACATTGCGCACCACAGCCACTCAATTGCATCATCGCCGCCCGTGCTCCGTCGCGAAGCCGCCGGAGCTAGAAGCCACCGGGACCTGCGACTTGTTCGAGAAGCACCGCCGACATCGACAACCGCCTCCGCCATCAACGCCGCCCCACGCCGACGTTCCAGCTCGCCGTCGACCCCCTACCGCCGCCGTGCCAGCGTCGCCCTCGCGTCGGCAGACGACGACGATCCCGACCGCCCGATCGCCATCTAATCCTACGGCCCGCATCCTTCCATACCGTTTCGGTAAGCCTCCCTCGCTGACAAGTGGGACCCCCTGTCAGCTGGCCGCTGCGCGCTGGACGCACTGCTGGGCCGGCCCAACTCGCCGTCGCTGCGTTTTAAACCATTTCGGCCCATTCTCTTTCCCGCCAGCCCGCCAGTTTGAATTAGAATTATTTCTTTCAAGTCTTTTTCAATACTGACCCCCACTTTGAAATTGAATAGTTTCAAATCTGCTGAACCAAAATTTATGAAGTTTATATATTTGGAAAGCCTAGAAAAATATCTACCCAATGCCACTTGTCCCACCTCAAGGTCTTGTGTAGAAATAATCTGACAAAAATAACAAGTCAGGGACTTTTCTGCCTTAGAATAATTCTTAAAAAGCAACCAAAATAGCTATTGAGTAAATTCCAACTCCTTTAGCTCACTTTTGACTTGCACTAGTTGTTTATGAAATAAAATGGTGTGGTCACTTTGCATGATCATGCCCTAGTTTAAGAAATGTGCAATATGGCTAGTTTAACTAGTTGATATTGTCCAAAATTATTAAGTAATTCATATGAAGTCTTATGCTTCATTTAAATCTTGTCTCAAATGAATTCATGTGATGTTTGGACCCCTGGCCCAAACTCACCTATATGAATTCCTTAGAGATTTAAGTCATTGGTAGTGTTAATAAATGGCATGAGGTACTCTACCTCATTTAAATCTATTTCTCAAATGATAATGATGAATGGTTGACTTGGGTCAACATGATTTCATGCATGATTGTTTGAGAAATTAAATCTTAAGAAGTTTTCAGTAAGAGAAAGGTATTTCTCAAACACTAGATGGAAACTATCACTTACATGTAAGGAGAGGAGATTATTTTCCTCAAGCCACACAACCAATGCACTCTAAGTGTAGTATTGGTGTGAGTACAAGTATTGTTAGAATAACCAATGTATTGTTGAGGATGTGAAATCACCTCAATGGTAGTTGTTAACCTAGTTACAACTATGTGTTAAATCTTATGAGAGGCTTTCCCTCTCATTTAAATCTTGTTCTCAAGTATTTCAACATGAGGTATGGACCATGGTCTATATAATCTCATGTTGAGTATTTGGTGATATTAAATCTGTACCCCTGTTAGTATTAAATTGTATGAGGTATGAAACCTCATTTAAACCTTTTTCTCAAATGAGGAGTATGAAGAGGTTGACTTTGGTCAACCTAGGTCATATTGTGTTCATAAGAGAAATTAAATCTTAATAAGATAATTGGGAGGAAATATCTTTTTCTTAAATAAGAGGAACCCATCCCCCCCCACTTATTAGTAGGGTGAGATGCTAGTTTAAGTTGTGTAAAACTTGTGTGTGCTTAGTTAGTATGAAGTTTGGTATGATGATTGTGTACCCCGTATTCGTATTTTAGACGCTAGTACCGGAGACCATCCGGAAGAGGAGGACTTCTACAACAAGGAAGGAGAAGAGAACTTGGACCCTCACTTCAACCAAGGCAAGCTACCATTAAGAGAAACTATTCTATAGCCAGCTATTATCAATGATATGTTTGCAAGTTAGTTGGCAAATTATACTCTTGCAAGCTGATAGTAGTGCAAGTTATTACCAACGCAAGCTAGCACTGATAGAAATTACCTTTGCAAGGTGATATTGTTTGCAAGCTAAGATATTGTTTGCAAACTAATATTCTTGCAAGGTGCAACGCCCCTTGGGGCAAGGCACCATGTTTCTTACCTTTTATTCTATGAACCTATCCTAAGTTTTGATTTTACAAATTCTTACTTGTTTTCTAGATGGGTTACTTTTATAGTTAACTTTGGTCAAAGTACAAGTTGGTGACTAAAGTAGTAAAGTTAGCAAGCTACCACCAATGCAAGCTAGCTTGAGGCAAACCATTTTGGTTGCAAGATAATAATCTTGCACACTTGCTAGGCTCTCGATGAGCAAAGCCTTCCCCTATTTTACTTCAGGCTTATGATCTTAATTCCCCGTTTATACTTACAAACTTTATTTACCTTTGTTTTATCAAAGTATTTTTTTTTGATTCATGATTCACTTGGCTAGTATTGGACTAGTACAAGAGTATCAAACTTAGCCTAGAAACACACCAAATACTTAGCATCCCTCTTGCATAGATGCTAGTGCTGATTTGAAAGTGGCTACTCCATGTGGGAGACTGGGAACTGAAATGATTTCGAAAACCTTGGAATGACGAGTCATTCTATTGAGAGATTTTTAAAGGAGTTTCGAAACCTTGGGATGAAGATGCATTCCATTGAATGATTTCTTTTGAAGGTGAAGATGACTGGTGAATGACTTGGTGAATGTTTCAAAAATACTGATGGTTGGGTTCGGATGCGATACCATTTTTGTAAACAACTCTTTATGTACCCACTTGAGCTTTAACTTTTTTATATTTCTTCACATAAAATTCTATATTGTACAGGGATAATGGTAGTTGGGGCTAGTTCATCTGACGGATCAGGTACTAGTTAACTGCTCTAGTGGCAATCCGCAAAAACCTACTTCAAGATCACGTCCCTGGACATGATCTCGGGATACTGGTGCAAACTTCGACAGGTGCCGCTTAAGGTCTTACCATTCTGTCGAGTCCCAGTCAAATTTATCGAGTACCTAACGCGTCCGTTAGGATTTTTCTTCGTATCTGTTGATACGGATAAAAGTAGCAGAGCGCAGTCTTCGGCGATGCCACGCCCAGCAGAACGGATCTGGGGTCTTACCTTCGCAAATTTGCGGCATTCAGAAATTGATCGCAACTTTGGCGTTCTGAGAATATATTGTCGAGTGCTTTTCCGGCTGTTGGAATGGCACATTTTATCGAGTCAAATATGACTTATATTGCTCTCCCGATGGGAGTATATGTAGAGTTAATTATAACTCGAAATATACTCTCTTGCTTTTCTATCTTTTCTTTTTTAATTTCATCGGGCACGCGAACAGCGTTCCCGATGGGAGTAGCCCCCGAGGCTACAGCCAAGAACTTGTGCTTGGTTGTAGGCTCAACATTTTAGTCCACCTTGTCGCTATATTGTCATTATTTCCCGATATGATCTTCTTTTCATCTCTCGGGTGCGCGAACAGCGCTCCCGATGGGAGTAGCCCCCGAGGCTACAGCCAAGAACTTGTGCTTGGTTGTAGGCTCCCACAATTTCTATATTGCCATACTCGAAATTTTACTTTTGTCGAAGTAGCCCCCGAGCATTTGGGCAAAAACTTGTATTTGATCAAAGGCTCCCGAAGTATTCAATGACTTCTTCTGTCGCCAATCCTCTTTTATTTTTTCTTGTCGGCATGCTTCCCTTAGTCAAATTTACTTCATCTCTGTTAATAGTCATGATTTTTCTGCCTTGTGGGTCCATTGTTTCCACCACGTTGACACGTCGTGCAAGTGGGGGACACACGTCCTCCGCTTTTCCTGGCGCACGTATGGTAACGCCTGTTCTATTCCATCTCAATAAAAATACCTTTTTACCCTTTTATCTACAAGATCTTTTTTCACCACACGATTTCTTCATCCAACGGTGCATTGCTTCGCCCGATTCCTATATAAACCTTTCTTCAACCTCCGTTCACTCCTTCGCTTGCGCCGCACATCTGTTCCTCTTTGCAAAAACTTCCCCTGCGCCCAACTCTCTTTGATCTTCCGCATGCACGAACGTTGCTTTTCCAGTGCTGTTGATGCCACCGCGCACGCGACTCACTCGCCACAGTACTCCAGAGTCCAAGATGGCCGCTGAAGATCTTGAGTGGGAGAGATCTAAAATCTCCAACCAAGATGTCAACATGCTGAAGAGGCTTGGCCTGATGAAGAAAGAGGACGCCATCCGCTTTCCCAGTGAAGAAAGCTACCCAAACCCTCCAATGGAGTACCGGGTTAGTTTCGTTGATCGCCTCATTCGCGGCCTTTCTGCCCCAATTCAGGATTTCCTCCGCGGCCTTCTTTTTGTTTATGGGATTCAGCTGCACCAGTTGACCCCCAATTCCATCCTCCATATTTCCATTTTTATCACGCTGTGCGAATGCTTCCTTGGAATCCCTCCTAACTGGGCTCTGTGGAAACGCATTTTCTGCCTCCGCCGCAATGGCTCCCACAACGCCACCTATAACATAGGCGGCGTTGTTATCTGTGTCCGAACTGACGTTGATTACTTCGACGTCAAATTTCCTGATTCTATCCAAGGGTGGCGCAAAAGGTGGCTCTACATACACGAAGAAAGTGCCAATTCTGTGGAACACAACATAGTCCCTTTCGACGGAAGTGCCAAAATTCAGCGCCGCCGCTCCTGGGATGCTGAAGCTTCCGAAGAAGAGAAAAAGGCGACAGAAGCACTTATGTCTCGTATTCATCAGCTTCAAAATACTCGAGGCAAAGAACTGTCTGGTGTTCAAATCACTGCCTACTTCCTTAGGATTAGAGTGCAGCCTCTTCAGGCTCGCAAAAATCCCCTTTGGACGTATTCTGGTGAAAACGACGCCAATAGACTCTCCAGTGATCTTTCTGCAAAGGACTTGGAGAAGCTGATTCGAAGAATTTCCCATTTGAACAAGAAGGATCCTATTCCCTCCTCTTGCCGCGTGGAACCATACAGCTCCGCCAATCCTCTCCCTGAGGTATTTTGTCTTTTCGAATTTTTGTTTTGTTCCGAACTTTCCCTGCATCTCATTGTATTAATATCTCTCTAATTTTTCTTTTGTCGCTATTTTCCTGCAGAACCATCCTACTATGGCTTCCCTTCCTCCTCTTCCTGAGGATGGAGAAGTCGAAGAACAGGCTATCGTTGCCGAAGACAACCAAGGTTCTTCTCTTCCTGAAAGTGAAGTCGCAGGTTCTCACAAATCTGCGGCTTCCCATGAAAAAGAAGTTGAATCTGACGCCAGCGAGTCGACGCAATCCCTTCCTCCTGCTGTTTCCCCAAGGAACAAAAGGAAAAGGAATGACGCCGAGGGTTCTGGCACTTCTAAAGCCGAAAAAGTTGTTCCTTCTCATCCGAAGGCAGCTTATGATCCTTATATTGAATCCCTCGTCAGCTCGTAAGTCATTTTTATTTCTCCTTACTTCTGTACTCGAAATGTTTATCTTGTCTTGCTTTTTATGCTGTCGATTTTTAATCAACAGTGATGACGAGGAAGAAGTACCAACTGTTGACGTGGCTCCTCAGACAAGCACGTCACATACTGTACTTGCCTCAGACACGCTAGTTGAAGGAGAAGAATCCTCGCCTCCTCAACGAAACGTCATCACCACAACTCCGCCAGCAAGCCCCCTTGCTCCTTCACCAAAAAGGACAAGGATTGAAACAATTCTTGAACCTGCCCCTCAATTGGGCAGCTCTTCGACCCTGCTCTTGGATGATGTAAGTTTGTCGATATCTATATTTCCTCTATTTTGCTTTTTCACGCCTTCACTCTTTTTTCATGCCGATGTTTCTCTTGCTGTGTTCTTCTTTGACAGCCCATGATCAAAGATCTTATCCGCATCGGATCCCAATTCATTGGGTACCGTGAGTATGCTAGCAGAACTGAAGGTAACAACTTTTATACTTGCCATTCTTTCTGACTTTTTGCTCCTGTTGTTTGTCGCGATTTTTGATCTTTTCTTCCCCCCTTTTTTTATATCTCGACAGAGAAACTTGCAGAGGCCAACAAACGTGCCGACGCACTTGCTCAAAAACTGGAGCAAAGTGAGGCGGCTCGCAAGAAAGCCGAACTTGTTGCTAGCGAAGCCAAAGCCGAGGCTGATGAAGCCAAAGCAAAGGCTGCTAGTGTCGAGGAACTGCAGAAAAGACTTGAGGATGCTGAATCTGCTTTAAACGAGCATATAGCTGCACAAGCTGCTCGTGAACAAGGGATCCTCAAGCGCCTGAAATCACAAAGTCGACGCACTCACAGTAATACCATTGATCCCTTCTATTTTTATGAGAACCGCTATTTCTTGTTGTTGACCAATGTTTTGTTTCCTGTGGCAGACCAAACAAACCAAGATTTTGATCTGGAGAATCCCGTCAATGACCCTCTCCTTGATGCACTTTCTTATCTGGAGCTTCATGGGTCCGAAATTCGTGAAGGCGTGGCAAATGCTAATGCAGGATTGTCGGCGCTGTTCCCCTACTTCTTCCCGAAGAAAGAGGAGCCCCCGACTTTCCTTACCCTTGCCAAGATCTTCAATTCATCAGAAGACCTTGGACTGAAGATGCATCAGGAAAACATGAAGATTGCTGTCGAAAGCACTGTTGCCCTGGTTGCTGACAGCCAACAGACTGTTGATTGGACGAAAGTTGGCGACACCGATCAGATAGAGCAATCAAGATGGAGGTCGCTGATTAAGGCAGCCAATCCCAACACGAAGAAAATCTTGGCTTATCTCGGGATCAAACCAGCTTCGACTCCTAGCTCATCAAGGCCGGAGGTCTAGTTGCATGCCTCTTTGTTTTTCTTTCTCTGTTTCTTTTGCTCTTGTCACCAAAGTAGTTATCTGGCGACACGTACTTCATTAGCTCCACTGTAAGGCCTTTGTAATTATTCCGAAAGATTAATGAAAACTCTATCTTTTGCTTGTTGATTGAGTTTATCTTGTTTTATTAAATTTCAGTTGGTATTTGATAACTATACTCCATCTTCCGCTCCTTCCAATGTTTCGCCTTCTTCTTCTCGCTCAAGGAGAACTCTTGCTGATGCTACACCTATCGAAGATTCCTTGCCGCGAGAATTGGATGAACTTCGGCAGCAACTTCAGTATGCAAAGAAGCAAACACTTGTGATGATGGAAAAATCTCGTAAGTCATCTGAAGCCGAAAAAATTGCACTTCAACAAGCTCGCGAGGCCGTGGCTGCTAAGGAAATCGCTGCTTCCGAGGCTGAAAAGGCGACTACTCGAGAAAATTTCATGCTCGAGTTGATGAATGAAGCCAGTGCGGATATGTCGGGTATGCTTGTTTCATCCTCAACATCTTCCATCTTCCTGCTACGCCTCTTAAAGTTTTCTGCTCTGTTGTTTTAATAGGTTCCTTTACTGATGCTGTTGCCGAAGAAGAGAGGGTAAATACTAGGACGAACCTCCTTGTTAACCTTTCCCTTGATCATGGTTCTCTGTTTTGGGCTACCCCAGAGAGGACCCGCCAGATTGTCAGATTTCAGGATCGCACCTCTCAAACTCGCGACTTCCTTGACTTCTGTACCAAGACCCTGTCTATGGTTTATAACTCCATGTTTCCTCGGAACGTTCAACCAAAAACTCTTCCCGAGTTAATGGAGAAATTCAAGGATGCCCACAGGATCCATGATTTTGTCAGAGCTCAACTGATAGCTGGCGCCAGATTTGCTCTTATCATGCTTCAGATCTGCCACTCAAATCTTGACCTGACCCAAGTTGTTGCGAAAGTTCATGAGAAGGTAAAGCGCCGAAGAGTTGGTATCGACCGAATTAACACAAAGGTTTCGCCTATAGCCGAAGAAATGATTGAAGACCTTCTTCGGATGGACGCCGACTTTTTTGCAGATGGTCATTATGCTAATTTTCTTGGCGCTGCTCCTGAAGAAAACAGAATTACCCTTGATGACATATTGAATCATGACTAATTATTTTCCTTTGGTAGATAACTCTTCTTTGTGACCCATGATTGTGATTATATTGTGAAACAATCATCATATTTCTATATTTGTCTAGCCCCCGAGTGTTTCGGTGGCTATTTACTGTATTTGTATATTGCGAGGTTTTGAACCAAGGCATTTATTTAATATGTATTTATGGCGAATATCAGCCCCCGAGCTTCTTTATTGAGTACTATTTTGTATTTTTATTGACTCACGAGGTATTTTAATACCAAGGCAAGGCTTTTCTTTTTCGAGGAACTATATTGAAATTCGTCGGGTCAGAGACTTTGAGCATGTCGATAAAGAAAAGTTATATTGACACTATCTTTATTATATTGCAGCACCGCGAGCCCGCCTCATTAAAAACCTTTCCCGGCCCCACTCGGTGCCCCGAAAAAGGAAAAGAGTGCGTCTGAAAACTCGCGGGCATTTCAGTACATTGAAGTTTTACAAGGACTATATTTCAACTCTAGGCATAGAACCGCCTGAGTTGCGCCACGTTCCAGGGGTTTTGCTCCTCCACCCCTGTCTTCTTGTCCTTTATCCTGTATGCTCCTCCTCTGATTACTTCCGTGACAATGTAGGGGCCTAGCCATGGTGACTCGAGTTTTTCATGACTTTTTTGCGTGAGCCGAAGAACTAGGTCTCCCACCTGAAAGGATCTTGGCCGCAAACGTCGACTGTGGTAATTCTTCAAGTCCTGTTGGTATTTGGTTACCCGAGATAGTACTTCATCTCTAGCTTCATCAAGTGCATCGACATCATCTTCTAGCGCTTTTCTCGACACCTCTTCATCATATTCTACGACTCGTGGAGAGTCATGCTCTATCTCGATTGGTAATACTGCCTCTGCTCCATGAACCAAGAAGAATGGAGTTTCCTGTGTTGCTGTGTTTGGTGTTGTTCGTATGCTCCATAATACACTGGGCAGCTCCTCTGGCCAGGTGTGTCGAGCTTTCTCCAGTGGCGCTAATAAGCGTTTCTTAATGCCGTTGCAGATGATTCCATTAGCTTTCTCGACTTGGCCGTTGGTCTGCGGGTGTGCAACTGACGCAAAGTGTAACTTGATACCCACTTCTTCGCAATAATCTTTAAACTCGTGGGATGTGAAGTTACTGCCATTGTCTGTGATGATGCTGTGTGGCACTCCAAATCTGAAGACGAGGCCTTTTATGAATTTTACTGCAGATGCTCCGTCTGGTGAATTTATCGGCTTCGCTTCTATCCACTTTGTAAATTTGTCAACAGCTACTAGCATGTACTCCTTTCCTCCTGGCCAGGATTTGTGTAACTTGCCCACCATATCAAGTCCCCATTGAGCAAAGGGCCACGACAATGGTATTGGTGTTAATTCTGCTGCTGGAGAGTGAGGTTTTGCGGCAAACCTTTGACACGCGTCACAAGTTCTTACTATTTCCTTGGCGTCCTCGATTGCTGTCAACCAGTAGAATCCTGCCCGAAAAACCTTGGCTGCAATAGCTCGACTACTTGCGTGGTGGCCACATATTCCTTCGTGTACATCCTTCAGAATTATTCTTCCTTCTTCGGGTGTGACACACCGTTGCAGGACGCCTGAAATACTTCGCTTGTACAATTCTCCTTTGATCACCGTGAAAGCTTTGGAGCGTCGAATTACTCGCCTTGCCTCAACTGGATCATCGGGTATTTCTTTCCTGAGGATGTACGATATGTACGTCTGCATCCATGGTATCTGTATCACCATGACCAGGTCCTGATCTTCTTCTTCCTCTTGCTCTTCCTTGGTAGCCCCCGAGGGTTTCTTCTCCTTCTTTTTTGATTTTGTCGATTTTGTAGATCTCTCTGTTATCTCTTCCCAAAATACACCTGGCGGAACTGCAAGGCATTGCGACCTGATGTTTGCAAGAACGTCGGCTTCGTCGTTGCTCAATCTGCTAATATGATTTACTTCGCATCCATCAAACAACTTTTCGAGCTCGTTGTACACCTCCTTGTATGCCATCATGCTATCATTGACTGCGTCACATTGGTTCATGACTTGCTGAGCCACCAATTGTGAGTCGCCAAAGATTTTTAATCGAGTTGCACCGCAAGCTTTCGCCATCTTCATCCCGTGTATGAGAGCTTCATATTCTGCTTCATTGTTAGATGCGTTAGGGAACGTCATCCGAAGGATGTACTTCAACTTGTCGCCTTCAGGTGATATGAGTACTACTCCTGCGCCAGCTCCTTCTAGTCTTTTGGACCCATCAAAGTTCATGGTCCAGGTTCTCGACAAGTCTGGAGGTCCTGTGTTTTGCAACTCCATCCACTCTGCGATGAAGTCCGGCAGAACTTGCGACTTGATTGCTTTTCTTTTTTCATACGTGATGTCCCGAGGGGAAAGTTCTATTCCCCAAAGGGAGACACGACCCGTAGCTTCTGGATTGTTTAGTATATTTGACAAGGGAGCTTCATTGACCACTATGATCGGGTGTGCCGAAAAATAGTGGCGCAATTTTTGTGCTGTTGTGAACACTCCATATGCTAGCTTTTGGTACTGAGGGTACCTTTGTTTTGAGGGCGATAAAACTTCGCTGACGAAGTATACTGGCCTCTGCACGCCGTGGAGTTTTCCTTCTTCCTCCCTTTCGACAACTAGCACCGTGCTCACCACTTGGGGCGTGGCTGCGATATACAGCAGGAGAGGTTCCTTTTCCTTCGGCGCCACCAAAATTGGTGGTGTCGAGATTGTGCGCTTCAAATCCTCGAAAGCTCTGTCGGCCTCTTCGTTCCACTGGAATTTATCTCCTTGCTTTATCGGAGCGTAGAATGGTAACGCTTTTTCTCCCAGCCTGGCGACGAATCTGCTCAAAGCTGCGACTCGCCCAGTTAGCTGTTGTATTTCTTTCAACTTTGTTGGCTTTCTCATTGTTACGATAGCCTGTATTTTATCGGGATTTGCTTCAATCCCCCTTGCTGAGACTAGAAACCCCAGAAGTTCTCCTGCTGGGACGCCAAAAGAACACTTCGTCGGGTTCAACTTCAGGCAGAATTTGTCGAGGTTGTCAAAAGTTTCCTTGAGATCCTCGATCAGTGTTATCCCCTTTTTTGACGTTATGACGACATCGTCGATGTATACTTGCACATTTTTCCCAATCTGTGTCGCCAAACACTTCTGCATCATCCTCTGATATGTTGCTCCCGCATTTTTTAGACCAAAGGGCATTGTTCTGTAGCAAAACACGCCGTAAGGTGTAATAAACGCGGTCTTTACTTCATCTTCTTCTTTCAATCTGATCTGGTTATAACCAGAATATGCGTCCAGGAAGGAAAGACGTTCACATCCAGCCGTGGAGTCGATAATTTGATCGATCCTCGGAAGGGGAAAGTGATCCTTTGGACAATGTTTATTGAGACACGTAAAGTCGACGCACATGCGAAGGACCTTAGTGTTTTTCTTCGGCACCAACACAGGATTTGCTACCCATGTGGCTTCTGTGAATATCTCTTTGATAAAACCAGCTTCTCGTAGTCGATTGATTTCTGACAGCATAGCTTTGCGGTTTGGTTCCAAAAAACGCCGCAAAGGTTGTTTGATTGGTCTCGCTATTGGATCCAAGTTTAGGTGGTGCTCGGCAAGTTCCCTGGGTACTCCTGGCATGTCAGCTGGACACCATGCGAAGATTTTCCAGTTCTCACGGAGGAACTCGACGAGCGCGCTTTCCTATGCGATATCCATGTCGTTTGCGATAGATGTCGTCTTTTTCGGGTCTGTCGGGTGAATCTGCACCTCCTTAGAATTTTTCTCGGTATTGAAAGTTGATTCTTTATTTGGCCTTCCAACGTCTGGCAGCACGTCGTAGTCAGTCATACTTTTTGATGCCAAATATTCAGCTTGCATCCCGAAAGTTTCTGATAGCCGGTGAAAATCTTTATCACACTTATCGGCTAAGGCAAAGCTTCCTTTGACTGTGATTGGTCCCTTTGGTCCAGGCAACCTCCACAACAGGTATGTATAGTGTGGCACCGCCATAAATCTAGCATATGCTGGTCGTCCCAACAGAGCGTGGTATTGCGACGGAAAATCCACGACTTCAAATTCCAGCTTCTCGATTCTATAATTTTCTCGGGTCCCAAACTGAACGTCGAGATTGATCTTCCCCAATGGATAACTTGGTTTCTCCGGTGTGATGCCGTGGAACCTTGTGTCTGTTGGTTTTAAGTTTACTAAGGATATGTTCATCTTCCTCAATGTATCTGCATACATAAGGTTTAGGCTGCTGCCGCCGTCTATGAACACTCGAGAGACATCAAATCCCGCGATAACTGCTGGCAGAATAAGTGCTGACTGCCCTGGTCGAGGAACTTGCTGCGGATGATCTGCTATGGTGAAGCCAATATCTTGTCCTGACCAATTAAGATACTCAACTGTTGGTGGAGGCATTTTCTCTGCCATAAACACCTGTCGTGAGATTACTTTCTGAGCTCTATTGGACGGCCTTCCCTTCTGAATCATCGACACCGCTCCGTTAGAGTTAGGATCAACATAAGGTGGTGGTGGAGGTGCTGCTGCTATTCTGAGCTGATGCCGATTGTCGTCTGTAATCGCGGGAGGAGGCGGCAAGTGAATCTCGCTTCTGGGTTCTCGAGGATTTCTCTGTGTTGCCCGCGCATTAGCGTGCTCTGCATACCTTAGCATTGCCTGAAAATTTCGACAGTCTTTCTGCAGGTGCCCTGACTGTCTTTTACCATTGCTGTCGAGGAAAAAGTGCATTTGACACGGCCCATTCATCATCTCTTCAGGGGACACGAAAGGCCTTGGGAACCTAGGCCCGCTATTTTGCCTGTTGTTGCGAGAATCATCCCTGTTATCACCTCGCTGTTCACTGCTTCTCTGATAATCATCTCTGTTGTTTCCTCCTGTGTTTGCCCGAAAACCTGCCGAAATTTGCCCTGGAGCGTCATAGTTTGGGTACTGCCGAGGAAATCGTCGCCTCGGTTGATAGTTTCGACCACGGTCCTCCTCTGGCGACCTGTGCCGTTTGTTGTGGACAGCGTCTTCTCCATCTGCCCATCTGTTTGCTATCTCCATTAACGCGGATACTGTCTTTGGATTGGTCCTTCCCAAGTCCTCAACAAAATCTCCACGCCTGATTCCTGCGATAAACGCATCTATTGCTCTCTCGTCAGATATATTTTCTGCCGAGTTTTTGATGATATTCCACCTTTGGATGTACTTTCTCATTGGCTCATCTGGCTTTTGTCGACATGCTCTCAACTCCTCTAAGGACGCAGGTTTTTTGCACGTGGACCTGAAGTTCTTGACGAACACATCCTCGAAACTTTCCCAGCTGTCGATAGATCCTGGAGTGAGTTTCTTTATCCAAGATCATGCGGCTCCACTCAAATGCACCTGGATGCTTTGCATAGCTGTTGCCCTGGTTCCTCCTGTGAGCTTCACTGTCTCGAGATAATCAACTAGCCAATCCTCTGGATCTTGAAGGCCGTCGAACTTCTTGAAATTGTCGGGTAACTTGAATCCTGAGGGGACTCGAGTTTTTCGGACTCTCCTCGTGAAGCATGGCAAGCCGCACATATCTTCGTCGTTAAGCTCCGGAGATTGCCGATGATCCCTTCTGCTTTGCCGCGCTCTGTCGACCCTTGCTTGTGCTGCTGTGTCCCTTGCTCCACTTGGTCCTTCAGGTGCTGCCGCTGTTGCTGCTGCAGGTCGTGGACTATTTTGCCTTGCCGCTCCTTCGGGAGGCGTTGATACAAACGCTGTCCCCATAGCTCCAACTCCTGCTACCGCCATATTGTATAGTGTTTCCCTTGGATCACCTGGAGGTGGTTTAGATGCAAGGATAAAAGCATGTGTCGCCATATACCCAGCCTCTGGTGTCTTAGGGATGATGTTTCCTCTTGTATCTATCGACATGAAGGACATGTCGAGGTTTTGGACCAAGTGCTCTCTTTCTGCTTCGGGTATATGTTGCAACCTTGATCTTGCTCTGTTCCGCGCCTCCCTGTGGCTATCACCCGAAGTTCTAGATTGTCGACTTAGATCTGCCCTCCTCCTGCTAGATGCAGAAGCTGCCTCCTTTCTTCTGTTTAACTCAGCTGTCTGTTTTTCCAATTCTCTTGCAGCTCGTGCGAGCCTATATTGATATGCTTGCAATTCCTCTGGTGTGGCTGTGGTAGCCATTGGTTCTGAACCGTTCATAGCTCTCGCGGCTCTATCCCACGCTGCTTGCGAAAGTTGAACTCTGTCTCGCGGCTGCGGCCCGACGTATTTATTGCCCAGACCTTGTCGCAGATTGGAGGGATCGACATATGGATTTCCCAGATCGTCGAAAGCCTCAGATGTTTCCTCTTGATCTTCAATGGCATAAATCTGATGATACTTTGTACTCAGATCTATGTTGGGTTTGGTGACATCATCATTGAGATTGATGAAGACCTTGCCCACTGTGATAGATTTGTCGATGAAGTCGTAACTGTCGACATCGCTTGAGCCATCGCTTATATATGAGTCCGCAGATGACTCAAACGACATGTCGCTGAAGATCTTGGCGAGTTTCTCTCTTGCTCTGGTGCTGACGTAGCGTGTCGTCGAAGTTTCTTCTTCTACTGACTCGGTTGACGATGTATAGCTTAAAAAATCGGAAACGACCGCCGACGATCCCGACGAAATCGGAATTTCGACACGATACGATCCTTCCTTCTCGATGCGAAAGTGAAACCTTCTGAACGTCATCTCCATGGGCTCCGCCAGATACGCATATGCATCCAAACGGGAGGGTGGGTGAGGAACAAAATCGACAGGACCAGCAGCGATCTGTTTACCTCGATCCATTGCGTTGCTTGCGGTTGACGATGTCGCAGATCTTGAACGTGCCATCGAGATCAGATCCTTACGCCTCTAGTTCCCACAGACGGCGCCAATTGACAAGGTATCAACTTGTCAATGCCTATGGATTGTAGGCTAGGGTTTAGTTGGAAGTAGAGGGTAAGTAGATCTCGAAGGTTTCAGCCGGAAAGTACTCGACGATTATGAGAACTAGAGTTTGTAACAATGATTCGATGATCTCTTCGTCCCTCGACTCCCCCTTCTTATAGGAGGCGGAGCCGAGGGTTTCGTTTTGTACAAGTTACAGAGTCCAGGACGGTTTCTAACTCATCCCGCCAGATTACAAATAACACTTCCTATTACAACTCTAACTTTCCTTAATATATCTTGGGCTCCCGAATCTTCTTATTCTTCGGGTATTGGGCCTTCAGTAAACCCCGGGTGCTATCTTCGGCAGGCCCATTTGGGATGCCTATGTCACATGGTACCATGGCCGTGTTGTTTCCCTCGGTCTACTTGCATGCTCAACTTGAGCATATCCTATTCCAAGATGGAAGCTTACATCACACCCACCATTTTGGGTGAATCTAGTGGTATCGAAGTCATGAATCTTGGTGTAATTCTCAAATTGAGAGAAGTATGCCGTGTACCCTCATGAATGTTGGATGGGTAGTTCACCCACACCACCCAAGTTGTATAGTAGTACCACAAATCTGAAAGTTTGATCCATCCTATGTTATCATCATACATGCTTACCTTAAGCAAGTATGATCCCCTTTAAGCCACTCACATATACCCCTCACGGCGTGATGACTCTCATCTCGGCCATGGTGTGGGAATTAGTTCCTTCTCATGAAACTATAGGTTGGGAACCCCTCAAGGCTTACCTTGTTGTAAATGTTTGCGAAAACCTTGGGTAAGTTAACTCTACCCAAGCGTATGTTTTGGAAAGGCAAAGTTTTTGGACAAGGATGTTGGAGGAATATACCTTGGGTAAGTTAACTCTACCCAAGTGTATGTTTTGGGTAAAGCAAATGTTTTGAACAAGATTGTTCGGAGGAACATGGTTAGTTGTTGGAAAATAAAGGAAATGTGGGTAAAATGTTTTTAAAGGAGCACTGCATATAAGTGTTCGCCGTCCCAACTTTTATTCGTGCAACCACATTATCCAAAGTGGGCACGGGCTTAGTCCGTAGTCTGTTGAAATTGGCATGATCCACCTTCATAACTCCCTAGGGAGGGTCACGATGACCTCCGACGCCGGGTTGCACTCTGAAGGAGGCAATACACTGTAGTTGTCTATAGCCGGACGATTACTAAGGGTCTTCTGTCGTGGCGCCGGAGATACGCTCAAAAGGAGGTATGCTGCCGGGGTGCCGGGAAGGGGTAAGCCCGCAGGGAAGGACTTGTGCCAAGGGATACGGGCGAAAGACTATGACTGGTTATCCGAGACTCGCGTACTTTCGTATGACGATCCGGGGATGATCCCGGCGGATTTATCAGTTCTTGTGGGGAAAGTGCGCAAACTCTGCAGAGTCAAATCTATTCGAATAGCCGCGTCCGCGGTCATGGACAAGTTGAAATGGCCATACTTAACCAGGGCTAGCGTTTTGTTTTTGAACAAATGATTTGCAAAGGAAGTGTTGTGTTTATATGTACCAAAGAGGTACGAAAAATGGGCGTGTGTTGACCATATGAAGTTGGTCGAGGAAAAATTCAGACCAAATGGGGAACTTCTACCGATTGTTTCTTGAAGAGGAACTCTTCTTTAACAAAGATATAGAGATGTCATAGGACTTTCCCTCGCATATCCATCAATTGAGATGGAAGAATGCAACTCTTCTTTAACAAAGATATAGAGATGTCATAGATATCTTTTGAAGTATCTTCTTCAATAAAGATATAGGTATGTCATAGGAATTCTCTAGCATCCCCATCAACTGAGATGGACTTATGCTACCTCTTCTTCAATAAAGATATAGGTAAGTCATAAAACTTCCTAAGCGTTCCCATCAATTGAGATGGCGGTATGCTACCTTTCCTCCTAGATGTTTAGTGGGTTGTCCTTGAAACACCATAGTGTCCGCATCACTTGAGATGCCGGCATGCTATATCCACCAGAGAAACTGACGCTCTTGTGCATGCTATATCCACAAGAGAAACTATATATCTTTCACATGCTATATCCACAAGAGAAACTGATTCTCTTCCTCAAGCTATTCCCACTAGAGAAAATAGCTCTCCCTTCTTGTCTTCTTAGATTAGCACTTGTCATCCTGCACTCTTGCAACATACCTTTCTTGATGGTTTGCGAGTACAATTCCAAATGTACTCATGGCTTTGTCCCTGGCTATTTACTTGGTCAGACTTGGAGGAACACGACGAATGAATAAGGAGTTGGCGACGTCTATGCGAGCTAGGAACGTTTTCCCAGTCAGTTTCCTGTAGGGTTATGGCAGATGACTTGGGTACTGCGCTGCTGAAGTGACGATGCTACTCTGATGTTTAGTTAGGCCCTCCGAGGCTATTATGTAAGTATTGGTCATGTGACCATATTGTAATTTTCTTATTCCGCTTTGTAATGGATGGTGTAATTTGATATCAGTTCGGTTATGTGTTCATGGCGCACTGATCATGGGATCGTGAACTATATACATAACAGGGAATTTCGGACAGCTAGTCCGGGGCCCCCACAGAGCTGGTATCAGAGCTATCCTGATAGCAGGAGACCTTAGTTAGCATGGACGTTAGTTAGGAAACAAGTACTTGGGAAAAACTATTTACGAAACAAATTCTTTCTTTAGTCGGAAGTATAGCTTCTACTCCTCTTATTTATTCAAAGCTTCTAAATTCTTACCTCTCCGCTTTATAAAAAGGTTTGAAAATCCTTACTCTATTGTCTCATCCACTTCAAACCTACATATTGGACGATGTCCCCAACTCAGACCCGGAGACTCGAAGTCGAAGATGGATCAACTTTTTATGAAGTCTCACGTATCTCTAACAACAACTATTGAAGATTGGAGGCTGACTTAGTGTGCAGATAAAAGAATAATAAGAACATGTCTTTGGTTATCACCAAAGTCTGTCAAAAATCTGACATTGTTCCTCCGTGGACTTGCACCTTTTTGCAGTCGTCTGGGATCAAGTCCTCAGTTTCTTGACTAGTAATTTTTAGGCCAGCCACGAGAAGATATCGACTTCGGGAGCACCTCAACAGCTACCTCTTCAAAGACCTCATGTTTCCGGGATGTCGAGACAAGAAGTTCTACACAGTTTTCTCCTCCGCCTCAACATCAATGACTCAACACCTGGCCCCTTCACTACCAACTGCTACAAGGATCCAAGTTGAAGCTGATGCTGATGATATGAAGACGTCGACCTCATGTGACCAGCCCCAAACCAATAGGATGTATAGGACAAACTCAATCGCTTTGATTGAGATAAACCCGCGCATTAGGAATTCCTGGGTACTTAGAGTACCATGTCTGGTTTGATGATTGCTTGTATTTCCCTAGTGTGCTGCCTTGAGTGTTTTTATCTGTTTGCTGTGTGCATGTATGTCTTGCTATTTAGACGTTCCCGTCCTTTTTAATTGTTTGAAATTTGTAAAATAGAAATTAAAAATGGAAATCTGCCAGTGTACTGTTTTGCTAATAAAAATAGTTTGGTAGCTCCGATTGATGTGATTCCAATTGCACTAGAACCAGTATGAAATTATCTTTCAGATTCCCCTGACCTTGTATTTTTAGGAGTTTTGTGCTATTTTTTATAAAATAAAAATTGATCACTGTTTCTGGTTAGTATTTTGAGTCTCAAAAATTGAAAAATAAATATTTTTGAATGATTCCAATTGTGTTGATCTTGTTTTGTTACTGTGCATCTAGGAAAAACACCAGTAGCCTCTGTTAGTGGTATTTTGTCTCTGGTTATGGTTGTATGGGTGTCACATGCAATGATAGGATTAAAGTTTGCCTCGCCGATGTATTGCTAACTGCTAGTTAGTTGGGTAGATTAAGGAAAGACTCTAACTCTAAACCCGTTAGCAGTTGTTTTTCAACCGTCAGGGAAACTAACTCAGACCCCTATCTACGCCAACTACTTTCAAGGTCAACTGAAGCATCTCTACTACGCCAACAAAGCAAAAGCCAATACCTTCAAGATCCGCTGAAGCATCTCCACTTCATCAAGAAAGCAGAAGCCCCTACCTTCAAGAGTGACTGCACCTCTACCAGAAGACTTACTAACTTGGTCTAACCTTGGTATATAATTGCGCTAACCTTGAGGATATCGTTTTGAAAACCACCCCCCCCTAACACACCGTCTAACTAGATGAGAGAACATTAGCGTCAAAGACAAGCTACATCACATGGTTCATCCGGTCCTCCTCAAGTGAAGCTCCTGAAGATACCTCAAGAACTCAAGACTAGGTGCAACTTACCCGCTCACCAACTGGTATAAGTCAGCACCGACCCGCCAGCTGATGATTGTCTTCGACGACCTCTGTTGCTGTTTCATATGGATACCAACTAGGTGTTTCATCAACTTACTAACTCACCGCGCATACCATATGGTTTAGTTAATATGTGAGTGCCTCTTGAAGATGTGGTCTGCACGTCGCCCCCGAAGATTCTTCAACTGAACAAGGAAAATCAACAACTTCTTTAGAAGCCCCCGACAGGACCGCAAGGAAGACGCTCTGAGTTTTTCCGAAAGCCCGATGAAAAATCTTAAGGGTGGAAGACTTCGTCTTCCCCTAAAAGTTGGAGCTAACCCTCAAATTCTAAATCTTTCTAAAACAACGTTGGAAACGTGGGATTGCACTAGCTCCCCGCGAAGCCATTGATACGTCTCCAACGTATCTATAATTTCTGATGTTCCATGCTTGTTTTATGACAATACCTACATGTTTTGTTCACACTTTATGATGATTTTATGCGTTTTCTGGAACTAACCTATTGACGAGATGCCGAAGTGCCAGTTCCTGTTTTCTGCTGTTTTTGGTTTCTGAAATCCTAGTAAGGAAATATTCTCGGAATTGGATGAAATCAACGCCCAGCATCTTATAATTCCACGAAGCTTCCAGAACACCCGAGAGGGGCCAGAGGAGGGCCACAGGGGGCCCACACATGTGGCTGGCGTGGCCCAGGAGGGGGGTGCGCCGCCCTGTTGTGTGGCGCCTCCGTAACCTTTCCGACTCCGCCTCTTCGCCTATAAGAAGCTCCCTGACCTAAATCTTCGAGACGAATAAGCCACGGTACGAGAAACCTTCCAGAGCCGCCGCCATCGCGAAGCCAAGATCTGGGGGACAGGAGTCTCTGTTCCGGCACGCCGCCGCGACGGGGAAGTGCCCCTGGAAGGCATCTCCATCGACATCACCGCCATCTTCATCACCGCTGCTGTCTCCCATGAGGAGGAAGTAGTTCTCCATCGAGGCTAAGGGGCTGTACCGGTAGCTATGTGGTTAATCTCTCTCCATGTACTTCAATACAAGGATCTCATGAGCTGCCTTACATGATTGAGATTCATATGAGTTTTGTATCACTATTCATCTATGTGCTACTCTAGTGATGTTATTAAAGTAGTCTATTCCTCCTCCATGATGTAATGTTGACAGTGTGTGCATCATGAAGTACTTGGTATATGCTATGATTGTGATCTCTTGTAGATTATGAAGTTAACTATTACTATGATGGTATTGATGTGATCTATTCCTCCTTTCATTGTGTGATGGTAACAGTGTGCATGCTATGTTAGTACTTGGTATAGTTGTGTTGATCTATCATGCACTCTAAGGTTATTTAAATATGAATATCGAATGTTGTGGAGTTTGTTAACTCCGGCATTGAGGTGCTCTTGTAGCCCTACGCAATTAGTGGTGTTCATCATCCAACAAGAGAGTATAGAGTATAGCATTTATCTATTCATTTATGTGATCAATGTTGAGAGTGTCCACTAGTGAAAGTATGATCCCTAGGCCTTGTTTCCAAATACTGCAATCATCGCTTGTTTACTGTTCTACTGCATCTGTACTTCCTGCAATATTACCACCATCAACTGCACGCCAGCAAGCTATTTTCTGGCGCCGTTACTACTGCTCATATTCATTCATACCACTTGTATTTCACTATATCTTCACCGAACTAGTGCACCTATACATCTGACAAGTGTATTAGGTGTGTTGGGGACACAAGAGACTTCTTGTATTGTGGTTGCAGGGTTGCTTGAGAGGGATATCTTTGACCTCTTCCTCCCTGAGTTCGATAAACCTTGGGTGATCCACTTAAGGGAAAACTTGCTGCTGTTCTACAAACCTCTGCTCTTGGAGGCCCAACACTGTCTACAGGAAAAGAAGCGTGAGTAGACATCAAGCTATTTTCTGGCGCCGTTGCCGGGGAGGAAAGGTAAAAGGTACTCACACTCCGGATCCCGGCTACTAAGCTATTTTCTGGGTGAGTGCTCGAAGCTATTTCCTTTAGATCCTGCAATTGCATCTTTTGGTTTCTTGTTTTATCACTAGTTTGGCATAATGGAAAGCAACTATGAACTTTTTAATCTATTTCCTGAGTTAAGACATGGATTGTTTGCTGCGAAAATTAAAAAACCTATGGAATCTTATTTGCATGCTAGTAGCAATGATATTAGTATGAACGCTTTGAACACCAATGTTGCTAATGCTATGGAAAATTCTAAGCTTGGGGAAGCTGGTTTTGATGAGCATGATATTTTTAGTCCCCCAAGCATGGAGGAGAAAATTTTCTTTGATGATACTTTGCCTCCTATTTATGATGATTATAATGATAGTGGTCTTTTGGTGCCGCCTACTATGGAGAGTAAATTTAATTATGATTACACTATGCCTCCTACACTTGATGAGAATAATAATGATAGCTACTTTGTTGAATTTGCTCCCACTACAATTAATAAGAATGACTATGCTTATGTTGGGAGTAGTAATAATTTTATGCATGAGACTCATGATAAGAATGTTTCATTTGATAGTTATATTGTTGAGTTTGTTCATGATGCTACTGAAAATCCTTATGAGAGAGGAAAATATGGTTGTAGAAATTTTCATGTTACTAAAACACCTCTCTATATGCTAAAAATCTTGAAGTTGAGCTTGTCTAGTTTTCCTATGCTTGTTGCATTATGCCTACATAACTTGTTTATTTACAAGATTCCTTTTCATAGGAAGCATGTTAGACTTAAATGTGTTTTGAATTTTCTTCTTGATGCTCTCTTTTGCTTCAACTCTCATCTTTATGAGTGCATCATTTAAATTGCCGAGCCCATCTTAATGGCTATAAAGAAAGCACTTCTTGGGAGATAACCCATATGTTTATTTTACTACAGTACTTTTGTTTTATATTTGAGTCTTGGAAGTTGTTACTACTGTATCAACCTCTCCTTATCTTTATTTTATTGCATTGTTGTGCCAAGTAAATTCTTTGATGGCAAGGTTGATACTAGATTTGGATTACTGCGCAGAAACAGATTTCTTTCTGTCACGAATTTGGGCAGGGTTCTCTGTAGGTAACTCAGAAAAATCCGCCAATTTACGTGAGTGATCCTCAGATATGTACGCAACTTTCATTCAATTTGAGCATTTTCATCTGAGCAAGTCTGGTGCCTCTGAAAAATTCGTCTTTACAGACTGTTCTGTTTTGATAGATTTTGTCTTTTATTTCGCATTGCTTCTTTTGCTATGTTGGATGGATTTCTTTGTTCCATTGACTTACAGTAGCTTTGTGCAATGTCCAGAAGTGTTAAGAATGATTGTGTCACCTCTGAACATGTGAATTTTTTATTATGCACTAACCCTCTAATGAGTTTGTTTCGAGTTTGGTGTGGAGGAAGTTTTCAAGGGTCAAGAGAGGAGGATGATACAATATGATCAAGAAGAGTGAAAAGTCTAAGCTTGGGGATGCCCCCGTGGTTCATCCCTGCATATTTCAAGAAGACTCAAGCATCTAAGCTTGGGGATGCCCAAGGCATCCCCTTCTTCATCGACAACTTATCAGGTCACTTCTCTTGAAACTATATTTTTATTCGGTCACATCTTATGTACTTTACTTGGAGCGTCTGTGTGTTTTATTTTTGTTTTGTTATTTTCATTCTCTGAATAAATGCTTGTGTGGGAGAGAGAAACGCTCCGCTGGTTCATATGAACACACGTGTTCTTAGCTTTTAATGTTCATGGCGAAGGTTGAAACTGCTTCGTTAATTGTTATATGGTTGGAAACAGAAAATGCTACATGTAGTAATTGGTATGATGTCTTGAATAACTTGATACTTGGAAATTGTTGTGCTCATGATTAAGCTCTTGCATCATATACTTTGCACCTATTAGTGAAGAAATACATAGAGCTGGTTAAAATTTGGTTTGCATGATTGGTCTCTCTAAAGTCTAGATATTTTCTAGTAAGGGTTTGAACAACAAGGAAGATGGTGTAGAGTCTTATAATGCTTGCAATATGTTCTTATGTGAGTTTTGCTGTACCGGTTCATACTTGTGTTTGCTTCAAACAACCTTGCTAGCCTAAGCCTTGTATTGAGAGGGAATACTTCTCGTGCATCCAAAATCCTTGAGCCAAAAACTATGCCACTTGTGTCCACCATACCTACCTACTACATGGTATTTCTCCGCCATTCCAAAGTAAATTGCTTGAGTGCTACCTTTAAATTTCCATTCTTTGTCTTTGCAATATATAGCTCATGGGATAAATAGCCTAAAAACTATTGTGGTATTGAATATGTACTTATGTATCTTATTTCTTATTAAGTTGCTTGTTGAGCGATAACCATGTTCCTGGGGATGCCATCAACACTTTGTTGAATATCATGTGAGTTGCTATGCATGATCGTCTTGTCTGAAGTAAGGGCGATTTACCATGAGTTGAATGGTTAGAGCATGCATATTGTTAGAGAAGAACATTGGGCCGCTAACTAAAACCATGATCCATGGTGGAAGTTTCAGTTTTGGACAACAATCCTCAATCTCTTATGAGAATACTATTTGTTGCTGAATGCTTATGCATTAAAGAGGAGTCCATTATCTGTTCTCTATGTTGTCCCGGTATGGATGTCTAAGTTGAGAATAATCAAAAGCGAGAAATCCAATGCGAGCTTTCTCCTTAGACCTTTGTACAGGCGGCATAGAGGTACCCCTTTGTGATACTTGGTTAAAACATATTTATTCCAATAATAATCCAGGTAATCCGAGCTAATTAGGACAAGGTGCGGGCACTATTGGTATACTATGCATGAGGCTTGCAACTTGTAGGATATAATTTACATAATACATATGCTTTATTACTACCGTTGACAAAATTGTTTCTTGTTTTCAAAATAAAAGCTCTAGCACAAATATAGCAATCAATGCTTCCCTCTGCGAAGGGCCATTCTTCTACTTTTATGTTGAGTCAGTTTACCTATTTCCTTCTATCTTACAAGCAAACACTTGTGTTAACTGTGCATTGATTCCTACATACTTGCATATTGCTCTTGTTATATTACTTTATGTTGACAATATCCATGAGATATACATGTTACAAGTTGAAAGCAACCGCTGAAACTTAATATTCCTTTGTGTTGCTTCAATGCTTCTACTATGAATCTATTGCTTTATGAGTTAACTCCTATGCAAGACTTATTGATGCTTGTCTCGAGAGTACTATTCATGAAAAGTCTTTGCTATATGATTCAGTTGTTTAATCATTGTCCTTACCATTGCTTTGAATCACTTCAATTCATCTCATATGCTTTACAATAGTATGATCAAGATTATGTTGTTAGCATGTCACTTCAGAAATTATTCTTTTATCGTTTACCTACTCGAGGACGAGTAGGAACTAAGCTTGGGGATGCTGATACATCTCCAACGTATCTATAATTTCTGATGTTCCATGCTTGTTTTATGACAATACCTACATGTTTTGTTCACACTTTATGATGATTTTATGCGTTTTCTGGAACTAACCTATTGACGAGATGCCGAAGTGCCAGTTCCTGTTTTCTGCTGTTTTTGGTTTCAGAAATCCTAGTAAGGAAATATTCTCGGAATTGGACGAAATCAACGCCCAGCATCTTATAATTCCACGAAGCTTCTAGAACACCCGAGAGGGGCCAGAGGAGGGCCACAGGGGCCCCACACATGTGGCTAGCGTGACCCAGGAGGGGGGGCGCGCCGCCCTGTTGTGAGGCGCCTCCGTAACCCTTCCGACTCCGCCTCTTCGCCTATAAGAAGCTCCCTAACCTAAATCTTTGAGACGAATAAGCCACGGTACGAGAAACCTTCCAGAGCCGCCGCCATCACGAAGCCAAGATCTGGGGGACAGGAGTCTCTGTTCCGGCACGCCGCCGGGACGGGGAAGTGCCCCCGGAAGGCATCTCCATCGACATCACCGCCATCTTCATCACCGCTGCTGTCTCCCATGAGGAGGGAGTAGTTCTCCATCGAGGCTAAGGGGCTGTACCGGTAGCTATGTGGTTAATCTCTCTCCATGTACTTCAATACAATGATCTCATGAGCTGCCTTACATGATTGAGATTCATATGAGTTTTGTATCACTATTCATCTATGTGCTACTTGTCAACACCCGGATTTTTAAGTCCGGATGCCTATTATGTCATACATTGCAATCCCAGGAATATTGTTGTTGCGAGGCATAATAGTTAAATATCACAGTCACCATTCATTACAAACCATAATGTCTTACAATTTGGAATCACATGATCCATATTACACGAATAGTTGATCTATTGATCAGCGAACAAACACAAGTTCATAGCGGAAGCGTAAGATACAAGGACTCTCTAGTCCACAGGCCAATGCTTGACGTCGGAAGACTCCTAGTTGTCGTAGGCGTCCTGCTGGTCATCTCCTTGTTCATCTTCATACTCTGGCCATTTGAATAGCCAGGGACAAAGCCGTGAGTACTTCAAGTACTCGCAAACTAATACTAGTGTAAGTGGTAGACATTTCTAGTAAGGTTTGCTAAGCTCTAGTCTGTTTGCATAAAGCCAATTTTAGTTCACAAGTATTTGAGAAAAGCTTATTCATGTTCTAACTAACACAAGTGGGAACATTAGTGTCATTCCCACTATTCAAGTGGTGATTTCAATTCAATTCACCACTTCACAAGTCATTTCACCCATTTCATTTCAACATCATTTTCAAGAATTTGACATCGGAAACTGTATGGCCTTTCCAACCGTCCGTAACCATGGACGCGGCTATTCGAATAGATTTACACTCTGCAGAGGTTGCACACTTGTGCCACAACATTTGATTTCATCCGTCGGGATTACCCCAAATCATTGTAACACAGTACGCGGATCATCAACCATAACCTTTCACTTACAAATCCTAGTATGAGCACCTCTCCCCATGAGCTTGGCCTCCTAGTGAAGACCAACTGTCAACCTGGGAACTGCACAGGGCTTGGCCGTACAATTCACCTCAATTCACATCCTTTCTCAACAATGGAGGCAGCCTCAAGCATAACCCCTATTATGTGTGTTTAGAGGGAACCCATACTAAGATGCATAAACTTCCAGTTAAGCCCTAACCATAATCAGGTATTGTGGGGGTACTCAAAATTGGAAAGGTATCGCATTCAAACCAATATCATGTTTATCAAAAATCACCATCTTCTCTTTGTCATAATCACCTTCAAAAATCATTCAATGGAATGATTCATCATTCCAAGGTTTCAAAATTCAGTTCAAGTCACATTGTTCCCATCTAGAGTAGTCAAGTTTTAATCATTAGCACTAGCTCTAAATCCTGAGGGGTGCTATCTTGCTTTGCTTAATTGAGACTAACTTTACCACTCTAGTAAACTTCTTTACTTTGACCAAAGTTAACTATAAAAGTAACTCTTGGAAAACAAAAAGTAAAACTTGTAAGGTATAAACTTGGGATAGGCTTATGTAAGAAAAGATAAGATTCATGGTGCCTTGCCCCAAAGGGCTTTGCACTTTGCAAGAATATTAGCTTGCCTTGGTAGTTCTCAAAATTCTCCTCCTCCTCCTCTTGGTAGCAACCTTCCTCCTCCGGGTATTATCCGGTGCTAGCATCTAAATTTAAATACAAGTATAATCACTCAACTAATTCAATGGCTATTCCATACATCACATTTAAATGAGGTAGACCACCTCATACCATTTAATAATGCTACAAATGTTTTAATTCTCCAAGTAGTTCATATAAGAGAGTTTGGGCAGGGGTCCAAACATCTCATGAATTCATTTGAGACAAGATTTAAATGAAGTATAATACTTCATATGATTTGCATAATAGTTTTGGACAATATCAATTACACAAACTAGCCATATTGTCCATTAATTAAACTAGGGCATGATCATGCAAAGTGACCACACCATTTTCTTGCAGAAACAATTAGTGTAAGTCAAATGTGAGCTATTGGAGTTGGAATTAACTTAATATGTATTTTGGTTGATTTTTACGAATTATTTGAATAGGGAAAAAGTCCCTGCCTTCATCTTTTTATCAGATTAATTCTAAAACTAATCTTGAAATGGGACCAGTGGCATATTGTAGATCTTTTTAGTAGCTTTCCAACAATATCAAATTTGTTAAATTTGGCCAAGCCAAACAGATTCTATGGATTTTCAAATTTGGAGCCAGTATTGAATTTAAATGGATTTGAATTAAACATTATTTGAATTAAAGGGCCAACGGGAAACAAAGCTGGGCCGAATTGGATTAAAACGGCCCACTTCCAGCCCACCACGGTCCACAGACGCGTGGGCTTGCTGACAGCATGGGGTCCACTCGTCAGCGACTTATAAACACCGAATCAGTATGTTTTAACAGGGGGCGTTGGATTAGAAGGGCATCGGACGGCTCACGTGCATCGTCGTCTCCGACGAGATGCCGTGGCTTCTCCGGCGAGCCTAGGGGGGCGGAGGGCTCACCGAGGCTCCAGCAAGGGTTGGCAGTATGCGTGATGAAGTTGTGGATGACAGCGAAGCAGCTGGTAGCAGTGGCGGAGCTCGAGGTGGCCTGGATCGATGGCGATTCCTCCAGGGCTTCCGCGGCTCCGATCTTCCGATTGGCCTTGCTCCGGCGACGATCGAGGTAGCTACTGGGTTGAGGTGAGGCAGTGGAGGATGGGGAACGAGATGGTGTGCTCAATGGCTTCCAGGGAACGCTCTATTTATAGAGGCGAGCAGGTGCTGCGGGGCAGTGTGGTGGTCGACATGGGTGCGGCGATTCCGGCGAGGTGTTGGGCTAGGCAAGGGTGCAGGGACGTTCTCCTCGTCCAGGCGAAGCTGTAGGTAGCAACGGCACGGTCGGGCGGCATCTGTGGGCGACGCATTGCTTCCGTGTCGTCGGGCGGTGTCTACGGGATTTTCTTCTCCGTCTCCGGCGGCGGTGGTCCAGGGAGTGGTCGTGAGCTTGTTTGGTGGCGTCGTGGTGTCACGGCGGTGCTCAACGCATGGAGAGAGGGGCCAGAGCGAGTGCGAGACGTTGGGGTGGCGCGTGTCCAGTGCGCGTCCACGCGCGATGCGAGCGGCATCTGGCGGCGACCTTGGCGCGCGATCTCCGGCGAGTGGTCATCTCCTCCTCGACCAGGGCTGGTGTAGGCATGGCTAGGGTGGTGCGGTGGCGAGGTTTGGCAAGGTGGCCAGGGTAGGATAGGAAGGAAGAGAGGGGAGAGGCGTCGGGGTGGTGACATGGCCGGCATGGCCATGCCCTAGCTGCCCTCCTCTCTCCTTAGGTTTACTATGGGTCATTAAGTGAAAGAGGGCACCAGGGGACCAAGTAGGTGAAGGAGATATGCCCAAGAGGCAATAATAAAAGTGGTTATTATATATCTTTTTGTTTATGATAAATGTTTATATGTCATGCTATAATTGTATTAACCGAAACATTAGTACATGTGTGATATGTAAACAACAAAGAGTCCCTAGTATGCCTCTTAACTAGCTTGTTGATTAATGGATGATTAGTTTCATAATCATGAACATTGGATGTTATTAATAACAAGGTTATATCATTGTATGAATGATGTAATGGACACACCCAATTAAGCGTAGCATAAGATCACGTCATTAAGTTATTTGCTATAAGCTTTCGATACATAGTTACCTAGTTCTTATGACCATGAGATCATGTAAATCACTTATACTGGAAAGGTACTTTGATTACACCAAATGCCACTGCATAAATGGGTGGTTATAAAGGTGGGATTAAGTATCCGGAAAGTATGAGTTGAGGCATATGGATCAACAGTGGGATTTGTCCATCCCGATGACAGATAGATATACTCTGGGCCCTCTCGGTGGAATGTCGTCTAATGTCTTGCAAGCATATGAATAAGTTCATAAGAGACCACATACCACGGTACGAGTAAAGAGTACTTGTCAGGAGACGAGGTTGAACAAGGTATAGAGTGATACCGATGATCAAACCTCGGACAAGTAAAATATCGCGTGATAAAGGGAATTGGTATCGTATGTGAATGGTTCATTCGATCACTAAAGTCATCGTTGAATATGTGGGAGCCATTATGGATCTCCAGATCCCGCTATTGGTTATTGGTCGGAGTGAGTACTCAACCATGTCCGCATAGTTCGCGAATCGTAGGGTGACACACTTAAAGTTGGATGTTGAAATGGTAGAACTTGAATATGGAATGGAGTTCGAATATTTGTTCGGAGTCCCGGATGAGATCCCGGACATCACGAGGAGTCCCGGAATGGTCCGGAGAATAAGATTCATATATAGGAAGTCATTTTATGAGATTTAAAATGATCCGGAAGGTTCTATGGAAGGTTCTAGAAGGTTCTAGAAAAGTTCGGAAGAAACCACCAAGGAAGGTGGAGTCCCAAAGGGACTCCACCTCCATGGCCGGCCAACCCTAGTGGGGGAGGAGTCCCAAGTGGACTCCCCCTATGGGGGCCGGCCACCCCCCCACATGGAAGGGGGGAATCCCACCCCAAGTGGGATTCCCACCTTGGGTAGGTTTCCCTATCACATGGAAGGTTTTGCGTTCGGGTCTTATTCGGAGACTTGTAGTCCAACACTTGGGGCTTCCACCTATATAATGAGGGGCAAGGGGAGGGGGCCGGCTACCCCAAGACCACAACCTGGCCGCACCCCTTAGTGGCCGGCCACCCCCTCCCAAACCCTAGCCGCCCCCTCTCTCCTCCATAGCTCCCGCACGCTTAGCGAAGCTCCGCCGGAGTTCTCCACCGCCACCGACACCACGCCGTCGTGCTGTCGGATTCAAGAGGAGCTACTACTTCCGCTGCCCGCTGGAACGGGAGGTGGACGTCGTCTTCATCAACAACCGAACGTGTGACCGAGTACGGAGGTGCTGCCCGTTCGTGGCGCCGTGATCAAGATCTTCTACGCGCTTTTGCAAGCGGCAAGTGAACGTCTACCGCAGCAACAAGAGCCTCATCTTGTAGGCTTTGGAATCTCTTCAAGGGTGAGACTCGATAATCCCCTCGTTGCTACCGTCTTCTAGATTGCATCTTGGCTTGGATTGCGTGTTCGCGGTAGGAAATTTTTTGTTTTCTATGCAACGTTATCCTACAATAGGATAGGTTTGGGGTAGATTAGAGTTGGATAGATCACTATTTGAAATAGTGTCAAATAGTTCCATATTTGGAATTTGTCATTTTTGTCCAAATTTGAGTGAATTCAAATGGTTGACCAATTTGAAATGTGTGTGTTTGGTTGAGTTGTATTTGACCAGAGATGATGAGAGGTGGTGGTGGAATTGTTCAATTCAAAGATTTGCAAAATTTGATAAGTAGGAGAAGGTTCCACTTGATAAGATGTTGCAACTTTGTATGAGCATATCATTTGATCTAGAAAGAATTTGGCATGGTGATCTTTACAAAAAGTGTTCACCTTGATGTTGTCTTGGATGAGGTGCAAAGAGTTAGAAAAGTTTAGTTTGAAAATTTTGAATTACATGGGCTCAAAGTAGTGATCAGACTATAATTGGCAGATTTGACCATTATCATATGTGAGCCAAATTTGAATTTGAAATTCATTTGATTTGTGTTTCTTTGATTCCAAAAGTTGTAATAAGTGTTTAGTAACATTTTTCAACTAATGGTGGAGACCAAAATGGTCTAGGGTCAAAATTTATAAAAATGGCATAAGCCATATGTGAGGGTTTTAGGTTTTTTTTCTTTTATTTGATTTCTTTCTCTTTTTGATTTATTTGGTTGGTGATCTTCTCATGATCACATTAGGGTTTTAGAGTATAGCACATACACCTAATAACAATCATCATGGCATATCAATCAAATGCACAAGTCCTATGCAAGGCACTATATGCAATTTAAAAAGTTTTTGTTGGTTTGAAATTTTGCTCTCTGGAATTCTTCTAACTTTCTTTTTATTGAAATTTGGGATGTTACAAACCCTTCCCCCTTACAAAAGATCTCGTCCCGAGATCTAAAAGAATGTTAGGTACTAAAGAGATTTGGGTACTCCTTCTTCATGAAGTCTTCGCGTTCCCAGGTGGCTTCATCTTCAGTATGGTTGCTCCATTGTATCTTCAGAAACTTGATGCTTGGGGTGCGGGTGGTTCGGTAAGCTTCCTCCAGGATGCGAATTGGCACTTCGCGGTAAGTCAGGTCCTTGTTGATATCCACCGATCTGTGATCGATGTTCTTGAACACTTCGGTCTTCTCAGGGACTTCAAGGCACTTCCGGAGGAGTGAGATATGAAACACGTCGTGCACAGCCGACATTTCTTCGGGCAACTCCAGTTGATAAGATACTTCACCTCGGCGGCTGAGAACTTTGAAGGGTCCGACATATCGGGGTGCTAGCTTTCCTTTCAGCTGAAATCTCTGCATTCCATTCAAGGGGGATACCTTGAGATAGACGAAGTCTCCGATCTCGAAGGTCATCTCCCGACGTCTCTTGTCGGCGTAGCTCTTCTGTCTTGATTGCGCCGTCTTGAGGTACTCGCGACTCTTGTGCACTTTCTCTTCGGCTTCACGAAGAACATCTGGGCCAAAAACTTGGCTTTCTCCGACGTCCGACCAGTTCAGGGGGTACGGCATTTCCTTCCGTACAAGGCTTCAAAGGGGGCCATCTGCAGGCTAGCTTGATAGCTGTTGTTGTAAGAGAATTCTGCGTAAGGTAAGCAGTCTTCCCACTTGGATCCATATTCCAGTACACATGCTCTCAGCATGTCCTCCAATATCTGGTTGACTCTCTCAGTCTGTCCGTCGGTCTGAGGGTGATAGGCGGTGCTGAAATTCAGACGGGTTCCTAGTCCTTCATGCACCTTCTGCCAGAATCTTGAGGTGAATTGTGATCCTCTATCTGACACTATCGACTTCGGGGTTCCGTGCAGGGCGACTATTCTGGAGATGTACAGTTCAGCTAACTTTGGGCCTTGGTACGTGGTCTTGACGGCGATGAAATGGGCTACCTTGGTCAATCTATCGACGACTACCCATATTCAATCATTGTCTTTGCTGGATTTGGGCAGTCCGGTGATAAAGTCCATTCCTACGGAGTCCCACATCCATTCTGGAATCTGCAGTGGTTGTAGCAGTCCGGCGGGTCATTGATGTTCTGCCTTGACTCTCTGACAGATGTCACACTTGGCGATGTAGCTGCCGATTTCTCTCTTCATTCCATGCCACCAGAATTGCTCTTTCAGGTCTTGGTACATCTTGGTACCTCCGGGGTGGATTGAGTAAAGGGTGTCATGGGCTTCTTGCAGGATGACTTGCTTCAAGTCTGAGTCCGATGGTACGCAGAGGCGTTCTTTGTACCAAAGAACTCCGGCTTCATCTACGGTGAATCCAGGGGCTTTTCCTGCGGCTATCTGTTTCTTGATTCCGTCGATGCTAGAGTTGTCCTTCTGGGCTTCCTTGGTCTGGCCAATCAAGGTGGGTTGGAGTTCTATGCTGGCTAGGAATCCTTCACTAACAAGTTCAAGTCTGAACTGTTCAAACTCTTGGTACAGGCTGGGCTGCTCGGTTGCGATCATGGAGTTCAAATGGCACGGCAGTCGACTCAAAGCATCTGCTACCACATTGGCCTTGCCAGGGTGGTAGTGAATCTCCATGTCGTAATCCTTGATCAATTCGATCCATCGGCGTTGTCTCATGTTCAGCTCCTTCTGGGTGAAGATGTACTTCAGGCTTTTGTGGTCACAGTAGATCTCGCATCAATTACCCATGAGGTAATGACGCCAAACTTTCAAGGCTAGGACCACGGCAGCAAGCTCGAGGTCATGGGTTGGGTAGTTCTGTTCATGTTGTTTTAGCTGTCTTGAAAGGTAGGATACAACCTTGCCTTCTTGCATAAGCACACATCCAAGACCAGTCTTGGAGGCGTCGCAATATACGTCAAAGGGCTTAGCGATGTCGGGCATGATCAGGATTGGGGCTGTTGTCAGTCTACTCTTGAGCTGTTGAAAGCTCTCTTCACATTTGTCAGTCCACTCAAACTTCTTGTCCTTCTTCAACAGTTGCGTCGTTGGTCGAGCGATGCTCGAAAAGCCTTCTACAAATCTGCGGTAATATCCTGCTAATCCAAGAAAAGCGCGGACCTCGGTTTGGGTGGTTGGGGCTTGCCATTCCATAACGGTTTTGATCTTGGCGGGATCTACGGCAATTCCTCCTGCAGACAAGATATGTCCCAGGAATCCAACTTCCTCCAACAAAAACTCACACTTGCTGAACTTGGCATACAACTTGTGGTATCTAAGGGTTTCTAGGACAGTCTCCAAGTGCTGTTCATGTTCTTCCTCGGACTTGGAGTATACCAGAATGTCATCGATGAAGACAACGACAAACTTGTCCAAAAAGTTCATGAAGATCTTATTCATGAGATTCATGAAATAAGCGGGGGCATTGGTTAATCCAAACGACATGACGTTGTACTCATACAACCTATATCTGGTGGTAAAGGCAGTTTTTGGAATGTCGGTGGCTCGGATCTTCAGCTGATGATATCCAGTTCTAAGGTCTATGTTGGAGAAAACTTTGGCTCCGGTTAGTTGATCAAACAAGTCTTCTATCTTGGGTAGGGGATATTTGTTTTTGATGGTGACATCGTTAAGCTTACGATAGTCCGTACATAGACGATTTGCACCATTCTTCTTGTCCACAAACAAAACTGGGGATCTCCAGGGGGATGCACTAGGTCTAATCAGTCCCTTGGCTAACATATCATCTATCTGTTTCTTTAGCTCCACAAGTTCTGTTGCGTTCATGCTGTAGGCTCTCTGGGCTATGGGTCCAGTTCCAAGGATTAATTCGATGATGAACTCGATATCCCGATCCGGGGGCATACCGGGTAGATCATCCGGAAACACATCAGGGTAGCGACAAACGACCCTGATTTGATCCAGAGTTGGCTTGGATACACTTTGGTTGCAGGTGAATTTTCTGGGTAGTCTTTCAGAGACATGTTCTACTATGATACCGGTGCTGCTAGTCATGGTGATGGCTTTCTTGGCACAGTCTATCAATCCATTGTGTTTTGACATCCAGTCCATTCGTAGTACAACTTCCAAACCTTTGGTTCCCAGAATGATTAGATTGGCATAGAAATCTACATCATGGATTTTGATTGGTACATTTTTGCAAAATTTTCTGGCTTTGGTGGTTGATCCGGGTATTTGAACTATCATAACATGCTTCAAACTGATAGGTTGAATTTTACTTGTTGATGCAAAGTCTTCAGTGACAAAAGAATGAGATGCTTCGGAATCAAACATCACTCTGGCAGGGATGTGGTTGACAGAAAACATACCCAATACAACATCTGGTGCTTCCTGGGCTTCTTCGGCGTTCATGTGGTAGAGACGGCCGTTGCGGTTATTGGGGTTGTTGGGGGCGAACTTCTTGCCGGTGGAGACACGGCGTTGCTGCTGAGCAGGTGCAGCGGTGTTACCGGCGAGCTTGGCGAGCCTCTTGGGACACTCGTTGGAGTAGTGCCCCACTACACCACACTCATAACAAGTGATGGTGGCCTTGTCCTTGGTCGCAACGGGGATGGCGTTGCTTCCGGTTCTGGGAGCGGTGTTGGTGTTGTTGTTGTTGTTGTTGTTGGGGGCTCTGGGCGGAGCACGGTTGTAGTAGTAGTTGTTGTTGTAGCCTCCTGGCTTGGAGTTTCCTCCACTCCGGTTCTGATAACCGGGGCGTGAGTTCTGCATCTGGGGCTTGTTATTGTTTCTCAGAGTGAAACCTCCGCTTGAGCTGGGGCGATACTTCTGGGCATTGCTAGACCCACTCTGGTGCATCATGCGGCGCTTGCGGTTCTCATTAGCTTGGTTCAGCTTGCCCTCCATCTGGATGGCGGAGTCGACAAGGGCTTCAAGGTCGGCGAAGGGGATGTTGACGAGGACAGTCTGCATCTCATCATGCAGTCCGTTCAGGAACCTCTCCTTCCTCTTCTCGGTGGTGTCGGTCTCGTCGGGGGCGTACCTTGACAGTGTAAGGAACTTGTCGCGGTATTCTACCACCGTCATGCGACCTTGCTTCAGTTCACGGAACTCATCCCTCATCTTTTTGATAAGACCCGGGGGTACATGGTACTTGCTGAACTTGAGCTTGAAATCCTCCCAAGTCATGAACTGACCTCCGTTCATGGCACAGGTGCTTGTCCACCAAGCGCGGGCTGGTCCGGCGAGATAGTGGGTTGCAAACAAGACCTTCTCATTGGCTTCCACTCCGGCTACTTCCAAGTTATTCTCCATAGTCTGGAGCCAGTCGTCGGCGTCGAGGGGTTTCTCCGTCTTGCTAAACACCGGAGGGTTGGTGTTCTGAAAGTTCTTGAGCTTGGATCCACGGTGGTCATGATTTCCAGGGCCCTGATTGGCAATGTTCTGCAAGGCTGCGATGTTGGCTTGGCGTTCAGCTCTTTCTGTCTCCCTATCGGCAAGCAGGGTTTGCAGCAGTTGCATCATCGCATCATTGGTGCGATTGGGAGGGGCCATCTGAAGATAGAGAAGATCATGAGATAAGAGGGAACATTTCTATGGTTTATTTTGAGTAAGTTTGAAAACATTTGAAACTTGTAATCTTTTCATGAAAAACATAGCATTCATTCATTCATTCATCACATAGTACAAACTAACACACTCATACTCCATGGTTTTAAGAACCATTCTCATGCTACGATACAAAGGACGGGATACAACTCACACCTACATAAGTGAAACTAGTGCAACTACTCCTCATCCTCGACGTCGATCGGGACGTAGTCGTCAGGTCCTGCCTCCAGGAACTCGTAGTCCTCCTCCTCAGTGAACACGTCCTCCTCAAAGTCGTTGTCATCACTCAGGAAGGCTCCTCCTCCCTGAAGGTTGATACCTCCGTCGTCATCCTCCAGCTCTCTAATCTGATCCTCCTGGGCCTTGACAGTGGCCTCAAGAGATGCGATCTTGGCGCGAAGGCGCACAATCGTAGCGTCCTTCTTGGCACGCTGCTGGCGAAGGCTCTTGCGGTCGTTGTTGAGTAGCTTGATCGCCTCACCCTGCTCGATGATGTGAGCATGGGTCTGGTTCGCGTAAGCGCGAGTGGCGTCGAGGTCCTTCTGAGTCTGGTAGAGCACGAAGTCCAGGTGCTTAGCATGGTGCCTCAACTGCGGGTGCGGCTGCAGCTCCATGGGCACTCCCATGGCATCACGCCTCACGAGATGCGCGAAGCGCGAAGGGAGGATGCGCACCATGTTCTATCCACAGAGGCGCGCAGGTGCCTCCTGAAGGCCACGTGCGAGTCCGTCGAGCCAGTTGCTCTCGCGGAAGGAGAAGAGGATCCTCTCCGAGGTGGGAGGCTCCATCTTGCCCCTCAAGTTGGCGGTGATGATCCACTGCAACTCTCCTCCGGGATTGTCGTCCACCTGAATCCCGTGGAACTCAGGGTGCGGGCGCTCGAGGAAGTCCGAAAGGGCGTTGAGGTCGTGCTCGAAGATCAAGCTCCCTCCGTTCCCAAGCTGGTAAAACTTGGTGTTGATGGGTTCATTCGGCTCTATGTGAAAGAGAATTGGATGAGTAAGTTAGAGAGTGCAAAGTGTGGCAAAATTTTAAGTCGATTCAAATAAGATAGAGCATGATTCATCAAATTTTGGAAAAGTCTCAAAGGCAAGAGTGTAAGTAAATTTTCACAAATATTTTCTTCATTTGATTTCAAAGTTAAGTTTTTCAGAACGCCCATTCTAACTAAGGTCTTCTAAGGTCAAGCAATGGCTCTGATACCAACTTGTCAACACCCGGATTTTTAAGTCCGGATGCCTATTATGTCATACATCGCCATCCCAGGAATATTGTTGTTGCGAGGCATAATAGTTAAGTATCACAGTCATCATTCATTACAAACCATAATGTCTTACAATTTGGAATCACATGATCCATATTACACGAATAGTTGATGTATTGATCAACGAACAAACACAAGTTCATAGCGGAAGCGTAAGATACAAGGAATCTCTAGTCCACAGGCCAACGCTTGACGTCGGAAGACTCCTAGTTGTCGTAGGCGTCCTGCTGGTCATCTCCTTGTTCATCTTCATACTCTGGCCATTTGAATAGCCAGGGAAAAGCCATGAGTACTTCAAGTACTCGCAAACTAATACTAGTGTAAGTGCTAGACATTTCTAGTAAGGTTTGCTAAGCTCTAGTTTGTTTGCATAAAGCCAATTTTAGTTCACAAGTATTTGAGAAAAGCTTATTCATGTGCTAACTAACTCAAGTGGGAACATTAGTGTCATTCCCACTATTCAAGTGGTGATTTCAATTCAATTCACCACTTCACAAGTCATTTCACCCATTTCATTTCAACATCATTTTCAAGAATTTGACATCGGAAACTGTATGGCCTTTCCAACCGTCCGTAACCGTGGACGCGGCTATTCGAATAGATTTACACTCTGCAGAGGTTGCACACTTGTGCCACAACATTTGATTTCATCCGTCGGGATTACCCCAAATCATCGTAACACAGTACGCGGATCATCAACCATAACCTTTCACTTACAAATCCTAGTATGAGCACCTCTCCCCATGAGCTTGGCCTCCCAGTGAAGACCAACTGTCAACCTGGGAACTGCACAGGGCTTGGCCGTACAATTCACCTCAATTCACATCCTTTCTCAACAACGGAGGCAGCCTCAAGCATAACCCCTATGATGTGTGTTCAGAGGGAACCCATACTAAGATGCATAAACTTCCAGTTAAGCCCTACCCATAATCAGGTATTGTGGGGGTACTCAAAATTGGAAAGGTATCGCATTCAAACCAATATCATGTTTATCAAAAATCACCATCTTCTCTTTGTCATAATCACCTTCAAAAATCATTCGATGGAATGATTCATCATTCCAAGGTTTCAAAATTCAGTTCAAGTCACATTGTTCCCATCTAGAGTAGTCAAGTTTTAATCATTAGCACTAGCTCTAAATCCTGAGGGGTGCTATCTTGCTTTGCTTAATTGAGACTAACTTTACCACTCTAGTAAACTTCTTTACTTTGACCAAAGTTAACTATAAAAGTAACTCTTGGAAACAACAAGTAAAACTTGTAAGGTATAAACTTGGGATAGGCTTATGTAAGAAAAGATAAGATTCATGGTGCCTTGCCCCAAAGGGCTTTGCACTTTGCAAGAATATTAGCTTGCCTTGGTAGTTCTCAAAATTCTCCTCCTCCTCCTCCTCTTGGTAGCAACCTTCCTCCTCCGGGTATTATCCGGTGCTAGCATCTAAATTTAAATACAAGTATAATCACTCAACTAATTCAATGGCTATTCCATACATCACATATATTCACACAAACTATTCTAAGCACACAATTAATCTAATTTGGGTGCATTGGTTGTGTTGCTTGAGGGGAATTAACTTCCTTTGATTTAATATGTAAATGATAGTTTCCATAGGGTTCTTGAGAAATAATTTCCTCTCATTGAAATCTTCTTAATATTTAATTTCTCAAACAATCATACATGAACTTATATTGACCTAAGTCAAACATTCATTATCATCATTTGAGAAAATGATTTAAATGAGGTAGACCATCTCATACCATTTAATAATGCTACAAATGTTTAATTCTCCAAGTAGTTCATATAAGAGAGTTTGGGCAGGGGTCCAAACATCCCATGAATTCATTTGAGACAATATTTAAATGAAGTATAATACTTCATATGATTTGCATAATAGTTTTGGACAATATCAATTACACAAACTAGCCATATTGTCCATTAATTAAACTAGGGCATGATCATGCAAAGTGACCACACCATTTTCTTGCAGAAAAAATTAGTGTAAGTCAAATGTGAGCTATTGGATTTGGAATTAACTTAATATCTATTTTGGTTGATTTTTAAGAATTATTTGAATAGGGAAAAAGTCCCTGCCTTCATCTTTTTATCAGATTAATTCTGCAACTAATCTTGAAATGGGACCAGTCGCATATTGTAGATCTTTTTAGTAGCTTTCCAACAATATCAAATTTGTTAAATTTGGCCAAGCCAAACAGATTCTATGGATTTTCAAAGTTGGAGCCAGTATTGAATTTAAATGGATTTGAATTAAAAATTATTTGAATTAAAGGGCTGGCGGGAAACAAAGCTGGGCCGAATTTGATTATAACGGCCCACGTCCAGCCCACCACAGTCCACAGACGCGTGGGCTTGCTGACAGCATGGGGTCCACTCGTCAGCGACTTATAAACACCGAATCGGTATGTTTTAACGGGGGGCGTTGGATTAGAAGGGCATCGGACGGCTCACGTGCATCGTCGTCTCCGACGAGATGCCATGGCTTCTCCGGCGAGCCTACGGGGGCGGAGGGCTCACCGAGGCTCCAGCAAGGGTTGGCAGTATGCGTGATGAAGTTGTGGACGACGGCGAAGCAGCTGGTAGCAGTGGCGGAGCTCGAGGTGGCCTGGATCGATGGCGATTCCTCCATGGCTTCCGCGGCTCCGATCTTCCGATTGGCCTTGCTCCAGCGACGATCGAGGTAGCTACTGGGTTGAGGTGAGGCAGTGGAGGATGGGGAACGAGATGGTGTGCTCAATGGCTTCCAGGGAACGCTCTATTTATAGAGGCGAGCAGGTGCTGCGGGGCAGTGTGGTGGTCGACATGGGTGCGGCGATTCCGGCGAGGTGTTGGGCTAGGCAAGGGTGCAGGGACGTTCTCCTCGTCTAGGCGAAGCTGTAGGTAGCAACGGCACGGTCGGGCGGCGTCTGTGGGCGACGCATTGCTTCCGTGTCGTCGGGCGGCGTCTACGGGATTTTCTTCTCCGTCTCCGGCGGCGGCGGTCCAGGGAGTGGTCGTGAGCGTGTCTGGTGGCGTCGTGGTGTCACGGCGGTGCTCAACGCATGGAGAGAGGGGCCAGAGCAAGTGCGAGACGTTGGGGTGGCGCGTGTCCAGTGCGCGTCCACGCGCGACGCGAGCGGCATCTAGCGGCGACCTTGGCGCGCGATTTCCGGCGAGTGGTCGTCTCCTCCTCGACCAGGAATGGTGTAGGCGTGGCTAGGGTGGTGCGGTGGCGAGGTTTGGCAAGGTGGCCCGGGTAGGATAGGAAGGAAGAGAGGGGAGAGGCGTCGGGGTGGCGACATGGCCGGCATGGCCATGCCCTAGCTGCCCTCCTCTCTCCTTAGGTTTACTATGGGTCATTAAGTGAAAGAGGGCACCAGGGGACCAAGTAGGATAGGTTTGGGGTAGATTAGATTTGGATTGATCACTATTTGAAATAGTGTCAAATAGTTCCATATTTGGAATTTGTCATTTTTGTCCAAATTTGAGTGAATTCAAATGGTTGACTGATACGTCTCCGACGTATCGATAATTTCTTATGTTCCATGCCACATTATTGATGTTATCTACATGTTTTATGCACACTTTATGTCATATTCGTGCATTTTCTGGAACTAACCTATTAACAAGATGCCGAAGTGCCAGTTCCTGTTTTCTGCTGTTTTTGGTTTCAGAAATCCTAGTAACGAAATATTCTCGGAATCGGACGAAATCAACGCCCAGGTTCCTATTTTACCCGGAAGCATCCAGAACACACGAGAACCGCCAGAGAGGGGGCACAGGCCACCCAAACCCTAGGCCGGCGCGGCCAGGGGGGCCCACGCCACCCTATGGTGTGGGCACCCCTTCGACCCTCTGGCGCCGCCTCTTCGCCTATTTAAAGCCTCCGTCGCGAAAACCCTATCACGTTCGACGAAACCCACAGAAACCTTCCAGAGCCGCCGCCATCGCGAAGCCAAGATCTGGGGGACAGGAGTCTCTGTTCCGGCATGCCGCCGGAACGGGGAAGTGCCCCCGGAAGGCTTCTCCATCGACACCGCTGCCATCTCCACCGCCATCTTCATCACCGCTGCTGCTCCCATGAGGAGGGAGTAGTTCTCCATCGAGGCTCGGGGCTGTACTAGTAGCTATGTGGTTCATCTCTCTCCTATGTACTTCAATACAATAATCTCATGAGCTGCCTTACATGATTGAGATTCATATGATGATGCTTGTAATCTAGATGTCATTATGCTAGTCAAGTGAGTTTTACTTATGTGATCTCCGGAGACTCCTTGTCCCACGTGTGTAAAGGTGACAGTGTGTGCACCGTGTGGGTCTCTTAGGCTATATTTCACAGAATACTTATTCACTGTTGAATGGCATAGTGAGGTGCTTATTTATATCTCTTTATGATTGCAATGTATTTTGTATCACAATTTATCTATGTGCTACTCTAGCAATGTTATTAAAGTAGTTTTATTCCTCCTACACGGTGTAATGGTGACAGTGTGTGCATCCGTGTTAGTACTTGGTTTATGCTATGATCATGATCTCTTGTAGATTGCGAAGTTAACTATTGCTATGATAGTATTGATGTGATCTATTCCTCCTTTCTTAGCATGAAGGTGACAGTGTGCATGCTACGTTAGTACTTGGTTTAGTTGTATTGATCTATCTTACACTCTAAGGTTATTTAAATATGAACATTGAATTGTGGAGCTTGTTAACTCCGGCATTGAGGGTTCGTGTAATCCTACGCAATGTGTTCATCATCCAACAAGAGTGTAGAGTATGCATTTATCTATTCTGTTATGTGATCAATGTTGAGAGTGTCCACTAGTGAAAGTCTAATCCCTAGGCCTTGTTCCTAAATACTGCTATCGCTGCTTGTTTACTGTTTTACTGTGTTACTACTGCTGCAATACTACCACCATCAACTACACGCCAGCAAGCTATTTTCTGGCACCGTTGCTACTGCTCATACTTATTTATACCACCTGTATTTCACTATCTCTTCGCCGAACTAGTGCACCTATTAGGTGTGTTGGGGACACAAGAGACTTCTTGCTTTGTGGTTGCAGGGTTGCATGAGAGGGATATCTTTGACCTCTTCCTCCCTGAGTTCGATAAACCTTGGGTGATCCACTTAAGGGAAAACTTGCTGCTGTTCTACAAACCTCTGCTCTTGGAGGCCCAACACTGTCTACAGGAAAAGGAGGGGGCGTAGACATCAAGCTATTTTCTGGCGCCGTTGCCGGGGAGGAAAGGTAAAAGGTACTCACACTCCGGATCTCGGCTACTAAGCTATTTTCCGGCGCCGTAAGTACTCGAAGCTATTTCCTTTAGATCCTGCAATTGCAACTTTTTGTTTCTTGTTTACACTAGTTTGGCATAATGGACAAGAATGAGCTTCTTATGCTATTTCCTGATTTAAAACATGGATTGTTTGATGCGAAAATTAAAAAACCTATGGAATCTTATTTGCATGCTACTAGTAATATTAGTATGAACGCTTTGAACACCATTGTTGATAATAATATAGAAAGTTCTAAGCTTGGGGAAGCTGGTTTGCATGATCTTTTTAGTCCCCCAAGCATTGAGGAGAAAATTTTCTTTGATGATACTTTGCCTCCCATATATGATGATTATAATGATAGTGGTCTTTTGGTGCCACCTACTATGGAGAGTAAATTTTGTTGTGATTATACTATGCCTCCAACACTTGATGAGAATAATAATGATAGCTACTTTGTTGAATTTGCTCCTACTACAATTAATAAGAATAACTATGCTTATGTGAAGAGTAATAATTTTATGCATGAGACTCATGATAAGAATGCTTTATGTGATAGTTATATTGTTGAGTTTGCTCATGACACTACTGAAAGTTATTATGAGAGAGGAAAATATGGTTGTAAAAATTTTCATGTTACTAAAACACCTCTCTATGTGCTGAAATTTCTGAAGCTATACTTGTTTTATCTTCCTATGCTTGTCACTTTGCTCCTCATGAACTTGTTTATTTACAAGATCCCTTTTCATAGGAAGCATGTTAGACTTAAATGTGTTTTTAATTTGCCTCTTGATGCTCTCTTTTGCTTCCAATACTATTTCTTGCGAGTGCATCATTAAAACTGCTGAGCCCATCTTAATGGCTATAAAGAAAGAACTTCTTGGGAGATAACCCATGTGTTATTTTGCTACAGTACTTTGTTTTTATTTTGTGTCTTGGAAGTTGTTTACTATTGTAGCAACCTCTCCTTATCTTAGTTTTGTGTTTTGTTGTGCCAAGTGAAGCCTCTAATCGAAGGTTGATACTAGATTTGGATTTCTGCGCAGAAACTGATTTCTATCTGTCACGAATCTGGGCTGTTTTCTCTGTAGATAAATCAGAAAAATATGCCAATTTACGTCCGTATTCCTCAGATATGTACGCAACTTTCATTAGTTTTGAGTTTTCTGATCTGAGCAACGGAAGTATTTATTAAATATTCGTCTTTACGGACTGTTCTGTTTTGACAGATTCTGCCTTTTATTTCGCATTGCTTCTTTCGCTGTGTTGGGTGGATTTCTTTGTTCCATTACCTTCCAGTAGCTTTGAGCAATGTCCAGAAGTGTTAAGAATGATTGTGTCACCTCTGAACATGTGAGTTTTTGATTATGTACTAACCCCTCTAATGAAGTTTATGAGAAGTTTGGTGTGAAGGAAGTTTTCAAGGGTCAAGAGAGGAGGATGATATACTATGATCAAGAAGAGTGAAAGCTCTAAGCTTGGGGATGCCCCGGTGGTTCACCCCTGCATATTTCAAGAAGACTCAAGCGTCTAAGCTTGGGGATGCCCAAGTCATCCCCTTCTTCATCGACAACATTATCAGGTTCCTTCCCTGAAACTATATTTTTATTCCGTCACATCTTATGTGCTTTTCTTGGAGCGTCGGTTTGCTTTTATTTTTGTTTGTGTTTGAATAAATTGGATTACATCATGCTTGTGTGGGAGAGAGACACGCTCCGCTGTTGCATATGAACACATGTGTTCTTAGCTTTTAGTATTCATGGCGAAGTTTCCTCTTCGTTAAATTGTTATATGGTTGGAATTGGAAAATGATACATGTAGTAATTGCTATAATGTCTTGGGTAATGTGATACTTGGCAATTGTTGTGCTCATGTTTAAGCTCTTGCATCATATACTTTGCACCCATTAATGAAGAAATACATAGAGCTTGCTAAAATTTGGTTTGCATAATTGGTCTCTCTAAAGTCTAGATAATTTCTAGTATTGAGTTTGAACAACAAGGAAGACGGTGTAGAGTCTTATAATGTTTTCAATATGTCTTTTATGTGAGTTTTGCTGCACCGGTTCATCCTTGTGTTTGTTTCAAATAAGCCTTGCTAGCCTAAACCTTGTATCGAGAGGGAATACTTCTCATGCATCCAAAATACTTGAGCCAACCACTATGCCATTTGTGTCCACCATACCTACCTACTACATGGTATTTCTCCGCCATTCCAAAGTAAATTGCTTGAGTGCTACCTTTAAACAATTCAAAATTTATCACCTCTGATTGTGTCAATGTTTTATAGCTCATGAGGAAGTATGTGGTGTTTATCTTTCAATCTTGTTGGGCAACTTTCACCAATGGACTAGTGGCTTCATCCGCTTATCCAATAATTTTGCAAAAAGAGCTGGCAATGGGATTCCCAGTCCCAAATTAATTAACAAAAATAGACACTCCTCCATGGTATGTGATTGTTGGACGTCACCCGAAGGATTCGGTTAGCCATGGCTTGTGTAAGCAAAGGTTGGGAGGAGTGTCATCATAATAAAACTAAAATAAAAAGGCACTCCTTCATGGTATGAGATTGTTGGCAGGCACCCGAGGATTCGGTTAGCCATGGTTTGTGAAAGAAAGGTTGGAAGGAGTGCCATCCAAAAATAAAATAAAATGGGAGCCGCTCTTTGAAGGTTTGTCTGGCAAGGGGGTTAGAGTACCCGCTACCATTCGTTGACAACAACATACACCTCTCAAAACTTTATTTTTATGCTCTCTTTATGTTTTCAAAATAAAAGCTCTAGCACAAAAATAGCAATCGATGCTTTTCCTCTATGGAGGACCATTCTTTTACTTTCATTGTTGAGTCAGTTCACCTATTTCTCTCCACCTCAAGAAGCAAACACTTGTGTGAACTGTGCATTGATTCCTACATACTTGCATATTGCACTTATTATATTACTCTATGTTGACAATATCCATGAGATATACATGTTACAAGTTGAAAGCAACCGCTGAAACTTAATCTTCCTTTGTGTTGCTTCAATGCCTTTACTTTGAATTATTGCTTTATGAGTTAACTCTTATGCAAGACTTATTGATGCTTGTCTTGAAGTGCTATTCATGAAAAGTCTTTGCTTTATGATTCACTTGTTTACTCATGTCATATACATTGTTTTGATCGCTGCATTCACTACATATGCTTTACAAATAGTATGATCAAGGTTATGATGGCATGTCACTCCAGAAATTATCTGTGTTATCGTTTTACCTGCTCGGGACGAGCAGAACTAAGCTTGGGGATGCTGATACGTCTCCGACATATCGATAATTTCTTATGTTCCATGCCACATTATTGATGTTATCTACATGTTTTATGCACACTTTATGTCATATTCGTGCATTTTCTGGAACTAACCTATTAACAAGATGCCGAAGTGCCAGTTCCTGTTTTCTGCTGTTTTTGGTTTCAGAAATCCTAGTAACGAAATATTCTCGGAATCGGACGAAATCAACGCCCAGGTTCCTATTTTACCCGGAAGCATCCAGAACACACGAGAACCGCCAGAGAGGGGGCACAGGCCACCCAAACCCTAGGCCGGCGCGGCCAGGGGGGGGCCGCGCCACCCTATGGTGTGGGCACCCCTTCGACCCTCTGGCGCCGCCTCTTCGCCTATTTAAAGCCTCCGTCGCGAAAACCCTATCACGTTCGACGAAACCCACAGAAACCTTCCAGAGCCGCCGCCATCGCGAAGCCAAGATCTGGGGGACAGGAGTCTCTGTTCCGGCACGCCGCCGGAACGGGGAAGTGCCCCCGGAACGCTTCTCCATCGACACCGCTGCCATCTCCACCGCCATCTTCATCACCGCTGCTGCTCCCATGAGGAGGGAGTAGTTCTCCATCGAGGCTCGGGGCTGTACCGGTAACTATGTGGTTCATCTCTCTCCTATGTACTTCAATACAATAATCTCATGAGCTGCCTTACATGATTGAGATTCATATGATGATGCTTGTAATCTAGATGTCATTATGCTAGTCAAGTGAGTTTTACTTATGTGATCTCCGGAGACTCCTTGTCCCACGTGTGTAAAGGTGACAGTGTGTGCACCGTGTGGGTCTCTTAGGCTATATTTCACAGAATACTTATTCACTGTTGAATGGCATAGTGAGGTGCTTATTTATATCTCTTTATGATTGCAATGTATTTTGTATCACAATTTATCTATGTGCTACTCTAGCAATGTTATTAAAGTAGTTTTATTCCTCCTACACGGTGTAATGGTGACAGTGTGTGCATCCGTGTTAGTACTTGGTTTATGCTATGATCATGATCTCTTGTAGATTGCGAAGTTAACTATTGCTATGATAGTATTGATGTGATCTATTCCTCCTTTCTTAGCATGAAGGTGACAGTGTGCATGCTACGTTAGTACTTGGTTTAGTTGTATTGATCTATCTTACACTCTAAGGTTATTTAAATATGAACATTGAATTGTGGAGCTTGTTAACTCCGGCATTGAGGGTTCGTGTAATCCTACGCAATGTGTTCATCATCCAACAAGAGTGTAGAGTATGCATTTATCTATTCTGTTATGTGATCAATGTTGAGAGTGTCCACTAGTGAAAGTCTAATCCCTAGGCCTTGTTCCTAAATACTGCTATCGCTGCTTGTTTACTGTTTTACTGTGTTTCTACTGCTGCAATACTACCACCATCAACTACACGCTGATACGTCTCCGACGTATCGATAATTTCTTATGTTCCATGCCACATTATTGATGTTATCTACATGTTTTATGCACACTTTATGTCATATTCGTGCATTTTCTGGAACTAACCTATTAACAAGATGCCGAAGTGCCAGTTGCTGTTTTCTGCTGTTTTTGGTTTCAGAAATCCTAGTAAGGAAATATTCTCGGAATTGGACGAAATCAACGCCCAGGGGCCTATTTTTCCACGAAGCTTCCAGAAGTCCGAAGACGAAACGAAGAGGGGCCACGGGGTGGCCAAACCCTAGGGCGGCGCGGCCCCACCCCTGGCCGCGCCGGCCTATGGTTTGGGCCCCCCGTGCCGCCTCTTGACCTACCCTTCCGCCTACTTAAAGCCTCCGTGATGAAACCCCCAGTACGGAGAGCCACGATATGGAAAACCTTCCAGAGACGCCGCCAACGCCGATCCCATCTCGGGGGATCCAGGAGATCGCCTCCGGCACCCTGCCGGAGAGGGGAATCATCTCCCGGAGGACTCTACGCCGCCATGGTCGCCTCCGGTGTGATGTGTGAGTAGTCTACCCCTGGACTATGGGTCCATAGCAGTAGCTAGATGGTTGTCTTCTCCCCATTGTGCTATCATTGTCGGATCTTGTGAGCTGCCTAACATGATCAAGATCATCTATCTGTAATTCTATATGTTGCGTTTGTTGGGATCCGATGAATAGAGAATACTTGTTATGTTGATTATCAAAGCTATATCTACGTGTTGTTTATGATCTTGCATGCTCTCCGTTACTAGTAGATGCTCTGGCCAAGTAGATGCTTGTAACTCCAAGAGGGAGTATTTATGCTCGATAGTGGGTTCATGCCTGCATTGACACAGAGACAGTGATGAAAGTTCTAAGGTTGTGTTGTGCTGTTGCCACTAGGGATAAAACATTGATGCTATGTCTAAGGATGTAGTTGTTGATTACATTACGCACCATACTTAATGCAATTGTCTGTTGCTTTGCAACTTAATACTGGAGGGGGTTCGGATGATAACCTGAAGGTGGAATTTTTAGGCATAGATGCAGTTGGATGGCGGTCTATGTACTTTGTCGTAATGCCCAATTAAATCTCACTATACTCATCATGATATGTATGTGCATGGTCATGCCCTCTTTATTTGTCAATTGCCCAACTGTAATTTGTTCACCCAACATGTTGTTTATCTTATGGGAGAGACACCTCTAGTGAACTGTGGACCCCGGTCCAATTCTCTTTACTGAAATACAATCTACTGCAATACTTGTTCTACTGTTTTCTGCAAACAATCATCTTCCACACAATACGGTTAATCCTTTGTTACAGCAAGCCGGTGAGATTGACAACCTCACTGTTTCGTTGGGGCAAAGTACTTTGGTTGTGTTGTGCAGGTTCCACGTTGGCGCCGGAATCCCTGGTGTTGCGCCGCACTACATCCCGCCGCCATCAACCTTCAACGTGCTTCTTGACTCCTACTGGTTCGATAAACCTTGGTTTCTTACTGAGGGAAACTTGCTGCTGTACGCATCACACCTTCCACTTGGGGTTCCCAACGAGCGTGTGCTTTACGCGTCATCAAGCTAAATTTCTGGCGCCGTTGCCGGGAAGATCAAGACACGCTGCAAGGGGAGTCTCCACTTCTCAATCTCTTTACTTTGTTTTTGTCTTGCTTAGTTTTATTTACTACTTTGTTTGCTGCACTAAATCAAAATACAAAAAAATTAGTTGCTAGTTTCACTTTATTTGCTATCTTGTTTGCTATATCAAAAACACAAAAAAATTAGTTACTTGCATTTACTTTATCTAGTTTGCTTTATTTACTGTTGCTAAAATGGCCAACGCTGAAAATACTAAGTTGTGTGACTTCACAACCACAAATAATAATGATTTCTTATGCACACCTATTGCTCCACCTGCTACTACTGCAGAATTCTTTGAAATTAAACCTGCTTTTTATCGAATCTTGTTATGCGAGAGCAATTTTCTGGTGTTAGTTCTGATGATGCTGCTGCCCATCTTAATAATTTTTTTGAACTATGTGAAATGCAAAAATATAAAGATGTAGATGGTGATATTATTAAACTAAAATTGTTCCCTTTCTCATTAAGAGGAAGAGCTAAAGATTGGTTGCTATCTCTGCCTAAGAATAGTATTGATTCATGGACTAAATGCAAGGATGCTTTTATTGGTAGATATTATCCCCCTGCTAAAATTATATCTTTGAGGAGTAGCATAATGAATTTTAAACAATTAGATACTGAACATGTTGCTCAAGCATGGGAAAGAATGAAATCTTTGGTTAAAAATTGCCCAACCCATGGACTGACTACTTGGATGATCATCCAAACCTTCTATGCAGGACTAAATTTTTCTTCACGGAATTTATTGGATTCAGCTGCTGGAGGTACCTTTATGTCCATCACTCTTGGTGAAGCAACAAAGCTTCTTGATAATATGATGATCAACTACTCTGAATGGCACACGGAAAGAGCTCCACAAGGTAAGAAGGTAAATTCTCGTCAAGAAACCTCTTCCTTGAGTGATAAGATTGATGCTATTATGTCTATGCTTGTGAATGATAGGACTAATATTGATCCTAATAATGTTCCATTAGCTTCATTGGTTGCACAAGAAGAACATGTTGATGTAAACTTCATTAAAAATAATAATTTCAACAATAATGCTTACCGGAACAATTCTAGTAACAACTATAGGCCATATCCTTATAATAATGGCAACGGCTATGCTAATTCTTATGGGAATTCTTACAACAATAATAGGAGTTCACCCCCTGGACTTGAAGCCATGCTTAAAGAATTTATTAGTACACAAACTACTTTTAACAAATCTGTTGAAGAAAAGCTTGGGAAAATTGATATACTTGCTTCTAAAGTCGATAATCTTGCTGCTGATGTTGATCTTTTGAAATCAAAAGTTTTGCCTAATGAGAATCATCATAATAAAATTGTTACTACAGCAAATGCCATTCAAGTTAGAATTAATGAGAATATAAGATTAATGGCTGAACTGCGTGCTAGGTGGGATAGAGAAGAAAATGAAAAACTAGCTAAAGAAAAGAATGTAGCTAAAGTTTGGACTATTACCACCACTAGTAATGCTAATGCTACACATGTTGCTGCACCTCCTACTAATAATAATAAAAGAATTGGTGTTAGCAATGTTTCCACTTCTAATGCAAAGCGCGAGAAACTGCCTGAAACTGCTAAAACTGCTGAAACTGCCTGTGACAAAGCTGCTGAAATTTTTTCCAACATTGGGGATGATGATCCCATTGCTTTAGATTATAATGGTTTGAATTTTGATGATGGCCACATCTCTGAAGTTATAAAGTTCTTGCAAAAACTTGCTAAAAGTCCTAATGCTAGTGCTATAAATTTGGCTTTCACACATCATATTACAAATGCTCTCATAAAAGCTAGAGAAGAGAAACTAGAGCGCGAAGCCTCTATTCCCAAAAAGCTAGAGGATGGTTGGGAGCCCATCATTAAGATGAAGGTTAAAGATTTTGATTGTAATGCTTTATGTGATCTTGGTGCAAGTATTTCTGTTATGCCTAAGAAAATTTATAATATGCTTGACTTGCCACCGCTGAAAAATTGTTATTTGGATGTTAATCTTGCTGATCATTCTACAAAGAAACCTTTGGGTAAAGTTGATAATGTTCGCATAACCGTTAACAATAACCTTGTCCCCGTTGATTTTGTTGTCTTGGATATTGAATGCAATGCATCTTGTCCCATTATATTGGGAAGACCTTTTCTTCGAACTGTTGGTGCTATTATTGATATGAAGGAAGGTAATATAAAATATCAATTTCCTCTCAAGAAAGGTATGGAACACTTCCCTAGAAAGAGAATGAAGTTACCTTTTGATTCTATTATGAGAACAAATTATGATGTTGACACTTCGTCTCTTGATAACACTTGATATACACTTTCTGCGCCTAGCTGAAAGGCGTTAAAGAAAAGCGCTTATGGGAGACAACCCATATTTTTACCTACAGTACTTTGTTTTTATTTTGTGTCTTGGAAGTTGTTTACTACTGTAGCAACCTCTCCTTATCTTAGTTTTGTGTTTTGTTGTGCCAAGTTAAGCCGTTGATAGAAAAGTAAGTACTAGATTTGGATTACTGCGCAGTTCCAGATTTCTTTGCTGTCACGAATCTGGGTCCACCTCCCTGTAGGTAGCTCAGAAAATTAAGCCAATTTACGTGCATGATCCACAGATATGTACGCAACTTTCATTCAATTTGAGCATTTTCATTTGAGCAAGTCTGGTGCCATTTTAAAATTCGTCAATACGAACTGTTCTGTTTTGACAGATTCTGCCTTTTATTTCGCATTGCCTCTTTTGCTATGTTGGATGAATTTCTTTGATCCACTAATGTCCAGTAGCATTATGCAATGTCCAGAAGTGTTAAGAATGATTGTGTCACCTCTGAATATGTTAATTTTTATTGTGCACTAACCCTCTAATAAGTTGTTTCGAGTTTGGTGTGGAGGAAGTTTTCAAGGATCAAGAGAGGAGTATGATGCAACATGATCAAGGAGAGTGAAAGCTCTAAGCTTGGGGATGCCCCGGTGGTTCACCCCTGCATATATTAAGAAGACTCAAGCGTTTAAGCTTGGGGATGCCCAAGGCATCCCCTTCTTCATCGACAACATTATCAGGTTCCTCCCCTGAAACTATATTTTTATTCCATCACATCTTATGTGCTTTTTCTTGGAGCGTCGGTTTGTTTTTGTTTTTTTGTTTTGTTTGAATAAAATGGATCCTAGCATTCACTTTATGGGAGAGAGACACGCTCCGCTGTAGCATATGGACAAGTATGTCCTTGGTTTCTACTCATAGTATTCATGGCGAAGTTTCTCCTTCGTTAAATTGTTATATGGTTGGAATTGGAAAATGATACATGTAGTAATTGCTATTAATGTCTTGGGTAATGTGATACTTGGCAATTGTTGTGCTCATGATTAAGCTCTTGCATCATATGCTTTGCACCCATTAATGAAGAAATACATAGAGCATGCTAAAATTTGGTTTGCATATTTGGTTTCTCTAAGGTCTAGATAATTTCTAGTATTGAGTTTGAACAACAAGGAAGATGGTGTAGAGTCTTATAATGTTTTCAATATGTCTTTTATGTGAGCTTTGCTGCACCGGTTCATCCTTGTGTTTGTTTCAAATAAGCCTTGCTAGCCTAAACCTTGTATCGAGAGGGATTACTTCTCATGCATCCAAAATACTTGAGCCAACCACTATGCCATTTGTGTCCACCATACCTACCTACTACATGGTATTTTCCGCCATTCCAAAGTAAATTGCTTGAGTGCTACCTTTAAAATTCCATCATTCACCTTTGCAATATATAGCTCATGGGACAAATAGCTTAAAAACTATTGTGGTATTGAATATGTAATTATGCACTTTATCTCTTATTAAGTTGCTTGTTGTGCGATAACCATGTTTACTGGGGACGCCATCAACTATTCATTGTTGAATTTCATGTGAGTTGCTATGCATGTCCGTCTTGTCTGAAGTAAGAGCGATCTACCACCTTATGGTTAAGCATGCATATTGTTAGAGAAGAACATTGGGCCGCTAACTAAAGCCATGATCCATGGTGGAAGTTTCAGTTTTGGACATATATCCTCAAATCTCAAATGAGAAAATTATTAATTGTTGTTACATGCTTATGCATAAAAGAGGAGTCCATTATCTGTTGTCTATGTTGTCCCTAATGGATGCCTAAGTTGAAGAATAATCAATAGCGAGAAATCCAATGCGAGCTTTCTCCTTAGACCTTTGTACAGGCGGCATAGAGGTACCCCTTTGTGACACTTGGTAAAAACATGTGCATCGTGATGATCCGGTAGTCCAAGCTAATTAGGACAAGGTGCGGGCACTATTAGTACACTATGCATGAGGCTTGCAGCTTATAAGATATAATTTACATGATGCATATGCTTTATTACTACCGTTGACAAAATTGTTTCATGTTTTCAAAATCAAAGCTCTAGCACAAATATAGCAATCGATGCTTTTCCTCTATGGAGGACCATTCTTTTACTTTCAATGTTGAGTCAGTTCACCTATTTCTCTCCACCTCAAGAAGCAAACACTTGTGTGAACTGTGCATTGATTCCTACATACTTGCTTATTGCACTTATTATATTACTCTATGTTGACAATATCCATGAGATATACATGTTACAAGTTGAAAGCAACCACTGAAACTTAATCTTCTTTTGTGTTGCTTCAATGCCTTTACTTTGAATTATTGCTTTATGAGTTAACTCTTATGCAAGACTTATTGATGCTTGTCTTGAAGTTCTATTCATGAAAAGTCTTTGCTTTATGATTCACTTGTTTACTCATGTCATATACATTGTTTTGATCGCTGCATTCACTACATATGCTTTACAAATAGTATGATCAAGATTATGATGGCATGTCACTCCAGAAATTATCTTTGTTATCGTTTTACCTGCTCGGGACGAGCAGAACTAAGCTTGGGGATGCTGATACGTCTCCGACGTATCGATAATTTCTTATGTTCCATGCCACATTATTGATGTTATCTACATGTTTTATGCACACTTTATGTCATATTCGTGCATTTTCTGGAACTAACCTATTAACAAGATGCCGAAGTGCCGATTCTTTGTTTTCTGCTGTTGTTGGTTTCAGAAATCCTAGTAAGGAAATATTCTCGGAATTGGACGAAATCAACGCCCAGGGGCCTATTTTTCCACGAAGCTTCCAGAAGTCCGAAGACGAAACGAAGAGGGGCCACGGGGTGGCCAAACCCTAGGGTGGCGCGGCCCCACCCCTGGCCGCGCCGGCCTATGGTTTGGGCCCCCCGTGCCGCCTCTTGACCTACCCTTCCACCTACTTAAAGCCTCCGTGACGAAACCCCCAGTACGGAGAGCCACGATACGGAAAACCTTCCAGAGACGCCGCCAACGCCGATCCCATCTCGGGGGATCCAGGAGATCGCCTCCGGCACCCTGCCGGAGAGGGGAATCATCTCCTGGAGGACTCTACGCCGCCATGGTCGCCTCCGGTGTGATGTGTGAGTAGTCTACCCCTGACTATGGGTCCATAGCAGTAGCTAGATGGTTGTCTTCTCCCCCATTGTGCTATCATTGTCGGATCTTGTGAGCTGCCTAACATGATCAAGATCATCTATCTGTAATTCTATATGTTGCGTTTGTTGGGATCCGATGAATAGAGAATACTTGTTATGTTGATTATCAAAGTTATATCTACGTGTTGTTTATGATCTTGCATGCTCTCCGTTACTAGTAGATGCTCTGGCCAAGTAGATGCTTGTAACTCCAAGAGGGAGTATTTATGCTCGATAGTGGGTTCATGCCTGCATTGACACCGGGACAAGGACAGAAGTTCTAAGGTTGTGTTGTGCTGTTGCCACTAGGGATAAAACATTGATGCTATGTCTAAGGATGTAGTTGTTGATTACATTACGCACCATACTTAATGCAATTGTCTGTTGCTTTGCAACTTAATACTGGAGGGGGTTCGGATGATAACCTGAAGGTGGACTTTTTAGGCATAGATGCAGTTGGATGGCGGTCTATGTACTTTGTCGTAATGCCCAATTAAATCTCACTATACTCATCATGATATGTATGTGCATGGTCATGCCCTCTTTATTTGTCAATTGCCCAACTGTAATTTGTTCACCCAACATGCTGTTTATCTTATGGGAGAGACACCTCTAGTGAACTGTGGACCCCGGTCCAATTCTCTTTACTGAAATACAATCTACTGCAATACTTGTTCTACTGTTTTCTGCAAACAATCATCTTCCACACAATACGGTTAATCCTTTGTTACAGCAAGCCGGTGAGATTGACAACCTCACTGTTTCGTTGGGGCAAAGTACTTCGGTTGTGTTGTGCAGGTTCCACGTTGGCGCCGGAATCCCTGGTGTTGCGCCGCACTACATCCCGCCGCCATCAACCTTCAACGTGCTTCTTGACTCCTACTGGTTCGATAAACCTTGGTTTCTTACTGAGGGAAACTTGCTGCTGTACGCATCACACCTTCCACTTGGGGTTCCCAACGAGCGTGTGCTTTACGCGTCATCACACGCCAGCAAGCTATTTTCTGGCACCGTTGCTACTGCTCATACTTATTTATACCACCTGTATTTCACTATCTCTTCGCCGAACTAGTGCACCTATTAGGTGTGTTGGGGACACAAGAGACTTCTTGCTTTGTGGTTGCAGGGTTGCATGAGAGGGATATCTTTGACCTCTTCCTCCCTGAGTTCGATAAACCTTGGGTGATCCACTTAAGGGAAAACTTGCTGCTGTTCTACAAACCTCTGCTCTTGGAGGCCCAACACTGTCTACAGGAAAAGGAGGGGGGCGTAGACATCATTGACCAATTTGAAATGTGTGTGTTTGGTTGAGTTGTATTTGACCAGAGATGATGAGAGGCGGTGGTGGAATTGTTCAATTCAAAGATTTGCAAAATTTGATAAGTAGGAGAAGGTTCCACTTGATAAGATGTTGCAACTTTGGATGAACATAGCATTTGATCTAGAAAGAATTTGGCATGGTGATCTTTACAAAATGTGTTCACCTTGATGTTGTCTTGGATGAGGTGCAAAGAGTTAGCAAAGTTTAGTTTGAAAATTTTGAATTACAGGGGCTCAAAGTAGTGATCAGACTATAATTGGCAGATTTGACCATTATCATATGTGAGCCAAATTTGAATTTGAAATTCATTTGATTTGTGTTTCTTTGATTACAAAAGTTGTAGTAAGTGTTTAGTAATATTTTTCAACTAATGGTGGAGACCAAAATGGTCTAGGGTCAAAATTTATAAAAATGGCATAAGCCATATGTGAGGGTTTTAGGTTTTTTTTTCTTTTATTTGATTTCTTTCTCTTTTTGATTTATTGGTGATCTTCTCATGATCACATTAGGGTTTTAGAGTATAGCACATACACCTAATAACAATCATCATGGCATATCAATCAAATGCACAAGTCCTATGCAAGGCACTATATGCAATTTAAAAAGTTTTTGTTGGTTTGAAATTTTGCTCTCTGGAATTCTTCTAACTTTCTTTTTATTGAAATTTGGGATGTTACACTACTCTAGTGATGTTATTAAAGTAGTCTATTCCTCCTCCATGATGTAATGTTGACAGTGTGTGCATCATGAAGTACTTGGTATATGCTATGATTGTGATCTCTTGTAGATTATGAAGTTAACTATTACTATGATGGTATTGATGTGATCTATTCCTCCTTTCATAGTGTGATGGTAACAGTGTGCATGCTATGTTAGTACTTGGTATAGTTGTGTTGATCTATCATGCACTCTAAGGTTATTTAAATATGAATATCGAATGTTGTGGAGCTTGTTAACTCCGGCATTGAGGTGCTCTTGTAGCCCTACGCAATTAGTTGTGTTCATCATCCAACAAGAGAGTGTAGAGTATAGCATTTATCTATTCATTTATGTGATCAATGTTGAGAGTGTCCACTAGTGAAAGTATGATCCCTAGGCCTTGTTTCCAAATACTGCAATCATCGCTTGTTTACTGTTCTACTGCATCTGTACTTCCTGCAATATTACCACCATCAACTGCACGCCAGCAAGCTATTTTCTGGCACCGTTACTACTGCTCATATTCATTCATACCACTTGTATTTCACTATCTCTTCGCCGAACTAGTGCACCTATACATCTGACAAGTGTATTAGGTGTGTTGGGGACACAAGAGACTTCTTGTATTGTGGTTGCAGGGTTGCTTGAGAGGGATATCTTTGACCTCTTCCTCCCTGAGTTCGATAAACCTTGGGTGATCCACTTAAGGGAAAACTTGCTGCTGTTCTACAAACCTCTGCTCTTGGAGGCCCAACACTATCTACAGGAAAAGAAGCGTGAGTAGACATCAGCCGTGGACTACACAACGCCCTGAGAAGATGTTCGACTCAAGACGAGAGATCAATGACTTCTCCCAAAAGCGCCTGACAAGACCCGTGGCTGAGGCTCTAAGTTTTCAGGAACCCCGCTGAACAATCTTAAGGGTGGAAGACTTCGTCTTCCACTAAAATCAAGCTAACTCTAAAAAGTTTTCAACCCTGCTCAAGCACCGTTGGGTGCACTACCACTCCCACAGTCTTGAACCTCCGCTAGGATCGTGAAGAAGCTACAGATCCAACACCTGCATGGAGTAGTCAACCCTTCACAAAGCTTGCCCTCGGAAGAAATCTATCATGTCTCTGAGAAGCTGAAGTTGCGACCCTCTCAACAACGGCACGCCGACAGAAAAATGGAGTCTAACGTTCGTTAAGCTTTACAACCCCTCTAGTTCTGCGCTCAGTAATCTCGGGACGAGATTATTTTAAGGGTGGAAGAGTCTGTAACGCCCCACTTTTGCAAACTTGTTTAATTGTCTTTATTGCAAAAATTAGGGGGAACAAAAACTTTTTCTTTAGACTAATTAAGATGAATTACCTTGATCTGTTTGTTATGATGAATTGCCTTGATCTGTTGGTAGATGAATTATCTTGATTTGCTTGTGAGTTTTGTCTTGAGCTACCTCATAGAACAACACCCCTGGTGGTTAAACAAGCAACTCGCCAAATAAAACACATGTGTGGCTTAGGAAGAATTGTTTTCCTTTTACTACATCAAACCTCTCTCCTGATGACAACATGAGTGTGCCATCTTGATTTTCCTCTTTGTGGTACAAGATAGCTCAATCATCCTTAATTCAAAACTTGGGATCGTCTACCCCTAGCTACATCCCTCTCTTATACCCACTCATTCTTGTTGGCTTTGAGGCCATGTCGACCATCTATGTTGACAGGCTTAAAATGTCCAGACTTTGGCAGTTAATTTCTAAGCAACCACAACTGTTATTGGTAGCCTCAATACATGGATCTCATCTATGCAACACCCTCTTCAACCTCCACGTCCTGCATGTCTCACTCAACCCCTGCAACTCATATATTCAACTTGATCTGGTATCCTATCCCATGTTCCAGCACCAGATCACTTCTTCCTCTTTTACCTCTTGTTTTTGTTTTCATCCAAGTTTATCTTCACAAAACCAAGAGTGGGAATGATGGATACATTTTGTAGCCATCATCTAACCTTGAGAACACTCCTCCTAAATTAGTTTTTCCTCCTCAAAAATCCTACTGTTTTCCTTCTCTAGTTTTGATCACAAAACTACTTCCAGTTTTATTAAATATTTTCAAGAAATTTCTTCAAACAAAACAAAGAACTGAAATGGGTTTTGTTTTTCATCCCATTTCTACCAAGTACTGATTTCTAAAACATTATTTCTATTTTGCCTTGTTTTAACAAAAAGCTTGTTTATGGTACCTATACCATTTCTTGTTTTCCTCTTGCTTATTTAACTTTTGAGAAAAACTCTACTTTACTTGGGAAAGTAAGTAGAATATTTTGAACTCCTATGTTCCAACTAGTTTTCTCTCAACATTTTCAAATTCCATTCCACTTGAGTTCATTCCCAATTGTCCCTAAGCAATTGAGGTGTTCCATATACCTTTCAAATAAATCCATTTCAAATAATCACTCTTGCACATCTTGTGTACATATCTAATCTACCACATTGTATCCCCTCATCGTTCAACTCTTGATCAAATGGATTATCATTTGATACTTCCAAATGGACTCCCTTCTCCTTTCAACTAAACCCTTGACTCAGGGAGTATTTCAACCCACTCCCAATTGACCTCTTATTTGAAGAGCAACTTATATTTCATCATACATACCTCACTCCTCCGTTTCTTTCCATCATCACCTTGACCTCATGAATTGGTGATTCATGCCACCATATTCATCCTTGTGAGTATATGGTTATTTCACTCACCATCTCTCTTAGTCTTGCTCTGCAATTGTCTAAACTCACCATCACCTCCATCATCTCTTGGTCAGATTGATATATTGATCTTGTGGATTTATTTTTCAAACTTAGCACCAATGTTTATTCTCATATCTCTTCCTATTTTAACGGCATCATCAAGCCACTCTCAGCTAACCATCCCAACCCTCAACCTTGGCCGACATACATAAAGTGGCATTTGCACCTTGCATGATCACTTGTGTTTGTCAAGAAGAAGTAGCCGGCCATGCCAAGCTCTTGGCATGCATGAGCTGAAATTCTTTCATCTTCATTTCCTTCTTCCACAAGCCTTGCCTCCAAACTAACCCAATCATTTAATGGACAGCCACCTTCCTTGGCCAATCAAAAAAGGAGGAAGCCACCCCTCTCCCTCTATATAAGGAGCTTGGCCGGCCACTCCACCTCCCCGTTGCTCATTTTTCTCAATCTCAACTCCCTCACACTCTCCCCCTGCCCTCCACCACGAGCTGCTGCTCCTCCTAGCTACCATGGCCGGCCATGGCCATGGAAAGCCACCAAGATGCAGCTCCCCTCCTCCCTCAAGATCATCCTCACCATGAGAGCATCTCTCTCACTCTCCTCTCCCCTAACCTTTGATGAATCCAGCCCCCTTTCTCTTTTCCCCTCTCACAAAATAGGATCTTGATGCAGGTGCATGTTGGTCCAAGCATGGAGAAGGTTGAGCAATCCTAAGATCTGAAACTCTTGACCAAAGTTCGTCCAAAACCTTGCAGTAGTTTCTGCTATCTTGCTGTTTCAGATTCTGGTACGATTTTGTAAAATCCGCCAAATCTCGTGTGCAGGTCCAAATCGAGTGATTCAAAGTTCCACTGTTAGATATTGAAAAGATCTACAACTTGGCGTTGGTCTCATCCTCAAATTCGTTACGGATTTTCCTCGGTAAATAGAAGTAAACATGCAGAATCACTGTTTATTAGATTTCTTCCGTTTGACAAAACCTTTTTGAGCAAACTCAACTGTGGGTGAAAGCCCCCTTCAGTACCTTCATTTTGGCGTTGGTTTCACTTCAAATGACCTCCTGAAATTGAAATGGTTCACAGATCAAGATCTGGTCAGATCTGACTTTGTCGAATTAAACCAGGAGCTTGGAAACGAATTTTTGAATGAAACAAATTGGGTAAGAACCACCTATTCAATACCTTCAGATGCATCTGACCTCATATTTTTATGAGTTATGTACGATTTTTGGTGAATTAAACTTGTTCTGTGTGTTCTGCAGACATGGCTGTAAGTTTTTAAATCCCCAAAAATCCATTTTTGAACCTAATTGAGTGATTCCAGTTCTGTAGGATTACTGAATGTTTTCTTAATCATCACAAACAAGTTTCAAACCTTTATCTATTCTGAAACTCCATAGTTAATGCAAATGGTGAAAACATGCAGTAACCTTGTCAATCCATTTGTGAGAGTTTCAGAAACAATTTGAACCCAAATCCAATTGTGTATGCATCTATGTTTAATTAACTTTCAAATGCCAGTGGCCTCATATTTTTAGGATTTTTCTACGATTTATGGCTTACAGATCTTGTTTTCTGTACGGTCAGATTCAAAGAAATTCCTAAAATTGTAGGTTTAATATTTTTGGGTGATTCCAATTGGATTAGTCTTGTATTAGTACTGGCTATCTAGCAAAAATAGTATTAGTCTCTGTTCATACATATTTGTTGCTGTTAGTAATGTTTATGTGTGACATGCATTGTTGAACCAAAACTTTTCGGTTTATTTAAAACCCTTGACCAACTCTTTTTAGTAGAGATGGGCAACCTTTGTTTTATTCTTGCAAAACAAAACCTCTGCAACCTAACATTAGCTCTTTTGTTTTGCTTAAGTTTTCAAATGATGTGGTATATGGTTTGCTTCAATTTTTTTTTGTATAGTGTTAAGTGAGCAAATTAAATTAGGAAAACTGATTGCTACTTTTCCAAAAATGTTTGAAATTATGTTGTGAATGTTTGTGATGCCAAACTAATGCTCTTGTCCTCTTCATGATGTTATCTACCAGGGGATAATTGGTTTATACCATGGTAATAACCGAGAGAGGCAATTGCTAAGTTGTGATGCACTCATGCCTCTACTAGGTAAATAAATGGGGTTTTCTAAATTAAAACTCTTAAATTTGTTTTGTGGTATCTATAAGTCCTTAGTATGTTATACCTTGGCTACATGATTAGTTGTTGATTTTTGAATGTTGTCTTGTTGATGCAATGTGATTGATTGTGTTCCTTTTATATTTTCCAGCGATAGATGCGAACAATTCCACAGAAGAAGAAGAAGTGGAATCGGACGAGGATTTTATTTATATATTTTGTTGGAATTCTTATATTGATGGAGTTGAAGAAGTACAGGGACAAATAAGCCAAGGCAAGCCATCTTTGAACTTTGTTTGATGCCTACTTGGATGTCATTTGTTGATGTCCCAAAGCATCTTGTTTCCATGTGTGTTGTTCTCTCTATATTTGTGGTCTATGTATGGTTGTAAGTGGGGTACTCCCTTGAGGTGCTATTCCACCTTTGTTCACTTGTTGAAGGGAAGCATGGTACCATGGCCGTGTTGTTTCCCTCGGTCTACTTGCATGCTCAACTTGAGCATATCCTATTCCAAGATGGAAGCTTACATCACACCCACCATTTTGGGTGAATCTAGTGGTATCAAAGTCATGAATCTTGGTGTAATTCTCAAATTGAGAGAAGTATGCCGTGTACCCTCATGAATGTTGGATGGGTAGTTCACCCACACCACCCAAGTTGTATAGTAGTACCACAAATCTGAAAGTTTGATCCATCCTATGTTATCATCATACATGCTTACCTTAAGCAAGTATGATCCCCTTTAAGCCACTCACATATACCCCTCACGGCGTGATGACTCTCATCTCGGCCATGGTGTGGGAATTAGTTCCTTCTCTTGAAACTATAGGTTGGGAACCCCTCAAGGCTTACCTTGTTGTAAATGTTTGCGAAAACCTTGGGTAAGTTAACTCTACCCAAGCATATGTTTTGGAAAGGCAAAGTTTTTGGACAAGGATGTTGGAGGAATATACCTTGGGTAAGTCAACTCTACCCAAGTGTATGTTTTGGGAAAAGCAAATGTTTTGAACAAGATTGTTCGGAGGAACGTGGTTAGTTGTTGGAAAATAAAGGAAATGTGGGTAAAATGTTTTTAAAGGAGCACTGCGTATAAGTGTTCGCCGTCCCAACTTTTATTCGCGCAACCACATTATCCAAAGTGGGCACGGGCTTAGTCCGTAGTCTGTTGAAATTGGCATGATCCACCTTCATAACTCTCTAGGGAGGGTCACGATGACCTCCGACGCCGGGTTGCTCTCTGAAGGAGGCAATACACTATAGTTGTCTATAGCCGGACGATTACTGAGGGTCTTCTGTCGTGGCGCCGGAGATATGCTCAAAAGGAGGTATGCTGCCGGGGTGCCGGGAAGGGGTAAGCCCGGAGGGAAGGACTTGTGCCAAGGGATACGGGCGAAAGACTATGAATGGTTATCCGAGACTCGCATACGTTCGTATGACGATCCGGGGATTGTCCCGGCGGATTTATCAGTTCTTGTGGGGAAAGTGCGCAAACTCTGCAGAGTCAAATCTATTGGAATAGCCGCGTCCGTGGTCATGGACAAGTTGAAATGGCCATACTTAACCAGGGCTTGCGTTTTGTTTTTGAACAAATGATTTGCAAAGGAAGTGTTGTGTTTATATGTACCAAAGAGGTACGAAAAATGGGCGTGTGTTGACCATATGAAGTTGGTCGAGGAAAAATTGAGACCAAATGGGGAACTTCTACTGATTGTTTCTTGAAGAGGAACTCTTCTTTAACAAAGATATAGAGATGCCATAGGACTTTCCCTCGCATATCCATCAATTGAGATGGAAGAATGCAACTCTTCTTTAACAAAGATATAGAGATGTCATAGATATCTTTTGAAGTATCTTCTTCAATAAAGATATAGGTATGTCATAGGGATTCTCTAGCATCCCCATCAACTGAGATGGACTTATGCTACCTCTTCTTCAATAAAGATATAGGTATGTCATAAAACTTCCTAAGCGTTCCCATCAATTGAGATGGCGGTATGCTACCTTTCCTCCTAGATGTTTAGTGGGTTGTCCTTGAAACACCATAGTGTCCACATCACTTGAGATGCCGGCATGCTATATCCACCAGAGAAACTGACGCTCTTGTGCATGCTATATCCACAAGAGAAACTATATCTCTTTCACATGCTATATCCATAAGAGAAACTGATTCTCTTCCTCATGCTATTCCCACTAGAGAAAATAGCTCTTCCTTCTTGTCTTCTTAGATTAGCACTTGTCATCCTGCACTCTTGCAACGTACCTTTCTTGATGGTTTGCGAGTACAATTCCAAATGTACTCACGGCTTTGTCCCTGGCTATTTACTTGGCCAGACTTGGAGGAACACGACGAATGAAGAAGGAGTTGGCGACGTCTCTGCGAGCTAGGAACGTCTTCCCAGTCAGTTGCCTGTAGGGTTATGGCAGATAACTTGGGTACTGCGCTGCTGAAGTGATGATGCTACTCTGATGTTTAGTTAGGCCCTCCGAGGCTATTATGTAAGTATTGGTCATGTGACCATATTGTAATTTTCTTATTCCGCTTTGTAATGGATGGTGTAATTTGATATCAGTTCGGTTATGTGTTCACGGTGCACTGATCATGGGATCGTGAACTGTATACATAACAGGGAATTTCGGACAGCTAGTCCGGGGTCCCCACAGATATGAGAGTTGAAATCAACTCAATATCATTTTTGGTTGATTTTTAATAACTGTTTGAAGTCACAAAAGGCCCTGCCTTGTTTATTTTGTCATTTTATTTCTGCACCAGATCTAGGGTTGAGACCAGTGGCATTGTTTAGATAATTTCATGGGATTTCCAGAGATATAAAGTTTGCTAAATTTGGTGCAGTAGATTTGAAACTATTCAATTTTGAAGTTGACATCACTATTGGATTTGAGCTAAAACAATTTAAACGGAATTTGAATTCCTGGGCCGCGCGGGAAAAGCCTACGGGCCCAAAACGATTCAAATAGAGAAACTCGGCCCAGCAACGCGGCCAGCGCGAGTGGGCCGTCTGACGAGGTGGGGTCCACCCGTCAGCGTCTCTTAAAACAGTGAATCGGTACGAGTGAGGAGGAGCGTTGGATTAGAACAGAAATCAACGGCGCACAGGCATCGTCGTCTCCGACGAGATGCCGTAGCTTCGCCGGTGAGCCTAGGGGGTCGGAGGGCCTACCAGGGCTCCGGCGATCGGCGGCGAGGTTCACGGCGACATTGTCGACGGTGCTGAGGCGACTGGTACAAGTGGCGGCGCTTGGGGAGGCTCGAATCGACGGCTGCAACCTCTGGGTACTAGCGGCATCGAGCTTGCAATTCTGGCGAATCCGGCGATGATTGGGCTAGCTACTGGTGTGAGGAAAAGCAGTGGAGAGAGGGGAGTGAGATGGTGTGAAGGAATCGTCGAGGCGTGGCCTCCTTTTATAGGCGCGAGGTTGGCCGTGGTGCTGCAGCGAAATCGACAAGGGCGTGTCGTCTCCGGCGAGCTAGCGAGCTAGGCGAGGGCGGCATCCTGTTCAGAGCATCGTGGCGGTCCTCTGGGCGACGGCAGCGTGGTCGGACGGTGCCTAACGCTGTCGGGTGGCCGCGGAGTGTGGCGCGGCAGTAGAGGGATGCGGTCGTCATCTCCGGCGGCGGCGGGCACGTGTCTGTGTCGTGAGCGTGTCATGCGCGTTCGCGGTGGCACGGCGAGGCTCGAGGTGAAGAAAGCGGGGCCAGGGATGGAGCGAGGCGGCGAGTCGACGTGTGGCCGTGGCGCGCGCGTCGGCAGACATGAGATGGCATGGCCATGCTGCTCCTGTCGCACCAGTGCGTCGCGGGCGCGTGCTGGCCTGGGCTCTGTGGTCCACCCTTCGACCAATGGCGCATATGAACTTTCTCAGGCGACCAAGGGGAGGCAGTAGGGCAAGGTGGTCAGTGCTAGGGTTGAGAGAAGAGAGGGGGAGCAAGAGGGCATGTCCATGGCCGGCATGGTTAGGGTTTGCCATGTGTGGCTCTCCCCCTAGGTTTGCTATTTGGTTTAAGAGAGAGAGAGGGGACCAGGGGACAAGGTAGAGTTAAGTGGGCACTTAGGGTTAGGCCAAACACTATGCAAATAGGGTTTTGGATTTGTTCCATATTTGAAATTCGCAAAATCTTGCCAAAATTGGTTGAGCTCATGTGGTTCTAAAATTTTAAAATGGTGCATTTGGATAAGTTGCAAATGACCAGAGACAAATACAAGTGGTGGTGGAATTTTAAAAATCAAAGAAATGCAAATTTGCAAAAAGTGAGATTGTTGTCAAAGTTAAAAAGTCTCAACTTTGCATGAGCATAGTTTTTGATCCAAGATGATTTTGGCTTGCTGGTCTTTACCAAAGTTGTTCTCCTTCATGTGCTCTTGGATGAGGTGCAAAGAATTGGGAAAGTTTAGTTTGAAAAACTTGAAAACCAGGGGCTCAAAGTAGTGACCAGAATATAAATGGCAGATTTGACCAATATCATATGTGATCACAATTTGAGTTTGAATTTGATTTGATTTGTGTTTCTTTGATTCCAAAAGTTGTAATAAGTGTTTAGTAACATAATACAACTAATGGTGAAGGTCAAATTGGTCTTGGGTAAAGATTTGCAAAAATGGCATAAGCCATATTTTAGGGTTTTAGGGTTTTTTTCTTATTTGATTTCTTTCTCTGTTTGGTTTATTTGGTTTGTGATCTTCACTTGATCACTTTAGGGTTTTAGGGTTTATCACATAAGCAACAAAACAATCATCATGGCATATCACTCAAAATGCACAAGTCCTATGCATGGCACTATATGCAAATAAAAGTTTTTGTTGGTTCTAAATTTTGGATCTCTGGAATTCTTCTTCCTTTTATTGAAATTTGGGATGTTGATACGTCTCCGACGTATCCATAATTTCTTATGTTCCAGGCCACATTATTGATGATATCTACATGTTTTATGCACACTTTATGTCATTATTATGCATTTTCCGGAACTAACCTATTGACGAGATGCCGAAGGGCTAGTTCCTGTTTTCTGCTGTTTTTGGTTTCAGAAATCCTAGTAAGGAAATATTCTCGGAATCGGACAAAATCAACGCCCAACATCTTAGAATCCCCGGAAGCATCCAGAACACCCGAGAGCCGCCAGAGGGGGGCCACAGGGGCCCCAGATGATAGGCCGGCGCGGCCCAGGCCCTGGCCGCGCCGCCTTATGGTGTCGTCGCCTCGTTGACCTTCTGACGCCGCCTCTTCGCCTATTTAAGCCCCCTCGACCTAAAACCTTGATACGAAAAAGCCACGGTACGAGAAACCATCCAGAGCCGCCGCCATCGCGAAGCCAAGATCTGGGGGACAGGAGTCTCGTTTCCAAGACGCCGCCGGGACGGGGAAGTGCCCCCGGAAGGCTTCTCCATCGATACCACCACCATCTTCATCAACGCTGCTGTCTCCCATGAGGAGGGAGTAGTTCTCCATCGAGGCTCGGGGCTGTACCGGTAGCTATGTGGTTCATCTCTCTCCTATGTACTTCAATACAATAATCTCATGAGCTGCCTTACATGATTGAGATTCATATGATGATGCTTGTAATCTAGATGTCGTTATGCTAGTCAAGTGAATTTTACTTATGTGATCTCCGGAGACTCCTTGTCCCACGTGTGTAAAGGTGACAGTGTGTGCACCGTGTGGGTCTCTTAGGCTATATTTCACAGAATACTTATTCACTGTTATGAGTGGCATAGTGAAGTGCTTATTTATATCTCTTTATGATTGGAATGTGTTTTGTATCACAATTTATCTATGTGCTACTCTAGTGATGTTATTAAAGTAGTTTTATTCCTCCTGCACAGTGTAATGGTGACAGTGTGTGCATCCGTGTTAGTACTTGGCGTAGGCTATGATTATGATCTCTTGTAGAGTATGAAGTTAACTATTGCTATGATGGTATTGATGTGATCTATGCCTCCTTTCGTAGCGTGAAGGTGATAGTGTGCATGCTACGTTAGTACTTGGTTTAGTTGTGTTGATCTGTCATGCACTCTAAGGTTATTTAAATATGAACATTGAATTGTGGAGCTTGTTAACTCCGGCATTGAGGGTTCGTGTAATCCTACGCAATGGTGTTCATCATCCAACAAGAGAGTGTAGAGTATGCATTTATCTATTCTGTTATGTGATCAAAGTTGAGAGTGTCCACTAGTGAAAGTCTAATCCCTAGGCCTTGTTCCTAAATACTGCTATCGCTGCTTGTTTACTGTTTTACTGCGTTACTACTGCTGTGTTACTACTGCTTGTTTACTGTCCTGGGCAAAGCACTTTTCTGGTGCCGTTGCTACTACTTATTTATACCACCTGAATTTCACTGTCTCTTCGCCGAACTAGTGCACCTATTAGGTGTGTTGGGGACACAAGAGACTTCTTGCTTTGTGGTTGCAGGGTTGCATGAGAGGGATATCTTTGACCTCTTCCTCCCTGAGTTCGATAAACCTTGGGTGATCCACTTAAGGGAAACTTGCTGCTGTTCTACAAACCTCTGCTCTTGGAGGCCCAACACTGTCTACAAGAATAGAAGCTCCAGTAGACATCAAGCACTTTTCTGGCGCCGTTGCCGGGGAGGAAAGGTAAAAGGCACTCATACTCCGGTTCCAGGTAACAGTACTTTTCTGGCGCCATTGTGTTTGTGCTCGAAGCTATTTCTTTAGATCCTGCAATTGCATCTTTTTGTTTCTTGTTTACACTAGTTAGGCATAATAGAAAACAACAAAAATATGAGAGATCTTTATGAACTTTATCTTGAATTAGGACATGATGTGTTTGAAGAGAGAATTAAAAAACCTATGGAACTTTATATGCATGCTAATGGGAATGTTATTAATATGAATGCTTTGAACACTATTGTTGCTAATGCTATGGAAAATTCTAAGCTTGGGGAAGCTGGTTTTGATGATCATGATCTTTTTAGTCCCCCAAGCATTGGGGAGGAAATTTACTTTGATGATACTTTGCCTCCTATTTATGATGATTATAATGATGGTAGTCTTTTGGTGCCGCCTGTTATGGAGGATAAATTTGATTATGATTACAATATGCCTCCTATATTTGATAGCTACTTTGTTGAATTTGCTCCCACTATTACTAATAAAATTGATTATGCTTATGTGGAGAGTAATAATTTTATGCATGAGACTCATGATAAGAATGTTTCATTTGATAGTTATATTGTTGAGTTTGCTCATGACACTACTGAAAGTTATTATGAGAGAGGAAAATATGGTTGTAGAAATTTTCATGTTACTAAAACACCTCTCTATGTACTGAAATTTTTGAAGCTACACTTGTTTTATCTTTCTATGCTTGTTGCATTATGCTTCTTGAATTTGTTTATTTACAAGATTCCTATGCATAGGAAGCATGTTAGACTTAAATGTGTTTCTAATTTGCTTTTTGATGCTCTCTTTTGCTTCAAATACTATTTCTTGCGAGTGCATCATTTAAACTGCTGAGCCCATCTTAATGGCTATAAAGAAAGAACTTCTTGGGAGATAACCCATGTGTTATTTTTCTACACTACTTTGTTTTATATTTGTGTCTTGGAAGTTGTTTACTACAGTAGCAACCTCTCCTTATCTTAGTTTTGTGTTTTGTTGTGCCAAGTAAAGTCGTTGATAGTAAGGTTCATACTAGATTTGGATTACTGCGCAGAAACAGATTTCTTTGCTGTCACGAATCAGGGCAAAATTCTCTGTAGGTAACTCAGAAAATTATGCCAATTTACGTGAGTGATCCTCAGATATGTATGCAACTTTCATTAAATTTGAGCATTTTCATTTGAGCAAGTCTGGTGCCTCAATAAAATTCGTCAATACGAACTGTTCTGTTTTGACAGATTCTGCCTTTTATTTCGCATTGCCTATTTTGTTATGTTCGATGGATATTTCGATTCCATTGACTTTCAGTAGCTTTGTGCAATGTACAGAAGTGTTAAGAATGATTATGTCACCTCTGAACATGTATATTTTGATTGTGCACTAACCCTCTAATGAGTTGTTCTAAGTTTGGTGTGGAGGAAGTTTTCAAGGATCAAGAGAGGGAGATGATACAACATGATCAAGGAGAGTGAAAGCTCGAAGCTTGGGGATGCCCCGGTGGTTCACCCCTGCATATATCAAGAAGACTCAAGCGTCTAAGCTTGGGGATGCCCAAGGCATCCCCTTCTTCATCGACAACATTATCAGGTTCCTCCCCTGAAACTTTATTTTTATTCCATCACATCTTATGTGCTTTGCTTGGAGCGTCGGTTTGTTTTTGTTTTTTGTTTTGTTTGAATAAAATGGATCCTAGCATTCATTGTGTGGGAGAGAGACACGCTCCGCTGTAGCATATGGACAAGTATGTCCTTAGGCTTTACTCATAATATTCATGGCGAAGTTTCTTCTTCGTTAAATTGTTATATGGTTGGAATTGGAAAATGCTACATGTAGTAATTGCTAAAATGTCTTGGATAATGTGATACTTGGCAATTGTTGTGCTCATGTTTAAACTCTTGCATCATATACTTTGCACTTATTAATGAAGAAATACATAGAGCTTGCTAAAATTTGGTTTGCATATTTGGGCTCTCTAAAGTCTAGATAATTTCTAGTATTGAGTTTGAACAACAAGGAAGACGGTGTAGAGTCTTATAATGTTTTCAATATGTCTTTTATGTAAGTTTTGCTGCACCGCTTCATCCTTGTGTTTGTTTCAAATAACGTTGCTAGCCTAAACCTTGTATCGAGAGGGAATACTTCTCATGCATCCAAAATCCTTGAGCCAACCACTATGCCATTTGTGTCCACCATACCTACCTACTACATGGTATTTCTCCACCATTCCAAAGTAAATTGTTGAGTGCTACCTTTAAAATTTCTATCCTCTACCTTTACAATATATAGCTCATGGGACAAATAGCCTAAAAACTATTGTGGTATTGAATATGTACTTATGCACTTTATCTCTTATTAAGTTGCTTGTTGTGCGATAACCATGTTCTGGGGACGCCATCAACTACTATTTTTTGAATATCATGTGAGTTGCTATGCATGTTCGTCTTGTCTGAAGTAAGGGAGATTTACCGCTAGAATGGTTAGAGCATGCATAATGTTAGAGAAGAACATTGGGCCGCTAACTAAAGCCATGATCCATGGTGGAAGTTTCAGTTTTGGACAAATATCCTCAATCTCATATGAGAAAATTAATTGTTGCTACATGCTTATGCATATAAGAGGAGTCCATTATCTGTTGTCTATGTTGTCCCGGTATGGATGTCTAAGTTGAGAATAATCAATAGCGAGAAATCCGATGCGAGCTTTCTCCTTAGACCTTTGTACAGGCGGCATAGAGGTACCCCTTTGTGACACTTGGTTAAAACATGTGCATTGCGATGATAATCCAGGTAATCCGAGCTAATTAGGACAAGGTGCGGACACTATTAGTATACTATGCATGAGGCTTGCAACTTGTAGGATATAATTTACATAACACATATGCTTTATTACTACCGTTGACAAAATTGTTTCTTGTTTTCAAAATCAAAGCTCTAGCACAAATATAGCAATCGATGCTTTCCTCTTTGAAGGACCTTTCTTTTACCTTCTATGTTGAGTCAGTTCACCTATTTCTCTCCATCTCAAGAAGCAAACACTTGTGTGAACTGTGCATTGATTCCTACATACTTGCATATTGCACTTGTTATTACTTTGCATTGACAATATCCATGAGATATACATGTTATAAGTTGAAAGCAACCGCTGAAACTTCATCTTCCTTTGTGTTGCTTCAATGCCTTTACTTTGAATTATTGCTTTATGAGTTAACTCTTATGCAAGACTTATTGATGCTTGTCTTGAAAGTACTATTCATGAAAAGTCTTTGATATATGATTCATTTGTTTACTCATGTCATTACCATTGTTTTGATCGCTGCATTCATTACATATGCTTACAATAGTATGATCAAGGTTATGATGGCATGTCACTCCAGAAATTATCTTTGTTATCGTTTACCTGCTCGGGACGAGCAGAAACTAAGCTTGGGGATGCTGATACGTCTCCGACGTATCGATAATTTCTTATGTTCCATGCCACATTATTGATGATATCTACATGTTTTATGCACACTTTATGTCATTATTATGCATTTTCCGGAACTAACCTATTGACGAGATGCCGAAGGGCCAGTTCCTGTTTTCTGCTGTTTTTGGTTTTAGAAATCCTAGTAAGGAAATATTCTCGGAATCGGACGGAATCAACGCCCAGCATCTTAGAATCCCCAGAAGCATCCAGAACACCCGACAGCCGCCAGAGGGGGGCCACAGGGGCCCCAGATGATAGGCCGGCGCGGCCCAGGCCCTGGCCGCGCCGCCTTATGGTGTCGTCGCCTCGTTGACCTTCTGACGCCGCCTCTTCGCCTATTTAAGCCCCCTCGACCTAAAACCTCGATACGAAAAAGCCACGGTACGAGCCGCCGCCATCGCGAAGCCAAGATCTGGGGGACAGGAGTCTCTGTTCCGGCACACCGCCGGGACGGGGAAGTGCCCCCGGAAGGCTTCTCCACCGACACCACCTCCATCTTCATCAACGCTGCTGTCTCCCATGAGGAGGGAGTAGTTCTCCATCGAGGCTCGGGGCTGTACCGGTAGCTATGTGGTTCATCTCTCTCATATGTACTTCAATACAATAATCTAATGAGCTGCCTTACATGATTGAGATTCATATGATGATGCTTGTAATCTAGATGTCGTTATGCTAGTCAAGTGAATTTTACTTATGTGATCTCCGGAGACTCCTTGTCCCACGTGTGTAAAGGTGACAGCGTGTGCACCGTGTGGGTCTCTTAGGCTATATTTCACAAAATACTTATTCACTGTTATGAGTGGCATAGTGAAGTGCTTATTTATATCTCTTTATGATTGCAATGTGTTTTGTATCACAATTTATCTATGTGCTACTCTAGTGATGTTATTAAAGTAGTTTTATTCCTCCTGCACGGTGTAATGGTGACAGTGTGTGCATCCGTGATAGTACTTGGCTTAGGCTATGATTATGATCTCTTGTAGATTATGAAGTTAACTATTGCTATGATGGTATTGATGTGATCTATGCCTCCTTTCGTAGCGTGAAGGTGACAGTGTGCATGCTACATTAGTACTTGGTTTAGTTGTGTTGATCTGTCATGCACTCTAAGGTTATTTAAATATGAACATTGAATTGTGGAGCTTGTTAACTCCGGCATTGAGGGTTCGTGTAATCCTACGCAATGGTGTTCATCATCCAACAAGAGAGTGTAGAGTATGCATTTATCTATTCTGTTATGTGATCAAAGTTGAGAGTGTCCACTAGTGAAAGTCTAATCCCTAGGCCTTGTTCCTAAATACTGCTATCGCTGCTTGTTTACTGTTTTACTGCGTTACTACTGCTTGTTTACTGTCCTGGGCAAAGCACTTTTTTGGTGCCGTTGCTACTACTTATTTATACCACTTGTATTTCACTGTCTCTTCGCCGAACTAGTGCACCTATTAGGTGTGTTGGGGACACAAGAGACTTCTTGCTTTGTGGTTGCAGGGTTGCATGAGAGGGATATCTTTGACCTCTTCCTCCCTGAGTTCGATAAACCTTGGGTGATCCACTTAAGGGAAACTTGCTGCTGTTCTACAAACCTCTGCTCTTGGAGGCCCAACACTGTCTACAAGAATAGAAGCTCCAGTAGACATCAAGCACTTTTCTGGCGCCGTTGCCGGGGAGGAAAGGTAAAAGGCACTCATACTCCGGTTCCAGGTAACAGTACTTTTCTGGCGCCATTGTGTTTGTGCTCGAAGCTATTTCTCTAGATCCTGCAATTGCATCTTTTTGTTTCTTGTTTACACTAGTTAGGCATAATGGAAAACAACAAAAATATGAGAGATCTTTATGAACTTTATCTTGAATTAGGACATGATGTGTTTGAAGAGAGAATTAAAAAACCTATGGAACTTTATATGCATGCTAATGGGAATGTTATTAATATGAATGCTTTGAACACTATTGTTGCTAATGCTATGGAAAATTCTAAGCTTGGGGAAGCTGGTTTTGATGATCATGATCTTTTTAGTCCCCCAAGCATTGAGGAGGAAATTTACTTTGATGATACTTTGCCTCCTATTTATGATGATTATAATGATGGTAGTCTTTTGGTGCCGCCTGTTATGGAGGATAAATTTGATTATGATTACAATATGCCTCCTATATTTGATAGCTACTTTGTTGAATTTGCTCCCACTATTACTAATAAAATTGATTATGCTTATGTGGAGAGTAATAATTTTATGCATGAGACTCATGATAAGAATGTTTCATTTGATAGTTATATTGTTGAGTTTGCTCATGACACTACTGAAAGTTATTATGAGAGAGGAAAATATGGTTGTAGAAATTTTCATGTTACTAAAACACCTCTCTATGTACTGAAATTTTTGAAGCTACACTTGTTTTATCTTTCTATGCTTGTTGCATTATGCTTCTTGAATTTGTTTATTTACAAGATTCCTATGCATAGGAAGCATGTTAGACTTAAATGTGTTTCTAATTTGCTTTTTGATGCTCTCTTTTGCTTCAAATACTATTTCTTGCGAGTGCATCATTTAAACTGCTGAGCCCATCTTAATGGCTATAAAGAAAGAACTTCTTGGGAGATAACCCATGTGTTATTTTTCTACACTACTTTGTTTTATATTTGTGTCTTGGAAGTTGTTTACTACAGTAGCAACCTCTCCTTATCTTAGTTTTGTGTTTTGTTGTGCCAAGTAAAGTCGTTGATAGTAAGGTTCATACTAGATTTGGATTACTGCGCAGAAACAGATTTCTTTGCTGTCACGAATCAGGGCAAAATTCTCTGTAGGTAACTCAGAAAATTATGCCAATTTACGTGAGTGATCCTCAGATATGTATGCAACTTTCATTAAATTTGAGCATTTTCATTTGAGCAAGTCTGGTGCCTCAATAAAATTCGTCAATACGAACTGTTCTGTTTTGACAGATTCTGCCTTTTATTTCGCATTGCCTATTTTGTTATGTTCGATGGATATTTCGATTCCATTGACTTTCAGTAGCTTTGTGCAATGTCCAGAAGTGTTAAGAATGATTATGTCACCTCTGAACATGTATATTTTGATTGTGCACTAACCCTCTAATGAGTTGTTCTAAGTTTGGTGTGGAGGAAGTTTTCAAGGATCAAGAGAGGGAGATGATACAACATGATCAAGGAGAGTGAAAGCTCGAAGCTTGGGGATGCCCCGGTGGTTCACCCCTGCATATATCAAGAAGACTCAAGCGTCTAAGCTTGGGGATGCCCAAGGCATCCCCTTCTTCATCGACAACATTATCAGGTTCCTCCCCTGAAACTTTATTTTTATTCCATCACATCTTATGTGCTTTGCTTGGAGCGTCGGTTTGTTTTTGTTTTTTGTTTTGTTTGAATAAAATGGATCCTAGCATTCATTGTGTGGGAGAGAGACACGCTCCGCTGTAGCATATGGACAAGTATGTCCTTAGGCTTTACTCATAATATTCATGGCGAAGTTTCTTCTTCGTTAAATTGTTATATGGTTGGAATTGGAAAATGCTACATGTAGTAATTGCTAAAATGTCTTGGATAATGTGATACTTGGCAATTGTTGTGCTCATGTTTAAACTCTTGCATCATATACTTTGCACTTATTAATGAAGAAATACATAGAGCTTGCTAAAATTTGGTTTGCATATTTGGGCTCTCTAAAGTCTAGATAATTTCTAGTATTGAGTTTGAACAACAAGGAAGACGGTGTAGAGTCTTATAATGTTTTCAATATGTCTTTTATGTAAGTTTTGCTGCACCGCTTCATCCTTGTGTTTGTTTCAAATAACGTTGCTAGCCTAAACCTTGTATCGAGAGGGAATACTTCTCATGCATCCAAAATCCTTGAGCCAACCACTATGCCATTTGTGTCCACCATACCTACCTACTACATGGTATTTCTCCACCATTCCAAAGTAAATTGTTGAGTGCTACCTTTAAAATTTCTATCCTCTACCTTTACAATATATAGCTCATGGGACAAATAGCCTAAAAACTATTGTGGTATTGAATATGTACTTATGCACTTTATCTCTTATTAAGTTGCTTGTTGTGCGATAACCATGTTCCTGGGGACGCCATCAACTACTATTTTTTGAATATCATGTGAGTTGCTATGCATGTTCGTCTTGTCTGAAGTAAGGGAGATTTACCGCTAGAATGGTTAGAGCATGCATAATGTTAGAGAAGAACATTGGGCCGCTAACTAAAGCCATGATCCATGGTGGAAGTTTCAGTTTTGGACAAATATCCTCAATCTCATATGAGAAAATTAATTGTTGCTACATGCTTATGCATATAAGAGGAGTCCATTATCTGTTGTCTATGTTGTCCCGGTATGGATGTCTAAGTTGAGAATAATCAATAGCGAGAAATCCGATGCGAGCTTTCTCCTTAGACCTTTGTACAGGCGGCATAGAGGTACCCCTTTGTGACACTTGGTTAAAACATGTGCATTGCGATGATAATCCAGGTAATCCGAGCTAATTAGGACAAGGTGCGGACACTATTAGTATACTATGCATGAGGCTTGCAACTTGTAGGATATAATTTACATAACACATATGCTTTATTACTACCGTTGACAAAATTGTTTCTTGTTTTCAAAATCAAAGCTCTAGCACAAATATAGCAATCGATGCTTTCCTCTTTGAAGGACCTTTCTTTTACCTTCTATGTTGAGTCAGTTCACCTATTTCTCTCCATCTCAAGAAGCAAACACTTGTGTGAACTGTGCATTGATTCCTACATACTTGCATATTGCACTTGTTATTACTTTGCATTGACAATATCCATGAGATATACATGTTATAAGTTGAAAGCAACCGCTGAAACTTCATCTTCCTTTGTGTTGCTTCAATGCCTTTACTTTGAATTATTGCTTTATGAGTTAACTCTTATGCAAGACTTATTGATGCTTGTCTTGAAAGTACTATTCATGAAAAGTCTTTGATATATGATTCATTTGTTTACTCATGTCATTACCATTGTTTTGATCGCTGCATTCATTACATATGCTTACAATAGTATGATCAAGGTTATGATGGCATGTCACTCCAGAAATTATCTTTGTTATCGTTTACTCGCTTCGGGACGAGCAGAAACTAAGCTTGGGGATGCTGATACGTCTCCGACGTATCGATAATTTCTTATGTTCCATGCCACATTATTGATGATATCTACATGTTTTATGCACACTTTATGTCATTATTATGCATTTTCCGGAACTAACCTATTGACGAGATGCCGAAGGGCCAGTTCCTGTTTTCTGCTGTTTTTGGTTTTAGAAATCCTAGTAAGGAAATATTCTCGGAATCGGACGGAATCAACGCCCAGCATCTTAGAATCCCCAGAAGCATCCAGAACACCCGACAGCCGCCAGAGGGGGGCCACAGGGGCCCCAGATGATAGGCCGGCGCGGCCCAGGCCCTGGCCGCGCCGCCTTATGGTGTCGTCGCCTCGTTGACCTTCTGACGCCGCCTCTTCGCCTATTTAAGCCCCCTCGACCTAAAACCTCGATACGAAAAAGCCACGGTACGAGCCGCCGCCATCGCGAAGCCAAGATCTGGGGGACAGGAGTCTCTGTTCCGGCACACCGCCGGGACGGGGAAGTGCCCCCAGAAGGCTTCTCCACCGACACCACCTCCATCTTCATCAACGCTGCTGTCTCCCATGAGGAGGGAGTAGTTCTCCATCGAGGCTCGGGGCTGTACCGGTAGCTATGTGGTTCATCTCTCTCATATGTACTTCAATACAATAATCTAATGAGCTGCCTTACATGATTGAGATTCATATGATGATGCTTGTAATCTAGATGTCGTTATGCTAGTCAAGTGAATTTTACTTATGTGATCTCCGGAGACTCCTTGTCCCACGTGTGTAAAGGTGACAGCGTGTGCACCGTGTGGGTCTCTTAGGCTATATTTCACAAAATACTTATTCACTGTTATGAGTGGCATAGTGAAGTGCTTATTTATATCTCTTTATGATTGCAATGTGTTTTGTATCACAATTTATCTATGTGCTACTCTAGTGATGTTATTAAAGTAGTTTTATTCCTCCTGCACGGTGTAATGGTGACAGTGTGTGCATCCGTGATAGTACTTGGCTTAGGCTATGATTATGATCTCTTGTAGATTATGAAGTTAACTATTGCTATGATGGTATTGATGTGATCTATGCCTCCTTTCGTAGCGTGAAGGTGACAGTGTGCATGCTACATTAGTACTTGGTTTAGTTGTGTTGATCTGTCATGCACTCTAAGGTTATTTAAATATGAACATTGAATTGTGGAGCTTGTTAACTCCGGCATTGAGGGTTCGTGTAATCCTACGCAATGGTGTTCATCATCCAACAAGAGAGTGTAGAGTATGCATTTATCTATTCTGTTATGTGATCAAAGTTGAGAGTGTCCACTAGTGAAAGTCTAATCCCTAGGCCTTGTTCCTAAATACTGCTATCGCTGCTTGTTTACTGTTTTACTGCGTTACTACTGCTTGTTTACTGTCCTGGGCAAAGCACTTTTTTGGTGCCGTTGCTACTACTTATTTATACCACTTGTATTTCACTGTCTCTTCGCCGAACTAGTGCACCTATTAGGTGTGTTGGGGACACAAGAGACTTCTTGCTTTGTGGTTGCAGGGTTGCATGAGAGGGATATCTTTGACCTCTTCCTCCCTGAGTTCGATAAACCTTGGGTGATCCACTTAAGGGAAACTTGCTGCTGTTCTACAAACCTCTGCTCTTGGAGGCCCAACACTGTCTACAAGAATAGAAGCTCCAGTAGACATCAGATGTTACAAACCCTTCCCCCTTACAAAAGATCTCGTCCCGAGATCTAAAAGAAAAATTAGGTACTAAAGAGATCTGGGTACTCCTTCTTCATGAAGTCTTCGCGTTCCCAAGTGGCTTCATTTTCGGTATGGTTGCTCCATTGTATCGTCAGGAACTTGATGCTTCGGGTGCGGGTGGTTAGGTAAGCTTCTTCCAGAATGTGAATCGGCACTTCGCGGTACGTCAAGTCCTTGTTGATATCCACTGATCGGTGATCGATGTTCTTGAACACTTCTGTCTTCTCGGGGACTTCTAGGCACTTCCGGAGGAGTGAGATGTGAAACACGTCGTGCATAGCCGACATTTCTTCTGGTAGCTCCAGTTGATAAGATACTTCGCCTCGGCGACTCAGAACTTTGAAGGGACCGACATATCGGGGTACGAGCATTCCTTTCAGCTGGAATCTCTGCATTTCTTTCAGGGGGGATACTTTGAGATAGACAAAATCTCCGATCTCGAAGGTCATCTCTCGGCGTCTCTTGTCGGCGTAGCTCTTCTGTCTTGATTGCGCCGTCTTGAGGTACTCGCGGATCTTGTGTACTTTCTCTTCGGCTTCATGAAGAACATATGGTCCAAAGACTTGGCTTTCTCCGACTTCCGACCAATTCAGAGGGGTACGACATTTCCTTCCGTACAAGGCTTCAAAGGGGGCCATCTGTAGACTGGCTTGGTAGCTGTTGTTGTAAGAGAATTCTCCGTAAGGCAGGCAGTCTTCCCACTTGGATCCACATTCCTGTACACATGCTCTCAGCATGTCCTCCAATATCTGGTTGACTCTTTCCGTCTGTCCATAGGTCTGCGGATGATAGGCGGTGCTGAAATTCAGCCGGGTTCCGAGTCCTTCGTGCACTTTCTGCCAGAATCTTGAGGTGAATTGTGATCCTCTATCTGACACTATCGACTTCGGGGTTCTGTGCAGGGCAACTATTCTGGGGATGTACAATTCGGCTAACTTTGGGCCTTGGTATGTGGTCTTGACGGCGATGAAATGGGCTACCTTGGTCAGTCTATCGACAACTACCCATATCGAATCGTTTCCTTTGCTGGAGTTGGGCAAACCGGTGATAAAGTCCATTCCTACCGAGTCCCATGTCCATTCCGGAATCTGCAGTGGCTGCAGCAATCCTGCGGGTCGTTGATGTTCTGCCTTGACTCGTTGACAGATGTCACACTTGGCGATGTAGCTTCCGATTTCTCTCTTCATTCCATTCCACCAAAATTGCTCCTTCAGATCTTGGTACATCTTGGTACCTCCGGGATGGATTGCGTAAAGGGTGTCATGGGCTTCTTTCAGAATGACCTGCTTCAACTCTGAGTCCGATAGCACACAAAGGCGTCCTTTGTACCAAAGAACTCCGGCTTCATCTACGGTGAATCCTGGTGCTTTTCATGCGGCTATCTAGTTCTTGATTCCGTCGATGCTAGTGTTTCCTTTCTGGGCTTCCTTGATCTGGCTAATCAAGGTGGGTTGAAGCTCTATGCTGGCTAGGAATCCTTCACTAACAAGTTCAAGTCTAAACTGTTCAAACTCATGAAACAGGCTGGACTGCTCGATTGCGATCATGGAGTTCAACTGACACGGCAGTCGACTCAAAGCATCCGCTACCACATTGGCCTTGCCGGGGTGGTAGTGAATCTCCATGTCGTAATCCTTGATCAATTCTATCCATCTGCGCTGCCTCATATTCAGCTCCTTCTGGGTGAAGATATATTTCAGGCTCTTGTGGTCGGAGTAGATCTCGCATCGATTACCCATGAGGTAATGACGCCAAACTTTCAAGGCTAAGACTACGGCTGCAAGCTCTAAGTCGTGGGTTGGATAGTTCTGCTCATGCTGCTTCAGCTATCTTGAAAGGTATGATATCACTTTGCCTTCTTGCATGAGTACACATCCAAGACCAATCTTGGAGGCGTCGCAATAGACGTCAAAGGGCTTGGTGATGTCAGGCATGATCAGGATTGGGGCTGAGGTCAGTCTACTCTTGAGTTGTTGGAAACTCTCTTCACATTTGTCAGTCCATTCGAACTTCTTGTCCTTCTTGAACAGTTGGGTCATTGGTCGAGCGAAACTCGAAAAGCCTTCTAGAAATCTGCGGTAATATCCGGCTAATCCAAGAAAAGCGTGGACCTCGGTTTGGGTGGTTGGGGCTTGCCATTCTGGAACAGTTTTGATCTTGACGGGATCTACGGCAATTCCTCCTGCGGACAAGACATGTCCCAGGAATCCTACTTCCTTCAACCAAAACTCACATTTGCTGAACTTGGCATACAACTGGTGGTGTCTAAGGGTTTCTAGGACAGTCTCCAAATGATGTTCATGTTCCTCTTCGGACTTGGAGTAGATAAGAATGTCGTCGATGAAGACGATGACAAACTTGTCCAAAAAGTTCATGAAGATCTTATTCATGAGGTTCATGAAATAAGCTGAGGCATTGGTTAATCCAAACGAAATGACGTTGTACTCATACAACCCATATCTGGTGGTAAAGGCAGTCTTGGGGATATCGGTGGCGCGAATCTTCAGCTGATGATAACCAGTCCTAAGATCAATCTTAGAGAACACTTTGGCACCGGTCAACAGATCGAACATGTCTTCTATCTTGGGTAGGGGTATTTGTTCTTGATGGTGACATCATTAAGCTTACGGTAATCCGTACATAAACGAGTGGTACCATCCTTCTTGTCCACAAACAAAACTGGTGATCTCCAGGGTGATGCACTAGGTCGAATCAAAACTTTGGCTAACATATCATTGATCTGCTTCTTCAGCTCCACAAGCTCTGTTGGGTTCATACTATAGGCTCTCTGGGCTACAGGTCCAGTTCCGGGGATTAACTCAATGATGAACTCGATATCCCGATCCGGGGGCATACCGGGTAGATCATCCGGAAACACATCAGGGTATCGATAGACAACCCTGATCTGATCCAGAGTTGGCTTGGCTAAACTTTGGTTGCAGGTAAATTTTCTGGGTAGTCTTTCAGATACATGTTCTACTACGATACTGGTGCTGCTAGTCATGGTGATGGCTTTCTTGGCACACTCAATCAGTCCATGGTGTTTTGACATCCAGTCCATTCCTAGTACGACTTCCAAACCTTTGGTTCCCAGAATAATCAGATTGGCATAAAAATCTACTTCATGGATTCTGATGGGTACATTTCTGCAAAATTTTCTGGCTTTGGTGGTTGATCCGGGAATTTGAACTATCATAACATGCTTCAAACTGATAGGTTAAATTTTACTTGTGGATGCAAAATCTTCGGTGAAAAATGAATGAGATGCTCCGGAATCAAGCAACACTCTGGCAGGTACGGAGTTGATAGAAAACATACCCAGTACAACATCTGGTGCTTCCTGGGCTTCTTCGGCGTTCATGAGGAAGAGACGGTCGTTGCGGTTATTTGGGTTGTTGGGGGCAAACTTCTTGCCGGTGGAGACACGGCGTTGTTGCTGAGCAGGTGCAGCGGTGTTGGCTGCAATCTTGGCTAACCTCTTGGGGCACTCGTTGGAGTAGTGTCCCACCACACCACACTCATAGCAAGTGATGGTGGCCTTGTCCTTGGTTGCGACGGGGATGGCGTCGCTCCCAGTCCTTGGAGCGGTGTTGGTGTTGTTGTTGTTGTTGGTGGTGTTGGGGGCTCGGGGCGGAGCGCGGTTGAAGTTGTTGTTGTTGTTGTTGTTGTAGTTGCTGTTGTTGTGGTGGCCTCCTGGCCTGGTGTTTCCTCCATTCCGGTTCTGATAACCGGGGTGTGAAGTCTGCATCTGAGACTTGTTGTTGTTTCTCGGAGTGAAACCTCCACTTGAGCTGGGGCGATACTTCGGGGCATTGTTGCGCCCACTCTGGTGCATCATACGGCGTTTGCGGTTCTCGTTGGCTTGGTTCAACTTACCTTCCATCTGGATGGCGGAGTCCACTAGGGCTTCAAGGTCGCGAAAGGGATGTTGACGAGGAAAGTCTGCATCTCATCATGCAGTCCGTTCAGGAATCTCTCCTACCTCTTCTCGGTGGTGTCGGTCTCGTCGGGGGCGTACCTTGACAGTGTAAGGAACCTGTCGCGGTATTCTACCACCGTCATCCGTCCTTGCTTGAGTTCACGGAACTCATCCCTCATTTTCTTGATAAGACCTGGGGGCACATGGTACTTGCCGAACTTGAGCTTAAAATCTGCCCAAGTCATGACTTGACCTCCGTTCATGGCACGGGTGCTAGTCCACCAGGCTCGGGCTGGTCCGGCAAGGTAATGGGTTGTGAACAAGACCTTCTCGTTGGCTTCCACTCCGGCTACTTCCAAGTTGTTCTCCATAGTCTGGAGCCAGTCGTCGGCGTCGAGGGGTTCCTCGGTCTTGCTAAACACCGGAGGGTTGGTGTTCTGGAAGTTCTTGAGCTTGGATCCGGGGTGGTCATGATTTCCATGGCCTTGGTTGGCAAGGTTTTGCAGTGCTGCGATGTTGGCTTGGCGTTCAGCTCTTTCGGTCTCCCTGTCGGCCATCAGGGTTTGCAGCAGTTGCATCATGGCATCGTTGTTGTTGCGATTGGGAGGGGCCATCTGAACATAGAGAAGATCATGAGATAAGAGGGAAATTTCTATGGTTTATTTTGAGTAAGTTCATAAATTTAAAACTTGAATTTTTTTTGATGACAAACACAACATTCATTCATTCATTCAACATCACACATTACAAACTAACACACTAACACTTCCCATGGTTTTAAGAACCATTCACTCATGCTACGATACAACGGGCGAGATACAACTCACACCTACATAAGTGATCAAGTGCAACTACTCCTCATCATCAACATCGATCGGGACGAAGTCGTCGGGTCCTGCCTCCAGGAACTCATAGTCCTCCTCCTCGGTGAACTCGTCCTCCTCAAAGTTGTCATCGTCGCTCAGGAAGGCTCCTCCTCCCTGAAGGTCGATACCTCCATCGTCTTCCTCCATCTCTCTCAGCTGGTCCTCCTGGGCCATGACAGTGGCCTCCAAAGATGCTATCTTGGCGCGAAGGCGCACGATAGTAGCGTCCTTCTTGGCACGCTGCTGGCGGAGTGTCTTGCGGTCGCGGGCGAGTAGCCTGATCGCCTCACCCTGCTCGGTGATGTGAGCGTGGGTCTGGTTAGCGTACGCATGGGAGGCGTCCAGATCCTTCTGATTCTGGTACAGCATGAAGTCGAGGTACTCTGCATGGTGCCTCAACTCAGGGTGCGGCTGCAGCTCCATGGGCACTCCCATGGCATCACGCCTCACGAGATGCGCGAAGCGGGAAGCGAGGATGCGCACCACGTTCACGCGCAAGTGCCTCCTGAAGGGCACGTGCGAGTCCGTCGAGCCAGTTGCTCTCGCGGAAGGAGAAGAGGATCCTCTCCGAGGTGGGAGGCTCCATCTTGCCCCTCAAGTCAGAGGTGATGATCCACTGCAACTCTCCTCTGGGCTGGTCGTCCACCTGGATTCCGTGGAACTCGGGGTGTGGGCGTCCAAGGAAGTCCGAGAGGGCGTTGAGGTCGTGCTCGAAGATCAAGCTTCCTCCATTCCCAAGCTGGTAGAACTTGGTGTTGATGGGTTCATTCGGCTCCATCTGAAAGCGAAATGGATAAGTAAGTTAGAGAGTGAATAAGTGTGGCAAAATTTTAAGTAGATTCAAATAAGAAAGAGCATGATTCATCAATTTTTGAAAAGATCTCAAAGACAAGAGTGTGAATAAATTTTCATAAATATTCCCTTCATTTGATTTCAAAGTTAAGTTTTTCTGAACGTCCATTCTAACTAGGGTCTTCTAAGGTCAAACATTGGCTCTGATACCAACTTGTCAACACCCGGATTTTTAAGTCCAGATGCCTATTATGTCATTCATCTTAATCCCAGGAATATTGTTGTTGCGAGGCATAATAGTTGAATATCATAGTCATCATTCATTACAAACCATATTGTCTTACAACTTCAGATCACCTGATCCATATTACACAAATAGTTGATCTATTGATCAACGAACAAACATAAGTTCATAGCGGAAGCGTAAATAGAAATGGACTCTCTAGTCCACAGGCCAACGCTTGACGTTGGAAGACTCCTAGTTGTCGTAGGCGTCCTGCTGGTCATCTCCTTGGTAATTCTGTTCATCTTCATACTCTGGACATTTGAATAGCCAGGGACAAAGCCGTGAGTACTTTAAGTACTCGCAAACTAATACTAGTGTAAGTGCTAACAATTGTAGTAAGGGGTGCTAAGCTCTAGTTTATTTGCATAAAGCCAATTTTAGTTCACAAGTATTTGAGAAAAGACTTATTCATGTGCTAACTAACTCAAGTGGGAACATTAGTGTCATTCCCACAACTCAGTTGTGATTCAAAAACAAGTCACCATTCACCATTCACTTCATCAATATTTTCAAAAATCTGACACCGGAAACTGTATGGCCTTTCCAACCGTCCGTAACCGTGGACACGGCTATTCGAATAGGTTTACACTCTGCAGAGGTTGCACACTTGTGCCACAACATTTGATTTCATCCGTCGGGATTACCCCAAATCATCGTAACACAGTACGCGGATCATCAACCATAACCTTTCACTTACAAACCCTAGTCTGAGCACCTCTCCCCATGAGCTTGGCTTCCCAGTGAAGACCAACTGTCAACCTGGGAACTACACAAGGCTTGGCTGTACAATTCACCTCAATTCACATCATTTCTCAACAACGGAGGCAGCCTCGGCATAACCCCTATGATGTGTGTTCAGAGGGAACCCATACTAAGATGTATAAATTTCTAGTTAAGCCCTACCCATAATCAGGTATTGTGGGGGTACTCAAAAATTGAAAAGGTATCGCATCCAAACCAATATCAGTTTTAATAAAAAATCACCATCTTCTCCAAGTCATATTCACCTTCAAAAATCATTCAATGGAATGACTCATCATTCCAAGGTTTCAAATTCATTTCAAGTCACATGTTCCCATCTAGAGTAGTCAAGTTTTAGTATTTAGCACTAGCACTAATCATGAGGGGTGCTATCTTGCTTGGCTAGCTTTGAGACTAACTTTGCTACTCTAGTAACCTTCTTAACTTAGACCAAAGTTAACTATAAAAGTAACTCTTCAATAAAACAAGTAAAAACTTGTATGGTAAAAACTTGGGATAGGATTGTGGTAAGAAAGGTAAGACTAATGGTGCCTTGCCCCACAGGGGCTTTGCACTTTGCAAGAATATTAGCTTGCCTTGGTAGTGGTCAAAGTTCTCCTCTTCCTCCTCTTGGTAGCACCCTTCCTCTTCTTGGTATTCTCCGGTGCTAGCGTGTAAATTCGAATACGAGGTATAATCACTCAACAAGTTCAAGAGCTATACTAAGCACCACATAACTTCACACAAACTATTCTAATCACACACATAACACAATTAGGTGCATTGGTTTTCTGGATTGAGGAAAAATAGTTCCCTCTCATTACCTATGTAAATGATAGTTTCCATTTAGTTCTTGAGGAATAATTTCCTCTCATTGAATCTTCTTAAGATTTAACTTCTCAAACAATCATACATGAAATCATGTTGACCTAAGTCGACCATTCATCATCATCATTTGAGAAAAAGATTTAAATGAGGTACAATACCTCATACAATTTAACAAGGCTAATTATGATTTAATATCACCAAGTATTTCATGTGAGAGTAATTTGACCAGGGTCTAAACCTCATATGAAAGTACTTGGGACAAGATTTAAATGAATTAGAGCACTTCATAAAGTTTGCATAATAGTTTTGGACAATATCACTTAACTACACTAGCCATATAGTCCTTTATTTAAACTAGGTCATGATCACTCAAAGTGACCAAACCATATTTTTGCAGAAACAATTAGTGTAAGTGAAATGTGAGATATGAGAGTTGAAATCAACTCAATATCATTTTTGGTTGATTTTTAATAATTGTTTGAAGTCACAAAAGTCCCTTCCTTGTTTATTTTGTCATTTTATTTCTACAACAAATCTAGGGTTGAGAGCAGTAGCATTGTTTAGATAATTTCATGGGCCTTTCCAGAGATATAAAGTTTGCTAAATTTGGTGCAGTAGATGTGAAACTATTCAATTTTGAAGTTGACATCAGTATTGGATTTGAGCTGAAACAATTTAAATGGAATTTGAATTCCTGGGCCGCGTGGGAAAAGCCTACGGGCCCAAAACGATTCAAACAGAGAAACTCGGCCCAGCAACGCGGCCAGCGCGAGTGGGCCATCTGACGAGGTGGGGTCCACCCGTCAGCGTCTCTTAAAACAGTGAATCGGTACGAGTGAGGAGGAGCGTTGGATTAGAACAGAAATCAACGGCGCATAGGCATCGTCGTCTCCGACGAGATGTCGTAGCTTCGCCAGCGAGCCTAGGGGGTCGGAGGGCCTACCAGGGCTCCGGCGGTCGGCGGAGAGGTTCACGGTGACGTTGTCGACGTGCTGAGGCGACTGGTACAAGTGGCGGCGCTTGGGGAGGCTCGAATCGACGGCTGCAACCTCCGGGTACTGGCGGCGTCGGGCTTGCAATTCCGGCGACTCCGGCGACGATTGGGCTAGCTACTAGTGTGAGGAGAAGCAGTGGAGAGAGGGGAGTGAGATGGTGTGAAGGAATCGTCGAGGCGTGGCCTCCTTTTATAGGCACGAGGTTGGCCGTGGCGCTGCGGCGAAATCGACAAGGGCGCGGCGTCTCCGGCGAGCTAGTGAGTTAGGTGAGGGCGGCATCCTGTTCAGAGCATCGTGGCGGTCCTCTGGGCGACGGCAGCGTGGTCGGACGGTGCCTAACGCTTTCGGGTGGTCGCGGAGTGTGGCGCGGCAGTAGCGGGATGCGGTCGTCGTCTCCGGTGGCGGTGGGCATGGGTCTGTGTCATGAGCGTGTCCTGCGCGTTCGCGGTGGCACGACGAGGCTCGAGGTGAAGAAAGGGGGGCCAGGGATGGAGCGAGGCGGCGAGTCGACGTGTGGCCGTGGCGCGCGTGTCGGCAGACATGCGATGGCATGGCCATGCCGCTCCTGTCGCACCAGTGCGTCGCGGGCGCGTGCTGGCCTGGGCTCTGTGGTCCACCCTTCGACCAATGGCGCATATGAGCTTGCTCAGGGGACCAATGGGAGGCAGTAGGGCAAGGTGGTCGGTGCTAGGGTTGAGAGAAGAGAGGGAGAGCAAGAGGGCATGTCCATGGCCGGCATGGTTAGGGTTTGCCATGTGTGGCTCTCCCCCTAGGTTTGCTATTTGGTTTAAGAGAGAGAGAGGGGACCAGGGGACAAGGTAGAGTTAAGTGGGCACTTAGGGTTAGGCCAAACACTATGCAAATAGGGTTTTGGATTTGTTCCATATTTGAAATTTGCAAAATCTTGCCAAAATTGGTTGAGCTCATGTGGTTCCAAAATTTTAAAATGGTGCATTTGGATAAGTTGCAAATGACCAGAGACAAATACAAGTGGTGGTGGAATTTTAAAAATCAAAGAAATGCAAATTTGCAAAAAGTGAGATTGTTGTCAAAGTTAAAAAGTCTCAACTTTGCATGAGCATAGTTTTTGATCCAAGATGATTTTGGCATGGTGGTCTTTACCAAAGTTGTTCTACTTCATGTGCTCTTGGATGAGGTGCAAAGAATTGGGAAAGTTTAGTTTGAAAAACTTGAAAACCAGGGGCTCAAAGTAGTGACCAGAATATAAATGGCAGATTTGACCAATATCATATGTGATCACAATTTGAGTTTGAATTTGATTTGATTTGTGTTTCTTTGATTCCAAAAGTTGTAATAAGTGTTTAGTAACATAATACAACTAATGGTGAAGGTCAAATTGGTCTTGGGTAAAGATTTGCAAAAATGGCATAAGCCATATGTTAGGGTTTTAGGGTTTTGTTCTTATTTGATTTCTTTCTCTTTTTTGGTTTATTTGGTTTGTGATCTTCACTTGATCACTTTAGGGTTTTAGGGTTTATCACATAAGCAACAAAACAATCATCATGGCATATCACTCAAAATGCACAAGTCCTATGCATGGCACTATATGCAAATAAAAGTTTTTGTTGGTTCTAAATTTTGGATCTCTGGAATTCTTCTTCTTCCGTTTATTGAAACTAGATGATACCCCGCGCGTTGCTGCGGAAACACATGTTTAAAAAATTGTTTAATCGAGTAAAACAAATGTGAGAGAAATGAAGGTTTTTTTTTTTACTGTCAACAATCTCTAAGAATGTGAATCATGATACACAATAGCATGTCCTAAACTAATTATTAAAAGATTGATCGAAATGTTCTAATCATAGTTAAAAATGTATTTTCACAATATGTTAACTTTATTATAAGTACGTATGAGGGTTAGATGTACCAAAAGATTGTGTTTAATGTGCACACACCGGCATATCGTGACACACAAAAGTGAAGGTGCTAGAAATAGTGTAACTTAACAATTGTTACAATTATCTTAAATAAAAGCAACTTTTCCCTTTAGAAAAAGATACTTAGAAAAGAAACATATGAAAAACAAAAAAGGAGTTAAGCATGAAGCTGTACACATCTTATCAAGAACTTCCAACTGTCAATGGGCAAAACATTCATAAGGTAGTTGATGATATTGCTTTCAGATCCTGAACAATATGGTGCTGATCAATTTTTTAACAATCCACTTTTTGATATCACCAGTCTTGTCATCGACAATCCTCTACTTAAAAAGTTAAAGGGACGATTTCATACATCGTCGAATTAATGAGAAAAGAGAGTATTCCAAATTATGGAGTGTAAGCATTTTGCGGGCCTCCGTACCTTGGACCAACAGTTTTGTTGAAATCTGATATGCACCTGTCATAATCCGCAATAAGAAAGTTGCCAATGGATACATATGGCTTGTGTGTTAGATGAATTTTGCAGAGACAACATATGCGGGGAATCACTCGGAGAAATTACATAACACTTTGTTGATTAATGCTCCAATAATTGGAAAGTCGATTACAAATCCTGATGGCATGCTTAAACATAGAGATAGAAAGTTAACTGCACCTTTGATGGAGCTGCATGGAAAGAACTAAAACGGTTCTATGAGGGGTGAAAAGGAAATAGTTAAAGAAGCAAATGGATGTAGGCAAACAAAATGTGTGGCCGGAACATTAGGTATCACCTGGAAAACATTCCATCAGTATATTGGTTTATATGAAATATCATCCCTGATAAAGGAAAATTAAGGTAATTAATTAGTATTAAAATATAGTAATATGAAAAGTAAATCTGAAGTTATAGGAAAAGACTTAACAAATATGAGTGTTTTCAAGGCCTCATCCATGCCAGAGGCGTCTTTCTGATCTCTTCACTGAAGTTACAGGTTTTTCCAGACCGGGTCCAGGACCGGGCGGTGACTGGAAACGCCCCAGTAACGCGTCCGGTTGGCATCAGCCTGGGATCCGGTCCGGACCGGGTGGCCGGTTGGGCGTCCGGTCGGCCGGACCTGGGACCGGGTGGCCCGGTCAGGGGCCCGGTTGGCTGGGTCCTGGGGTGGCTGGCTCCCTTCCTTCCTTCGCGCGCTTCGGATGATGTCGGGTCCAGCTCCATGCCCATCTTCACGTCCAGCTGCTCCTCTCCTCCTCTTGACCATGGTGTGTCCTCCTCTCCGGGGTCTTGATGCACCTTGTACCTAATAACACAAAGCATGTCGACATGAGGTAGCATTCCATCCAAAGAAGTGTTCAAGGTAAATGTGGAGAGGAGAGAGTTCACCTCTCGGTGTATGGCCTTGGCCCGAGCTCGTGTCATTGGGCCACGAGGAGGGCTTGACGGTCTTGAGCAGGAGGTGTCCAAAGGCCACCCCGCATCATCTCCCCCCCCCCTTGGGAGAGAGTCGTCCTCGACTCTTGTTCCTCCTCATCTCCATGATAGGGGGAGAGATCCGAGATGTTGAACGTGTTGCTCACCAAGTACTTTGAGGTTGGTATGTCAACGACGTAGGCATTGTTGTTGATGCGTTTGAGGACTTTGAAATGTCCATCTCCTCGGGGCTTTAGCTTGGAGTTGCGTTCAAGAGGGAACCGCTCTTTGCGAAGGTGAATCCAAACAAGGTCTCCTTCTTCAAATATCCTTTCCTTCTTCTTGGTGTTGAGGCGGGTAGCTTGACGAAGCACGTGTTCTTGGATGGTTGCTCTTGTTTCTTCATGTAGTTTCTTCATGGCGGTGGTGCGCTTGTCGAAGTCCATGTTTGTCCTCTCATGAAGTGGGAGTGGGAGGATGTCGAGTGCCGTGGGAGGGTCGACGCTGTAGACGATCTTGATGGGACTTCGTGATGTTGTATAGTGCGTGGCTCGATTGTAGGCGAACTCCGCGAGCGGAAGGCACTCTTCCCATGACTTCAAGTTTTTCTTCACTAGTGTGCGCAGAAGAGTTGAAAGGCTTCGATTGACCACTTCCGTTTGTCCGTCCGTTTGCGGGTGCGAGGATGATGAGAACACGAGCTTCACTCCAAACTTTGCCATGAGCGACTTCCATAGATAGCTCATAAACTTTACGTCTCGATTGGACACAATGCTTTCCGGTATTCCGTGTAGGCGAACAATTTCCCTGAAAAACAACAAAGCAATGTGTGAAGCATCATCGGTCTTATGGCATGGTATGAAATGAGCCATTTTAGAGAAGCTATCCACTACCACAAATATTGAATCATGACCATGTTTGGTGCGAGGCAATCCTAGTACGAAATCCATGCTTATATCCGACCAAGGTGCATAAGGAATAGGCAACGGTGTATAAAGGCCATAGGGGTTGGAGGTAGACTTAGCTTGTAAGCAAGTTGTGCACCGTTGGTAAAGGCGTTCCACGTCGCGGTACATTCTTGGCCAATAGTAGTGGGTTGAAAGCATGACATATGTCTTCTCTCGTCCAAAGTGTCCCATGAGGCCACCACCATGTGACTCTTGCAAAAGTAACTTTCGAAGAGAAGACTCGGGTATGCAATTTTTTTAAGCTTTAAACAAGTAGCCATCATGCAACTAGAAGTCATTAAATCCTCGTTCAACGGAACACTTCTCAAATATTGGTGCAAAGAAAGAATCGGAAGGATAGAGTTCTTTGATCTCCTCAAGTCCCAAGACATGAAAATCCAAGCGAGTAAGCAAAAGGGTGTTTTTGCGGGAAAGAGCATCCGCCACTACATTGTCCTTGCCCTTCTTGTATTTGATTACGTACGGGGAGGACTCAATGAACTCAACCCATTTTGCATGTCGTTTGTTCAAATTGTGTTGGCTTTTCAAATACTTCAAAGCCTCATGGTCGGAATGAATGATAAACTCTTTTGGCCAAAGATAGTGTTGCCAAATTTCAAGAACACGAACCAAAGCATAGAGTTCCTTGTCATAAATAGGATAGTTGAGGCGTGCGCTATCCAACTTCTCACTATAGTATGCCACAGGTTTTCCATCTTGCATAAGAACGCCACCAATACCAAGTCCACTCGCATAACACTCAATTTCAAAAGTTTTTGCAAAGTTTGGAAGGACGAGAAGGGGAGCTTCGGTAAGGCGTTTCTTCAATTCATCAAAAGCATTTTGTTGAGCCTTGCCCCACACAAACGGAACATTCTTTTTGGTAAGCTCATTGAAAGGGCAAGCAATGGTGCTAAAATCTTTCACAAAGCGTCTATAGAAACCGGCAAGTCCATGAAAACTTTGAACTTGGCCAACATTTGTAGGAGTAGGCCAAATGTGAATGGCCTCAACCTTCGAAGAATCAACTTCAATCCCATTGGCGGAAACCACAAATCCAAGGAAAACCAACTTGTTTTGAGCATAGGTGCATTTGGGGAGGTTTGCATAAAGCTTCTCATGACGCAAGATGCATAAGACTTCTCTCACATGTTGCACATGGTCCTCGAGATTTTTGCTATAAATGAGAATATCATCAAATAGAGAACCACACTCTTGCCAATGAGAGGTCGCAAGATGTGATTCATGAGGCGCATAAAAGTTGACGGAGCATTGGAAAGACCAAATGGCATAACAAGCCATTCATAGAGACCAACAGCTTGGTCTTGAATGCCGTTTTCCATTCATCACCAATTGCCATGCGGATTTGGTGGTAGCCACTACGCAAATCGACTTTAGAGAAAATTGTGGCACCACTTAACTCATCAAGCATGTCATCTAAACGCGGAATGGAATGGTGGTATCAAATGGTAATGGCATTGATGGGGTGACAATCCATACACATTCGTTGCGTCTCATCCGGTTTAGGCACAAGAATCACGGGGACGGTAGAAGGACTAAGGCTTTCGCGAACGTACCCTTTAGCGAGGAGATCTTGTATTTGACGTTGAATCTCCTTTGTATCTTCGGGGTTGGTGCGGTAGGCGGCGCGGTTTGGGAGCAGAGCGCCGGGTATGAGGTTGATGCGGTCCTCTATGCCCCGAAGTGGTGGAAGCCCATTTGGAAGCTCGCCGGGGAAGACATCTTGAAACTCCTTCAAAAGAGACAACACAGACGAAGGAATGTTGGTTTAGTCGTTAGTCGCCGACGATAGGCCCTTGCAAATGAGCACATAGTGGAATATGGTGGATGGGTTCTCTTGCACTTCTCTCCACTCACTTTTGGTGGCTAGGAGGACACTCTTTATCTCACTCATGTTTGGCTTGTGGCGCTCACTCTCCTTTTGGTGGGTCGCTCCCTCTCCTCTCAACTCACTAGGGTGGTTGTGATGTTGTGCCCTCGCTAAAGCCTTCGCAATGTCCGCGATGATTTGGCTAGGAGTCATTGGGCGTAGCTCAAACTTCTTATCCTTGACCTTGAAGGTGTATGCATTGGAATGTCCATCATGTATAGCCTTCTTGTAAAATTGCCAAGGGCGGCCAAGCAACATGTGGCACACCTTCATGGGCACCACGTCACACTCAATAGTGTCTTCATAAGATCCAATCTTGAAGTTGACGGTGACGCTATGTTGTATCTTGATGTTGCCCTTGTCGCTCAACCATTGGACATCGTAAGGATGAGGGTGCTTGCGAAGTGTGAGATTGAGCTTCTCACACAATTCGGTGCTTGCAAGGTTATGACAACTTCCTCCATCGATAATGACCTTTATTGACTTGCCACCAATACCGGCACGGGTTTGGAAGATGTTGCACCTTTGGTCTTCCATAGCTTGAGGTTGAGTTGTTAGCACCCTTGTGACCACAAGTGAAGGGCTTGGGTCATGCACACATAAGAGAGGGTCTTCTCCACTTTCTTCATCATAATCTTCTTCATTGGCGACGGCGGCTTGTACAACAGCTTCATATTCACCTTCACTTAGCGTCTCTATGTCACCATTCTCCATAGTGATCATGACCTTGGTATTCTTGCACTCAAAGGACTTGTGGCCTTGGGTGCCACACTTGAAGCAAGTGACATTAGAGGGTCCCGTAGAGGCCTTTGAGGAGGCGGTGGAGGACACAGTTTGCTGCATGCGACTTTGGATAGTCGGTTGCTTGGATGTAGGAGAGGATACAGCGGGCTTGACACTTGTTGTAGGAGTTGTAGTAGCGAGTTTGGAGGCGAAGTATGATTTGGACTTGGAGTACTTGATGTCCTCATTCACTTGGCGCTCGGCCTTGGAAGCTTGGTGAACCAACTCAACCATGTTGGAATATTGTTGGAACTCCACAATTCTCTTGATGGGATAGTTGAGGCCATTGAAGAATCGCGCTATGGTTTGACTCTCGGATTCTTGGATGTTGGCTCGCATCATAGTTAACTCCATCTCCTTGAAGAACTCCTCAACGGTCTTGGTGCCTTGCTTCAATTTTTGTAGTTTGTTGAAGAGATAGGTCATGTAGTGTGTTGGTACAAAGCGAGCTTGCATCTCTTCCTTCATCTCTTCCCAAGTGTCAATTGGGGGTTCACCCTTTTCTTCCCTTAGAGTGAGTACTTGCTCCCACCAAATGTTGGCGTAATCCTCAAACTCAAGAGACGCCATGGCCACTTTCTTGGCACCGGAGTAGTTGTGGATGCGGAAAATCTTGTCAACCTTGAGTGCCCATGAGAGGTAGGCCTCAGCATCGTCTTCACCTTTGAACTTGGGCATGTTGAACTTGAGCTTTCCAAACATGTTCTCTTCATCTTCCAAATTCCTTCGGCGAGGACAGATGCCTTCATCTCTTGCGGCTTGAGGTGGTAGAGGAGGTCTTCCACGACCAACCATAGCATTGGGTTGGCGTTGAAATTGAACACTAGCTTCACTTGGTTCACGATGATGATGTTGTTGAAGATCTTGACGAGGTTGTTGAGGTTGTTGACGAAGTCCATTGAGGGCCAACTCATCTTGAGCATGTTGCGGATCTCCTCTTCCATGTTGGTTGTGGCGAGGATGATTTCGGAAATCATGCCGAGGTTGATCTTGATGACCTTGGTCTTGAGCATCAACATGTGGCTCACGATGAGGTACGGGCTCCATGTTGTGGATTACGTTTTCATGGGGTTGGTCGTCACGCCCATGGTGGGCATGGCGATCCACTTGATGACGATCTTGGTGTGGAACTTGTTCTTGTGGAGGACGTTCATGGGGGCGAGCATGGCGATGGAATTCTCCTCGCCAAGAGTTGGAGCGAGAGTCTTCATGACGACCATGCGGGCGACGAGGTCGATCATGGTCTCCATGCCTTGAGTTGGAGCTTGAGGACGTATGGCGATCATGGGAGTAGTAATCTTGTGACGAGCTTGATGATGATGAAGTAGAGCGGTGTCGACGATGACGACCCAAGTTGTTGATGGCACGCTCGAGGCTATCCATGCGCCGCTCCATGTTCGCATCATTGGCCGCCACTTGACCATGCAAGTTGTCCGTAGCTTCGCGAAGTAGGGTCATGTCTTGGTTGACGTTGTTGAAGTTGTGAGCCACCTCCTCATATTGCTCGTCGATGCGTGTCTCGAACAAGGTGAGTTGCTCCTTGAACTCTTGGTGTTGCGTCCATAGGTTGTGTTGGGTCGCCAACCTCTCGGTGTTGCATAGAACTTCATCCTCCCTTGCTTCGTCTCCGTGCCTATCCATGATATAAAGACAAGAACTATGTTGTGTATGTTAGTGGAAGAAGACTACCTCGCACTCTTACCTTGGTGAGATAATATTGAGGCGATCAACCAAACCAAGAGGAAGACCAAATGTATCGGGTACACACGCAAAGCCACACGCAAAGGCTAGCAAATTTAGTGGTAGGTGAGAATGGTGGAGAACCAAAAGATGAAATCCAAAATTGAGTATGTTGTTAAAAGTGGGTAAGGTCCAAAAATCAAGTGTCATAGTGGAGATCACTATAAACACGGAAAAGATGTGGAACTCAAACACGAGATAAATGGGGTTAGTGCAACCAAAAAGTGAGCGGAAAAACGTAAGAACCCGTTAGCAAGGGTGCTCGTTGTCACACTAACACAAGGAGAGGCAAAGCTTTGGTTGCAAATGGAGAGACAACAAGATTCACATGCGGCCTCTCTTCTCTTTTCTCTCTTTTGCTTAAAAGCCTTTTCCTCTTTTTGTATTTGGTGGCACTTGCACTCTTTTGTATCTATGATGGCACTTTCACTCTTTTTGTGCTTTTTGTTTTCTTTCTTTTTCTTTCACTATATTAGTGTTAGCTTCGCTTTTGCTATTTTCCCACACACGAGTACTTGCTTAGAAGCTTGACTCCACACTACACACACACCTCACAATCGGGGCCACGTGCAATGTCTCGCAACACTTGAAAAGCAATGCTCGATAGGAGAGATCGCAGAAGGAAGAGGGTCTACAAGGGTAATGCTAGTTATACCTGTGATGGTGGTGGTGGTGGTGGTGTTAATCGAAAATCGAACTCGGGTGGGGAACGAATTGGCGCCCGGTCAGGAGGCCGGTTGGACCAGTTGCTGGGCCGGTCGGTACGGTCTGGGGGCCGGCCAACCGGTTTCTGGGCCGGATAGCCCGGTCAGGGGGGCGCTCAACCGGGTTTCTCAACCGGCTGTCGTGTTTCTCTCTCCTGTTCTTCCCCAAACCAAAACCAAAAGATCAAATCGAAGGGAAACGAAGGAATTTGAGGCTAAAAGGTGGGGGAAATAGTAGATCAACACTAAAAACGCCAAATCCATGGAACAAAACCACTGAAAACGCAACAAAATCGTAGATCCATCCAAAGACAATTTAGGGATATTTTTTTGGGGATTTATTGGAAATTTTTTCTAGAGACGAAATTGGGTGGGTGGGGGGTCAAAATCGCGGTAACCAAAAGCTGCTAATACCATATGATGAGGTCTAAGACCTAGGTTGTGGCCGATCTCGCGATTGACCCGAAATACAAAGGGGGAAAGAGGGAGAGGATGAAGAATGCGAAGAACGCGACGAACAAACACACACACACACCAACCCGATACAATTGAATCTTACTCTCGTGGCTCGATGGACCACGCCAATAGAATCACCCGGAAGAGACACGAGGTAGAATTCCGTGTGAGAGATCGGGGTTGGAGACGGAGACCGGTGAGAGAGAGAGTGGAGCACACTAGAATCTCACTCACAAATATCCAAATCCTCAACAAGAGTAGCCTTGATACAAAGGGATCTAACCCTAGGGAGACAAAGCTCAAAAGTAGTTTTAGGCTCAAATTATGTCTAAAGAGTAAAAGGGGGCGTCCTGGGTACTTATATAGGTCTACATGGCCCGCGGGTCGGAAAAGTACATAAGCGAACGACTTAGGAAGATTTGGTAGAGACAGGTCGACGAATCCGGTCAGTGGTCCGGTCAGACCGGGCTTGGCACCGGGGCGTCCGGTCCAGACCAGGTCCAGGACCGGGCGGTGACCGGAAACACCCAAGTAACGCGTCCGGTTGGCATCGACATGGGATCCGTTCCGGACCGGGTGGCCAGTTGGGCGTCCGGTCGGCCGGACCTGGGTCCGGGTGGCCCAGTCAGGGGCCCGGTTGGCCGGGTCCTGCGCCGGCTGGCTCCCTTCCTTCCTTCGCGCGCTTCGGATGACGTCGGGTCCAGCTCCATGCCCATCTTCACGTCCAGCTGCTCCTCTCCTCCTCTTGACCATGGTGTGTCCTCCTCTCCGGGGTCTTGATGCACCTTGTACCTAATAACACAAAGCATGTCGGCATGAGGTAGCATTCCATCCAATGAAGAGTTCAAGGTAAGTGTGGAGAGGAGCGAGTTCTCCTCTTGGTGTATGGCCTTGGCCCGAGCTCGTGTCATTGGGCCACGAGGAGGGCTTGACGGTCTTGAGGAGGATGTGTCCAATGGCCGCCCCGCATCACCTTTCAACAATTGAGGTCATATCTAACTTCGGGTAGCAGACCTGCAACATGATCATGACAAACCTTGCACAAGCAGTCAATTGGGCCTTCACAAACTCATGGATCCGAGGAGCATCCCGAATTTTTTTCATCAGATGAGGAAGATTCTTCGGCGGGGAGTTGCGAGGAAACATGGTGTTGTAAACCAGGGTCAGCGTCTTTGTGCAGAAATCAAGAAAATCACGGACCTGACTAGCGCGGTCTTGGAATCTGACGATTTATCGGGTACGATCAGGCGTAGCCCAAAAATTCGATCCATGTTCCAGAGAAAGTTTGATGAGTACATTGGACCTAGCTTCAACTCATTGATCTTCAGCGGCAGCATCCAGAAAAGAACCTATTTAGCAAAACTCTCAGTGAGAAATGGAAAGTAAGGAAAATAAGGTAGACAAGTTCAAATTCATGAAGCACACCTGCCATATCCAAGCTAGCGTCAGTCATCAATTGAAGCATGTAATCTTCTCGCGAAGTAGCTCGTGCAGCTTCAGTAACCGCAGCATCCTTTGAAGCTAAAGCTTCCTGGGCCTGTTGAAGAGCAATTCTCTCTTTCTCGGAAGATTTTCGAGACTGTTCCATTATCACGAGAGCCTGTTTCTTCATCGACTGGAGCTGCTGTCGTTCAAATCTTCTACTGGATCAGCGTACCAAGAATGTTCAATAAACTCGTCAACGGAAGTTTTCATCGAGTAGGAGGAAGCGGGTAAAGCATCCGAAGAATGTGGCACCACGGTATAGTTGTCAAAAACCAACTGGAGAGAAAATTTCGACATCAATCACTTTTGGCAAAATAGCTTTCCATTAAGTCATTGGGATATTTACATGTTCATTACAAGAATTGGTCCCTAGTGAACCAGTGGCAAGCTGCCGTGATACAGTACTAAGGCGGCAGCATCAAAACAAGCACAAAATGAAAAAACAAAGACAAGATGGTCTACTTGACCTCCGTCTTCGCAAAACTAGGGGAAGGAGCTGGCTTGTATCCGAGGAAGGAGACGATCTTCTTCGAGTGAGGTTTAGCAGCCCTAATCAAGGATTGCCACCTCTCTGTCTTCATCTTCTTCACCTCACCAACCTTCGCCCACTCAAAGTTTTGCTGGCTTTCGGCGACCAAAGCTATGGTGCCTTCAACGCCAATCTTCATGTTCTCTTGCCGGAGATTTAGCCCAAGGTCTTCTTCGGGAAGGAAGTGCTTGGTAAAAGTAGCGAAGGTGTTGGGTTGTTCCTTCTTCGGGAAGAAGTATGGGAAGAGACGTGAAAATGCCGTCTTAGCATCAGAGATGTCGCGGCGCACTTCATCCCCATGAATCTCAAGGTGACAAGGGATTAACTTGTCAATGCCTACGGGTTGTAGACTAGGGTTTAGTTGGAAGTAGAGGGCAAGTAGATCTCGAAGGTTTCAGCCGAAAAGTACTCGACGATTATGAAAACTAGGGTTTGAGAGACAATGATTCGATGCTTGCTTCGTCCCTCGACCCCCCCTTATGTAGGAGGTGGAGCCGAGGGATTCGTATTGTACAAGTTACAGAGTTCGGGAAGGTTTCTAACTCATCCCGCAAGATTACAAATAATACTTCCTATTACAACTCTAGCTTTCCTTAACAATATCTTGGGCTTCCGAATCTTCTTATTCTTCGAGTAGTGGGCCTTCAGTAAACCCCGGGTACTATCTTCGGCAGGCCCATTGGGGATGCCTATGTCAGTAGCCCCCGAGATTTTGCCTAAATCACAGAGTCAGGGAAAATCTCCACTGTTTATTTTTACTCGAGAACTTAAAACTTCTCTATATTTCTTCACATGAATTTCTATATTGTACAGGGATAATGGTAGTTGGGGCTAGTTCATCTGACGGATCAGGTACTAGTTAACTGCTCTAGTGGCAATCCGCAAAAACCTACTTCAAGATCACGTCCCTGGACATGATCTTGGGATACTGGTGTAAACTTCGACAGGTGCCGCTTAAGGTCTTACCATTCTGTCGAGTCCCAGTCATATTTATCGGGTACCTAACGCGTCCGTTAGGATTTTTCTTCGTATCTGTTGATACGGATAAAAGTAGCAAACCGACGTCAGAGACGGCGCTACGCCACACAGAACGGATCTGGGGTCTTACCTTCGCAAAGTTTTGCGGCATTCAGAAATTGTTCGCAACTTTGGCGTTCTGAGAATATATTGTCGAGTGCTTATTCGACTGTTGGAATGGCACATTTTATTGAGTCAACGGATGACTTATATTGCTCTCCCGATGGGAGTATATGTAGAGTTAGTTATAACTCGAAATATACTCTTTTGCTCTTCTATCTTTCTTCTTCTCTCTCTTTCTTTTCTTTTTTATAATTTCATCGGGTACGCGGACAGCGTTCCCGATGGGAGTAGCCCCCGAGGCTACAGCCAAGGACTTGTGCTTGGGTGTAGGCTCCACGCCTTATGCTGCTATATTTTCTTTCTCTCCCGAAGTTTTCAAATTTCTCGGGTGCGCGAACAGCGCTCCCGATGGGAGTAGCCCCCGAGGCTATGAGCAAATATTTGTATTTGATCATAGGCTCACGCCATATCTATTTTGTCTTTCTTGATCTTTTCATTTTTTCAAAGTAGCCCCCGAGCATTTGATCAAAAACTTGTATTTGACCAAAGGCTCTCCAATATTTTTCCCTGTCGCCTTTTTATGAAGCTGTTGAGTCGTATTTTTCTCCTGCCAAAGTGACGTTACTACTGACGACAGCCGCGATTGCAAGTCCTAAAATCGCGAGAAGTCTTCTCCCGCTGCCAGGCTGGCCCAAATTATCCATTATCTTGACACGTCGTGTAAGTGGGGGACACACGTCCTCCGCTTTTCCTGGCGCACGTACTGTAACTTCCCCAGGGTTAAATTACTTTTTTACCCCTGTTCCACGTGGTCATCATCTGCCGCATACTTTTTCCATCCAACGGTCCGCCGCTTCGCCGCACCTCTATATAAGATCCCCTTCTTCCTCCTCGAGCACTTCCGCTCGCGCCGTTCTCCTGCTCTCCTTTGCAAAATCTCCTCCTGCGCCCATAAGTCCCTAAGCTCATCTTCTCCCAAGCTGCATTCTTGCGCCATTGTTAATGCCACCGCGTAGATTGACCAGACACAGCACGCCGGAATCGACGATGGCTGCCGTGGATCTGGGAAGCACGGAGTGGGAGAGGTCCAAAATCTCCACCCAAGACATCAACCTCTTGAAGAAACTGGGGATCAGCAAGAAGCCCAAGGCGCTGTGCTTCCCTAGCGAAGAAAGCTACCCAACCCCTCCAATGGGGTATCGGGTTAGTTTTATCGACCATCTCATCCGCGGCCTTTCTGCCCCCATTCATCCTTTCCTTCGAGGATTGCTTTTCATTTATGGTCTGCAACTTCACCACCTCACGCCCAATTCTATCCTCCACATTTCCATTTTCATCACCCTCTGCGAGGCCTTCCTTGGCGTCCAGCCTAACTGGGCGCTATGGAAGCGCATTTTCTTTTGTCGCCGCAATGGCTCTCCCAATGTCGCCTATAATATAGGCGGCGTTGTTATCTGTGTTCGCCCCGAAGTCGATTATTTCGTCATCAAATTCCCTGACTCAGTTCAAGGGTGGTGCAAGAAGTGGCTGTACATTCAGGACGAGAACCATGTATGTGCTGAAGACAACATTCCTCCTTTCGACGGTGCTGAGAAAATCTATCGCCGCCGCTCCTGGGATGCAGAGGCTACCGAGGAAGAAAAAATGTCGACAGAGGCACTGATGACTCGCATCCACAAGTTGCAAAATACTCGCGGCAAAGAGCTGTCAGGTATCCAAATCACGGCGTATTTCCTTAGAATCAGAGTGCAGCCTCTTTAGGCTCGCAAATACCCTCTCTGGAAGTATGCTGGCGACAAGGATGCGGATCGGTTGTCGGCGGATTTAGAGGTCAAGGACTTAGAAAAGCTTGTCCGAAAAATCTCCTCCCTCAGCAAGAAAGATCCTGTCCCTTCTTCTTGCCGCGTAAAACCATATAGCGCCACCAATGCGCTTCCCAAGGTAGCCTTTTGTCGACTGATTTGTTATTGTTTTGCCATGCTTTGCGTTATTCCTTTATTGACACCTCCCCTTGTTTTTGTATAGAACCATCCAAATCTTGTCTCGCTTCCTCCCCTTCATGAAGGTGGAGAAGTCGACGAACGGGCTGTTGTCACTGATGGCAACCAAGATGCCCCTTCTTTTGAGAATGAACCCGTAGATTCTCAAAAATCTTCGGGATCTTCTGAAAAGGAGGCTGCCTCTGAAGCTACTGCATCGGCACAGTCTCCTCCTCCTGCTGTTTCTCCAAAGAACAAAAGGAAAAGGGCTGAAGTCGAAGATTCCGGCACCTCCAAAGCCGAAGAAGCTGCTCCTTCACGTCAGAAGGCATCTTTTGATCCATACCTTGAGGCCCTCATCAGCTCGTAAGTCACCTTTTACTTCCCCTTATTTTTGTACTTGAAGATTTTTGTCTATCTTGCTTTTTATGCTACCGCCATTTAATCGTAGTGGTGACGAGGAAGAAGTACCAGCTTTTGATGCGACTGCTCGAACGAGTACGTCGCATATTCTGGTTGTTTCTGAGGTGCAAGTTGAAGGAGAAGAATCTTCGCCTCCTCAACAAAACCTCGACGCTCCTACTCCTCCTTCAAGCCCCCTTGTCCCTTCACCAAAAAGGACAAGGGTTGAAACAATCACGGAGCCTGCCCTACAATTGGGTAGCTCCTCGAGTCCTCTGTTGGATGATGTAAGTCTTCAATTTCTTGTTGTCATTGTCTATATTTCCTCTGTTTGCTTCTTTGTGCCATCATATTTTTCCCATACCGACGCTCTCTTTCTTTTTCTTTGACAGCCTATGATCAAAGAACTTATTCGCATTGGTGCCCAATTCATTGGGTACCGTGAGTATGCCAGCAAGACCGAAGGTATTGACTCCTTGCTTGCCTTTGTTCATGACTTCTTACTCTTGTTTTGTCGCTATATTGACTATTTTTAACTATTTTGGCAGAAAAACTTGCAGAGGCCAACAAACTTGCCGACACGCTTGCTCAGAAATTAGAGCAAAGTGAGGCGGCTCGCAAGGAGGCCGAACTTGATGCTGGCAAAGCTAAAGTAGAGGCTGATAAGGCCAAGGTAGAAGTTGCTGGTGTCGAAGATCTGCAGAAAAGGCTTCATGATGCCGAAACTTCTTTGAACGAGCATAAAGCCGCACAGGCTGCTCGTGAAAAAGCAATCATCAAGTGCTTGAACTCGCAGAATCGGCGCTTTGTCAGTAAGTTTGTCGATCTATTATGTCTTCTTTAGACTTGCTTTTCTTTACTTGCTTGTCGACCAACATATATTTTCTTCGGCAGATAAAACAAACCAAGAATTTGAGCTTGAAGATCCCGACAACGATCCTCTTCTCGACGCACTCTCTGTCCTTGAGTTTCATGGAACATAAACTCGTGAAGGCATTGAACAGGCTGACGCAGGGTTGTCACGATTGTTCCCCTACTTCTTCCCGAAGAAAACGGAACCCAAGACTTTCCTTGCTCTTGCCAAGGACTTCAATCCACCAGAAGATCTTGGACTGAAGATGCGCCAAGTAAACATGAAGATTGCTGTCGAAAGCACTGTCGCCTTGGTTGCTGACAGCCAGCAAACTATCGACTGGACGAAAGTTGGCGACACAGAAGAGATGGAGACCACGAAGTGGCGAGCACTGATCAGGGCGGCAAAGCCCAACACGAAGAAAATCTTGTCCTATCTCGGAATCAAGCCAACTTCGACTCCTAGCTCGTCGAAGCCGGAGGTCTAGTTGAATGCCCCTTCTTTTTCTTTCTTTATTTTTTCTGTTTCCTTTGCTGTTGCCGCCACAATAGCTTTGGCGAGAATTGTCCTAGTGGTCCTTTTAAAGAACTCCTTCTGTAATATCTGTGTAAATTTCCTGAAGATCAATGGAATTCTATCTTGTGCAATCATTTGATATTGAAATTTTCTTTTCCAGTTGATATTTGATAACTACTCTGCCAATCCTCATCCTGCCGATACTTCTCCTGCTTCCTCCTTCTCGAAGAAAACACTTGTCGATGATAACCTCATCGAAGGTTCTTCAAGTAAACATTTGTTGCAAGATTTGCAAGAACTTCGCCAACAACTTCAATCCATGAAAAAACAAACTCTGGCAATGATGGAGCAATCTCGAAAAGCATCCGAAAGAGAGAAGGTTGCTCTCCAACAAGCTAAAGAAGCCATAGCTGCCAGGGATGCTGCTGTGTCGGAAGCTGAGAAAGCAACTACTCGAGAAAATAGCATGCTCGAACTAATGTATGAAGCTAGCGTGGATATGCTAGGTATGTTTTTCCAACCTCATACTGCTTCTGCTTTTTGCTCTGCCTCTCCTTCAATTTCTTGCTCTGTCGCTCGATAGGCTCGGTTCTCGACGCTACTGCTGAAGATGAAAGAGTGAATGTGAGAACGAACCTCCTCGTCAATCTTTCACTTAACCATGGCTGTCTGTTCTGGGCCACTCCTGAGCGAACCCAACAGATTGTCAGGTTCCAAGATCGCGCTTGTCAGGTGCGTGAATTTCTTAACTTCTGCACGAGAACCTTGACCCTTGTTTACAAGACTTTGTTTCCTCGAGATGAGGCTCCCGAAACTCTTCTTGGATTGATGGAGAAATTCAGAGATGCCCCTCGTATTCATAACTTTGTGCGAGCTCAATTAACCGCTGGAGCAAGGTTTGCCATGATCATGATACACATTTGCCATCTCAAATTGGACCTGACGAAGATTGTTGCTGACTGCTTGGCCAAGAAATCGCGGCGAAAAAATAACATTGACGCAATAAATGACATGGTGACTCCTGTGGCCGAGTCGATGATGGATGAACTTCTTCGGATGGATTCAGAATTCTTCGTCAAAGGGACCTATGCTGAACACAAGACATCCAAAGGTTTATCCATAGATAGTATATTAAGCTTTGACTGAGCTGTACTATATTGCGAGAAATTATGTCTATATTTTGTCGAACTCTTTTGTACCGATGAATTTTTTTATATTGTAAAGTGGTCTATATTGTGAAGCCCCCGAGCCATTGGCTGGAGCTTATACTATTTTGTCGTCTCGAAGATTTTTCTTTGTTGCAAGAATATACATTTTGCTGTTAATGGGTTATAAGCCCCCGAGTGTCTTGGTGGCGACATTCTATATTTTTGTTACGAGGTTTTCAGGCCAAAGCAATAGAATTTTGACGAGTGCACTATATTTATAGTTGTTAGCCCCCGATGTTCTATTTGGCGAGGTATTTTAGTACCAAGGCGAAATATTTCAGTAGGTCTGGTTCATCTATATTGTGTATATTTTGTAACTTGAAGGCATTTAGCCCCCGAGCGTGTCGAAGAATAAGAGGTATATCTCCACTATCTTTATTATATTGCAACACCGCGAGCCCGCCTCATTAAAAACCTTTTCAGCCCCACTCGGTGCCCTGAAAAGGAAAAGAGTGCGTCTGAAAACTTGCGGGCGTTTCAGTACATTGTATTTTTACAGAGGAGGACTATATTTTGACTCTAAGCGTAGAACCGCCTGAGCTGCGCCACGTTCCAGGGGTTTTTCTCGGGAACCCCTGTCTTCTTGTCCTTGATCCTGTATGCTCCTCCATCGATTACTTCTGTGACGACGTAAGGGCCCAACCATGGTGACTCGAGCTTTTCAGTACTCTCCTGGTTGAGCCGTAGGACCAAATCGCCGACCTGGAAAGATCTTGGCCGCAATCGTCGACTGTGGTAGTTTTTTAGGTCCTGCTGGTACTTGGTGACTCGTGATAGTACTTCATCTCGAGCTTCATCGAGTGCATCCACATCGTCCTCCCGAGCTTTTCGTGATGTTTCCTCGTCATACTCTGTCACTCTTGGAGAGTCATGCTCTATTTCAATTGGTAGTACTGCCTCGGCGCCGTGGACGAGAAAAAACGGAGTTTCTTGTGTCGCCGTATTTGGTGTTGTTCGGATGCTCCACAAAACACTTGGCAATTCTTCTGGCCAGGTATGTCGAGCTTTTTCAAGCGGTCCTAGCAGTCGCTTTTTAATGCCGTTGCAGATGATACCATTGACTTTCTCGACTTGGCCATTGGTTTGCGGGTGTCCAACTGACGCGAAGTGCAGTTTGATGCCTACTTCTGCGCAGTATGCCTTGAACTCCTTAGCTGTAAAGTTACTACCGTTGTCTGTCACGATGCTATGAGGTACTCCAAACCGAAAAACGAGGCCCTTCACGAATTTTATTGCCGACGCCGCGTCTGGTGAGTTTATTGGCTTCGCTTCTACCCACTTGGTGAATTTGTCGACAGCAACCAACATGTACTCATATCCTCCTGGCGAAGCTTTGTGCAATTTGCCCACCATATCAAGTCCCCATTGGGCGAAGGGCCACGACAATGGTATTGGCATCAGCTCTGCTGCTGGAGAATGAGGTTTTGCGGTGAATCTTTGGCACGCGTCGCAGGTTCGTACTATCTCTTTTGCATCCTCGATTGCTGTCAACCAGTAGAATCCTGCCCGAAAAACCTTGGCCGCAATAGCTCGGCTGCTTGCGTGGTGACCACATATTCCCTCATGCACGTCCTTTAGAATTATCCTTCCTTCTTCGGGTGTAACGCACCTTTGCAGGACGCCTGAAATGCTTTGCTTATATAACTCCCCTTTGACCACCGTGAAGGCTTTGGATCGGCAAATAATTCGCCTTGCTTCAACTGGATCGTCGGGTATTTCTTTTCTTAGGATATACGATATATACGCTTGCATCCATGGAACTTCTACCATCATTACCAGCTCTTGGTCCTCTTCGTCATCCGCAGCTTCTTTGCGGGGTGCCGAAGTTTTCTCTTCCTTCGTTTTCTTCTGCGCCTTCTTTGGCTTTGTGGATCTCTCTGCTATTTCTTCCCAAAATACGCCTGGCGGGATTGGAAGGCATTGCGACCCGATGTTTGCGAGAATGTCGGCTTCATCGTTGCTCAACATGCTGATGTGGTTTACTTCGCATCCATCAAACAGCTTCTCAAGCTCATTGTACACCTCCTTATATGCTATCATGCTATCATTGACTGCATCACATTGGTTCATAACCTGCTGAGCTACCAACTGTGAGTCGCCAAAGATTTTTAGTCGAGTTGCGCCGCAAGCTTTCGCCATCTTCATCCCGTGTATGAGAGCCTCGTATTCTGCTTCATTGTTAGATGCGTTTGGGAACGTCATCCGTAGGACATACTTTAATTTGTCGCCTTCAGGTGATATGAGTATTACCCCTGCGCCAGCTCCTTCTACTCTCTTGGATCCATCGAAGTTCATGGTCCAAGTTCTCGATAAATCTGGAGGTCCTGTATTTTGCAGCTCCGTCCACTCTGCAATGAAATCTGGCAAAACTTGCGACTTGATTGCCTTTCTTTTTTCATATGTGATGTCCCGAGGGGAAAGTTCTATGCCCCAAAGGGAGACACGCCCTGTAGCTTCTGGGTTGTTCAGTATATTTGAAAGAGGTGCTTCATTGACTACTATTATCGGGTGTGCCGAAAAATAATGGCGCAACTTCCTTGCTGTTGTAATCACTCCATATGCCAGCTTCTGGTACTGCGGGTACCGCTGTTTAGAAGGCGATAAAACTTCACTGATGAAATATACCGGCCTTTGTACTCCATGGAGTTTTCCTTCTTCCTCTCTTTCAACGACTAGCACTGTGCTAACCACCTGAGGTGTAGCTGCGATGTACAACAGGAGAGGTTCTTTCTCTTTCGGCGCCACCAAGATTGGTGGTGTCGAAATTGTGCGTTTCGAAAGCTCTGTCGGCTTCTTCATTCCACTGGAATTTCTCTCCTTGCTTTATTAAAGCGTAGAACGGTAACGCTTTTCTCCCAGCCTGGCTACGAATCTGCTTAAAGCTGTGACTCGCCCAGTTAGCTGCTGTATTTCTTTCAATTTTGTTGGCTTCCTCATTGTTACGATAGCTTGTATATTATCGGGATTTGCTTCAATCCCTCTTGCTGAAACTAGAAACCCAAGAAGTTCTCCTGCTGGGACGCCGAAGGAACACTTCGTCGGGTTCAGTTTGAGGCAGAATTTGTCGAGGTTATCGAAAGTTTCCTTCAGATCCTCGATTAGCGTCGTCCCCTTTTTCGATGTTATGACAACATCATCGATGTACACTTGTACATTTTTCCCAATCTGTGTCGCCAAACACTTCTGCATCATCCTCTGGTATGTTGCTCCCGCGTTTTTCAGACCAAAGGGCATTGTTCTATAGCAAAACACATCGTAGGGTGTGATGAATGCTGTTTTGACTTCATCTTCTTCTTTCAGTCTGATCTGGTTATAACCAGAATACGCATCCAGGAAGGAAATACGTTCACATCCTGCCGTGGAGTCGATAATTTGGTCGATCCTCGGGAGGGGAAAGTGATCCTTTGGACAATGTTTATTGAGACACGTAAAATCGATGCACATGCGAAGGACTTTAGTGTTTTTCTTCAGCACCAACACTGGATTTGCTACCCATGTGGCCTCTGTATGCAGCTCCTTGATAAAATCAGCTTCTCTTAGTCGATCAATTTCTGACAGCATAGCCTTGCGGTTTGGTTCTGAAAAACGCCGCAAAGGTTGTTTGATTGGTCTCGCTAATGGATCCAAGTTTAGGTGGTGCTCGGCAAGTTCCCTGGGTACTCCTGGCATGTCAGCTGGACACCATGCAAAGATTTTCCAGTTTTCACGGAGGAACTCGACGAGCGCGCTTTCCTATGCGAGGTCCATGTCTTTTGCGATGGACGTCGTCTTTCTCGGGTCTGTCGGGTGAATCTGCACCTCCTTAGAATTTTTCTCAGTATTGAAAGTTGATTCTTTATTTGGCCTTCCAACATCTGGCAGCACGTCGTAGTTAGTCGTAAGCCTTGACGCCATATACTCGGCTTGCATCCCGAAAGTTTCTGACAGTCGATGGAAATCCTTATCACATTTATTGGCTAGGGCAAAGCTTCCTTTGACTGTGATTGGTCCCTTAGGTCCAGGCATCCTCCACAGCAGGTACGTATAGTATGGTACCGCCATATACCTAGCATATGCTGGTCGTCCCAACAAAGCGTGGTATTGTGATGGGAAATCTACGACTTCAAACTCCAGCCTCTCGATTCTGTAATTTTCTCGGGTCCCAAACTGAACGTCGAGATTAATCTTCCCCAGCGGATAACTTGGCTTCTCCAGTGTGATACCGTGGAATCTCGTGTCTGTTGGTTTCAGGTTTGCCAGGGATATGTTCATTTTCCTTAATGTATCTGCATACATAAGGTTTAAGCTGCTACCGCCATCTATGAACACGCGGGATACGTCGAACCCTGCGATGACTGCCGGTAGTATGAGTGCTGACTGCCCTGGTCGAGGAACTTGCTGTGGATGATCCGCTATGGTGAAGCCAATGTCTTGCCTTGACCAATTAAGATACTCGACTGTTGGTGGAGGCATTTTTTCTGCCATGAACACCTGTCGCGAGATTACTTTCTGAGATCTATTGGATGGCCTTCCTTTCTAAATCATCGAGACCGCTCCGTTAGAGTTAGGATCAACATAAGGCGGTGGTGCAGGTGCTGCCGCTATTCTGAGCTGATGTCGATTTTCGTCCGTAATCGCGGGAGGAGGTGGCAAGTGAATCTCACTACTGGGTTCTCGAGGATTTCTGTGTGCTGCCTGAGCATTAGCATGCCCTGCCCACCTTAGCATTGCCTGGAAATTTCGACAATCCTTCTGCAGATGTCCTGACTGTCTTTTTCCGTTGCTGTCAAGGAAAAAATGCATCTGACACGGCCCGTTCATCATCTCTTCGGGAGACACGAAAGGTCTCTGGAATCTTGGCCCGCTATTTTGCCTATTGTTTCGAGAGTCATCTCTATTGTCGCCTCGTTGCTCATTGCTTCTCTGGTAATCATCTCTGTTGTTTCTCCGGCGCTTGCTCGGAAGCCAGCCGAGATTTGTCCTGGAGCATCATAGCTCGAGTACTGCCGAGGAAATCATCGCCTTGGTTGATAATTTCGACCGCGGTCTTCCTCTGGCGACCTATGCCGTTTGTTGTGAACAACATCTTCTCCATCTGCCCATCTGTTTGCTATTTCCATTAGTGCGGATACTGTCTTTGGATTGGTCCTCCCCAAATCCTCGACAAAATCTCCATGCCTGATTCCTGCGACAAACGCGTCTATTGCTCTCTCGTCAGATATATTTTCTGCCGAGTTTTTGATGATATTCCACCTTTGGATATACTTTCTCATTGGCTCGTCTGGCTTTTGTCGGCACGCCCTCAGTTCCTCTAATGACGCAGTTTTTTTGCATGTGGACCGGAAGTTCTTGACGAACACGTCCTCGAAGCTATCCCAGCTGTCGATAGATCCTGGAGGAAGTTTCTTTATCCAAGATCGCGCGGCTCCACTCAAATGCACCTGGATGCTTTGCATAGCTGTTGCTCTGGTTCCTCCTGTGAGCTTCACCGTCTCGAGATAATCAACTAGCCAATCCTCTGGATCTTGAAGGCCGTCGAATTTCTTGAAGTTATCAGGCAACTTGAATCCCAAAGGGACTCGAGTTTTTCGGACTCTTCTCGTGAAGCATGGCAGACCGCACATATCCTCGTCGTTTAGTTCTGGGGAATGCCGCTGTTCCCTTCTACTTTGTCGCGCTCTGTCGACCCTTGCTTGTGCTGCTGTGTCTCTTGCTCCACTTGGTCCTTCGGGAGCTGCTGCTGTTGCTGCCGCAGGTCGTGGACTATTTTGCCTTGCTGCTCCTTCGGGAGGTGTTGACGCAAATGCCGTTCCCATGGCTCCAACTCCTGCCATTGCCATGTTATACAATGCCTCCCTTGGATCTCCTGGGGGTGGCCTGGATGCAAGGATGAAAGCTTGTGTCGCCATATACCCAGCTTCTGGTGTCTTGGGGATGATGTTCCCTCTCGTGTCTATCGACATAAAAGACATGTCAAGGTTTTGAACCAAGTGCTCTCTTTCTCCTTCAGGTATGTTTTGTAACCTTGATCTTGCTCTGTTCCGAGCTTCCCTGTGGCTATCACCCGAAGTTCTAGATTGTCGACTCAGCTCTGCCCTTCGCCTACTTGATGCAGAGGCTGCCTCCCTTCTTCTGTTTAAAGCAGCTGTCTGTTTTTCCAATTCTCTTGCAGCTCGTGCGAGCCTATATTGATATGCTTGTAACTCTTCTGGCGTGGCTGTGGTGGCCATTGGTTCTGAGCCATCCATAGCTCTTGCGGCTCTATCCCATGCTGCTTGCGGAAGTTGAACTCTATCTTGCGGCTGTGACCCGATATATTTGTTGCCTAGGCCTCGTCGCAAATCAGAGGGATCGACGTATGGATTTCCCAAATAATCGAAAGCCTCAGATGTTTCCTCCTGGTCACGGCTTGGCTCTCCGATGACATAAATCTGATGATACTTTGTATTCAGATCTATGCTGGGTTTGGTGACACCATCGTGAAGATTGGCGAAGACCTTGCCCACTGTAGTGGATTTGTCGATGAAGTTGAAGCTGTCGACACTGCTTGAGTCATCGCTTATATAGGAGTCCGCAGATGACTCAAGCGACATGTCGCCGAAGATCTTGGCGAGCTTTTCTCTTGCCCTAGTGCTGATGAAGCATGACGACGAAGTTTCTTCCTCTCCTGACTCGATTGACGATGTAGAGGTCGAAAAATCGGAATCGACCGCCGACAGTCCCGACGAGATCGGAATTTCGACACGATACGCTCCCTCTTTCTCGACGCGAAAGTGAAATCTTTCAAACGTCATCTCCATAGGCTCCTCCAAATACGCATATGCATCCAAACGGGAGGGCGGGTGAGGAACAAAATTGACAGGACCAGTTGCGATCTGTTTACCTCGATCCATCGCGTTGCTTGCTGTTGATGAAGTCGACGATCTTGAACGTGCCATCGAGATCAGATCCTTGATGCCTCTAATTCCCACAGACGGCGCCAATTGACAAGGGATTAACTTGTCAATGCCTACGGGTTGTAGACTAGGGTTTAGTTGGAAGTAGAGGGCAAGTAGATCTCGAAGGTTTCAGCCGAAAAGTACTCGACGATTATGAAAACTAGGGTTTGAGAGACAATGATTCGATGCTTGCTTCGTCCCTCGACCCCCCCTTATATAGGAGGTGGAGCCGAGGGATTCGTATTGTACAAGTTACAGAGTCTGGGAAGGTTTCTAACTCATCCCGCAAGATTACAAATGATACTTCCTATTACAACTCTAGCTTTCCTTAACAATATCTTGGGCTTCCGAATCTTCTTATTCTTCGAGTAGTGGGCCTTCAGTAAACCCCGGGTACTATCTTCGGCAGGCCCATTGGGGATGCCTATGTCACAAGGAGAGAAAGTGTGTCGAGAGGACGGTCATCTTCAGGTTTTTCAAGTTCAAAGTCCTGGCTCATCTTCCCCGCTAAAACAAATCTCGGATTACCAACAAGAACGCGAAAAAGATAGTGTTGGGAGCCACTCGATCAAAGTGATTAGCGAACTTACTGACAAAACACCGATTTTGTGACTCCAAGCGGGCGATGATATCTTCCTCATGAGCAATTTGCTGGGTTGTGTTGTCGCTTAAGGCAGTTTCAGCGCCATGGAGTCTTTTTCGAAGACTCTCGACAGAGGCAGCGTCTAGTTCAGCCTTTTCGCGAGTTTTTTCGCTTTGCTCCAGCTTGAGGGCAGGGTCATCGGCACGCTTATTAGCTTTGGCGAGAGCCTCTAGCAAAAGAAAGAATGACAATGTTACGACAAAATAGCAAAGGGAAAATTTACTCGACAGGAGGAGACAAGATGAATACCTTTCAAATTATCGACAGTATCGCGGTACCCAATGAATTGAGTACCAAGGCGGATGAATTGACCCATTAGAGGCTGATCAAGAAAGAAAGTTCCAAGAAAAGGTTAAGAGGGGAAAAACATGTCAGAAGGGGAAAAATAGTTGTAAGGATACTTACGTCATCTAAAGGAGCAGTTGTCGAAATCCCGGTCAAGAGAGCCGGCTCTTGGCCAAGTTCAACCCTCGCCCTTTTCGGCGAGCAGGCTCGGGGGCTAGTGGTAGGAGTCGACGTCTCCAGATTTTGCTGAGGGGGAGAGGTTTCCTCCGCCACACGACGAGTTTCCGAAAGCACCAATGTTTGCGACGTGCTCGTGGGAGCAGTCACATTAACAATAGGTTCTTCTTCGTCGCCACTATGCACCAAAAATAGTATGAGAACACTCAAAAAAGCAATGTACTTAATGAAAAAGACGACAGATACTTACAAGCTAACGAGGGCATCATTGTAAGGATTGAAAGCTTCCTCTTCCTCAGGGGAAGTTTCTTCGGTAGGGGATTCACTGGCTTTGGAGGTGCCGGAGTCTGCGACCTCATCCCTTTTCCTTTTGTTCATTGGGGAAGCTGCGGAAGAGAGAGAAGGCACGAACTCAGAAGCCTCAGAATCAGCTTCTCTATCAGAGGAAGCCGCGGATTTGTGAGAACCCGCAACTTCACTCTCAGGGCGAGAAGTACCATGTACATCGTCGGCAATGATGTCTCGATCGTCCACCTCCCGACCTTCAGGTAAGAGAGGCAACGAGGAAGTGACTTGGTGGTTCTGTAAAAGGAAAAACAATAGCAAGAGAAATTTGAGGACAGAAGTTAACAACAAAATAACAAGATAGCAGTTGAAGTTTCAACCCAAGTCGAGAAAGCAAAATAAGCGATGTAGGAAATACAAAAACTCTAGAGACAGGTTTACTTACTTGGGGAAGAGCGTGGGCACCACTATATGGCTCCACGCGGCAGGAGGTTGGCACTGGATCTTTCTTGCTCAACGACGAAACACGCCGAACACGCTTCTCCAAGTCCTTCACAGAGAGATCTTTGGAGAGGTGGTTGACATCCTTCTCGCCAGCATACATCCACATGGGGTTTTTGCGAACCTGTAGAGGCTGCACCCTAATCCTAAGAAAATAGGTGGTGATTTGGATACCCAACAATTCTTCACCTCGGGTATTTTGCAGCTTATGGATACGCTTCATCAGCGCTTCTGTCGCCGTTTTTTCTTCTTCGGTGGTCTCTGCGTCCCATGATCGGTGGCGAAGAATTTTTGCGCTACCGTCAAAGGGGGTGATGTTGTATTCCAGCGAGTCGGAGCACTCCTCACGAACGTATAGCCATCTTTTGCGCCACCCTTGGACGGAGTCGGGGAATTTGACGTCGAAATACTCGACGTCGGGGCGGACACAGATAACAACACCACCTATTTTATAGGACATGTTGTGGGAGCCATTGCGGCGAAGGCAGAAAATGCATTTCCACAGGGCCCAATTTGGTTGGGTCCCGAGAAAGCACTCACAAAGGGTAATAAAAATCGAGATGTGGTGGATGGAATTGGGAGTCAGCTGGTGCAGCTGCAGCCCATACACAAAGAACAATCCACGAAGGAATTTGTGGATAGGGACGGAGAGACCGCGGATGAGGTGGTCGACGAAACAAAACGAATATTGGCTGGGGAGCGTAGGGAAGCTTTCCTCGCTGGGGAAGATCAGCGCCTCCTTCTTCATCAGGCCGAGCTTTTTCATCAGATTGGCGTCCTGATTTGAGATCTTAGATCTCTCCCACTCTGAAGCTCCCAGATCTTGTGCCGCCATGCTTTCTTTGGGAGTACTGTGCCTTGTGAGCCTTGACCGCGGTGGCATCAACAATGGCGCTGGAGAGAGTAGGGGAGTGGTCGAGCGCATGAGTTTTTGGTTGCAGTGGAGGTTTTCCAGAGGGGATTTGAGCACGGCGCAACGAAGGGATTACCGGAGGAAGAAGAACACCCTTTATAGCAAACCTACGAATCGACGTGCCATTGGATGCAGAAGGAATGGATTTGATGACTTACACGTGTCTCCATGGGTAATAAGGTATTTTTACTACGACGGAACTGGATAGGCGCTACAGTGCGCGTGCCAGAAAAAGCGGAGGACTTGTGTCCCCCCCTTGCGTAACGTGTGATAGACCGTAGTCTTTCGGACCCACAAGTCAGTGATAGGACAGGACTCGCGTTTTCCCGATACAGCGGTCGTGGCTATCGTCAGCACTAATGTCACTTTAAAGAGAGAAATTTCGACTGAGGTGTTCTGAGGATTGGCGACAGAGATGGATTGATGATAATTTCGGGAGCCTTTGATCAAATACAAGTTTTTGAAAAAATGCTCGGAGGCTACTTTTTAAAGAAGGAAATCTCGAGTATGGCAAGATAGAAAAGGCGAGAGCCTATGATCAAATACAAGCATTTGTTCATATGCTCGGGGGCTACTCACATCGGGAGCGCTGGTCGTGCACCCGATAAATATGGAAGAATTTGAAAAGATAACAATATAACGACAAAAGATGTTAAAATGGTGAGCCTACAACCAAGTACAAGCACTTGTAGCCTCGGGGGCTACTCCCATCGGGAACGTTGTTCTCGTTCCCGATGAAATTATAAAAGGCATGGTGAGCATATTTTGAGTTATACAAATAACTCTTCATATACTCCCATCGGGAGGACAAGATAAAAATATACAAGTCATCCGATGACTCGAATAAATGTGCTATTCCAATAGCCGAAAAAGCACTCGATAATATATTCTCAGAGTGCCTCAGTCGCAAATTAATCTTGGAATGCCGCAATACTTTGCGAAGGTAAGTCCCCGGGATCCATCCTGTGCGGCGTGGCACCGCCTCTGACGGCGCTTCGCTACTTTTTCCGTATCAGCAGATGCGAAGAAAAATCCTAACGGACGCGTTTGGTACCCGGTAAAACATGACTGGAATTCTAAATTTGGTAAGACCTTAAGCGGCGCATGCCGAGTTACACCAGTATCCCGAGTTACACCAGTAGGTTTTTGGTGGATTGTCACAAGAGCAGTTAACTAGTACCTGATCCGTCAGATGAACTAGCCCCAATTACCGTTATCCCTGTACAATATACGACTGTTTTATTAAAGATATGTATTAACTCGAAGAATTTTTATGGTAATTGTAAAGTTGGAGATTTTCCCTGATTCTCCGATTCAAGCAAAATCTCGGGGGCTACTGACGTAGGCATCCCCAATGGGCCTACCGAAGATGGTACCCGGGGTTTATTGAAGGCCCATGAGTCGACGAATACGAAGCTCGGAAGCCCAATTAGTTGTTGATAAGGAAAGATAGAATTGTATCAGGAATAACGAGATTTGTAACTTTACGGGTCGAACTCAAAGAGTCTCCTGGAATCTGTAAACTTGTGTAATACGAAACCCTCGGCTCCGCCTCCTATATAAGGGGGAGTTGAGGGACGAAGAGAGGATCGATTTTATTGTCAACACAAATAGCAGTCGAGTACTTTTCCGGCTGAAACCTTCGAGATCTACTTGCCCTCTACTTCCAACTAAACCATAGTCTACAATCCGTAGGCATTGGCAAGTTAATACCTTGTCAGTCGCTGCGTTGGGGGGCTCTATCCACTCATATCATCACTGATGTTGTCATCACAGTCTCCCAAGCATGCCTATACTGTTGCCAAGCCCTCACAAGCAAGGTGGCATAGTCGTTTAGGTCATCCATCTTTAGCTATTGTTAGGCAAATTATTAGGAAGGATAAACTTCTACCTGTTAGAGATTCTAGTCCTGAGTCAGTGTGTGATTCGTGTCAGCGAGATAAAAGGCTTCAGTTGCCCTATCCAATTTCCACTAGTGTTTCTACTGTCCCTCTTTAGTTAATATCTTCTGATGTATGGGGTCCCGCACCTACCTCTGTGGGTCTTCATGACTATTATGTAAGCTTTATTGATGATTATAGAAAGTTTACTTGGATCTATTTGCTTAAGAAAAAAATCTGATGCTTATAATGCCTTTGTCAATTTTCAAAAATTGGTTGAGTGCCAACATGACACAAAAATCCTCACTGTTCAGTCTGATTGGGGCGGAGAGTATGAAAAACTCAACTCTCTGTTTCAATCACAGGGGATTTCTCATAATGTCTCCTATCCTCATGCCCACCAACAAAATGGTTCCGCTGAAAGAAAGCATCGCCATATTGTAGAAGTTGGGCTAGCTGTTCTTTCTCATGCACACATGCCTCTAAAATTCTGGGATGAAGCCTTCCTAACTGCAATATATGCTCCCTAGTAAAGTCATCAATAATGACACTCCAGTTCATCGCCTACTAGGAACTCACCCATCCTATAAATCCCTCCGAGTCTTCGGTTGTGCTTGTTGGCCAAACTTGCGCCCCTACAATAAACGCAAACTCGATCCAAGCAATGTATCTTCATTGGCTATAGTCCTCGACATAAAGGGGTGAAATGTCTTGATGTTGCAACAGGGCGTGTTTATATTTCCAGAGATGTGGTGTTTGATGAGGCAGTGTTTCCCATTAAAACTCTTCATCCCAATGCTGGAGCCTTGCTTCGCAAAGAGATACTGTTGCTTGATCAGTTGATCCAAACATCCATCTGTTTGCACTTGAGAATGAACAATTTGATGACACACATGATGATTTTATGCATGCTACTAATCTTGTGCAAAGTGCTCCTTTTCTTGCTCCTCAGGGTCCTGCAGCTCAACACCAAGACACTCCTCAAAATTCGGATGAAATTGATGCCTCTAGCAGCTCAAATACGTCACATGAAATGTCAGCAGAAGAAGATACAGGCGCTGGACACGAGACAGATTCTCCGCCAGGATCCCCCTCGGGATCGTCCTCAGGATCCGCCTCGGATCGCTCGCCAGTATGGGGCCTTCTGGCCAGTCTGGCGCGTCTGCGTGCCCTGACGCCTCTCCGCATGCGCAGCACCGCATTGCCTCCGAGTCAGGATCTTCTGCGCCTGCCTCCTCCCGCGCAACGGCCACAGCGTCGCCCGCCGGATCTTCTACGGTGTCTGACCACGCCAGGACAGCGCAATCCCGGCCAAATCCTGTCAGCGCGCCAGCTCATGGATCCTCTACGCCCTCCAGCTCCGTGGCTCCTCCTGCATCTCGCCCAGTCACACGTGCATCACGCGGCATACGCAAACCTCGTGAGTACACCGACGGTACTGTTCGCTAGGGATTGTCTGTTGTATCCACTGAGCCACCAAATCTTCAGGTTGCTTTGCAAGATCCCAAGTGGAAAAATGCAATGGACGAAGAATATCATGCCCTTATGAAGAATCAAACATGTCATCTTGTTCCTCCACGACACGGTACCAATATTATTGACGTCGATGGATTTACAAGGTCAATCACAAGGCTGATGGGTCTGTTGATAGGTACAAGGCTCGTCTTGTTTACAAAGGGTTCAAACAACGGTATGGACTTGATTATGAGGAGACTTTTAGTCATGTTGTGAAGATAGCTACAGTTCATCTTGTCTTAGCCATTTCAGTATCCAGGGGATGGAGTTTGTGATAGTTGGATGTTAAGAACGCGTTTTTACATGGTGTTCTGGAAGAGGAAGTTTATATGAGACAACCACCTGGCTATGAAGATCCTCGGTATAACAATTATATTTGCAAACTAGACAAGGCGTTATATGGGCTAAAGCAGGCACCTCGAGCATGGTATTCTCGGTTGAGCTCCCAGCTACTTCAGTATGGCTTTAAGGCATCGAAGTCTGATACATCTCTCTTCATATATCGTAAGCATCATGTTACTATGTTCATGCTCATCTATGTTGATGACATTATTGTTTCTAGCTCCTCTCAAGATGCTACTGATGCGCTTCTGCAAGCTCTTAGCAAAGAGTTTGCCCTTAAGGATCTTGGTCAACTTCATTATTTTTTGGGACTTGAGGTTCACTCAGTCTCTGATGGTCTCCTTCTTAGCCAGGAGAAATATGCTCAGGATGTTCTTGCCCGTGTTGGTATGACTCACTGTTCTGGCTGCCCCATGCTACTTTCGTCTTCTGAGAAGATAACAACAAGGGAGGGAGATCTGTTAGGTCCCGAAGATAGTACTAATTATAGGTCCATGGTAGGACCTCTGCAGTATCTTACTCTCACAAGACCTGATATATCATATGCAATAAGGTGTGTCAATATCTACATGCTCCAACTACTGTACACTTGACAGCTGCAAAGCGCATACTCAGATATGTGAAGCATACAGTAAGCATGGGACTAACATTCATGAAGTCTACTTCTACTTTGGTTAGTGCCTTCTCTGATGCAGATTGGGCTGGATGCCCATATGATAGAAGATCCACTGGAGGTTTTGTTTTGTTCTTTGGACCGAATCTGATTTCTTGGAGTGCCAAGAAGCAGGCTACAGTTTCAAGGTCCAGCACTGAGGCAGAGTATAAATCAATGGCCAATGCCACAGCAGAAATAATATGGGTACAGTCACTTCTTGTTGAACTTGGAGTGAAACTGAACAAAACATCTTGCTTATGGTGTGATAACTTGGAAGTTAGATATTTGTCTGCAAATCCAGTGTTTCATGCAAGAGCCAAACACATTGAGATAAATTTTCACTTTGTCAGAGAGCGAGTGCTGAAGAGACAACTTGAGATTCGATTCATTCCTTCGAAAGATCAAGTGGTTGATGGTTTCACAAAACCACTTCCAGTGAGGAGCTTTGAAGAGTTCAGATGATAAAGGGTGGCCCGATCTTCTCAGTAAGCAACGGGGGTGATGATGATCACGGGGTGATTGCAGCGGAGGTAACTTGATGAAGTGGATGATAACTTGTATGACGCAACGAGATCTCTCGATTGGTCCCTATCGCCAATGCAACAGCTCTCAACCCTGCAAGATATTCGTAACTCCACACACTTGCGCACGTAGCCGCCGACCACGAAGCGGTAAGTTGAAACCGTCTAATTCCCAATGGAATAGCAGATCACACAAGACTTTCAGATCTACACAATATCAATCAATATAGTGTAGGGAATTCAATAGTTTTGCAGAGCAAACAACTAAGAACTAGGGTTTATCTTAAACGTGGTCTAAAGAAACTTGTGGGGCGTCCGGGACGACCTCAGGTCGCAAAAGTACGAAAATAACCGACCCAGAATAGATCTGGTCGAGATAGACTCGGACTCGGCCGGTCTGGTGCCCGGTTGACCGGGTCTGGGACCGGGCTAGCCGGTTGAAACCGGGCCATGGACCGGGTGCCGACCGGACGGGTCGAATTCGGCTCAGTACCCCGCCCGGTCTGCGTCAGCAGAAAAACCGGTCGGTGCCGGGGTGCGTCCGGCGTGCCGCCCGGTCAGACCGGGCCAGGGACCAGGCGCGCCGGCATGGCGGCCGGTCTGACCGGGTGCTGGGCCGGCCTGGACTGCGTCTTTCCCTCTCGCGCATGCCTCCCGCTCCTCCCTCGCGTGTCCATGGGATATCTTCATGTCCACCTCCATGTCCAGCTCCATGTCCATCTTGACGTCCTTCTTCACGTCCAGCTGCTCCTCTCCTGCTGATACGTCTCCGACGTATCGATAATTTCTTATGTTCCATGCCACATTATTGATGATATCTACATGTTTTATGCACACTTTATGTCATATTCGTGCATTTTCTGGAACTAACCTATTAACAAGATGCCGAAGTGCCGATTCTTTGTTTTCACTGCTTTTGGTTTCAGAAATCCTAGTAAAGAAATATTCTCAGAATTGGACGAAATCAACGCCCAGGTTCCTATTTTGCCCGGAAGCATCCAGAACACACGAGAACCGCCAGAGAGGGGGCACAGGCCCACAAAACCCTAGGCCAGCGCGGCCAAGGGGGGGGCCGCGCCCCCCTATAGTGTCGGCGCCCCTTCGACCTTCTGACGCCGCCTCTTCGCCTATATAAAGCCCCTGGACCTAAAACCTCGATACGGAAAAGCCACGGTACGAGAAACCTTCCAGAGCCGCCGCCATCGCGAAGCCAAGATCTGGGGGACAGGAGTCTCTGTTCCGGCATGCTGCCGGGACGGGGAAGTGACCCCGGAAGGCTCCTCCATCGACACCACCGCCATCTTCACCGCCATCGCTGCCTCCATGATGAGGAGGGAGTAATCCACCCCCGAGGCTGAGGGCTCCGTTGTAGCTATGTGGTTCATCTCTCTCCTATGTACTTCAATACAATAATCTCATGAGCTGCCTTACATGATTGAGATTCATATGATGATGCTTGTAATCTAGATGTCATTATGCTAGTCAAGTGGGTTTTACTTATGTGATCTCCGGAGACTCCTTGTCCCACGTGTGTAAATGTGACAGTGTGTGCACCGTGTGGGTCTCTTAGGCTATATTTCACAGAATACTTATTCACTGTTATGAATGTCATAGTGAAGTGCTTATTTATATCTCTTTATGATTGCAATGTGTTTTGTATCACAATTTATCTATGTGCTACTCTAGTGATGTTATTAAAGTAGTTCTATTCCTCCTGCACGGTGTAATGGTGACAGTGTGTGCATCCGTGTTAGTACTTGGCGTAGTCTATGATTATGATCTCTTGTAGATTATGAAGTTAACTATTGCTATGATGGTATTGATGTGATCTATGCCTCCTTTCTTAGCATGAAGGTGACAGTGTGCATGCTATGTTAGTACTTGGTTTAGTCGTATTGATCTTTCATGCACTCTAAGGTTATTTAAATATGAACATTGAATTGTGGAGCTTGTTAACTCCGGCATTGAGGGTTCGTGTAATCCTACGCAATGTGTTCATCATCCAACAAAAGAGTGTAGAGTATGCATTTATCTATTCTGTTATGTGATCAAAGTTGAGAGTGTCCACTAGTGAAAGTGTAATCCCTAGGCCTTGTTCCTAAATACTGCTATCGCTGCTTGTTTACTGTTTTACTGCATTACTACTGCTGCGTTACTACTGCTTATTCATACCACCTGTATTTCACTATCTCTTCGCCGAACTAGTGCACCTATTAGGTCTGTTGGGGACACAAGAGACTTCTTGCTTTGTGGTTGCAGGGTTGCATGAGAGGGATATCTTTGACCTCTTCCTCCCTGAGTTCGATAAACCTTGGGTGATCCACTTAAGGGAAACTTGCTGCTGTTCTGCAAACCTCTGCTCTTGGAGGCCCAACACTGTCTACAGGAAAAGGAGGGGGCGTAGACATCAAGCTATTTTCTGGCGCCGTTGCCGGGGAGGAAAGGTAAAAAGGCACTCATACTTCGGTTCCAGGTAAGTACTCTTCTGGCGCCATTGTGTTTGTGCTCGAAGCTATTTCCTTTAGATCCTGCAATTGCAACTTTTTGTTTCTTGTTTACACTAGTTAGGCATAATGGAAAACAACAAAAATATGAGAGATCTTTATGAACTTTATCTTGAATTAGGACATGATGTGCTTGAAGAGAGAATTAAAAAACCCATGGAACTTTATATGCATACTAATGGGAATGTTATTAATATGAATGCTTTGAACACTATTGTTGCTAATGCTATGGAAAATTCTAAGCTTGGGGAAGCTGGTTTTTTAATTGAGCTTGATCTTTTTAGTCCCCCAAGAATTGAGGAGAAAATTACTTTGATGATACTTTGCCTCCTATTTATGATGATTATAATGATAGTAGTCTTTTGTTGCCACCTGTTATGGAGGATAAATTTGATTATGATTACAATATGCCTCCTATATTTGATGATGAGAATAATAATGATAGCTACTTTGTTGAATTTGCTCCCACTACAACTAATAAAATTGACTATGCTTATGTTGGGAGTAGCAATAATTTTATGCATGAGACTCATGATAAGAATGCTTTATGTGATAGTTATGTTGTTGAGTTTGCTCATGATACTACTGAAAGTTATTATGAGAGAGGAAAATATGGTTGTAGAAATTTTCATGTTACTAAAACACCTCTCTATGTTCTGAAATTTTTGAAGCTACACTTGTTTTATCTTTCTATGCTTGTTGCATTATGCTTCTTGAACTTGTTTATTTACAAGATTACTTTTCATAGGAAGCATGTTAGACTTAAATTTGTTTTGAACTTGCCTCTTGATGCTCTCTTTTGCTTCAAATATTATTTCTTGCGAGTGCATCATTAAAACTGCTGAGCCCATCTTAATGGCTATAAAGAAAGAACTTCTTGGGAGATAACCCATGTGTTATTTTGCTACAGTACTTTGTTTTATATTTGTGTCTTGGAAGTTGTTTACTACTGTAGCAACCTCTCCTTATCTTAGTTTAGTGCTTTGTTGTGCCAAGTAAAGTCGTTGATAGTAAGGTTCATACTAGATTTGGATTACTGCGCAGAAACAGATTTCTTTGCTGTCACGAATCTGGGAAAAGTTCTCTGTAGGTAACTCAGAAAATTATGCCAATTTACGTGAGTGATCCTCAGATATGTACGCAACTTTCATTCAATTTGAGCATTTTCATTTGAGCAAGTCTGGTGCCCTTTTAAAATTCGTCTTTACGGACTGTTCTGTTTTGACAGATTCTGCCTTTTATTTCGCATTGCCTCTTTTGCTATGTGGGATGGATTTCTTTGTTCCATTAACTTCCAGTAGCTTTGGGCAATGTCCAGAAGTGTTAAGAATGATTGTGTCACCTCTGAACATGTGAGTTTTTGATTGTGCACTAACCCTCTAATGAGTTTGTTTCGAGTTTGGTGTGGAGGAAGTTTTCAAGGGTCAAGAGAGGAGGATGATATATTATGATCAAGGAGAGTGAAAGCTCTAAGCTTGGGGATGCCCCGGTGGTTCACCCCTGCATATATCAAGAAGACTCAAGCGTCTAAGCTTGGGGATGCCCAAGGCATCCCCTTCTTCATCGACAACATTATCAGGTTCCTCCCCTGAAACTATATTTTTATTCCATCACAGCTTATGTGCTTTGCTTGGAGCGTCGGTTTGTTTTAGTTTTTGTTTTGTTTGAATAAAATGGATCGTAGCATTCTTTGTGTGGGAGAGAGACACGCTCCGCTGTTGCATATGGACAAGTATGTCCTTAGTTTCTACTCATAGTATTCATGGCGAAGTTTCTTCTTCGTTAAATTGTTATATGGTTGGAATTGGAAAATGATACATGTAGTATTTGCATAAATGTCTTGGATAATGTGATACTTGGCAATTGTTGTGCTCATGTTTAAGCTCTTGCATCATATGCTTTGCACCTATTAGTGAAGAAATACATAGAGCTTGTTAAAATTTGGTTTGCATGAGTGGTTTCTCTAGAGTCTAGATATTTTCTAGTGAGGTGTTTGAACAACGAGGAAGACGATGTATAGTCTTATAATGCTTGTAATATGTCTTTTATGTGAGTTTTGCTGTACTAGTTCATACTTGTGTTTGTTTCAAACTACCTTGCTAGCCTAAACATTGTATCGAGAGGGAATACTTCTCATGCATCCAAAATACTTGAGCCAAACACTATGCCATTTGTGTCCACCATACCTACCTACTACATGGTATTTCTCCGCCATTCCAAAGTAAATTGCTTGAGTGCTACCTTTAAATTTCCATTCTTCACCTTTACAATATATAGCTCATGGGACAAATAGCTTAAAAACTATTGTGGTATTGAATATGTACTTATGCACTTTATTTCTTAATAAGTTGCTTGTTGTGCGGTAACCATGTTTTCTGGGGACGCCATCAACTCTTTTACCTTTGTTGAATATCATGTGAGTTGCTATGCATGTTCGTCTTGTCTGAAGTAAGGGCGGTTTTCACAATCAAATGGTTTGAGTATGCATACTGTTAGAGAAGAACATTGGGCCGCTAACTAAAGCCATGATTCATGGTGGAAGTTTCAGTTTGGACATAAAACCTCAATCTCTTATGAGAATATTATCTGTTGTTGAATGCTTAAGCATTAAAAGAGGAGTCCATTATCTGTTGTCTATGTTGTCCCGGTATGGGTGTCTAAGTTGAAGAATGATCAAAAGCGAGAAATCCAATGCGAACTTTCTCCTTAGACCCTTGTACAGGCGTCATAGAGGTACCCCTTTGTGACACTTGGTTGAAACATATGTTATGCAATGATAATCCGTGTTAACCCAAGCTAATTAGGACAAGGTGCGGGCACTATTAGTATACTATGCATGAGGCTTGCAACTTGTAAGATATAATTTACATAACACATATGCTTTATTACTACCGTTGACAAAATTGTTTCTTGTTTTCAAAATCAAAGCTCTAGCACAAATATAGCAATCCATGCTTTCCTCTTTGAAGGACCTTTCTTTTACTTTTATTGTTGAGTCAGTTCACCTATTTCTCTCCACCTCAAGAAGCAAACACTTGTGTGAACTGTGCATTGACTCCTACATACTTGCATATTGCACTTGTTATATTACTTTACATTGACAATATCCATGAGATATACATGTTATAAGTTGAAAGCAACCGCTGAAACTTCATCTTCCTTTGTGTTGCTTCAATGCCTTTACTTTGAATTATTGCTTTATGAGTTAACTCTTATGCAAGACTTATTGATGCTTGTCTTGAACTACTATTCATGAAAAGTCTTTGCTTTATGATTCATTTGTTTACTCATGTCATTTACCATTGATTTGGATCGCTGCATTCATTACATATGTTTACAATATGGTCAAGTTTATGATGGCATGTCACTCCAGAAATTATCTTTGTTATCGTTTACCTGCTCGGGACGAGCAGAAACTAAGCTTGGGGATGCTGATACATCTCCGACGTATCGATAATTTCTTATGTTCCATGCCACATTATTGATGATATCTACATGTTTTATGCACACTTTATGTCATATTCGTGCATTTTCTGGAACTAACCTATTAACAAGATGCCGAAGTGCCGATTCTTTGTTCTGCTGTTTTTGGTTTCAGAAATCCTAGTAAAGAAATATTCTCGGAATTGGACGAAATCAACGCCCAGGTTCCTATTTTGCCCGGAAGCATCCAGAACACACGAGAACCGCCAGAGAGGGGGCACAGGCCCACCAAACCCTAGGCCGGCGCGGCCAAGGGGGGGGGCCGCGCCCCCCTATAGTGTCGGCGCCCCTTCGACCTTCTGACGCCGCCTCTTCGCCTATATAAAGCCCCTGGACCTAAAACCTTGATACGAAAAAGCCACGGTACGAGAAACCTTCCAGAGCCGCCGCCATCGCGAAGCCAAGATCTGGGGGACAGGAGTCTCTGTTCCGGCACGCTGCCGGGACGGGGAAGTGCCCCCGGAAGGCTCCTCCATCGACACCACCGCCATCTTCACCGCCATCGCTGCCTCCATGATGAGGAGGGAGTAATCCACCCCCGAGGCTGAGGGCTCCGCTGTAGCTATGTGGTTCATCTCTCTCCTATGTACTTCAATACAATAATCTCATGAGCTGCCTTACATGATTGAGATTCATATGATGATGCTTGTAATCTAGATGTCATTATGCTAGTCAAGTGGGTTTTACTTATGTGATCTCCGGAGACTCCTTGTCCCACGTGTGTAAAGGTGACAGTGTGTGCACCGTGTGGGTCTCTTAGGCTATATTTCACAGAATACTTATTCACTGTTATGAATGGCATAGTGAAGTGCTTATTTATATCTCTTTATGATTGCAATGTGTTTTGTATCACAATTTATCTATGTGCTACTCTAGTGATGTTATTAAAGTAGTTCTATTCCTCCTGCATGGTGTAATGGTGACAGTGTGTGCATCCGTGTTAGTACTTGGCGTAGGCTATGATTATGATCTCTTGTAGATTATGAAGTTAACTATTGCTATGATGGTATTGATGTGATCTATGCCTCCTTTCTTAGCATGAAGGTGACAGTGTGCATGCTATGTTAGTACTTGGTTTAGTCGTATTGATCTTTCATGCACTCTAAGGTTATTTAAATATGAACATTGAATTGTGGAGCTTGTTAACTCCGGCATTGAGGGTTCGTGTAATCCTACGCAATGTGTTCATCATCCAACAAAAGAGTGTAGAGTGTGCATTTATCTATTCTGTTATGTGATTAAAGTTGAGAGTGTCCACTAGTGAAAGTGTAATCCCTAGGCCTTGTTCCTAAATACTGCTATCGCTGCTTGTTTACTGTTTTACTGCGTTACTACTGCTGCGTTACTACTGCTTATTCATACCACCTGTATTTCACTATCTCTTCGCCGAACTAGTGCACCTATTAGGTGTGTTGGGGACACAAGAGACTTCTTGCTTTGTGGTTGCAGGGTTGCATGAGAGGGATATCTTTGACCTCTTCCTCCTTGAGTTCGATAAACCTTGGGTGATCCACTTAAGGAAAACTTGCTGCTGTTCTACAAACCTCTGCTCTTGGAGGCCCAACACTGTCTACAGGAAAAGGAGGGGGCGTAGACATCACCTGCTCGTGCGATGTTTGTCTCCTCTTCATACCTGATAATACATAAATAACCAGACTTAGGCAGTATAAAGTTCTCATCAATCAAAGTATCGTTTAGAAACAAGTTCACCTGTTGTTTAAGTAGCTTCGCACGAGCCCTTGTAATAGGTCCAATCCGAACTTCATTGGACTTGAGCTTCACAACAGGTTCATCTTCAGTTGGTAATGACGTAGGTAGTAGTGAGGTAGGGATGTCCTCATCATCTCCCCCCTTCAAAAGGCGTCGACCTCGACGCTCCAAGGTCTTCTCCGTCATATGGTGTCAAATCAGAGAAATTGAAAGAATTACTGACACCAAACTCATCAAGTGGAAGATCTATCGAGTATGCATTATCATTGATCTTGGCAAGCACTTTGTAAGGACCAGCACCACGAGGAAGAAACTTGGACTTCCGTAGCTTCGGGAACCTATCCTTGCGAAAATGTACCCAGACCATATCACCAGGCTTGAACAACATCTCCTTGCGCTTCCTGTTCATCCTTGCAGCATTGCTCTTTCCTTTCTTCTCAATTAACACAGCTCCGTGGTAGAATGTACCGCCCTGTTGTAAGCAAACTCCACATGCGACAAACACTCTTCCCACTCCTTCAGGTTCTTCTTGATCATGGATCTCAACAGTTGTGACAACGTTCTATTCACCACTTCAGTTTGACCATCGGTTTGGGGATGACAAGTGGTACTGAAAAGTAGCTTCGTCCCCAGCTTTCTCCACAACGTCTTCCAGAAGTAGCTCATAAATTTCATGTCACAATCAGAAACAATAGTCTTCGGGACTCCATGTAGACGTACAACCTCCCTGAAAAACAGGTTAGCAATATGCGACACATTGTCGCTTTTGTGGCAGGCAATAAAGTGTGACATCTTAGAAAATTTGTCCACTACCACAAATATAGAATCATGGCCACTCTTAGTCCGCGGCAAACCCAACACAAAATCCATACTAATATCCTCCCATGGTGTAGTAGGTGTCGGTAAAGGACTATACAAACCGTGAGGCTTCAGCTTGGACTTGGACATGTTGCAAGTAATGCACCTCTGCACATACCTGTCCACATCCCGCCTCATCTTTGGCCAATAAAAGTGGTCAGCTAGCATGAGTAGCGTCTTCTCCCGCCCAAAGTGACCCATCAAACCTCCAGCATGTGATTCCTGCACTAAGAGCAAACGCACAGACGATTCTGGAACACATAGTTTGTTAGCTTAAACAAGAACCCATCATGTATGTGATATTTCTCCCATACTTTACCAAGAGCGCATAAGCGATATGGTTCAGCAAAATCATGATCAGTAGCATACAAACATAGTACCTCTAATCCAAGAATTTTAACATCAAGTTGAGTTAATAGCATATTCTTCTTAGATAGAGCATCAGCAACAATATTATCTTTTCCCTTCTTATGCTTAATAATGTATGGAAAAGACTCAATGAACTCAACCCACTTAGCAAGACGCTTATGCAAAGTAGACTGAGCTTTCAGATATTTTAAAGCTTCATGATCATAATGTATGATAAATTCTTTTGGCCACAAGTAATGTTGCCAAACCTCAAGAACTCTAATTAAAGCATACAATTCATTATCATATATATGATAGTTCAACTTAGCACCAGAAAGTTTCTCAGAAAAATATGCAATTGGACGACCCTCTTGCATCAACACACCACCAATTCCAGTACCACTAGCATCACATTCAATCTCAAATTGCTTATTGAAATCAGGAAGTGCAAGCAATGGTGCAGAAGTTAACAATCTCTTAAGTTCATCAAAAGCATGATCTTGGGCTGCGCCCCACTCAAAAGTTACACCCTTTTTAGTCAAGTCATTCAAAGATGCAGCAATAGTACTAAAGTTGGGCACAAATCTTCTATAAAATCCAGCTAGACCATGAAAACTTCTAACTTGACTCACTACGAACAATAAAAGTTTCCTTTCTTTGAGTTTTTTTTACCCCTAATTTTTGGCTACTTCCTTTTTCTTTTGATCCCCTACCGCCTTTGAAACGTTGAGGATTCTGCACACTAATACAAGCTCTTTCTCTCCAAGATCTTGCAAGTTGATAGATTAAATCATGGAATTATTACGATATATTTTAAATTTCAAATCCACTTTATGAATTTTTAAAAATACCGTTATCCATGTGGGTATGGAGCGATCAAGGATTTTCATATTGGGCATGAGCAGTTTCAAAAATTGGAACCCAATTATTCAAAATAAATAAAAACAAATTTTATGTAGAATCTCCGTGTTTTTTTTTGCCAATCATAGGATCTGTGTTTCATTAGAAAAGGGCCGAAATTTCATGAGCAGAAAGGCCCATTTGTTGTTATTGGGCTTCGACAGCCGGAGCAAGTAGGCCGATAGCAATTACCATGTAGATGGCCGTTGGCAACCCAAAGTGAAATATTGGGCCCAACAGGGGAAGGCTGAACAGTACTATTTTCTAATTGGTAGGTGGTAAATGGCGTTATCCTGCCAAAAAAAATGATGGAACACAGGTTGCTGAAATTTGCCCATTTGCGCCTAGTATCGCCGCCGCGGCTCCGCTTCCGCCGCCGCCGCCAGGCCTCGTCTCGCGTCGAGCTCGCAGTACTGCCGCGTCTCGAGCACGGGGTACCGCGGTATCCATGCTCGCGCCAAAGGTACGTATTACGCGGAGATTCGTCACGGCGGCGAGCGCATCAGCCTCGGCACCTACGAGACCGCGCACGAGGCCGTGCGCGTGTACGACGCCGTGGCATGGCGGCTCGGGCGCCCGCGATCGTCGATGAATTTCCATGACGTGTGGACGCGCCAGCAGGCCGAGGATCTCGCGCCGCCGCCGTACATCGTTAGACCGGAGGAACAGCACCGTGAGAAGGAGCGCCGTTTGCGCATCGCCGAGCGGGACGAGCGCGCGACGAGCGAGTGGGAAGAACGAGCACTTCCGCAGACGGAGGGCGGAGAAGGCGACGAGGCGGGCTGCGAAGAAGGAGGACCGCGCACGACGGAGGGCGGAGAAGGCGACGAAGCGGGCCTTCATCGAAGTGCAGCTCGCCGGGCCGACCACCATTGGCGAGGATGACCCCCGTTGGATTGACCTCTTCTCGTCGGATCCGGTGTCGGGAACGACACCGGACTCGTCAGATGTCGAGTTGTAGTTTAGTTTTATCGCACTACTTTGTAAAAATATGAACTACGGAGTATCTATCAAACTAATTTTATCCTATTTTATGTCTATTTCTAGTCTTTGTTTGATCTTCTATTTTACTGCATTCTATTTTTCATTATATTCTGTTTTGGCGCTGCATTATAGCGCCTCTGAAAATACGCTGTTTCAGCCCTGCATTTGGCCGCCACAGTTTGCAGCTTCCAGTGAAGCTATTGCCGGCCCATGCACAGCATCAGCCCACAGCGCCAAAATATAGAGCCACTGCTTGAGTTGCTGTAATATGTTTGTCAGCAGGAGCTTACCTAATTAGTGAAAAAGATGTTCAGCGTGGGATTCGAAAAAAAGATCTTCATGTTTTTTTCCTAGCGATCCTAGTTCGGACTTTTGATTGTGTTGGCTAGTGCATGAAGCTTGACACATGTATTATGTGATCCTGATATGAGGATAAGAACACCTTCAGCTTGCATTGCTAATGGTGTCTACTGCAGCAGTGGTGTAACTTCAATGGAGACTGATGCAAGAGAGTTGCTACTGGTGAGCCTGCACCTGACATCATCGTGCCACCTGAAGTAGGTGGTGTATTGGGATTAGACTGATAAGCATAGCACCTTCCAAAGAACAAGATGCTGCTAGTGTTGGTTAAGGTGATTTTACGCCAAAATTCATGTATGCTCAACAGGTGGCATACCTAGTTTGGATATTGTGTTGTTACCCTTTTGTGGTTTGGTGTTTGTCCAACAGAGAAAGCTACTCTTTTCCCGTGTAAGTGTTATTATGTGAACAAAAGTTGTATGTACATATATATCGGTCAGAGAACCAAGATTTCATATTCTTGCCTGGTTATAACACATAAGTCATAATAACAATTAAAGAGAAAAAGAACAGTTGCCTTTGCAATGTGATTGTGCCAAGTAGATTAGACAACCAACCACAAACATTACAGGTCAACAACCAAACGCATGCGAAAGTCCTAAGGTAAGCTCCATAATACATGTTGAAACCAAAAGCCTAGAAACCATAAGAAAGGTAGCTCCACATCATAGTTCCACGACAGCAGCATACTGATCATAAAACATATATCAAGTCAGGACAGCTGCACCACTGGGTAAGCATCCATGGGGTCTGGCTCAAGAGCGAAGACTGTGTGAATGCTGCAAAATGTGGCTCTTGCCTCACCCCACCCATACATCTTATCATGGAACCTTACCAAATCAGCATGAATCATCTTGACATAAACATAACTCCTCTCTCCATGCTGATGGGATTGAACAATGCGTCAGTTGCAGTGCTTCAACTTGTCAAACAGTATGCAGGAGATGACGAAGCATGCTGGCTGGTCTTTTGTAGTGACAATGGCTTCGAGTAGCTGGTCCTGTGAACCACCCAATTGGATCTTTAGAGCTTGAAGGACAGTCCGTGCCCTATAAGCTACCGTTGCTGACTCCAGCTCGGGTTCAGGTGAATGACAGCTGACATCTTGTCCTCGAGATGCAGATCCTTGTTCATCAGATTCAGCGGAATAATCACCACTATTTACAGGTGCATCAGGTTCTACAGAAGGCACATCAGGTACATGCTCCAGTTCATAGGAGTTGGCTGGGACAGCACCGTTTGCTGAAATCTCTACAATACCAGCTCCAGGTAGACCACCAGTCTCTACAGAGGGTAAACCACCAATATCCACTTCAGAGGATTCTCGTGGCACGACACCTTTCGCTAGAGGCTCTACCCTACCAGCTCCAGGTCCACCACCAGTCAGTACTGTGGGCATAGTCATGACGGGTTCTACCAATACAAAACCTCCTTCAGGTGCAGGATCATCAGTAGCAACTCCAGCATCAACACCAGTTACATCGGTTTTGACAATAGGCAAACCGTCTTGCTCCAGTTCAGAGAATTCCCGTGGCACGACACCGTTCACTAGAGGCTCTACACTAGCAGCTCCAGTTGCACCACCAGTTTCTACAGCAGGGGGTAAACCCAATCCACAACCTTCTTCATGTGGCACGATGATGCCAGGTATAAGCTCATCAGTACCAGGTCCAGCTGCATCAGTCTCCATAGACAGTAAACAAGGTGGCGTCGGAGGTTTAAAAGACTGGCATGCCATTTCACCTTTGTCATCAGACAATATAGAGTTTTGTTCAACTCTATGTTTCTGCAATAATAAGCGCATGAACATAAATTAGACCAGAGCATCTAGCCATCTAACGGGGGCAGCGACAAAACAAGCGTCGATCCATATGTTTACCTTGTCATCTGGGATATCAGAACACACAGATTTAGAAGTTATTTCACATAGCATCCGCTTTTTCGTTCCTCCCCCTAGGTCCATCTGGAATAAGTAATACTATTGATTACATAAAGCTAATTAATCAAATATATGCATATGTTGAGAAGTTTGCTCGGCAAATTGTAGATTCTGCTTTCATCACCTACGAATCGTCGTTCTATATATTTACCTTGTCATCTGGGATATCAGAAGTCACAGAATGACAAGTCATTTCACTAAGTATCGGTTTTTTTGCTCTTTCCCCTCCATCCATCTGCAATAAGAAGTACTATTGATCACATAAGGCCAATTCATTTAATATATGCATATGGTGAGAAGTTTGCACAACAAATTGTGGATTCTACTTTCAATCACCAAGTAATCTCGTGAAAAATGCATGATCAAGATATGTTTCTCCCTCTTGATCGACATCTGCATCTCCATTAAGACTAATCATCGTGCGATGGTGCTCTTCAAAAGAGCTCATACACTTCCAATCACCAGATAAGCAAAATATTTTTGATTCTAGTAATGCTTAATCAGCAGTGGCCATGAAAATAACATCAGCATATCATATTTCCCAGCCATCTGTCCATCTATCTAAAGCAAAGCTTGGCTTTAGAACTTGATGGACGGACACAGACTACTTCAGTCGACCGAGTTATCTTATTGATAGGACGTACAAACATGCCCAATATTTGCTTTAGCAGATGGGCGACGACATCTCGTACCTAATTTGTGGCGCGAAGCTTACAGTTGCGGTGTTACAATAAGACACAAGTTACAATATCAGCTCTTTTTCCCAGGTAAATTTTCCATTTGCAGAGTTGCTTCCTTGTGGAAGGAACCTGCTAATACCTTTCACTTTTGCTGCTATGTAGGAGTTCTTCCTCCATTTCCTTATCAGTAGCTAACGACGATGAGCAACCCGATAGCGGTGATGATAATCGTCGATGGTACGCCGAAGCGCAGGTGGCTCCAGAAGGTGAGGTTGTACCCGTGGAACTGTGCCCTCCGTGCCTGCTCGCAGACGATTAGGTTCGCCGCTGAGCCAAGGAGCGTAAGGTTTCCGGCCACCGTGCTGACAAAGGCTAGTATGAGCCAGGCTTTTTTCTCCGAAGCTGGGGATATCGCACGAGCTGATGCCGCCACTCTAGTGCCCAGCAGCAGCACTGAAAAGACATTTGATTCAGAGTTAACATCTAGGACTACCAACTGCTCATAAGAAAAAAATCTGAAAAAATAAATTTTCGCTAAGCAACTTCTGCAGTTGCAACACGAAAGAACGTAAAGGTGATTCTGTATTTACCTGGAAGGACAGATGTCCTCGGAAGGATTAACTTGACTACGTTGTCAGGAATAACAGATTTTAAAATGTCGACATCACTCGATTCTCTCAACATTATTGTTTTCACGAGCTAAACAAGAATAACACTCTACCTAATTAAGGTCTGTCTAAACTAAGAAACGCTCCGCATAATACGATCTGATCTGGGTTCACTACCACCACATAGCTATGCCATCAGACTAGCCCCAATGGAAATATTATAAGTAGTATCATGTATGCCATGTTTGCAAAAATCTGATGTGTCACATCATTTAATGAGGTGAGAGATGAAAGTAGTATCATAATATGATACCGTATCATGACACATAAACCTAGAAAACTTCATGACAAATACATCATGTACACACATTTGCATTGAGATTCTACAAAACATTAAATATGACATAAGTATGATATCATATTATGATAATATGCATTGTGGAGGTGGTATCACAAAGTAGTATCATGTGTGCATGATACTAGTATATAATACTTCCTATTGTGACTAGTCTCAGACCCGTTTGCAAGATTTTCCAAGTACCGTTCGGTAACACGAGATTAAGCTTTACCTGTCGGAACATTGGAGGCGACGTTGGAAAGAAAAAGAATGACAACCGCAAGAAGGGCAATTCCTTTGGCGCTATCGATCCTCGCATGCGGTTCCACCAGCTCCCACAGCGCGTTGGGTATGCCAGTTCTATTGAAACCATCCACCGTTATGAACATCCCACAGAAGAAGATCAACAGCGAGTAGGATACCTGCAAAAATTGTGAAATAGATTCAGATTTGTTTTGTATGTTGTTGTTATGTTTCCATAGCTCGTACCGCAGCAAAACTTTCGAGTTTTCCATTTCCCGTTGTAAATTAAGTGGCTCGGGCTTGTCTAGATTCACACACTTTGAATCTAAACAAGCAGGAGTTTAATTTAGGGAGTAGTAAAATTTGTGCTGAAAAGCCTTTTGATGGAAGAAAAAAAATCTTCCGCAGATATGAAATTGTAAACTTTGTAATCGACCTAATAAGTGGTGGGTGGTTTGTATCCAATTGAGAAGAGGAGGATATACCTTCTCGAGGCAAGCTTGGGCGTCGGTGAAATCAAGCGCGAGGAGGACGAGGGCAGCCGTGATTGCGGACCAGGACATGTTGAGCCCCATGAGGAGCGCGATGAGCATCCCGAGGGTGGTGAGGTAGACGGCCGTCTTCCAGACGAACACCTTCCACGTCTTGCGCTTCATCTCTTCCTCCTCCTGCGGCTTCTCCTTCTCGTGGAAGCAGGCATCTTTCTCTGGCGCGTCCTCGATGATCACGCTCCGCTGGTGGCTGGTCGTCCTCGTGACCTTCCGTGGGCCGTCGTCGCGCCCACGGTCACACACCGTGGACACCTCCACCATCTCCTGAGACATGCTGGACGCGCGCAGCGACCTGATGGCCACCTGGATATCGCGGTCGCCCTCGGAGTTGTAGCTCCTGCTCCGGAGGGTGTCGCCAACGCCGCCCCTGGTCATGCTATCGCTCCGCATGTAGTCGGCATCGCCGTTGACTGAGGAGGCGTGCGACATCCTGGCCGGCGTGAACCTGTGCGAGCTGACCTCGTCGTCGGCGACGACGAGCTCATGCGCGGCAGCCTCCTGGTCCCTCACCTTCTCGACGGAGAGGTACTTCCAGAAGTAGCAGAGTAGGATGAAGACGTTGGTGAGCACGCCGACGATCATGGCCGGGAAGATGCCGAAGAGGAAGGAGCCGAAGGAGATGCCGCTGGTGACTGCGATGACAAGGTTCTGCGGGTTGCCGATGGGCGTGGCGGAGGAGCCGATGTTGGAGCTGGAGGCGAGGGCGAGGAGGAAGGGCTGCGGCGGCAGGTTGTTCTGCCTGGCCACCTTGAGGATGAACTCGGTGAGGACGACGCAGGTGGTGTCGTTGGTGAAGAGCGCGCTGGCGACGGCGGAGACGAGGCAGACGCGGAAGAGGAGGTCCTTGCTGCCGCGGCTCTTCCAGGAGAGCATGCTCCCGAGGTACTGGAACATGTCGGCGCGCTCCAGGAAGATGCTGACCACCATGGTGCCGAAGAGGAGGCCCAGGATGGGGAGGTCAATCGCGGCGTAGGCCTCCTCGGGGGTCATGACGCGGAAGAGCACCATGAGCATGGCGCCCAGCAGAGACCCCGCCGTCCGGCCCACCGGCAGAAAGGGCACCGACGGAAACACGGCCAGCACCCAGAAGATGACGAAGGCCACGCATCCTAGCACCACCTTGGGCGTGCTCGCCAGCACCATCTCGGATCCTCAGATGTGAGTAGCACTTGGCGATGAAGAAAGAACTTCAGTTGAGCAGAAACTGATCAATGCCAGTGGAATGTCGTCGAGAACGAACGAGGGGCCGTCGACTCGATCAAGATCCTGCAAAATAGGAGCAAAGAAACAGAAGCTGCTGCGTGTCAATATTAGAACCAGCTGTGGACGCATGTGCAAGAAATCGACGGGATCAATCAAACTCAATTCCTCAACTCTTTACGGCATTGGAATAACCCAAACAGTTGGTTTAAAACTTAAAACCCGTTCATTGTCCCGCGTGCACCATGGGTGTCATGCACATCAGAGATGTCATGAACTGAGTTCGGATTGCCGTCTTTACGATCTAGCATCATGCAACGTTTGTTGGAAGATCAGCACGGAGGTTCAGTTAACAAGGCCAAAAATAGGCATCCCCAAAGACCACTCGATTACGATGGCAAGAGCCAGAGTTTCGCAAGGAGTTGCTCACCTCGCGCGCGGCGGCGGTGACGGCGGCAGCGGCGGGAGAGGAGCAAATTGGTTTGAGCAGGCCTACCGCTGGACTCACTACTTGGTCGGACGGTAGCTAGCTCCACGAGAGTAGGAGTAGGGAGTGGCGACTGAGGATCGAGAGGCAGGGAGTTCGCTTCGTGTTATCCTCCCGAGGTTGGACTTGGACTGCTCTACATAGAGGCGGGGTATTTATCAGGGGCGGTGCAGCCTTGTAAGTTTTCTGAATGGATAGCTAGGGGAGCTGGTCTATGTTTGGCTACCGTCAGCGGTAGCTCTGGTTGTCCGCGCAGATGGATTGGGTTGATGAGACCAAACGTAGGCACGTATAGCTATGGTTAACCAATTTGTGTTACACTCCACAAAAGGTTTTAATCACTTACTCTTGCCACCCAATGCTATGATGATTGATAGTTGTAGGCATGCTAAGTTCCCCAAATGGTTCCTTTTAGGGCTGCTCTAGATTGTTCTCCCTCCTTTAGGAAACCTATCCAGCTCTTTGTCGCAAGACAAATATATTTGTTACACAAAGAACTAAAAATCTATTTGTATTTTTATTATTTTTTAGGCTCTTTGTACTATTGATGTTTACTAATAGATCGGTTGAATATTTTCACAAAAGGAGGACGACTATGTCAAAACTATACGAACAACAAATATGATTACAGGTCAGTTTTGTGAGGGCCGGGGGTTTTATTTTGAGAACATATTGGTTCCAAAGGTTTTATTGCTGTATTATATTCAATATCACTCTTATGATCGTAATTTTTTATTAGAAGTGCATTGTACATGGTGTTTAAGGAAATATATTCCATATTTAAAAATACGCAATTTATTTCTGACCTAAGTGACTGATACCCGATCAGAGTAATGAATGATCCTACATATATGTTGCAAAAGAAATAAATCATCATCAACATGGGCAAAATAAGAATAGTACTTAATCTGTAGTTCTCTTAAAGTAATTAGGTAATATACTCAACGGATCCATCAAGACATAGGAGGCATAATCTTTGTTATTATTTTCTGCTAGTAGTTACGAAATCAAAGTAATAAGGAAGTACATATATGAACTCAATGGTATCAAATTTTTATCATATAAGGCATACACTTATTTCATACTACTTCCATTCCAATCAGTAAGGCTTATATTATTTTTGAAAAGTTAAACCACGTAAAAAGTACAAACAAGTTTTTACAAAAAATAGTAAAATGCAACATATAAAATTAACATAATTAGATACGTCATGAAATCTACTTCCATTATATATATATATATATAATATCATATTTTTTGAATTTTTTTCTATAAGTTTGTTTAAACTTTAATTGTCTTGATTTTTAAAAAATAAAACTTATTCATTGAAATGGAGGGACTGAGGGAGTAATTAACTATAGTCAAAGTTTGGAAAAAATATACATCTTATATATCCGGATAGAAGGAATCTGATTCATGTGAAAATAACGAGATAACTCTATGATTCAACTTGAATTCATGACACTTTGGTTTGTCAAATTTAGCTGTTTTTTTACAACTTAAAGTTAGCCTATATTGTTGTGTTAATTGGGAATTAGGATACAGTAAGAACATTGTAGCCAAGTACCATATATACATATGGGTCCTCATTCCATTAAATCAAGGAAAATCATCCGATGTCCTGTCTTTTCTTAATTAAGAAAGATCGTAGATGAATGTTTTGTTTCGTTACCTAAGTAGTTGAGCAATTCATTCCAAGGTACTGAGGGTGCACCACACCATTTATAATGTGCTGTGGGGCGCACTCTGCAAGAAATTGACGGCGACAAATCTTTGCCATTTGGTGTTCAGGACAAGTCTTACTTGCAAAAATGGCAGATTCAGAAGCTAATTCTCAGCGGCTTTATTTGGCCAGGAATATTAATCTATCGTTTGATACATTATAAAACATAGTGTTCTAGTTAAAATGTTTTGAAAATCTAACTATCAGTTAATATTAGGAATATGTTAAATCCCTATTTATTAAGTTACTGACAGAGTACTCCTATTTTTCTAATATGCTGGCAAATATTTTTGCTACTGAAACGGATGCAATAAAAGAAACCAAGCCAAAAGTTACGCATCGCATTGCACCTCATATAAGCAGCCAAACAGTGGGGGCCTATATGCAAAATACAAGGTCTAATTGGCTGATTCGCTGTGGGGGTGCCAAGAAGGGCCACATCCATCATTTTTCTTTGTCGCCAGTTCATTGTTAAGGAAAGACATGGGTGGATGTGAAATAACTGCACATTTGCAACATCTCATCTTGGTCACGGGAAGAACGTCATGCCTTTGACTTAGCATCGTTAAATTGTCCTTTGGCTGAAGTTTTTTTTCTTCAAAACGGAGGTGACACTTGGCTTATGCATCAGTTGAACGCATGAAACAGTATGTTGATAATTATTCAACATTGGCAGGCAAAGACAAACATCGATGCTGAACCAATCGCCAAAATAAAACCTTTGGTTGAAGCGGGCGTAAAAAATATTTACTAAAATATGGTATATGGAGGTAGTGTAGCCGTAAAAAAGCATTGCTTTCTGATTTGTTAAAAAAGGAATAGGTGAAATGCATAAAATCAATGCCTTTGAAATAGTGCAAAGTGGGTATGTAACAATCTTTATTAAATGTAAATCTGAGATGCTTATATCTTGTCATACAATATCGTACTATCGTCTCATCGTACATATGACGAGTTAAATTATAGTATTCTTTAGACCTATCTGTTAAAAATTAACGAGTAAACCAAACTATGTTTCCTCATTCCTCGAATCAAATGCAAATAATCTTGTTATACTCCCTCGGTCATGTGGCATATAAATTGAGATTTATGGGTTTAGCAAAATATATAGAATGTGTATAAAAACTTCAATATTATGAATATATGTGTTATGGTGGATCAATTGATACATATTTCCTAGATAATGATATTTTTTATGCATGCTTGGCCAAACCTAGAAAGCATTGACTTTTAATTAAGTTATGCTATATTTTATTTCATAAAAAATGAGCGAGTGCCTCTTTACGCTGATTGGGCTAGCAAACAAAAATGCCTATTGATAGGTAGGCATCTGGCATCCGGAGCCTGCGGCATCTACTCCATCTGCCCAGAAATGTAAGACATTTAGTTTTTTTTTATAGATTCACTCACTTTTGTGTGTATCTAGTCTACTTTAATGTGTGTAGGTGTACTCCTTTTAGTTCGTTTCTAGTCCATTTTAAAAGTATCTTAAACATTTTATATTATTGCATGGAGGGAGTACGCCATAGGAAAATTGTCATGGTGTTTGCCCCTATGTACGTAATGAAGAAACAAAATTTCTGCTTCGGAAACAGAAATCCATGGCGGGCGGGCGAGCAAGGACTAGACCGGTGTTGAAGTGTATTAGTAGATTGCCTAGTCATTTTCATCCGTTTGGACTTTTGGTTTAAGTAGTGCATGAAGGTTAACATGTTATCAGAGCCCTAGGTCTCGAGTTCAAATCCTGACTTTCACAATTTATTCTAAAAAGTTATCTCTTCCCCCCCCCCCCCCCCCCTCTTCTCGCAGCCGCAGCCGCCGCCCGCCCCGGTACCCTGCTGTCCCACGCCCGGACACCGCCGCTGCCTCTTTGCCTCTCTACATGTGTTGACTTGTCTTCTGATCTTCCCGTCACACGTGAGAGGGGGTGTTGAAGTGTATAAGTAGATTGCATAGCCATTTCCATTAGTTCGAACTTTTGGTTCAAGTGGCTAGTACATGAAGTTTAACAACCGGGACATGAAGGCGAGGCCAGGCCGGTCGCCGCCACGTTTCGCATGACGTCGCCGTGGTGCCCCCACGCAGGTAGCGATGTGCCACCTCGCGCTCGGGACCGGTCGGCGTCTTCCGGGTGAGCTACACGGAACTAGCTAGGGCCATGGCAGTCGGTCAATTCTCCACGTCCAGATCCAAGTGACAAGTGGTGAAGTGGCTGGCTAACTTGTACCTTCCACTTACGCCGGCCGCGGGGAGCATGATACCGTCCGAGAGCAAAGATCTTGGGGACCAGCTAGCAGAAGCTCCCAAAGAGGCTGGGCTGGCGACTGGCAATTAACACGAGGGGACGGGACACGGATGAGAGCCGACCTCATTACTGTTGCGAGGTAGAGCCAAAGCGAGAGGAGAGGAGGCTTTCCGACGTACGGAAGCGAGAGAGAGAGAGAGAGAGAGAGAGAGAGAGCGTGTGTGGTGGCTGTTGCTGCGAAGAAGCGGCGAGAGCAACGACTCCCGGCACCGGCACGTCCTGTTTTTTTGCCTGTTTCTGCCGTGAGATAGCCATCGGTGGGCGGGAGCTGCATGTAAGGGGCCCTGTGTGCTGCGGTCATTACATAATCTCCGGCCTCCGGGCAGCACGTACTACTCCGGCCGGCTTATCGTTGTCGGTTGAGAAACGAAATACGCGCCCATTCGCAAGTCTTGCACTGAGCTAATACTCAATTCTCAAAAAACTAGAGAAACGAAGCTCGTGAAACAGTTTTTCATAACCTTTCCTCCTAAGCCAAATTATTCAAACTTCGATCCGCCTCGAAATGTAGCTTCATACTATACAGATCAATGCCATGCATATACGGCAAAGGAAATCGCACGGCAAAGAGGCCACAGCGCACGGCAACGCTGCGTCGCTCGGCAAAGCCTTTGCCGTGCGATTTTCGCGCGACGCACGGCAAAGACGGCTTTGCCGGGCGGGTTGTTGCCAAGCAATCTTTGCCGTGCACGGCTGCACGGCAAAGGCTTTGCCGAACCGATTTGCCCATTTGCCGTGCGTTTAGGCTGCACGGCAAAGCCCTGTTTTGCCGTAGTGCATATTGCTACTCTAGCTAGTATAAGTTTGGTCAAATTTAAAAATGTTTGACCTCAGAAAAAACCTACAAGGTGGATGGAAGGAGTACGCTTGGGTGGAATTAACTTGTTTATGTAAAGTGTGATGCCAGTCAACGTACGTGCACCTGCATTAATATGTATAGGCATTGTTTGCTTCTAGTGTATTTTGGGAGATTGGAGAGAATTACTTGGATCCCAAAGAAATCCCTGAGAATGCATTTACTAAGCAGGTATTGGATGGGGTAATCCCAAGATATCCCCATAAATCCCACAAACCCTCACATGTTCACCATAGTAGTTAGTGTATTGGTGTGAGAATGTATTTGAGGGGATTGGAGAGGAATAATTGAAATGAAGGAATCGCCAAAATCACCTCACATCCCCGGACACCTTGGAGTGATACCCTAGAGCTAAACAAGTCCTTATCGTAATCCACGGGTAAGCCGGATGGGAGCATCATCCTCTTCTCACACGGTAAATATGTAACGGTTTTGCCATTTTTCATTCGAATGAGAATTAAGTTAGAGCTTTTTTAACTCCAATGCAGTCAGATACGCATCGTGATTCATGCGTCCTATAAGTTGCAAGTCGGTTGCAACTAAGATTTTATGCTGCAAATGGTGTTGCCGCTAGCATTTTTACGATTGCAATCCAGTAGGGTTACAACCAAGGAAAAAAACAACGCGCTATAAGAAAATAGCGTGAGTCTAAAAATACGCTATTAGCATGCTATAGCGTGCTATTAACGCGAATAGCACGCTATAGCGCCGAAATAGCGTAGCGTCGGCTCTCCAGATATGCTATAGCGTGCTATTAGCGTTGAAATAACGCGCTATTTTTTTCCATGGTTACAACTGAGACATTTTCAGTTCCAAGCTGATTGCAACTAGAATTTTTCGGTTACTAGTGAGGTGTACTTAAAAAATTTAAGTTGTCAGTGGGTTGTAACTAAAGAAGTGCAAATAGTATACAAAAATATCCACTCAACAAAAATTGTTCATATAATCAAAATCATGAGATGACAACTGTTAATTGAAAATTAAGCTAATTCTCAGTTGAATAAGAATTAGGCACTCCCAATATATAAAGTTCTTTCAAAAATAGCGTAGGTGCAGACTGCAGAGCATGCAACACAGTTAGACAGAGGGTTTATGGCTGTATACAATGCAAAAGGGGAAAAAATTCAACGAGGAGAAGAAGAACTTACCTTGCGAGCAACGACGTAGCACGCTCAACGCACACACTGATCAAGCTAGCGAGACATCATCAACTCCATCTTCACTCGCTTAATTTTAGCTCCAACAAGAGACTCGAGAAGCGATTTGAGCTGATTTGGATCTGGGCTGCTGACGTACGTACGTGGAGATCTTGGTCGCCACACGCACTGCCTTGCTAACTAGCTAGCCGCGGAGGAATATTTGATGGCCGGGGTAGTACGTATAAGTAGGCCGCGAAGGCAAGCCTGGCCACGCCGGTATCGCTCGCCTAATTTCCAAGAGCCTTTCCACCTCATTTTTTTTTTCGTAGGTGCAGTGTCTCGTGTCATTACATTAAACCTTTGACATTTCACGCAGGTGGGGTTCATTGCTTGACAATGAAAGATCAGAGCATCTCAAAGCGATTTGGGGCGCACCGGATGAAAAATGTTTCTAGCCGCGTCCTTCAAAGCCGTTTTTTGTCCGACATGGCCTGATACGTTGTCCGACGCCCCGAGCCTGTCCCCGTCCCACAGGGATGCACCAGGGACTCCGGACATACCGAAAAGCGAGGCGGGGAGTGGTGGGGCCGACCCGTCAGCGGCACAATAAATTTTAACCTAACCGTCGCCTACCTCGCGACGGAAGTTATTGGCGCGCAGCGACGGTGCAGTTCCCGCAGAGGCGCAGCGACGCGTCTCATCGCGCCTAGCTCTGCGTGCCGGCGTTAATGAGCGCCACCGCTCCCCCGCCTCCCTCCGGCCTATAAAAAGGGCCGCCTCTCATCGTCCCTCTCACATACAAACACTAGCGCCTCTCTCCCCAACCCTAGCCGCCACCATCTTAATAAGAGTCGACGTCATGGCTGGGAGAGGCGGAGGCCGAGCTCGCGGTCGTGGTCGTGGCCGCGGCAGAGCTGCACGCTCGTCGTCGCCTGCCACGCCGTCGTCTTCATCGTTGGAGATGGACGTGGAGGGGCTCGTGCTGTTCGAGTTCGTCCTAGTCCTCAAGGGCGACCCACGTGGCATCCAGAGGCTGCCTAACTCATTCGCCGTCTACGTCGCCGGCGACGACCGCACGGGCACGCTACATCTGCGGGAGGTTTCGTGCGGCTACTACCGGTGGATCGTCGACGTGATCTACGACGCGCGCGACAAGATGTACCTCCACATCGACTGGGAGAAGTTCGCGCGCCACCACATCCTCGAAGCAGACTTCATCCTCCTGTTCTTCTACTTTGGCTACAGGGACATGAGCATCAAGGTCTTCGACGAGACGCGCTACCGCTAGGACTACCACGGCGACAACACCGACGAGGAGGACGATTGATGAACAGTGTTGTTTCTTCGCAGCGAATACGTGCATGGAGGTTTCTAGTTGTTCTTCCTCGCAAGAACTAACAGGGGAACCATCACCAGCTGAATTTTCCAGTTTGGGCGAACACACGAAACCTTCGATGCACGGTCTAGTTAGGTTTATTTTTTTGCAATATTTTATATTTGTGTCAACCATGGTTCAAACTATGTATTAGTTTGTGGAAAACCATGTTCCAAATTTTTTCTTCGTGTAAACCGCGTTCCCAATTATGTATTAGTTTGTGGAATATTACTTCTTTTTATTGAAATAAAAATGCAAAAAAAACGAAAAAAAGAGTATTTTAATGTTTGGGTCAGCGTTTGGGGGACTTGGCTGGGGAGCGACGCCCCCCAAACGCGCCGCGAACGAAACACGTCCCCCAAACGTTTAATCTGGTGCGCTTTGTGGAACGATTTGGAGGACGCGAATGGAGATGCTCTCAGGGCAACGACATGATAAATGAAGTGTGTGTGTCGAAATAATTAGCAAGTGAGGTATTTGATCCAGATGAATTATGGCAACAGTATTCACGAGATTAACTAGTGTAGGCAAACTTTACATGCGGCATATCAATAGGTAATAACCTGTGACATCTATCTTAGTTGCATAGTGTGAGGTAGTTATCGACGGAAACCGTACCCAGAGTCAATGAAGTATTTGTGGACTCCATATTTGTCCACACCTAAATTTGTCCCAACAGTGCATCTGGAAGTGGAAGAGACGCTCTTTTTCCCCCCCCCCCCCCCCCCCCCAACCGCTCTAAGCCCGCTACGGTTCCTGCCCCTCCTCTCCTCCTCGCCGGGCCTCTCCCTCCTCCTCTCCGTCGGAGTAGCCGGCCGGAGATGGAGAGGAGATGGCGCCGGGATGTATATTATTAGTATTAGCTCTAGTCTTGGTCCCGTAGTGCCGTTTGGCGTTGATGCCGGGAGGGAGGCGGTGGATCTGAGCAGCCAGATCTGGCACCGCTATGTCTTCTTCCTCGACCTCATGGCGCTCCGGCGGTCGGAGCCGAAGATGTGACGGCGGAGGGAGATGACGAGCTCCATCAATAAGGCTGGCTTTGGCGGATCTGGTGGCTGCAGATGCAGCAGCAAGATGCTTCTTCTTCCTCGTCGTGGTGGCGAGAGAATGGAGCTCTTGCTTGCTGCCTCTGCCTGGCCGTCGGATTCGCAGCAGGGAAGATCGTTGGCTTCATCTTGGAGGCTCTCCACGGCGCCGCTTGTCAACACCCGGATTTTTAAGTCCGAATGCATATTATGTCATACATCGCAATCCCAGGAATATTGTTGTTGCGAGGCATAATAGTTAAGTATCACAGTCATCATTCATTACAAACCATATTGTCTGACAACTTGAATCACATGATCCATATTACACGAATAGTTGTTCTATTGATCAACGAACAAACACAAGTTCATAGCGGAAGCGTAAAGATAAATGGACTCTCTAGTCCACAGGCCAACGCTTGACGTTAGAAGCTCCTAGTTGTGGTAGACGTCCTGCTGGTCATCATCCTCGTACTGCTGCTCGGCTTTATAGTCTGGCCATTTGAATAGCCAAGGACAAAGCCGTGAGTACTTTCAAGTACTCGCAAACTAATACTAATGTAAGTACTAATATTGCTATTGAGAGTGTTCTAAGCTCTAAGGTTATTTGCATAAAGCCAATTTTAGTTTAGAAACATTTTAGTAAACAACTCCTCATGTGCTAACTAACTCAAGTGGGAACATTAGTGTCATTCCCACAACTCTGTTGTGATTCAAATTCAAAGTCACCATTCAAGTTCAAAATTCACAAGTCACAAAGATATAAATTCTGATGACGGAAACGGTATGGCCTTTCCAACTGTCCATGACCGCGGATGCGGCTATTCGAATAGGTTTACACTCTGCAGAGGTTGCACACTTGTGCCACAATATTTGATTACATCCGTCAGGGATAAACCCCGAATAATCGTAACTCAGTACGCGGATCATCAACCGTTAACCTTTCAGTTACACACCATAGTATAGGCACCTCTCCCCATGAGCTTGGCCTCCCGGTGATAACCAACTGTTATCCTGGGAACTGCACAGGGCTTGGCCGTACAATTCACCTCAATTCACGTCATTTCACTTTCAACGGAGGCAGCCTCGGCATAACCTTTATGACGCTTGTTCAGAGGGAACCCATACTAAGACATATAAATTTCCAGCTAAGCCTTACCCATAATCAGGTATTGTGGGGGTACTCAAAAATTGGAATGGTGTCGCATCCAACTCAATCATCAGTTTTTAGCCATTTCACCAAGTCAAATTCATGTCATATTCAACTTCAAAAATCTTTCAATGGAAATGACTCATCATTCCAAGGTTTTCACCATCATCATTTCACCAACACATGTTCCCATCTAGAGTAGTCATTTTTAATTTAGCACTAGCATCTAGGTATGAGGGGTGCTAAGTACTTTGCTTTGCTTCTAGGCTAACTTTGATACTCTTGTACTAATCCAATACTAAACCAGCGAATCATGAATCAAAAGTACTTTGATAAAACAAAAGTTAATAAAGCTTGTAAAGTAAAACTGGGAAGTAGGATCATAAGCATAAAGTAAAAATGGGGTAATGCTTTGCTCATGGTGAGCTTTGCACTTTGCAATAGTATTATCTTGCCTTGGTTGGGGAATTGGTCAAAGTGGTCATCTTCTCCTTGGAGGTAGACCTCCTCCTCCTCTTGATACTCCTCGGTACTAGCATCTAAAATACGAATACGGGGTACACAATCATCATACCAAACTTATTTACTAAACTAAGCATACTCATGATTCACACAACTTAAACTAGCATTACACATTACTATTAAGTTAGTGGATGTGTTTTTCTTATTTAAGAAAAATAATTTCCTCTCATACTAACTTAAGTGTTATTTTCCATTACTTAGGGAAATAATTTCCTCTCATTATCTTATTAAGATTTAATTTATCTCATGAATAATATATGACCTAGGTTGACCAAAGTCAACCTCTTCATACTTATCATTTAAGAAAATGATTTAAATGAGGTGTAGCACCTCATACCATTTAAATCCTAACATGGTAAAGATTTAATATCATCAACAATTCATATGAGACCTAAATGAGCAGAGTCTCTACCTCATTTTGAATTGTTTGTGACAAGATTTAAATGAGAGAAACAATCCCATATGATTTATTAATAGTTTTGGACAATATCTTTGACTAGAAATGCCATATAGTCGTTTAATTAAACTAGGCCATGATCATTCAAAGTAAGCATGGAATATTTTTGCAGAAACAATTAGTACAAGTGTAATGTGATTTATAGGAGCTGGAATTAACTTAAAATAATTTTTGGTTGATTTTTAAAAATTATTCTAAGGCAGAAAAGTCCCTGTCTTGTTTATTTCCCTACTTTAATTCTATAATAGATCTAGAGTTCAATCCAGTGGCATTGTGTAGATAAAATCCTAAGATTTCCAAATATATAAAATTTGTAAAATTTGGCCAAGTATATTTGTCCCCATTAGATTTTAAAGTTGACACCAGATTGCATATTTCATCTATTCTGGATTTTTGAATTTGGATTCGTGGGCTGGCGGGAGAATAAAAGGGCTGTGCAGTGCGAGAGAGATGGGCCGGCCCAGCTTCGCAGCGGGCCAGCTGACAAGGTGGGGGCCACCTGTCTGTGGGCTAAAGTGAGCAAAACGGTACGGGGAAGTGCTGGCCGTGCGATTAGAGAGGAGATCGACGGCCGAGGATGGTCGTCTTCTCCGGCGAGAGGGAGGCTTACGGGAGGCGGAGGTAGGGGGTCGGAGCGGTCATCGGAGCTCCGGCGATCGTCGGAGTTGTGCGCCGCAACGTTGGAGTAGATGAGGAAGCTCCTGGAAGCAGTTGCGTCGTCTGGGGCGGCCTCCTTCTCCGGCGAGCTTCAGCTACTGTGGGCGGCGGCGATCTTGCAATTGGAGGAGTACAGTGGCTAATCGAGTGAGGTAAGGTGGCGAGGAGAGTTAGGGAGAGGAGAGGAAGCTGTGGGTGTGCTCAATTTGTGAAGGGGAGTGCCCTTTATATAGTGGAGGGAGGTGGCCGTGGCGCTCGGCTAGGGTCGCCGTCGTCGTCGCCGTTCCAGGGCTGCGAAGAGGCAAGGCATGGGCGCGTCGGGTTGCTGGTGTCCTGGCGAGGCTGACGCGCGTGATCGTGGTGAAGACGGGGCTCTGAGGCGATGGTGCGTTTGATGGGAGCTTGCAGGCCGTGGCGGACGGTCGTCGACGCGGTCGTCGCCTGCGGCGTTCCCGCGGGCAAGTGGCCATGTCCAGGCGGTGCAGGGTGAGGTGAGGCGTCGACTGGCGCAGAGAGAGAGGGCTGAGGTGATGCGAGGGCGCGGGGGTCGTCACGCTCTGGCACGTCCAGAGTGAGTGCCATGCGCGCACTGGCGCGTGCATGGGCGTGCCTGGGCGCGTCTGGGCACGCTGTGTTCTGCCCATTGCGAGTGCTTCTCCCGTCGTGGCTTGGTCTGGTCATGCTCAGGTGAGTGAGAGGAGAGTGATGGACATGGTGAGGCAGGCCAGAGGTGACCAGAGAGAGAGTGAGTATGAGGGTGGCATGACATGCGACGACATGGCATGTTCTGGTCAAGTTGAGCAGCTCCAGTGCTTGGCAGGTGAGAGAGGGTGCAGTGAGGTGAGAGGAAGCTCCAGAGATGCAGAGGAGGCTCAGTCTTGGACCAAGTCCTCTCCATTTTCCAGCATGGGAAACATTAGATACCCTGCCTAAAAGGTGTTTGATGAAATGCCCGAAAGAAATAAAATTTTGAATTTTGCAAATCTTTTTGGTGGGTTGTAATCATATATTATTTGGAGTATATTGGTGGTGGTGGTGATCAAAATGGAGTTGAATTGCAAAATCTCATTTTGCATATGATCTTGAATTTGATTCAAAGTCTCCACTTGGCTTGCTTCTAATTTGAATTTGAGGCAGAGTTTGGGGTGATGGTTTTGGGCAAAGTTGTTCTCCTTGATGGTGTCTTGGATGAGGTGCAAAGAGTTGGCCAAGTGTAGAAGAGAAAACTCAAAAACCAGGGGCTCAAAGTGGTTATCATGCTGAAATTGTCACATATGACCATAATCACATGTGAGCTCATATTTGATTCAAATTTGATTTGAATTGAGTTTGATTGTTTCCAAAAGTGTTAATAAATGTTTAGTATCCATTTACAACCAATGGTGCAAACCAAAATGGTCTAGGTTAAGGTTTTGCAAAAATGGCATAGGCCATATGTGGGTGTTGAATTGATTTTTATAATTTCTTTTTCTTTGTATTTGGATGATCAAGTGATCATGGTTAGGGTTTTAGAGTAAGTGTAAACACACAAGCAAGCATCACGGCAAAAACACAATCAAAAATTTATAAGGTGAGCTATATGCATAGTCCTATATGATGAGAAAAAGTTTTTTGTTGGCTCTAATTTTTGGATTCTTGGAAACTCTCTCTTGCTTCTTTTATTGAAAACTTGGGATGTTACAAACCCTTCCCCCTTACAAAAGATCTCGTCCCGAGATCTAAAGAAAACTAGGTACTAAAGAGATCTGGGTATTCCTTCTTCATATCTTCTTCGCGTTCCCAAGTGGCTTCTTCTTCGGTGTGATTACTCCATTGTATTTTCAGGAACTTGATACTCCTGGTGCGGGTGGTCCTGAAAGCTTCTTCAAGGATACGAATAGGCACTTCACGGTATGTTAGATCATTGTTGATATCAATAGCTCTATGGTCGATGTTCTTGAACACTTCGGTCTTCTTCGGCACTTCTAGGCATTTCCGAATTAGTGAGATGTGAAACACATTGTGCACAGCGGACATTTCTTCCGGTAGTTCCAGCTGATATGAAACTTCTCCTCGGCGACTCAGGACTTTGAAGGGTCCGACATATCTGGGGGCGAGCTTTCCTCTGAGTTGGAATCTCTGCATTCCTTTGAGGGGTGAGACTTTGAGATACACAAAATCTCCGATCTCGAATGTCATCTCTCGGCGTCTCTTGTCGGCGTAGCTCTTCTGTCTTGACTGGGCGGTCTTGAGGTACTCGCGGATCTTGTGCACTTTCTCTTCGGCTACTTGGAGAATATCGGGGCCGAAGACTTGACTATCTCCGACTTCCGACCAGTTCAGAGGGGTACGACACTTCCTTCCGTACAGGGCTTCAAAGGGGGCCATCTGTAAGCTGGCTTGATAACTGTTGTTGTAGGAGAATTCTGCATAAGGTAAGCAGTCTTCCCATTTGGATCCATACTCTAGCACACAGGCTCTCAACATATCCTCCAGTATCTGGTTGACTCTCTCGGTCTGTCCGTCAGTCTGCGGGTGATAAGCTGTGCTGAAATTCAGACAGGTTCCTAGTCCTTCATGCACCTTCTGCCAGAATCTTGAGGTGAATTGAGATCCTCTATCTGACACAATTGACTTCGGGGTTCCGTGTAGGCTGACTATCCTGGAGATGTATAACTCAGCTAGCTTTGGGCCTTGGTATGTGGTCTTGACGGGGATGAAATGTGCAACCTTGGTCAATCTATCAATGACTACCCAAATGGAGTCATTTCCTCTGCTAGATTTGGGCAATCCTGTGATAAAGTCCATACCGACAGAATCCCATTTCCACTCAGGAATCTGTAAAGGTTGCAACAGTCCTGCGGGTCGTTGATGTTCTGCTTTGACTCGTTGGCAGATATCACACTTGGCGATGTAGCTTCCTATCTCTCGCTTCATTCCGTGCCACCAGAATTGTTCCTTCAGGTCTTGGTACATCTTGGTTCCTCCGGGGTGAATGGAATACAGTGTATCGTGAGCTTCCTTCAGAATGACTTGCTTCAACTCTGAATCTGATGGTACACACAGGCGTCCGTTGTACCAAAGAACTCCTTCTTCATCTACGGTGAATCCCGGTGCTTTTCCTGCAGCTATCTGACTCTTGATTCCGTCAATGCTGGTATTTCCCTTCTGGGCTTCCTTTATCTGGCTCATCAAGGTCGGTTGGAGCTCAATGCTGGCTAAGAATCCTTCGCTCACTAGCTCTAGTCTAAACTGTTCAAACTCTTGATACAGGCTGGGTTGCTCTATTGCGATCATGGAGTTCAACTGACACGGCAGTCTGCTCAAAGCATCCGCTACCACATTGGCCTTGCCAGGGTGGTAGTGAATTTCCATGTCGTAATCCTTGATTAACTCTATCCATCTGCGTTGTCTCATATTCAGCTCCTTCTGGGTGAAAATGTACTTCAAGCTCTTGTGATCTGAGTATATCTCGCATCGATTACCCATGAGGTAATGACGCCAAACCTTTAGGGCTAAGACTACGGCTGCTAACTCCAAGTCATGAGTTGGATAGTTCTGTTCATGTTGCTTCAGTTGCCTTGATAGGTATGATATCACCTTGCCTTCTTGCATCAACACACATCCAAGACCAAAAACTTGGATGCATCACAATAGACATCAAATGGCTTGGTGACATCGGGCATGATCAGAATTGGGGCTGTGGTTAATCTGAGCTTGAGCTCCTGAAAGCTTTCTTCACATTTGTCATTCAAGTCAAACTTCTTGTCCTTCTTCAACAGTTGAGTCATTGGTCTTGCGATGCTGGAAAATCCTTCAACGAATCTGCGGTAATATCCCGCTAATCCCAGAAATGCTCGGACTTCAGTCTGGGTGGTTGGGGCTTTCCATTCCTCAACGGTTTTGATTTTAGCGGGATCTACGGCAATTCCTCCTGCAGACAAGATGTGTCCCAGGAATCCTACTTCTTTCAACCAAAACTCACATTTGCTAAACTTGGCGTACAACTGGTGCTGCCTCAGGGTTTCTAGAACCACTTCCAAATGTTGCTCATGTTCTTCTTCTGATTTGGAGTAGATAAGAATGTCGTCGATGAAGACAACGACAAACTTATCCAGGAATTCCATAAAGATCTTATTCATGAGATTCATGAAATAAGCGAGGGCATTGGTCAGTCCAAATGACATGACATTGTATTCATACAGTCCATATCTGGTGGTAAAGGCAGTCTTAGGAATATCTGTTGCTCGGACCTTCAGTTGATGGTAACCTGCCCTCAGATCAATCTTCGAGAATACTTGGGCACCGGTCAGTTGATCAAACAGGTCTTCTATCTTTGGCAAGGGATATTTGTTCTTGATGGTGACATCGTTAAGCTTACGATAGTCCGTAACCAAACGAGTGGCACCATCCTTCTTATCCACAAACAAAACTGGTGATCTCCAAGGCGACGCACTTGGTCAAATCAGACCTTTGTACAGCATATCATCCAGTTGCTTTTTCAGTTCCACTAGCTCTGTGGGCTTCATGCTATAGGCTCTCTGGGCTATAGGTCCTGTTCAGGGATTAACTCGATGATGAACTCGATATCTCGATCTGGGGGCATACCGGGTAGATCATCTGGAAACACATCAGGGTATCGACCAACGACCCTGATCTGATCCAAGGTTGGCTTGGCTAGACTCTGGTTGCAGGTGAACTTTCTGGGTAGTCTCTCAGCCACATGTTCTATTATTATTCCGGTTCTACTAGTCATGGTGATGGCCTTCTTGGCGCAATCTATCAATCCATGATGTTTCGACATCCAATCCATACCCATTACTACTTCCAATCCTTTTGTTCCCAGAACAATTAAGTTTGCCTAAAAATCTATTTCATGAATTCTTATTGGTACATCTTTGCAAAATTTTCTAGCTTTAGTTGTTGATCCAGGTATTTGAACTATCATGACATGTTTCAAGCTGATTGGTTGAATCTTACTAGTGCAAACAAAGTCTTCTGTAACAAATGAATGCGATGCTCCTGAATCAAACAACACTCTTGCTGGTATTGAGTTAACAGAGAACATACCCAGCACCACGTCTGGTGCTTCCTGGGCTTCCTCAGCGTTCATGTGGAAGAGGCGACCTCCACGGTTGTTCGGGTTGTTGGGGGTGAACTTCTTGCCGGTGGAGACACGGCGTTGCTGCTGAGCAGGTGCAGCGGTGTTGCTGGCGAGCTTGGCCAGCCTTTTGGGACACTCATTGGAGTAATGCCCCACTACACCGCATTCATAGCAGGTGATTGTGGCCTTGTCCTTGGTTGCAACGGGGATGGCATTGCTCCCAGTCCTTGGTGCGGTGTTGGTGGTGTTGTTGTTGTTGGGGGCTCTCGGCGGAGCGCGGTTGAAGTTGTTGTTGTTGTTGTTGTTGTTGTTGTTGTAGTTGCTGTTGTTGTTGTAGTGGCCTCCTGGCCTGGGGTTTCCTCCACTCCGGTTTTGATAACCCGGACGTGACATCTGTGCATTGGGCTTGTTGTTCCTGGAGGCGAAGCCTCCGCTTGAGTTGGGGCGATACCTTGGGGCATTGCTGGGCCCACTCTGGTTCATCATGCAGCGCTTGCGGTTCTCGCTGGCTTGATGCAGCTTGCCCTCCATCTGGATGGCGGAGTCAACAAGGGCTTCGAGGTCGGCGAAGGGGATGTTGATCAACAAAGTCTGCATCTCATCATGCAGGCCGTTCAGAAACCTTTCCTTCCTCTTCTCAGTAGTATCAGTCTCATCCGGGGCGTACCTTGACAGAGTCAGAAACTTGTCGCGGTATTCCACCACGGACATCCGGCCTTGCTTCAGTTCACGTAATTCATCTCTCATCTTCTTTATCAGACCCGGGGGCACATGGTACTTGCTGAACTTGAGCTTGAAATCTGTCGTGCGTGGCAAACAACACTTTCTCATTTTCTTCCACTCCAGCTACTTCTAGATTGTTCTCCATAATTTGGAGCCAATCATCTGCATCCAGGGGTTCCTCAGTCTTGCTGAAAACTGGCGGGTTTGTATTCTGGAAGTTCTTGAGCTTTGATCCCGGGTGATCATGATGGCCTTGATTGTTGTTGGCAAGCTGTTGAAGTGCTGCAATGTTGGCTTGTCTTTCAGCTCTTTCTGCTTCTCTATCTGCCAGCATAACTTGCAACATCTGCATCATCACGTCTTGAGTCGCGTTGCGAGTTGAGGGGCCATCTGAGCATGGGGATAGATAATGAGATAAGAGGGAAATTCTCTATGGCTTGTTTTGGGTGTAAGTTAAAAGTTTAAAACTTGGAGTCTTTCATGATGACACAAACATACATTCATTCATAACAAACAACACACATTACAAGATAACATACTAAGGGTTTTAAGAACCCTTCTTCTCCAAGCTACGATACATGGGCGGGATACAACTCACACCTACGGTAGTGCACAAGTGAACTTCTCCTCATCCTCATCTACATCTATGGCGATGTGGTCATCCTCTCCGGCGTCCAGGAACTCGTAATCTTCCTCCTCGGTGTTTCCATCCTCCTCGAAGTCGTCGTCGTCACTCAGGAAGGCGCTTCCTCCCTGAATGTCTTCTCCATCTTCCTCCATCTTCTTCATCTGCTCCTCCTGATTCTTGACAGTGGCCTCAAGTGCTGCTATCTTCGCGCGGAGGCGAGTGATGGTGGCATCCTTCTTCGTCCGCTGCTGGCGGAGGGCCTTGCGGTCGTTGTTGAGTAGCTTGATGGCTTCGCCTTGCTTGATGATGTGGGCGTGAGTCTGGTTGGCGTACTCACGCGCGTGGTCGAGGTCCTGCGCGCTGAGTGTGGTACAGGATGAAGTCGAGATGCTCCACATGGTGCTTTAGCTCCGGGTGGGGCTGCATGTCCATGGGCTCTCCAGCAGAGTTACGCCTCGCGAGGTGAGAAAAGCGAGGGCTCTTGAGTGCCTCCCCGCTCATCCCGCTCAAGCGTGCGAGTCCCTCCTGAAGGGCGCGGCCAAGTCCGTCCAGCCAGTTGCTCTCCCTGAAGGAGAAGAGGATCCTCTCAGATGTGGGAGGCTCCATCTTGCCCCTCAAGTCAGCGGTGATGATCCACTGCAGCTCTCCTCCTGGCTGATCCGTGACCTGAACTCCGTGGAACTCCGGGTGCGGGCGATCAAGGTGATCGGAAAGGGCGTTGAGGTCGTGCTCGAAGATCAAGCTTCCCCCATTCCCGAGCTGGTAAAACTTCGTGTTCACGGGCTCCATGTGAAAGTTAAGAGAAGGTTTAAGTTAGAGAAATGAACAAGTGTGGCAAAATTTTAGTTACATTTCTAAGGAAGAGCATGACTTCTTATTTTCCAAAGAACTCAAAGAGAAGACAAGGACTTAGTTTTTCAGAAATACTTCATTCGTTTTTGTAACTAAATTTTCAGAATGTCCATTTCTAACTAGGGTCTCCTAAGGTCAAACAATGGCTCTGATACCAACTTATCAACACCCGGATTTTTAAGTCCGAATGCCTATTATGTCATACATCGCAATCCTAGGAATATTGTTGTTGCGAGGCATAATAGTTAAGTATCACAGTCATCATTCATTACAAACCATATTGTCTTACAACTTGAATCACATGATCCATATTACACGAATAGTTGATCTATTGATCAACGAACAAACACAAGTTCATAGCGGAAGCGTAAAGATAAATGGACTCTCTAGTCCACAGCCCAACGCTTGACATTAGAAGCTCCTAGTTGTGGTAGACGTCCTGCTGGTCGTCATCCTCGTACTGCTGCTCGGCTTCATAGTCTGGCCATTTGAATAGCCAGGGACAAAGCCGTGAGTACTTTCAAGTACTCCCAAACTAATAGTAATGTAAGTACTAACATTGCTATTGAGAGTGTTCTAAGCTCTAAGGTTATTTGCATAAAGCCAATTTTAGTTTAGAAACATTTTAGTAAACAACTCCTCATGTGCTAACTAACTCAAGTGGGAACATTAGTGTCATTCCCACAACTCTGTTGTGATTCAAATTCAAAGTCACCATTCAAGTTCAAAATTCACAAGTCACAAAGATATAAATTCTGATGACGAAAACGGTATGGCCTTTCCAACTGTCCATGACCGCGGACGCGGCTATTCGAATAGGTTTACACTCTGCAGAGGTTGCACACTTGTGCCACAACATTTGATTACATCCGTCAGCGATAAACCTCGAATAATCATAACTCAGTACGCGGATCATCAATCGTTAACCTTTCACTTACACACCCTAGTATAGGCACCTCTCCCCATGAGCTTGGCCTCCCGGTGATAACCAACTGTTATCCCGGGAACTGCACAGGGCTTGGCCATACAATTCACCTCAATTCACATCATTTCACTTTCAACGGAGGCAGCCTCGGCATAACCTCTATGATGCTTGTTCAGAGGGAACCCATACTAAGACACATAAATTTCCAGCTAAGCCTTACCCATAATCAGGTATTATGGGGGTACTCAAAAATTGGAATGGTGTCGCATCCAACTCAATCATCAGTTTTTAGCCATTTCACCAAGTCAAATTCATGTCATATTCACCTTCAAAAATCTTTCAATGGAAATGACTCATCATTCCAAGGTTTTCACCATCATCATTTCACCAACACATGTTCCCATCTAGAGTAGTCATTTTTAATTTAGCACTAGCATCTAGGTATGAGGGGTGCTAAGTACTTTGTTTTGCTTCTAGGCTAACTTTGATACTCTTGTACTAATCCAATACTAAACCAGTGAATCATGAATCAAAAGTACTTTGATAAAACAAAAGTTAATAAATCTTGTAAAGTAAAACTGGGAAGTAGGATCATAAGCATAAAGTAAAAATGGGGTAATGCTTTGCTCATGGTGAGCTTTGCACTTTGCAAGAGTATTATCTTGCCTTGGTTGGGGAATTGGTCAAAGTGGTCTTCTTCTCCTTGGAGGTAGACCTCCTCCTCCTCTTGACTCTCCTCGGTACTAGCGTCTAAAATACGAATACGGGGTACACAATCATCATACCAAACTTATTTACTAAACTAAGCACACTCATGATTCACACAACATAAACTAGCATTACACATTACTATTAAGTTAGTGGATGTGTTTTTCTTATTTAAGAAAAATAATTTCCTCTCATACTAACTTAAGTGTTATTTTCCATTACTTAGAGAAATAATTTCCTCTCATTATCTTATTAAGATTTAATTTATCTCATGAATAATATATGACCTAGGTTGACCAAAGTCAACCTCTTCATACTTATCATTTAAGAAAATGATTTAAATGAGGTGTAGCACCTCATACCATTTAAATCCTAACATGGTAAAGATTTAATATCATCAACAATTCATATGAGACCTAAATGAGCAGAGTCTCTACCTCATTTTGAATTGTTTGTGACAAGATTTAAATGAGAGAAACAATCCCATATGATTTATTAATAGTTTTGGACAATATCTTTGACTAGAAATAGCCATATAGTCCTTTAATTAAACTAGGCCATGATCATACAAAGTAAGCATGGCATATTTTTGCAGAAACAATTGGTACAAGTGTAATGTGATTTATAGGAGTTGGAATTGACTTAAAATCATTTTTGGTTGATTTTTAATAATTATTCTAAGGCAGAAAAGTCCCTGTCTTGTTTATTTTCGTACTTTAATTCTATAATAGATCTAGGGTTCAATCCAGTGGCATTGAGTAGATAAACTCCTAAGCTTTCCAAATATATAAAATTTGTAAAATTTGGCCAAGTAGATTTGTCCCTATTAAATTTTAAAGTTGACACCAGATTGCATATTTCATCTATTCTGGATTTTTGAATTTGAATTCGTGGGCTGGCGGGAGAATAAAAGGGTTGTGCAGTGCGAGAGAGAGATGGGCCGGCCCAGCTTTGCAGCGGGCTAGCTGACAAGGTGGGGGCCACCTGTCTGTGGGCTAAAGTGAGCGAAACGGTACGGGGAAGTGCTGGCCGTGCGATTAGAGAGGAGATCGACGGCCGAGGATGGTCGTCTTCTCCGGCGAGAGGGAGGCGGAGGTAGGGGGTCGGAGTGGTCGTCGGAGCTCCAGCGATCGTCGGAGTTGTGCGCCGCGACGTTGGAGTAGATGAGGAAGCTCCTGGAAGCAGTTGCGTCGTCTGGGGCGGCCTCCTTCTCCGGCGAGCTTCAGCTACTATGGGCGGCGGCGATCTTGCAATTGGAGGAGTACGGTGGCTAATTGATGCGGGGTGGCTTTCAGACACCTCCACCTCAAGACAGTCAAGTGCAGCCCCACCTAACGACGACGCTACACCATGGCCACGGAATCCCCCAAGTGGACCGACAACCCGAACCTACGCGATACATGACAAGGTGAACTCCTTCCTCTCGATACTCGACCTCGTCAATACCTTGGATGGTATACTACTTCATGCCAATATATTACATGTGGTTAGGTAAAAACATCGACAAGAGATCACAAGGGGGAGTCCATCATGCTTAAGGGAGAAGAAGAGAAGAAGAAGGAAGGAAGAAGAAAGAAGAAGAGAAGAAAAAGAAAGAAGAAGAGAAGAGGAGGGAGTGGAGGCTGTAGCCTCCAGGGCCTCCATGGCCGGAGCCTCCAGGCTGCCAGGCCGGCCACCATGTAGGCCGGAGCCTCCAGGGAGCTCTGGCCAGAGCCTCCATGCTCCCTATGGCCGGTACCTCTTCATGGAGAAGGCCACGCGGGGAAGGGGGCAGGACCGGTACCTTGGCCGGTACCTCCACCCAGGCACGGGTGGAGCCTCCACCCGAGGTACCGCTCGGCCGCCCAACCTTACAGTACATGCTTCGCCATTTGCTAGCTTTTGTGTGTGTTTTTGTGTGAGTACCCGATACAATTGTTCTAAATCTCGGTTTTGTTGGATCACCCCGATCTTATCATACCACGGTAAGGTTGCGAGGTAGTGTTCTTCCACTAACACCCACCATATAGATCTTGTCGTGCTAACATGGATAGCGAAGAAGAAGATACAGAGGAGTACACGGAGCACTTCGAGGAGGATACCTCTTCAAACATCGCGGATGTGGAGGAACATGTGGAGCTGTACAACGACCATGGCTCCCTAAGCATCATCGACATCTCCGACATCGAGGAGCTCGACAATGACCATAGCTCCCCAAGCATCACCGCCATCTCCGACATCGTGGAGCTCGACAATAACCATGGCTCCCCAAGCATCATCGACATGGACGACATGGTGGAGCGCCACCTTGAGGATGACTTCGACGAGCTCTACATCGAGAATGGCTCACCAAGCATCGACGACATGGTGGAGCAACACCACGAGTACGACATCGACACCATGGCGGAGCCTCACCTCGACTTCACCATGAACAACGCCGGTGCTCCCACATACCCCTACTTGGCCAATGGAGCTACATATGAAGATGGAGGACCTCCACGATGGCACCATCATATGGATCGTCAAGAGCGTCCCCATCATGAGCGTCATCGACACACTTCCCCGAGCTCCACAAGGCGCCACCATGAGAGTGCTTATGCACAAGATCGTCGACCTCAAGTACATCATATGGAGCATCAAGAGCGTCCCCAACATGATCGTCATCGACACTCTTCTCCAAGCTCCACAAGGCGCCGCAAGCAACATGCCAAGTCGCATGAGCCATCATCTAGGCATGGCAAGGACCGTCATCGACTCACACAATCTCATGATAGTCGTCGACCACTACCACCTCATGGTCTACATCGACATACGTCACCACATGGGCTTCGCCGCCACAAGCCACTTCATGATCGCCATCGACCAACATCCCCCAAGGATCTTCGACGACACTCATCAAGACATGGTGATGAAGCACGGCGACGAGAGCCTCATATGGCCACTTCCACCTCTTGCGCCACCACCACAATGGCCCCTAGCTCATCACATGCCTATGGACTCCGATGCTACAAGTGCAAGCAACAAGGCCACCGCCCACGGGAATGTCCCAATCTCCTATGTGAGGTATGCAAGGTCAAGGGTCACGAGGCATGGCAATGCACAAAGCCAAGCGCCAAGACGCTCTACTTTGACGAGCTACAAGCCCAAGCCACCAAGAATCCTTTGACGCCAACACTTCAAGATGAAGACCTCCAAGGCCATCGCAAGGATGATGTGGATCCGAGCCTAGCTCTCCACGACACTACGGCGCCACCGATGGAGGACGACTTGGGAGGCGTTGGAGTTGAGATGGTTGAGCATGTGAATTTCCCTTCAACCAAGGAGGCGCATGGAGATGAGAAAGTCGAGCCTACTCCCCTATGCTTCATTGATGAGTTGGTACCAATCCCATGTGAGCATGAGAGCCACCTAGCCGACTTGAGTGAGAGTGATAGTGAGTTGAGTGACTCCCACCCCATATGTGAGTTTGAGTGCATCCATTTGGAGGACATGAGTGATACACTAAGTGAGTTGAGAGAGGTAGATGATAGGTCCATGGAGGACATCGCATTTGCTAACACATTAACCTCTCCCTCGTTTGTGTCTTCTTATGTTGCACTAGGTTCCACGGAGGACGAGTTTCCGCTCATGGAGACGATGTACATGGTGCATGAATATGATGATATCTCACCATGCTTGCTCCAAGATGGACATGTCGACTACATGGATCCTCCTACTTCCACAACACCTACTTCAAATGAGTCGGCCTACAAAGGTAACAACATAGGTGTTGATGATGCCATGATCCCACTAGTGGACATGATGACTTATGAGTGCATGCATGATCTTGATGATACATTTGCCACGTCACATGCTACTTTCATATTCCCATGCGATGCTTTGCTTGATAACATGGTTGATCATGTGAAATTTATTGCGTGTGATACCATGACCATGCCATGCTATGAGAGTTTCACCTTTTCCCCGCTTGCTTGCAATGATAATGATTATGATAATACTTGTGTTGTGCCACCCTTGATGAACACTTGCTCTTTACATAGGGTTGTCGACAACAGTGATAACATTAGCTTCCGCATGCTTTACCCAAAATGTTTACACCATTCCATGATCCTTGCATCCAAGATTGTGTACAATTGCTCATTCTTATGCTCGGTATGCAAGAATGCTTATTTCATTGTCCACGAGATGGCCCGCATAGCCTTCTGACTTTTTGATGATCATGAGTTACCACATGCCATGAATGCACCTTCTTTCCATATGCACCATCGCCATGCATTTCATACTATCTTGATTGACACTAATGGTGATGTGCACAAGTCATGGAACATCATGATGGGTGATGTGTTCCTTTACCATGCACACACGCTTTTTGTTTTCTCTTTTGTGTGTATAGGTACCCGAATGATAACTTCCACCGCTACGGAGCATGAGCTCACGAAACGCGCAATTGAGAGCTACCCCAACACGGACGAGATACATGATCCAACCCATGGGATTCACGCCAAAGGGTATGTTCCCAAACGCCTTCGCCCTCGTGTGTTTTCGGCTTGTCTTGTCGAGCTTCCGGTTTGGTCCAATGCCTCGTCACCTCTTTTGTTTCTTTTGCAACATATCGTGAAACATCTTGTTGGCACAATGATTGTTATATGTCTTGATGTTATCATCATACACTCCGAGAATCTCAAGGACCATGTCATACATGTGAGATACACCTTATGCATCTTGTGCCACATGTCACTCATAAAGTTGCTCTTCTTTGGATTTCTCATTTCATCTTAGGCAATTGAAATGGATTCTTTGACACTTGAGGATACCCATACTTGGCTCATGCCAACCATACTTTCCCAAGCTAGAAGTTTCCATCTCTTTGCCATTGCACATAACAATTTTGCCCAAAATTTTGCCGCCGATACTTGCCTTTTGATTGTTCCATTTGTGTGGGACAATGCTACACATCACATTTTTGATACTTTACAAACCAAACTTTTACATGCACAAACTTGTGCCCCACCAAATTTTGGATACATCGACACTCTTTTGGTTCCCATTTTTGCCAAATGCCTCTTGGAGAAACGACTTGATGCTTTGTATTTGATTGGGAGCCTCTTGTTCGACGATCACCAAATTGGCATCCACAAGCTTTCCATTCGCAAGTTGTTTTTCCCCAAGTTCTTCTTCGACCGCGACTTTGTCCGTCCATTACTACATGGGAGAACCGTCATGGCCTACATCATCGTTGAGGAGGAACAAGAGTCGAGGACGACTCTTCACCAAGGGGGGGGGAGATGATGCGGGATGGCTTTCGGACACCTCCACCTCAAGACCTTCAAGTGCAGCCCCGCCTAACGACGACGCTACACCATGGCCACGGAATCCCCCAAGTGGACTGACAACCCGAACCTACGCGATACATGGCAAGGTGAACTCCTTCCTCTCGATACTCGACCTCGTCAATACCTTGGATGGTATACTACTTCATGCCAATGTATTACATGTGGTTAGGTACAAACATCGACAAGAGATCACAAGGGGGAATCCATCATGCTTAAGGGAGAAGAAGAGAAGAAGAAGGAAGGAAGAAGAAAGAAGAAGAGAAGAAGAAGAAAGAAGAAGAGAAGAGGAGGGAGTGGAGGCTGGAGCCTCCAGGGCCTCCATGGCCGGAGCCTCCAGGCTGCCAGGCCGGCCACCATATAGGCTGGAGCCTCCAGGGAGCTCTGGCCGGAGCCTCCATGCTCCCTATGGCCGGTACCTCTTCATGGAGAAGGCCACGCGGGGAAGGGGGCAGGACCGGTACCTTGGCCGGTACCTCCACCCAGGCACGGGTGGAGCCTCCACCCGAGGTACCGCCCGAGGTACCGCTCGGCCGCCCAACCTTACAGTACATGCTTCGCCATTTGCTCCTATTTTCCGGTACCTCGACCGGTACCTCCGCCCGTGGTACCGCCCGCGCGTGAAGTAGCCCAAATCTGAACCGTTCATTCGCCATCTAGCTGCTGTAACTTATTCAGCCTTTCCTCTTTTACCCTTGGACGAATCTGAACCTATATGTATCTCATTCCCCTCCCCAAATTAGGGTTAGACAAGATTTGGCTTAGAATAGATTTTGAGCTTTGTCTCCCTAGGGTTTCATCCCCTTTGTATCAAGGCTACCCTTGTTGGATGATTGGATTTGGTGTGTGAGATTCTAGTGCTACCCACTCTCTCTCCCACTCCTACATTCATCTCCCTCACCAATCTCTCCGCTCGGAATTCTACCGCGCGTCTCTTCCGGGTTGATTCTATTGGCGTGGTCCATCGAGCCACGGGGGTAAGTATCGATTGTATCGGGTTGGTGTGCGTGCGTGATTTCGTCGTGTTCTTCGTGTTCTTCGTGTTATTCGCATTCTCCCTCTCTTTCCCCTTTGGATTTCGGGTCAACCGCAAGATCGGGCCACAAACGGGGTCTTAGACCTCATCATATGGTATCAGCAGACTTTGGTTCCCGCGGATTTGACCCTCCACCCACCCAATTTCGCCTTTAAAAATTTTCCCCAAAAATCCCCAAAAATAGCCCTAAATTGCCTTTTGACTGATCTGCGATTTTGTTGTGTTTTGAGTGGTTTTGGTCCATGGATTTGGTGTCTCTAGTGTTGATCTACTAATTCACCCACTTTCTATCCACAAATTCCTTCGATTTTCGAGTTTTGGGTCAATTGGATTTGGATTTGGGGAAGAACAGGAGAGAGAAAGTGTGTGCGTGCACATGAGGAAGAAGGAGCAGTTCTGGCGAGCGGTACCTCCGGGTGGAGGCTCCACCCGTGCACGAGCGGTACCTCCGGGTGGAGGCTCCACCCTCCAATACCGCTCATCCTCCCCAAGGCCGGCCACCACCCCCATTTCCGCCCCACCACCGCCGACCACCACCACTCCTCTCCGCAGCCGGCAAGCACCGCCACCCCCCTTAATCATCGGCAAACACCGCCACCCCCTTAATCACCGGCAAACACCGCCACCCCCCCAAACCATCGGGAAACACCGCCGCGGCAAACCACCACCACCGCCGCCACCGCAAGCTCACCGATACTACCATCGACATACCACCGGCAAACATCGCCACTGCCCCATCACCACCACCGCCACCTCTAGCTCACAGACATCACCACCGGCATACCACCGCCATCGACGCCAAGCTAATTTGACCCAACTTTTCTCTTAACTTGTGTTTGCTTGTTCCGGTTTGAGTGCCTTGTTTGTGAAACTAACCCGCAGCTACGAAGCAAGCGACGACATCCTCGGCACCCCGAACTTGCAACCGTACTCTTGACACCACCGCCATCATCGCAAGTTGTGTGTTCCGACACCGCCTAACATTTTCATCTAGGTATAACTTGCTCCCCACTTTGTAACCCCTCTTCCTTTTGCGACCTATCCTATCGAGCATTGCTTACCAAGTGTTGCACGACATTGCACGTGGCCCCGATTGTGAGGTCTGTGTGTAGTGTGGAGTCAAGCTTCTAAGCAAAACTCGTGTGGCAAGATAGCAAAAGCGAGATAACGATAACATAGTTCGAGAAAAAGCCGCCAAAACACAAAAAGAGCAAAAGTGTGCAAAGTGCCATCATACATACAAAAGTGTACAAAGTGCCACCATAGATATAAAAGAGTGCAAGTGCCACCATATACAAAAGAGAAAAAACTTTTAAGCAAAAGAGAGATAAGAGAAGAGAGGCCGCGTGTAAATCTTGTTGTCTCTTCATTTGCAACCAAAGCTTTGATCTCTTCTTGTGTTAGTGTGACACCGAGCACCCTTGCTTAAGGGCTTCTTACACTTTTCTGCTCATTCCTTGGTCGCACTAACCCCGTTCATCTCGTGTGTGCGTTCCATATCTTTTCCGTGTTTATAGTGATCATCGCTTTGACATTTGAATTTTTGGATTTCAGCCACTCTTGACAATACACTTGATTTCGGATTTCGTCTTTTGGCTTTCCACCATACTCACCTAACACCATATTTGCTAGCTTTTGCGTGTGTTTTTGTGTGAGTACCCGATACAATTGTTCTAAATCTTGGTTTTGTTGGATCACCCCGATCTTATCATACCACGGTAAGGTTGCGAGGTAGTGTTCTTCCACTAACACCCACCATATAGATCTTGTCGTGCTAACATGGATAGCGATGAAGAAGATACATAGGAGTACACGGAGCACTTCGAGGAGGATACCTCTTCAAACACCGCGGATGTGGAGGAACATGTGGAGCTGTACAATGACCATGGCTCCCTAAGCATCACCGACATCTTCGACATCGAGGAGCTCGACAACGACCATAGCTCCCCAAGCATCACCGACATCTCCGAGGAGGAGCTCGACAACAACCATGGCTCCCCAAGCATCATCGACATGGACGACATGGTGGAGCGCCACCTTGAGGATGACTTCGACGAGCTCTACATCGACAATGGCTCACCAAGCATCGACGACATGGTGGAGCAACACCACGAGTACGACATCAACACCATGGCGGAGCCTCACCTCGACTTCACCATGAACAACGCCGGTGCTCCCACATACCCCTACTTGGCCAATGGAGCTACATATGAAGATGGAGGACCACCACGATGGCACCATCATATGGATCGTCAAGAGCGTCCCCATCATGAGCATCATCGACACACTTCCCCGAGCTCCACAAGGCGCCACCATGAGAGTGCTTATGCACAAGATCGTCGACCTCAAGTACATCATATGGAGCATCAAGAGCGTCCCCAACATGATCGTCATCAACACTCTTCTCCAAGCTCCACAAGGCGACGCAAGCAACATGCCAAGTCCCATGAGCCATCATCTAGGCATGGCAAGGACCGTCATCGACTCACACAATCTCATGATAGTCGTCGACCACTACCACCTCATGGTCTACATCGACATACGTCACCACATGGGCTTCGTCGCCACAAGACACTTCATGATCGCCATCGACCAACATCCCCCAAGGATCTTCGACGACACTCATCAAGACATGGTGATGAAGCACGACGACGAGAGCCTCATATGGCCACTTCCACCTCTTGCGCCACCACCACAATGGCCCCTAGCTCATCACATGCCTATGGACTCCGATGCTACAAGTGCAAGCAACAAGGCCACCGCCCACGGGAATGTCCCAATCTCCTATGTGAGGTATGCAAGGCCAAGGGTCACGAGGCATGGCAATGCACAAAGCCAAGCGCCAAGACGCTCTACTTCGACGAGCTACAAGCCCAAGCCACCAAGAAGCCTTTGACGCCAACACTTCAAGATGAAGACCTCCAAGGCCATCGCAAGGATGATGTGGATCCGAGCCTAGCTCTCCACGACACTACGGCGCCACCGATGGAGGACGACTTGGGAGGTGATGGAGTTGAGATGGTTGAGCATGGGAATTTCCCTTCAACCAAGGAGGCGCATAGAGATGAGAAAGTCGAGCCTACTCCCCTATGCTTCATCGATGAGTTGGTACCAATCCCATGTGAGCATGAGAGCCACCTAGCCCACTTGAGTGAGAGTGATAGTGAGTTGAGTGACCCCATATGTGAGTTTGAGTGCTTCCATTTGGAGGACATGAGTGATACACTAAGTGAGTTGAGAGAGGTAGATGATAGGTGAAGGAGATATGCCCTAGAGGCAATAATAAAGTGGTTATTATATATCTTTATGTTTATGATAAATGTTTATATACCATGCTATAATTGTATTAACCGAAACGTTGATACATGTGTGATATGTAAACAACAAAGAGTCCCTAGTATGCCTCTTAACTAGCTTGTTGATTAATGGATGATTAGTTTCATAATCATGAACATTGGATGTTGTTAATAACAAGGTTATATCATTGTATGAATGATGTGATGGACACACCCAATTAAGCGTAGCATAAGATCACGTCATTAAGTTATTTGCTATAAGCTTTCTATACATAGTTACCTAGTCCTTATGACCATGAGATCATGTAAATCACTTATACCGGAAAGGTACTTTGATTACATCAAACGCCACTGCGTAAATGGGTGGTTATAAAGGTGGGATTAAGTATCCAAAATGTATGAGTTGAGGCATATGGATCAACAGTGGGATTTGTCCATCCCGATGACGGATAGATATACTCTGGGCCCTCTCGGTGGAATGTCGTCTAATGTCTTGCAAGCATATGAATGGGTTCATAAGAGACCACATACCACAGTACGAGTAAAGAGTACTTGTCAGGAGACGAGGTTGAACAAGGTATAGAGTGATACCGATGATCAAACCTCGGACAAGTAAAATATCGCGTGAAAAAGGGAATTGGTATCGTATGTGAATGGTTCATTCGATCACTAAAGTCATCGTTGAATATGTGGGAGTCATTATGGATCTCCAGATCCCGCTATTGGTTATTGGTCGGAGTGAGTACTCAACCATGTCCGCATAGTTCGCGAACCGTAGGGTGACACACTTAAAGTTGGATGTTGAAATGGTAGAACTTGAATATGGAATGGAGTTCGAATATTTGTTCGGAGTCCCGGATGAGATCCCGGACATCACGAGGAGTTCCGGAATGGTCCGGAGAATAAGATTCATATATAGGAAGTCATTTTATAAGATTTAAAATGATCCGGAAGGTTCTATGGAAGGTTCTAGAAGGTTCTAGAAAAGTCCGGAAGAAACCACTTTGGAAGGCGGAGTCCCAAAGGGACTCCACCTCCATGGCCGGCCAACCCTAGAAGGGGAGGAGTCCCAAGTGGACTCCCCTAAGGGGGCCGGCCACCCCCCCACATGGAAGGGGGGAATCCCACCCCAAGTGGGATTCCCACCTTGGGTAGGTTTCCCTATCACATGGAAGGTTTTGGGTTCGGGTCTTATTCGGAGACTTGTAGTCCAACACTTGGGGATTCCACCTATATAATGAGGGCCAAGGGGAGGGGGGCGGCCACCCCAAAAAGCACAAGGTGGCCGCACCACCTCAAGTGGCCGGCGCCCCCCTCTCCCCAAACCCTAGCCGCCCCACTCCTCCACTTCCCGCACGCTTAGCGAAGCTCCGCCGGGTTTCTCCACCACCACCGACACCAGGCCGTCGTGCTGTCGGATTCAAGAGGAGCTACTACTTCCGCTGCCCGCTGGAACGGGGAGGTGGACGTCGTCTTCATCAACAACCGAACGTGTGACCGAGTACGGAGGTGCTGCCCGTTCGCGGCGCCGTGATCAAGATCTTCTATGCGCTTTTGCAAGCGGCAAGTGAACGTCTACCGCAGCAACAAGAGCCTCATCTTGTAGGCTTTGGTATCTCTTCAAAGGTGAGACTCGATAATCCCCTCGTTGCTACCGTCTTCTAGATTGCATCTTGGCTTGGATTGCGTGTTCGCGGTAGGAATTTTTTTGTTTTCTATGCAACGAATCCCTACAGTGGTATCAGAGCCGTGTCTATGCATAGATGGTTGCACGAGTAGAACACAATGGTTTTGTGGGCGTTGATGCTCTTGTTATCTTTAGTTTGAGTACTTTGCATCTTTGTGGCATAGTGGGATGAAGCGGCTCGAACTAACTTTACATGACCGCGTTCATGAGACTTGTTCCTCGTTCGACATGCAACTTGTATTGCATAAGAGGCTTTGCGGGTGTCTGTCTCTCCTACTATAGTGAAGATTCAATTTACTCTCCTATTGACAACATTAGTATCAACGTTGTGGTTCATGTTCGTAGGTAGATTAGATCTCTCTCGAAAACCCTAAACCACGTAAAATATGCAAACCAAATTAGAGACGTCTAACTTGTTTTTGCAGGGTTTGGTGATGTGATATGGCCATAATGTGATGATGAATATGTATGAGATGATCATTATTGTATTGTGGCAACCGGCAGGAGCCTTATGGTTGTCTTTAAATTTCATGTTGAGTAGTATTTCAAAGTAGTTGTAATAGTTGCTACATGGAGGAAAATCATGAAGACGGCGCCATTGACCTTGACGCTACGCCGACGATGATGGAGATCATGCCCGAAGATGATGGAGATCATGTCCGTGCTTTGGAGATGAAGATCAAAGGCGCAAAGACAAAAAGGGCCATATCATATCACATATGAACTGCATGTGATGTTAATCCTTTTATGCATCTTATTTTGCTTAGATCGCTACGGTAGCATTATAAGATGATCCCTCACTAAAATCTCAAGATAATAAAGTGTTCATCCTTAGTAGCACCGTTGCCAAGACTTGTCGTTTCAAAGCATCTCGTGATGATCGGGTGTGATAGAATCAACAAGTGCATACAACGGGTGCAAGACAGTTTTGCACATGCAGATACTAAGGTGGCCTTGACGAGCCTAGCATGTACAGACATGGTCTCGGAACACGTGATACCCAAAGGTAGAGCATGAATCATATGGTTGATATGATGAACACTTTGAGTGTTCGCCATTGAAATCACACCTTGTCTCGTGATGATCGGACTTAGGTGTGGTGGATTTGGTTCGTGTGATCACTAAGACAATGCGAGGGATATTGTTTTGAGTGGGAGTTCACCTAGATTTTTAATTATGTTGAATTAAAATTTGAACTCAATTTGTCATAAACTTAGTCTAAACTTTTGCAAATATATGTTGTAGAGATGGCATCCCCAATCAATTTTAACCAGTTCCTAGAGAAAGAAAAGCTTAAGAGCAACGGTAGCAACTTCACCGACTGGTTCCGTCATGTGAGGACCTTCCTCTCTGGCGGAAATCTGCAATTTGTGCTTGATGCACCGCTAGGTGACCCTCCTGCAGAAACTGAAACCGATGAAGTAAAAGCTGTTTACGCGACTCGGAAAACTCGGTACTCTCAAGTTCAGTGTGCCATCCCTGTGCGATGCGGAATCCGATCTTCAAAAATGTTTTGAGCACCACGATCCTCATGAGTTGATGAATGAGCTGAAAGCTATATTTGAGACTCATGCGGCCGTGGAATGCTATGAAGCATCGAAACATTTCTTCAGCTGTATGATGGAAGAAGGCAGCTCCGTTAGTGAGCACATGCTCGCCATGACCGGGCATGCGAAGAAACTCAGTGACTTGGGAATAGTGATTCCTAATAGACTGGGGATTAATCGTGTCCTTCAATCACTGCCACCAAGTTACAAGAACTTTGTGATGAACTACAATATGCAGAACATGAACAAGGAGTTACCTGAACTCTTTGGCATGCTAAAAGCTGCTGAGATTGAGATCAAGAAAGAGCACCACGTGTTGATGGTCAACAAGACCACCAGTTTCAAGAAACAGGGCAAGTCTAAGGGAAAATTCAAGAAGGGTGGCAAGAAAGCTGCCACGCCTCCTGTGAAACCTAAGAACGGCCCTAAGCCTGATGCTGAGTGCTATTACTGCAAGGAGAAGGGACACTGGAAGCGTAATTGCTCCAAGTATCTGGCTGATCTGAAGAGTGGCCTTGTGAAGAAAAAGAAAGAAGGTATATCTGATATACATGTTATAGATGTTTATCTCACTGGTTCTCGTTCTAGTACCTGGGTATTTGATACTGGTTCGGTTGCTCATATTTGTAACTCGAAACAGGAACTAAAGAATAAACGAAGACTACTGAAAGATGAAGTGACGATGCGCGTTGGAAACGGATCCAAAGTCGATGTGATCGCTGTCGGCACACTTCCTCTACATCTACCTTCGGGATTAGTTTTAAGCCTAAATAATTGTTATTTTGTACCCGCGTTGAGCATGAACATTATATCTGGATCTTGTTTAATGCAAGACGGTTATTCATTCAAGTCTGAGAATAATGGTTGTTCTATTTTTATGAATAATATCTTTTATGGTCGAGCACCTGAAAAGAATGGCTTATTTCTATTAGATCTCGATAGTAGTGATACGCATATACATAACATTGATGCTAAGCGAATTAAATTGAATGATAATTCTACTTATATGTGGCACTGTCGTCTTGGTCATATTGGAGTGAAACACATGAAGAAACTCCATACTGATGGATTACTTGAATCACTTGACTTTGAGTCACTTGATAGGTGCGAAGCATGTCTAATGGGAAAAATGACTAAGACTCCATTTTCTGGTATGATGGAGCGAGCTACTGACTTATTGGAAATCATACATACCGATGTGTGTGGACCAATGAGCGTAGCATCACGCGGTGGTTATCATTATGTTCTAACCTTTACAGATGATCTGAGTAGATATGGGTATATCTATTTCATGAAACATAAATCCGAAACTTTCGAGAAGTTTAAGGAATTCCAAAGTGAAGTAGAAAATCAACGTAACAAGAAGATTAAATTTCTACGATCTGATCGCGGAGGTGAATATCTGAGTTGTGAGTTTGGCATGCATTTAAAGAAATGCGGAATACTTTTACAATTGACACCGCCGGGAACACCACAACGAAATGGTGTGTCCGAACGTCGTAATCGAACTCTCTTAGATATGGTTCGTTCTATGATGTCTCTTACTGATTTGCCGTTATCATTTTGGAGTTATGCATTAGAGACAGCCGCATTCACTTTAAATAGAGCACCATCAAAATCCGTAGAAACGACACCGTATGAATTATGGTTTAATAAGAAACCTAAGCTGTCGTTCCTTAAAGTTTGGGGTTGCGAAGCCTATGTAAAGAAGTTACAACCGGACAAGCTAGAACCCAAAGCGGAGAAATGTGTCTTCATAGGATACCCTAAGGAAACTATAGGGTACACTTTCTATCACAAATCCGAAGGCAAAATCTTTGTTGCTAAGAACGAAACCTTTCTTGAGAAAGAATTTCTCACTAAAGAAGTGACTGGAAGAAAAGTAGAACTCGATGAGATTGATGAATCTATACTCGTTGATCAGAGTAGCGCGATGCGGAAGTTGTACCGTGCCGCCTACACCGACAACAGAGGAAGCTAATGATAATGATCATGAAACTTCGAACGAGGAAACTACTGAACCTCGCAGATCTACAAGGGAACGTGCCACTCCTGATTGGTATGATCCTTGTCTAAATGTCATGATTGTGGATAACAATGATGAGGACCCTGCGACGTATGAAGAAGCGATGATGAGCCCAGATTCCAACAAATGGCAAGAAGCCATGAAATCCGAAATGGGATCCATGTATGATAACAAAGTATGGACTTTGGTAGACTTACCTGATAGCCGCAAGGCTGTCGAGAATAAATGGATCTTCAAGAGAAAAACAGATGCTAATGGTAATATTACTGTCTATAAAGCTCGACTTGTCGCAAAGGGTTTCCGACAAATTCAAGGAGTTGACTACGATGAGACTTTCTCACCTGTAGCGAAGCTAAAATCTGTGAGGATTTTGTTAGCAATAGCTGCATTTTTCGATTATGAGATTTGGCAGATGGATGTCAAAACGGCGTTCCTTAATGGAGACATTGAGGAAGAGTTGTATATGGTACAACCCAAAGGTTTTGTCGATCCTAAAAATGCTGACAAAGTATGCAAACTTCAGCGTTCAATCTATGGACTGAAGCAAGCATCAAGAAGTTGGAACCGACGCTTTGATAAGGTGATCAAAGACTTCGGGTTTATACAGTGTCATGGAGAGGCCTGTATTTACAGGAAAGTGAGTGGGAGCTCTGTAGCATTCCTGATATTATATGTAGATGACATATTATTGATTGGGAATGATATAGAACTATTAAGCAGTGTAAAAGGTTATTTGAATAATAGTTTTTCAATGAAAGACCTTGGTGAAGCATCGTATATATTAGGCATCAAGATTTATAGAGATAGATCAAGATGCCTAATAGGGCTATCACAGAGTACATACCTGGACAAGATTCTAAAGAAGTTTAGAATGGATGAAAGTAAGAAAGGGTTCTTACTGATGTTACCAGTCAAGGTCTTGAGTAAGACTCAAGGACCGGCTACGGCAGAAGAAAGAGAAAGGATGAGTAATATCCCCTATGCCTCGGCAGTAGGATCTATCATGTATGCCATGCTATGTACTAGACCGGATATAGCACATGCTGTTAGTTTGACTAGCAGATATCAAAGTGATCCAGGAATGGAACACTGGACAACGGTCAAGAATATCATGAAGTACTTGAAAAGAACTAAGGATATGTTTCTTTGTTATGGAGGTGACCAAGAGCTCGTTGTAAGTGGTTACACCGATGCAAGTTGGAACACTGATCCTGATGACTCTAAGTCACAGTCTGGGTACGTGTTTATATTGAATGGTGCTGCAGTAAGCTGGGCAAGCTCGAAGCAGTGCACGGTGGCGAAGTCTTCAACAGAATCAGAGTACATAGCGGCTTCAGAGGCTTCATCAGAAGCGGTATGGATGAAGAGGTTCATTGTAGAGCTCGGTGTGGTTCCTAGTGCATTGGACCCACTAGTCATATACTGTGACAACATGGGTGCCATTGCCAATGCACAAGAACCAAGGTCACACAAGAGGCTAAAGCATATCAAGCTGCGTTACCACTCGATTCGCGAGTACATCGAAGATGGAGAAGTAAAGATTTGCAAAGTACATACTGATCTGAATGTAGCAGATCCGTTGACTAAAGCTCTCCCTAGGGAAAAACATGACCAACACCAGAATGCCATGGGTGTTAGGTACCTTACAATGTAATCTAGATTATTGACTCTAGTGCAAGTGGGAGACTGAAGGAGATATGCCCTAGAGGCAATAATAAAGTGGTTATTATATATCTTTATGTTTATGATAAATGTTTATATACCATGCTATAATTGTATTAACCGAAACATTGATACATGTGTGATATGTAAACAACAAAGAGTCCCTAGTATGCCTGTTAACTAGCTTGTTGATTAATGGATGATTTGTTTCATAATCATGAACATTGGATGTTATTAATAACAAGGTTATATCAATGTAAGAATGATGTAATGGACACACCCAATTAAGCGTAGCATAAGATCACGTCATTAAGTTATTTGCTATAAGCTTTCGATACATAGTTACCTAGTCCTTATGACCATGAGATCATGTAAATCACTTATACCGGAAAGGTACTTTGATTACATCAAACGCCACTGCGTAAATGGGTGGTTATAAAGGTGGGATTAAGTATCCGGAAAGTATGAGTTGATGCATATGGATCAACAGTGGGATTTGTCCATCCCGATGACGGATAGATATACTCTGGGCCCTCTCGGTGGAATGTCGTCTAATGTCTTGCAAGCATATGAATGGGTTCATAAGAGACCACATACCACAGTACGAGTAAAGAGTACTTGTCAGGAGACGAGGTTGAACAAGGTATAGAGTGATACCGATGATCAAACCTCGGATAAGTAAAATATCGCGTGACAAAGGGAATTGGTATCGTATGTGAATGGTTCATTCGATCACTAAAGTCGTCGTTGAATATGTGGGAGCCATTATGGATCTCCAGATCCCGCTATTGGTTATTGGTCGGAGTGAGTACTCAACCATGTCCGCATAGTTCGCGAACCGTAGGGTGACACACTTAAAGTTGGATGTTGAAATGGTAGAACTTGAATATGGAATGTAGTTCCAATATTTGTTCGGAGTCCCGGATGAGATCCCGGACATCACGAGGAGTTCCGGAATGGTCCGGAGAATAAGATTCATATATAGGAAGTCATTTTATAAGATTTAAAATGATCCGGAAGGTTCTATGGAAGGTTCTAGAAAAGTCCGGAAGAAACCACTTTGGAAGGCGGAGTCCCAAAGGGACTCCACCTCCATGGCCGGCCAACCCTAGAAGGGGAGGAGTCCCAAGTGGACTCCCCTAAGGGGGCCGGCCACCCCCCCACATGGAAGGGGGGAATCCCACCCCAAGTGGGATTCCCACCTTGGGTAGGTTTCCCTATCACATGGAAGGTTTTGGGTTCGGGTCTTATTCGGAGACTTGTAGTCCAACACTTGGGGATTCCACCTATATAATGAGGGCCAAGGGGAGGGGGCCGGCCACCCCAACAAGCACAAGGTGGCCGCATGTAACATCCCAAATTTCAATAAAAGAAAGTTAGAAGAATTCCAGAGAGCAAAATTTCAAACCAACAAAAACTTTTTAAATTGCATATAGTGCCATGCATAGGACTTGTGCATTTGATTGATATGCCATGATGAGTGTTATTTTGTGTATAAGCCAAACCCTAAAACCCTAATGTGATCATGAGAAGATCACAAACCAAAAAAAATCAAAAGAAGAAAGAAAATCAAATAAATGCAAAACCCTAAAAACCCTCACATATGCTCTATGGCATTTTTATAAATTTTGACCCTAGACCAATTTGGTCTTCACCATTAGTTGAATAGTGTTACTAAACACTTATTACAACTTTTGGAATCAAAGAATCACAAATCAAATGGATTTCAAATACAAAACTTGCTCACATATGATAATGGTCAAAACTGCCAATTATAGTCTGATCACTACTTTGAGCCATTGCAATTCAATTTTCTCAAACCAAACCTGGCTAACTCTTTGCACCACATCCAAGTCAACATCAAGGTGAACACTTTTTGTAAATATCACCATGCCAAATTCTTTCTTGATCATTAGCTATGCTCAACCAAAGTTGCAACATTTTAACATATGCAACAATCTCACACTTAGCCATTTTTGCAAAACTTTGAATTCAACAATGCCACCACCAAACCTCACCACCTCTGATCATTTCTAACTCAATGAGACACTCACAATTCAAAACTTGCAACCATTTGAATTAAATCAAATTTGGCCAAATTTTGCAAATGGCATCTATATGACTATTTGACACTATTTGCTATAGTGATCTACCCCATCTAATCTACCCCAACCTACACCAAATGGTCCCCTGGTTCCCTCTAACCCATTCAATGCCAAATAGAAACCCTAGGAGAGGGCTAACAAGGCATGGACATGGCCATGCCGGCCATGCTCCACACGTCGAGCTCCACCTCTCTCCTTTCTTCCTCAGCCACGACCACCATGCCCTCTAGCGCCACCTCGCACTCCTACACCACCTAGCAACAGGCATTGTCGAGGAGGAGCACTGGACGCGCCAGACCAGCTCGCGCCCATGGCGGCAAGTATGCCGCTCGTGTCGCACGTGTGCGCGCCACAGACGCGCCCTGGACACGCGCCGTCCCACGCCCTCACGCAAGCCCTGGACCCCCTGCGAGCACGTTGAGCATCACCGTGCCACCGCGACGCCGCCAGACACGCGCGTAGCCCAGACCCGTGACCGCCGGCGCCGGAGACGACGACCTGCTTCCGTGAACGCCGCGGCATTACTGGAATCAACGCGACCAATCCAGCCACCGCCCGACCACGCTGTCGCCGCCAAACGCTTCGCCAGGAACCGCAGAACAGCGCCACGCCCTCGCCTAGCTCGCTAGCTCGCCGGAGAAGCCGCGAGCATGTCGACTTCCTAACTACCCCGTGATACGTCTCCGACGTATCGATAATTTCTTATGTTCCATGCCACATTATTGAAGATATCTACATGTTTTATGCACACTTTATGTCATATTCGTGCATTTTCTGGAACTAACCTATTAACAAGATGCCGAAGTGCCAGTTGCTGTTTTCTGCTGTTTTTGGTTTCAGAAATCCTAGTAAGGAAATATTCTCGAAATTGGACGAAATCAACGCCCAGTGTCCTATTTTGCCACGAAGCTTCCAAAAGACCGAAGAGTCAACGAAGTGGGGCCACGAGGCGGCCAGACCACAGGGCGGCGCGACCTAGGTCTTGGCCGCGCGGCCCTGTCATCTGGGCCCCTCGTGACGCCCCTTGACCTGCCCTTCCGCCTACAAATAGCCTTCGTCGCAAAACCCCCAGTATCGAGAGCCACGATACAGAAAACCTTCCAGAGACGCCGCCGCCGCCAATCCCATCTCGGGGGATTCAGGAGATCGCCTCCGGCACCCTGCCGGAGAGGGGAATCATCTCCCGGAGGAATCTACGCCGCCATGGTCGCCTCCGGAGTGATGAGTGAGTAGTCTACCCCTAGACTATGGGTCCATAGCAGTAGCTAGATGGTTGTCTTCTCCTCATTGTGCTTAATTGTCGGGTCTTGTGAGCTGCCGAACATGATCAAGATCATCTATCTGTAATTCTATATGTTGTGTTTGTTGGGATCCGATGAATAGAGAATACTTGTTATGTTGATTATCAATTTATATCTATGTGTTGTTTATGATCTTGCATGCTCTCCGTTATTAGTAGAGGCTCTGGCCAAGTTTTTGCTATTAACTCCAAGAGGGAGTATTTATGCTCGATAGTGGGTTCATGTCTCCGTGAATCTGGGGAAGTGACAGAAATCTCTAAGATTATGGATATGCTGTTGCCACTAGGGATAAAACATTGGTGCTATGTTCGAGGATGTAGTTACTGATTACATTACGCGCAATACTTAATGCAATTGTCTGTTGTTAGCAACTTAATACTGGAAGGGGTTCGGATGATAACCTGAAGGTGGACTTTTTAGGCATAGATGCATGCTGGATAGCGGTCTATGTACTTTGTCGTAATGCCCAATTAAATCTCACTATACTCATCATAATATGTATGTGCATGGTCATGCCCTCTTTATTTGTCAATTGCCCAACTGTAATTTGTTCACCCAACATGCTATTTATCTTATGGGAGAGACACCTCTAGTGAACTATGGACCCCGGTCCAATTCTCTATACTGAAATACAATCTACTGCAATACTGTTCTACTGTTGTCTGCAAACAATCATCATCCACACTATACATCTAATCCTTTGTTACAGCAAGCCGGTGAGATTGACAACCTCGCTGTTACGTTGGGGCAAAGTACTTGGTTTGTGTTGTGCAGGTTCCACGTTGGCGCCGGAATCCCTGGTGTTGCGCCGCACTACATCTCGCCGCCATCAACCTTCAACGTGCTTCTTGGCTCCTACTGGTTTGATTAAACCTTGGTTTCATACTGAGGGAAAACTTGCCGCTGTACGCATCACACCTTCCTCTTGGGGTTCCCAACGGTCACATGCTGTACGCGTATCAATACTGTTTTCTGGCGCCGTTGCCGGGGAGATCAAGACTGTTTTCTGGCGCCGTTGCCGGGAAGATCAAGACACGCTGCAAGGGGAGTCTCCACATCGCAATCTCTTTACTTTGTTTTTGTCTTGCTAAGTTTTATTTACTACTTTGTTTGCTGCACTAAATCAAAATACAAAAAAATTAGTTGCTAGTTTTACTTTATTTACTATCTTGTTTGCTATATCAAAAACACAAAAAAATTAGTTACTTGCATTTACTTTATCTAGTTTGCTTTATTTACTACTGCTAAAATGGGTACTCCTGAAAATACTAAGTTGTGTGACTTCACAACCACAAATAATAATGATTTCTTATGCACACCTATTGCTCCACCTGCTACTACAGCAGAATTCTTTGAAATTAAACCTGCTTTACTGAACCTTGTTATGCGAGAGCAATTTTTTGGTGTTAGTTCTGATGATGCTGCTGCCCATCTTAATAATTTTGTTGAACTTTGTGAAATGCAAAAGTATAAAGATGTAGATGGTGACATTATAAAATTAAAATTGTTCCCTTTCTCATTAAGAGGAAGAGCTAAAGATTGGTTGCTATCTCTGCCTAAGAATAGTATTGATTCATGGACTAAATGCAAGGATGCTTTTATTGGTAGATATTATCCCCCTGCTAAAATTATATCTTTGAGGAGTAGCATAATGAATTTTAAACAATTGGATACTGAGTATGTTGCACAAGCATGGGAAAGAATGAAATCTTTCGTTAAAAATTGCCCAACCCATGGACTGACTACTTGGATGATCATCCAAACCTTTTATGCAGAACTGAATTTTTCTTCGCGGAACCTATTGGATTCAGCTGCTGGAGGTACCTTTATGTCCATCACTCTTGGTGAAGCAACAAAGCTTCTTGATAATATGATGATCAATTACTCTGAATGGCACACGGAAAGAGCTCCACAAGGTAAGAAGGTAAATTCTGTCGAAGAAACCTCTTCCTTGAGTGATAAGATTGATGCTATTATGTCTATGCTTGTGAATGATAGGACTAATATTGATCCTAATAATGTTCCGTTAGCTTCATTGGTTGCTCAAGAAGAACATGTTGATGTAAACTTCATTAATAATAATAATTTCAACAACAATGCTTACCGGAACAATTCTAGTAACAACTATAGGCCATATCCTTATAATAATGGCAACGGCTATGGTAATTCTTATGGGAATTCTTACAACAATAATAGGAACACACCCCCTGGACTTGAAGCCATGCTTAAAGACTTTATTAGTACACAAACTGCTTTTAACAAATCTGTTGAAGAAAAGCTTGGGAAAATTGATATACTTGCTTCTAAAGTTGATAGTCTTGCTGCTGATGTTGATCTTTTGAAATCGAAAGTTGTGCCTAATGAAAATCATCATAATAAAATTACTACTATAGCAAATTCCATCCAAGTTAGAATTAATGAGAATATAAGATTGATGGCCGAATTGCGTGCTAGGTTGGAAAGAGAAGAAAATGAAAAAGAAGAGAATATAGCTAAAGTTTGGACTATTACCACCACTAATAATGCTAATGCTACACAAGTTGCTGCACCTCCTACTATTACTAATAAAAGAATTGGTGTTAGCAATGTTTCCACTTCTAATGCAAAGCGCGAGAAACTGCCCGAAACTGCTAAAACTGCTGAAACTGCCTGTGATAAAACTGCCGAAATTTTTTCCAACATTGGGGATGATGATCCCATTGCTTTAGATTATAATGGTTTGAATTTTGATGATTGCCACATCTCTGAAGTTATAAAGTTCTTACAAAAACTTGCTAAGAGTCCTAATGCTAGTGCTATAAACTTGGCTTTCACGAAACATATTACAAATGCTCTCATAAAAGCTAGAGAAGAGAAATTAGAACGCGAAGCCTCTATTCCTAGAAAGCTAGAGGATGGTTGGGAACCCATCATTAAGATGAAGGTCAAAGATTTTGATTGTAACGCTTTATGTGATCTTGGTGCAAGTATTTCTGTTATGCCTAAGAAAATTTATAATATGCTTGACTTGCCACCGCTGAAAAATTGTTATTTGGATGTTAATCTTGCTGATCATTCTACAAAGAAACCTTTGGGGAAAGTTGATAATATTCGCATTTCCGTTAACAATAACCTTGTCCCCGTTGATTTTGTTGTCTTGGATATTGAATGCAATGCATCTTGTCCCATTATATTGGGAGGACCTTTTCTTCGAACTGTTGGTGCTATCATTGATATGAAGGAAGGTAATATTAAATATCAATTTCCTCTCAAGAAAGGTATGGAACACTTCCCTAGAAAGATAATGAAGTTACTTTTTGATTCTATTATTAGAACAAATTATGATGTTGACACTTCGTCTCTTGATAATACTTGATGCACACTTTCTGCGCCTAGCTGAAAGGCGTTAAAGAAAAGCGCTTATGGGAGACAACCCATGTTTTTACTACAGTACTTTGTTTTTATTTTGTGTCTTGGAAGTTGTTTACTACTGTAGCAACTTCTCCTTATCTTAGTTTAGTGTTTTGTTTTACCAAGTAAAGTCGTTGATAGTAAAGTTCATACTAGATTTGGATTACTGCGCAGAAACAGATTTCTTTGCTGTCACGAATCTGGGCAAAATTCTCTGTAGGTAACTCGGAAAATTATGCCAATTTACGTGAGTTATCCTCAGATATTTACGCAACTTTCATTAAATTTGAGCATTTTCATTTGAGCAAGTCTGGCGCCTCAATAAAATTCGTCAATACGAACTGTTCTGTTTTGACAGATTCTGCCTTTTATTTCGCATTGCCTGTTTTGTTATGTTCGATGGATATTTCGATTCCATTGACTTTCAGTAGCTTTGTGCAATGTCCAGAAGTGTTAAGAATGATTATGTCACCTCTGAACATGTATATTTTGATTGTGCACTAACCCTCTAATGAGTTGTTCTAAGTTTGGTGTGGAGGAAGTTTTCAAGGATCAAGAGAGGGAGATGATACAACATGATCAAGGAGAGTGAAAGCTCTAAGCTTGGGGATGCCCCGGTGGTTCACCCCTGCATATATCAAGAAGACTCAAGCGTCTAAGCTTGGGGATGCCCAAGGCATCCCCTTCTTCATCGACAACATTATCAGGTTCCTCCCCTGAAACTATATTTTTATTCCATCACATCTTATGTACTTTGCTTGGAGCGTCGGTTTGTTTTTGTTTTGTTTGAATAAAATGTATCCTAGCATTCTTTGTTTGGGAGAGAGACACGCTCCGCTGTAGCATATGGACAAGTATGTCCTTAGGCTCTACTCATAATATTCATGGTGAAAGTTTCTTCTTCGTTAAATTGTTATATGGTTGGAATTGGAAAATGCTACATGTAGTAATTGCTATAATGTCTTGGATAATGTGATACTTGGAAATTGTTGTGCTCATGATTAAGCTCTTGCATCATATACTTTGCACCTATTAATGAAGAAATACATATAGCATGCTAAAATTTGGTTGGCATATTTGGTCTCTCTAAGGTCTAGATAATTTCTAGTATTGAGTTTGAACAACAAGGAAGACGGTGTAGAGTCTTATAATGTTTACAATGTGTCTTTTATGTGAGTTTTGCTGCACCGCTTCATCCTTGTGCTTGTTTCAAATAGCCTTGCTAGCCTAAACCTTGTATCGAGAGGGAATACTTCTCATGCATCCAAAATACTTGAGCCAACCACTATGCCATTTGTGTCCACCATACCTACCTACTACATGGCATTTCTCCGCCATTCCAAAGTAAATTGCTTGAGTGCTACCTTTAAATTTCCATTCTCTACCTTTACAATATATAGCTCATGGGACAAATAGCCTAAAAACTATTGTGGTATTGAATATGTACTTATGCACTTTATCTCTTATTAAGTTTCTCGTTGTGCGATAACCATGTTCCTGGGGACGCCATCAACTACCCTTTGTTGAATATCATGCGAGTTGCTATGCATGTTCGTCTTGTCTGAAGTAAGGGAGATCTACCACCTTATGGTTAGAGCATGCATATTGTTAGAGAAGAACATTGGGCCGCTAACTAAAGCCATGATCCATGGTGGAAGTTTCAGTTTTGGACAATATCCTCAATCTCAAATGAGAAAATTAATTGTTGCTACATGCTTATGCATAAAAGAGGAGTCCATTATCTGTTGTCTATGTTGTCCCGGTATGGATGTCTAAGTTGAGAATAATCAATAGCGAGAAATCCGATGCGAGCTTTCTCCTTAGACCTTTGTACAGGCGGCATAGAGGTACCCCTTTGTGACACTTGGTTAAAACATGTGCATTGCGATAATCCCGGTAATCCAAGCTAATTAGGACAAGGTGCGGGCACTATTAGTATACTATGCATGAGGCTTGCAACTTGTAAGATATAATTTACATGATACATATGCTTTATTACTACCGTTGACAAAATTGTTTCTTGTTTTCAAAATCAAAGCTCTAGCACAAATATAGCAATCGATGCTTTCCTCTTTGAAGGACCATTCTTTTACTTTTATGTTGAGTCAGTTCACCTATTTCTCTCCACCTCAAGAAGCAAACACTTGTGTGAACTGTGCATTGATTCCTACATACTTGCATATTGCACTTATTATATTACTCTATGTTGACAATATCCATGAGATATACATGTTATAAGTTGAAAGCAACCGCTGAAACTTCATCTTCCTTTGTGTTGCTTCAATGCCTTTACTTTGAATTATTGCTTTACGAGTTAACTCTTATGCAAGACTTATTGATGCTTGTCTTGAAGTACTATTCATGAAAAGTCTTTGCTATATGATTCATTTGTTTACTCATGTCATATACATTGTTTTGATCGCTGCATTCACTACATATGCTTTATAATAGTATGATCAAGGTTATGATGGCATGTCACTCCAGAAATTATCTTTGTTTATCGTTTACCTGCTCGGGACGAGCAGGAACTAAGCTTGGGGATGCTGATACATCTCCGACGTATCGATAATTTCTTATGTTCCATGCCACATTATTGATGATATCTACATGTTTTATGCACACTTTATGTCATATTCGTGCATTTTCTGGAACTAACCTATTAACAAGATGCCGAAGTGCCGATTCTTTGTTTTTCTGCTGTTTTTGGTTTCAGAAATCCTAGTAAGGAAATATTCTCGGAATTGGACGAAATCAACGCCCAGGGTCCTATTTTGCCACGAAGCTTCCAGAAGACCGAAGAGTCAACGAAGTGGGGCCACGAGGCGGCCAGACCACAGGGCGGCGCGGGCTAGGTCTTGGCCGCGCGGCCCTGTCATCTGGGCCCCTCGTGATGCCCCTTGACCTGCCCTTCCGCCTACAAATAGCCTTCGTCGCAAAACCCCCAGTACCGAGAGCCACGATACGGAAAACCTTCCAGAGACGCCGCCGCCGCCAATCCCATCTCGGGGGGATTCAGGAGATCGCCTCCGGCACCCTGCCGGAGAGGGGAATCATCTCCCGGAGGACTCTACGCCGCCATGGTCGCCTCCGGAGTGATGAGTGAGTAGTCTACCCCTGGACTATGGGTCCATAGCAGTAGCAAGATGGTTGTCTTCTCCTCATTGTGCTTAATTGTCGGGTCTTTTGAGCTGCCGAACATGATCAAGATCATCTATCTGTAATTCTATATGTTGTGTTTGTTGGGATTCGATGAATAGAGAATACTTGTTATGTTGATTATCAATTTATATCTATGTGTTGTTTATGATCTTGCATGCTCTCCGTTATTAGTAGAGGCTCTGGCCAAGTTTTTGCTATTAACTCCAAGAGGGAGTATTTATGCTCGATAGTGGGTTCATGTCTCCGTGAATCTGGGGAAGTGACAGAAATCTCTAAGATTATGGATGTGCTGTTGCCACTAGGGATAAAACATTGGTGCTATGTTCAAGGATGTAGTTACTGATTACATTATGCGCAATACTTAATGCAATTGTCTGTTGTTAGCAACTTAATACTGGAAGGGGTTCGGATGATAACCTGAAGGTGGACTTTTTAGGCATAGATGCATGCTGGATAGCGGTCTATGTACTTTGTCGTAATGCCCAATTAAATCTCACTATACTCATCATAATATGTATGTGCATGGTCATGCCCTCTTTATTTGTCAATTGCCCAACTGTAATTTGTTCACCCAACATGCTATTTATCTTATGGGAGAGACACCTCTAGTGAACTGTGGACCCCGGTCCAATTCTCTATACTGAAATACAATCTCTTTATATCTTGTTCAACTGTTTTCTGCAAACAATCATCATCCACACTATACATCTAATCCTTTGTTACAGCAAGCCGGTGAGATTGACAACCTCGCTGTTACGTTGGGGCAAAGTACTTGGTTTGTGTTGTGCAGGTTCCACGTTGGCGCCGGAATCCCTGGTGTTGCGCCGCACTACATCTCGCCACCATCAACCTTCAACGTGCTTCTTGGCTCCTACTGGTTCGATTAAACCTTGGTTTCATACTGAGGGAAAACTTGCCGCTGTACGCATCACACCTTCCTCTTGGGGTTCCCAACGGTCGCGTGTTGTACGCGTATCACCCCGCAGCACCCTCGCGTTGCTATAAATATTGCACTCCCCTCGTCGATCTGAGCACACCACCTTGCTCTCCACCTCTCACTGCTTCTCAACCAACACACCACTCGCTCGATTCTCGCCGGAGCTGCTCCAATTTGGAGATCGGAGCCGCCAGTACCTGGTGGACGCCGCCGTCGATTGGAGCCACCCCAGGACGAGCCGCAGGTACCAGGAGCTCCGCCGTCGTCCACAACTTCACCGCGCACACTGCCAAGCCTTGCTGGAGCCACGGTGAGCTCTCCGACCCCCTAGGCTCGCCGCCAGCACGTCGGGTTCTCGTCGGGGAAGACGATGAACCTCGACCGTCGATCTGTGTTCTAATCCAACGCGCCAGATTAAAACATACCGCTTCGGGTTTTATGAGTCACTGATGCCTGGACCCCACTCTGTCAGCGCGCCGCGCGTCTCTGGACCGTGGTGGGCTGGACTAGGCCGTTTTAATTCGAATCTGGCCCAGTTTAGTTTCCCGTCGGCCCTTTTAATTCAAACTTCATTTAAACATTTCCAAATAATTTCAATACTGCCCAAACTTTGAAAATCCATAGATTCAAATTAGCTTAACCAAATTCAATGAATTTTATATGGTTGGAAAGCTATGGAAAATATCTACAGAATGCCACTGGTCCCATGACCAAATTTGCTGTAGAATTAATCTGATAAAAAGAAGAAGACAATGACTTTGCCCTATTCAAATAATTATTAAAAATCAACCAAAATAGATATTAAGTTAATTCCAACTCTAATAGCTCACATTTGACTTACACTAATTGTTTATGCAATAAAATGGTGTGGTCACTTTGCATGATCATGCCCTAGTTTAATTATTGGACAATATGGCTAGTTTATGTAGTTGATATTGTCCAAAACTATTAAGTAAATTATATGAAGTCTTATACTTCATTTAAACTTTGTCTCAATTGAATTCATGTGATGTTTGGACCCCTGGCCAAACTCACTTATATGAATTACTTGGAGATTTAAATCATATGTAGCATTATTGAGTGGTATGAGGTGGTCTACCTCATTTAAATCATTTTCTCAAATGATAGTGATGAATATTTGACTTAGGTCAATATAAGTTCTTCTATGATGATTTGAGAAATTAAATCTTAAGAAGATTTCAATGAGAGGAAATTATTTCTCAAGAACCCTATGGAAACTATCATTTACATATTAAATAAAAAGAAGTGAATTCTCCTCAAGCAACACAACCCATGCACCCTAATTAGATTAATTGTGTGCATAGAATAGTTTGTGTGTTTGTATGTGATACATGGAATAGCCATTGAATTAGTGAGTAATTATACTCGTATTCAAATTTAGATGCTAGCACCGGAGAGTACACGGAAGAAGAAGGTTGCTACCAGGAGGAGGAGGAGGAGAACTTTGAGAACTACCAAGGCAAGCTAATATTCATGCAAAGTGCAAAGCCCCTTGGGGCAAGGCACCATGAATCTTACCTTTTCTTACATAAGCCTTTCCCAAGTTTATACATTACAAGTTTTTACTTGTTTTCTCAAGAAGTTACTTTTATAGTTAACTTTGGTCAAAGTAAGGAAGTTTACTAGAGTAGTAAAGTTAGCCTCCATCAAGCAAAGCAAGATAGCACCCCTCATGATTTAGAGCTAGTGCTAATAAATAAAACTTGACTACTCTAGATGGGAACAATGTGACTTGAAATGAATTTGAAACCTTGGAATGATGATGCATTCCATCGAATGATTTTTGAAGGTGAATATGACAAAGAGAAGATGGTGATTTTTGATAAACATGATGTTGGTTTGAATGCGATACCTTTCCAATATTAAGTACCCCCACAATACCTGATTATGGGTAGGGCTTAACTGGAAGTTTATGCATCTTAGTATGGGTTCCCTCTGAACACACGTCATAGGAGTTACGCTTGAGGCTGCCTCCGTTGTTGAGAAATGATGTGAAATTAAGGTGAATTGTACGGCCAAGCCCTGTGCAGTTCCCAGGTTGACAGTTGGTCTTCAATGGGAGGCCAAGCTCATGGGGAGAGGTGCTCATACTAGGATTTGTAAGTGAAAGGTTATGGTTGATGATCCGCGTACTGTGTTACGATGATTCGGGGTAATCCCGACGGATGAAATCAAATGTTGTGGCACAAGTGTGCAACCTCTGCAGAGTGTAAACCTATTCGAATAGCCGCGTCCACGGTTACGGACGGTTGGAAAGGCCATACAGTTTCCGATGTCGTATCTTTGAAAATGATGTTGAAAGAAGATGGTGAAATGACTTGTGGTGAATTGAATTGAAATCACCACTTGAATGGTGGGAATGACACTAATGTTCCCCCTTGAGTTAGTTAGCATTTGAATAAGCTTTTCTCAAATACTTATGAACTAAAACTAGCTTTATGCAAATAAACTAGAGCTTAGCAAACCTTACTAGAATGTCTAGCACTTACATTAGTATTAGTTTGCGAGTACTTAAAGTACTCACGGCTGTGTCCCTGGCTATTCAAATGGCCAGAGTATGAAGATGAACAAGGAGATGACCAGCAGGACGCATAGGACAACTAGGAGTCTTCCGACGTCAAGTGTTGGCCTGTGGACTAGAGAGTCCTTGTATCTTACGCTTTCGCTATGAACTTGTGTTTGTTCGTTGATCAATAGATCAACTATTCATTTAATATGGATGATGTGATTCCACTTGTAAGACATTATGGTTTGTAATAAATGATGACTGTGATACTTAACTATTATGCCTCGCAACAACAATATTCCTGGGATTGCGATGTATGACATAATAGGCATTCGGACTTAAAAATCCGGGTGTTGACAAGTTGGTATCAGAGCCATTGTTTGACCTTAGAAGACCTTAGTTAGAATGGGCGTTCTGAAAAACTTAACTTTGAAAATCAAATGAAGAGAATATTTGTGAAAATTTACTTACACTCTTGTCTTTGAGACTTTGCCAAAATTTGTTGAATCATGTTCTATCTTATTGGAATCTACTTAAAATTTTGCCACACTTTGCACTCTCTAACTTACTCATCCAATTCTCTTTCAGATGGAGCCGAATGAACCCATCAACACCAAGTTTTACCAGCTTGGGAACGGAGGGAGCTTGATCTTCGAGCACGACCTCAACGCCGTCTCTGACTTCCTTGGGCTCCCACACCCCGAGTTCCACGGGGTTCAGCTGGACGACACGCCCGGAGGAGAGTTGCAGTGGGTGATCACTGCCGACTTGAGGGGCAAGATGGAGCCTCCCACCTCGGAGAGGATCCTCTTCTCCTTTCGCGAGAGCAACTGGCTCGACGGACTCGCACGTGGCCTTCAGGAGGCACTTGCGCGCCTCTGTGGAAAGAACGTGGTGCGCATCCTCGCCTCCCGCTTCGCGCATCTTGTGAGGCGTGATGCCATGGGAGTGCCCATGGAGCTGCAGCCGCACCCGGAGTTGAGGCACCATGCTGAGCACCTGGACTTCATGCTCTACCAGACTCAGAAGGACCTCGACGCCACTCGCACTTACGCGAACCAGACCCATGCTCACATCATCGAGCAGGGTGAGGCGATCAAGCTACTCAACAACGACCGCAAGAGCCTTTGCCAGCAGCGTGCCAAGAAGGACGCTACGATTGTGCGCCTTCGCGCCAAGATCGCGTCACTCGAGGCCACTGTCAAGGCCCAGGAGGATCAGATCAGAGAGCTGGAGGATGACGATGGAGGCATCGACCTTCAGGGAGGAGGAGCCTTCCTGAGCGACGACGACGACTTTGAGGAGGACGAGTTCACCGAGGAGGAGGACTACGAGTTCCTGGAGGCAGGACCTGACGACTACGTCCCGATCGATGTCGAGGATGAGGAGTAGTTGCACTAGTTTCACTTATGTAGGTGTGAGTTGTATCCCGTCCTTTGTATCGTAGCATGAGAATGGTTCTTAAAACCATTGGAGTATGTGTGTGTTAGTTTGTACTATGTGTTGAATGAATGAATGAATGTTATGTT